>NC_142442.1:15415000-16665000 GCF_059453495.1 Arachis ipaensis
TATTATTGAAGCCTTGTTGGGGCTTCTGTTGGTCCTTCCATAAGAAATTTGGATGATTTCTTGATGAGCGGATAATTTATACGCTTTTTGGCATTATTTTTAGTATGTTTTTAGTATGATTTAGTTAGTTTTTTATTATATTTTTATTATTTTCTAATTAAAAATCACATTTCTAGACTTTACTATGAGTTTCTGTGTTTTTTTGTTTATTTCAGATATTTTCTGGCTGAAATTGAGGGACTTGAGCAAAAATCTGATTCAGAGGCTGACAAAGGACTGCTGATGCTGTTGGATTCTGACCTCCCTGCACTCGAAATAGATTTTCTGGAGCTACAGAATACCAAATGGCACGCTCTCAATTGCGTTGGAAAGTACACATCCAGGGCTTTCCAGCAATATATAATAGTCCATACTTTGCCTGTATTTCGACGACACAAATTGGCGTTGAACGCCAGCTCTCTACACAATTCTGGAGTCAAACGCCAGAAACACGTTGCAAAGTGGAGTTAAACACCCAAACTGGCACCAAAGCTAGTGTTTAACTCCAAGAAAAGTCTTTACACGTTTAAAGCTCATGCTCAGCCCAAGCACACACCAAGTGGGCCCCAAAAGTAGATTTCTACATCATTTACTCATTTCTGTAAACCCTAGTAACTAGTTTAGTATACATAGAACTTTTTACTGGTCCTTTTAAAACATCTTACGCATTCTTAGTTTATCTTTGGATCATATTGATTAGGGGTGGGCATGGTTTAGATTTTTAAAAATCCAAACTGGATCCACTTCAGAACCAGTTTTATGGTTCATAAAACCAAACTGGAACTGGATTGAAGAGAGAAACCGGTTTTAAACCGGTTTGAAAGAACAAAAACCGATTTTAAACCGGTTTTAGAATTTAAATCCGGTTTTACTTATAAACCGATTTTAAATCCAGTTTTTTAATATCCAAATCTAAAATCCAGTTTTTTTTTTTGAAAATCCAGTTTTAAAACCTGATTTTTTAACAAAAAATCCAGTTTTAAAACCAGTTTTTGAAAATCCAGTTTTAAAACCAGTTTTTTCAACCAAAAATCCAGTTTTAAAACTAGTTTTAAAAAATCTAATTTCCAAACCAGCTTTTTTAACAAAATATCCACTTTTAAAACTAATTTTTAGAAATTCAATTTTCAAACCATAATATTTTTAAAAGTAAAATTAATAATAAAGTCATTTCAAACCAAAACTTTGCAAAGATGAAGTGGAATCACAAATATAAAGAAACAAAACTTCTATACAAAGCCTAATACAGGGAGGGGCACATATCAAGAAATGAGTACATATAAAGTGGCATTTGCCATTGATACATAACTTCCTTTACGCAAACTATTTATGGCTTCTAGCTGAAACATAAATCGATGTGCTCAAGGAAACAATTGTTGGAAATACATGAGCTCCTATCTAATGATGGATTTCCAAAAGCAATATTGGAAATATCCTCAACAAACATATGAGCTCATATTCAATCTCTTCATGAAATGCCTTCCTCGGAGACAGTCAAGAGCATTAACAACTATAAAAATACATAACTGGATAATTCAATTGACATGAATAAATAAAAAGATTGATTAGACCAACCCACACTTTATCATCATCAGTGAACACTTCCTCCTCAAGAGTTTTGGTTCAGGAAATTAAATTCTACTGAAACAAAATTGATTTAGAAACTCAAATATGTAAAATGAAAAAATGTAAGAGAAACCCACCTTTTCTTCTCCTTTGGAGGCAGAAATCAAAATCCAGGAAACAGGGGAAAGATTGAAACTTCAATCAAAACCAACCAAAATTTGAAACTACCATTGACCAAACCACAAACTAATTTTTGGAGTATTTGAGATTCTCAGTTTCAAAATAAAAACCATATTCCCAATATTGACCTAAACTCTTGGGAGTCTCCACCATTTACATCATTTAGAAGCATCAGTTCATAACACTAACGACCTAAACAAGCATGAAACTGAGAGTAATTTTGGAAGCATAGTTCTTGAACGCAAGCAAATAACCAAATTGAATGACAAATTATTACCTGAGCAGTAAGATTTTGGACAAGCAGACGATGATCAAACGGCAGGTGAACACTAGAGGGAAGAGCCAACACGGTGCTTGCTCTGGTGCCGGCTGCGGCAGAGACCAAGAGGGAAGAGCCGAAGAGAGAAGACCGACAAGGACACGGTTGTGTGTGAAACTGGATTGTGGACTGGATTCACTGATTAGGGTTTTTTTATTTTGGATTTTAATTTGGATATGGATTTGGATCTGGATTTAAACTTGTTTAAATGGTTTGGATTTGAAAACCAAATTATAAAAAGGATCCAATTTGGTTTGGATTTTTTTTTATTAAAAACTGGTTTTTTTTTAAATGGTTTGGATTGGATGTGGTTTAAAATCCAAAATGTGGATTTTTTTGCCCACCCCTAATATTGATCACGTCTAGGGGGCTGGCCTGTCGGCCATGCCTGGACCTTGTTCTTATGTATTTTCAACGGTAGAGTTTCTACACTCCATAGATTAAGGTGTAGAGCTCTGCTGTACCTCGAGTATTAATGCAATTACTACTATTTTCTATTCAGTTCAGCTTATTCCTATTCTAAGATATTCATTCGCACCCAAGAACATGATGAATGTGATGATTATGTGACGCTCATCACCATTCTCACCTATGAACGCGTGCCTGACAACCACTTCCGTTCTACATGCAAACAAGGCTTGAATGAGTATCTTAGCCTCCTGATCGTGAGATCAGAGTCTTCGTGGTATAAGTTAGAACCCATGGATGCCCATTCCCGAGATCCGGAAAGTCTAAACCTTGTCCGTGGTATTCCGAGTAGGATCTGGGAAGGGATGGCTGTGACGAGCTTCAAACTCGCGAGTACTGGGCATAGTGACAGACGCAAAAGGATAGTAAATCCTATTCCAGTATGATCGAGAACCGACAGATGATTAGCCGTGCTGTGACAGAGCATTTGGACCATTTTCACTGAGAGGACGGGATGTAGCCATTGACAACGGTGATGCCCAACATACAACTTGCCATGGAAAGGAGTAAGAAGGATTGGATGAAGACAGTAGGAAAGCAGAGAGACAAAAGGGACAAAGCATCTCCATACGCTTATCTGAAATTCTTACCAATGAATTACATAAGTATCTCTATCTTTATTTTACGTTTTATTTATATTTTAATTAATAAAACTCCATAACCATTTGAATCTGCCTGACTGAGATTTACAAGATGACCATAGCTTGCTTCAAGTCGACAATCTCCATGGGATCGACCCTTACTCACGTAAGGTTTATTACTTGGACGACCCAGTGCACTTGCTGGTTAGTTGTGCGAAATTGTGACAAAGAATTAAGATTATAAACGTGCGTATTGAGTTTTCAGCGCCGTTACCAAAGAAGATGGACCGTCATGATTTCTGCGCACCAAGTTTTTGGCGCCGTTGCCGGGGATTGTTCGAGTTTGGACAACTGACGGTTTATCTTGTTGCTCATATTAGGTAATTTTATTTTATTTTTAAGCTTTTTATTTCTTATTTTCGAAAAACACAAAAAAAATTTTTTTCTTTTTCGTTTTTCACAAAGTAATTTTCGAAAAATAAAAAAAAGTTAATAAAATCATAAAACCAAAAAAAATTTTTTTGATGTTTCTTGTTTGAGTCTAGTGTCAATTTTTAAGTTTGGTGTCAATTGCATGTTTTTATGTTTCTTGCATTTTTCGAAAATTCATGCATTGCACTCTTCATGATCTTCAAGTTGTTCTTGATGAATCTTCTTGTTTGATCTTCATATTTTCTTGTTTTGTGTCTTTTGTTATTTTTCATATGCATTTTTGCATTCATAGTGTCTAAGCATTGAAAAGTTCTAAGTTTGGTGTCTTGCAAGTTTTTCTTTTCTTAAAAATTTTCAAAATAAGTCTTGATGTTCATCTTGATCTTCAAAGTATTCTTGGTGTTCATCTTGACATTCATAGTGTTCTTGCATAATTTTCTTGTTTTGATTCATAATTTTTATGTTTTGCATTGATTTTGTGTTTTTCTCTTTCTTCATTAAAAATTCAAAAATAAAAAAAATATCTTTCCCTTTTTTATCTCATAATTTTCGAAAATTTGACTTGACCTTTTCAAAACTTTTTAAAATTTAATTGTTTCTTATGAGTCAAATCAAATTTTCAATTTGAAAATCTTATCTTTTTCAAATCTTTTTCAAAAATCAAATCTTTTTCAATTTTTCCTTTATGTTTTCGAAAATTTCAAAATAATTTTCAAAATCTTTTTCTTATCTTTTTTTCATAATTTCAAATCTTTACTAACAATTAATGCGATTGATTCAAAAATATTAAGTTTGTTACTTGCCTAGTAAGAAGATTCAATCTTTAAATTTTAAAATCATATCTTTTTGTTTCTTTGTTAGTCAAGTAATCAACTTTAGTTTTCAAAATCAAATCTTTTTAAATTTCTTTTTCAAATCTTTTTCAAAATAAAATTCAATCACATCTTTTTCAAAAATCAATTTCAAATCTTTTCTAACTTCTTATCTTTTCAAAATTTGATTTTTAAATCCTTTTCAATTAATCTTATCTTTTTGTTTAATTCTTATCTTTTCAAAACTATCTAACTAATTCTCTCTTTCTAATTTTCGGAAATCCCTTCCCTCTTTTTCAAAATTCCTTTTTTTAATTAACTAATTATTTTAAATTTTAATTTAATTTAATTTCAATTTTAATTTTCGAATTTTAACTTTAAATTTTATTTTTATTTAAATTTTCGAATTCTTCTCTTCCTAATCTCCTTCTATTTATTTATTCATCTACTAACACTTCTCTTCCACCCAAAATTCGAACCCCTTCTTCTCCTCTGTGTTCGAATTCTTCTCTTCTTCATTCCTTTTCTTCTTTTCTTCTACTCACACAAAGGAATCTCTATACTGTGGTAAAGAGGATCCTTATTATTATTTTCTGTTCCCTTCTTTTTCATATGAGCAGGAGCAAGGACAAGAACATTCTTGTTGAAGTAGATCATGAACCTGAAAGGACTCTGAAGAGGAAACTAAGAGAAGCTAAATTACAACAATCCAGAGACAACCTTACAGAAATTTTCGAAAAGGAAAAGGAGATGGCAGCTGAAAATAATAATAATGCAAGGAAGATGCTTGGTGACTTTACTGCACCAAATTCCAATTTACATGGAAGAAGTATCTCAATCCCTACCATTGGAGCAAACAATTTTGAGCTTGAACCTCAATTAGTTTCTCTGATGCAACAAAACTGCAAGTTTTATGGACTTCCATCTGAAGATCCTTTTCAATTCTTAACTGAATTCTTGCAGATTTGTGATACTGTTAAGACCAATGGGGTTGATCCCGAGGTCTACATGCTCATGCTTTTCCCATTTGCTGCAAGAGACAGAGCTAGAATATGGTTGGACTCTCAACCTAAAGATAGCCTGAACTCTTAGGATAAGCTGGTCACGGCTTTCTTAGCCAAGTTCTTTCCTCCTCAAAAGCTTAGTAAGCTTAGATTGGATGTTCAAACCTTTAGACAAAAAGAAGGTGAATCCCTCTATGAAGCTTGGGAGAGATACAAGGAACTGACCAAAAAGTGTCCTTCTGACATGCTTTCAGAATGGACCATCCTGGACATATTCTATGATGGTCTGTCTGAATTAGTTAAGATGTCATTGGACACTTCTGTAGGTAGATCCATTCACCTAAAGAAAATGCCTGCAGAAGCTCAAGAACTCATAGACATGGTTGCAAATAACCAGTTTATGTACATGATGAGCGGATATTTTATACGCTTTTTGGGGATAATTTCATATAGTTTAGAGTATGTTTTAGTTAGTTTTTAGTCTATTTCTAGTAGTTTTTAGGAAAAATTTATATTTCTGGACTTTACTATGAGTTGTGTGTTTTTCTGTAATTTCAGGTATTTTTCTGGCTGAAATTGAAGGAGCTGAGCAAAAATCTGATTCAGGCTGAAAAAGGACTGCTGATGCTGTTGGATTCTGACCTCCCTGCACTCAAAGTGGATTTTCTGGAGCTACAGAACTTGAAATGGCGCGCTTCCAATTGCGTTGGAAATTAGACATCCAGGGCTTTCCAGCAATGTATAATAGTCCATACTTTGCACAAGAATAGACGACGTAAACTGGCGTTTAACGCCAGTCCTCTGCCCAATTCTGGCATCCAGCGCCAGAAAAGGATCAAAAACTGGAGTTGAACGCCCAAACTGGCACAAAAACTGGCGTTCAACTCCACAAATGGCCTCTGCACGTGAATTGCTTAAAGTCTCAGCCCCAGCACACACCAAGTGGGCCCCAGCACACCAAGTGGGCCCCAGAAGTGGATCTCTGCATCATCCATCATAGTCCACTCATATTTTGTAACCCTAGGCTACTAGTTTAGTATTTAAACAACTCTTAGAGACTTATTTTGTATCTCATGACATTTCAGATCTAAACTTTGTATTCTCTGACGGCATGAGTCTCTAAACCCCATTGTTGGGGGTGAGGAGCTCTGCTGTGTCTCGATGAATTAATGCAAGTATTTCTGTTTTCCATTCAAACACGCTTGTTCCTATCTAAGATGTTCATTCGCGCTTAACTGTGATGAAGGTGATGATCTGTGACATTCATCACCTTCCTCAAACCACGAACGTGTGCCTGACAACCACCTCCGTTCTATATCCGATTGAATGAGTATCTCTTAGATTCCTTAATCAGAATCTCCGTGGTATAAGCTAGAACTGATGGCGGCATTCATGAGAATCCGGAAAGTCTAAACCTTGTCTGTGGTATTCCGAGTAGGATTCAAGGATTGAATGACTGTGACGAGCTTCAAACTCCTGAAGGCTGGGCGTTAGTGACAGATGCAAAAGGATAGTAAATCCTATTCCAACCGGATCGAGAACCAACCGGTGATTAGCCGTGCTGTGACAGAGCACGTGAGCGTAGTTTTCACTGGAAGGATGGAAGGTAGCCATTGACAACGGTGATCCACCAACACACAGCTTGCCGTAGGGGGACGTGCGTGCGTGAACAAAAAGACAGAGGAAAGCAGAGATTCAGAAGACAAAGCATCTCCAAAACTCCAACATATTCTCCATTATTGCACAACAAGTAACTTTTAATTTATGCTCTACTGGTTATTCACAATTCAACTGATAAACATAATTGACTTCCTGACTAAGATTTACAAGATAACCATAGATTGCTTCAAACCAACAATCTCTGTGGGATTCGACCCTTACTCACGTAAGGTATTACTTGGACGACCCAGTGCACTTGCTAGTCATGTGTGCGAAATTGTAAGAGAGTAATAATTTCGTGCACCAAGTTTTTGGCGCCGTTGCCGGGGATTGTTCGTGTTTGAACAACTGACGGATTATTTTGTTGCTTAGATTAGGAAAAAAATCTTTCCTTTTTTTTTTTTAGTTTAGAGTCTTTTATTATTTATCCCTTGTTAAAATACTTTAAACTTATAGCTCAGTTATTTAGAACGTGGTGTTTATGTTCATGATAATTGGCTATCATATTTTTTTTAAAAAAAAAAAAACCTTTTTCAAAAATAATCTTTCTTAAAATTTCATCCTAAGGTCCCATAACTCATTTGGCTAGAGCGTTAATCTGTGTTCTTGGTAATTGGGTTAGAATCTTTTATACTCTTTTCAAAACCTTCTTTTTCAAAAAATATTTTTTCTATTAAATCTTGTGCCAAACTTTAAGTTTGGTGTTTTCTTGTTGATTTCCCTTTGATTTTCGAAAATTTTGGTTTGGTTTTAAAAAAAATTTTAAGTTTGGTGTTCTTCCTTCATGTTCTTGTGTTCTTGTGAGTCTTCAAAGTGTTCTTGAGTTTCCTTGTGTCTTGATCTTAAAATTTTTAGGTTTGGTGTTCCTTGGTGTTTTCCCTCCAAAATTTTCAAAAACAAGGAGCATTAGATCTAAAAATTTTAAATCTTGTACTATCTTATTGTTTTTCTCTCTCCTCACTAGATTCAAAAATATCTTCTCATCTTATCTTTTTCAAAATATCTTTTCTAACTTCCTAACTTCTTATCTTTTCAAAATTTGTTTCAACTAACTAACCAACTTTTTGTTTGTTTCTTAACTTTTTCAAAACTACCTAACTAACTCTCTCTCTCTCTAATTTTCGAAAATATCTTCCCCCTTTTTCAAAAATTTCTTTTTTATTAACTAATTAATTTTTATTTTTACGAAAAAAAATTTATTTCAAAATTCAAATTCTTTTTAGTTATTTTATTTTATTTAAGTATTTACTTCTTATAAAATAAAATAAATAAAAAGATAAATCAGTCCAAGTTATATCCATATATCCATCATGGACATAAGTGGAGATGGACAGTCCAGGAGGACTTTGGGGTCATATTCTAACCCCTCTACTGCTTCGTATGGGAGTAGCATATGCATACCCTCCATTGGAGTTAGTAGCTTTGAGTTGAATCCTCAGCTCATTATCATGGTGCAGCAAAGTTGCCAGTATTCCGGTCTTCCACAGGAAGAACCTACAGAGTTTCTGGCACAATTTTTACAAATTGCTGACACAGTACATGATAAGGAAATAGATCAGGATGTCTACAGACTATTACTGTTTCCATTTGCTGTAAAAGATCAAGCTAAGAGGTGGTTAAATAACCAACCTAAGGCCAGCATAAGAACATGGAAACAACTGACAGAAAAATTCCTGAATCAATATTTCCCTCCAAAAAGGATGACACAGCTAAGGCTGGACATCCAAGGCTTTAAACAAGGAGATAATGAATCTCTTTATGATGCCTGGGAGAGATACAGAGAGATGCTACGAAAATGCCCCTCCGAAATGTTTTCAGAGTGGGTTCAGTTAGACATCTTCTACTATGGGCTTGCAGAAGGAGCTCAGATGTCTTTAGATTACTCAGCTGGTGGATCTATCCATATGAGAAAGACAATTGAAGAAGCTCAAGAGCTCATTGATACAGTTGCCAGGAATCAGCTTCTGTATCTAAGCAGCAACCCTTCCATGAATGAAGAGGTTAAAACAGTAACTGCTGAATTCAGTACTGTAAAACAAGCTGCTGAATTCAATCAGCAATTAGATTTTCTAACAAAGCAGCTAGCTGAATTCAAAGACAGGTTACAGGAGACAAGGATAGCTAATATGCATATGGAAGAACAGTTTAAGCAAACAAAGCAGCAGCTATCAAAGCAAATAGCAGAAGAATGCCAAGCAGTTCAATTAAGAAGTGGGAAAACATTAAATACCCCACCTCAAGGCATCAAAAATTCAAGAAATGAGCAACCCACGAAAGATTCCCCTGAGGACAGTAAGAGCCCAGGGAAAAATAATTGTGGCACTAAAACGCCAGAAAATGGGTGGAAGGCTGGCGCTGAACGCCCAGACCATGCCCAAAACTGGCGTTCAGCGCCAGAAACAATGCAGGATTGGCGTTCAACGCCAGAAATGGGCAAGAATCTGGCTTTGAACGCCCAAATGGGGCAGAATCCAGCGTTGAACGCCCAACAGGGGCACATTTCTGGCGTTCAGGCGCCAGGAACAGACAGTGAGCTGGCGTCTAACGTCACTCCAGCTTCTGACCCTGGCATTCAATTGCCAGTGAGGGATCAGACACACACAAGTGCTGATAACAACCCCTCTAAAAAGGCTTCTTTAACCACTAAGGTTGAGGAATATAAAGCCAAGATACCTTATCCTCAAAAACTCCGGAAAGAGGAGAAGGATAAGCAATTTGCTCGCTTTGCAGATTATCTAAGGACTCTTGAAATAAAGATTCCATTTGCAGAGGCACTTGAGCAAATACCTTCTTATGCCAAGTTCATGAAAGAGATCTTGAGTCATAAAAAGGAGTGGAGAGAAACAGAAAGAGTTCTCCTCACTGAAGAATGCAGTGCAGTCATTCTGAAAAGCTTTCCTGAAAAGCTTAAAGACCCTGGGAGTTTTCTGATACCATGCACATTAGAAGGTGATTGCACCAAGATAGCTTTATGCGATCTTGGGGCAAGCATCAACCTGATACCTGCATCCACTATCAGGAAGCTTGGCTTAACTGAAGAAGTTAAACCAACCCGGATATGTCTCCAACTTGCTGATGGTTCCACTAAATACCCATCAGGCGTGGTTGAGGACATGATTGTCAGAGTTGGGCCATTCGCCTTTCCCACTGACTTTGTTGTACTGGAAATGGAGGAGCACAAGAGTGCTACTCTCATTCTAGGAAGACCCTTCCTAGCAACTGGACGATCCCTCATTGACGTCCAGCAGGGGGAAATAACCCTGAGAGTCAACGATGACGAGTTCAAGTTGAACGCTGTCAAAGCCATGCAGCATCCAGACACATCAACAGACTGCATGAAAGTTGACCTTATTGACTCTTTGGTAGAAGAGATCAACATGGCTGAGAGTCTCGAATCAGAGTTGGAAAACATCTTTAAAGATGTTCAGCCTGATTTGGAGGATTCAGGGGACATGAAAGAGCCTCTGAACTTTCTTCTAAAAGAGGAAAAACCTCCTAAACCAGAGCTCAAGCCACTACCACCATCCTTGAAATATGCATTTCTAGGAGAAGGTGACACCTTTCCAGTGATCATAAGCTCTGCTTTAAATTCACAGGAAGAGGAAGCACTTATTCAAGTGCTAAAGACACACAAGACAGCTCTTGGGTGGTCCATAGGTGACCTTAAGGGCATAAGCCCAGCTAGATGCATGCACAAAATCCTACTGGAGGATAATGCCAAACTAGTGGTTCAACCACAGAGGCGGCTAAATCCAGCCATGAAGGAAGTGGTGCAGAAAGAGGTCACCAAACTACTAGAGGCTGGGATTATTTATCCCATTTCTGATAGCCCCTGGGTGAGCCCTGTTCAAGTCGTCCCAAAAAAGGGAGGCATGACAGTGATTCATAATGAAAAAAATGAACTGGTTCCTACAAGAACAGTTACAGGGTGGCGCATGTGTATTGACTACAGAAGGCTCAATACAGCCACCAGAAAGGATCATTTTCCTTTACCATTCATAGACCAGATGCTAGAGAGACTAGCAGGTCATGATTATTACTGCTTTTTGGATGGCTACTCAGGCTATAACCAGATTGCAGTAGATCCCCAGGATCAAGAGAAAACAGCATTCACATGTCCATCCGGAGTGTTTGCTTATAGAAGGATGCCCTTTGGGCTATGCAATGCACCTACAACCTTCCAGAGATGCATGCTCTCTATTTTCTCTGATATGGTGGAAAAATTTCTGGAAGTCTTCATGGATGACTTCTCAGTATATGGAGACTCATTCAGCTCCTGTCTTGATCACCTGAAACTTGTTCTGAAAAGATGCCAAGAAACCAACCTAGTTTTAAACTGGGAAAAGTGTCACTTCATGGTGACTGAAGGAATTGTTCTTGGGCATAAAATCTCAAACAAGGGAATAGAGGTGGATCAAGCAAAAATAGAGGTAATTGAAAAATTACCACCACCTGCCAATGTTAAGGCAATCAGAAGCTTTCTGGGGCATGCAGGATTCTATAGGAGGTTTATAAAGGGTTTTTCAAAAATCGCAAAACCTCTAAGCAATCTGCTAGCTGCTGACACGCCATTTGTGTTTGACACAGCATGCCTGCAGGCGTTTGAAATGCTGAAAGCTAAGCTGGTCACAGCACCAGTCATTTCTGCACCAGACTGGACATTGCCATTTGAGTTAATGTGTGATGCCAGTGATCATGCCATTGGTGCAGTATTGGGACAGAGGCATGACAAGCTTCTGCATGTCATTTATTATGCCAGTCGCGTTCTAAATGATGCCCAGAAAAATTACACAACCACAGAAAAAGAACTACTTGCAGTGGTTTACGCCATTGACAAGTTCAGATCATACTTAGTAGGATCAAAAGTGATTGTGTATACTGACCATGCTGCTCTTAAATATCTACTCACAAAGCAGGATTCAAAACCCAGGCTCATCAGATGGGTATTGCTTCTGCAAGAGTTTGATATAGAAATAAGAGACAGAAAAGGGACAGAGAACCAAGTGGCTGATCATCTGTCCCGGATAGAGCCAGTGGAAGGGACGTCCCTCCCCTTTCTTGAGATCTCTGAGACGTTCCCTGATGAGCATCTATTTGCCATTCAGGAAGCACCATGGTTTGCCGATATTGCAAACTATAAAGCTGCAAGGTTCATACCCAAGGAGTACAATAGAATACAAAAGAAGAAATTAGTTACTGATGCAAAGTACTACTTGTGGGATGAACCCTATCTCTTTAAGAGATGTGCAGACGGAATTATCCGTAGGTGTGTCCCCAGAGAGGAAGCACAGAGAATCCTATGGCATTGCCACGGATCTCAATATGGAGGCCATTTCGGAGGTGAGCGAATAGCCACCAAGGTCCTCCAATGTGGCTTTTATTGGCCCACACTCTATAAAGATTCCCGAGAGTTTGTACGTAATTGTGACAGTTGCCAAAAAGCTGGTAACCTGCCTCATGGTTACGCCATGCCTCAACAAGGGATCTTGGAAATAGAGTTGTTTGATGTATGGGGAATTGACTTCATGGGACCTTTCCCACCATCATACTCAAACACTTATATTCTGGTGGCAGTTGACTATGTATCAAAATGGGTTGAGGCTATTGCCACACCCACCAATGATACTAAAACAGTGCTAAAGTTCCTCCAGAAACATATCTTTAGCAGGTTTGGTGTCCCTAGAGTGTTAATCAGTGATGGGGGCACTCACTTCTGCAACAAACAGCTTTACTCTGCCATGGTTCGGTATGGAATTCGCCACAAAGTGGCCACTCCATATCATCCACAAACCAATGGGCAAGCTGAAGTCTCTAATAGAGAATTAAAGAGAATCCTGGAACGGACAGTAAGTACCCGTAGAAAGGATTGGGCACGGAGCTTGGATGATGCTCTGTGGGCTTACAGAACAGCATTCAAGACCCCTATAGGGACCTCTCCATACCAACTTGTGTATGGTAAGGCATGCCACCTGCCCGTGGAACTGGAACATAAGGCCTACTGGGCAACCAGATTCCTAAACCTTGATGCCAAATTAGCAGGAGAAAAACGATTGCTCCAGCTAAATGAGCTAGAGGAATTCAGATTCACAGCTTTCGAAAATGCCAAGCTTTATAAAGAAAAATAAAAAAAATGGCATGACAGAAAGCTGTCATCTAGAATCTTTGAACCAGGACAGAAGGTCCTGTTGTTTAACTCTAGACTCAGGCTATTCCCCGGGAAACTGAAATCCCGGTGGAGAGGACCATACGTGATTAGAAGTGTGTCACCATATGGTTATGTGGAGCTTCGAGATATTGATTCTGATAAGAAGTTCATTGTCAATGGAGAGAGAGTCAAGCATTATCTTGAAGGCAACATTGAGCAAGAATGCTCAAGGCTGAAGCTAGATTAAAAGCTCAGCAAGGTCCAGCTAAAGACAATAAAGAAGCGCTTGCTGGGAGGCAACCCAGCCATGAGGCATCAATCCTCTAAGCATTTTTGCCCTATTTTTATTTTTATTTGTTTATATAAAGTTCACTGACACTAAGGTACAGAATCATTTGTATAAGTTTACAGGGTTACAGAAGGAATCAGCACACAAAACAGAGTAAAAGAGCTCAATGGCAAGAAAACACCAGTAAAGGGGCATTTTGGGCGTTCAGCGCCCAAAATGGGCATCCACTGGGCGCTGAACGCCAGTAATGGCAGCAATTGGGCGTTCAACGCCAGAAATGGCCACCCACTAGGCGTTGAACGCCAGGAATGGCAGCAACTGGGCGCTGAACGCCCAGGAGACCAGCATTTGGGCGCTGAACGCCCAAAATAGGCAGTGTTTGGGCGTTCAAACGCCAGGAGGACAGGGAGGAGCCAAATCCAGTAATCCCACACGTATTTCCATCTTAATTTCAAATTTTATGCTTCAATGCATGATTTTTACATGAACATATCAAGAACCCTGATTTCTAAAATCCCTAATTTCTAAAAATCCATCTTTCCAAATTCAATCCAACTCTTTTCAAAATCTTTTCTGAAACCAAATCTATCTTTTTCACTCAAAAAAAAAAAAATCTTTTCAACTAATCCATATCTTTTTCAAATATCCATATTATCTTTTTCAAAATTCAGAGTTATCTTTTTCAAAAATCTATCATATCTTTTCAAAATTAAACTCTATCTTCTATTTTATCTTTTTCAACTCAATCTTTTTATCTTATCTCTTCCAATTTTTCGAAAATCCAACCCCCCCACCCCTTTAAATTGGGTTCGGCCTCCCCCCTCCTTCATCAACAAGTGCTAATCAATCTCCTTCTATCCCTCTCCTTTCTTTTCTTTTGCTTGAGGACAAGCAAACCTCTAAGTTTGGTGTGTTTTTCCGAGATCACTAAGATCATGGCTCCCAAAGGGAAATAATACACTCCTAGAGGCAAGAAAGAGAGCGTTCCAAAACCACTTTGGAATCAAGGGAAGTTCTTATCTAAAGAACATTCAGACCATTATCTTAAAGTAATGGGTCTGAGATCAGTGATCCCGGAAGTTAGATTCAATCTGAAAGAAGACGAATATCCGGAGATCCAGGAGCAAATTCGAATCAGGAACTGGGAAGTCCTAGCTAATCCTGAAACGAAAGTAGGAAGGAACATGGTCCAGGAGTTCTATGCTAATATGTGGCAGACTGACAAGCAAAGACTATCTGGAACTGCCTGCTACGAATTTCGGACCATGGTCAGGGGAAAAATTGTTCATACCACCCCTGACAAGATCAGAGAGATACTAAAGCTACCTCAGCTAAAGGATGATCCAGACTCCTTCAACAGGAGGATGATGAAAGCAGACATTGGCCTGGATAAGATTCTAGAGGACATCTGTATCCCTGGAGCCAGGTGGACCGCCAACACAAAGGGCGTCCCAAATCAACTCAAGAGGGAGGATCTCAAACCAGTTGCCAGAGGATGGCTGGACTTCATTGGGCGTTCTCTGTTGCCCACCAGCAACCGTTCTGAAGTCACAGTTAAAAGAGCAGTGATGATTCATTGCATCATGATGGGAAAGGAAGTGGAGGTTCATCAGCTGATTTCAACAGAGCTCTATAAGATTGCTAACAAAAATTCAAGAGAGGCCAGGTTGGCTTATCCAAGCGTGATCTCTCTGCTCTGCAAGGACGCTGGAGTCAAGATGGGAATAACTGAATATATCCTAATTGAAAAGTCAATCACCAAAGCATCAATGGAGAGACAACAAGCACAGGAGGAACATATCAAGAAGAGAGCACAGGAATTCCTCCCAGAGATTCCTCAAGCGGAATATTGGGAATATCTTGAGACGTCTGTCACCAAGATACAGGAAGCTATGGAGCAAATAATAAAACAACAGAAGGAACACAGTCAAATACTGACCCATATGCTTAAAGAACAAGAGGAGCAGGGACGTGACTTAAGGGAACTGAAGCGCCAAAAGTCTTCTGTGATACCAAGTCTCCCAAGGATTAGAGGAACTCCCATACCCCCAGAATAAAGGTTGTTAATTTCCAATTTCTGCCGTAACTCTGTGACAGTGTCCTTATAAAAAGTTTACCTTAGAAGTCATATAATAGTAATTAGTATCTATTTGATTTTATCTCCAATTAAGCTATAGTTTATTTTTCTCATCATCATTAGACATGAATAAAATAGTAGATCTTTTGAATAAGAAGCAATAAAATTTCGAGTTTAAATAAAACAAATTCTAATTGGTTAAATGTGGTGGCAATGCTTTCTGTCTTCTGAATGAATGCTTGAATAGTGCATATGTCTTTTGAATTTGTTGTTTAAGACTGTTAAATATGTTGGCTCTTGAAAGAATAATGAACATGAGACATGTTATTGATAATCTGAAAAATCATAAAAATGATTCTTGAAGCAAGAAAAAGCAGCAAAGAACAAAGCTTGCAAAAAAAAAAAAAAAAAAAAGCAAGCAGAAAAAGCCAATAACCCTTAAAACCAAAAGGCAAGGGCAATTAAAAAGGATCCCAAGGCTTTGAGCATCAGTGGATAGGAGGGCCTAAAGGACTGAAATCCTGGTCTAAGCGGCTAAACCAAGCTGTCCCTAACCATGTGCTTGTGGCGTGCAGGTGTCAAGTGAAAACTTGAGACTGAGCGGTTAAAGTCAAGGTCCAAAGCAAAAAGAAGAGTGTGCTTAAGAACTCTGGACACCTCTAATTGGGGACTTTAGCAAAGCTGAGTCACAATCTGAAAAGGTTCACCCAGTTTTGTGTCTGTGGCATTTATGTATCCGGTAGTAATACTGGAAAACAAAGTGCTTAGGGCCATGGCCAAGACTCATAAAGAAGCTGTGTTCAAGAATCATCACACTGAACTAAGAGAATCAATAACACTATCTGAATTCTGAGTTCCTATAGATGCCAATCACTCTGAGCTTCAATGGATAAAGTGAGATGCCAAAACTGTTCAGAAGCAAAAAGCTACTAGTCCCGCTCATCTAATTAGAATCTGAGCTTCAATCAAAAACTCTGAGATATTATTGCTTCTCAACCTATTAGTCTTCTATTTTATTTGTCTAGTTGCTTGAGGACAAGCAACAGTTTAAGTTTGGTGTTGTGATGAGCGGATATTTTATACGCTTTTTGGGGATAATTTCATATAGTTTAGAGTATGTTTTAGTTAGTTTTTAGTCTATTTCTAGTAGTTTTTAGGAAAAATTCATATTTCTGGACTTTACTATGAGTTGTGTGTTTTTCTGTAATTTCAGGTATTTTTCTGGCTGAAATTGAAGGAGCTGAGCAAAAATCTGATTCAGGTTGAAAAAGGACTGCTGATGCTGTTGGATTCTGACCTCCCTGCACTCAAAGTGGATTTTCTGGAGCTACAGAACTCGAAATGGCGCGCTTCCAATTGCGTTGGAAAGTAAACATCCAGGGCTTTCCCGCAATGTATAATAGTCCATACTTTGCACAAGAATAGACGACGTAAACTGGCGTTCAACGCCAGTCCTCTGCCCAATTCTGGCATCCAGCGCCAGAAAAGGATCAAAAACTGGAGTTGAACGCCCAAACTGGCACAAAAACTGGCGTTCAACTCCACAAATGGCCTCTGCACGTGAATTGCTTAAAGTCTCAGCCCCAGTACACACCAAGTGGGCCCCAGCACACCAAGTGGGCCCCAGAAGTGGATCTCTGCATCATCCATCATAGTCCACTCATATTTTGTAACCCTAGGCTACTAGTTTAGTATTTAAACAACTCTTAGAGACTTATTTTGTATCTCATGACATTTCAGATCTAAACTTTGTATTCTCTGACGGCATGAGTCTCTAAACCCCATTGTTGGGGGTGAGGAGCTCTGCTGTGTCTCGATGAATTAATGCAAGTATTTCTGTTTTCCATTCAAACACGCTTGTTCCTATCTAAGATGTTCATTCGCGCTTAACTGTGATGAAGGTGATGATCTGTGACATTCATCACCTTCCTCAAACCACGAACATGTGCCTGACAACCACCTCCGTTCTATATCCGATTGAATGAGTATCTCTTAGATTCCTTAATCAGAATCTCCGTGGTATAAGCTAGAACTGATGGCGGCATTCATGAGAATCCGGAAAGTCTAAACCTTGTCTGTGGTATTCCGAGTAGGATTCAAGGATTGAATGACTGTGACGAGCTTCAAACTCCTGAAGGCTGGGCGTTAGTGACAGATGCAAAAGGATAGTAAATCCTATTCCAACCGGATCGAGAACCAACCGGTGATTAGCCGTGCTGTGACAGAGCACGTGAGCGTAGTTTTCACTGGAAGGATGGAAGGTAGCCATTGACAACGGTGATCCACCAACACACAGCTTGCCGTAGGGGGACGTGCGTGCGTGAACAAAAAGACAGAGGAAAGCAGAGATTCAGAAGACAAAGCATCTCCAAAACTCCAACATATTCTCCATTATTGCACAACAAGTAACTTTTAATTTATGCTCTACTGGTTATTCACAATTCAACTGATAAACATAATTGACTTCCGGACTAAGATTTACAAGATAACCATAGATTGCTTCAAACCAACAATCTCTGTGGGATTCGACCCTTACTCACGTAAGGTATTACTTGGACGACCCAGTGCACTTGCTGGTCATGTGTGCGAAATTGTAAGAGAGTAATAATTTCGTGCACCAGTACACTTCTGAAAGGAATCCTGTGAGTAATGGGACGCCTCAGAGGAAGAGAGTTCTTGAAATTGATACTCTGAATGCCATATTGGCTCAGAACAAATTATTGACTCAGCAAGTCAATATGATTTCTCAGAGTCTGAATGGATTGCAAGCTGCAACCAACAGTACTCAAAAGGCATCTTCTGAAGAAGAGGCTTATGATCCTGAGAATCCTGCAATAGCAGAGGTGAATTACATGGGTGAACCCTATGGAAACACCTATAATTCCTCATGAAGAAATCATCCAAATTTCTCATGGAAGGATCAACAAAAGCCTCAACAAGGCTTTAACAATGGTGGAAGAAACAGGTTTAGCAATAGCAAGCCTTTTCCATCATCCACTCAGCAACAGACAGAGAATTCTGAGAAAAATCAATCTAGCTTAGCAAATTTAGTCTCTGATCTATCTAAGGCCACTTTGAGTTTCATGAATGAAACAAGGTCCTCCATTAGAAATTTGGAGGCACAAATGGGCCAGCTGAGTAAAAGAGTCATTGAAACTCCTCCTAGTACTCTCCCAAGTAATACAGAAGAAAACCCAAAAGGAGAGTGCAAGGCCATAACCTTGCTTGGTGTGGCCAAATGCAATGAGGCGGAGGAGAACATGAATCCTAGTGAGGAAGACCTCCTGGGACGTTCAATGACCAATAAGGAGTTTTCCTTTAAGGAACCAGAGGAATCTGAGGCTCATCTAGACACTGGGAAGGATGAAGATGAATCCATCATCCTTGGAAGACCCTTCCTAGCCACAGCAAAAGTTGTGATTGATGTGGACAGAGGAGAATTGATCCTTCAACTGAATGAGGACAACCTTGTGTTTAAAACTCAAGGATCTCCTTCTGTAACCATGGAGAGGAAGCATGAAAAGCTTTTCTCACTGCAGAGTCAACCAAAGCCCCCACAATCAAACTCTAAGTTTGGTGTTGAACCCCCATATCCAAACTCTAAGCTTGGTGTTGGGAGGTCCCAACATTGCTCTGAACATCTGTGAGGCTCCATGAGAGCTCACTGTCAAGCTATTAACATTAAAGAAGCGCTTGTTGGGAGGCAACCCAATGTTATTTAACTATATTTATTTATTTTCCATTGCTATTTTATGTTTTCTGTAGGTTGATGATCATGTGAAGTCACAAAAATTACTGAAAAATCAAAAATAGAATGAAAAACAGAATGAAAAATAGCACACCCTGGAGGAAGAGCTTACTGGCGTTTAACGCGAGAAATGGGCACCAGTCTGGCGTTTAACGCCAGAACAGAGCATGAAACTGGCGTTAAACGCCAGAAACAAGCAGCAGTCTGGCGTTTAAACGCCAGGATTGCATCCTGGGGAAAGCTGGCGTTAAACGCCAGAAACAAGCATGGAACTGGCGTTTAACGCCAGAAATGGGCATAGAAGTGGCGTTTAACGCCAGGATTGCATCCATAGGGCATTTTACACACCTAAAAGGTGTAGGGATATGAATTCCTTGACACCTCAAGATCTCTGGACCCCACAGGATCACCTCAGGATCTGTGGACCTCACAGGATCCCCACCTATCTCAAAACACCCTTCACCAATCAACTTAACCACTCTTTCCCAAACACCCTTCCACCAATCACCTCCACCACATTTTCCCATAAATCCCACCTACCTTCAAATTCAAAATCTCTTTCCCACCCAAACCCACCCTAAATGGCTGAACCCTAACCCCTCTCCCTACACTATATAAACCCCTTATTCCTTTTTCATTTTCACACAACACAACCCTTTCTTCTTCCCTTGGCCGAAACACACACCTCTCTCCCTCTCCCCCATCTCTTCTTCTTCTTCTTCTTCTTCTATTCTCTCTTTTTTTGCTCGAGGACGAGCAACATTCTAAGTTTGGTGTGGTAAAAGCATAGCTTTTTTTGTTTTTCCATAACCATTGATGGCACCTAAGGCCAGAGAAACCACAAGAAAGAGGAAAGGGAAGGCAATTGCTTCCATCTCTGAGTCATAGGAGATGGGGAGATTCATCTCAAAAGTCCATCAAGACCACTTCTATGAAGTTGTGGCCAAGAAGAAAGTGATCCCTGAGGTTCCTTTCAAGCTCAAGAAGAATGAGTATCCGGAGATCCGACTTGAGATCCAAAGAAGAGGTTGGAAAATCCTCACCAACCCTATTCAACAAGTCGGGATCCTAATGGTTCAAGAGTTCTATGCAAACGCATGGATCACTAGGAACCATGATCAAAGTATGAACCCGAATCCCAAGAATTAGCTTACCTTGGTTCGGGGGAAATACTTAGATTTCAGTCCGGAAAGTGTAAGGTTGGCATTCAACTTGCCAATGATGGAGGAAAATGCACGCCCCTACACTAGAAGGGTCAACTTTGATCAAAGGTTGGACCAAGTCCTCATGGACATATGTGTGGAAGGAGCTCAATGGAAGATTGACTCAAAAGGCAAACCGGTTCAACTGAGAAGACTGGACCTAAAGCCTGTAGCTAGAGGATGGTTGGAGTTCTTTGAATGCTCAATCATTCCTACTAGTAACCGGTCTGAAGTTACTGTAGACCGGGCCATCATGATCCACAGTATCATGATTGGGGAGGAAGTAGAAGTTCATGAGATTATACCTCAAGAACTCTACAAGGTGGCTGACAAGCCTTCCACTTTGGCAAGGTTAGCCTTCCCTCACCTCATTTGCCACCTCTGCAATTCGGCTGGAATTGACATAGAGGGAGACATCCTCATTGATGAGGATAAGCCCATCACCAAGAAGAGGATGGAGCAAACAAGAGAGCCTATTCATGGAGTTCAAGAGACGCATGAGGAAGCTCATCATCAAGAAATCCCTGAGATGCCTCAAGGGATGCACTTCCCTCTACAAAACTATTGGGAGCAAATCAACACTTCCCTAGGAGAATTAAGTTCCAACATGGGACAACTAAGGATGGAACACCAAGAGCATTCCATCATCCTCCATGAGATTAGAGAAGATCAAAGAGCTATGAGGGAGGAGCAACAAAGACAAGGAAGAGACATAGAGGAGCTCAAGAGCACCATTGGTTCTTCAAGAAGAGGAAGACGGCACCTGCACTAAGGTGGACTCCTTCCTTAATCTCCTTGTTCCTATTTACCTGTTTTTCGTTTACTATGCTTTATGTTTTATTTATGTTTATGTCTTTACTATATGATCATTAGTGTCTAAGAGTCTATGCCTTAAAGTTATGAATGTCCTATGAATCCATCACTTTTCTTAAATGAAAAATGTTTTAATTACAAAAGAACAAGAAGTACATGATTTTGAACTCATCCTTGAAATTAGTTTAATTATTTCGATGTGGTGACAATTCTTTTTGTTTTCTGAATGAATGCTTGAACAGTGCATATGTCTTTTGAATTTGTGGTTTATGAATGTTAAATATGTTGGCTCTTGAAGAATGATGAAAAAGGAGAAATGCTATTTGATGATCTGAAAAATCATAAAAATGATTCTTGAAGCAAGAAAAAGCAGTGAATACAAAAGCTTGCAGAAAAAAAAGAAAAAAAATGGCGAAAAAAAAAGAAAGAAAAAAAAAAGAGAAAAAGCAAGCAAAAAAAGCCAATAGCCCTTAAAACCAAAAGGCAAGGGTAATAAAAAGGATCCAAGGCTTTGAGCATCAGTGGATAGGAGGGCCTAAAGGAATAAAATCCTGGCCTAAGCGGCTAAACCAAGCTGTCCCTAACCATGTGCTTGTGGCGTGAAGGTGTCAAGTGAAAAGCTTGAGACTGAGCGGTTAAAGTCGTGATCCAAAGCAAAAAGAGTGTGCTTAAGAACCCTGGACACCTCTAATTGGGGACTTTAGCAAAGCTGAGTCACAATCTGAAAAGGTTAACCCAGTTATGTGTCTGTGGCATGCATGTATCCGGTGGTAATACTGGAAAACAGAGTGCTTTGGGCCACGGCCAAGACTCATAAAGTAGCTGTGTTCAAGAATCAACATACTGAACTAGGAGAATCAATAACACTATCTAAATTCTAAGTTCCTATAGATGCCAATCATTCTGAACTTCAAAGGATAAAGTGAGATGCCAAAACTATTCAAGAGGCAAAAAGCTACTATTCCTGCTCATCTGATTGGAGCTAAGTTTCATTGATAATTTGGATTTTATAGTATATTCTCTTCTTTTTTATCCTATTTGATTTTCAGTTGCTTGGGGACAAGCAACAATTTAAGTTTGGTGTTGTGATGAGCGGATAATTTATACGCTTTTTGGCATTGTTTTTAGTATGTTTTTAGTATGATTTAGTTAGTTTTTATTATATTTTTATTAGTTTTTAATTAAAAATCACATTTCTGGACTTTACTATAAGTTTGTGTATTTTTCTGTGATTTCAGGTATTTTCTGGCTGAAATTGAGGGACTTGAGGAAAAATCTGATTCAGAGGCTGACAAAGGATTGCTGATGCTGTTGGATTCTGAGCTCCCTTCACTCAAAATGGAGTTTCTAGAGCTACAGAACTTTAAATGGCGCGCTCTTAATTGCGTTGGAAAGTAGACATCCAGGGCTTTCCAGCAATATATAATAGTCCATACTTTGCCTGAGTTTAGATGACGCAAACTGGCGTTGAACGCCAGCTCTCTGCCCAATTTTGGAGTCAAACGCCAGAAACACGTTGCAAAGTGGAGTTAAACGCCCAAACTGGCACCAAAGCTGGCGTTTAACTCCAAGAAAAGTCTCTACACGTTTAAAGCTCATGATTAGCCCAAGCACACACCAAGTGGGCCCTGGAAGTGGGTTTCTACATTATTTACTCATTTCTGTAAACCCTAGTAACTAGTTTAGTATAAATAGAACTTTTTACTGGTCCTTTTAAAACATCTTATGCATTCTTAATTTATCTTTGGATCATATTGATCACGTCTAGGGGGCTGGCCTCTCGACCATGCCTGGACCTTGTTCTTATGTATTTTCAACGGTAGAGTTTCTATACTCCATAGATTAAGGTGTGGAGCTCTGCTGTACCTCGAGTATTAATGCAATTACTACTATTTTCTATTTAGTTCAGCTTATTCCTATTCTAAGATATTCATTCGCACCCAAGAACATGATGAATGTGATGATTATGTGACACTCATCACCATTCTCACCTAGGATCGACCCTTACTCATGTAAGGTTTATTACTTGGACGACCCAGTGCACTTGCTGGTTAGTTGTGCGAAATTGTGACAAAGAATTAAGAATATAAACGTGCGTATTGAGTTTTCAGCGCCGTTACCAAAGAAGATGGACCGTCACGATTTCTGTGCACCATTTCTCTATAAGGATTATAGGTGTTTCCATAGGGTTCTCCCATGTAATTCATCTCTGCCATTGCAGGGTTCTCAGGATCATAAGCTTCTTCTTCAGAAGATGCTTCTTTAGTACTATTGGATGCAGCTTGCAATCCATTCAGACTCTGAAAAATCATATTGACTTGCTGAGTCAATATTTTGTTCTGAGCCAATATGGCATTCAGAGTATCAATTTCAAGAACTCCCTTCTTCTGAGGCGTCTCATTATTCACAGGATTCCTCTCAGAGGTGTACATGAACTGGTTATTTGCAACCATTTCAATGAGTTCCTGAGCTTCTGCAGGGGTTTTCAGATGAAGAGATCCTCCTGCAGAATGGTCCAATGACATTTTTGACAACTCAGACAGACCATCATAGAATATACATATGATACTCCATTCTGGAAGCATGTCAGTAGGACACCTTTTGATCAATTGCTTATATCTTTCCCAAGCTTCATAGAGGGACTCACCCTCCTTCTGTCTGAAGGTTTAGATTTTCACTCTAAGCTTGCTCATCTTTTGAGGTGGAAAGAATTTGGCCAGGAAAGCACTGACCAGCTTATCCCAAGAGTTCAAGCTTTCCTTAGGTTGTGAATCCAACCATGTTCTAGCTCTGTCTCTTACAACAAAAGGGAAAAGCATAAGCTTGTAGACCTCGGGATCAACTCCATTGGTCTTGACAGTGTCACAGATTTGCAAGAATTCAGCTAAAAACTGATGAGGATCTTCCATTGGAAGTCCATGAAACTTGCAATTCTGCTGCATTAGAGAAAATAATTGAGGCTTAAGCTCAAAGTTGTTTGCTCAAATTGCAGGAATTGAGATGCTTCTTCCATAGAAGTTGGAAGAGGGTGCAATAAAGTCACCAAGCATCTTCCTTGCATCTCCACCATTGTTATTAGGTTCGGCCATGTCTCCTTTTTTTTTGAAAATTTCTGTCATGTCCTCTCCAAAGAGTTGTGCCTTAGCTTCCCTTAGCTTCCTCTTCAGAGTCCTTTCAGGTTTAGGATCAGCTTTAATAAGAATGTTCTTATCCTTGTTCCTGCTCATATAAAAAAGAAGAGAACAGAAAAGAAGAGGAATCCTCTATGTCACAGTATAGAGATTCCCTTTTGTGAGTAGAAGAAGAGAAGAATAGAAGAAGGAGAAGAAAAAAAATTCGAACTCAGAGAAGAAGAGGGGGTTCGAATTTTGAGTGGGAGAGGGGTGTTAGTAGATAAATAAATAAATAGAAGGAGATAAGAGAGGGGAAGAGAATTTGAATTTAATTTAAAATAAAAGGAAAATATTTTTGTTTTTATTTTAAAATGTAGTTAGAATTCGAAAATTAAAAAGAGAAATAAAATAAAATTTGAAAACTAAATAAAGTACTTAATTAAAAAGATTTTTGAAAAAAAGTTGTTAGTGATTTTTGAAAATTGGAGAGAGAAAAGTAGTTAGGTGGTTTTGAAAAAGATATGATTGAAATAGAAAACTTTTGAAATCAAATAAAAAGTTAAGTAGTTAATTGAAAAAGATTTGAAAATCAATTTTGAAAAGATAAGAAGTTAGAAAAAATTTTTGAAATTGATTTTGAAAAAGATATGATTGAAATTCATTTTGAAAAAGATTTGAAGAGGAAATTAAAAGATTTGATTTTGAAAATTAAAGTTGATTACTTGCCTAACAAGAAACTTGAAGATATGATTTTAAAATTTAAAGATTGAACCTTTCTTAATAGGCAAGTATCAACTTGAAAATTTTTTTTATTCAAAACATTAAATGTTAGTAATGAATTCGAAAATATAAAATAAAAATAAGAAAAGATTTTGAAAATCAATTTAAAATTTTTAAAAATATAAAAAAATGAAAAAGATTTGAAAAAAATAGAATTTTTAAATTGAAAATTTTGACTTGACTAATAAGAAACAACTAATTTTTTTTAAAAATTTTATGACTAATTTAATTCAAATTTTCGAAATTTATGAGTGAAATAAGGAAATATATATTTTTGATTTTTGAATTTTAATGAGGAAAGAGAAAAACATAAAATGATGCAAGACATAAAATTATGAATCAAAACAAAAAATGCATGCAAGAACACCTTGAATGTCGAGATTAACACCAAGAACACTTTGAAGATCAAGATGAACATCAAGAACTTATTTTTTTTGAAAATTTTTAAGAAAAGAAAAATATGCAAGACACCAAACTTAGAAATTTTCAATATTTAGACACTAAATATTCTAAAATGCATATCAAAAACAAGAAAAGACACAAAACATAAAAATGCAAAGATTAAATGCAGAAAATCATCAAGAACAACTTGAAGATCATGAAGAACACCATGCATGAGTTTTAAAAAATTTTAAGAAAAATTAAAAAGATGTAAATGACACCAAACTTAAAAATTGACTCTAGACTCAAACAAGAAACATAAAATTTTTAGTTTTTATGATTTTATTAATTTTTTTTGTATTTTTCGAAAATAAGAAATAAAAGCTTAAAAATAAAATAAAATTACCTAATCTGAGCAACAAGATGAACCGTCAATTGTCCAAACTCGAATAATCCCCAGCAACGGCGCCAAAAACTTGGTGCACGAAATTGTGATCTCAATAGCGCCAAAAAACTTGGTACGCACGTTCATAATCTCAATTCTTCTTCACAACTTCGCACAACTAACCAGCAAGTGCACTGGGTCGTCCAAGTAATAAACCTTACGTGAGTAAGGGTCGATCCCACGGAGATTGTCAGCTTGAAGCAAGCTATGGTCATCTTGTAAATCTCTGTCAGGCAGATTCAAATGGTGATGGGGTTTTAGTAATTAAAATATAAATAACATATAAAATAAGATAGAGATACTTATGTAATTCATTGGTAGGAATTTCAGATAAGCGTATGGAGATGCTTTGTTCCTTCTGAATCTCTGCTTTCCTACTGCCTTCATCCAATCATTCATACTCCTTTCCATGGCAAGCTGTATGTTGCGTATCACCATCGTCAATGGCTACCTCCCGTCCTCTCAGTGAAAATGGTCCAAATGCGCTGTCACCACACGAATAATCATCTGTCGGTTCTCACTCATGTTGGAATAGGATCCGTTGATCCTTTTGTGTCTGTCACTACGCCCAGCACTCGCGAGTTTGAAGCTCGTCACAGTCATCCCATCCCAGATCCTCTTCGGAATACCACAGACAAGGTTTAGACTTTCCGGATCTCAAGAATGCTGCCAATAATTCTAACTTATACCACGAAGACTCCGCTCCTTTGGAATGGAGGCTAAGAGATATATGCTCAATCTAAGGTAGAACGGAAGTGGTTGTCAGGCACGCGTTCATAGGTTGAGGATAGTGATGAGTGTCACGGATCATCACATTCATCATGTTGAAGTGCAAGCGAATATCTTAGAATAGGAATAAGCTTGAATTGAATAAGAAAACTGTAGGATTACAAGTGTTCATAACACGCAGCGTAAGTAATAAAGTAATCCTATTGATCTATTTTGTGCTTAAAACTTTATTGAAATAAGATGGGTTAGATGCCAATACCTGAGTACCCTAGTGAATGAAAACTTTCTCCTTCGATAGTACGAAGGTACTATGTGCATCCACACCGAGACTGATCGTTGTTGTCAACTCCTTGACCAATGGATTTAACTGAGAAATTTCTTGCAACTCCTTGCACCAGCAATTCTTCACTAAGAATTGGAATATTTGTGTATGTGGAGGTAAAAGAAAAAACTTGTGTGTTCTTTCTTTTATCATATACACATATATATAGTATAAGATTGGTGACTGATTTGTGAATCAAATTACAACTTAATTTGAAACAGAATCAGTTAGGATCTTATTCATATTTAAAACTCATCATAGAATAAATAATTAATTATTTAATATTCTCAATTATCATATTATTATATTCATGGTGCTAGCAAAGAAAATAATAATATTCCATTTGAATTAATATAATTATTTATTTGATCTAATCAAAATAATAATTAAATGATTATTTACCAAGGATTAGAACACTCGTTAATGTGTGACCTCATAGGTTCAATACTAAGCGGGTAGTAAATTAGTCATACTAAATTTACTAATCAAGGTTGGCGTCTAGCAACGCTCCTTGACGACCCGATAGTATGAAGTAATAATATTTTTACTAAGAACCCAAGATGAACAAAAAATATAACTCCTTCCATCTTTTCAGCTCTTGGCTAACTTTTAGAGTACGGTTTGATTGTCAAACTCTAACTTGTTACCATTATTATAATGAATTATGAATTACTTAAGAAACTCATTTTTTAATTCATTCAAACCCCTTGGCCATGGCATTGTTTATTTCATTCATTATAATCGTAGAGCTCAAACTCATTACCATAGTTGATGGATTCCATTTTGACTAATCATTAATTCTACAAGTATTTAAATCATACCCAATGTCCATTCAACTAACACCGTAGGGTGTTAGGTGTCCGGAATCAAAGTATAACAAATACATTGTCAATTACTATGATAGTCGCAGGTCAAAGGAAAATTCTAATATTATGTTCATCATAAGAATATCCTATTGACAAATATACGGTAACTATAACCATTAGGAATTCTTAGAGTGAGTCAGTTCAATGGTTATATATATAATATATATATATATATATATATATATCCGAATCACTAATGTCCCATTTGTAGTGATTCTACGATTAAGAACAATTTAAATTAAAAGTACTAAAAAAACGTATATCTCATTATTACGATCTCTATCATAATTATTCGTTTCTAATTTTAATTAAGGACACTATCATAAATTATAAAATTTTATTCTTATAAAAAGGAATAATAATAATAATAATAATAATAATAATAATAATAATAATAATAATAATAATAATAATAATAATAATAATAATAATAATAATAATAATAATTCATGATAGTATTTTGTTGGACATATACACTTATCTCCAACAATCTCCCACTTGCACTAGAGCCAATGACAGATTGGATCTAGGGCATACATGTAGTTCCAACAAAATCTCGCACTTGCACTAGAGCCAATCAGTCATATATTTCAATCCCAATTCCCACATGTGCTTATCAAACTCTTTTGATCCAAGTGCCTTAGTGAATGGTTCTGCTGCATTATCCTTCCCAGCAACCTTTTGAATTTCAACGTCTCCATGTTCAACGATCTCTCTTATCAAATGATACTTTCTCAAGATATGCTTAGATTTTTGATGTGATCTTGGCTCTTTTGCTGGTGCAATGGCTCCATTATTGTCGCACAGTAATGGAAGTGGTTCTTTAATTGAAGGCACTACACCAAGCTTGTTTATGAACTTCTTCATCCACACAGCTTCTTTAGCAGCCTCACTTGCTGCTATGTACTCAGCTTCAGTTGTTGAATCAGCTACAGTAGCTTGTTTGGAACTTTTCCAACTCACTGCACCACCGTTTAAGGTGAAAACATAACCTGAAGTAGATTTGCTATCATCTTTGTCTGAGGCAAAGCTTGCGTCAGTGAACCCTTTTGGTATAAGTTCAGAATCTCCATAGACGAGGAATTGGTCTTTGGTTCTTCTTAAATATTTCAGAATGGATTTAACCACCTTCCAATGTTCCTCACCAGGATTTGCCTGATATCCACTGGCTACTCCTAGCGCATATGCGACATCAGGACGTGTACATGTCATTGTATACATGATAGCTCCCACTGCACTAGCATATGGTATTCTACTCATGCGTACTCTCTCTTCAGAAGTTTTAGGACAATCCTTTCTACTGAGAGTAATTCCAGTGCCTATTGGTAAATAGCCCTTTTTGGAGTTTTCCATGTTATACCTTTTCAATATGGTATCAATGTACATAGATTGTGAGAGTCCAAGCAACCTTTTAGATCTATCTCTATAGATCTTTATTCTTAGAATATAGGCTTCTTCTCCCAAATCTTTCATGGAGAATTGTTGAGATAGCCAAGTTTTGATATTTTGCAATGCTGGTACATCATTTCCTATTAGTAATATGTCATCAACATAGAGTACTAAGAAAATGACTGTACTCCCACTAAACTTTTTGTATATGCAAGGATCCTCTTCACACCGGATAAAATCGAACTTTTCGATTGTCTTATTAAAGTAAATGTTCCAACTTCTAGAAGCTTGCTTTAGCCCATAAATGGCGCGTTGCAGCTTACAAACTTTACTATGATCAGACTGAAGTGTGAAACCTTCAGGTTGTGTCATGTACACTTCCTCTTTGAGTTCTCCATTAAGAAAAGCTGTTTTCACATCCATTTGCCATATTTCATAATCATAGTATGCTGCTATAGCAAGAAGAATCCGAATAGATTTGAGCATTGCCATAGGAGAAAATGTTTCTTCATAATCTATTCCCTCCTTTTGACGGTATCCCTTGGCAACTAGACGGGCTTTATAGGTCTCTACCTTACCATCTGCTCCAATCTTTTTCTTGTAAATCCATTTGCAACCAATAGGTTTTATGTCTTTTGAGGGTTCAACCAAAGTCCAAACATTGTGGATCCTCATAGACTCTATTTCGGTTTTCATGGCACTCTGCCATTTTAGACTTTCGAAACTTTGCATTGCCTCTTCATAAGTCTTAGGATCATTATCATCATAATCGATCCCATTTTCCACATCATCTTGTACCATTAGGTTTAGCCTTAGTGGTGGACGATGTTCTCTTGTGGACCGTCGAAGAGGTAGTTCTTGTACCAAATTTGGAGGTTGCTGAACCGGTTCCAAAGGTAGTTCAAGGATTGGTTCATGAATCTCTCTTTGAACTACTATTGGTTCGTTATCCTCAACTCTTGAAGATGATAAATTTGGTGTTAGTTTGAGTACATCCAAAGTTGGTTGCTCAACTTGAATTTCATATTCTTGAGCTTGTACTATTTCATTGGTTTCTTGAACTTCATCGAGTTCTATTTCTTCACCTTGTCTTCCTTCAGAAAGAAATTCTTTTTCTAAAAAGGTTCCACCTCTTGCCACAAACACTTTGTGATCAGAAGGGTGATAGAAATAATAACCCATTGTTTCTTTAGGGTAACCAATGAATCTACATTTATCTGACCTAGCATCAAGTTTATTACTTTGCAATTTCTTAACATATGCTGGACATCCCCAAACTCTAATGTGCTTGAGATTTGGTTTTCGTCCTTTCCATATCTCATATGGTGTTGAAGAAACTGATTTAGTGGGTACTTTATTTAGCAAATATGCTGCTGTTTCTAAAGCATAGCCCCATAAATTCAATGGAAGATCAGTAAAACCCATCATGGATCGAACCATATCTAATAAAGTTCGATTCCTCCTCTCTGAAACACCATTGTGTTGTGGAGTATCAGGAGGTGTCCATTGAGAAAGAATCCCATTTTTCTTTAAGTACTCAAGAAAATTATCATTTAGATATTCTCTTCCTCTATCAGATCTAAGCACCTTAATGCTTTTACCTGTTTGATTTTCAACTTCACTGCGAAAAATTTTGAACATTTCAAATGACTCAGATTTGTGTTTCATAAGATACACAAAGCCATATCTAGACATATCATCAATGAAAGTGATAAAATAGGAATATCCTCCTTTGGCTTGAATTTTCATTGGTCCACAAACATATGTATGTATTAGTCCCAATAATTCTGTAGCCCTTTCTCCATGTCCCATATATGGAGTTTTGGTCATTTTTCCTATGAGACAGGATTCACAAGTTACATATGATTCATAGTCATATTTGTTAAGGTAACCTTCTTTGTGTAACCTAGAAATCCTTTTTTCTCCTATATGACCAAGTCTACAATGCCAAAGATATGATTCATTTACTTGATTATTCCTCTCTCTTTTGAGAGTAGAAACATGCATGACATAATTACCATTTAAATCGGGAAGAATATAAATGCCATATTGGAGATAGCCATTTACGTATAAGTCATCACCATAATAAGTAGAACAAATGTCATTTTTAATATTAAAATAAAAACCACGTTTGTCCAACATGGAAATAGAAATAACATTTGCAACAAAACTAGGAACATAATGACAATTCTCCAATACTAATGTCTTGCCCGTAGGCATTGCTAAAGAAATAAATCCTATAGCTACAGTAGCAACATTTGCTCTGTTTCTGACTTGTGGTAAGTTTCTCCCTTCTTCAGCCATCTACTTACTCGTAGTCCCCGCAACGAATTACAAATATTATGAGCACTTCCAGTATCTAATACCCATATAGAAGAATTAATAGTAGCTAAAGAAATCATGAAAACTGTTTTCAAGCATGTCTTACCTTCCTCTTTGGTTTTCAAAGAAGCAAGGTACTCCTTGCAGTTTCTTTTCCAATGACCTTTACCTTTACAATAAAAGCATTTAGCATCATTTTTGTCAGCCTTTTCTTGTTTGCCCTTGGGTTTGGTCACACCACCTTTAGGTGCCATGGGTTCTCTTTAAAAATTATTCTTTCCATTTCCTTTTGCTTTCCACTTTCCTTTCTTCTTAGAAGAGCTGCCAACTACCATAGCAACTCCTTTCTTTTTCTCATATGCAATTTGATTCTCATAATCAATTAGCATGTTGAGCATTTCATGAAGATCACAGCTTACTTTAATCATATTAAAGCTAACAATGAATTGTAAAAATGTTTCTAGAAGAGATTGCAAGATCAAATCTTGTGAAAGTTCTTTGCCCAATTTGCATCCTAACTTCTCGAGTTGTTCAATAAGATCAATCATCTTAAGAACATGGGGTCCAACAGGAAAGTCCACATCAAGTGTGGATCTAAACAAAGTTTTGGACAATTGATATCGGGCCATCTTACTTTGTGCACCATACATCTTCTTAAGATGTTCAACAATAGTTGGTGGATCCATATCCTGATGTTGCCTTTGAAGATCAGAACCCATGGATGCCAGAATGATGCATTTGGCAGTAAGACAATTTTCCAAGTACTTCTCATAAGCCTTGGTTGCCTCATTATCAATACTTCCATCCTCTTTAGGAACTGGGGCCGTTACAGCAGGCTTATCGATTATATCAATTAGCCTTTCATGCATGAGAACAATTCTCAAATTGTGATACTAATCATCATAATTGGCTCCAGCCAATTTGTTATTTTCAAGTATGCCACGCAGTGACAGAGTAGACATATTATTTATGAATCTAAAAGGAAAAAAAAAACAAATATAAGTACGTATTCACACATACAAATAACACTTTCTACAATAATTATTACTATAGAAAATTAAGAAATCTTTATTTCTTAAATTAAGTGTTAAAAAAATATTTAAAATCATGAATGAGTATCTTGGTTGTCAAGTCATTACTCATACATTTTTAAACAGATGATTAAATGTATCACATACAATTTTAATCCCAAATAATTACCTGGTTGTCAGGTTATTATTTAATTGAATTATATTTTATACCCCTAGGTTGTCTAGGTTCAAGTAAAAATTAATTCATTCCATGTATCAAATATATATATATAAATTTTATCCTTGAGTACGAATCTCCTGGTTGTCAGGTAACTCTTTGTAAACAAAGTATAAAATTTATTTATCCATTTTTTTCCTTTTAGTTTTATTTCATAAATAAATAAAAATAATAATAACAGTATGTTCTTTAACATACATATAATTTTATCCCATATAAATTTATAATTTTGATAATAGCATCCTATGTCATTATTAGGAATCACATCCAATATAATAACAAAACTTAAATTAATCCTATTAATTCTGTAAATTTTTGCAATAAAATTTTAAACACAAAAGGGCCATGGCTCTGATACCACTGTAGGATTACAAGTGTTCATAACACGCAGCGGAAGTAATAAAGTAATCCTATTGATCTATTTTGTGCTTAAAACTTTATTGAAATAAGATGGGTTAGATGCCAATACCTGAGTACCCTAGTGAATGAAAACTTTCTCCTTCGATAGTGTAACAGCCCAGACCACCCGCTAGCACGATATTGTCCGCTTTGGCACACAAGGCCTCACGGTTTTGCCTTTGATGATAGGGATGCTAGCCGAAGCCCCCCCACACTCACTCGTCAAAATGCGTCATGCTAGGGAGAGGTATCCACACCCTTATAAGGAATGCTTCGTTCCCCTCCCCAACCGATGTGGGCCTTACAATCCACCCCCCTAAGGGAGCCCAACGCCCTCGCTAGCACATCGATCCGGGTTCTGGCTCTGATACCATCTGTAATAGCCCAGACCACCCGCTAGCACGATATTGTCCGCTTTGGCACACAAGGCCTCATGGTTTTGCCTTTGACGATAGGGATGCTAGCCGAAGCCCCCCACACTCACTCGTCAAAACGCGTCATGCTAGGGAGAGGTATCCACACCCTTATAAGGCATGCTTCGTTCCCCTCCCCAACCGATGTGGGCCTTACAATCCATCCCCAACGACGGCAAAGGAAGCCAGAAGCTCCGACGGTTCTCCCGAAAGTCACAGAGCCTTCCCCGGCGGTCAGAATCACAGCGGTAGTTCTGGCGGCGGTAACTCGCGATAAAGTCCAAATGACACAGGCTCCAGTAGCGGTTCCCAGCGGCAGCAGCGGTGGGTCAACGACGGTCCTTGGGCGGTGACGCGTGCGACGAAACGCACGGCCTCCCTCTCCCCGCCGCTCTCTCCATCTTCATGTGAACTTTTCCCCTCTCGGGATCCAGCTGCTGCAACGTTCCTCTCTCCCAACTCAGCGATGACAGTGGTGCGGTGGTGCGACGGCTGGACGACGATCTGAGGCAGGGAGGCTCGGCCGCACGAACATAACCTTCCCTTCGCCGATCTCCCTCTCTCACAGTCGCACAGTCTCTCTCCTCTGTGTTCTCTCCTCCGCGACGGCAAGGGCGGCGAGGCGCGGCGGGTTGGACAGTGGCGCGGCGGCACGGCTACAGAACAGGAACCCCCCTTCCGCCGATCTCCCTTTCCTATTCGAGCTTCTCTCTTTAGCCATCCGTGGATGACAAGGACTCGGACTCTGCGGATGAGGAGGACGACGGCGCAAGCATCACGGCGGCGGTGAGGCATGAGACATGGTGGCAAGGCGTGACATAGTGGCGGCGAGCTGAACAGCGGTAAAGCCCCCCTCCCCTCCTTCTCTCCCTCAGATCACTCTTTCTTTCTTTCTTTGTTTCCTTCTTTCTTTCTCGAGGAACAGCGTGTGTGTGTTTAGCATAGGGCCTGCGCAGCTGCTGCTGAGTCTTGGGGGAGAGGGTAGCTGGATTAGGGTTTCGGTGGCTGAGTGTTGCTTTTGGTGAGGTGTGTGTAAATTAGGGTTAGGGGCAACTTGGTAATTTTAAATGAAATTGGGGATAATGTAGTAATTGGAACTCAAATTAAATCTAACACTAATTATATATAGAAAATACTATTTGCTCATCAATTTCACAAATTATTTTCAATAAAATGTTTGAATCCAAAAATTAGGAATAATATAATTAACTTCTTTATTTTTCCAAAACAGCAGTACTAATATTTAAAATATTAATTATTTAATCCAAAAATTGTGAAATTGGATAATAATCATAACTTATCTCAAATTCAATAAATCAAAACATGCCTTAATTATCTTTAATAAAATAATCTCTGAAATTAATGCTGTAAATAGCTATATGATTTGAGACTTGATTATAATAAGACTTTTCAAAAGTTCTGGGTCTTACATTCTACCCACCTTATAAAAATTTTCGCCCTCGAAAATTGATACAAAATGAAAGAAATTTCATAATAGTTCACCCTTGAACACATTTAAGGAAGAGGCAAAAATATCTCAAAATATAAACGTATATACAATTTTCAAATACTTGGATGGTCGTATGCATAAAGATACAAAGGCAGGAGTGTGATTGTAAAGCAAACGTTACAAGATAGGCTCAATGCACAAGGTCATATCATCTCAAAGCTTTACAAAAACTTGAGGTGCCAAAATAGGGTGCAAATCAAGATAGACGTTCACAAAGCAAAGATGACATGGTTCAAACATGTGATAGTAAAGCAAGGCATCGAAGGCTATAAAACATGATGGGGTTAAAACGACGTGCTCAACATCCGCACACTAATCTCACATCAACCTCAAAGCTTCAGCTTTCCAACTCCATCAAGCACTTTACAATCCCCATATCCAATCATAAGCCTAACGATCGCAAACCCGTTCGCAAGGAACAAAACACCCACAACTTATAACGTCGCACACCTACCGCTTCAACTTCCATATACGCATATCACGTCTTAAAGAACTAACGCATCGCACTACTACATCTACAAGTCGCACGTGATATCAAAACAATTCTCAAGTCTACTCAGAAGAATACGAGATCTTAGAAAAGAGAGACAAATGTCAAGGACAATACTCATAGATTTGAAAGAATATATCCAATTCCAAAAAAACAAGGATGTTCAAACAATGAAGTTTGCTAGAAATAAATCAATTGACAACTTCAAAGATAACCCTTGGATCAAAGAAGTTCAATAGGATCAATAGGAAGAAAACTAGCACATCAGTTTGAAACAAACTCAAGCTGAGTCGAAGAAGTATGAGGTTTACAAAAAGAATATCTCAAATCCAAGACAAAGCTCACAGAACTCGAGCACGATTACAAATACTTTCGAATACATTGTTCATGAAAGAGTCAAAAACTTGCGGAAAAAACCACTTTGCAGTCTAGAAGAGAAGTTGAACAACAACATCCTTCAAGAGAGTAGCAAAAGCATAAATATGGCTTTGCTCTAAATCAATTTCACGTGGAAGTAGATTATGTAGAGTTTTAAAAACAAAATGCACACAAGTTTGGCTAAGAGCTAAAATATTTCCTCAAATATTTTAGAAAGATAGTTAGGTGCATAACTTAACCAAAAGTAATTCATAAAACTCGGAAGAAATCAAATGCTTGTTCAAAAATTTCCAAAGTCCATATTCAAACAAGCGTGTATAACATTCATAGCAAGGACGAAGGAGAGAATTAATCTCTTTCTAGAAAGAAATTCTGAGATAAAAATTTGCTTACAATTTGGTAAAGGAAATAAGTGGTGCGTTACAAACGAACCGGTTTCCACTAAACAAGGAAACTTTCCAAAACCTCATTTAAAATAGCCCATGTCAACTTTAAAACAATTTTGTCAAAAATTGAACAATGGTTTCAATTATAACCAAGCAACAGAAAATAATTTCCGTTTAAAACTTCTTACAAGAGAATTCAAAACTTCTTTAAAAAGTTCAAAACAAGACTCCAAAAGTGTTCTTAAAATCACCATCTCAGAAGAACATTCAAGAAGTTTAAGATGTACTAAAAAGGAGTCAAGCCATACAAGAAAAGATCTTAAATCAAGGTAGTTCAAACAAGGTCCACTAGCCATGAAATATCAAACAAGTTTTAAATTGATCCAAAAGAATACAAAAGTGGTAGAAAAAGATAACTCAATCATTAGTAATTTCTCAAGGATAATCTTTGACTAAAAACTCTTGTAGAGATAATGAGTGAATAAGCGATGCACTAATTTTGAAACGAATCAAACTAACTCACATAAGGATGAGATTCACAAGAGAGGACGAACCAAGATCAGTGGTAATGTTCACAAGACGTAAAAGATTAGTTAAAAATAGAATCACGTATGACATTCATAGAGGTGAAAAAGCTTAAGAAGGAACGAGTCCGTTCATAAGAAGAAAGCTATGAGTCCAACATTTTCAAAAGAACAACAATGGCATAAACCATGTAGTATGCTAAATTAAACTCAAATCAAAATGAATTAAGTAAAGTTTATCAAACGAAACTCAACCGGGATAAAAGCGAGAAATCCCCTTTTTTTTTCCAGAATTTTGAAAATTACCTAAATACATGATCAAATAAAGATATGCATTGTAGCTATAGTGAAATTACTAGAAAGCCAATTGTAATTTAAGGTAAATGCAGTTCCATAAACCAATAAAAATACAGGCGAGGTATTAAAAATAGATAGTTGTTAAACTGTATAAATAATCTCAAAGTCTCATATATAGAAAAGTATATATCTAATCAACAGCAATTTATAAAATCTCAAAATTGGCTGTGATCACTGTCAGATAAGAGAAAAACTAAATCAACAATTTCCCTAAGAATGAACTCGGAACCCGGAGTTAAAATGCACAATGCAGTAGGACAAGTTCAAAGTCATATCAAAGGATACATGAATCAAGAAGAACTCAAACAGAGAAAGATAGATACAACAAGGAGTTCAACCAAGCATATGCACTTAAGATCAAACAAGAATGCATATGAATAGAGGAATAGAGTTGAAAAGTCAAACTATTTTTCAAAGGATTAGCAAACAAGAACTTCAAGTTAGGACATGAAAGAACAGGTCGCCTCGAACAAAATCCAAAACACACAACTGAATAGCCTCGAGAAATAGTTTCCAACGTTCCCAAACCCCACGATTCGCTTTGCTCAAAACTTATATATCGCCTATGATAACCCATTAGTGCTTTCATATACATAATTCTCTAGTATTAAGCCGGCCAAACTTAATACCAAGAATTATGCAATGCAAGACTAACGGTGTTAATCAATAGATCGTCATGTGCATAAAGCTCTAATTCTCGTCATTTGACAAGACCTATTACATGACAAAACACTCAGAGTATGCAACTGAAGCATAGTCAGTCCATTCCTCAGGCTCTACAGGAAGGACTACTCTGATACCATAATGTAACACCCTAACTACCAAAGCTCACGCTTCCGGCTGCGCAACTCTGATAGCTCGGACATTACGACGACATTTATACTATTTAATACTAAAGTATGAGCCTGTTTAAAACTTTAAACCGCAATACTGCTCCCAAAAATTGCTTTCGTGTGATAACGTACATCCATAGATACCATACAACTTACCAAAAACTCATAAAAAGTACATTCACACACACACACACACACACACACACACACACACACACACACACACACACACATATATATATATAATATTACAAACATAATCCAATACAATTACTATCCTTCTTACAGATTATATCGAGATAAGGCGAGGGTACAATAAACCATAACTAAAACAATACAGAGAATCACAACAACAATTAAATAAGCTCTTCGTAACTTCTGCACCCATATCCTGAAAGGGGGAAAATGTAGGGGGGGTGAGAACATCATCCTCGAAAGGGTTCTCAGTAGAGGGTTTTTGGGAATTACTGTAATAGGATACGTAAAGATAAACCGTACCAGTGATTAATAACCGTCTTATGCCTCTTTTCAAAAACAACAGTTTACAATAAAAGTAAAGTCGGAAATCTTTTCTAAAAGAGGAACCGTTCAATTCTCAAAAACTCAAAAGCCTTTCAAAATGGTTTATTTATGTTGAACCAAAATAGCCTTTTGTATTTTTCCAAAACAGAAACACAAAACCAAAACCAACCATCAGTTCATCTCATTCCAACGATGGCCCTAGGCCCAAACAAATCCAACCAACAACCAATCACCACAATCCAACAGAGTCCCAGATGCAAACACAGATAGGAAGAAGCAAGCACAAACAAACAGTTATTACAAGTAGAACAGTTAGCAATTAATCACATAGGCAAACCAAGTATAATATGCACACCCAAACAATGTCACATAAATGCATATGATGCATGCCTGTCCCTAGTGGCTGATGATATCACCTGTCGGTTATAGAGCCAACCCGACAAGTCCTGGTAGCTAACCATTGGACTGTCCCTCTGTCGTGTCTCCCCAACTCGAGTTATACTCAATATAAACTTGATCATAATCATGATCCATATCCATCACCCTCACTGGTGAATATTTATGGGGGTGAGCTCGTCCAGGAATTTCACAGTGCCCGGCCACCCTGACGACATAGGGAAACTCAAATCTCCGATAGTGAAAGTGCAAATCACAATTATCAATATCTCAGCATATATGCTTTCATTCTCAGCCATGGATCAACATCCATCTCAGCCATCCGGCTCTCGGTTCAATCCAGAACCAGCCAATATTCATATCATACACAGCCATTCCGGCTCACAACAAAACAGCACTTCCACATTCAAAATCATCAAATTCATGAAATCGGCATTTAAGCCATAAATAATTTTCTCAATTCATTTCACTTTGAAATCAAGTTTCAACTCTTTTCAGCCTTGGCTTTAAAGATCTCATTTCTCAAATTATCTCAGGCTCATAAGCCACTTTTTACTCAAGGAAAATTCCCTTTTTAAAACAAGCCACTCTCGGCTTCCTCTTTCCAAAACTTCCAAAACCATGGAAGGTTAAAGATTCATTTTGAAACATTCAAAATCACCCATCCAACAATGGGATTGCATAACAAAGTTTCTCGGCAGAGTCCCAAGTCTTTAGGGGAGAATAGCACAACTCATTTCGCCAAATTCATTTAAAATCATTAAAAATCTTGGCTTCCTAATTTGAGTAGTAAAATAGGATCTAAGCCAATCCGAGTCATGTAATCAATTACTCTTTTCAAAACCATTTCCTTTACTTCAACAAAACCGGCTTCAATTCCATAATTAAATCTGAAGCATTTCAAACTGCTAAGAGAATCATTTTTATTGTGTTAAACTAGAGTCCAAAGGGTACTCTGAATCTTATTCAAAACGTCAAAATAATGAGGTTCATCAATCGAAATCCAATTCCTTTTAAAATCACGAAAACTCTTCTAATGGATACTCTTTATGTTTAATAGAGAAAAACATAAACCCGTTTTACCTTTTAAAACAGCCTCAAGGCAAAATTCTCTTTCGAATAACTTGTACCCAAAGACATACTATTCTTCTTGGAAAAATAAGAAGAAATCATGATTCTCTTTTCAATAATTCTTTCAAAGCGTACCTTCATCGCTTTCATAATTGTTCTAAGTAAAGATAATAAAAGAAGCCCTAAATTCACAATCCTCCAAGTAAATAGGAAAGGCATTAAACTCAAAATTTCCCAAGTAACATTTCAAATAAAGCCTCGGATTTTATAGAAATTTCGACAGCATCTCCCCTAAAACTTGGACTTTGCCACCCGATTCGGGTCCCAACTAAACCGTTCCTCAATCCTTTTCAACAGTCCAGAACCCAAAAATCAATTCAAAATCACACTAAATCCAACAGTCGTCTCAGTGGCATATCTCAAGGAAACCATTTCAAAATCAAATCAATATCAACCGATTTAACTCATTTCCAAAGCTTTAAGGAAACGGCTCAATAACAAATCATTTGTCCAAAATCAAGTCAATTAAAGTAAACCAGGCTGAATTCAAAAGTGCGTTCGACTTTTCACATTATCAAAATAATTAACTCAATTCAAATCAATCCTCAACGGATCAAACTCAGATTTCAAATCTTTAAAGAATCAACTTCAAACCATTATATTTCACAAGCCGCACAACAATCCAGCCAAACAAACATCCATAACCATTCGAGACAATTAAATAGCACACAAGGCAGATACAATCACTAAATACCAATTGTCTCACATCAGTATCCATATGTAATAATTCCAATACATAAAACATAGTTTTTGGAAAGCGCCCCTACCTCAAAACGCAATTCCATAACCCAAACACCTCACAGAGTCCTTTCCGTCTCAACCCGAACTGACGGCAACCAAAGCCTCAGCTCCAAGCCACTTTCGCAACAGTCTCAACAACTCTAATCGTAACATACAACAACCAAAACTCAATTTTATAGCAATTAACGCCACAAACCTCAGCGTATGATAACAGAACGGTAACTAAAGGGCTTTCAAATCGAAACGCTTACCGAACCGAAGAAGAAACGGCTGAACCGAAGCAACGGCGGTCTCCGAACCGGTTCGGCGGCAGCCCGGCAGCCACCTCAAGCGGCAGCGATGACCTGAACCATATGCAGTGACAGTGAGGTTTCCAGAAACTCAACGGAAAGGAGAACCAACTTAAGACCCTTACCGATAGAATTTTCCGACGACGGCAAAGACAGCCAGAAGCTCCGACGGTGCTCCCGGAAGTCACAGAGCCGTCCCCAGCGGTTAGAATCATAGCGGTGGTTCTGGCGGCGGTAACTCGCGATAAATTCCAAATGACACAGGCTCCAGTAGCGGTTCCCGACGGCAGCAGCGGAGGGTCAACGACGGTCCTTGGGCGGTGACGCGCGCGATGGAACGCATGGCCTCCCTCTCCCCGCCGCTCTCTCTCTCTTCATGTGAACTTTTCCCCTCTCGGGATCCAGCTGCTGCAACGTTCCTCTCTCCCAACTCAGCGATGACAGTGGCGCGGTGGTGCGACGGCTGGACGACGATCTGAGGTAGGGAGGCTCGGCCGCACGAACAGAACCTTCCCTTCGCCGATCTCCCTCTCTCACAATCGCGCAGTCTCTCTCCTCTGTGTTCTCTCCTCCGCGACGGCAAGGGCAGCGAGGCGCGGCGGGTTGGACAGTGGTGCGGCAGCACGACTACAGAACAGGAACCCCCCTTCCGCCGATCTCCTTTTCCTATTCGAGCTTCTCGCTTCAGCCCTCCGTGGATGACGAGGACTCGGACTCCGCGGATGAGGAGGATGACGGCGCAAGCATCACAGCGGCGGTGAGGCATGAGATACGCCGGCAAGGCGTGACATAGTGGTGGCGAGCTGAACAGCGGTAAAGCCCCCTCCCCTCTTTCTCTCCCTCAGATCACTCTTTCTTTCTTTCTTTGTTTCCTTCTTTCTTTCTTGAGGAACAGCGTGTGTGTGTTTAGCATAGGGCCTACACAGCTGCTGTTGAGTCTTGGGGGAGAGGGTAGCTGGATTAGGGTTTCGGTGGCTGAGTGTTGCTTTTGGTGAGGTGTGTGTAAATTAGGGTTAGGGGCAACTTGGTAATTTCAAATGAAATTGGGGATAATGTAGTAATTGAAACTCAAATTAAATCCAACACTAATTATATATAGAAAATACTATTTGCTCATCAATTTCACAAATTATTTTCAATAAAATGTTTGAATCCAAAAATTAGGAATAATATAATTAACTTCTTTATTTTTCCAAAACAGCAGTACTAATATTTAAAATATTAATTATTTAATCCAAAAATTGTGAAATTGGATAATAATCATAACTTATCTCAAATTCAATAAATCAAAAATGCCTTAATTATCTTTAATAAAATAATCTCTGAAATTAATGCTGTAAATAGCTATATGATTTGAGACTTGATCATAATAAGACTTTTCAAAAGTTCTGGGTCTTACAGATAGTACGAAGGTACTATGTGCATCCACACCGAGACTGATCGTTGTTGTCAACTCCTTGACCAACGGATTTAACTGAGAAATTTCTTGCAACTCCTTGCACCAGCAATTCTTCACTAAGAATTGGAATATTTGTGTATGTGGAGGTAAAAGAAAAAACTTGCGTGTTCTTTCTTTTATCATATACACATATATATAGTATAAGATTGGTGACTGATTTGTGAATCAAATTACAACTTAATTTGAAACAGAATCAGTTAGGATCTTATTCATATTTAAAACTCATCATAGAATAAATAATTAATTATATAATATTCCAATTATCATATTATTTTATTCATGGTGCTAGCAAAGAAAATAATAATATTCCATTTGAATTAATATAATTATTTATTTGATCTAATCAAAATAATAATTAAATGATTATTTACCAAGGATTAGAACACTCGTTAGTGTGTGACCCCATAGGTTCAATACTAAGCGGGGTAGTAAATTAGTCATACTAAATTTACTAATCAAGGTTGGTGTCTAGCAATGCTCCTTGATGACCCGATAGTATGAAGTAATAATATTTTTACTAAGAACCCAAGATGAACAAAAAATACAACTCCTTCCATCTTTTCAGCTCTTGGCTAACTTTTAGAGTACGGTTTGATTGTCAAACTCTAACTTGTTACCATTATTATAATGAATTATGAATGACTTAAGAAAGTCATTTCTTAATTCATTCAAACCCCTTGGCCAAGGCATTGTTTATTTCATTCATTATAATCGTAGAGCTCAAACTCATTACCATAGTTGATGGATTCCATTTTGACTAACCATTAATTCTACAAGTATTTAAATCATACCCAATATCCATTCAATTAACACCGTAGGGTGTTAGGTGTCCGGAATCAAAGTATAACAAATACATTGTCAATTACTATGATAGTCGCAGGTCAAAGGAAAATTCTAATATTATGTTCATCATAAGAATATCCTATTGACAAATATACGGTAACTATAACCATTAGGAATTCTTAGAGTGAGTTAGTTCAATTGTTATATCTCTATATATACCATTTATATATATATAATTTAATAAATGAGATCTATTAATTTTCGTCCAATGAAGACTATTATATATATATATATATATATATATATATATATTAATCTATCTGAATCACTAATGTCCCATTTGTAGTGATTCTACAATTAAGAACAATTTAAATTAAAAGTACTCAAAAAATGTATATCTCATTATTACGATCTCTATCGTAATTATTTGTTTCTAATTTTAATTAAGGACACTATCATAAATTATAAAAGTTTATTCTTATAAATAATAATAATAATAATAATAATAATAATAATAATAATAATAATAATAATAATAATAATAATAATAATAATAATAATAATAATAATAATAATTCATGATACTATTTTGTTGGACATACACACTTATCTCCAACAAAAACAATATTACTTTGAATTAATACTCGAAGAACAGCAGAGCTCCACATCTTAATCTATGGTGTGTATAAACTCCACCGTTGAAAATACATAAGTGATGAAGGTCCAGGCATGGCCGAATGGCCAGCCCCCCATAAAAGTCTAAGATAGCATAAAACTTATCAAAGATCGGTCAAAAGACATGAAATAAATCACTAAAAGTAGTTTTTATACTAAACTAGTAGCTAGGGTTACAGAAAATAAGTAAATGATGCAGAAATCCACTTTCGGGGCCCACTTGGTGTGTGCTTGGGCTGAGCATTGAAGCTTTCATGTGTAGAGACTTCTTTTGGAGTTAAACGCCAGGTTGTAGCCTGTTTCTGGCGTTTAACTCTGATTTGCAACCTGTTTCTGGCGTTTAACTTCAGAATAGGGCAGGAAGTTGGCGTTTGAATGCCAGTTTGCATCGTCAAAACTCAGGCAAAGTATGGACTATTATATATTGCTGGAAAGCCTTGAATGTCTACTTTCCAACGCAATTGAGAGCGCGCCAATTGGGTTTCTGTAGCTCCAGAAAATCCATTTTGAGTGCAGAGAGGTCAGAATCCAACAGCATCTGCAGTCCTTCTTCAGCCCCTGAATCAGATTTTTGCTCAAGTCCCTCAATTTCAGCCAGAAAATACCTGAAATCATAGAAAAACACATAAAATCATAGTAAAGTCTAGAAATGTGATTTTTATTTAAAAACTAATAAAAATATACTAAAAACTAACTAAATCTTACTAAAAATTACTTAAAAACAATGCCAAAAAGCGTATAAATTATCCGCTCATCAGCATCCAATCCTTGTCCATTGAATATATGACAAGCTTAACATACCTAAAAAAAATTATTAAAAATAAGCACCAGAAATCAGAAGCCTCAATAGGGAAAAGAAAGTTAAAACACAAGTGTAGCTATAATAAAATCCAAAGAATGCATGTCACATAGTCCATACCAAACATATAAATTGCAAATAAGTAAAAATACTTGCCTTACTGAGGGAACAAATGTGATCATGAATATGTTAAAACTTCTTTAAGTTTAACAAAGAATAAGTTTCAATAATAAAAAATACTTGCCTCAACTGGTTGACTTTGTTTTTTTGATAGCAATATGGAAGCCATTGATAAAATTGTTTGACCTACATTAAGTAATTATGCAAATAAGTAATAACACTAATGCAAACTAATATATTATAGAAATTCAAACTCTATACATATACATATATATATATATATATATATATATATATATATATATAAATCCAAACTCTCAAAGTAAAGCTAGATACTCCTATTTGATATGAACCTGTGGTTTAGGAAAAAGAACAAACACATGGTATGCAAAAATTAGAAAGAAAAAAAATGAAAGATTAGAAGTCAAATTAGATAAAACATAAAATAAATAGAACTCTGAAACAGAACAAACAATAGCATTGCATCACCAAGTCACAGTTATCTTTCTCTCATTTTTTTATTATGAATAAAAAAAATAGAAAAATCAAATGAGAAAGAGCAAAAACTTTACTAAAATTACAAATCAATTTACACAAATCAGATATGAGGAAAAAATTCAAGAGTAATTAGATATGACGAACAAATAAAAAGTACGAATTATAGAATAGCTCAATAAGAAGCCATATCAGAAAATATAAATTAGGGAATAGATCTGAGAATCTGAACTTACCTTAATACGTATTAGTAATAAGAAGCTTGAATAAAAAAATTTTGAAATCTAAAGCATCAAAACAAAAATTAAATCAGATTTATGAAAAAATAAAAAATTTTGAGAGAGGAAAAAGAAATACCTAACAAGACCAAGTTGATTTTGGAGCTGCAAACTGAAATGAGATCTTGAAACTGAAGAGATGAAGAATGAGTAGTGGAATCCAAAACTGAGAGCTGGAGTCAAAGAAAGAAGAGGAGCAGGTGATCCCAAATTTGACGGAAGGGAAAAAGAGGAGCAGGGTCCTCGACCAAAGAAGAAGAGGAATAGTGGTAAGCTAAAAATAAAGACCGTAAAAAATGAACGACAATTCTTTACGGTCAAATTATTTATCAAAACAAATATGATAATTTGACATTTATAATATTTATTAAATATATATATTAATTTTTACATTTAATTATGATTGTTAAAAAAAGGTGTTAAAATAGCTCTCTTTTCTTGTAGTATGTTAATTGACATAGCATAGGAAACTATGATAGAAATTTGTCTCCTTTAAAATCTGAATGGTATTCTATGATCAGATGGAGTTAGCGTCATACGTGAAATAAAGACTTTCTACTCCATGTCATTTTCTATTAGGCTTCTTGCTTCAATGATGTGGTTCCCTAATTTAGGCACCACTAATCTATCTAGTACCATTACATAGATCTGCAAAGTGGTCTATATTCTTTAACAACATAATTGGGGTCCCTACTTTTAGTGTTAACTCATGGTTAGGAATTCTGAAGCATCTGATGATGTTAAAAAATTTTGGTGTATGTACTGATGCCAATACATCATTGTTCGCCTTATTTTGACATGTTGTGTCAGAACTATAATAAATTTTGGCTTCTCTGGAATTTGGGCTCATCATGAAATGATTTATTTCATCCACCATTTGGAGTGTAGGTGTGAGAATGGCTTTGTCCTTAATGTGTACTATATTATTGGAACACCCAAACAATTCAGGTATGTTGCTTTGCAAATTTCAAGTATAGGGTCATCCCACTTTTCAATAAGAATATCATCGGGAGTTTGAATCTTGTCTATCCCCTCAATCAATATTCCACATTTACCATCTCCTATTGCAAGAATTCATTCGGCAAACAATCTAAGATCATTGTTGCTCTCATCATCATCCTCAGCTCTGATTCTCACGTTCTTTGATAGTGTCAAAAGCCTGCAACTGTCTCACAGATAAGATGAGTTTATTATTACATTTACAATATCTTGTTTGCTGCCTTTAGGTATAACTGGTAATATTTATCAAAATCACCCCCAAATACATACAATAGTTTTTCCTCCGAATGTATAGGTGATAGGCGATGTGTAGATTGTTGTCGGTAAGGAATTTCACAAAGTATTTACGTTGTAAGCATAGCTCCAAACCAACAAACAACTCTCGCATCAAATTAAAATATATATGTGGTTTGTCACAATTAACAATCTCCAATGAAAATTTACCGGAGTATTTGGACTCCGGGTCGTCTCCCTAGGAACCAATGGAGTGCATGTGTATTGGCTATAGAGGGGAAAAAGGGGGGTTTGATTGGTGATCGAACAAGGGAATTAGTAGTGCAAGGGAAAATAAATCAAGCAAACAATCGAAAGAATCAATTAAAGAAGGGAGACATTCATGGCATTGAATTGAGATCTTAGACTTTCTATCCTTGTCATGCATGATTGATTCATCTTGTCTAGTTAACTCACACATCGGGAGAATGTCAGACAAGATCAATTAATCGTGTCGCAATTATAAACAAGAATTTATCTCATTACGTTGTCTCCAACAAACAGGGAGAAAGTCTAACGAGACTAGCTAATCTCAATCCAAAAGTCCTAACCCACTCACTAATTAGATTAGCAAAAGGTTAGTGTTAATGGAAACAATACTAGCTACCAATTCTAGATTACCAACATAAGTTGGGTTTTCATGACTCAAGATTGCCTAATCACTCTTTCCAAGCCAAGAATGCTCAAAATCTACTCTAAGGTCCAACCAAGCATTTTATCGAACACTTGGTGGGTAGTAAAGGAAAGCTTAGTGAAATTGCAAGAAATGTAAAACTACCAACTATCAATTGCAAGAAATGTAGAATCACAGTCCAAATCAACGATTAAGAGAAACATTATCATCAAATCATATTAAAAGAGAGTCAAATCCAACATGAGTGCATGAATGTAAAAGAGAGCATAAAAATAAAATTGACATTACAAACTAAAAGAAGGAAAGTATAGAAACATGAATTTGTAAAACAAACAAAAATGAAATCAAGTAATTGATCATGAAATTGAAATAATCTAACCTAATCCTAACCTAATTCTAGAGAGAAGAGAGAGCTTCTCTCTCTAGAAACTAACTAAAGGCTCATGTTGACTAAAACTAATTGCTCTCCCTTTGTTTGGACTTCAATTCTGCATGAAATACACTCAGAAACAAGTTGGATTTGGGCCTGGGCAGCTCAGAAATCACCCCCAGCGTTTTGCCATTAAGTGGGCCAAGTAAGAGTATCGGCGCACGCGCCATGTGCGCGTGCGCGTCGCTTGCAAATTCTCAATCTGCGCGGAAGCGGTATGTACGCGGGCGCGTCCTTGTGAAAAACTACTTCTGCGCGTGCGTGCCTTGTACGCGTGCGCGAGCATTGGTGCATTCCAACTCTTTGTTTCTTCATGCATTCTCCTCTTTGTATGCTTTTCTCCTCATTTTTTTCATCCGATACTTGCCTTATGAACCTGAAATTACTTAACAACACATCAAGGCATTGAATGGAATTAAGGTGGATCTAAAATCACCAAATTAGGGCATAAAAAGCATATTTTTTCATTTAAGCACAATTTAAGGGAGAATTACAAAACCATGCTGTTTCATTGAATAAATGTGGGAAAAAGTGGATAAATCCCCCAAAATAAGCATAAAATAAACCACGAAATCGGGGTTTATCAATAGGATATCTTCTGATAGAATTTTTCAACTCCTTTCCCATACATATTCTAGCCTTGTTATTGAGTTTGATATTAGAAGAGTTGCAAAAAACTTTCTTAGGTATCTATTAGAACCCCAATGACTTGCTTTCTCGATGGCATCAATGTACTCTTTATCAACATTAAGAATACCTTTTGCATAACATGCATCTCTATAGGTGGGGGTACATAACACCATTAATGATTCTAATATCCTCATAGCTTGTCAGGCCTCTAGAAAAATTTAACAATAATCGGAGATAGTAGATTTCATTGGATCTAGGAGGAACAAAAAATATCCATCCAATTAAGGAATGTGATTTTCTTGGGAACTGTTCATACCCTGGGTCGAGCTATGCAACCCGGGCTGACTTCAGACAGGAACATCCGACCTCTTAAGGTTGGATCGCTACCGACTTCCCCTTAAAGAGCTTAGCCAAATCGCTATAAAGACCCAAATAGGCCCAAACAGAGGGACACAACCCACTCCAAAGGCGGTTGGCCTAAAAGATAAGATGACTTTACTCAAAGATAAGATAAGATAACTAACTTATCTCATCTAGAGAGGTCAGCCCACACCACTATAAATACACTAGAGCACCCAGCTATAACTCATACTCTGATTCTACACAAAAATACCTGCTCAAAGCCCATGCTAACTTAAGCATCGGAGTCTCTTACAGGTACCACCCCCTCCGATGATCAAGGATCAGCAACATCTCAAGGATCAGCAAGTCGGACGTAACAGCTCCGACCACAATAGCAAGATCTCCTCTGAGATTGACCTTCAGTTGCAGGTAACCCTTGGAACATTGGCGCAATTACGGGGGAACCTGGAAGTCATTTGGTGCACGAATTGTGAATCACACTTTTCACAACTCGTACCACTAACCAGCAAGTGCACTGGGTCGTCCAAGTAATACCTTACGTGAGTAAGGGTCGAATCCCATGAAGATTGTTGGCTTGAAGCAATCTATGGTTACCTTGTAACTCTTAGTCAGGAAAACAATTCACTTATCAAATTGAATTGCAAGGAATAAAAGAGCATGAAATAAATACTTGTTATTCAGTAATGGAGAATATGTTGGAGTTTTGGAGATGTTTTGTCTTTTGAATTTCTGCTTTCTCCATGTCTTCTTCTTCACGCACGCACGTACGTCCCTCCTATGGCAAGCTGTGTGTTGGAGGATCACCGTTGTCAATGGCTACCATCCGTCCTCTCAGTAAAAATGGTCCAGGTGCGCTGTCACCGCACGGCTAATCATCTGTAGTTTGAAGCTCGTCACAGTCATCCAATCCCTGAATCCTACTCGGAATACCACAGACAAGGTTTAGACTTTTCGAATTCTCAAGGATGCTGCCAATGGATTCTAGCTTATACCACGAAGATTCTGATTAAGGAATCTAAGAGATATTCATTCAGTCTAATGTAGAACGGAGGTGGTTGTCAGGCACACGTTCATAGGTTGAGAATGGTGATGAGTGTCACGGATCATCACCTTCGTCATAATGAAGCGCGAATGAACATCTTAGATAAGAACAAGCGTGTTTGAATAGAAAACAGAAATAAATGCATTAATTCATCGAGACACAGCAGAGCTCCTCACCCCCAACAATGGAGTTTAGAGACTCATGTCGTCAAAGAGTACAAAGTTCAGATCTAAAAATGTCATGAGGTACAAAATAAGTCTCTAAAAGTTGTTTAAATACTAAACTAGTAACCTAGGTTTACAGAAAATGAGTAAACTATGATAGATAGTGCAGAAATCCACTTCTGGGGCCCACTTGATGTGTGCTGGGGCTGAGACTTAAGCTTCTCATGTGCCTGGGCTGTTTTGGGCGTTCAACGCCAGGTTGTAACCTGTTTCTGGCGTTGAACTCCAACTTGTAACCTATTTCTGGCGCTGGACGCCAGACTGCAACATGGAACTGGCGTTGAATGCCAGTTTATGTCGTCTATCCTTGAGCAAAGTATGGACTATTATATATTGCTGGAAAGCCCTGGATGTCTACTTTCCAACGCAATTAAAACCGCGCCAATTGGATTCTTGTAGCTCCAGAAAATCCATTCCGAGTGCAGAGAGGTCAGAATCCAACAGCATCAGCAGTCCTTTTTCAACCTGAATCAGATTTTTGCTCAGCTCCCTCAATTTCAGCCAGAAAATACCTGAAATTATAGAAAAATACACAATCTCATAGTAAACTCCAGAAATGTGATTTTTAATTAAAAACTAATAAAAACATAATAAAAACTAACTAAATCATACTAAAAACATACTAAAAACAATGCCAAAAAGCGTATAAATTATCCGCTCATCACAACACCAAACTTAAATTGTTGCTTGTCCCCAAGCAATGGAAAATCAAATAGGATAAAAAGAACAGAATATATTATAAATTCCAAACTATCAATGAAACTTAGCTCCAATCAGATGAGCGGGACTAGTAGCTTTTTGCCTCTTGAATAGTTTTGGTATCTCACTTTATCCATTGAAGTTCAGAATGATTGGCATCTATAGGAACTTAGAATCTAGATAATGTTATTGACTCTCTTAGTTCAGTATGTTGATTCTTGAACACAGCTACTTTATGAGTCTTGGCCGTGGCCCTAAGCACTCTGTTTTCCAGTATTACCACCGGATACATACATGCCACAGACACATAACTGGGTAAACCTTTTCAGATTGTGACTCAGCTTTGCTAAAGTCCCCAATTAGAGGTGTCCAGGGTTCTTAAGCACACTCTTTTTGCTTTGGACCTCGACTTTAACCGCTCAGTCTCAAGTTTTCACTTGACACCTTCACGCCACAAGCACATGGTTAGGGATAGCTTGGTTTAGCCGCTTAGGCCAGGATTTTATTCCTTTAGGCCCTCCTATCCACTGATGCTCAAAGCCTTGGATCCTTTTTATTACCCTTGCCTTTTGGTTTTAAGGGCTATTGGCTTTTTCTGCTTGCTTTTTCTTTTTCTTTCTCAAATTTTTTTCTCTATATTTTTTTTCTCTTTTTTTTTTCTGCAAGCTTTTGTATTCACTGCTTTTTCTTGCTTCAAGAATCATTTTTATGATTTTTCAGATTATCAATAACATTTCTCCTTTTTCATCATTCTTCAAGAGCCAACATATTTAACATTCATAAACAACAATTTCAAAAGACATATGCACTGTTCAAGCATTCATTCAGAAAACAAAAAGTATTGTCACCACATCAAAATAATTAAACTAATTTCGAGGATAAATTCAAAATTCATGTACTTCTTGTTCTTTTATAATTAAAACATTTTTCATTTAAGAAAGGTGATGGATTCATAGGACATCCATAGCTTTAAGACATAGACACTTAAACTCTAATGATCATATAGTAAAGACACAAACATAAATGAAACATAAAGCTCAAAAATTGAAAAACAGAAAAATAAGAACAAGGAGATTAAGGAAGGAGTCCACCTTAGTGAGGGTGACGTCTTCCTCTTCTTGAAGAACCAATGGTGCTCTTAAGCTCCTCTATGTTTCTTCCTTGTCTTCGTTGCTCCTCCCTCATAGCTCTTTGATCTTCTCTAATCTCATTGAGAATGATGGAGTGCTCTTGATGTTCCCCCCTTTAATTAGTTCATGTTGTGACTCAATCCTTCTAGAGAAGTGTTGAGTTGTTCCCAATAGTTATTTGGAGGAGAATACATCCCCTGAGGCATTAGTGGTTATGGAAAAGAAAAAGCAAGCAATGCTTTTTTCCACACCAAACTTAAAATGTTTGCTCGTCCTCGAGCAAAAGAAGAAAGAGATGATGAGAAGAAGAAGAGATGGAGGTGTGTTGATGGTCTCCTCCCCACCATCCTGGCATTAAACGCCCAAATGCTGCATGTTTTGGGCGTTTAACGCCCAAATGCTGCTTCTCCTGGGCGTTCAACGCCCAGCTGTTGCTTCTTTCTGGCGTTGAACTCCAGGAACTCCTTTGTCACTGGGCGTTTTTCAGAACGCCCAGGATGCTGTAAATCTGGCGTTAAACGCCTAGAAGGTGCTTCTTTATGGCGTTCAACGCCCAGAAGATGTTTCTTTCTGGCGTTTAACGCCCAGATGGCTATCCTTACTGGCGTTCAACGCCCAGTGGATGCTTCTTTTGGGCGTTGAACGCCCAATTGTGCCTCTTACTGGCGTTTTCTTACCAGTGAGCTCTTTTTCTCTGTTTTATGTGCTGAATTCTTCTGTAACCCTATAAACCTATGCAATTGACTCTTTACCTTATTAACATTGAACTTATATGCTTTTAAAAATAAATAAATAAAATCAAAAATAGGGCAAAATGACAGAAAAAGTTAGCTAATGGCTGGGTTGCCTCCCAGTAACCGCTTCTTTATTGTCTTTAGCTGGACCTTGCTGAGCTTTTAATCTAGCCTCAGCCTTGAGCAATCTTGCTCAACATTGCCTTCAAGATAGTGCTTGATTCTCTGTCCATTAACAATGAACTTCTTATCAGAATCAATGTCTTGAAGCTCCACATAACCAAATGGTGATACACTTGTAATCACATATGGTCCCCTCCACCGGGATTTCAGTTTCCTGGGGAATAGCCTGAGCCTAGAGTTAAACAACAGAACCTTTTGTCCTGGTTCAAAGATTCTAGAGGACAGCTTTCTGTCATGCCACCTTTTTAATTTCTCTTTATAAAGCTTTGCATTTTCGAAAGCAGAGAATCTGAATTCCTCTAGCTCATTCAGCTGGAGCAATCTTTTTTCTCCAGCTAATTTGGCATCAAAGTTTAGGAATCTGGTTGCCCAGTAGGCCTTATGTTCCAGTTCCATGGGCAGATGACAAGCCTTACCATACACAAGTTGGTAAGGAGAGGTCCCTATAGGAGTCTTGAATGCTGTTCTGTAAGCCCACAGAGCATCATCCAAGCCTCGTGCCCAATCCTTTCTACGGGTACTTACAGTCCGTTCCAGGATTCTTTTTAGTTCTCTGTTAGAAACTTCAGCTTACCCATTTATCTGTGGATGATATGGAGTCGCCACCTTGTGGCGAATCCCATACCGAACCATGGCCGAGTAAAGCTGTTTGTTGCAGAAGTGAGTGCCCCCATCACTGATTAGTACCCTAGGGACACCAAACCTGCTGAAGATATATTTCTGGAGGAACTTCAGCACTGTTTTAGTATCATTGGTGGGTGTGGCAATGGCCTCTACCCATTTTGATACATAATCGACTGCCACCAGAATGTAAGTGTTTTAGTATGATGGTGGGAAAGGTCCTATGAAGTCAATTCCCCACACGTCAAACAACTCAATCTCCAAGATTCCTTGTTGAGGCATGGCATAACTATGAGGCAGATTACCAGCTCTCTGGCAACTATCACAGTTATGTACAAACTCTTGGGAATCTCTGTAGAGTGTAGGCCAGTAGAAACCACATTAGAAGACCTTGGTGGCTGTTCGCTCACCTCCGAAATGACCTCCATATTGTGACCCATGGCAATGCCATAAGATGCACTGTGTTTCTTCTCTAGGCACACACCTATGGATTATTCCGTCTGCACATCTCTTAAAGAGATAGGGTTCATCCCACAAGTAGTACTTTGCATCAGAAATTAATTTTTTCTTTTGTTGCCTGCTGTACGCCTTGGGTATGAACCTTGCAGCTTTATAGTTTGCAATGTCTGCAAACCATGGTGTTTCTTGAATGGCAAACAAATGCTCATCCGGAAAGGTTTCAGAGATCTCAATAGAGGGAGAGGACGCCCCTTCTACTGGTTCTATTCGGGACAGATGATCAGCCACTTGGTTTTCTGTCCCTTTTCTGTCTCTTATTTCTATATCAAACTCTTGCAGAAGCAATATCCATCTTATAAGCCTGGGTTTTGAATCCTGCTTTGTGAGTAGATATTTAAGAGCAGCATGGTCAGTGTACACAATCACTTTTGATCCTACTAAGTATGATCTAAACTTGTCAATGGCATAAACCACTACAAGCAATTCCTTTTCTGTGCTTGTGTAATTTTTTTGGGCATCATTTAAAACACGACTAGCATAATAAATGACATGCAGAAGCTTGTCATGCCTCTGCCCCAGTACTGCACCAATGGCGTGATCACTGGCATCACACATTAATTTGAATGGTAATGTCCAGTCTGGTGCAGAGATAACTAGTGCTGTGACCAGCTTAGCTTTCAGAGTTTCAAACGCCTGCAGGCACTCTGTGTCAAACACAAATGGCGTGTCAGTAGCTAGCAGGTTGCTTAGAGGTTTTGCAATTTTTGAAAAATCCTTTATAAATCTCCTATAGAATCCTGCATGCCCCAGAAAGCTTCTGATTGCCTTAACATTGGCAGGTGGTGGTAATTTTTCAATTACCTCTATTTTAGCTTGATTCACCTCTATTCCCTTGTTTGAAATTTTATGCCCAAGGACAATCCCTTCAGTCACCATAAAGTGACATTTTTCTCAGTTTAAAACTAGGTTGGTCTCTTGGCATCTTTTCAGAACAAGTGCTAAATGGTCAAGGCAGGAGCTGAATGAGTCTCCATATACTGAGAAGTCATCCATGAAGACTTCCAGGAATTTTTCCACCATGTCAGAGAAAATAGAGAGCATACATCTCTGAAAGGTTGCAGGCGCATTACACAGCCCAAATGGCATCCTTCTGTAAGCAAACACTCTAGATGGACATGTGAATGTTGTTTTCTCTTGATCCTGGGGATCTACTACAATTTGGTTGTAACCTGAATAGCCATCCAAAAAGCAGTAATAGTCATGACCTGCTAGTCTTTCTAGCATCTGGTCTATGAAGGGTAAAGGAAAATGATCCTTTCTGGTGGCTGTATTGAGCCTTCTGTAGTCAATACACATGCGCCACCCTGTAACTGTTCTTGTAGGAACCAGTTCATTTTTTTCATTATGAACCACTGTCATGCCTCCTTTTTTTGGAACGACTTGGACAGGGCTCACCCAGGGGCTATCAGAGATAGGATAAATAATCACAGCCTCCAGTAATTTGGTGACCTCTTTTTGCACCACTTCCTTCATGGCTGGATTGAGCCATCTCCGTGGTTGAACCACTGGCTTAGCATCATCCTCCAATAGGATCTTGTGCATGCATCTAGCTGGGCTTATGCCCTTAAGGTCACCTATGGACCACCCAAGAGCTGTCTTGTGTGTCCTTAGCACCTGAATTAGCGCTTTCTCTTCCTGTGGATTTAAAGCAGAGCTTATGATCACTGGAAAAGTGTCACCTTCTCCTAGAAATGCATATTTCAAGGATGGTAGTAATGGTTTGAGCTCGGGTTTAAGAGGTTTTTCCTCTTCCTGAGGAAGTTTCAGAAGCTCTTTCAATTCCTCTAAATCCTCTAGCTCAGGCGGAACATCTTTAAAGATGTTTTCTAGCTCTGATTCGAGACTCTCAGCCATGTTGATCTCCTCCACCAAGGAGTCAATAAGATCAACTTTCATGCAGTCTTTTGGTGTGTCTGGATGCTGCATGGCCTTGACAGCATTCAACTTAAACTCATCCTCATTGACTCTCAGGGTTACCTCCCCCTTTTGGACATCAATGAGAGTTCGTCCAGTTGCTAGGAAAGGTCTTCCTAGAATGAGAGTAGCACTCTTGTACTCCTCCATTTCCAGCACCACAAAGTCAGTGGGAAAGGCGAATGGCCCCACCCTGACAATCATGTCTTCAATCACGCCTGATGGGTATTTAATGGAGCCATCAGCAAGTTGGAGACATATCTGGGTTGGTTTAACTTCTTCAGTTAAACCAAGCTTTCTGATAGTGGATGCAGGTATTAGATTGATGCTTGCCCCAAGATCACATAAAGCTGTCTTGGTGCAATTACCCTCTAATGTGCACGGTATCAGAAAGCTCCCGGGATCCTTAAGCTTTTCTGGGAAGCTTTTCAGAATGACTGCACTACATTCTTCAGTGAGAAGAACTCTTTCTGTTTCTCTCCAATCCTTCTTATGACTCAAGATTTCTTTCATGAACTTGGCATAAGAAGGTATTTGCTCAAGTGCCTCTGTAAACGGGATCTTTATTTCAAGAGTCCTGAGATAATCTGCAAAGCGAGTAAATTGCTTATCCTGCTCCTCTTGGCGGAGTTTTTGAGGATAAGGTATCTTGGCTTTATATTCCTCAACCTTAGTTGCTGCAGATTTATTGCCTACAGAGGTGGTTGGAGAAGCCTTTTTAGAGGGGTTGTTATCAGCACTTGTGTGTGTCTGATCCCTCACTGGCATTTGAATGCCAGAGTTAGAAGCTGGAGTGACGTTGGATGCCAACTCCTCACCTGTTCCTGGCGTCTGAACGCCAGAACTGTGCTTCTTTTGGGCGTTCAACACCAATTCCTTGCTTGTTTCTGGCGTTGAACGCCAGGACTGAGCATGGTTTGGGCATTCAGCGCCAGTTTTCCACCCAATTTCTGGCGTTTGAGTGTCAGAATTATTCCTCTCTGGGCTCTTACTATCCTCAGATGGATTTTGGGTGGTTTGCTCATTTCTTGGCTTTCTGCTACCTTGAGGTGGGGCATTCAATATTTTCCCACTTCTTAATTGAACTGCTTGGCACTCTTCTGTTATTTGTTTTGACAGCTGCTGCTTTGTTTGCTTTAATTGTACTTCCATATTTATATTAGCCATTCTTGTCTCTTGTAATCTCTCCTTGAATTTGGCTAACTGTTTTGATAGAAAATCTAATTGCTGATTGAATTCAGTAGCTTGTTCTGCAGGGCTGAGTTCAACAGTTACTGTTTTAGCCTCTTCTTTCATGGAAGGTTCACTGCTTAGGTACAGATGCTGATTTCTGGCAACTGTATCAATGAGCTCTTGAGCTTCTTCAATTGTCTTTCTCATGTGGATAGATCTACCAGCTGAGTAGTCTAGAGAAATCTGAGCTCTTTCCGTAAGCCCATAATAGAAGATGTCTAACTGAACCCACTCTGAAAACATTTCAGAGGGGCATTTTCTTAGCATTTCTCTGTATCTCTCCCAGGCATCATAAAGAGATTCATTATCTCCTTGTTTAAAGCCTTGGATGTCCAGCCTTAGCTGTGTCATCCGTTTAGGAGGGAAGTATTGATTTAGGAATTTTTCTGTCAGCTGTTTCCATGTTCTTATGCTAGCCTTAGGCTGGTTATTTAACCACCTCTTAGCTTGGTCTTTTATAGCAAATGGAAACAGTAATAATTTATAGACATCCTAATCTACTTCTTTATCATGTTCTGTGTCAGCAATCTGTAAAAACTGTGCCAAAAAACTCTGTAGGTTCTTCCTGTGGAAGACCGGAATACTGGCAACTTTGTTGTACCATGATAATGAGTTGAGGATTCAACTCAAAGCTACTGACTCCAATGGAGGGTATGCAGATACTACTCCCATATGAAGTAGTAGTGGGGTTAGTATATGACCCCAGAGTCCTTCTGGACTGTTCATTTTCACTTGTGTTCATGTTGGGGAAAAGGGAATTAATATGAATAGCAAATAGAATATATTTTTATTTTTATTTTTTTTGAATAAAAAGGGAACGAATAAATAAATGATAAAATAAAAGAAAATAAAATAGTTTGAAATTAAATAGAGAGTTCGAAAATTAAGAACAAAAATATAAGATTAAAATAATTACTTAATTAAGAAGATTTGAAAAACTTTGGATATGATTTTTGAAAAAAAAATTTTAAATTTTGAAATAAAAATCTAAATTTTAAAAATTGATTTTCGAAAATTTGTTTAAAATAGATAGAAAATATATTTTTGAATTTAATGAGGAAAGAGAAAAGCAGTAAAATAGCACAAGATTTAAAATTTTTAGATCTAATGCTCCTTGTTTTTGAAAATTTTGGAGGGAAAACACCAAGGAACACCAAACTTAAAAATTTTAAGATCAAGACACAAGGAAGACTCAAGAACACTTTGAAGACTCACAAGAACAACAAGAACATGAAGGAAGAACACCAAACTTAAAATTTTTAGAAAACCAAACTAAAATTTTCGAAAATTATAAAAAGATTAACAAGAAAACACCAAACTTAAAGTTTGGCACAAGATTTAATCAAAGAAAAAAATTTTTTTTAAAACAAAGATTTTAAAAAAGAAGATACCCAATTACCAAGAATATAGACCAACGCTCTAGCCAATTGGGCAGTAAATGTAACACTTGTTTTGAAGAAGTATTTTTGATAACTAAGAATAAAATTTTTGAAAACTAATGTTTTGAAAAGGCACAAGAAAAACAAGAAAAGAAACAGAACAAGAAAAACTAAAGATCAAACAAGAAAAATAAATAAGAACAACTTGAAGATCCAGGAAAAACAAAGAACATAAATTCAAAAATTTAAAGGAAAATATAAAAGACATGCAATTGACACCAAACTTAAAATATAAAACTAAACTTAAACAGAAAAACTCAATTATTAGTAAAAGATAAAAATAAAATTTCGAAAGAAAAAAAAAATTTGAAAGAGAAAATAAGGATTCTAAAATTTTAACAAGAGCAATAATAGAAGACTCTAAACTAAAAAAAAAAATTTCCTAATCTAAGAAACAAAATAAACCGTCAGTTGTCCAAAGTCAAACAATCCCCGGCAACGGCGCCAAAAACTTGGTGCACGAATTGTGAATCACACTTTTCACAACTCGTACCACTAACCAGCAAGTGCACTGGGTCGTCCAAGTAATACCTTACGTGAGTAAGGGTCGAATCCCACGGAGATTGTTGGCTTGAAGCAATCTATGGTTACCTTGTAACTCTTAGTCAGGAAAATAATTCACTTATCAAATTGAATTGTGAGGAATAAAAGAGCATGAAATAAATACTTGTTATTCAATAATGGAGAATATGTTGGAGTTTTGGAGATGCTTTGTCTTTTGAATTTCTGCTTTCTCCCTGTCTTCTTCTTCACGCACGCACGTCCCTCCTATGGCAAGCTGTGTGTTGGAGGATCACCGTTGTCAATGGCTACCATCCGTCCTCTCAGTGAAAATGATCCAGGTGCGCTGTCACCGCACGGCTAATCATCTGTAGGTCCTCGATCATACCGGAATAGGATTTACGATCCTTTTGCGTCTGTCACTACGCCCAGCACTCGCGAGTTTGAAGCTCGTCACAGTCATCCAATCCCTGAATCCTACTCGGAATACCACAGACAAGGTTTAGACTTTTCGGATTCTCAAGGATGCTGCCAATGGATTCTAGCTTATACCACGAAGATTCTGATTAAGGAATCTAAGAGATATTCATTCAGTCTAATGTAGAATGGAGGTGGTTGTCAGGCACACGTTCATAGGTTGAGAATGATGATGAGTGTCACGGATCATCACCTTCGTCATAATGAAGCGCGAATGAACATCTTAAATAAGAACAAGCGTGTTTGAATAGAAAACAGAAATAAATGCATTAATTCATCGAGACACAGCAGAGCTCCTCACCCCCAACAATGGAGTTTAGAGACTCATGCCGTCAAAGAGTACAAAGTTCAGATCTAAAAATGTCATGAGGTACAAAATAAGTCTCTAAAAGTTGTTTAAATACTAAACTAGTAACCTAGGTTTACAGACAATGAGTAAACTATGATAGATAGTGCAGAAATCCACTTCTGGGGCCCACTTGGTGTGTTCTGGGGCTGAGACTTAAGCTTCTCACGTGCCTGGGCTATTTTGGGCGTTCAACTCCAGGTTGTAACCTGTTTCTGGCGTTGAACTCCAACTTGTAACCTGTTTCTGGCGCTGGACGCCAGACTGCAACATGGAACTGGCGTTGAACGCCAGTTTACGTCATCTATCCTTGAGCAAAGTATGGACTATTATATATTTCTGGAAAGCCCTGGATGTCTACTTTCCAACGCAATTAAAATTGCTCCAATTGGACTCCTGTAGCTCCAGAAAATCCATTCTGAGTGCAGAGAGGTCAGAATCCAACAACATCAGCAGTCTTTTTTCAGCCTGAATCAGATTTTTGCTCAGCTCCCTCAATTTCAGCCAGAAAATACCTGAAATTACAGAAATACACACAAACTCATAGTAAACTCCAGAAATGTGATTTTTAATTAAAAACTAATAAAAACATAATAAAAACTAACTAAATCATACTAAGAACATACTAAAAACAATGCCAAAAAGCATATAAATTATCCGCTCATCATCATCCCATCAAAGGATGTGCCTCAAACTAAGGGAGACAAGCAGTCTCTAAACACGGAAATCTTAGAGGTCCTCCGTGAATAACAGAATCGCCTTAAACAGCTCGAACAGGAGGTCAAACATCAACGGGAGGCCGAGATAGACCTCCAAAGAAAAACCAGACGTTACCGAGAGCTAGAGGACAAGCTCACAAAGCTCGAGGCTGATCTCAAAACTAAAACTACTCATTCCAATCATGAAGATAACTCCCACAAGGACCAAGACCAGTTCACAAAGGAGATCATGAAAGCTAAAGTCTCGAAGGATTTAAAGCCCTGATGTGTGAGCATCTTTCCTATCTTTTCCTAGTGAATTTGCATTTAATTTGTTGAGTTTAATAAAGAATTAATTATCTTTTAGCCACTATGGATGCTACTTTGAGTCTTGTGCAATTCTGTTTATTTTAGGTAGCATTCGACTGGATTTGAAGGAGTTTCTGCAGCACAAGAATTAAAGAAGATGACAGCAAGGAGCGACGCGTGCGCATACCTGACGCGTACGCTTGAAAAGTGAAGTTGCACAGCGACGCGTGCGCGTACCTGATGCGTACGCGTGACAGGCGCCACGTGCAAAAAACGTAGAAAATGTTGGGGGCAATTTCTGGGCTGTTTTTGACTCAATTTTCAGCCTAGAAAACACAGATTAGAGGCTGCAGAGTGGAGGACTCAGGGGAACACTTCTCATTACTTCCCAAGTTAGGCATGGATCCTACGAAGCAAGTGGTCCCCATCCATCAATTGAAGACATACTGATTGTTATAATTAATTCTGATTTAAACTTTATTTTTTATTTTAAAATAGGAAAAGATATTATTTTAATTTTAGAAATTAGATTTTAAATTAATTAGGATTAGATATAAAAGAGAAAAAGAAACTTCCCTCAAGGGGGATTCTAATTAGTTCACTTTTCATTCCACCTCAGCCCAATTTGACAATCCTAGTTTTCCACTCTGAACCATGAGCAACTAAACCTCCACTGTTAAGGTTAGGAGCTCTGTCTATTGTATAGATTGATACTATTATTTTTTCTATTTTAATTCATGTATTGATTTCTATTTCAAGAATTGTTTTCGTTCTTTATCTTATGAATTTGGGTGGAACGGAAGTATGACCCTCTTTCTAATTGAGTTCTTGTATAACTTGGAAAAGCTCTTTACTTGAACAACAGCTTGAAAATATATTCTCCTAAATTTTTAGTTATCTGGACTTAACGGGATACGTGACATATAACCTCTTATATTTGGGTAATTAGGATTTATGTGGCATATAAATTAGAATTGAACTTTACCCTCTAATTGGAATTAAGTGACCAAGGAATCGGCGGTTGATAAATTTTAGAGGAGACTAGAAAGGTCTAAGGAATTAGGGTCTAGTCACATATAGTTTGCCATGAATTAAATCTTGCATGATTAAAATAGTTAGTAAGAAAAGTCAATCCGGAAAATAGATAACTCTGAAGCCTTAACTGCCTTCTCCATATTTTATTCACCTCAATTTACTGCTTGCTTTATTAATATTTTGAATTTACTTTTAATGCTTTTGAATACCAAAACTCTCTTTTCTGTTTGTCTAACTAAGCCAATTAATCAACCATTGTTGCTTAGTCCATCAATCCTCGTCGGATCGACCCTCACTCACCTGAGGTATTACTTGGTACGACCTGGTGTACTTGCCGGTTAGTTTGTGGTTATAAAATTCGCACCAAATTTTTGGTGCCGTTGCCGAAGATTGTTAGTGATTAACAACTATTACTTGCTTGATTGCTTAGATTAGACATTTTAGTTTTAATTTTTATTTAATTTCTACCTTATTATTTTCGAATTTATTACTAGTAATTTATCTTAATTTCTAAAATTAAGTTTGGTGTTCCCTATTTATTTTTATTTTAATTTTTCCTGTTTATTTTTCTTGTTAATTTTGAATTTTCTGTATTAATTCTACCTATAATTTTTGAAATTTATTTATTAATTTTATTTAGTATTTTTATTTTATTAGTTTACACAGGTTACCTCCCTGGGAGTTCTCTGCACTCTGACGTAGAGAATCCCATCTTTTTTTTCTTCTGTTTGTTTATGTGCAGGAACAGAGACAAGGAACATCTCTTAGACTTTGATCCTGAACCTGAAAGAACTTTCAGGCGGTGTTTTTAACAAGCAAGACTTTACAAGGCTGCAGAATCCACTATGGATCCTAACAATGCTGTTAATGCCAATGTGGTGAATCCAAATGGGCATGAGCAACAAAGGAGAGTGCTTGGCTCTTACTCTGCTCCTACTGCAGATCTTTATGGAAAAAGCATTGTGGTGCCTCTTATAGCTGCGAATAACTTTGAGTTGAAGCCACAATTGGTTACCCTGGTGCAACAAAACTGCCAGTATCATGGTTTTCCCCACGAAGACCCAAATCAGTTTATTTCTAATTTTCTGCAGATTTGTGATACTGTGAAGACAAATGGAGTGAACCCAGAGGTGTACAAACTCATGCTCTTCCTGTTTGCTCTGAAGGATGGAGCAAAGCTATGGCTAGATTCCCAACTCAAGGAGAGTTTGGATACTTGGGACAAGGTTGTTACTGAGTTTCTTACTAAATTTTTCCCATCAAAGAAGCTGACTAAGCTTAGGGTGGAGGTTCAGACCTTCAGGCAGAAGGATGGTGAAACTCTTTATGAAGATTGGGAGAGATACAAGCTACTGACTAGGCAATGCCCTCCGGACATGTTCTCCAAATAGACCCAACTAGATATCTTCTATGAAGATTTGGGTAAAATGTCCAAGATGTGCTTAGATAATTTTGCAAGTAGTTCACTGCACAAGAAGAAGACACCGGAGGAGACTATTGAGCTTATTGAATTGGTTGCTAGCAACCAATATTTATACTCATCTAACAGGAATCCTGTGAACTCTAAGGCTCCTCAGATGAAGGGTGTTATGGAAGTAGAAGTTCTTAATGCTATTCTTACTCAGAACAAGCTTATGTCTCAGCAAATAAATCTACTTACTCAGCAGATAGGTGGAATGCAAGTCTCAGCTATCAACATCCAGAATCCACCTCAAGAGGTCTCTTATGACATGACAGGTAATTTTGTGCAAAATGATAATTATGATTATGCTCAATCCTCTTCTGAACAGGTTAATTACATGGGGAGTGGTCCTAGAAATCCCAACAATGATCCATATTCTAAAACATACAATCAGGGATGGAGAAATCACCCAAATTTTGGGTGGAGAGACCAACCTCAGAGACCTCAAAACTTCAACAATAATTCTCAGGGCGGCTTCCAATAGAACAATTACAATAACTGCCAATTTCAGTCTCAGCAACAACAACCACCTCAGCAGGCAAACTCTAAATCCCAAGAAGATTCTAATTGGGAGATGATGAGGAGTTTTATGCAGGAAACCAGAGCCTCCATTAGAAACTTGGAAGTGTAAATGGGCCAACTGAGCAAGCAAATACCTGAGAGGTCTGCAAGTACTTTCCCAGGTGATACAGTGGTGAACCTAAGAGAAGATTGCAAGGTTATTCAATTGAGAAGTGGTAAAGTAGCTGGCTCTGAGACTAAGGTCAATGAAGAGTTAGTTGAAAAAGAAGCTCCAGAGGAGAAGAAGGAAGAAGTAGAGTACGCTCCTTCTAAGTGTGCAGACAACCCATTCCCTGATTCTCTTGACACTTATCCTACCTTGCCAAAGGCTCCTAAATACAAGCCAAAAATGCCATATCCTCAGAGGCTTCAAAAGGCTTCCAAAGAAAAGCAGTTTTCTAGATTTTTAGATGTCTTCAAGAAGTTGCAGATCAACATTTCTTTTGTAGAGGCTCTTGAACAAATGCCTCTCTATGCAAAATTTATGAAAGAATTGTTGACCCACAAGAGAAATTGGAAGGAACAAGAAACAGTGGTATTAACCAAGGAATGTAGTGCCATTATTCAACACAACCTTCCTGAGAAGATGCCAGACCCAGGGAGCTTTGTCATTCCTTGCACCATTGGAGATGTCACCATTCAGAGAGCTTTATGTGATCTTGGAGCTAGCATCAATCTCATGCCACTTTTAGTGATGAAAAAGCTTCAAATTGAGGAGGTAAAACCCACTCGTATTTCTCTTCAACTTGCTGATCTCTCTATTAAATTACATGTGGGTGTTGTTGAAGATTTACTTGTTAAAGTAGGTCCATTTATTTTTCCTGTTGATTTTGTTATATTAGACATGGAAGAGGAGGTAAAATCCTCTATTATACTTGGTAGACCCTTTTTAGCTATAGGTAGAGCTCTGATTGATGTGCAAAAGGGTGAATTAACCCTGAGGGTCAATGAAGAACAGGTGGTCCTTAATGTTTTTGAAGCTCTCAAGTACCCTAATGATTCTGAAGGGTGTATGAAAATAAATGTTATTGAACCACTTGTTCAAGAGGTACTAAAAGCTGAGGTACTTGATGACATTCTGGATCCTATTTCTGAGTATGAATTAGTGGAAGTTGATGATTTACCACCCAGAAGGCTGTGGTTCACATGCCTGAAGCAGAGGAGGAAGCCCCCAAGCTTGAGCTCAAACCTTTACCTCCTTCTCTGAAATACGTGTTCTTGGGTGAAAATGATTCATATCCAGTGATTATTAGCTCTTCCCTGAAGCCTGAAGAGGAAGAGGCGCTTATTTTAGTGCTTAGGAGCCATAGAATAGCTCTTGGGTGGACCATTAGTGACTTGAAGGGGATTAGACCAACCAAGTGTATGCACAAGATCCTCCTTGAAGATGATGCTAAACCAGTTGTGTAACCACAAAGGAGACTAAATCAATCCATGAAAGAGGTGGTCCAAAAAGAGGTAATGAAATTATGGGAAGCAGGTATTATCTACCCTATTTCTAACAGTCCTTGGGTAAGTCTTGTGCAGGTAGTTCCCAAGAAAGGAAGGATGACAGTGATCAAGAATGAAAAGAATGAGCTTATTCCTACAAGAACAATTACAGGTTGGAGAATGTGTATAGACTATAGGAGACTCAACACTACTACAAGAAAGGATCACTTTCCCCTGCCTTTCATTGATCAGATGCTTGAGAGGTTAGCTGGTCATGCTTTTTATTGCTTTCTAGATGGATATTCTGGATATAATCAAATTGCAGTGGACCCTTAAGATCAAGAGAAGATAGCATTCACATGCCCCTTTGGAGTATTTGCCTATAGGAGAATGCCTTTTGGAATTTGTAATGCTCCAACAACTTTTCAGAGGTGTATGCTTTCAATTTTTTCTGATATGGTTGAAAAGTTCATTGAGGTATTTATGGATGAATTTTCTATTTTTGGTAATTCTTTTGAATCCTACCTTAAGCATTTATATCTTGTCTTGAAACGGTGTCAAGAATCAAACCTTGTTTTAAATTAGGAAAAATGCCATTTTATGGTTACAGAAGGTATTGTTCTTGGACACCGGATTTCAAGTAAGGGGATTGAGGTTGATAGAGCAAAGGTGAAGGTAATTGAAAAATTACCACCACCAGCTAATGTTAAGGTAGTCAGGCGTTTCTTAGGTCATGCAGGATTTTATAGAAGATTTATAAAGGATTTTTCTAAAATTGCTAAACCATTAAGCAACCTGTTGGTTGCTGATGTTCCTTTTTTCTTTGATTCTGATTGTCTGCATGCTTTTGAAACTCTGAAAGCAAACCTTACTCTGCTCCCATTATAGCTCCCCCTGACTGGGATTTACCATTTGAATTGATGTGTGATGCCAATGACTTTGCTATAGGAGCTGGTTTAGGATAGAGGCATGGTAAGCTTGTACATGTCATTTACTATGCTAGTCGTGTGTTAAATGATGCCCAAAAGAATTACACAACTACAGAAAAGGAATTATTAGCTGTTGTGTATGCTGTTGATAAGTTTAGGCCCTATTTACTTGGTTCTAAGGTTATTGTTTATACTGACCATGCTACTTTGAAGTACCTTCTAACCAAGCAGGACTCTAAACCAAGATTAATCAGATGGGTGTTACTCCTTCAGGATTTTGATATTGAGATAAAAGACAGGAAAGGGACAGAAAATCAAGTAGTTGACCATCTCTCCAGGATTGAGCCTGAAGCCGGAGTACAACCACCCACAGCTGTGACTGAGACGTTTCTGGATGAGTAATTGTTCCTCATTCAGTAGGGCCCATGGTTTGCAGACATTGCAAATTATAAGGCCATGAATTTTATTCCAAGGGAGTACAGTAGGCAACAAGTAAAGAAGCTATTGACTGATGCCAAGTACTACATTTGGGAGGAACCATACCATTTTAAAAGGTATTCAGATGGTATCATCCGGAGATGTGTCCCAGATGAAGAAACACTGCAGATCCTCTGGCACTGTCATGGTTCTGATTATGGAGGCCACTTTGGTGGTGAAAGGACAGCTACAAAAGTCCTTCAGAGCAGGTTTTACTAGCCGACTCTCTTTAGGGACTCAAGTGCATTTGTGAAGCACTGTGACAGATGTGAAAAAGCCACAAATCTCCCTACCAACCATGAAATGCCACAGTAGGGGATTCTTGAGGTTGAGTTGTTTGATGTGTGGGGTATTGATTTCATGGGACCTTTCCCACCCTCACATTCAAAAAACTATATTTTAGTGGCAGTTGATTATGTGTCCAAGTGGGTAGAAGCTGTGGCTCTACCCGCCAATGATGCCAAGGTGGTAATCAGCTTTCTTCAGAGATATATCTTTAGCCGGTTTGGTGTCCCAAGGACATTCATTAGTGATGATGGAAGCCACTTCTATAACAGACAGCTAGACTCTCTTCTGCAGAGATATGGAGTCCGTCATAAAGTGGCAACCCCCTATCACCCTCAGATAAGCGGACAGGTTGAAGTTTCCAACAGGGAACTCAAGAGAATTCTAGAGAAGACCATCAGTGTTTCAAGAAAGGACTAGTCTAGGAAGCTTGATGATGCTCTCTGGGCATACCGGACAGCGTACAAGACTCCCATTGGCATGTCCCCTTATCAGTTGGTCTATGGCAAAGCCTGTCACTTGCTAGTCGAGTTGGAGCATAAAGCTTACTGGGCCATTAGGTATCTGAATCTTGATTCAGAAGCTGCAGGAATTAAACGATTGCTTCAGTTGAATGAACTTGATGAATTTAGATATTCAGCCTATGAGAATGCCAGGTGATTTGTGGGAATTTGCCTCTCAACAAATTTCCTTCCGGAAAGTGCATCGGATTGTCGTCAAGTAAAAACTCACTGTAGAGTGAGGTCGAATCCCATAGGGATTGGTAGATCACGCAATGTTAATTGGAGAATTATGCTAGTTGAGCGAAATCGAAATTTAATTGAGAATTGCAGAATGTAAAATTTGGCGAAAAACTTAAATTGCAAGAAATTAAATGACAGAAAATTAAATTGCTAGAAATTAAATGACAGAAGCTTAAATTACAAGAAATTAAATGGGAATGGGAAATTAGCATGAAATTAAGAGCAGAAAGTAAATAGAATGGGTAGATCAGAGATGGGGGAATCATTGGTTTTAGAAGATGTATAATTCTCCAGATCAAATTCATTTTTATCTCTTCCGCAATCAATGCATTCATTGATCTCCTTGGCAATCTTAATTGATTGGATCCCAATTCCTTGGCTCACCAATCTCTCTAACCATGAACAATTGCCCAATTCCTTGATTTAAGTGCTCATGGGAAGAGATGAAGTTTGGTCACTGATTATACCACACAAATTCTTAGATCAAAGTGTTGGTAGGATTACATGTCACTATATCCATCCAAACCCCAAACTAATCCAATGTGAGAAAGCATTTCTAGCATGATCTCCTCATTCTTCTTCCAAGGTTCCGAGGAGATCCAATTATGAATAGCTTCTTTCCCAAGATAACTATCCAATTTGATGAAGAACGAAAGCTTTCTAGCAAAATCAAAAGAAAAGAAAGAAGAAGATTAATGAAAATTACTATTGATCTAGTGAATTACACAGAGCTCCCAAACCCAATGAAAGGGGTTTAGTTGTTCATAGCTCTCAAAATAGAAATTGGAATTGAAAGATAAGTTCTAGAAATTTACAAAACAGAGAATGAAAAATAAAATGTAAAAGTGCCCAGCAGAGTAAAAGTCAAAAAGTCCTCTCTAACTTAAATTCTAAGCTATTTATACACTTTCTTCCATTGATCTTCAAGCTTGGAATTGGTCTTTTGGCCATGATGGACTTGGGTTGAAAAATGGCTCCAATTGGTTTTGCTTGGTGTTGAGAAGAGATCTGTGTGAATTTTGAATCCTGATGCTTCACGTTTGGGTCAACGTTTGAGGGCCAACGTTGACTCAAACGCCTTTCAGAAGAAAACCAGACAAACCATATATTTTGCTGTCATTGGCATTTGACTCAATGTTGGAGGGCCAACATTCCGCTATTCGCGCGTACGCGTGCTTTGCGCATCCGCACTAAAGGGTCAAAAATGCTCATCCACGTGTACGCGTGCCTTACGCGTGGATGCAAAGATTTCATTTTGCAGTTTCAAACCCAAGCAGGGGACGTTGGCTTCAGCGTTGGACCTCCAACGTTCCCTCCAACGTTGGCATTTTCACGCGTGCGCGTACTCCACCCTTACGCTTGCATTCCCTTTTTTCCATCCACGCATACGCGTCACTGACGCATACGCATCGATTCACTTTTTTCAAATATGAATTCTGGGCTGAGCATCGCGGACGTTGGAGGCTAGCGTTTGAGGCAACGTTGGACTTCAACGTTCGTGTAATGACGCGTACGCGTAACGCACGCGTACGTTTGGATGGTCGATTTGGCCATTCCACGCGTGCGTGTGACGCACGCTTGCGCGCGGATATGAAAATTTTTCTTTTTCACGCGTACGCGTCACTCAAAAATCCTTCAGCCACAGAATTGATCATTTTCTCACAACGTCGGGGTTAATGTTAGACCCTCAACGCCACCTCCAACGTGAGCATCAGCAGTGTTTACAGAGAAGTGCTCTGTTTCTCTTCCAACGTTTGAGGCAACGCTGGTGGTCCAACTTGGCCACCGACGTTGCTTCCTCTCTATCTTTTCCATGCTCCTTCTTCAACCTTCCTTCATGCTTTCTTTCACCTATCATCAACCAACATATGCATCAAAGCATTGCTAAAGTCATGAGAATTCTTATCATTCTTAGCATACAAGTAATCATAGCATAAATCATCATGAAATTGCATCAAATTACTTATGGTTGGATGAGTCTAGGCATACATCAATTTCTACCCAATTTGCTTACTTATAGCTCAAGAAAGTACATAAAACCTATTAAAAATAAAGAAAAAAGGCTAGTGAAACTAGCCTAAGATGCCCTGACATCACAACACCAAACTTAGATCTTGCTTGTCCCTAAGCAAGTACTGAATTATTAAGAAGAAAGAATGAAACAGAAGGTGATGTTCATATCAACAAGCCTTTATTATTAGTTAATGGGGTTTTATGCAGAAAATGCAACAGCTCACTTTTTATTGATTTTTAGGCCTAGAATGTCTCCTTCAATCATCAATTATCATACTGTTATGACCTCTTATTATTCATTCATCCTTGGTAGTTGTTTTTCTTCATTTTCTTTTCCTGTAAACTTTTTTCTTACTTGTAGCTTAGTGTCATGTGTTGCAGTAGCTTCTTTAGCTCATTTGTACTCAACACATATTCACTACAGACACTTGACTCACAATTTTTCTTAAGACATTGATGCCCAGCACCTCTTTGGGTCACTAAATGCCTTGTAACTAGGTTGCTCTTGATAATGGACTTTCGGTTGATAATCCCGGGTTAGTTAACCCAAGTTACCAAGTGTTAAAGCACTCCATAGAACCTAATCATCCAAGCAGATCCTAGTACACAGACACCACAGGCATATGTCCTAAGGTCCAAGCTATTAGTGTCTAGCCTTATTCATTGCTTTCTTTTGTTTTTGCTGCCACTTTGGCTTTTCTTTTCTTTCTTTCTATTTGTTTTCCTTTCCAACCAAGGACTTTTATTTACTAAGATTCATAGACAGTAAGCTAATTTATGCTAAAATGGAAACAATCTATCCTTTTATTCATTACAAGTGAGCTACTACATAATCAAACATATATACCACAACTTACTGTTATTTCATCTTTTGCTAAAAAAGAACTATTCCACTTCTTGTTTAAACATTTCTTTTATTTAATTGAAAAGACTTAGGGGACAAGACAAGTATTTAACAAGTGAAAGTGAAAGCACACACTTAGGCTAGCATACTTATTGCAAACTTAAACACACAGAATGCAGAACACTTTAAACTAAATGTTACTATCAACTAAAACAAACATGTTCTTTCTTTATTGAATGTGATAAACAAGGAGCAAGTCCACCTTTCATTTTTTGTCCTGTTTGTCTTTCTTCTTCTTCTCGCTTGCTTGCTTACTAGTTTCTCCCTTGCCTTTGCCCTTTAGCTTTTTCCAGAATCCAGCTTCTTCATTGTCTCTTTTACTCTGTTTTCAAGGCGTATTGCTTTGTCTATTTTTCTGTTACTCCTTTCCTTGAAGTATTCATCGTAAATTGGAAATGCTGGGTCCATGTTATGCAAATGTTCTGCAATGTAGTTGAGCTTGATTTGGCCATTTAAGTTATAATCAGCATGAACTCTATACCTTGCATCCTAAAGGGTCGTGAACTCCTGGAATGCTCTCATGTTATCAACTTGAAGTTGGGCTAGCTGGTTGAGAGATTCTTGAAATTGTGAAGCTTGTTCTCTTTGCATAACTAGAGATCTTGACTCATAATCTCTCTGCTGACTCATAATTCTCAGCTGAAGCTCCTCTTGTCTTTGTTGAGCTCTCATGTACTGTGAATAGAATTCTTCTTGCTTTTCTTGAACTCTCATGTACTGTTCGGAGAGCCTTTCAATTGATTCTTGCATCCGCCCCATGTCCATGTTATTTTGTGGTTGGAATTGTTGCTCATCTTCTTGTTCTTCTTGTTGCTCTTCTCCTTCCTGTGGTTCTTCTCTCCTTCTCCTCCTTTGTGGTCTTCGACTTTGCTATGACTCTGTAACATTCATAATCCTTTCAAGAGTCATAGACATGCCTGGATGCAGCCACGTTGGGTTTGCATCCTCCATTGGCACTCTGGCCTTCATGCATAACCTCATAATGGTGCTTGGGTAATATAGCCAGGCTTCAGCAGCATTTTTCTCGGAGATCTTTTGAATATCATTTGCAATGATCTCATGAACCTTTATCTCTCCTCCCACTATTATACAGTGTAGCATGACAGCCCTTTTCCTGTTTACTTCAGAGGTGTTCACTATGCCTAGAATTGATCTCTTTATAAGTTCATACCAACATTTTGCCTCAGGAGTGAGATCTCCCCTTCTCAGGTACTTGTGCCTTCCTTCAATGTCTCTCTCCCAGTCAGTATTTATCACACAGATATCACTGCAAATTTCATCATAATTGGGATTCTGTTCACTCTTTGTTGGTACCCTGGCTCATCAAAATGTGCTTGCCTTAGTCCTAAGACCTTCATAATAGCCTTCGGGCTAAAGTCTACTTCTACACCCCGTACAAAACTCTTGTATGTTGGTGCTTCAGTCATATCTAGCCTTGTAGCATTAGCATAGAACTCCCTTATGATGTTTGCATTAATCCTGGGGATTGGTGAGGTCAGCTCTTCCCACTTCCTCTTTCTGATCTTGGCTTTTATTTTCGGGCATCTCTCCTCGGGCAACAGGAAAGGAATTTTTGGATATATCTTTTTGTCATTCATCCACCCAAGTTGCATTTGGTGGAACCATGATCTAAATTTCCATCGATCATAGTCATTTTCAAATTCCTCAGTGACAGGTTCCTTTCCTCTCCTTCTTTTAGAACTTGAAGAGGAAGCCATGCTTCCCTTGAGGGTTGGCCGAGTTGAGGTTAAAGGTTTATGAAGAAGATTGGTTAGTGTAATGCACTCTCGGAGGAAAGGTGTTTGAAGTTAAGGTAGTGTTATGGAAGCAAGTGAACAAAGGGTGCTTTGTTGCATAAGGAACACGGTTTCTAGGCTTAGGTTTTAGAGAACACTAGAGTTGAATATCCGGAGTACAAGAGGTGTGAGATTTTAGTTCACATGCATGGTTCAAGGGAGGCTATTTATAGTAGATTTAATGAAGAATAGATGGCTAGGATTCATTGGGACAAGTGATAAATGAAGGTTGTGCATGCAAGGTTGAATAAAGACAAAAGTTGCCTCTTCATGAAGCATATCTCTTCAGTCTTCCAAGTGCTTCTTCCAAGGATGTGCAGACTCACCCTTCAAGCCATGTGATCCATTTTTGTCTTCATGCTAGCCTTACCCTTTTTTGTCTTGTCCCTTTCATTAAATAGTTTTCTGCTCACCTAACCATCATAAAAAGACAAAAGGAGTAAGTACTAACAGGAGGTGGCAAGAGAACAATTAATATTTAAAACTAAAACTTTGACTATCATTCCTCATGCTTGTTTATCCAACCGTGACTCTTTTTGGTGCCACCATATATAGTCTTGGAGGACACCAAACTTAGTGTATGGTCATATGGTTCAAAGTGTGACTTCCTCCAAGTGTTGTCATTGAAATCTCAACGAAATCAGTATCACTTTTTGGTTAAACCATTATGAGAAAAGCTTTATTTTGCTATTTCTAAACATGAACTAAAAATTATAACAATGGTTGCACTTTCATGACTTTTAAAACTGAAAAAAACTTTGACTTTCATGACTTGTTCTTGCAATATATAGAACACTAAACTTAATGTTTGGCTATATATTCCAGGAAGCAAATGTCAAACTGGCACTATGATCATTATTTTTGAAAGGTATCTTAGTGTGCCGGTAGACACACCAAACTTAGACTTGGATCATATGCTTCTCAATGTCGTGATAATTGTCAAAATTGTCTATACGAGCTTGAATTCATGTTAGAGCAACACTTATTATTCATACTGAAGTATTAAAAAAAAGGAAAAACTAAATCATAGGCTGCCTCCCATGGAGAGCTTCTTTAGCGTCACTAGCTTGACAGTTGGTCTTTATCATGGTGGGTTGTAATGCCTTAGATCTTCTCCCCTTACAGTGAAGTTGTCTCCACTTGATTCCTTGGTTATCTCTACATGCTCTAAAGAGAGGACCTTTCTGATGGTGAACACTTGCGGTAATTGAGATGGAATGATTGGAAGTTAGGGCGGTGTTGGTTGATGGTGGGCTGATATTACCTTGTCTCCAGGGGAAAAGCCCTCTGTAGGAATCTTCTTATTTCTCCATCCCCTTGGCAATTTCTTCACAACTCTTTTCTCTTCTTCCAATAGTTTTCTAGTGATCATTGTGTCAGTAGCTTCCTCATTAACTGCTCCTTCCAACTCTCGTGGCTTCAGTTCCTTCTTGAGTTCTCTTGGGTGCTGTATCCCTTGAACTTCTTGCTTGTTCACCAAAGACTATTTTAGTGGTTCAGCTGCTGATTTACTATTGTTTCCCCTTGTGCACATGTTGCGGTGATCATTCTTTGACTCCTTAGGTTCTGGCTCAGGCTCAAATGTAGGTTTGAACACATGGAAGATGAGGTGTTCATCATGTATTCTCAGGATTAACTCTCCTTGTTCCACATCTATCAGGGCTCTAGCAGTAGCTAGAAATGGTCTCCCTAGAATAATGGGATGAAGGTAACTTTTCTCCATGTCCATAACAACGAAGTCAGTGGGGAGGAAGTAGTTTCCTACTTTCACCAATATATTTTCAACTACTCCTTCAGCCTTCTTCTGAGTTTTATCTGCCAATTGGATGATTACATCCATGGATCTCAGCTCATTGATTTGCAACTTCTTCATAAGTGATAGAGGCATCACATTTATGCTAGCTCCTAAGTCACAGAATCCTCTGTCAATTTTTGTCTCTCCTATGGCACATGGAATATGAAAACTCCCTGGATCTTTTTTCTTCATGAGTATGTCTTTCTTGATGAGGGCACTACATTCCTTGTTCATTGTCACTGTTTGTCCTCTTTTTAAGGTTCCTTTCTTGATCAACAGTTCTTTCATGCACTTCATGTATGTTGGCATTTGTTGGAGAATTTTGATGAAGGGAATATTGACACTGAGGGAGGCATGTCTAGGAATCTTGATTATGACCTGTCTTTCTCACTTCCCTTGAGTCTTTGGGGAAATGGTGCTTGTGTCACAAAGGGCTTGAGGTATTCTTTCTCTTTTTGTTCGTTCCTTTGTTCAGGACTAGCCTTTTCTTCTATCTCCCTGACATTCTTCCTTGACTCTCCTTCATCATGCTTTGAGTGTCTGGAGCATTCTTCCTTCAGACCTTCTTCACTGCTTAGATTGATTGACTTGCATTCTTCTCACCTTACCTTCTTGGTCTCTCCTCTTGGGTTCTTTTCAGTATCACTTGAGAAGCTATTGGTGGGCTTTGGAAATTGTTGTGAAAGATGTCCTACCTGAGATTCGAGATTCTTAAGAACCTCCCCTCGGCTTTGCATACTACCTCTCACTTCTTCCTGGAATTTTTTCATGTCTTCACATTCTTTGTTAAGGGTTGCAAGCATAGCTTCCATCCTGGCTATTCTGTCATCTTTATGTGGTGATGGTTGGGTGGAATTAGGGTGTTGAGAGTGGTTGTTGTGGTTTTGGTATGGTGGCTTGATGAGCAGATATTTTATACTCTTTTTGGGGTTAATTTCATATAGTTTTTAGTATGAATTAGTTAGTTTTTAGTTTATTTTCATTAGTTTCTAGGCAAAATTTATAATTCTGGACTTTACTATGAGTTTTGTGATGCCAGGACATTTTGGCCAGTTTCACTGACCTTTTCTTTACTGTTTTTAAGGTAGTTTCATGCATTCTCTTAGGAAATAAGCTAGTTTTGGGTAGATATTCACTTACATCTTGATTCAAGCATACATTGTGCACTTTACATGATTTCATGAGGATTTTGCATGAATTATATGATAAATTGGATGATGCATGATCCCATGATTAAGAGCAAGACTTTGATGCACTTTGTTTGATTGATTTCAGGCCAAAAGAAGAAGAGAAGAGCCACGTTAATGGTTACGTTAGTTACACTAATGTGGGCACTAACGTGGAAGGAAGGAAGGCCCCAACGTTAGTGAGAAAAGTTAGTGGCATTAACTTTGAAGAAAGGAAATGGAGCCAACGTTAGTGACACTTAACATTATCACTAGCGTTGGACCAAGCTCATAAGTGGCCACGTTAGTCGCCACGTTAACTTAGTTAACGTTGCCTCTAACGTTAAGAAGGAAAGGGGAAGCCAACGTTAGTGACATTCAACATTATCACTAACGTTGGCCAAGTCACAATAAGCCACGTTAACTCCCATGTTAACCTAGTTAACGTGGAAGCTAACGTGAAGAAACAAGGTGGTCGACAACGTTAGTGACACCAAACATTGTCACTAACGTTGGGAGGAACCCACATAATCCCCAATAAGCCACGTTAACTCCCACGTTAACCTAGTTAACGTGGAAGTTAACGTGAAGAAGAAGGTGATCGCCAACGTTAGTGACACCCAACATTGTCACTAATGTTGGAAGAAGCCCACACAAGCCACTATGAGCCACGTTAACTCCCACATTAACTTAGTTAACGTGGTAGTTAACGTGGGCAAAAGTCCCACCTGACAGCCTAACCATGCCTTCTTCAAACACGCATAACGTGAGCCACAAAACTCCAAATGAGATGATTCCAGTGGCATTGGAAAGTAGGATTCCAGAGCTTTCCAAGCATATATGACACTACATGGTTGACACTAAATTTGAGAGAGAAAACCTGCCCGGAAAGTGTAATGATGAACATGGTATCAACCTGTATTAAGGCCAACTGACCTCTTCACCTTCCAAGAAGTGTAACTCGAGTTGTGGAACTCCAAATGATGCGCTTTCAAAGGCTTTGGAAAGTAGACATCCAGAGCTTTCCAAAAATATATAATAGTATGGGGTGGACATTAATTTTTAGCTCCAGAACCTGGAAATATTAAGCCCCTGGTCGCTAGCGTTATCGGGACTCAAGTTTTTCATTAACGCTAGCGACTATGCCAGCGACCATGTCCACTTCAAAGGAGCATAACTTGAGCTACAGAGGTCCAATTGAGATGATTCCAGTTGCTTTGGAAAGCTGACATCCAGAGCTTTCCAACGATATATAATACTCTACAGTGAGCATGAAATTGGAGCACAAATCAGAGTTATCTTTTAAGCCCCAAAAACAACAACTGGGCAGCAAGTGTGACGTTAGCCACACTAACTTCAGCACTAACGCCCCACTTGTAGCGTTAGTGTGGCTAACAGGAAGCAATAAAGCCAAGTCACCTTGGACCTCAATTTGATTCACTTCTCTCTCAAGTCCACCACCCAAGCTCAAGTAAGCAAGCCCACAATTGTCAACCAATCAAGACCACAAGAAGCATCTAGAATAGGAATTTTCATTTAAATGTAATTTGCTTTTAATTTCATTTTGTAATTTAGGAGAGCCTATATAAAGGCCGTAGATTTTACATTGAAGGCATTTTGGGAAATAGAGGGGAACGGATTCTGAAATTGGGGGATTGAAGAGGGGTCTTCGGACTCCCTCCCCTCACACACTTTTCCTTCTCTTTCTTTTCTTTGTACTTTTCATTTATGAATTTTGAAGTTTTAATTTCAGTTTTTATCTTCATCTTTATTTTTCTGCACTTTCTTTCTTTTCTATTTTGGTAGAGCAATGATCAACTAACTCTTTCCATTGGGTTAAAGAGCTCTATTGTGATTCAATGGATCAATTGTAGTTCTTATTCTTCTTCTTCTATCTTTTCTCTTGATTTTACTTGAAAGCTTTCGATCTTCATCCAATTGGATAGTTATCTTGGAAAAGAAGCTATTCAAACTTGGATCTCTTCGGAACCTTGAAAGAGGAATGAAGAGATCAAGCTAGAAATGCTTTCTCATGCTGGACCAAATTGGGATTGGATGGGTATGTGACTATAACCCTCTTAATACTTGATTTGGGAAATGCATGTGGTATAATCAGTGACCATACTTCATCTCTTCTCATGAGCAATTTACCAAGGAATTGGCTATTGATCAAGATTTGAGAGATTGAATTACAAGAAATTGTGATTCGATCACTTAAGATTGCCAAGGAGATGAATGAGTGCATTGATTGAGGAAGAGATGAGAATCAACTTGATCCGGAGGATTGCAATATCTCTTGATCCCAATGTTCATTTTATTTTTAGTTCTTACATTTACTTTTCTTGCCATTTTAGTTTTCTGCACTTTATTATTTTCTTTATTTTTCTGTCAATTTACAATTCCTGCTGCTCATCATCCAAATCTGAATCGTCTAACTAGGATAATCAATTAACTATTGATTGCTTAATCCGTTAATCTCTGTGGGATTCGACCTCACTCTATTGTGAGTTTTACTTGACGAAAATTTGGTACACTTGCCGAAAGGAAATTTGTTGAGAGACAAGTTTTCCACGATCATTTGTGTATTTTTCTATAATTTCAGGTATTTTCTGGCTGAAATTGAGGGAGCTGAGCAAAAATCTGATTCAGGCTGAAAAAGGACTGCTGATGCTGTTGGATTCTGACCTCTCTGCACTCGGAATGAAATTTCTGGAGCTACAGGAGTCCAAACGGCGCTCTTTTAATTGCGTTGGAAAGTAGACATCCAGGGCTTTCCAATAATATATAATAGTCCATACTTTGCTCGAGGATAGATGATGTAAACTGGCGTTCAACGCCAGTTCCATGTTGCAGTCTGGCGTCCAACGCCAGAAACAAGTTACAAGTTGGAGTTCAACGCCAGAAAAGGATCCAAAGCTGGCGTTGAACGCCCAAAACAGCCCTATGCACGTGATTAGCTTAAGTCTCAGTCTCAGCACACACAAAGTGGGCCCCAGAAGTGGATTTCTGCACTATCCATCTTAGTTTACTCATTTTCTGTAAACCTAGTTTACTAGTCTAGTATTTAAACAACTTTTAGAGACTTATTTTGTATCTCATGACAATTCAGATCTGAACTTTGTATTTTGACGGCATGAGTCTCTAAACCCCATTGTTGGGGGTTGATGCGCATAAACTTGTTATGCTACGATTTAGGAAATTGCACGATCGGCAAAATTCCTTCCGGCAAGTGCACCGGTTATCGTCAAGTAAAAACTCACAATAGAGTGAGGTCGAATCCCACAAGGATTGGTTGAGTGAGCAATTCGAATTAGAAGTGTGTTCTAGTTGAGCGGAATCAAGATTTAGATGAGAATTGCGGAATGTAAAATTGGCGGGAAAAGTAAATGACAAGAAATTTAAATGGCGGAATCTTAAATTGCATGAAGTAAAGAGCAGAAGCTAAAATGCTGAAATTAAAAGGGAATGGGGGTGATTGCATGAATGTAATTGCAGAATGTAAAGAGAAGGTGGAAATCAGAAATGGGGAATTCATTGGGTTATAGGAGATATTGAGATCTCCGAATCAAAACATGTTTATCTCTTCCTCAACCAATGCGTTCATTGAATTTTGCTTGGCAATCTTATATGATTGGATCCCAATCCCTTGGCTCACCAATTCTCTCTAAAAACAAACAAATTCCCAATCCCTTGGTTTAAATGTTCATAAGAAGAGATGATGCTCGATCACTGATTATACCACACAGTTTCATGAACCACAATTTGGTAGGATTACATGTCACAATATCCATCCAAACCCCAATCCAATTCACTGTGAGAAAGCTTCTCTAGCATGAATCCTCCATTCCTTTCCCAAGGTTCCGAAGGATTCCAATTATGGGTAGTTTCTTTCCCAAGACAACTACCCAATGGAATTAGATCGAGAAGCTTTCTAACAAAATTCAAGAGAAAAGATTGAAGAAGAAGATAAACTATTATTGATTCATTGAATTACAATAGAGCTCCCTAACCCAATGAAAGGGGGTTTAGTGAGTCATAGCTCTGAATTCAATTACAAAGATATGAAAACTAGCTAAAAGTGAAAGTAAAGGTCCCCCTAACTTAAATTCTATCCTATTTATACACTTTCTATATTGAGCTTCTGTTGTGTTTCTTGGGCTTTGAGGCCTCTCCCTGCTTTCCTTTTGCCTTGGGTTTATGATCCATAATCTTGATGAGGCTGTTGATCCAAATTCTGTAACATTCATTGAGCCAACTTAGTGATAATCAAATAATGACACATGACTCAATAAATTGAAATTTCAGACTCATCAATCCTTCAGGCCCAATCCCATAAACCATGATATTCAATTGGGTTTCATACCAGAGTAAGTTTAAGTTAATGTTTGTGCTCAAATACTAACTTAAACCGCAATATTTTTGGCCCAGAAACCTTTTCCAAGAGTGGCGTTTAAGTTGTAGTTTAAGCTTAAACTGCAGCTTAAACGCCAGACACTTCCAGTGATGCCTTTTGTGGAAGCACGTTTAAGCTTCAGTTTAAGGTTAAACTGAAGCTTAAACGTGGAAATGGAAGAAGGCAGCCCTGGAGGGTAACTTAGTCGAACACGTTTAAGCTTCAGTTTAAGGTTAAACTGAAGCTTAAACGTGGAGATAGAAAGGGCAGCCCTGGAGGTCGAACACGTTTAAGCTCCAGTTTAAGGTTAAACTGGAGCTTAAACGTGGAAATGGAAGAAGGCATCCTGGAGGTCGAACACGTTTAAGCTCCAGTTTAAGGTTAAACTGGAGCTTAAACGTGGAAGCTGAGAAAGGTGGCCCTGGAGGTGTCGAACACGTTTAAGCTCCAGTTTAAGGTTAAACTGGAGCTTAAACGTGGAAATGGAGAAAGCAACCCTGGAGGAGAAACTTGGTCGAACACGTTTAAGCTCCAGTTTAAGGTCAAACTGGAGCTTAAACGTGGAAATGGCTCCCTGGTGCCTTTCCCCTTTCTGGCGTTTAACCTCCAGTTTAAGGTTAAACTGGAGGTTAAACGTGGAACTGCCCTCCTTGGTGTCCTTCTCACTTCTGGCATTTAACCTCCAGTTTAAGGTTAAACTGGAGGTTAAACTTCAATTCCAGCATTTCTTAGCCTTCCTGATTCTGGCGTTTAAGCTCCAGTTTAGGCTTAAACTGGAACTTAAACTCCACATGTGATATTCAAGCTTCCTTTATTGATTTTGTTGCTTCCTTGCTTAGCCTCTTCTTCCCTGAAATCATCCAAACAATTGCATCAAAGTCTTGCAAAATTTCATGAGAAATCTTCCATTCATAGCATTCAAGTAATATAACTAAAACTCATGGAATTTGCATTAAAATCATACTGTTTGGATGGTTCCTTGCTTTGTTATTCATTTAACCATTCTTGGTTACTTTAAGCTCAAGAAAATGCATAAAACAACTAAAACTAACAGAAAAATGCTAGTGAACTAGCCTAAGATGCCTTGGCATCACAACACCAAACTTAATACTTGCTTGTCCCTAAGCAAGTCCTGAGTTATTTGAGAAGAAAGTATGAAACAGAAAGCAATTACATTGGCTATATTAGCAAGCATTTGAAGTTCATCAGAAGGGTTTTATGCAGAAAGTTGCAGCATCACTTTTTCATTCTTATCAGGTAAGATTATCACTTTTTCATTGCATCCATCAAACACTGCTATGGCCTCTTGTTATTCTTATGTCCTTGGCACTTTTCTCTTCTTTGTTTTTCTTTTCTTTTTCTTAGAGCTCCTTTGCTCCTTGTTTGCTTAGTGTCATGTGTTGCACAAGCCTTTGGCATTTTCTTTTTCTTATCAGTGCACTACACATATCCACTTTAGGCATTTTAGTTCACATTTCTTCTTGAGACATTGGTGCCCAGCACCTCTTTGTGTGACTAAATGTTTTGTATTTAGGTTGCTCTTGATAATGGACTTTTGGTTGATAATCCCGGGTTAGTTAACCCAAGTTACCAAGTGTTGAAACACTCCTCAGAACCTATTCATCCAAGCATATCCTTAATACATAAACACCACAGGCATTTGTCTCAGAAGTTCAAACCATTGGTGCCTAGCTTATTTTCTCAATTTTCTTGCTTTTTGGTTACCCTTTTTCAGTGGCTTTTTCTTCTTCTTTTTCTTTCTTTTTCATGGCCAAAGACATTTATTCATCAAGATCCATAGACAGTTTTCAATTTCTACACAAAAAATGATAATTCTACACTCTAATTCCAGTGATCTGACTAAACAATCAAGCATGCATACCACCACTTAATTCTACTTGATTTGTCACTAATTGAGCCAAGTTACTTTTGTTCAAACTTTTCTTTTATTTTTGGAAACAGAACAAGCATGGCAAGCACTTGTTTAAGAAGGTGAAGTTATATCCAAATATCTAGGCATTCACTTTATTCAAAGCAATAAACAGACAAATATACTAAAAACTTCACATTCCAGAAAGATTCGACATTTACAGTTTAAACCAGAACAAGCATGCTTTTGTTTGCCCTTTTTAAAGAATTATCAAGGAACAATACCACCTTGTGAAATTCCTTGTTTTCTCTTTGTTGCCAGGAAACACTTTGATTTCTCCTTCTTCTCCTAATTGTTGCTTCATGTTTTAAGATCCTTGTTTCCTTTCCTGCAAAGAGTGATGAAGTTGCTTGCTTCTCAAGCACTTGAGTGGTTAACTCAACTATGTGTGGGTAAGTATCTGAGTCTTAAGTTGGTGTGTGAACACCAAACTTAGTCTCCCACTTACTTCTCTGTTCTTTGAATCCTTGAGTTCTCTTTGGAATGAAGTTGCTGCTAAGGGTTTTAAGCATTTCTGTGACTGCTTAGAATGGTTGTTCCTTTCATATAATTCAAAGGTTGTTGTGTTCAGTTGATCTTTATGATGGAACACCAAAATTAGAGTCACACATTCCCCTTTGAATTATTGATCCACGAATTCATTGTTTGGTGTGAAACACCAAACTTAATCTTTTGCAATGCACAGAAACTACTTCACCCTTTTTATTGAAACAAATAAAAGAAACAGCAAAAGGGTATTACCTCAGGTTGGGTTGCCTCCCAACAAGCGCTTCTTTAACGTCATTAGCTTGACGGTCAGCTTCCTCAGTTGAGGTGATATTTAACCTTGTCCTTCTCCTCCACATCTCCCAAGTAATGTTTGAGTCTTTGACCGTTCACAATGAAGGTTCGTTGTGACTTTTCTTCCATGATTTCTACTTGTCCATATTTGGAGACCTTGGTGACAAGGAATGGTCCAGACCACTTTGATTTTAGCTTCCCTGGAAATAGCTTCAGCCTAGAATTGTAGAGCAATACTTTTTGTCCTTCTTCAAATTTTCTTGGGGCTATGTTGCTGTCGTGCTTCTTCTTTGCTCTTTCTTTGTAAATTTTGGCATTCTCATAAGCTTCAGCTCTGAACTCTTCCAACTCTTGAATTTGCAACATCCTTCTTTCTCCAGCAGCTTTGCTGTCCAAGTTCAAAAGTTTCAAGGCCCAGTATGCCTTGTGCTCCAACTCCAGTGGCAAATGGCAAGCTTTTCCGTATACTAGTTGGTAAGGAGACATTCCAATTGGTGTTTTGAAAGCTGTCCTATATGCCCAAAGAGCATCATCTAGCTTAATTGACCAGTCCTTCCTTGAAGTTCCCACAGTCTTTTCCAGGATCCTTTTGAGTTCTCTGTTAGATATTTCGGCTTGCCCACTTGTTTGTGGATGGTATGGTGTGGCTACCTTGTGTTTGACTCCATATTTTAGAAGCAATGCCTCTAATGGTTTGTTGCAGAAGTGGCTTCCTCCATCACTGATGATTGCTCTTGGAACCCCAAAACGGCAAAAAATGTGTTTTCTGAGGAAGTTCATGACTACCTTATTATCATTGGTTGGAGTTGCTATTGCTTCAACCCATTTGGAGACATAGTCTACTGCCACAAGAATGTAATTATTTGAGTATGAGGAGGGAAAGGGTCCCATGAAATCTATCCCCCATACATCAAACAATTCAAGTTCCAGAATGAATTGTTGTGGCATTTCATTTCTTCTTGGCAGGTTCCCCGCTTTCTGGCATTCATGGCAGTGCTTCACTAGTTCCTTTGCATCTTTGAAGATAGTGGGCCAATAAAAACCACACTGCAACACCTTAGCTGCTGTTCTTTCTCCTGCAAAATGTCCTCCATAAGTGGAGCCATGGCAGTCCCATAAGACTTCCCTTCCTTCTTCCTCTGATATGCATCTTCTGAGTATGCCATCGGAACATTTTTTGAACAAGTATGGTTCGTCCCAGATGAAGTATTTGGCATCATTTACCAATTTCTTCCTTTGATGCTTGTTAAATTCCAAAGGCAAACTCCCAGTGGCCTTGAAGTTTGCTATGTCTGCAAACCATGGTGCTTTGTGAATTACCATGAGTTGTTCATCAGGAAAGCACTCATTTATATGTGTGCTTTGTGCGCTTCCTTCTTCACATGGTATCCTTGATAAATGGTCTGCCACCTTGTTCTCTACACCCTTCTTGTCTTTGATTTCAATGTCAAATTTCTGCAACAAAAGAACCCATCTAATAAGTCTTGGTTTGGATTCTTGTTTAGCAAGTAAGTATTTTAAAGCTGAATGATCAGTGAAGACTATGACTTTAGATCCAATGAGATAGGATCTAAATTTGTCAAATGCAAAGACTATTGCCAAGAGTTCCTTTTCAGTGGTTGTGTAATTCCTTTGGTTAGCATTCAAGACTTTACTGGCATAATAAATCACATGTACCAAATTGTCTTTCCTTTGTCCTAACACTGCCCCAATAGCAAGGTCTGATGCGTCACACATCAGTTCAAAAGGTAAGTTCCAATCAGGTGGGGCAATGATAGGTGCAGAGGAAAGCTTTTGCTTTAAAAGTTCATAGGCTAGCATGCAATTTTTATCAAATACAAAGGGTGTATCAGAGACAAGCAAGTTACTCAAAGGTTTGGCTATTTTGGAAAAGTCTCTAATAAACCTTCTGTAAAAACCAGCGTGTCCCAAAAAACTCCTAACTGCCTTGACATTACTTGGTGGAGGTAGTTTTTCAATGATTTCCACCTTAGCTCTGTCCACCTCCATGCCTCTATTAGAGATTTTGTGGCCAAGGACTATTCCTTCTGTGACCATGAAATGACATTTTTCCCAGTTTAATACTAGGTTAGTCTCTTGGCACCTCTTAAGCACCAAGGCAAGGTGGTGTAGGCAGCTAGGAAAAGAATCTCCAAACACAGAAAAATCGTCCATGAAGACCTCAATAAATTTTTCAATCATGTCCGAAAAGATGGACAGCATGCATCTTTGGAAAGTGGCAGGTGCATTGCACAATCCAAAGGGCATGCGTCTATAAGCAAAAACTCCATATGGACAAACAAATGATGTTTTTTCTTGATCTCTAGGATCAACCACTATTTGGTTGTAGCCTGAATATCCATCCAAAAAGCAATAGTAAGCATGTCCGGCAAGCCTTTCAAGCATCTGATCCATGAATGGGAGTGGGAAATGATCCTTTCTGGTGGCTTCATTGAGCTTCCTGTAGTCTATGCACATCCTCCACCCAGTGACGGTTCTTGTGGGTATGAGTTCGTTCTTCTCATTTGGCACCACAGTTATGCCACCTTTCTTGGGAACTACATGGATGGGACTAACCCATGGGCTATCAGAAATGGGGTAGATTACCCCTGCCTGCCATAACTTCATGACTTCCTTTTGTACCACTTCTTTCATGACGGGATTCAATCTTCTCTGAGCTTGAATGGAGGGACTAGCATCCGCTTCTAACAAGATTTTATGCATGCATATGGATGAACTTATCCCCTTCAAATCAGCTAGGGTCCATCCAATGGCATCTTGATGAGTTTGTAGCACCTTGATCAATTCTTCTTCCTGTTCTTGGCTCAGGGCAGAGCTAATGATAACAGGGTGACTCTCATCACTACCCAAGTATGCATACTTGAGATTAGGGGGCAATGCTTTGAGCTCAGGTTTTGGTGCTTCCTTCTCTTCTTTCACTCTCTCTGGCATGCTTGGCATGGTTGTTTCAGCAGCCTTGATGTCACTAACTTCAATATCCTTGGTGAACTCCTCCTCTGCCACTTCCTTTATTGTTTCCTCAAAAGTTTCTTGTACTGCAATGTCCACTACATCAACCCTCATGCATTCCCTTAGTGATTCTGATGGATAGCTCATTGCCTTGAATACGTTAAACACCAATTTCTCATCATGTAGTCTAAGAGTGAGTTCACCCTTTTGTACATCTATGATGGCTCCAGCAGTAGCTAGGAAGGGTCTTCCCAGAATTATTGAAGCTTTGGCTTCTTCCTCCATATCTAACACCACAAAATCAGCAGGAAATATAAAATCTCCCACTTTCACCAACAAATCCTCAACTATCCCATGAGGGAATTTAAAAGTTCGATCTGCCAATTGGAGGGCCATTCTTGTTGGTTTGGCTTCCTCAATCTTCATTCTTCTCATCATTGTTAGAGACATCAAATTGATGCTGGCCCCTAAGTCACACAAGGCCTTCTCCACCATGACTTCTCCTATGATGCATGGGATTTGGAAACTGCCTGGGTCCTTCAATTTCTGAGGCAATTTGTGCTGAATGATGGCACTGCATTCTTCAGTTAACAACACAGTTTCCTCATTTCTCCAGCTTCTCTTCTTGGTCATTAATTCTTTTAAGAATTTTGCATAGAGTGGCATTTGCTCTATTGCCTCAGCAAACGGAATGTTGATTTGGAGCTTCTTGAAAATCTCCAAGAACCTGGAGAATTGACCATCCTTTTCACTTTTCATCAAACGTTGAGGATATGGTGCTTTAGGTGTATAAGGCTTCAGGACCTCTTTTTCTTTTTCTTTTGTTGCGGACGGTGTAAAAGATTGTCCTTGTTCCTTGTCTCTCACATGTTCCCTTGCTTCATCCTCTGTGGTTTCCTTTGAGATCTCCTTTAGATTCTTTCCACTTCTGAGGGTTATGGCCTTACATTCTTCCCTTGCAATAGCCTTGGCAGCATGAGAAACGCTTGTCCCAGGGGTTTGCTTAGACAAATACAAAATTTGATTTTCTAGGCGTAGTGACAGGCGCAAAAGGATAGTAAATCCTATTCCGGTACGATTGAGAACCTGCAGATGATTAGCCGTGCGGTGACAGCGCACCTGGACCTTTTTCACTGAAAGGATGGATGGTAGCCATTGACAACGGTGATCCACCAACACACAGCTTGCCATAGGAGGACGTGCGTGCGTGAATAAGAGGACAGAGGAAAGCAGAGATTCAGAAGACAAAGCATCTCTAAAACTCCAACATATTCTCCATTATTGCATACAAGTATAATTTGTGTTCTGCCCTTTTTCTTTTTACAATTCAAACTAAGAATTATTATTGATATTATATCCTGACTAAGAATTACAAGATAACCATAGATTGCTTCAAACCAACAATCTTCGTGGGATTCGACCCTTACTCACGTAAGGTATTACTTGGACGACCTAATGCACTTGCTGGTTAGTTGTGCGGAATTGTAAGAGAGTAATGTGTGACAATTTCGTGCACCAAGTTTTTGGCGCCGTTGCCGGGGAAAGGACGAACAAATGATTTTACAATTTACAAAGAGCTAAGTGATCACGATTTCGCATACCAAGTTTTTGGCGCCGTTGCCGGGGATTGTTCGAGTTTGGACAACTGACGGTTTATTTTGTTGCTTAGATTAGGAAAATTTTCTTTTTTGGTTTAGAGTCTTTTATTATTGTTCTTGTTAATATTTTAGAATCCTTATTTTCTTTTTCAAAAATATCTTTTTCGAAATTTTATTTTTCTTTTACTAATAATTGAATTTTTCTGTTTGAGTCTAGTTTTATATTTTAAGTTTGGTGTTTTCTTGTTGATTTTTCTTTGTTTTTCAAAAATTTATTTTGGTCTTCTAAAAATTTTAAGTTTATTGTTCTTTCTTTTGTTCTTGGTGTTCTTGGGAATCTTCAAAGTGTTATTGAGTCTTCCTTGCGTCTTGATCTTAAAATTTTTAAGTTTGGTGTTCTTTGGTGTTTTCCCTCCAAAATTTTCGAAAACAAGGAGCATTAGATCTAAAAATTTTAAATCTTATGCTATTTTATTGTTTTTCTGTTTCCTCATTAAATTCAAAAATATCTTTTCTCTTTAACTTAAGTAATTTTCGAAATTTACTTTTAAAATTCAGATTTTCATTTCAAAATTTAAAATCTTTTTCAAAAATCATATCCAAAATTTTTCAAATCTTCTTAATTAAGTAATTATTTTAGTTTTAAAATATTTTTGTTTTATTCTTAATTTTCGAATTCTATATTTAATTTTTAGTATTTTATTTTTATTGTATTTTATTTTATTCGTTAAAAAAAATTATTAAAATTAATTAAAATATATATTCTATTTGCTATTCATATTAATTCCCTTTTCTCCAACATGGACATAAGTGGAAATGAGCAGTCCAGGAGGACTTTGGGGTCATATGCTAACCCCACTACTGCTGCATATGGGAGTAGTGTCTGTATACCCTCCATTAAGGCAGGCAGTTTTGAGCTGAATCCTCAGCTCATTGTCATAGTGCAGCAAAACTGCCAGTATTCCGTCTTCCACAGGAAGAACCTACTGAGTTTCTGGGACAATTCTTGCAAATTGCTAACACAGTACGTGACAAGGAGGTAGATCAGGATGTCTACAGACTATTATTGTTTCCATTTGCTGTAAAAGATCAAGCTAAGAGGTGGTTAAATAACCAACCTAAGGACAGCATAAAGTCATGGAAACAGCTGTCAGAAAAATTCCTGAATCACTATTTTCCTCCAAAACGGATGACAAAGCTAAGGCTGAGCATCCAAGGCTTCAAACAAGGAGATAATGAATCCCTTTATGATGCCTGGGAGAGATACAGAGAGATGCTAAGAAAATGCCCCTCTGAAATGTTTTCAGAGTGGGTTCAGTTAGACATCTTCTATTATGGGCTTACAGAAAGAGCTCAAATCTCTCTAGATTACTCAGCTGGTGGATCTATCCACATGAGAAAGACAATTGAAGAAGCTCAAGAGTTCATTGATACAGTTTCCAGAAATCAGCATCTGTACTTAAGCAGTGATCCTTCCATGAAAGAAGAGGTTAAAACAGCAACTGCTGAACTCAGTCCTGTAAAACAAGCTGCTGAATTCAATTAGCAATTGGACTTTCAACAAAGCAGTTAGCCGAGTTCAAGGAGATGTTACAAGACACAAGAATAGCTAATATAAATATGGAAGTGCAGTTAAGGCAAACAAAACAGCAGCTGTCAAAATAGATAACAGAAGAGTGCCAAGCAGTTCAATTAAGAAGTGGAAAAACATTAACTACCCCACCTCAAGGCAGCAGGAAGCCAAGAAATGAGCAAATCACCCAAAATCCCTCTGAGGACAGTAAGAGCCCGGGAAAAAATAATTTTGGCGTTAAAACGCCAGAAATTGGGTGGAAGGCTGGCGCTGAACGCCCAGACCATGCTCAGGACTGGTGTTCAACGCCAGAAACAAGCAATGAACTGGCGTTGAACGCCCAAAATAGGCACAGTTCTGGCATTCAGACGCCAGGAACAGATGAGGAGTTGGCGTCTAACGTCACTCCAGCTTCTGACTCTGGCATTCAAATGCCAGTGAGGGATCAGACACACACAAGTGCTGATAACAACCCCTCTAAAAAGGCTTCTCCAACCACCTCTGTAGGAAATAAACCTGCAGCAACTAAGGTTGAAGAATACAAAGCCAAAATACCTTATCCTCAAAAACTCCGCCAAGAGGAGCAGGATAAGCAATTTGCTCGCTTTGCAGACTATCTCAGGACTCTTGAAATAAAGATTCCGTTTGCAGAAGCACTTGAGCAAATACCTTCTTATGCCAAGTTCATGAAAGAAATCTTGAGCCATAAGAAGGATTGGAGAGAAACAGAAAGAGTTCTCCTCACTGAAGAATGTAGTGCAGTCATCCTGAAAAGCTTCCCAGAAAAGCTTAAGGATCCCGGGAGCTTTCTAATACCGTGCATATTAGAAGGTAATTGTACCAAGACAGCTTTATGTGATCTTGGGGCAAGCATCAATCTAATACCTGCATCCACCATCAGAAAGCTTGGTTTAACTGAAGAAGTTAAACCAACCCGGATATGTCTCCAACTTGCTGATGGCTCCATTAAATACCCATCAGGCGTGATTGAAGACATGATTGTCAGGGTTGGGCCATTCGCCTTTCCCACTGACTTTGTAGTGCTGGAAATGGAGGAGCACAAGAGTGCTACTCTCATTTTAGGAAGACCTTTCCTAGCAACTGGACAAACTTTCATTGATGTCCAAAAGGGGGAAGTAACCCTGAGAGTCAATGAGGATGAGTTTAAGTTGAATGCTGTCAAAGCCATGCAGCATCCAGACACACCAAAAGACTGCATGAAAGTTGATCTCATTGACTCTCTGGTAGAGGAGATCAACATGGCTGAGAGTCTCGAATTAGAGTTGGAAGACATCTTTAAAGATGTTCAGCCTGATTTGGAGGATTCAGAGGAAATGAAAGAGCCTCTGAAATTTCTTCAGAAAGAGGAAAAACCTCCTAAACCCGAGCTCAAACCATTACCACCATCCCTAAAATATGCATTTCTGGGAGAAGGTGACACTTTTTCAATGATCATAAGCTCTGCCTTAAATCCACAAGAAGAGGAAGCACCAATTCAGGTGCTAAGGACACACAAGACAGCTCTTAGGTGGTCCATAGGTGACCTCAAGGGCATAAGCCCAGCTAGATGCATGCACAAAATCTTATTGGAGGATAATGCTAAACCAATGGTTCAACCACAGAGGTGGCTAAATCCAGCCATGAAGGAAGTGGTGCAGAAAGAGGTCACCAAATTACTGGAGGCTGAGATTATTTATCCTATTTCTGATAGCCCCTGGGTGAGCCCTGTCCAAGTTGTCCCCAAAAAGGGAGGCATGACAGTGGTTCATAATGAAAAGAATGAACTGATTCCTACAAGAACAGTTACAGGGTGGCGCATGTGTATTGACTACAGAAGGCTCAATACAGCCACCAGAAAGGATCATTTTCCTTTACCATTCATAGACCAGATGCTAGAAAGACTAGCAGGTCATGATTATTACTGCTTTTTGGATGGCTATTCAGGCTACAACCAAATTGCAGTAGATCCCCAAGATCAAGAGAAAACAGCATTCACATGTCCATCTGGAGTATTTGCTTACAGAAGGATGCCATTTGGGCTGTGTAATGCACCTGCAACCTTTCAGAGATGCATGCTCTCTATTTTCTCTGATATGGTGGAAAAATTTCTGGAAGTCTTCATGGATGACTTCTCAGTATATGGAGACTCATTCAGCTCCTGTCTTGATCACCTGACACTTGTTCTAGAAAGATGCCAAGAGACCAACCTGGTTTTAAACTGGGAAAAATGTCACTTTATGGTGACTGAAGGGATTGTCCTTGGGCATAAAATTTCAAACAAGGGAATAGAGGTGGATCAAGCAAAAATAGAGGTAATTGAAAAATTACCACCACCTGCCAATGTTAAGGCAATCAGAAGCTTTCTGGGGCATGCAGGATTCTATAGGAGGTTTATAAAGGATTTTTCAAAAATCGCAAAACCTCTGAGCAATCTGCTAGCTGCTGACACGCCATTTGTGTTTGACACAGAGTGCCTGCAGGCGTTTGAAACGCTGAAAGCTAAGCTGGTCACAGCACCAGTTATTTCTGCACCAGACTGGACATTACCATTTGAGCTAATGTGTGATGCCAGTGATCACGCCATTGGTGCAGTATTGGGACAGAGGCATGACAAGTTTCTGCATGTCATTTATTATGCTAGCCCCGTTTTGAATGATGCCCAGAAAAATTACACAACCACAGAAAAAGAATTGCTTGCAGTGGTTTATGCCATTGACAAGTTCAGATCATACTTAGTAGGATCAAAAGTGATTGTGTATACTGACCATGCTGCTCTTAAATATCTACTCACAAAGCAGGATTCAAAACCCAGGCTCATAAGATGGGTGTTGCTTCTGCAAGAGTTTGATATAGAAATAAGAGACAGAAAAGGGACAGAGAACCAAGTGGCTGATCATCTGTCCCGAATAGAGCCAGTAGAAGGGACGTCCTTCCCCTCTCCTGAGATCTCTGAGACTTTTCTGGATGAGCATTTATTTGCCATTCAGGAAACACCATGGTTTGCAGACATTGCAAACTATAAAGCTGCAAGGTTCATACCCAAAGAGTACAACAGTATACAAAAGAAGAAATTAATCACTGATGCAAAGTACTACTTGTGGGATGAACCTTACCTCTTTAAGAGATCTGCAGACGGAATAATCCGTAGGTGTGTGCCTAGAGAAGAAGCACAGAGGATCCTATGGCACTGCCATGGATCTCAATATGGAGGCCATTTCGGAGGTGAGCGAACAGCCACCAAGGTCCTCCAATGTGGCTTCTATTGGCCCACACTCTATAGAGATTCCCGAGAGTTTTTACGTAACTGTGACAGTTGCCAAAGAGCTGGTAATCTGCCTCATGGTTACACCATGCTTCAACAAGGAATCTTGGAGATTGAGTTGTTTGACGTTTGGGGAATTGACTTCATGGGACCTTTCCCACCATCATACTCAAACACTTATATTCTGGTGGCAATTGATTATGTGTCAAAATGGGTTGAGGCCATTGCCACACCCACCAATGATACTAAAACAGTGCTGAAGTTCCTCCAGAAACATATCTTTAGCAGGTTCGGTGTCCCTAGAGTACTAATCAGTGATGGGGGCACTCACTTCTGTAATAAACAGCTTTACTCTGCCATGGTTCGATATGGGATTCGCCACAAGGTGGCTACTCCATATCATCCACAAACCAATGGGCAAGCTGAAGTCTCTAATAGAGAACTAAAAAGAATCCTGGAATGGACAGTAAATACCCGTAGAAAGGATTGGGCACAGAACTTGGATGATGCTCTGTGGGCTTACAGAACAGCATTCAAGACCCCTATAGGGACCTCTCCATACCAACTTGTGTATGGTAAGGCATGTCACCTGCCCGTGGAACTGGAACATAAAGCCTACTGGGTAACCAGATTCCTAAACTTTGATGCCAAATTAGCAGGAGAAAAGAGATTGCTCCAGCTAAATGAGCTAGAGGAATTCAGATTCACAGCTTTCGAAAATGCCAAGCTTTACAAAGAGAAATAAAAAAAATGGCATGACAAAAAGTTGTCATCTAGAATCTTTGAACCAGGACAGAAGGTTCTGCTGTTTAACTCTAGACTCAGGCTATTCCCCGGGAAATTGAAATCCCGGTGGAGGGGACCATACGTGATTACAAGTGTATCACCATATGGTTATGTGGAGCTTTAAGATATTGATTCTGATAAGAAGTTCATTGTCAATGGACAAAGAATCAAGTACTATCTTGAAGGCAACGTTGAGCAAGAATGCTCAAGGCTGAAGCTAGATTAAAAGCTCAGCAAAGTCCAGCTAAAGACAATAAAGAAGCGCTTGCTGGGAGGCAACCCAGCCATGGGGCATCAATTCTCTAAGCATTTTGCCCTATTTTTATTTTTATAAAATTCATTGATACTAACGTAAATCATTATTTTCATAAATCCACAGGGTTACAGAAGGAATCTGCACACAAAACAGAGATAGGGAGCTCACTGGCAAGAAAACGCCAGTGAAGGCCATTTTGGGCGTTCAGCGCCCAAAATAGGCATCCAGTGGGCGCTGAACGCCAGTGAAGGATGGCTTTCTGGCGTTCAACGCCAGAAAAGGGCACCAACTGGGCGTTGAACGCCCAGGAGAGCAGCATTTGGGCGTTGAACGCCCAAAACAGGCAGTGTTTGGGCGTTCAAACGCCAGGATGGCAGGGAGGAGCCAAATTCATTTTTCCACACATGTTTCCATTCAAATTTCAAATTTTATGTTTCAATGCATGATTTTTACATAAACATGTTAAGAACTCTGATTTCTAAAATCCCCAATTTCTAAAAACCCCATTTCAAAAATATCAAATATATCTTAATCCATAAGCACAAACCCTCTTTGCAAATTCAATCCAACTCTTTTCAAATATTTTCTAAAAACAAATCTATCTTTTTCACTCAAAAATCTTTTCAACTAATCAATATCCTTTTCAATTCTCCACATTATCTTTTTCAAAATCTAGATTTATCTTTTTCAAAAATCTATCATATCTTTTCTTATCATATCCTCTATCTTATCTTTTTCAAATCAATCTTTCTTATCATATCTTTTCTAAATTTTCGAAAACCCACCCCCCCATCCCTTTAAATATGGGTTCGGCCTTCCCCCCTTCCATCATCAACTGCACCTAGCTCTCCTTCTTTCCCTCTCCTTTCTTTTCTTTTGCTTGAGGACAAGCAAACCTCTAAGTTTGGTGTGTTTATCCGAGATCACTAAGATCATGGCTCCTAAAGGAAAACAACCCACTCCAAGAGGCAAGAAAGAGAGCAATCCAAAACCACTTTGGAATCAAGGGAAGTTCTTATCTAAAGAACATTCAGACCATTATTACAAAATAATGGGTCTGAGATCAGTGATCCCGGAAGTTAGATTCGATCTGAAAGAAGATGAATATCCGGAGATCCAGGAGCAAATTCGAATCAGGAACTGGGAAGTCCTAGCTAATCCTGAAACGAAAGAGGGGAGGAACATGGTCCAGGAGTTCTATGCTAATATGTGGCAAACTGACAAGCAGAAACTATCTGGGACTGCTTTCTATGACTATCGGACCGTGGTCAGAGGAAAGATGGTTCATACCTACCCTGACAAGATCAGAGAGATCTTAAAGCTACCTCAACTGAAAGACGATCCAGATTCCTTCAACAAGAGAATGACGAGAACAGACAAGGACCTGGATAAGATTCTAGAGGACATATGTATTCCTGGAGCCAGGTGGACCACCAACACAAAAGGTGTCCCAAATCAACTCAAGAGAGAAGATCTCAAACCAGTCGCCAGAGGATGGCTGGACTTCATTAGGCATTCTCTGTTGCCCACTAGCAACCGTTCTGAAGTCACTGTTAAAAGAGCAGTGATGATCCATTGCATCATGATGGGAAAAGAAGTGGAAGTCCATCAGCTGATCTCAGCTGAACTCTACAAAATTGCTAACAAAAATTCTAAAGAGGCCAGGTTGGCTTATCCAAGTGTGATCTCTCTGCTCTGCAAGGATGCTGGAGTAAGGATGGGAATAACTGAGTACATCTCAGTTGAGAAGCCAATCACCAAAGCATCAATGGAAAAACAACAAGCACAGGATGATCCCATCAAGAAGAAAACGCAGGAATTTCTTCCAGAAATCCCTTAATCTGAATACTGGGAGTATCTTGAGACATCTGTTACCAAGATACGGGAAGCTATGGAACAAATCATAAAAGAACAAAAGGAACACAGTCAAATTCTTACCTATATGATTAAAGAACAAGAGGAGCAAGGGCGTGACTTAAGGGACTTGAAGCGCCAGAAGTTATCTCTTGAAGGACCAAGCATCCCAAGGATCAGAGGAACCCCCGTTTCCCAGAACAAAGGTTGTTAACTTCCAATTTCTGTTTTAACTCTGTGATAGTGTCCTTATAGAAGTTTACCTTAGGAGTCATATAGTAGTAATTAGTATCTATTTTGATTTTATCTCCAATTAAGCTATAGTTTATTTTTCTCATCATCAGCAAACATGAATAAAGTAGTAGATCTTTTGAATAAGAGGCAATAAAATTTCGAGTTTTAATAAGAGAAATTCTAATTAGTTAAATGTGGTGGCAATGCTTTCTGTCTTCTGAATGAATGCTTGAATAGTGCATATGTCTTTTGAATTTGTTGTTTAAGACTGTTAAATATGTTGGCTCTTGAAAGAATGATGAACAAGAGACATGTTATTGATAATCTGAAAAATCATAAAAATGATTCTTGAAGCAAGAAAAAGCAGCAAAGAACAAAGCTTCCAGAAAAAAAAAAGTAGCGAAAAAAAAAAGAAAGAAAAAGAAAAAGCAAACTTTAGAGTCAATTGGGTGATGGTTCATTAGCTGGGTATAGGTTTATTTTTTTTTTTTATTAATTGGGTGGTTCCTCCAACCAGAGTTATAGGTTTTAGAGTATGGATCATTAGCTGGCCTAGATGAGTTTCCAAGGTAATTAGCTTCCTCCCGGTTAACTCCTTCTTCCGTTTCCAACTCTTCTTGGGGTGATGGTTGAGCGTGGATAGCTGCAACCTGAGTCTTTTTCATTTGCTTGGTCAATTCAGCCAGTTGTTTGGTGATCATCTTGTTCTGGGCCAGGATTGCATCCATATGGTTTAATTCCAAGGCTCCTCTGTTGTTGTTCCTATCTGATGCATAAAAGTACTCATTGTCAGCCACTGTCTCTATAACATCAATGGCCTCTTCAATGGTCTTCTTCTTGTTTAGAGAGCCTCCAGATGAGTGGTCTACAACCTTCCTTGATTCACAATTCAGCCCTTTATAAAAGATGTGGATTTGCACCCACTCATTAAACATATTAGGTGGGCATTTCTTTGTCAGGTCTTTGAATCTCTCCCAGGCTTCATAAAGAGTTTCACCATTCTGCTGTCTGAATGTCTGCACTTTATTTCTTAGCCTGTTTACTCTTTATGGAGGGTAGAACCTTGTTAAGAATCTGTTCATTACATCTTCCCAGGTGGTCAAGCTTTCTTTCGGAAATGACTCCAACCATTTTGATGGTTTGTCCCTCAAAGAAAATGGAAACAGTAGCAATCTATAAGTGTCAGGATGAACACCATTAGATTTAACCGTGTCACATATCCTTTGGAATTTAGTGAGATTCTCATTAGGATCCTCTTGTGCACTTCCTCTGAAAGAACAGTTGTCCTGGACAAGAGTTATGAGCTGAGGCTTCAATTTGAAATTATTAGAATGGATAGTTGGCCTTTGAATGCTGCTGCCACAATTTCCTGGATTTGGATTGATGTATGATCTAAGAACTCTCCTCTCTTGTCCAGCAAGGGTTAACTCCACCTCTTCTGGCATGATTGTTCACCTCTCCTTTATGATGGTTTTCCATATCCTCCTCCATGGTTATATCAAAGTATTCTTCCTCTTCTTCTGCACCAACAACTCTTTTTCCTCTTGCTTCCCTCCTTAATCTCAGGAAGGTTCTTTCCGGTTCACTATCAAAGGAAGTTGAAGTTTCCTTTCTCCTACCTGTCATACAATGAACAAGTACAAGAAACAGCAAGTGTAGAGTCTACTAAAATAGAGTACAGTTAGCTTGGTTAGAGCAATTTATCAAATAGTTAGTAGGTTAGCTTGCTGGAAAGTAAAGAAGTAAGGTAAAATTAAAGAGAAATAACTAACAAAAAATTGCAAAGAATAAAACGAACAACTGAAATTAAATTGCAATTAATAAAAAAAAAGTAAATTGCTCAATCTAGTTATCCTTCAATTTAATAATTGTAACGGCACCATAAACTTGATTCGCGGGAATTTGCCTCTTAACAAATTTTCTTCCGGCAAGTGTACCGAATTGTCGTCAAGTAAAAACTCACTGTAGAGTGAGGTCGAATCCCACAGGGATTGGTAGATCAAGCAATGTTAATTGGAGAATTATGCTAGTTGAGCAAAATCAAAATTTAATTGGGAATTGCAGAATGTAAAATTTGGCGGGAAACTTAAATTGTAAGAAATTAAATGACAGAAAATTAAATTGCTAGAAATTAAATGACAGAAGCTTATATTGCAAGAAATTAAATGGGAATGGGGAATTAGCATGAAATTAAGAGTAGAAAGTAAATAGAATGGGTAGATCAGAGATGGGAGAATCATTGGATTTAGGAGATGTATAATTCTCCGAATCAAATTCATTTTTATCTCTTTCGCAATCAATGCGTTCATTGATCTCCTTGGAAATCTTAATTGATTGGATCCCAATTCCTTGGCTTACCAATCTCTCTATGCATGAACAATTGCCCAATTCCTTGATTTAAGTGCTCATGGTAAGAGATGAAGTTTGGTCACTGATTATACCACACAAATTCTTAGATCAAAGTGTTGGTAGGATTACATGTCACTATATCCATCCAAACCTCAATCTAATCCAATGTGAGAAAGCATTTCTAGCATGATCTCCTCATTCCTCTTCCAAGGTTCCGAGGAGATCTAATTATGAATAGCTTCTTTCCCAAGATAACTATCCAATTTGATGAAAAACAAAAGCTTTCTAGCAAAATCAAGAGAAAAGAAAGAAGATTAATGAAAATTACTATTGATCTAGTGAATTACGCAGAGCTCCCTAACCCAATGAAAGAGGTTTAGTTGTTCATAGCTCTCAAAATGGAAATGGAAATTGGAATTGAAAGATGCATTCTGGAAATTCACAAAACAGAGAATGAAAAATAAAATGTAAAAGTGCCCAGCAAAGTAAAAGTCAAAAAGCCCTCTCTAACTTAAATTCTAAGTTATTTATACACTTTCTTCCGTTGATCTTCAAGCTCTGAATTGGACTTTTGGCCATGATGGACTTGGGTTGAAAAATGGCTCCAATTGGTTTCGCTTGGTGTTGAGAAGAGATCTGTGTGAATTTTGAATCCTGATGCTTCACGTTTGAGTCAACGTTTGAGGGACAACGTTGACTCAAACGCCCTTCAGAAGAAAACCAGACAAACCATATATTTTGCTGTAACTGGCGTTTGACTCAATGTTTGAGGGCCAAGGTTCCGCTATTCACGCGTACGCGTGCTTTACGCGTCTGCACAAAATGGTCAAAAATGCTCATCCACGCATACGCGTGCTTTGCGCACGCACGTGGATGCAAAGATTTCATTTTGCAGTTTCAAAACCAAGTAGGGGACGTTGGCTTCAGCATTGGACCTCCAACATTCCCTCCAACGTTGGCATTTTCACGCGTGTGCGTACTCCACGCTTACGCATGCATTGCCTTTTTTCCATCTACGCGTACGCGTCGATTTACTTTTTTCAAATTTGAATTCTGGGCTGAGCATCGCGGACGTTGGAGGCTAGCGTTTGAGGCAAAGTTGGACTCCAACGTTCGTGTAATGACGCATACGCGTGACGCACGCGTACGCATGGATGATCGATTTTGCCATTCCACGCGTGCGCGTGACGCACGCTTGCGCGCGGATATGAAAATTTTGCTTTTTCACGCGTACGCGTCATTGACGCGTACGCGTCACTCAAAAATCCTTCAGCCCCAGAATTGATCATTTTCTCACAACGTTGGGGTTAATGTTGGACCCCCAACGCCACCTCCAACGTCAGCATCAGCAGTGTTTACAGAGAAGTGCTTTGTTTCTCTTCCAACATTTGAGGCAACGTTGGTGTCCAACTTGGCCACCAAAGTTGCTTCCCCTCTATCTTTTCCATGCTCCTTCTTCAACCTTCCTTCATGCTTTCTTTCACCTATCATCAACCAACACATGCATCAAAGCATTGCTAAAGTCATGAGAATTCTTATCGTTCTTAGCATACAAGTAATCATAGCATAAATCATCATGAAATTGCATCAAATTACTCATGGTTGAATGAATCTAGGCATACATGAATTTCTATCCAATTTGCTTACATAGAGCTCAAGAAAGTGCATAAAACCTTAAATAAAGAAAAAAAGGCTAGTGAAACTAGCCTAAGATGCCCTGACATCACAACACCAAACTTAAATCTTGCTTGTCCCTAAGCAAATACTGAATTTATTAAGAAGAAAGAATGAAACAGAAGGTGATGTTCATATCAACAAGCCTTTATTATTAGTTAATGGGGTTTTATGCAGAAAATACAACAGCTCACTTTTTATTGATTTTTAGGCCTAGAATGTCTCCTTCAAGCATCAATTATCATACTGTTATGACCTCTTATTATTCATTCATCCTTGGTAGTTGTTTTTCTTCATTTTCTTTTCCTGTAAACTTTTTTCTTACTTGTAGCTTAGTGTCATGTATTGCAGTAGCTTCTTTAGCTCATTTGTACTCAACACATATTCACTACAGACACTTGGCTCACAATTCTTCTTAAGACATTGATGCCCAGCACCTCTTTAGGTCACTAAATGCCTTGTAACTAGGTTGCTCTTGATAATGGACTTTCGGTTGATAATCCCGGGTTAGTTAACCCAAGTTACCAAGTGTTAAAGCACTCCATAGAACCTAATCATCCAAGCAGATCCTAGTACACAGACACCACAGGCATATGTCCTAAGGTCCAAGCTATTGGTGTCTAGCCTTATTCATTGCTTTCTTTTGTTTTTGCTGCCACTTTGGCTTTTCTTTTCTTTCTTTCTATTTGTTTTCCTTTCCAACCAAGGACTTTTATTTACTAAGATTCATAGACAGTAAGCTAATTTATGCTAAAATGGAAACAATCTATCCTTTTATTCATTACAAGTGAGCTACTACATAATCAAACATATATACCACCACTTACTATTATTTCATCTTTTGCTAAAAAAGAACTATTCCACTTCTTGTTTAAACATTTCTTTTATTTAAGTGAAAAGACTTAGGGGACAAGACAAGTATTTAACAAGTGAAAGTGAAAGCACACACTTAGGCTAGCATACTTATGGCAAACTTAAACACACAGAATGCAGAACACTTTAAACTAAAAGTTACTATCAACTAAAACAAACATGTTCTTTCTTTATTGAATGTGATAAACAAGGAGCAAGTCCACCTTTCATTTTTTGTCCTGTTTGTCTTTCTTCTTCTTCTCGCTTGCTTGCTTACTAGTTTCTCCCTTGCCTTTGCCCTTTAGCTTTTGCCAGAATCTAGCTTTCTTCATTGTCTCTTCTACTCTGTTTTCAAGGCGTATTGCTTTATCTATTTTCTGTGATTTTGAATGCATGATATAAACAACGCATATTTAAATTTAAATAAAAAAATGTTGATATACAAGGAACAGGAATTTAGAGAACTATTATGAACTCTCTGCAATAAGTAAAAGTTTAATCCTTAAAACAAAAGAAACAGCAAAGAAAAAGAAAAAAAAGGATATAAAAGCAAGGTCCAAGGCTCTGAGCATCAATGACTAGGGAGGTCAGACATGATTAAAAGCTCAAAGAGTTGTTTCGCTAGTCATATGCTTGTGGTGTTCTTGTGTCAAGTAATCCTTGAGACAAAATATTTAGAGTCGAGATCAATTGCAATTAACAGAGTATGCTAAAGGCTTTGAGCACCACTGTCTGGGAGTAACTGAAAGAAAAATCAGAACTTAAAGAGGGTTCCCCAGTTAAGTGCTTGTGGTATTTCTATGTCAAGTGAAGCTAGAGACAAAACATTTAAAGTCATGGCTAGGCTCAAGGTGCAAAGCACCAAAGAAAAGAGATTCAAAGAAAAATTGCTGTGTTCAAGGGTTAAATTGAGTTACAAAAGATCAGAGAATTCATAATATTATCCGGATTCTAATTCCGAATGACAGTGACATCTTTCTGATTCAAAGGAGAGTGAGATGCCAAAACTATTCAAGATTGCAGTTGTAACCCCACCATAAGAAGAAACATGAGCTTAATCGAACTCTCATTCTCATGCAAATTCACATTCTAAGCCTATATAAGTTTTGGTTGCTTGAGGACAAGCAATAATTCAAGTTTGGTGTTGTGATGTGTGAGCATCTTTTCTATCTTTTCCTAGTGAATTTGCATTTAATTTGTTGATTTTAATAAAGAATTAATTATCTTTTAGCCACTATGGATGCTACTTTGAATCTTGTGCAATTCTGTTTATTTTAGGTAGCATTCGGCTGGATTTGATGGAGTTTCTACAGCACAAGAATTAAAGGAGATGACAGCGAGGAGCGACGCGCACGCATACCTGACGCGTACGCGTGAAAAGCGAAGTTTCACAGCGACACGTGCGCGTACCTGACGCGTACGCGTGACAGGCGCCACATGCAGAAAACGCTGGGGGCGATTTCTGGGCTATTTTTGACCCAGTTTTCAGCCCAGAAAACACAGATTAGAGGCTGCAGAATGGAGGACTCAAGGGAACACTTCTCATTACTTCCCAAGTTAGGCATGGATCCTACGAAGCAAGTGGTCTCCATCCATCAATTGAAGACATGCTGATTGTTATAATTAATTCTGATTTAAAATTTATTATTTATTTTAAAATAGGAAAAGATATTATTTTAGTTTTAGAAATTATATTTTAAATTAATTAGGATTAGATATAAAAGAGAAAAAGAAACTTCCCTCAAGGGGGATTCCAATTAGTTCACTTTTCATTCCATCTCAGCCCAATTTGACAATCCTAGTTTTCCACTCTGAACCATGAGCAACTAAACCTCCACTGTTAAGGTTAGGAGCTCTGTCTATTGTATGGATTGATACTATTATTTTTTCTATTTTAATTCATGTATTGATTTCTATTTCAAGAATTGTTTTCGTTCTTTATCTTATGAATTTGGGTGGAACGGAAGTATGACCCTCTTTCTAATTAAGTTCTTGTATAACTTGGAAAAGCTCTTTACTTGAATAACAACTTGAAAACATATTCTCCTAAATTTCTAATTATCTGGACTTAACGGGATACGTGACATATAATCCTCTTATATTTGGGTAATTAGGATTTATGTGGCATATAAACTAGAATTGAACTTCACCCTCTAATTGGAATTAAGTGACCAAGGAATTGGCGGTTGATAAATTTTAGAGGAGACTAGAAAGGTCTAAGGAATTAGGGTCTAGTCACATATAGTTTGCCATGAATTAAATCTTGCATGATTAAAATAGTAAGTAAGAAAGGTCAATCTGAAAAATAGATAACTCTGAAGCCTTAACTGCCTTCTCCATATTTTATTCACCTCAATTTACTGCTTGCTTTATTAATATTCTGAATTTACTTTTAATGCTTTTGAATACCAAAACACTCTTTTCTGTTTGTCTAACTAAGCCAATTAATCAACCATTGTTGCTTAGTCCATCAATCCTTGTGGGATCGACCCTCACTCACCTGAGGTATTACTTGGTACCACCCGGTGCACTTGCCGGTTAGTTTGTGGTTATAAAATCCGCACCAAGCCCCTAACATGACTCTGTACGACGGTACGTCTGATCCAAGCCATCATCTCAGCAATTTCAGAAGTCGGATGTATCTTACGGATGCCTCAGATGCAATCCGATGTAAAGCTTTCCCGACCACTTTGACCAAGACGGCAATAAAGTGGTTCGACAGCTTGCCGCCAAGGTCAATAGCAAGTTTCGATGACCTCGCCAAGAAGTTCCTAGCTAGATTCTCCATCCAGAAAGATAATGCCAAGCATGCCCCAAGCCTGCTAGGAATTAGACAAGGAGATCGGGAAAGCCTCCACAGCTACATGGAAAGATTCAACAAAGCATGTCTGGACATACAAAGTCTGCCCACAGAGGTAGCTATCATAGGTCTCATCAATGGCTTAAGAGAAGGACCCTTTAGCCACTCCATATCAAAAAAGCATCTAACATCTCTGAACGAGGTACAAGAAATGGCAGAAAAGTATATTAATATGGAGGAGAACTCTCGATTAAGAGAAACCTCAAAATCCGGATTCTCCCACCCACCTCAGGACAAGGATAAAGAATCCAGAAAAAAGGAGGATCAGCCTGCTGAGAAACCTCAAAAGTACCACAACTACACCCCGCTCAGAGTATCACTTGTGGATGTATACAGAGAGATATAAAACACTGAAAAGATCCTGCCACCTTGTACGATTAAACATAAAAGAGGAGGAAGAAATCAGACAGAGTATTGCAAATATCACCGAATCTATGGACATTCTACCAACGACTGCTTTGATCTAAAGAACGTCATTGAAAAACTTACAAGAGAAGGGAGACTAGATCGATCTCTAGCTAATAAAACAAACGACCCAAGGAAAAGAAGAAGGGATGAAGAGGTCGGACGAGTCGAATGCCCACCTCACACCCCTGAGAAACATGTTCATATGATAAATGGGGGATTCGCAGCAGGCGGGATCTCTAAGTCGTCACGCAAGAGACACCTCAAAGAGGTGTACCAGGTTGGAGGAGAAGACAGGTCGGTCGACCTCCCCAGTATCACCTTCACCCAAGAAGATGCTGTAGGCATCATCCCAGGGCATGATGACCCCATGGTCATTACCATAATACTAGCCAACACCAACCTCCACAGAACACTAATCGAGCAGGGAAGTTCCACGGACATCTTATTCAAAACTGCCTTCGACAAGCTCGGCCTACAAGAAAAAGAGTTCAGAGCGTATCCGAATAGCTTGTTCAGACTTGAAGACACCCCGAGTCAACCACTAGGATACATCTCCCTGCATACAACCTTTAGGAAAGGAACTCGATCCAGGACATTGAGCATAGACTATATTGTAGTCGATGTGAGCTCGGCCTACAACGCGTTAATAGGTCAGACAACGTTAAACCAGCTCGCCGCTGTAGTCTTCACTCCACACCTATGCATGAAGTTTCCCACTCCAGAAGGGATCGCTACCATAAAAGGAGACCAGAAACTTGTGCGACGTTGTTACAACAAAAGTCTGAACCTTAAAGGAGACCCCAGAGGAAAAGAAACCAACACTATAGAACTCGGCGGAATCCGAGCTCGCGAAGAACTCCACCCTCTAGCAGAAGGTGAGACTCAAGAAGTTCAAATTGGAGACGATCTAAGCAAAACAACTAATATAGGGGCAAATCTGAGAGAAGACTTAAAGGAATTTCTAATAAAGCTCCTAAGAGATAATTCCGACCACTTTGCATGGAAGGCCGCCAACATGCCTCGTATTGATCCCGGACTAATGTGCCACAAGTTAGCCGTATATCCAGGGTCCCGGCCAGTACAGTAAAAACATAGGAAGCTCGGCCCGGAAAGGTCGCAAGCTGTAGAGGAGCAGGTACAGGCCTTGTTGGAGGCAGGGTTCATAAGGGAGGTAAAATACCCATTATGGCTAGCCAATGTGGTGTTGGTCAAAAAGTCAAATGGGAAGTGGCGGATGTGCACCGATTACACCGACCTCAACAAAGCCTACCCAAAAGATCCCTACCCGCTCCCAAACATCGACACACTAGTTGACACTTCGTCAGGCTATCAGTACCTCTCCTTCATGGACGCTTACTCGGGATACAACCAGATCCCAATGTATCAACCCGACCAAGAGAAGACGTCATTCTTGACCCCAAAAGCAAACTATTGCTATATAGTTATGCCCTTCGGACTCAAGAATGCAGGGGCTACCTACCAAAGACTGATGAACAAAGTCTTTGCCGACCACATCGGAAAGCTAATGGAGGTTTATGTAGATGACATGCTGGTAAAAACACAAAGTGAGGAATCATTGTTGTCCGACCTCACTAAAGTGTTCGACACCATAAGAAAGCATGGTATGCGACTTAACCCCGCAAAGTGCACCTTCACGGTAGAAGCTGGAAAATTTTTGGGCTTCATGCTCACCCAAAGAGGAATCGAAGCAAACCCAGATAAGTGCCAGGCCATACTTCGCATGAAAAGTCTGACCTGTGTAAAAGAGGTCCTGCCACTCAATGGAAGACTAGCGGCTCTATCTAGATTCCTAGCCGGATCAGCCCTAAGATCTCTCCCCTTCTATGCAATATTATGGAAGGCACAGAGGTTTGAGTGGACCCCAGAATGCGCACAAACCTTCCAATATTTCAAGAAATTTCTGGGGCAACCACCTGTCCTTACTCGACCTCAGGAAGGTGAAGAGCTCATACTATACCTCATCGTAGGGAGTCGAGCAATAGCCTCAGCACTAGTCAGAGAAGACGAAAGTGGGTAACAACCCATCTACTTCATTAGTAAGGCTCTACAAGGGGCTGAATTGAACTATCAAAAGATAGAAAAGTTCGCCTATGCTCTCATACTTAGCTCCCGACGACTCCGACCATACTTTCAAGCTCACACCATCAGAATACGGACCAACCAACCCATAAAGGGGATCTTACATAAAACATACTTAGCTGGAAGAATCCTACAATGGGCTGTCGAGTTATTCGAATTCGAGATCAAGTATGAAGCTCGGACTGCTATTAAATCCAGTACTTGGCTGACTTCATCGCAGAGTATACTGAAACCCCGGGCACTCCCACAAAGTGGAGCCTTTATATAGATGGCTCCTCAAACAAAGCCGGGAGCGGCGCAGGCGTCATTTTAGAGAGTGATCAGGGAACCCAAATCGAGCTCTCAACTTTCCTTGAAGCTCGACTTTCCGGCCTCAAATAATCAAGCTGAATATGAAGCGCTACTAGCTGGCTTGAGGCTGCCTAGGAAAGCGGGAGCTCAAAGACTTACTATGTTTAGCGACTCCCAAATAGTTACTTCGCAAATAGAGAGGAGCTATTAAGCTAAGGATCCCACTATGAAAAAATACCTCGACAAAACCAAAGAACAGCTCGGAGAATTTAAGGGATATGAGGTCCGACACATACCCCGAGAACAGAATGCCCGAGCTGATGCACTTTCAAAACTAGTCAACACCAAACCAGGGGACAACAATAGAAGCCTCATCCAAAAAACTCTCCAAAATCTATCAACCTTGGAGGAAGAAAGGATCCTGGCCACATTAGGACAGGATCAAGGATGGATGACTCCTATAATCAACAACCACAAGTCAGAAACACTCCCAGCAGACAAAAAGGAGGCAAAGAGGCTAGCACGAGAAGCTCAGTACTACACCATAATACGAGACGTCCTATATAAGAGAGGAATCTCTACACCTCTCCTAAAATGCGTCCCGACCTCCGCTACAAAGGAAGTTATCGAAGAAGTCCACAGTGGCATGTGCGACAATCACCTCGGGGCACGAGCCCTTGCTAAAAAGGTACTCCGAGCTGGTTTCTACTGGCCAACCTTGCAAAGGGAAGCAATAGAGTTTGTCAAGACATGCCCACCATGCCAGAAGTACACCAACTTCTATATAGCTCCGCCTGAGGAGCTCATCTGTGTTACTTCACCCTGGCTATTCGCAAAGTGGGGGCTCGACCTCCTTGGACCCTTCCCCCAAGGGTCCGGACAAGTCAAGTTTCTCATTGTAGGCATAGACTACTTCACAAAGTGGATTGAGGCAGAGCCATTAGCTAATGCCACAGCCCAAAGAAGTCAAAAATTTCTATACAGAAATATTATCATAAGGTTTGGGGTCCCATACTCCATCACCACAGATAATGGTACTCAATTCACCGACACAGGCTTTAGAAATCTGGTAGCTGATCTAAAAATCAAGCACCAGTTCACCTCTGTAGAGCACCCACAAGCCAATGGACAGGCGAAAGCCACCAACAAAGTCATACTGGCCGGGTTAAAACGGAGGTTACAGGACGCCAAGGGAGCTTAGGCTGAAGAGCTCCCGCAAGTCCTATGGGCATATCGGACAACACCACACTCAACTACTGAAGAATCACCATTCTGACTTGTTTACAGAATGGAGGCAATGATCCCCATAGAGATAGAAGAAGGATTGATGCGGTATTTTACAACCCACAAACTAACCGGCAAGTGCACCGGGTCATACCAAGTAATACCTCAGGTGAGTGAGGGTCGATCCCACGAGGATTGATGGACTGAGCAATAATGGTTGATTAATTTACTTAGTTAGACAAGCAGAAAATGGTGTTTAAGAGTTCAAAAGCATTAAACAGTAAATTCAGTAAATTAGAAAGCAAGCAGTAAACGAGTTGTGAATAATATATGGAGAGACAGTTAAGGCTTCGGAGATATCTATTTTCCGGATTGACTTTTCTTACTAACTATTTTAATCATGCAAGATTCAATTCATGGCAAACTATATATGACTAAGCCCTAATTCCTTAGACCTTCTTAGTTTACTCTAACTTTCATCAACCGCCAATTCCTTGGTCACTTAATTCCAATTAGAGGATGAAGTTCAATTCTAGTTTATGTGCCACAAAAACTCTAATTACCCAAATATAAAAGGATTATATGTCACGTATCCCGTTAAGTCCAGATAATTAGAAGTTTAGGAGAAATTGTTTTCAAGCTATTGTTCATGTAAAGAGCTTTTCCAAGTTATACAAGAACTCAATTAGAACAAGGGTCATACATCCGTTCCACCCAAATTCATAAAATAAAGAACGAAAACAATTCTTGAATTATAATCAGTACATAAATTAAAATAGAAAAATAATAGTATCAATTCATACAAATAGATAGAGCTCCTAACCTTAACAATAGAGGTTTAGTTGCTCATGGTTCAGAGAGAAAACTAGGATTCTGAAAAACTGTAAATTGCAGAATGAGGTAGAAGAAAAAGAGAAGAGCCGAAGGGCTGATTCTTTTCCCTTTTATATCTAATCCTAATTAATGTAAAATATATTTTCTAAAACTAAAATAATATTTTTTCCTAGTTGTAAATAAAATAAAAGTTGAATTAAAATTAATTTGATTGATCTGTGCAGGGCTTGAGGAGTGTGGGGACCATTGGTTGCATTAAAGTCCACGCTGAACTTGAAAATTTCCAAGTTCAGCGTGGAGCAGGCAGCGTCTCCTTTGGCGTTCATTCTTGAGTCCACGCTGAACTTGAGAATTTCCAAGTTCAGCGTGGAGGAGGCAGTGGTTCTTTGAGTGAGTCATTTTTGTCCATGCTGAACTTGGAAATTTCTCAAGTTCAGCGTGGAAAATGTGTGATTCCTCCTTTGTACGTGGACTCCACACTGAACTTGAAAATTCTCAAGTTCAACGTGGAGAAGGCCAAAACTGCTGAGGGAGAAGTGTGTACTATTATATATCGTTGGAAAGCCCTGGAAGTTACTTTCTAATGCCACTGGAATCACGTCAATTGGACCTCTATAGCTCGAGTTATTTCTGTTTGAGTGCAAGGAGGTCGGGGTTGACAGCATCACTCGCTTTCTTCCTTTTCTACTACAAAACTCCGTCAAATCCATCCGAATGCTACCTGAAATAAATGAAAATGCACACAACTCAAAGTAGCATCCATAGTGGCTAAAAGATATTTAAATCTTGATTAAACTCAACAATTTGAATGCAAATTCACTAGGAAAAGATAGAGAAGATGCTCACGCATCAAGGATCTCCTAGAATGATCCTCTATAATGAAGATTCCAACTCTTAGGCTCAAAGGGAAGAGCTCGACCTACTTCAAAAAGTCCGAGAAAGAGTTCGGATTAAAGAGGAAGCCCTAAAGCATCGAATGGCTCTGAGGTATAATCGAAAGGTAGTCCAGCGAAGCTTCACCACCAAGGATCTTATCTTAATCCGAAATGATATCGCAACAAGTCGGCCAGGAGAAGGGAAGCTAGCAGCTAACTGGAAAGGACCATACCGAGTAACAGAAGTACTGGAAAAAGGTTACTACAAGGTGTCTGACCTTGAGGGACGAGAGTTACCCAGGTCATGGCATGCTTGTAACCTAAGAAGGTACTATAGTTAGAAAAAAAGATCTTAGGTCAAGGTGCACTCTTTTTCCTGATGAAAAGGTTTTTTAATGAGGCACCAAGCCGAGATCTAGAAGGGTAAGCACTCATATGTATATACTCCTATTCATATTTCTATCTTTTATTATCATTTGAATAAAGTTTTCAGATTCCCTAAAAAGTTTCCTACCAGGACGCATTAATCTAAGCTCATAAAACGCAAAAATTCATCGTCTGATTACAAAGAGGTCGGCAAGGTGAAAACAAATTCATCGACCGATTACAGAAAGTCGGCAAGGTGAAAGCGATAGAAGCAGATTAATGCAAGAAGTTATAAAAAGTAACCCATAAAAAGAGACCTGACGAGGTCTGACTAAAAATGGATTACTAAAAATAACTTAATAAGGCCCGACAGAGAAGTCGAACCAACGAAAGAATCACTAAAAAAGGACAAAGACACCTCCGAAAGGTCCGAGCTGCTTAGCTATAAAGGTACAAAGTCTTGCAAAAAGACATTACCTAAAAAGCAAAAGCACAAGTCAAGACAGTGCTAAAAAGTCATCCAAACAAACTATAAAGAAAAGGTTCCTTATCGTAATACTACCTAAAAAGTTGTTGGAATATGACTAAAAAGCCCGGGTAACAAAGTCCTACAGGTCGACGTCAGCCAAGAAAAAGTGCAAGCACAATCTCAAGAACAAGCCAAAAGGTTGAGAAACAACTTAAGGCTCAAAGTGCTTGGCTAAAAGGAGAACAGCTCTGCTCGAACAATGGAACAGGGCTACAAGGAAGTCGATGACTAAAAAGGTTCTATAAGAACACTAGAAAGTTATCGGACAAGTTAGCCCGGACACCAAAGGATCGCCTCACTCAAGCAGAAAGTAAGGCATGATTCAACGAGGGCCAAAAACCACACTGCAAAAGAGGTCGGACAGAAAAGTACCCACCATCCATAAGAATCCAAAGGTTGTAAAGGTATTACCAACATATCAGCAAAACACATCCATCATAATAAAACATTAAAGACTCAAAGGTTATTTAAAAAGGCATCCCAGGAGTTTAAAGTGTTTGTTTTTGCAAAATAAAAGTTGCCAAGAAGCAACCAAAGTATCAGAAAAAGTCACCCACACGAAGAGTTAAAAAAATAAAAGTTTAAAAGTCCACAAGCCGGACTATGCAAATATACAGAAATCATAAGGGGTCCAAATTTTTCCCAGTACTAGCATCCTTAGCAGAAGGAGGAGGAACAGTCGAGATCGGAGTAGCATCCACAGTCCCATCCTCCTGATTCAGGATCTGGACATCAGGATCAGGCTCGGGACGGTCGACCTCAGTTGAAGGAGTAGAAGAAGTCGAGGCTGCAGAAGCTTTGGCTGGTGGCACAGGAGGAGGACCTTCATCTTCATCATCAGGGGCTGGCACAATCTTGCCATCCACCACTATATTATCCGTACTGAACAAGGAGAGGTTGGCCTCAGGAGCAACAACTCGAACCTGAGCCTTCAGGATCTCGAACATGTCAGTCATGCTGATCACCATGTGACCCTGAAGCTTGGCGTAATCATCATAGACCGATTGAAGCCTCTCTTTGGTTTCTAGCAGCTCGCCATAGTTCTGAGTATAGCTCTCCTTATACTTCTTGGCAGCTTCATCAGACAAGTTGGCAGGAGCCTCTGCCCTAGTAGCTCGCTCCTTTTCCTTTTCCACATCAATCTCCAGCTTTGCAACCTTGGCGTCGAGCTCATCCTTCAAGCCCTTAACCCTGTCATATTCAGCCTTCACCTCCTCCAAAAAAGCCCTAGTGGCATGAACAGGAGACTCTTTAATGATTCGGGAAAGGGCCGCACCAATGTTAGCAACCCGAATACTACTACCTACAACAAAGTCTACGTGGTGGAGAAGTGACAATCGTCCAGAGGAATTCGACCGTGAGGGGCAATCAGCTCATCAGCAAACCCCACGGCGTCAAAATCTTTACTATTCAGATCAAAAGAACCCACAATTTTTTGTCTTTTCGGGAGAGGACCAGCAGCAGTAGGAGAGGAGGCAGCACCAGAAGATGGTTGAACTGGGTCAGAAGGAACAGTCCAAACTTGAGGAGTCGGAATGATCTTCCTTGGCCCAGAAGCATCTGAGGTCGGCCTCTTCAGAGGCAGTTGGGAAGATCCCTTCCCAAAAGTCTTCGTTGTCAGACTCTGCGTAGCGGTCGCCTTTTTTGCCCTACGGAAGGCCTTCATGGAATCTGTAGACTTCACCATTTCTGAAAAAGAAACCAACAAAATCAAGTTACAGGTAAGAAAGGTATAAATCGGCAAACAAACAAAAAAGGAAAGCTAAAAAGAAGTCGGCCACTACCCAGCTCAGCACGAAGAAGGGAAGGATCTCCCAGAAACTTTTTTGTATCTAGGTGAGGAGGCTCCCCCCAGTTCTCCTCTAACACACTCACAAAGGCTTGTTCTAACTCGCTCAAGCTCTCCCAAGAATATTTAACCACTACTGGATCCTTTTGCCATGATAAAGGGAAGGTGGGCTCATCATTTTCATCTAAAAAGAAGGGTCGAGCTCCCTCCACAGCTCGGACCTTGAAGTAGTAATTCTTGAAGTCACGAAAAGACTCATCATACATGGAGAAGACCTTCTTCCCTTGAGTAGCTTGGAAGGAAATCCAAGAGGCTTTCTTCTTAGCAACCCCAGGCTTTGTCAACACAAAAAGATAAAGAAAGAGAGATTGGGTAGGTCGGACACCCGATTCCTGACACAACAATTGAAAGATTTTTATAAAACCCCATACCTGACACAACAATTGAAAGATTTTTATAAAACCCCATAAGTTCGGATGGAGCTGAGAAGGGGCTACATTGTAAGACCACAACAGGTTGGTCTCAAAGGTGGTAAAAGGGATGGTGATATTCAACTGACTAAAAAAGTAGTCATAAGCATAGAAAAAGAGTCATTCCCCCTGAGTCAAGGAAGGAAAACTAACCCTCTCCCCAGGGTCAGGCGACACCAACTCATAATTCTTCTCCTCATCCCTATCACTACAAATCCTATGAAACCTCCTAAGTCTCACATAGTATTCAGGGTCAGCCACTGTAACACACATTAGGACTATAGAGTCCAGGCAGTCAAACATGCCGTCAGGGATCTTGGTAGACATTTCAACAATATTTTTTCATGAAGAAATAGGCCAACTATCCCTACATCAAGAAAAAGAAAAAATGGTCACTACCAAACAACTCAGGCAAATAAGGAAACAACTCGGACAATAAAAAGTAATCAGCAAGTGTCAGACATGGCAGTAAAAGGGAAACCCCAGGACTCACGCTAAAGTCCAGGGGTAGCCTTTGGAAGCAATAACAAGGCAAGAATTCAAAAAAAGGGAAGTTGACAGTCTATGACCTCTCAATAGAAAATACAAAGAGATCAATTCTTTTTTGGTAACATCACTCCATACAAACAGGAAGAAAGCCATCATCATCAATAGAAAACGCAAAAATCATCAAAAGTTACAACCTTCTTCTACCAGCAGTTCATCATCAAAGCTACAATCTTTCTCTACCAACAGTTCAAACAAAAGCTCTGTACAAGAAAAGGTCATGCAAGGATGAAAAGAGACAGGAACAGCGGCAAGCAAAAACCCCACGGAAAACAAGATTACCAGAAGGCACACATTTTTCTCAAACAGGAGTGACAGGGAAAAAGTCACAACAAAGATCAGACGAAAAGATGCAATCTTTTTGCAGAAAGAATCAGAAGCTTCTCAGAGAAAAACTTAAATACAAAATCAAAACTTTACAATGAAAGCATGAAGAAAAGACGATTATCGAAAGTAGAAAGAAGAAAGACCAACCTGGAAAAGAGAAGACGATAACTGCTCGAAGCCAAAAGAATGATGAAATCTGCGACCAAACAATCGCTTTCAGGCAAAGAAAATGGAAGGCTTGGGGACGTGAAAGCAAGAGAATGAAGCACCACAGCAAATAACAAACAAAGAGCGAAGAAAAAAGGAGAGAAGAAACGGAAAAACGATTCTCTAAAATTCAAAATGAAATGCAAAAGAGGGTAGAAAGAAAACGGTGAAGGGAAATTAATGAGCTTTAAACCCTCGCACGTTCCCAAGAAAGTGCAAATGCGCGCTACAATTAAAAAGGAAAAGGAAGAAAAATGCTTCGCATTCAAGGAGTCCCAGCAGGAGTTATACGGAAAATCGAGTAAACGCAAAATGCTCGAGCTCGACTTCCTCAAATGGTCAAAGTCTAAAGACACGACCTTAAGGGTAAGATCGAGCCCAAGCAGGGGCACTGTTCATACCCCGGGTCAAGCTATGCAACCCAGGCTGACTTCAGACAGGAACATCCGACCTCTTAAGGTTGGATCGCCACCGACCTCCCCTTAAAGAGCTCGGCCAAATCGCTATAAAGGCCCAAATAGGCCCAAACAGAGGGACACAGCCCACTCCAAAGGCGGTTGGCCTAAAAGATAAGATGACTTCACTCAAAGATAAGATAAGATAACTAACTTATCTTATCTAGAAAGGTCAGCCCACACCACTATAAATACACTGGAGCACCCAGGTATAACTCATACTCTGATTCTACACAAAAATACCTGCTCAAAGCCCATGCTAACTTAAGCATCAGAGTCTCTTGCAGGTACCACCCCCTTCCGGTGATCAAGGATCAACAACATCTCAAGGATCAGCAAGTCGAACGTAACAGCTCCGACCACAACAGCAAGATCTCCTCCAAGATCGACCTTCAGTTTCAGGTAACCCTCGGAACGATTTTCTCCATGTCGGACTCCAAACAAACTTAAAAGGAAACTATGCATATGTTAGAATGTGGGTTTCTGTGTACTTCTTATTTGCTTCAAATCATCCTAGGAACATCGATTCTTTTGCAGATGCTTTTCTGGCAACATCTTGTAGGTTTTCATGATCTTGGAAAACTACCGGTTGCTCGCCAGGCAAGTGAAAGCCCAAACGTACAACTGATGGATCTATATAATAAATGTTGTAATCAAATATCCTCCATGCTGCTTCACACGGGGATATGTATCTATAGTCATAATATATACCGACTTCATCACACTTATCATTCTCTGCATCCGTTAGCACTGTTGTAGAATGAAGCAGTGACTCGATTATTCCCTTTGTTTACATACTTGAATAGATATATATTTGATTGGTTGCACTCTACATTAATGTGAGCGTCATACCTTAGTAATAATTTTCTGTTGTGTAGGACAACATATCTATTATCAAGTTCAATCCCAGATTAAATTATTATCTTTCCATCCTCCAATCGTCTATCCATCCTGATCAACCGTTGTACTATCAACAAATCTCTTGAAAAAATGTCGTATGCACTTTTCCTTTTCCATGTATGGTGAGTCCCGTTTAATAGTTCCACATGGTCCGTGTATCATGTGTTTCTCTACAGCTTCATAGTATGTTGGATCAGCCTTATTATCTGGTATCTCAGTGTATATAATCCAATCAATGTCTACTGGGATCGGATATTTATCATCTCTATGTAAAAACACCAGAATATGCGCATGTGGCAAGCCTCGCTTATGAAATTCAATTGTGTATACAATTGAAAGTATTTAGGAAATTTGCTAGTTAAATAAATGGACTTTTTGGGAGATATAAAAAAGCTATGATGATATGTTATCCTGTGCCCTTCTAACATCCCTTTTGATTACCTTTCTTTATAAATTTTCAAATGTATGAAATATTAGATATAAAAAGATGAGTTTGCCTTATAAAATAGTTACGAATTGATTTTGTAATGTGATTGATGTATATTTTTTGTCATAGCAGTGTAAGGCTGATTATTTAAATCGTGAAATACTATACAATTAGAAACCCTAAGATTATGAATGGTCAAATACAAATTTAAATCTTAGTATACCAATTAATAGCAAGGTTGGAGATTTACTTGCAGTAACCCTTCCGAAAATTCTTTTTTTTCTTATGTCTTGTATGAGCCGATCATGTTTCACTTTCAAAGCTCTACAAACAACATCTGGTTTATCTTCGGCATTAAGTTCCCTATTCTTAAGAAAATCTTCCAGTTCTGGTCACTTAGGATTGCAAGTGAATGTCAAGAAGAGATCTGGATAGCCAATCACTCTACAAATAACTATTGTATCTTAGTAATTTTGTATCATGTATCTCGGACCTCCTGTGAATGATGATGGTAGTATGATATGTTTTTCCCCTGATGAAGGCATTTTTTCACCTCTCAAGACAGCTTTTGCTAAACCCCTATACATCTCACACCTAAACTTGTCCTACTCCAAGCGAATATACATCAACCTTAAAGACTCAATAATTGAATATGCATCCACCAAGAATTGTTGAAATAGTCTCTTTGTATAAATAAATGGCAATCCATCAGCTAACCTCTCTTGTACCCTAAAGGCAAAGAATTCCTTCATTGAAACATGTTTGCGAGACATTTTAGAAGAACTTGCCCTTTTATTTAGTGGTATATCTTCCTTGTAGCCATCTTCTCCGTAAAGAAACAATAAAGGATGTTGTAACCCCAGGTATGCGGGGTTAAGTTGGTTTATTATCTGTAGCCTTTTTCCCTCGTGTCTCGACCATAATATCCCTATTTGTTTTCTCGAGAGAAAAATCAACAACTATCAACATAGCTACTTCATTCATAGATGGGAGATTATACCTTCTACCATCTTTTCCAAGCTTGTCCAATAATCTTAACTTTACATTAGATTGGTTATTAACTACTATTTTTTTCCTAACCACACGGAATGCCTTGACTAAGAAACTTTGGTCATCTAGCATCAACTTCAAGTCCCCAACTATGTCTTCGTGAATCTTATTAGTTTCTTTTCCACTGCATGAATTTATAAAGGAATACACCTTTAATTGTCAAGTAATTTGGTTAAACAATCTAAATCACGTGTTAATAAAAAAGTGTTTGTATTGTACATATATAACATATACCTTACTGCTGAAATGCGATTTTGAATCTCATTATGTGTATCAAGAACATAAAGTTGTGTAAATTTCACCGTGTCCCTTCTTGTGGTAAGATACTTCCCATCAAATGGTAATTCTCACCATATAACACAAATGTATGTGGTCTTCTCCCAACAGCTCGAGCACGATCAATCTTGGCACCCATAGAAGTGAATTAGAATATATTATTGTATGTCCTAATATTTTCACGAAAGTGCTTGCTTCTACTGTCATCACCAAACAACAAATCATATAGGACTTTAGGTGCATCTTGTATTTGAGGGATTTGAACTTGGCCGCCTCTACAGCAAAGTGTGTATTTCGGATGATTTGTGTTGTAGTGCTTTTCTATCCTCTTGTCATATAAAAAAGTGCATGGCAATATTCACACTGGTGCCTTGCATATCTCATGTGCCAATATTTTGCAAAAATAGGATGAATAAAAGTTTATGCATATATTACTGAACCCTAATAATGATCTATTCCATTAAGAGTTTGGTTTTGTTGCCAAAACACTTTCGTTATACCTTCGTCTACTATTTGTGCCCGATTAGTAGATCTTCAATTATTTCAGCATCCGTTATTGCCTGTAAATTTTTTTATGTCAACTAAAATTCAGATAAAAACTCATTAACTAATTAAATTTTCTACCTTCCTTATTGTGCCCCTTTTCTGAGCAACTTGGTTGGGCAAGGGATTTGCGTTTGATACTCTAGGCTTCTTCCTTTGTTGAGAAGGAAAAGGTATAAAAAGTAACGACAATATTGGTACAATCAAAATTGATGTTGTTATGTGATTGTTGGGAGTGTTTAGGGATCCATAGCAAGCCCATTAAAGCTCCCGAAGCGAAAATAGTGTTCAACTTTACCATGCCCTTACAAGTTTTGGTAACTACAGAACTAAATGGAGAAGTAGAACTCATTTTTGCAAGCCACATAACTAAATGCTCAACTCACTTGTTTTTAAATCTTAGGGTTTAGAACCATTCTCCTCCTCATCCGAGAATAATTCTGTGTAGTACATTCTGGTCATAACTAATTACTACGCTTTGATTGGAACTACGACTAGGAAACAAGAAAATGCTTTTAATTATTATATATAAAAAAATAGTATAATTTATACCTACATCTATCATACAGAGATTGTATAGAGATCTGTTCCAAGGGTTACCTGAAACTGGAGGTCCATCTCGGGTGAGATCTTTTGTACTGGTCGGTGCTGACGTGTCCGGTTGGTGGGAGTCGGTCGGAGCTGTCGTGTCTGACTTTGTTGGACTAGCTTTACTGCTGATCCTTTGCCACCGGAGGGTGGGGGGTACCTGCAAGGGACTCCGATGCTTAAGTTAGCAAGGGTATTAAGCAAGTTTTTAGTAGAATCAGAGTATGAGTTATACATGGGTGCTCCAGTGTATTTATAATGGTTGTAGAATGACCTTTTTAGATAAGATAAGTTAGTTATCTTATCTTATCTTATCTTTGAGTGAGGTCATCTTATCTTCAAGGGAACCACCCTTATCTCTATAGGCTTGGGCTGCCCTTTGGATTTGGGTTGTATTCCTTGAGTTGGGCCCTTTTTGGGCTTTCCTGTCGATTTGACCGAGCTCTTTCGAAGAAGAGGTCGGATAGTCTGACCTGAAAAGGTCGGTCGCTTTGTCGCCAATCATCCCGGGTCGGATAGCTTGACCCAGGGTATGAACAGTGCCCCTGCTCGAGCTCGGTCTTTCTTTCGGAGGTCGAGTCTTTAATCCTTCTCTTGGTGAAGTCAAACTCGAGCATTTTGTCGATTTTGTAGAGCCTTTTTGAATGTAGAACGTTTTCCTTTAAAAGCGCACGCTTTTACATTGGCGCTTTGGGAACGTGCGAGGGTTTAATGCCCTCATTAATTAGCTTTAAATGCCCTGTTTCCCTTGGTTTTTATTTTGAATTTTGCCATCAGAAATGGTTTCTCTTCTTCGTAACTTCTCCCTTTACTCTCTCGCTTTCTGTTTCTTGCCTAGAGTTCATAGTTCCTTCCCGCGACACCTGCTTTGCTACTGCTTTTTGCGGAAGAGGGGTGATTCTGGATTTCACCTTCCGCTTTCTGCTTCTGGTGAGTTCGAGGGGTGGCTCTTTCGCCTGTCGCTTCCACTTTTCTGCTTTCCTTTGTGACTTTCTCCCATTTTCCCAGGTTTGGTTCTTCTTCCTTCCTCTTTCTACGTCACTTTTTATGTCTGTTTTGAGAAAGTTTTGATTTTGCTTGGAGAAAGTTTGGATCTTTCTGCCTTTTGCTGTGCCTGATCGCTGTGTGTTCTGGAGTTTCTTTGTCTTTTGCATGAACTTTTTCCCTTTTCCTGTTGCTTGATGCTTTTAGGGCTTTTGCATGTTATCACCATTTCTGCTTGTGCCTTCGATGATGGTTTTTGCTTGATTCTGAAAAAGGTTGTGTCTTTGATGATTTTCTGCTTGGCATTTTTGATGTTGACAATGCTTTTTGCTGATAGACTGTAGAAAGATAGTGGCTTAGATGACTTTTGTGTTTTTACTTCCCTTTTTCGAAATGTTTGCTTACTTGAAATCTTCTTTTCTTGTTTGGGAGATGCCGGGACGTAAGCTGTAGATTTTTCCTGAAACCTTGCTTTGTTACTGCCTCCGAAGGATGCCCCAGGACTTTGGTTTGAGTCTTGGGGTTTTCCTTTTTTGTTTGTTCATCTGTATCATATTAGTCGAGTGGTTTTGCCCCTCGTTCGAGATGTTTTTTAGTAATCCAATCTTCTTTTCTTATTGTAGAATTAGTTGGCCTCATGTCTTCTCGCAATAACGTTGTAGAGATGTCTTCCAAAGTTTTCGAGGGGATGTTCGATTGGATGGACTCCCTTGTCTTAATGTGTGTCTCTGTCGTGGACGCTGAATTTTGTGTAGAGCTGAGGAAACGTCATAGGATTTGTGGTAACAGTGCTCGGGATAGGGATTATGAGCTTGTAGCTCCTGACTCTGGCGAGAGGGTTTGTTTTCCTACTTCCGTCGAGGGGGAGCGTCCCTTCTTCTATGCCTATGAATATTTCTTCAGCCAGTTGGATGTTACTTTTCCTTTTACTGCTTTCGAGACCGACTTGTTGTGGTCATGTAACATTGCTCCATCCCAGCTTCACCCGAATTCCTGGGGTTTTATCAAGATTTTTCAGCTGCTTTACCAAGAGTTAGGCGTAACACCTTCTCAGACTCTTTTTCTTTATCTGTTTGTCTCTGCCAAGCCTGGTGCCTCTTCCAAAAAGAAAGCTTCCTGGGTTTCTTTCAGGTCTGCCCAGGGCCATAAAGTTTTTTCCATGTATGACGAGTCTTTTAAGGACTTTAAGAATTACTTCTTTAGAGTTCGTGCTGTCAAGGGGGCCCGCCCCTTTTTTCTTGATAAAAATGACGAACCTGCTTTTCCTCTAGAGTGGCAGAAAGATGTGAGGGTGTCTCGTTATACTTGGGAGATGCTTGATGAGGTTGAGTGTGCTTTTGTTGTTGTTCTTGAGGATTTATGGGGAGAACCACCCCATCTTGATACAAAAAGGTTTTTGAATGACCCGTCCCTAGTTTAGACTGTTTTGGGTATTTGTTTGACTTGTTTCTGTACTTATTTCTTAGTTTGGCTTCCTCTTCTTGTGATTGTAACCCTTTACTGTGACTGATTTCTGTATTTGCAGAGATGTCAAAAAACAATGATTCCATGAAGGCCTTCAAAAAGGCAAGGAAGGCGGCTGCTGCTCAAAACATCTCGGCCAAGGCGGCTGGAGAGGGATCTTCTCAAGTTCCAGTGAAGCCGCCCATGCCGAGTTCTCCTGGGCCGAAGAAGGTGATCCCCACTCCTCGAGTTCGTCTGGCTGATCCTCCACAGACTTCTGCCGCTACTTCTGGTGCTCTTCCCAATAAAAAACAAAAAACAATTAAGGCTTTTAACCCTGACACCCTTGATTTTAATGCAATCAAGTTCGTAGATCAGCAAATCGGTCCCTACGGTGCCCTCCCCATGGATGATGTATCAATTATTCGCCATCTGGACTTTATGACCCAAAACAATGTTAAAATGGCATATATGGGGGCTGCCCTGTACCGAACTGCTTAGAATCTTCCTCTCCATGCCACCAAAGAATTTATGGAGGAGGCTAAAAAGGAGTTCGACTGGATGAAGGGCCTGAAGGAGGAGCTTGAAATGAGGGTGGCGAAGCTGGAGAAAGATCTGGAGAACGAGAAGGCGAGTTCCCTTTCTCTGGGGGCTTCTGTGAGGATGGCCGAGGACACGGCACTGAGGCATAAAGACAGCTATGTCACATCCTATCGGGAGGGAATGCGTCTGAAGGAGGAGTTGGAGAACGCCCAAGCTGATTACTCCGAGCTCCAGGGTCATCTTGTTGGCAGCGTAAATGCTGCTATGAGAACCTGAAGGAGCAGGTTTGGATTATTGCTCCCGAGGCCGACCTTACTCTCTTTAGCCTGGATAATGTTGTAAGGGATGGTAAGATTGTCCCTGATGACCAGGATGATGATGATGTTGAACCTCCTCCTGTGCCTTCTGCCAAAGTGTAAACCTCTTCAGTTCCTCTAGTTATGTCTAATCCGGATTGCCAGATTCTGAACCGGGATGATGGAACTGTGGATGCTGTGCCTATCCAGGCTCGCCCTTCTTCTCCCCGTACTGATGCTGCCGAGAAGGCTCCCGATCTTAGCAGATTTTCTTGGATATTTGTGTAAATAGCCCGGCTTGTGGGCTTTTGAACTCTTTATTTTGTAGTTTGGATATTTTGCTTGACTGTGGATACTCCTTTGGGTTGCTTTTTTAGCAACTTTTATTTTGACAAAACAACAAGTAATTTTCAAGCTTTTGGGCCTGACCCTAAAGCTTGTTATAATATTGTATTTTGTATCATGTGTTTGTCTTGGCACTTTTGGAAGTGTTGGGGCCTTGCTACTCAGCCTCTTTGGATTGCTTTGTACTTGTTGCTTGTAGGTTGGATCCTTTGAGGTCGTGGGTCCAACTTCTTTTTCAGTTTTCTCACTCTTACTTATATTTTTAGCGCTTCATAACTGATTTATCTACGTTGGACCTTGTTCCGAGGGTTACCTAAAACTGGAGGTCGATCTCGGATGAGATCTTCTGCACTGGTCGGTACCGATGTGTCCGGCTGGTAGGAGAGGACCGGAGCTGTTGTGCCCGACCTGTTGGACTGGCTGCACTGTTGATCCTTCGCCACCGGAGGGTGGGGGATACCTGCAAGGGACTTCGATGCTTAAGTTAGCAAGGGTATTAAGCAGGTTTTTTAGTAGAATTAAAGTATGAGTTATACCTTGGTGCTCCAGTGTATATATAGAGGTGTGGAGTGACCTTTTTAGATAAGATAAGTTAGTTATCTTATCTTATCTTATCTTATCTTTGGGTGAGGTCAACTTATCTTCAACGGAACTGCCCTTCTCTCTGTAGGCTTGGGCTGCCTTTGGATTGGGCTGTTGTTCCTTCCTTTGGGCCTTCTTGGGCCTCTGTGGCGTTTTGTCCGAGCTCTTTGTGAAGAGGTCGGACATTGGCCGAGCTCTTTGAGAAGAGGTCGGATAGTCTGACCTGAAGAGGTCGGTCGGCTTGTCGCTAAACATCCCGGGTCGGACAGCTTGACCCAGGCTATGAACAGTGCCCCTGCTTGAGTTTGATCTTTCTGTGAGATCGTGCTTTTTAGAGCTTCGATCTCTTTGGAAGACGTGCTCAAGCATCCATCTGGTTTGTTTCTTCATTGCTTTGCAATCTTTGCAGATTTTCTAGAGGTTTGGTACTTCACAATCCAACCTCTTTTGAGTGGTAGTGTGGGTTTTCTACCTTTGCCTTCTGGATCACGCCTTGCTTTAAGTTTGTGTTGACAACATTCTGCCTTGGCAAACTTATCCTTGCGGCTTGATATCCGGGCTCTTAGTGACTTGTCCGGTGACTTTTTAGCGTTCTTTGTATAGAACCTTTTTTAGCCTCGGATGACGTTTGTAGCCCTATTTGAGATTGTGCTTTCTTTGCGTGGAGTTGTATCCCTTTTAGCTAAGCACATTTGAGCTTTAGGTTGTTTCCTAACCTTTTGGCTTGTTCTTTTCTGAGATCGTTCTTGCGCCTTTTCTTAGCTGACGTCAATCTGTATGACTTTGCCCCTGCTCGAGTTCGATCTTTCCATGAGATCGTGCTTTCAGAGTTTTGATCTCTTTGGGGAAGTCGTGCTCAAGGATCCTGACTTTGGTCAATCTTGAGTAGTTTCTCCTTGTGCGAGTTTGGCATTGCCCCTTTTTAGTTTGTTGAGAGGTCTTTTCAGCCTTCTTCCGACTTGTCTGTCTTCACTGCTTGGGCTTTTTAGTCATAATCCAACAACTTTTTAGGTAGTGTTCCGATGGGGAACCTTTTTATAGTCTGTTTGGATGACTTTTTAGCGCCGTTTTGATTTGTGCTTTTACCTTTTAAGTAGTGTCTTTTTTCAAGACTTCGTACTTTTTAGCAAAGCATTCCTGGCCTTCCTCTGGCCGTTTGCGAGATGTCTTTGTCCCTTTTTGTGGATCTTTGTAGAGTGTCGGTACTTTGTTGTCCGATCTCTTTTGATCACTTCTGGTTTTGTCCACTTTCGGCTTGGTCGAGGTGGTCCTTGGGGCTAACTTGTACGACGACTTTTTAGTGTTCTTGTAGAACACTTTTTAGTCAGTCTGAACAATTTTGATAGCTTTGTCGTGGAGCCGTGGCTTTTTGGGCAAAGCTATTTCCCTTTTAGCGCACACTTTTCGTTGGTTCGACTTCCTCTTGTTGGTCCAAGCTGTAGCTTTTGTTGGTCTGACTTCTTGTTGTCGGTCCAAGCTGTAGCTTTTTGTTGGTCCGACTTCTTCTTGTCGGTCCCAGCTGTAGCTTTTGTTGATCCGACTTCTTCTTGTCGGTCCAAGCTGTAGCTTTTGTTGGTCCGACTTCTTCTTGTCAGTCCAAGCTGTAGCTTTCGTTAGTCTGACTTCGTCATGTCGGTCCCTTCTAAGTTATTTTTAGTAATCCTCTTTTTTGGACCTTTGTCAGGTCTCTTTCAAGGATTACTTTTATAACTTGTTTGTAGGAGGTCGACTTCTTTACGTCGTCCTCTTTCTAAGTTATTTCTGTAATCCTCTTTCTTGGATCTTTGTCAGATCTCTTTCAGGGATTACTTTTATAACTTGTTTGAAGGAGGTCGACTTCTTTACGTCGTCCTCTTTCTAAGTTATTTTTGTAGTCCTCTTTCTTGGACCTTTGTCAGGTCTCTTTCAGGGACTACTTCTATAACTTTTTCGTTTTGGGCCGACTTTGTCATGTCGGGCCCTTCTAAGTTAAAGTAATCCTCTTTAATAGGGTTGGTCAAACCTCTTTCCTGGGTTTACTTATAACTTGGGTTGACGTGGTCCGACTTCTTCACGTCAGCCAGTCTTTTAAGTTATTATTTAGCAATCCATAAGACCTCGTCAGGTTCTTTTTTCGGATCACTTTCGATAACTTCTTACATTATTCTGTGTTCATCTTTGCCGATTTGTAGAAGGTGGTTGCTATCTTTAGGTCGTCTTTTAGGTGAATCGCGTTTTCACCTTTATCGGATGATTGTCTTTATCGTGACCGTGCAGTGAAATTGTTTTTCACTTTCTGCCGATCTGTCGCTTTATAATCGGACGATGAATGCTTCAGATTAATGCGTCTTGATATAGCAGTGAATTTTGTTTTCACTTTGTTGACCTTTGTCGAAATCAAATGATGAATTCGGTTTTCATCGTGGTCGGGCGGTGAAGTTGGTTTTCACCTTGCCGACTTGTCGCTTTGTCATCGGACGATGAATTTGGTTTTCATCTTGCCGACTTTGTCGTGATCGGGCGGTGAATTTAGTGTTTCACCTTGCCGACCTGCCGTAGTCGGGCGTCTTGGTAGGAAACTTTTTAGGGAATCTGCAATTTTTTAAACAATAAAATGAAGATAAGAGTGTGTACATGTTAGTACTTACCCTTCTAGGTTGGGCAATCTTTTAGATCTTGGTCTGGCGCCCTTCTTAGATTGTAGGCATGCCATGACCTTGGTAGCTCTCGTCCCTCAAGGTTGGACACTTTGTATCTTGAGGCCATTTGACGTTTTAACGCCTCTTCCTTGGTCCGAGCTCTTTCTCAAATTTCTGGAAGTAGGTCAAGTTCTTTCTTTTGAAGTTGGGAGTTGGCCTCTTCACTGTAGTGGATCAGTCTGGGCGATCCTTCTTCGACCTCTACTGGGATCATTGCCTCCATTTTGTAAGCTAATCGGAAAGGTGATTCCTTTGTGGTGGAGTGTGGAGTTGTCCAATATGCCCATAGGACTTGTGGGAGCTCTTCTGGTGGGGCTATATTTTTGATGTAAAGCTTTGACTTTGTAGCTGGGTTTTTGCTCTGAAGAACTTTGGTTTTTTCTGCAAAAAGTTTGCGTCTTTGATCGTTTATTATGGCTTTTATTTTGTCGTTCGCCTTTGAGAAGAATGTGGGCTTTTCTTGCTGTTCCTGTTTCTTTTCATCGTTGCCTGACTCCTTTTGTACAAAAGTTCTAGCTTTCGTTTTGACCTTTTGAGAGGTGTTCGTACTGTTTAGGTATAGATTGTCGACTTTTGTTCTCTGTGTTCTTGCCCTGTTGTTGCCTCCAAAGAGTGCCCCTGGACTTTCGTGTGAGTCCTGGGGTTTTCCTTTTACTGCTGTATCTGACACCTGATGTTTTGCTGTTATTGTCCGAGTTGTTTCCTTATTTGCCCGAGTTGTTTGGTAGTAACCCCATAGTTGACCTATGTCTTTGAGATGTATACTATGATCCCGGACGGCATGTCTGATTGGCTGGATTCCATAGTTTTAATGTGTGTTACTGTGGCTGACCCTGAGTACATCCCTTATACCGCCTTCGAGATTGACTTGTTGTGGTCTTGCAATGTAACCTGGATGAGGCTTCTATTATTGCCCCCTGGTTTGGTGTTGGCTAGTTTTGAAAATGCATCAGCTTGGGCATTCTGCTCCCAAGGTATGTGTCAGACTTCATGTTCCCCGAATTGTCCGAGCTGTTAGTGCTGGCTGGTTTTGAAAGTACATCAGCTCGGGCATTCTACTCCTGAGGTATGTCTCCCGAATTGTCCGAGCTGTTTTTGTCCAGGGTCCCCTGAATTGTTCGAGCTGTTCTCTGGTTTTGTCCAGGGTCCCCTGAATTACTCGCGGTATTTTTTCGTGGTGGGATCCTTAGCTTGGTTGCTCCCTTCTATTTGTGAGGTGACTACTTGTGAATCACTGGAGATAGTAAGCTCTTTCCTTCTTAGCTAGGCTCCAGCCAGTAGTGCCTCGTATTCAGCTTGGTTATTTAGCTTGATTTGGCTTCCCTGATCGCTTTCTATAATTACACCTACACCACTCCCGGTTTTATTCGAAGAGTCGTCCACGTAGAGATTCCATTTTGTAGGAGTTCCCGGGGTGTTAGTGTATTCTGTAATGAAGTCGGCCAGATACTGTGATTTGATGGCTGTCTGAGCTTCATATCGAAGATCGAATTCGGATAACTCGACTGCCCACTGTAGGATTCTTCCAGCTAAGTTTGTTTTCTGTAGGATGCCTTTTATTGGCTGGTTGGTCCAAACTCTGATAGTGTAAGCTTGAAAGTTTAGGTAGAGTTGTCGAGAGGTGAGTATGTGGGCTTAGGCGAACTTTTTCTATCTTTTGATAGTTTAGTTCGGCCCCTTGTAGAGCTTTGTTGATGAAGTAGATGGGTTGTTGCCCACTTTCGTCTTCTCTGACTAGTGTAGAGGCTATTGCCCGACTTCCCACTGCGAGGTATTAATATAAGTTCTTCACTTTCCCGGGGTCTGGTGAGAATGGGTGGTTGCCCCAAGAATTTTTGAAATCTCGGAAGGCTTGTTCGCACTCCATTGTCCTTTTCAAACCTCTCTTCCTTCCTTAATATACCTCTTTGAGGTGTCCTTTGCGAGATGATTTGGAGATTCCTCCTCATGCGAATCCTCCATGAACATGTCTCTCAGGGGTGTGAGGTGGACGTTCAACTCGTCCGACCTCTTTGGTGTGTGACGCTCAACCTGTCCGACCTCTTTGGTGTGAGGTGGACATTAAACTCGTCCGACCTCTTTGGTGTTAGGTGGACCTTCAACTCGTCCGACCTCTTTGGTGTGAGGTGGACCTTCAACTCGTCCGACCTCTTTGGTGTGAGGTGGACCTTCAACTCGTCCGACCTCTTTGCATATCTCTCGGTAGACATCCACAAGAGACATCCTATGAGGGGTGTAATTGTGGTATTTTCTAGGCTTCTTACCGGGTTGATCTTCTTTTTTCTTGGACTCTTTATCCTTGTCCCTTGGTGGGTTAGGAGAATCCAGTTTTTGAGCTATCTCCCAACATGGAGTTCTCCTCCATATTGATATATTTTTCCGCCCTTTGTCGGACCTCATTTAGAGATGTTGGGTACTTCTTGGATATTAAGTGGTTGAAAGGTCCTTCTCTGAGGCCATTTATGAGTCCCATGATGGCCGCTTCTGTTGGAAGAATTTGTATGTCCAGACATGCTTTGTTGAATCTTTCTATGTAGTTGCAAAGACTTTTTCGATCTCCTTGCTTAATCCCTAGTAAGCTCGGCCGTGCTTGGTTTTATCCTTCTGGATGGAGAACCTGGCGAGGAACTTTTTTAGCAAGGTCGTCAAAACTTGTGATGGATCTTGGAGGCAAACTGTCGAACCACTTTATTGTTGTCTTTGTTAGGGTAGTCGGAAAGGCTTTGCAGCAAATTTGAGGCATCGGTGAGATACATTCTACTTCTGAAATTGCTGAGATGATGGCCAGAATCTGTAGTGCCATCATATAAAGTCATATCCGGAAGTTTGAAGTCCTTAGGGATTTTGGTCTTCATGATCTCCCTAGTGAATGGATCTTGATCCTTGCGAGAGTTGCCCTCAAGGTCGGATCGAGTAGCTTTGGCTTTGAGACCGGCTTCGAGTTTTAGAAGTTTATCTTCTAATTTTCGACGTCACCTTATCTCCCTTTGTAGATCCTTCCCAGCTTCTCGCTGATGTTGGGCTTCTCTTTCAAGATGCTTTAAACGATCTTGAAGCGCTTCTATCGCTCCCGGATTTGATGACTTTTTATCCCCGTTAGATTCCGGGGTATCTTTCAGTGTAGTGTCCGCGTTTTTCTGCGGCGTTCTATCCTCTAGATCTAAATCGTGGTCGTTGTCATGGTCATCCGCCATGGTGATGGGATGACTTCCAGGTTCCCCGGCAACGGCGCCAATGTTCCGAGGGTTACCTGAAACTGGAGGTCAATCTCGGATAAGATCTTTTGCACTGGTCGGTACCGATGCGTCCGGCTGGTAGGAGAGGACCGGAGCTGTTGTGTCCGACCTGTTGGACTGGCTGCACTGCTGATCCTTCGCCACCGGAGGGTGGGGGGTACCTGCAAGGGACTCCGATGCTTAAGTTAGCAAGGGTATTAAGCAGGTTTTTTAGTAGAATCAGAGTATGAGTTATACCTGGGTGCTCCAGTGTATTTATAGAGGTGTGGAGTGACCTTTTTAGATAAGATAAGTTAGTTATCTTATCTTATCTTATCTTATCTTTGGGTGAAGTTAGCTTATCTTCAACGGAACCGCCCTTCTCTCTGTAGGCTTGGGCTGCCTTTGGATTGGGCTGTTGTTCCTTCGTTTGGGCCTTCTTGGGCCTCTGTGGCATTTTGTCTGAGCTCTTTGTGAAGAGGTCGGACATTGGCCGAGCTCTTTGAGAAGAGGTCGGATAATCTGACCTGAAGAGGTCGGTCGGCTTGTCGCTAAACAGCCCGGGTCGGACAGCTTGACCCAGGGTATGAACAGACCTCTTTCCAGTTATTTTTGTAGTCCTCTTTCTTGGACCTTTGCCAGGTCTCTTTCAGGGACTACTTTTATAACTTTGTTTTTGTTGGGAGGCCGACTTCTTTCAGGGATTACTTTTATAACTTTTCGTAGGAGGTCGACTTCTTTACGTCGTCCTCGTTCTAACTTATTTTTGTAATTCTCTTTCTTGGACCCTTGTCGGGTCTCTTTCAGGGATTACTTTTATAACTTTTGTGTTTTGGGCTGACTTTATCATGTCGGGCCCTTCTAAGTTAAAGTAATCCTCTTTAATAGGGTTGGCCAGACCTCTTTCTAGGGTTTACTTATAACTTGGGTTGACTTGGTCCGACTTCTTAATGTCGACCAGTCTTTAAGTTATTATTTAGCAATTCATAAGACCTCGTCAGGTTCTTTTTCCGAATCACTTTTGATAACTTCTTGCATTATTCTGTATTCATCTTTGCCAATTTGTAGAAGGTGGTTTCTATCTTTGTTCGATCGTCCTTTAGATGAATCGCGTTTTCATCTCTATCGGACAATCATCTTTATCGTGATCGTGCAGTGAATCTGTTTTTCAATATCTACTGATCTGTTGCTTTATAATCGGACGATGAATGCTTCAGATTAATGCGTCTTGAGAATTTGTAGAATATCTAAAATATATTTTATTCAAAAGAAAGTGCAAATATATATATACGGAAGGTTTTTCATCCCTTTAAGTCGGATAATGTCTGAATCTCAATCTTGGTGCCTCATTAAAAAACCTGGTCAGGAAAAAGAGTGCATCCTATGATGAGATCTTTTACCTTCTCTAGCTGTAGTACCTTCTTAGGTTACAGGCATGCCATGATCTGGGAAGCTCTCGTCCATCGAGTTCGGACAGTCTGTAGTAGCCCTTCCCAAGTACTTCTACGACTCGGTAGGGTCCTTTCCAGTTTACTGCCAGCTTTTCTTCTCCTGGTCAAGTTGTTCCAATATCATTTCGGATTAGGATGAGATCATTCTCAGTGAAACCTCTTGGCACTACCCTTTGATTATATCTAGAAGCCATTCGACGCTTTAGTGCTTCTTCCCTGATCCAAGCTCTTTCTTGGATTTCAGAAAGTAGGTCGAGCTCTTCCCTTTGAAGTTGGGAGTTGGCTCCCTCATTGTAATGAACCACTCTAGACAACCCTTCCTCAATCTCTACTGGGATTATTGCTTCTATTCCGTATGCTAACCGGAAGGGTGATTCCTTTGTGGTGGAATGTGGCGTCGTTCGATACGCCCATAGGACTTGTGGAAGCTCTTCGGCCCAAGCTCCCTTTGCGTCTTGTAATCTCCGTTTTAACCCAGCCAATATGACTTTGTTGGCAGCTTCGGCTTATCCATTGGCTTGCGGATGTTCAACGGAGGTGAACTGGTGCTTTATGTTCAAGTCGGCTACTAATTTTCTGAAGCCTGCATCTGTGAATTGAGTGCCATTGTCTGTGGTGATAGAGTGTGGGACCCCGAACCTTATGACAATGTTCCTATATAGGAATTTCCAGCTTCTTTGAGTAGTGGCGTTGGCTAGGGGCTCTGCCTCGATCCACTTTGTGAAATAGTCTACCCCTACTATGAGGAATTTAACTTGTCCCGATCCTTGGGGGAAGGGTCCGAGAAGGTCGAGTCCCCTTTTGCAAACGGCCAAGGTGAGGTTACGCTGATGAGCTCTTCTGGCGGGGCGATGTGAAAGTTGGCATGTTTCTGACATGGTGGACATGTCTTTACAAATTCTGTAGCTTCCTTTTGTAGAGTTGGCCAATAAAATCCCGCCCGGAATACTTTTTTGGCGAGAGCTTGTGCTCCGAGATGATTGCCACAAATGCCGCCGTGTACTTCTTCTAGCACTTCCCTTGTGTTGGAGGTCGGCACACGTTTTAATAATGGTATTGAGATCCCTCTTTTGTACAGGATGTTGTTTATGATAGTGTAGTACTGTGCCTCCCTTTTTAACCTCTTTGCCTCTTTTTCATCTATGGGGAGTGCTTCTATTTTGAGGTAGTTAATTATGGTGGTCATCCATCCTTGATCCCGACCATTATGGCTAGGAATCTTTCTTCTTCCGAGATTGACAGGTTCTGTAGCATTTTCTGGATGAGACTTCTATTGTTGCCCCCTGGTTTGGTGCTGGCTAGTTTTGAGAGTGCGTCAGCTCGGGCATTTTGTTCGCGGGGTATATGGCAGATCTTATATTCCCTGAGTTGTTTGAGCTGTTCCTTGGTTTTATCCAAATACTTTTTCATGGTGAGATCTTTGGCTTGGTAGCTCCCTGTTATTTGTGAGGTGACTACTTGTGAATCGCTGAAGATGTTGAGTTTTTGAGCTCCAACCTCCTTAGCCAGCTTCAAACTAGCTAGTAACGCTTCATATTTCGCCTGGTTATTTGAGGCGGGGAACCCAAATTTGAGGGAGAGTTCAACTTGGGTTCCTTGGTTGCTTTCTATTATCACACCTGCGTCGCTTCCAGTCTTATTCGACGAACCGTCCACGTAGAGATTTCATTCTGTGGGGGTTTCCAGGGTATCTGTGAATTCTGCGATGAAGTCGGCCAAGTACTGTGATTTGATGGCTGTCCGAGCTTCATATTGGAGGTCGAACTCGGATAACTCGACTGCCCATTGTAAAATTCTGCCTGCTAGATCTGTTTTCTATAATATCCCTTTTATAGGCTGGTTGGTTCGAACCTTAATGGTGTGAGCCTGAAAGTACGGGCGAAGTCGTCGAGATGTTAGTATGAAAGTATAGGCAAACTTTTCTATTTTCTGGTAGTTCATCTCGGATCCCTGCAGCGCTTTACTAATGAAGTAGACGGGTTGTTGCCCACTTTCATCTTCTCAGACTAGTGTTGAGGCTGTTGCCCGACTTCCTACCACGAGGTATAATATGAGTGGTTCTCCTTCTCGTGGCTGAGATAGGATAGGCGGTCGTCCCAAAAATTCTTTGAAGTCTTGGAAGGCTTGCTCACATTCTGTTGTCCACTCGAACTTCTTTCCCTTCCTTAAAGTAGCATAGAAGGGGAGAGATCTTATCGCTGATCCTGCTAAGAATCTGGATAAGGCTGCCAATCTCCCGTTGAGTTGCTACACTTCTTTGACACAGGTTGGGCTCTTCATGTTGAGTATGGCTTGACATTTATCTGAATTTGCTTCAATTCCTCTTTGTGTGAGCATAAAGCCTAAGAATTTTCCTGCTTCTACTGTGAAGGTGCGTTTTGCAGGATTGAGTCGCATGTCATGCTTCCTTATAGTGTCGAACACTTGGGCCAGGTCGGCCAACAATGTCTCTTCACTTTGTGTCTTTATCAGCATGTCATCTACGTAGACTTCCATAACTTTTCTGATATGATCTGAAAAGACTTCATTCATTAGCTTTTGATAAGTAGCTCCCGCATTCTTGAGACCAAAAGGCATCACAATGTAGCAGTAATTTGCTTTTGGTGTTAAAAACGAGGTCTTTTCTTGATCTGGTAGATACATGGGGATTTGATTATATCTGGAATATGCGTCCATAAACGAGAGGTATTTATATCCGGATGAGGCATCTACTAGAGCGTCGATACTTGGGAGTGGATAAGGATCTTTTGGGCAGGCTTTGTTGAGATCGATATAGTCGGTGCACATTCGCCACTTCCTATTTGATTTTTTCACCAATACGATGTTAGCTAGCCATAGCGGGTACTTAACTTCTCTTATGAATCCTGCCTCCAGTAGTGCCTGCACCTGTTCTTCAATAGCTTGGGATCGTTCTGGCCCAAGTTTTCTTCGTCTCTGCTGTATCGGCCGAGATCCTGGATAGACCGCCAACTTGTGACACATTAGCTTGGGGTCTATGCCTGGCATGTCTGCGGCTTTCCGTGCGAAGAGATCGACATTATCTCGTAAGAACTGTACTAGTAATTCTTTCGCGTTTCCTTTCAGGATCGTGCCAATATTAGTTGTTTTGTTCGAGGTGTCTCCGATCTGAACTTTCTCTATTTCACCTTCGGGCTGTGGACGGAGTTCTTCTCGTCTCTGAACTCCACCAAGCTCAATTGTATGGAACTCTTCTCCTCTGCCTCTGAGGTTTAGACTTTTGTTATAACAGCGGCGTGCCATCTTTTGATCTGCTTTTATCGTAGCTATCCCTTCTGTAGTTGGAAATTTCATGCATAGATGCAGAGTTGAGACTATTGCGCCGAGTTGATTTAGTGTTGTCCGACCTATTAGGGCGTTGTAGGCTGAACTCACGTCGACCACAATGTAGTCTATCTTGAGTGTTCTGGATTGGTTCCCATTTTCGGAGGTTGTATGTAGTGACACGTATCCCAGTGGTTGTACCGGGGTATCTCCCAGTCTGAACAGGCTATTCGGGTATGCTCTAAGCTCCTTTTCTTCTAAGCCGAGCTTGTCAAAGGCAGTTTTGAATAAGATGTCGGCAGAGCTCCCTTGGTCTATTAATGTGCGGTGGAGATTGGCGTTTGCCAGCATGATGGTGATGACCATGGATCGTCGTGTCCTGAGATGATAATGGATGCGTCTTCTTTAGTGAATGTGATTGCAGGGATGTCGGGTGCTTCCTCCTTTCCTTCGACATGATATACTTCTTTGAGATATCTTTTGCGAGATGATTTGGAGATTCCTCCCCCTGCGAATCCGCCGTGTATCATGTGGACGTGTCTTTCTAGTGTACGATGTGATCGGTCAGTTCGTCCGACATCTTCGTCCCTTCTTCTCTTTCTTTGTTCGTCATCTCGGGTGGCCAGAAACCGATCTAGTTTTCCTTCTCTCACCAATTTTTCTATGACGTTTTTTAGGTCAAAGCATTCGTTGGTGGAGTGCCCACGGACTCGATGGTATTCACAATATTCATTCTGGTTTCCTCCTCCTCTTTTGCCTTTGAAGGGTCGAGCTGGGGGTATTTTTTCTGTATGGCAGACTTCTTTATAGACATCTACCAGGGATACCCTAAGAGGGGTGTAATTGTGATATTTTTTTATTTTTTCCCCCATTCGATCTTCCTTCTTTTTGGATTCCTTATCTTTATCTCGGTAGGCGAAACCGGATCTTGAGGCTTCTCCAAGTCTAGAGTTTTCTTCCACATTGATGTACTTTTCCGCTCGTTCCTACACTTCGTCTAGAGATGTAGGGTATTTCTTTGATATAGATTGGCTAAAAGGTCCCTCTCGTAGGCCATTGATGAGGCCCATGATGGCGGCCTTTGTTGGCAAGCTTTGTATGTCCAGGCATGTTTTGTTGAATCTTTCCATGTAGTTGCGAAGATTTTCCCGATCTCCTTGCTTGATCCCTAGTAGACTAGGGGCATGCTTAGCCTTGTCTTTTTGGATGGAGAACCTGGCCAAGAACTTTTTGGCCAGGTCGTCAAAGTTTGAGATGTACTTTGGAGGTAGGTTGTCGAACCATCTGATTGCCGTCTTTGTGAGAGTTGTTGGAAAAGCCTTGCAGCGAACGGCATCTGAGGCATCGGTGAGGTACATTCTGCTTCTGAAATTGCTGAGGTGATGGTTGGGGTCTGTAGTGCCATCATACAAAGTCATATTCGGGAGTTTGAAGTCTTTAGGAATTTTGGTTTTCATGATTTCCCTAGTGAATGGATCTTGCTCTTTGCATGAATTCTCCTCAGGAGTGGTCCGAGTAGCTTTTACTTTGAGATCGGCTTCGAGTTGTAGGAGTTTATCTTCCAATTCTCGACGCCGCCGTACCTCTCTTTGTAGATCCTTTCCGACTTCTCATTGTTGTTGGGTTTCCTTTTCAAGTTGCTTCAAACGGTCTTGAAGCACCTCTATTACCCCCGGATTTGATGATTTTTTGTCCCCGTTCGATTATGGAGTATCTTTTATCGTAGTGTCCACGTTCTTGTACGGCGTTCTATCTTCCAAACCTGAATCGTGGTCATTGTCATGGTCGTCCGCCATGGTGATGGGATGACTTCCAAGTTCCCCGGCAACGGTGCCAATGTTCCGAGGGTTACCTGAAACTGGAGGTCGATCTCGGGTGAGATCTTCTGTACTGGTCGGTGCTAACGTGTTCGGTTGGTGGGAGTCGGCCGGAGCTGTCGTGTCCAACTTTGTTGGACTGGCTTCACTGCTGATCCTTTGCCACCGGAGGGTAGGGGGTACCTACAAGGGACTCCAATGCTTAAGTTAGCAAGGGTATTAAGCAGGTTTTTAGTAGAATCAGAGTATGAGTTATACCTGGGTGCTCCAGTGTATTTATAATGGTTGTAGAGTGACTTTTTTAGATAAGATAAGTTAGTTATCTTATCTTATCTTATCTTTGAGTGAGGTCATCTTATCTTCAAGGGAACCGCCCTTATCTCTATAGGCTTGGGCTGCCCTTTGGATTTGGGTCGTATTCCTTGAGTTGGGCCCTTTTTGGGCTTTCCTATCGATTTGGTCGAGCTCTTTCGAAGAAGAGGTCGGATAGTCTGACCTGAAGAGTTTGGTCACTTTGTCGCCAATCATCCCGGGTCGGATAGCTCGACCCAGGGTATGAACAAGATCCATAAAAGATATCCACGAATAAATTGTTATTGTTTGTATGTCTTTAGCATCTTATATTAAAATTAAATAAACAATATATTGTTCCAGCAGGTTTTGCTACATTTTTTTGTTTGTTATTTTTACCATAGGTGTTTTATTTGTTAAGTTTTTAATTTGAGGATGTTTGATGTTATACGTCCAAAAAGATTAGCCACCTAATAAGATCCTTTATTTTAATCTATTAAACATGAATACTTCTATTTATACCTGGCCCAAAAACATAAGCCAGGCCCAGAAACATACTATTCCGAGGGTTACCTGAAACTGGAGGTCGATCTCGGACGAGTTCTTCTGAACTAGTCGGTGCTGACGTGTCCGGCTGGTGGGAGGCGGCCGGAGCTATCGCGTCCGACTTGTTGGACTGGCCGCAGTGCTGATCCTTCGTCACCGGAGGGTGGGGGTACCTGCAAGAGACTCTGATGCTTAAGTTAGCATGGGTATTAAACAGGTTTTATGTAGAATCAGAGTATGCGTTATACCTGGGTGCTCTAGTGTATTTATAATGGTGAGAAGTGACCTTTTGGATAAGATAAGTTAGTTATCTTATCTTATTTTATCTTTGGTGAGGTCATCTTATCTTCAACGGAACCGCCCTTCTCTCTGTAGGCTTGGGCTGCCTTTGGATTGGGCTGTTGTTCCTTGAGTTGGGCCCTTTTTGGGCTTTCCTGTCGATTTGGCCGAGTTCTTCGTAAAGAAGTCAGTCCGCTTAACCTAAACAGGTCGGTCGCTTTGTCTCCAGTGATCCCTAGTCGGATAGCTCAACCCAGAGTATGAACAGTGCCCCTACTTGAGCTCGGTCTTTTTGTTGAGGTCGAGTCCTTGACTTCGGTCCTCCTCTAGTGAAGCCGAACTCAAGCATTTTGTCGATTCCTTTCTCTTGTAGAGCCTTTTTGAATGTGAAACGTTTTTCTATAAAAGCGTGCGCTTTTATATCAGCACTTTGGGAACTTGTGAGGGTTTTAATACCCTCATTAATTGCCTTCAAGTGCCCCATTTTTGGTTTTCATTTTGAATTTTTGCAAAAACGGTTTTCCTTCTTCGTTTTTCTTTGCAACCTCTTCCTTTGCTCTCTCGTTTTCTGTTTTTCCCTAGAGTTTTGTAGTTTTCTTCCTACAACGCCTGCTCTACTACCGCTTTCTATGAAAAATGGAGTGATTCTGGATTTCTCCCTTCGTCTTCTTCCGGTGAATTCTTTCCGTTTCGAGGGGTAGCTCTGTCGCTTCTTGCTCTTCAGCTCTCTTTCGAGGTTTTCTTCTATTTCCCAGGTTCGATTTTTCCTCCTCTGTCACTTTTATGCCTGATTTTAAGAAAGTTTGGTTTTTGGTTGGAGAAAGTTTGGATTTTTCTGCTTTTACTGTGCCTGGTTGTTGTGCGTCTTGGGATTTCTTCGTCTTTTGTGTGATGACTTTGCTTGATGCCTTTATATTTTGCATGTTGCCATCGTTTCTTCTTGTGCCTCTGACGATGATTTTGAAATGATAATTTTGCTTGTTTCTGAAAAAAGGTTGTATCTTTGACAATTTTCCGCTTTTGGCTCTTTTTGGCATTTGCTATGCCCTTTTTCTGGTAAAACTGTGGAAAGATGGTAGCTTTTGTGTTTTTACTTCCTTTGCGTTATTTGAAAACCTTCTTTTCTTGTTTGATGAGTGCTGGGACGTAAGCTGTAGGAATTTCCTGAATCCTTGCCTTGTTTTTGCCTCCAAAGGATGGCCCAGGACTTTGGTTTGCGTCTTGGGGTTTTCCTTTCTTATGTGTTTGCCTGTGTCATTGTAGTCGAGTTGTTTTGCTCCTCGTTTGAGATGTTTTTTAGTAATCCACTCTTCTTTTCTTATTTGTAGGATTAGTCGGCGTCATTTCTTCTCGCAATAACATTGTAGAGGTGTCTTCCAAAGTTCCCGAGGGGATGTCTGATTGGCTGGACTCCTTTGTCGTAATGTGTGTCTCTGTCGTCAATGCTGAATTTTATATAGAATTGAGGAAGCATCATACGATTTGTGGTAGCAGTGCCAGGGAGAGGGATTATGAACTTGTAGCTCCTGATTCTGATGAGAGGGCTTGTTTTTCTACTTTCGTCGAGGGGGAGCGTCCCTCCTTCTATGCTTATGAATACTTCTTCAGCCAGTTGGACGTTACTTTTCCTGTTACTAATTTTGAAACCGACTTGTTATGGTCATGTAACATTGCTCCCTCCCAGCTTCATCCGAATTCCTGGGGTTTTATCAAAATATTTCAACTGCTTTGCCAAGAGTTAGGCATAACACCTTCTGAAACTCTTTTTCTCTATCTTTTTGTCTCGGCCAAGCCCGGAGGTTCCTCCAAAAAGAAAGCTTCCTGGGTTTCTTTCAGATCGGCCCAGGGGCATAAAGTTTTTGCTATGTATGATGAGTCTTTTAAAGATTTTAAGAACTATTTCTTCCGAGTCCGTGTTGTTGAGGGGGTCTTCCCCTTTTTTCTTGATGAAAATGATGAGCCTGCTTTTCCTCTAGAGTGGCAAAAGAATGTGAGAGTGCCACGTTATACCTGGGAGATGCTTAATGAGGTTGAGCGGGCTTTTGTAGTTGTTCTTGAAGATTTGTGGCGGAAACCACCCCATCTGGATACGAAAAGATTCTTGAGTGATCCATCTTGAATCATGGTCGTTGTCATGGTCGTCTGCCATAGTGATGGGATGACTTCCAGGTTCTCCGACAACGGCGCCAATGTTTCGAGGGTTACCTGAAACTGGAGGTCGATCTCGGACGAGATCTTCTGAACTAGTCAGTGCTGACATGTCCGACTGGTGGGAGGCGGCCGGAGCTGTCGCGTCCGACTTGTTGGACTGGCCGCACTGCTGATCCTTCGTCACCGGAGGGTGGGGGTACCTGCAAGAGACTCCGATGCTTAAGTTAGCATGGGTATTAAACAGGTTTTATGTAGAATCAGAGTATGCGTTATACCTTGGTGCTCCAGTGTATTTATAATGGTGAGAAGTGACCTTTTTGATAAGATAAGTTAGTTATCTTATCTTATCTTATCTTTGGGTGAGGTCAGCTTCTCTTCAACGGAACCACCCTTCTCTCTGTAGGCTTGGGCTGCCTTTGGATTGGGTCGTTGTTCCTTGAGTTAGGCCTTTTTTGGGCTTTCCTGTCGATTTGGCTGAGTTCTTCGTAAAGAAGTCGGTCCGCTTGACCTAAACAGGTCGGTCGCTTTGTCTCCAGTCATCCCTAGTCGGATAGCTTGACCCAGGGTATGAACACATACCAAAGCCCAAAAGACATCTACCGTATGACCGACTTCTTGAGAGGTCAGACAAGAATGTTGCAAGATGATAACTCCTACCTAGAGGAGTTATAACTAACCTCTAATATCTCTCATCTACTTCTAAAAGAGAAATTTCAACAACCCTAAGATAAAGGGATAGTTATCCACCATCAGAAGTGGAACTACTCCAACGGTGGTTATTAGCTCATCACCTATAAATACACTAATACTCTTTAGGTATACTTAAGTTCCAATATACTTAAACCTGTTAAGACCCTTGCTGACTTAAGCATCAGAGTATTTTGCAGGTACCACCCTCCACTTTCTCACAAACAACTCAAACGACGGCCACTGGACATGGGCTAAGTCAGAATCCACTCCATTAAGAATTTGGGCCTCACTTACAAGCCCAAAGGGAACCCAGTTTCAGGTAACCCTCGGAACATTGGCGCTGTTGCCAGGGACCTGGAAGTCGACACTCCATGGCGGATGATCATTTTGAAGATGGACACACAATGTCAGAATCAAATCCCGAGTACCAAGACCCGGTTAATAATGACCAAGCTCTCGTGGTACCTCCTTCAATAACAAAGGAACCACGCGGAGAAGGTACTTCAGGTGGACATCACCATAGAAGGATCTCCTCCAAGGTTCGTCACCCTGAAGGAGAAGAACAACCCCATTCTACCGACTTCATGAGGTTGCTGCATGGACACCATGGCCGACTTGAATAACTAGAGCAAGAGTTAGAACGACAGTGAAAGGCGGAGAGAAATCTAAAAAGAGAAATCAAGCGACAAAGAGAGCTAGAAAAAAAGCTCTCGAAGCTGGAATCCGACATCCGTGGTAGGAACACATGCACAACTCGGGAAGACACCCCATTAGAAGGAGAAGATCCATTCACAGAAGATATAATACGAGTTAGAGTTCCTAGAATCTTTAAAGACCCAGACATGAATCTATATGACGGGACAACAGACCCGAAATACAACCTCAGCAATTTCAAAAGTCGGATGTACTTGGCTGACACCTCAGATGCTACTCGCTGCAAGGCCTTCCCGACGACCTTAACAAAATCAGTTATGAAGTGGTTCAACAGCCTGCCACCTAGGTCGGTTACCAGTTTCGATGACCTTGCATAGAAATTCCTTACACAATTTTCAATTCAAAAGGACATGGTCAAGCATGCGCCTAGTTTACTCGGAGTCCAACAGGAATTCGGCGAATCCCTCAGAGACTACATGGAAAGATTCAACAAGGCATGTTTGGAAATCCAAGATCTACCCACTGAGGCAGTAATAATGGGGCTTGTTAATGGTCTCTGGGAAAGACCATTCTCCCGGTCTATCTCAAAAAGACACCCGACTTCCTTGAGCGATGTACAAGAACGGCCCGAAAAGTACATCAATATAGAAGAAAATCCCAGATTGCGAGAGCCAAACTGGCGACTAGGGCACCCCCATCAAGCAAGGGAAAAGGAAAAAAGAACCCAAGAAGAAAGAAGAGTATAGCTCGGAGAAGCCCATGAGATATCACAATTACACCTCGCTACAATTTTCTCCCGTGGATGTCTACAGGGAAATCTGTCACATAGAGAGGCTTCCCCCACCACGTCCAATCAAAAATAAGAAAAGGGGGAAGCCGCAACGAGTACTGTGAGTATGACGTAACGGAAATTGGCCGATTAAGAAATTAATATAAGAAATACGTTGCAAGTACAGTTCTTAACCAGCAAGAATCCGCATATCAATTTAGAAAGGTTGTCACAAATTTAGAATAAATATACTGGGAGTAGGAATCCCGGGTCGTCTCCCAACGAGTTGACAAAAGAGTGCTATCTTATTAATCAGGAGTTTTCCGAAAGGTTTTAAGAGTTGGAGAACAGAAAAGCAATGTAAATTAAAAGAGTTTTATGTATTTAGAATAAAAAGCCTTGACCGGGGGAATGATTAATTGGAAGTTCTGTCCTTGTTGGATTTTCTCAAGTATAGTATCAAGAGGTTGTTATTTTCACTTAGTTAACGCTTACTAAATAAAGGAAAGTCAAGTGATTGAGCTAACTCTTATTCGCAAGTCCTAATCCTCTCCCTTGGGAAGGATTAGCGTTAGTAAATAGAGAATTAGCCAACAACTTCCAATTTAACTAATCACTTGAGCATTCCAACTCAAGGGTCTCCTCTTAATCAACCCCCAAGTCAAGTTGGGAGTCTACTGATAAACCACTATTTTATGGTTTATCTTGTGCTCAATTGAGTGGATTTATCAACTCTTTACCCACTTATTCATAATATTTGCATGGTTTTATATTTCCTTCCTGATTTTGTGCTATGATTGAAAACATGCTTCTTTGATCTTAGATTTGCTTATTATTAATCCTCTCTTATTACCATTAGATGCCTTGATATGTGTGTTAAGTGATTTCAGAGATTACAGGGTAGGAATGGCTTAGAGGATGGAAAGGAAGCATGCAAAAGTGGAAGGAATACAAGAAGTTGGAGAAATTACTAAGCTGTCCAGCCTGACCTCTTCGCACTCAAACGGCTATAACTTTAGCTACAAAGGTCCAAACGACGCAGTTTCAGTTGCGTCAGAAAGCTAACGTCCGGGACTTCGATTTGATATATAATATGCCATAGTTTCCCTGACGCTAGGTGACGCGAACGCGTCATCCACGCGGACGCGTCGCAGTGACGAAAATCAGCGTGTTTGAAATCTTCTCCAACGATTTCTGGGCTCTTTTCGACCCAGTTTGCGGCCCAGAAAACAAAGATTAGAGGCTATAAAGTGGGAGAATACATCCATTCATAGGAGGCAATCATAATTCACTTTTCATGTTTTCAATGTAGTTTTTGAGAGAGAGGTTCTCTCCTCTCTCTTTAGGATTAGGATTTAGATTTAGGATTTTTATTCGCTTTCAGGATTATCTCTTTTGATCAGGTTCAATATTCCTTTCTTTACTTTTGCAAGCTACTCTATGAATTCGTCTATATTCCTTTTATTCGAATTAATGTTATTTGAGGTATTTCAGTTTAATATTGATTTCTTTTATTTACATGATTATTGCTTCCCATCTGAAGACATTTTTATTCCAGCAGATTTAATTTCCTTTCCTTTTGGTCTTGGTTAAGAAATCAGTAACTCAGGAGTTATCCAATTCAACAGCATAATTGTTAATTGTTATCTTGCCAATTGAATTGAACTTCAATAATCCCAATCTTTTCTTAGGAAATAAATAGCATTCGAAGAGCAAACCAATTTGTCCCTTGACCTTCCTTTGCTTAGTAAAGGTTAACAAAGTGGAATTAAGACTCAATTATCATCATCATTGATAAGGATAGCGAGGATAGGATCTCTTATTTCTCACATCTTGCCAAAAGTCATTTACAGTCATTTATTTATTTTATTTGCTATTTAAATTACTTGTTCTTCATTTACTTTAATTGTCATTTAAATCACTTGTTCCTCACTCTCAACCCCGATTCACAATCTTTATAGCCAATAATAAGAACATACTTCCCTGCAGTTCCTTGAGAAGACGACCCGAGGTCCGAGGTTTAAATACTCGGTTATCAATTTTAAAGGGGTTTGTTACTTGTGACACCCAAAACGTTTGTACGAAGGAATTTTTGTTGGTTTAGATACTATATCTACAACGCGAATGTTTTTATGAAATTCTTTACTAGCAAAAATCCTAACGTCAAAATGGCGCCGTTGCCGGGGAATTGCAAACGTGTGCCTTATTATTGGTTATTGTAAATATTTGTTTTTTGCTTGTTTATTTTTATTTTTGTTTTTTTTATTTTTGCTTTTTCGTAAATTAAGAGGTTATTGGTTTTTATTTAGTTATTGAAATTTTTTTTTTCAAAAAAATTTGTTTTTGGTGTTCATCTTGATCTTCAAGTTGTTTTTCGTGTTCATCTTAACCTTCAAGTTGTTCTTAGCTATTTTCTTCATTTTGATCTAAAAATTTTTAAGTTTAGTGTCATTTTATTGTTTTTCTCTTTCCTCAAATTCAAAATTTAAAACTCAAATTTCAAATTTTCAAATCTCAATTTTCAAAATTCAAATTTAAAAATTTAAAATTGCAAAATTCAAATTTTTTTTTTCAAAAATCATACCTTTTTCAAAATCTTATCTTATCTTCTTTCAAAAATCAAATTTCAAAATTCAATATTTAAATTCAAATTTCAAAATTCAAACTTCAAAAATTTAAAATTCAAATTTCAAAATTTAATTTTCAAATTCAAAATTTAAATTTCAAATAACCTTTTAATTTAAATTTGTTTTTATTTTCATTTTTAATTTTTATTTACTATTATGAATTCTCACCCCTCTCGCTTTGAGTTTGGTTCTAATATTGTTGAAAGGAGTGAAAGCTATAATAGGAATATGCATCAAGGTCTAAGCAATCAAAGATGGATGGAGCCAAGAGGATCTGATCAACCCTTTAGGCAACAACACCCTCCAAGATATCATGGACAAAGACCATTCTACAATGCATACCAAGATGATAGATATGATGGACCCCCATCATATGCCTATGAACCTCCTCAACACAACTTTGAACCACCACACTCACAAGCCAACTACCACCATTCACCTCCATATTACCTTAACCCATATCAACCACACCAACCACCTTATGAGCCATATGAACCATATATAGAACCACCCCAATTCCAACCCAATTACTCCCAAGAACCACCACCTTAATATTTGCCATCTCCATATCCATCAATCCAAGAGCACTATGATCCTACTTATGATACCCGAGCGCAACAAGAATCAAGTGATCGTCTCACAGAAACATGTGCAAAACTTTAAACAACCATTCATCAATTAGGGCAAGCAATGAGTCAATTACTTGCCAGACGTTCGAACATTCAAGGACCTCCCACAATACCATGTGGACAATCTAATGAAGAACGTAGCATGAAGGAGATATTAGAAACTCCGGTGGACAGTGAACAGCACGATCTTATATTGAAACAATTGGAAGAAGCTACACCTGCCATAGAGGAGGTAAAAGTGGTTGAAGACTTAGGAGATGCAGAACCTCCATGGGAAAGTCCAGTCATAGAAACCCCTTCCAAGACGTTTGAAATTGATGCTGAGGAGGGTGTACAACCTCCAAAGCATATCAAAGTTAAAGACTTGGAAGAGGTTGATCAAGAGATGGAGATTCAAGAAGAAGAAGCACAACCTCCCATGCCCTTAGAAAGCAATGAAGAGGAGATTGAATTGGAAGAAAGCTACCAAGAGGAAGAGGTTGAAATTGAAGAAGCTTGCAAAGAGGTGGTAATTATCAGAGAAGAGCACAAGGGAGTGGAGCTTGCAATGTCATTAAAAATACCTCCCCCTAAGTTGCCATCATCCTTCACAACATTCAAGTGGGTAAAATTCATCCCCCTTAGCTTTCTAATCCCACTTGAATATGGGCTACTAGAGACGGATGGTCAACTTAAAGCTCTTTGTGGCATTAAGAGTAAGAGGAAGATGGCAAGTGGTAAGAATTGTCAAGCAAAGTTCAACATGGTTGGAAGCTCAAAGTTTAAATGCAAAGGTTGGTGTAGAGCTCAACTGAATGGGTCTAGGAAGTTCTTTGGCCTCTTACGTGAGAATTCAGACTGCTTGCCACCCGGATGGAACAATATTGCTCAACCAAAAGACGGGTGCAAAGGCAAGGTCTGGGACCCCGGAATTTATTCCAACAATCAACACTCTTGGGGCCTTGTCACTTGCTTTAACTTACTTGAAGGCTTTCTGTGCCTAGTTTGGGACCCCGGAGGCCATTGGAATCACAAAAATTGGTGGAGATTCCTGGATGAATACAAGCATAAGCCACCATAACAGAGATCTCACCAAATGTCCAACTTAAGGACTTTAACTAAAAGTGCTAGGTGGGAGACAACCCACCATGGTATGATCGTCTCTTTTTAAGTTTTAATTCTAGTTTATTTTGTTTGTTTTCGAGTTTTATTTTATTATATTGAACCTGGAGTTTTGCATCACACTCATATTAACACTGCATTCTGCATCTTTTCAAAAAAAAAAAGGGGATTTTTGTATGTGTGTTTGGAAGAAAATGAGGATGAACAGAGAGTCACGCGAAAGCGTGGCTGGAGGCGCGCTAATGGCACAATTTGATCCACGCGACCGCGTTGCTGACGTGGCGACGACATTTGGAAAAATAGCTTCCCACGCAATCGCGTCACCCACGCAACCGCGTGGCTCTGAGAAGTCGACGTAAATGGGTGTATGGCAGAAAGTTTAGCTGGAGTTGGGCTGGACTCGTGCTGGAAGCCCAAGCCCTACCACGCGAACGCGTGCCCCACATGGCCGCGTCGTTTTCAGAAAATGGCCATTCACGCGATCGCGTCAACCACGCGATCGCGTCACCCAGATTTTTGGCAAAAGAGTTTCGAACAAAGAGTTGCGCGACCGCGAGGCTACACTCGTGCCAATCGCACAAAACAGGTCACGCGATCGCATGACCCACGCGTCCGCATCACCTGTCCTTATCGCGCACCACGCGACCGCGTCACGCACGCGATCGCGTCACAAGCGGCGCACAGAATATCCAGATCAGCCAATTTTCCTATCTTTTCTTCTCTAACCCTTATTTTTCTTATTTCTTTCTTCTTCCTTTCTTATTTTCTTTCACCTCCATTTTATTTTACTTAATTTATTTGCATATTTCATTCATTGCATCTTAATTTTGTGCATATTTTTATTTTCTTTTCTAAAATTAATTATTTTTCCTTTGGTGTTAAAATTTTCTTATTTAACTGTTGCATTTTCTCTTGAATTATTTTGGGTGCTTCATGACTTATTTTATTCTGATTAGGTAATATTATTTAAATCAATGCTAATTTTTATTTTACTGATATTCCTTTTGCATTGACATGAACTTACATTGTCTTTCATTACCCACTCTCTTCCCCATTGATGCAAATTTTGCACCACTAGTATGCCATGTACTTCTATTATTTTTTCACGTACATGTTGAAGCTTCCATGTAAATGAGACCCTTATCATTTGGCATTAACACCCATATTTTATTTATTTTCTATCTTTTGGGTTACTTTTCTTCTTTTTCTCTTCTTTCAGGCTGGCCACCGAAGACGGAAAAAGGAGAAACTTCTATAAGGGGAGACAAACAAATCCATCTGCACAATCCTTGAAGAAAAGCATCAGTTGGAACAACTCGTCCACTTGTACATCTTAGCATGCACCGAGGACGGTGCAATCTTTAAGTGTGGGGAGGTCGATACCGATCTCCATGGGTTAGTACTTTCCTGTCTCAACACCAATATTTTATTTTCTTTGTTAATTGTTGCATTTGCATATTTAATTGCATGTTTATTTGATTTTGTGTATTTAGTTACTACTTGGTTGAAGTAATATTTTCTTTTTCAAGAAATTTTTATAGTATTTCACTAATTTAAAAAATTTCTTGTGTTAAACTTGTTTGGAAGTTGTATTTGGAACATGGTTTTTGAGCCAAAGAACACACAACCTGTGAGATTTGAGCTTATTTATATGGTTACATTATTTAACCATAAATATTTTATTCTTGTGTGTTTACTTCTCTATAATTGTGATCTTTACTTTGTTTCAGTCTATATGTCCAATATTTAGTATATTTACATGCTTGCATATGATTGAGGCCATTGTTTGTTTTTGCTCACTTATCCCAAATAAGCCTACCCTTTAAATCACCTTTGTCAGCCACTTTGAGCCTTTTAATCCCCATTTGTTCTGTATTTTACCACATCACTAGCCTTAAGCAGAAAAACAATTAAATATCCCAATTGAATCTTTGGTCAGCTTAAGATAGTGTGTTAATTAAGTGTGAGAAAACTGTGGGAACATGGGTTAATAAGGGAATGTGTTATATTTTTAAAATATTTGGAATTTGGGAACCTACTCATGAAAAACCAAAATAGAAAAATAATGGAGAATCCATGTGCATTGATAAGTTATGTTTGTTTTTATGATTCAAAAAAAAAAAGAGAAAAAAAGAAAAAATATATATATAATATAAATAAATAAATAAGGGGACAAAATTATCCCAATGTTAAGTTAATGAAAAAATCAATGCACATGTGATAAATTAAAAAGAAAAAGTTGATACATGAGTATGTGATGTAAAAGTGGGAATTTTGGGTAGCTAGGCATGAACTAAAGTTATATAGAGTATATGTATGTTAGGTGAAAGCTTAGGTTAATTAAAGATTCAATTTATGAAGCTCACTTAGCCATATATATACCTTTACCCTTACCTTAGCCCATTACAACCTTGAAAAAGACCTCATGATGTTTGCATTGGTATATTAAATATTGTTGATTGGTTAGGTGAAGAACAAATTTTAGAAAACATGACTAGAGAAGAATAGAGTGATTGACCCTAGAGAGATTAGAGTGATATACACTACAAGTGAGGGTTCAATGCTTGATTCTATGTTCCCTACTTTCATGAGCTATCTTCTTACAACTTTACATGCTTTTTATTGTATGATTTAAATTAGTGGAATTTGAATTACTTTTGTCTTGAAGAATTTATTTACTCTTGACCAAGTAGGTAGAAACATTTTGCATGTAGTTGCATTCATATAGATAGGTTGCATTCATACATTCTATCATTCCTCTTCATCTCTTTATAGTTTCTCTTGAGCTTAGCATGAGGACATGCTAATGTTTAAGTGTGGGGAGGTTGATAAACCACTATTTTATGGTTTATCTTGTGCTCAATTGAGTGGATTTTATCAACTCTTTACCCACTTGTTCATAATATTTGCATGGTTTTATATTTCCTTCCTGATTTTGTGCTATGATTGAAAACATACTTCTTTGATCTTATATTTGCTTATTATTAATCCTCTCTTATTACCATTAGATGCCTTGATATGTGTGTTAAGTGATTTCAGAGATTACAGGGTAGGAATGGCTTAGAGGATGGAAAGAAAGCATGCAAAAGTGGAAGGAATACAAGAAGTTGGAGAAATTATTAAGCTGTCCAGCCTGACCTCTTTGCACTCAAACGGCTATAACTTTAGCTACAGAGGTCCAAATGACGCAGTTCCAGTTGCTTTGGAAAGCTAATGTCCGGGGCTTCGATTTGATATATAATATGCCATAGTCGCCCTGACGCTAAATGACGCGAACGCGTCATCCACGCGGACGCATCGCAGTGACGGAAATCAGCGTGTTTGAAATCTTCTCCAGCGATTTCTGGGCTGTTTTCGACCCAGTTTGCAGCCCAGAAAACACAGATTAGAGGCTATAAAGTGGGAAAATACATCCATTCATAGGAGGCAATCATAATTCACTTTTCATGTTTTAAATGTAGTTTTAGAGAGAGAGGTTCTCTCCTCTCTCTTTAGGATTAGGATTTAGATTTAGGATTTTTATTCGCTTTCAGGATTATCTCTTTTGATCAGGTTCAATATTCTTTTTTTTTTTACTTTTGCAAGCTACTCTATGAATTCGTCTATATTCCTTTTATTCAAATTAATGTTATTTGAGGTATTTCAGTTTAATATTGATTTCTTTTATTTACATGATTATTGCTTCCCATCTGAAGACATTTTTATTCCAGCAGCTTTAATTTCCTTTCCTTTTGGTCTTGGTTAAGAAATCAGTAACTCAGGAGTTATCCAATTCAACAGCATAATTGTTAATTGTTATCTTGCCAATTGAATTAAACTTCAATATTCCCAATCTTTTCTTAGGAAATAAATAGGATTCAAAGAGCAAACCAATTTGTCCCTTGACCTTCCTTTGCTTAGTAAAGGTTAACAAAGTGGAATTAAGACTCAATTATCATCATCATTGATAAGGATAGCGAGGATAGGATCTCTTATTTCTCACACCTTGCCAAAAGTCATTTACAGTCATTTATTTATTTTATTTGCTATTTAAATTACTTGTTCTTCATTTACTTTAATTGTCATTTAAATCACTTGTTCCTCACTCTCAACCCCGATTCACAATCTTTATAGCCAATAATAAGAACATACTTCCCTGCAATTTTTTGAGAAGACGACCCGAGGTTTAAATACTCGGTTATCAATTTTAAAGGGGTTTGTTACTTGTGACACCCAAAATGTTTGTACGAAGGAATTTTTGTTGGTTTAGATACTATATCTACAACGCGACTGTTTTTATGAAATTCTTTACTAGCAAAAATCCTAACATCATCTATTCCATTGACATGAAAATTACTTGCATAGAATTAAAAAGGGAATAAAAAGAAGACATGATAAACAAAACTGAAAACTAATTAAAGTAAAAATAGTTCTTTGCATTAATAAATCCCAAAATCATAAACATACTTATCCAAACAAGGCTAATGGGAAATAAAAGAGTAAAGGAATAGGAAAACAAACTAGAATAATGAAACTTCAACGGAGGTAGTGACTCTTCTCAATATCCAAAGCAAAAGCATAAAACTAGAAACCTAGAGGAAGTAGCAATTTCTCTCTAAGATTCCAAACTAAAAACTATGCGAATGAAAATGTGTGTTGAGTCTCTGCTTGTCCCCTGGCTCTAGTCTGTGTTTCTGGGCTGAAAATTGGGTCCAAACTCGGCCCAAAATCGCCCCCAGGGTTTTCTGCAATTTCTGCAGGTCGCGCATGTCACATGTACGCGTCAGCCACGCGTGGGCATCATTTGGCGAACTTCCTTGTCACACGTATGCGTCAAGCACGCGTACGCGTCGCCGTGCAAAACTCCAACTCACACGCACGCGTCAGCCATGCGTGCGCGTCGATGCTTGCTAGTTGTCTCCTTTATTTCTTGTATTCCTTCCATTTATTCAAGCTTCCTCTCCATCCTCTAAGCCATTCCTGCCCTATAAAGCCTGAAAACACTGAACACACAGATCACGACATCGAATGGTATAAAGAGGAATTAAAAATATACAATTTAAGGGTTTAGGAAGCAAGTTTTCCATTATAGAACAAAATGAGGAAGGAATTGTAAAATCATGAAAATCATATGAATAAGTGTGCAAAGACTGGATAAAAACCACTCAATTTAGCACAAGATAAACCATCAAATAGTGGTTTATCAAACACCCCACACTTAAACATTAGCATGTCCTCATGCTAAGCTCAAGGAGACAAAGGGAATGAATAGGGGGAAGTAAGACTCATGAAATGCAACCTATATATGAATGCAACTATATGCTAAGATGGTTCTGCATACTTGGTTGAAAATAAACAAGTTCTCCAAGACAAATATAAATTAGATTCCACTAATTCAAATCATACAGTAAAGACAAGAAAACTTGTAAGAAGATAGCTCATGAAAGCAAGGAACATAGAATCAAGCACTAAACCCTCACTGGTAGTGTATATCACTCTAACTCTCAAATGTCTAGGGTTAATCGCTCTACTCTTCTCTAGTCATGCTTTCTAAACTTTGTTCTTTATCTAACCAATCAACAAATATTTAGTATACCAATGCAAACATCATGAGGTCTTTTCAAGGTTGTAATGGGGCTAAGGTAAGGGTGAGGATATATATATGGCCAAGTGAGCTGTAATATGAATATTTAACTAACCTAAACTCTCACCTAACACACACACACTCTATGTAATTCTAAAATCATGCTTAGCTACCCAAAATTCCCACTTTTGTATAATTCCCACTTTTTCTATTTAAGTCTAGTGATGTGGTAAAATATAGAACAAACGGGGATTAAAAGGTTCAAGGTGGCAAACAAAGGTGATTGAAAGGGTAAGCTATTTGGGGTAAGTGAGCTAACAACAAATGATGGCCTCAATCATATGCAATCATGTAAATACACTAAACAATGGACATATAGAATGGAACAAAGTAAAGTCTACAATCATAGTGAAGAAACACACAAGAATAAAATATTATGGTTAAATAATGTAACCATGTAATTAAGCTCGAATCTCACGGGTTGTGTGTTCTTAGCTATAATTCATCTTCCAAATTACAATCTTCAAACAAGTTTAAACACAAATTTAAATTTGAATTAGTGAAATATTATAAAATAGGGTCTTGAAAAGAATTTATCACTCCAACCAAGTAGTGGTAGAAGAACATGCACAAAATCAAACAAACATGCAATCAAACATGCAAATGCAACAACTAATTTAACAAGAAAAATTGAACATTGGTGTTGAAATAGGAAATAACTAACCCACGGAAGTCGGTATCGACCTCCCCACACTTAAAGATTGCACCGTCCTCGGTGTATGCTAAGATGTGCAAGTGGACGGGTTGCTCCAACTGATACTTGTCTCCAAAGGATATGCGTAGGAACTTGTTTGTCGCCCCATGTAAAGGTTTTCTATTTTCCTTCCTCGGTGGCCATCTTGAAAGAAGAGGAAAAAGAAGAAAAGTAACCCAGAAATAAAGATAAGAAAGCAAATAAAGTATGGGTGGGTGAATGCCAAATAATGTGGGTCTCAACTACATGGTAGCTATAACATGCAAGTGAGAAAATAGTAGAAGCAAGTGGCATATCAATAGTGCAAAAATTTCAACCATGGGGGAGAGATAGTAGGTAATGAAAGACAATATAAATTCATGTCAATGCAAAAAGGAATACAGGTATCATAAAAGATTAGCATTGACTTAAATAATATTACCCAACAGTGTAAAACAAGTCACTAAGCACCAAAATAATACCAGAAAAGATACAATAGTTGAATAAGAACATTTAACACCAATGGTAAAATAAGAAACTTAGAAAAGAAAATAAAAAATGCACAAGATGAAAATGCAATGAATGAAAGTATACAAATGTAATAAAGGAAATAGAATGAGAGAGAATAAGGACGAGAAGTTAAAGAGATGAAGAAGAAGAAGGTGAGAAAGGAGGAAGAAAGAAGGAGAAAAGAGAGAAGAAAGGAGAAAGGAATGAAAAACGGGACGTGACGCACGCGCGCAGGGCATGCATACGCATGAAAACTGTATTCGCCGTGCGACGCGTACGCGTCGCCCACGTGTACGCGTGGGTGCTATGAAAGCGAAAGGACGCGCACGCGTCAGGGATAAAAGCAAATAAGCTCTTCAAGGCAAAAATAAATCAGATTCCACTAATTCAAATCATATAATAAAGACAATTAAACTTGTAAGAAGATAGCTCATGAAAGTAGAGAACACAGAATCAAGCATTGAACCCTCACTGGTAGTGTATATGCACTCTAATTCTCTCAAGTGTCTAGGGTTAATTCACTCTACTTTTCCCTAGTCATGCTTTCTAAAACTTTGTTCTTCATCTAACCAATCAATAAAAATTTAGTATAACAACGCAAACATCATGAGGTCTTTTCAGGGTTGTAATGGGGCTAAGGTAAGGGTAAGGATATATGTATGGGCAAGTGAGCTAATATATGAATCTTTGACTAGCCTAAGCTCTCACCTAACACACACACGCACTCTATGTAACTCTAGAATCATGCCTAGCTACCCAAAATTCCCACTTTTGTATTACATACTCATGTACCAACTTTTCTTTACTTTTATCACATATGCATTGATCTTTTATTAAACTTAACATTGGGGTAATTTTGTCCCCTTATTCATTTATTTACTTAATTATTTGAATATTTTTGGTTTTTTTTTATTAAAAATATAAAAGTAAACAAACATATCAATGCACATGAGTTTTCAATTTTTCTGGTCTCACATGAGCATGCACCCAAATTCCCAATACTTTTGTCAAAAAAATACTGTACACTTTCATAAAAAATTGACGTGACGGAAATTGGCCGATTAAGAAATTAATATAAGAAATACGTTGCAAGTACAGTTCTAAACCAGCAAGAATCCGCTTATCAATTTAGAAAGGTTGTCACAAATTTAGAATAAAAATACTGGGAGTAGGAATCCGAGGTCGTCTCCCAACGAGTTGACAAAAACGTGCTATCTTATTAATCAGGAGTTTTCCGAAAGGTTTTAAGAGTTGGAGAACAGAAAAGTAAATGATTATGAATTAAAGCAATGTAAATTAAAAGAGTTTTATGTATTTAGAATAAAAAACCTTGATCGGGGGTATGATTAATTGGAAGTTCTATCCTTGTTGGATTTTCTCAAGTATAGTATCAAGAGGTTGTTATTTTCACTTAGTCAACCCTTACTGAATAAAGGAAAGTCAAGTGATTGAGCTAACTCTTATTTGCAACTCCTAATCCTCTCCCTTGGGAAGGATTAGCGTTAGTAAATAGAGAATTAGCCAACAACTTCCAATTTAACTAATCACTTGAGCATTCCAACTCAAGGGTCTCCTCTTAATCAACCCCCAAGTCAAGTTGGGAGTCTACTCCATTGACATGAAAATTACTTGCATAGAATTAAAAAGAGAATAAAAGGAAGACATGATAAACAATAACTAAAAATTAATTAAAAGTAAAAATAGTTCTTTGCATTAATAAATCCCAAAATCATAAATATACTTATCCAAACAGGGCTAATGGGCAATAAAAGAGTAAAGGAATAGGAAAACAAACTAGAATAATGAAACTTCAACGGAGGTAGTGACTCTTCTCGATATCCAAAGCAAAAGCATAAAACTAGAAATCTATGAATGTAAAGGAAACCTAGAGGAAGTAGCAATTTCTCTCTAAGATTCCAAACTAAAAACTAAAAACTATGAGAATGAGAATGTGTGTTGAGTTTCTGCTTGTCCCCTGGCTCTAGTTTGTGTTTTTGGGCCAAAAATTGGGTCCAAACTCGGCCCAAAATCGCCCCCAGCATTTTCTGCAATTTCTGCAGGTTGCGCATGTCACGCGTACGCCTCAGTCACGCATGCGCGTCGTTTGGCGAACTTCCTTGTCACGCGTACGCGTGCCTGACGCGTACGCGTCGCCGTGCAAAACTCCAATTCACGCGCACGTGTCAGCCATGCGTGCGCGTCGATGCTCGCTGGTTGTCTCCTTTATTTCTTGTGTTCCTTCCATTTATGCAAGCTTCCTCTCCATCTTCTAAGCCATTCCTGCCCTATAAAGCCTGAAAACACTGAACACACAGATCACGACATCGAATGGTATAAAGGAGAATTAAAAATATACAATTTAAGGGTTTAGGAAACTTCCCACACTTAAACATTAGCATGTCCTCATGCTAAGCTCAAGGAGACAAAGGGAATGAATAGGGGGAAGTAAGACTCATGAAATGCAACCTATATATGAATGCAACTATATGCTAAGATGGTTCTGTATACTTGGTTGAAAATAAACAAGTTCTCCAAGACAAATATAAATCAGATTTCACTAATTCAAATCATACAGTAAAGACACGGAAACTTGTAAGAAGATAGCTCATGAAAGCAGGGAACATAGAATCAAGCACTAAATCCTCACTGGTAGTGTATATCACTCTAACTCTCAAGTGTCTAGGGTTAATCGTTCTACTCTTCTCTAGTCATGCTTTCTAAACTTTGTTCTTCATCTAACCAATCAACAAATATTTAGTATACCAATGCAAATATCATGAGGTCTTTTCAAGGTTGTAATGGGGCTAAGGTAAGGGTGAGGATATATGTATGACCAAGTGAGTTATAAATTGAATCTTTGAGTAACCTAAGCTATCACCTAACATACACACACTCTATAAAATTCTAAAATCATGCCTAGCTACCCTTGATCTCACTTTTGTATATATCACATACTCATGTATCGAGTTTTTCTTTAATTTTACCACATATGCATTGATCTTTTATTAAACTTAATATTGGGGTAATTTTTCCCCTATTTATTTATTTATTTATGCTGTAAAATATAATATATAATATTTTTTTTGAACGTTAAAGCAAACATAACATTTCAATGCATATGAGTAGAAACATAACATTTTTGGTTTCACATGAGTATGTACCCAAATTTCTACTATTTAAATAAAGTAAAAATATAACACATTCCTATTAACCTAGGTTTCCCATAATTCCCCATATTTAGTTAATACACAACCTCTATCTTAAGCTAACCAAAGATTCATTTGGCGTAATTAATTATTTTTCCGCTTAGGGCTAGTGATGTGATAAAATATAGAACAAATGGGATTAAAAGGCTCAAAGTAGCAAACAGGGGTAATTGTAAAGGTAGGCTATTTGGGATAAGTGAGCTAATAGCAAATAATGGCCTCAATCATATGCATGCATATAAATACACCAAACAATAGACATATAGAGTGGAACAAAGTAAAGATTGCAATTATAGAGAAGAAAACACACAAGAATAAATATCATGGTTAAATAATGTAACCATATAATTAAGCTCAAAACTCACGGGTTGTGTGTTCTTAGCTATAATTCATGTTCCAAATACAAGCTTCAAACAAGTTTAACATAGAATTTAAATTTGAATTAGTTAAATTTTTTTTAAAAATAGGGTCTTGAAAAGAAACTTATTATTTTTCAACCAAGTAGAACATACATGCAAACACTTATTACTATACAATCTATCCTATTTAACAAAAGAAAAACTAAAAAAAAATAACCTATTGGTGTTAAGAAAAAGCAATTACCTCCAGAAGTCAGGTACTGACCGACCTCCCCACACCTAAAGCTTGGCACCGTCCTCGGTGCCATCAGTCAAATTTAAATAAGTTTGGTGATAAGAATTTCTAGTTTTATTTTGACGAACGGATTTTTGCTAGTAAAGAATTCACGAATAAATTCTCGTTGCAAGTATAGTTTCTAAACTAACAATAATCCTTTCTTATAAAAACTTGTTTGTCACTTAAGCAAACCCAATAAAAATAAACCGAAGTATTTAAACCTCGTGTCGTCTCTCAAGAAATTGCAGGGAGGTGTATTTATTATTGGTTATGGAAAAAGTATCTTTTTGGGGTTTTGAATAAGGAATAAGAAAATAAAAAGGCAAGAAAGTAAATTAATGACTAGAAAAGCTCTTGGCAAGGTATGAGAACTAGACGTCATATCCTAGTTATCCTTATCAATTGTGATCAGAATTGCTCGTTGCTCCCACTTAGTTAACCTCTAACTATGAAGGAAAGTCAAGTGGACCAATCAATTTGATTCCTCAAGTCCTAGTCAACTCTTAAGGAAAGACTAGCTTTAGAGGGATCCAAATCAACCAGCAAATTCCAATTATCAATCAACAAAGGAGTTTGATAACTCAACCAAAGCCAAAAGGAGAGAAATCCAAATTAAATTGAAAGCATCAATAACATAAATTGAAGAAAGCAATCATAAATCTAAATTACCTTAAATTGCATTAAATAGAAAATCAAATCTAACATGAAAAGTTCATAGACCAAATTGGGAACATAAATCAACAAGAGAAGATAAACTAAAGTAGAAGAATAATTAAAAGTAGAAGAGAAGCTAAATTAAAAAAAAAGTAGAAATCTGAAATTGAAAATAACTAAACCTAAGAATCCTAAAACCTAAGAGAGAGGAGAGAGCCTCTCTCTCTAGAAACTACATCTAAAACCTAACTAATGTGAATGAATGTTGTCTGACTGAATCCTTGGATTCCCCCACTCTGTAGCCTCTAATCTGTGTTTTTTAGGCCAAAAACTTGGTCAAAATAGCCCAGAAATTGCACCCAGCGATTTCTGATACGTCCAGCATGTGGCTCTATCACGCGTACGCGTGGATTGAACTTTTGTCAGGTCATGCGTATGCGTGATCCACGCGTGTACGTCGCCTAACAGCATGGCAACTATGGCAAATTGTATATCGTTGCGAAGCCCCAGATAGTAGCTTTCCAACGCAACTAAAACCACCTCATTTGAATCTCTGTAGCTCAAGTTATGGTTGATTTAGTACGAAGAGGTCAGACTAGACAGCTTAGCAATTCCTTCAGTTTCTTGTATTCCTTCCACTTTTGCATGCTTCCTTTCCATTCTCTAAGCCATTCCTGCCCTGTAATCTTTGAAAACACTTAACACACATATCACGACATCGAATGGTATAAAGGGGAATTAAAATATACAATTTAATGGCTTAGGAAGCAAGTTTTCAATCAAAGCACAAAATTAGGAAGGAAAATGTAAAACATGCGAATTCTATGAATAAGTGTGAGTTTAGTAGATAAAATCCACTCAATGAAGTACAAAATATACCACGAAATAGTGGTGCATCAAATCTCCCGACACTTAAATATTAGCATGTCCTCATGCTAAGCCTAAGAGAAGCTATAAAGGAGTGAAGAGGAATGGTAAAACTTATGAAATGCAACCTATCTATATGAATGCAACTAAATGCAAAATGCTTTTACCCACTTGGTTAAAGGTAAATAAATCTTTTAAGAACAAATATGAGCTGGATTTCACTAATTCAAATCATAAAAATGAAGTACAAATAGACTTGCAAGAAGAAGATAGCTCATGAAAGCCGGGAACAAAGAATCGAGCATCGAACCCTCACCGGAAGTGTATATGCACTCTAATCGCTCAGGTGTTTAAGGTTCAATTCTCTCAATTCTCTACTAAGCTTGCTTTCTAAGACTTGCTCTTCATCTAACAATCAACAGAAATTTAATGCACCAATACACATATCAAGAGGTCTTTTAAGGGTTGTAATGGGGTTAGGGTCAAGGTAGGATTGTATTTGGTCAAGTAGACTAAAATATGAATCCTTAATTAACCTAAACTCTCCACCTAACTTAGGACAATCCATGTAATTAAAATGCAAAATCTAACTACCCATTAACTATGTTTTCCACATATTCATGCATCCGAAATTTTGAGTACAACACATATGCATTACTATCACCATTTACCTTGGGGCATTTTGTCCCCTTTTTATTGTTTGCTCTTTTTCTTTTCTTTTTCTCTCCTTTTTTTTCTATTATTTTTTTCTATTTTTTTTCTTTTCTTTTCTTTTGTTTTTCTCAATGCATATGATTAAAGTATTGAATGCATAAACATGTCCTCAATATTCTTTTTCACATTTCCTCAAGAATATACAACACCCAATTCTCAAACCAAATATTTTTAAACCCAACTTCCCCACACTTAAATCATGAGCACTTTCACTAGTTTAAGCTAACCAAGGATTCAAATTAAGGACATTATTGTTTTCCACTTAGAGTTAGTGATGAGCTAAAGTAAAGAACAAAGGGGTAAAATAGGCTCAAAATTGGTTTGCAAAGGATAATGAAAGGTTAAGGCCATATGGGTATGTAAGCTAAGTGAAACAAAGTCCTCAATCATATAAGTGCATGCATACGTCAAATAATGGAAATATAGAATCAAGTAAGACAAAGATCACAATTATAGAGAGAAAAATACAACCAAAACAAAATATTGGTTGATAAAATGCAACCAATCAAATAGGCTCAAAATCTCAGTGGTTTTGTGTGTTCGAGCTCAAAAACTATGTTCCAAAATAAATTTCTTCAAACAAGTCCAATAAAAATTTTAATTCAAATTAGTGAAATACTCTAAAAAGTTTCTTGAAAAAGAGAATATTACTTCAACCAAGCAGTGGTAAAATATGCATAAAATCAAATAGACAGGCAATCAAACATGCAAATGCAACAACTAACAAATTAAACATTGGTGTTGAGAAGAAAATAACTAACCCACGGAAGTCGGTATCGACCTCCCCACACTTAAAGATTGCACCGTCTTCGGTGCATGCTAAGATGTGCAAGTGGACGGGTGGTTCCAACTGATGCTTTTTCTGCTTCATCAACTTTGATGATCCTCTTCACCCGCTTTGTTGGCGGCTGGATGCTTGTAGATGGAGGCGCCTTAGCTGGAGGTCTCTTGGTTCCTCTCCGCGCTAGTGTCTTGTCAGTGGCCTTCTCTTTTCCTTTCGTGGTACCCATGCCTAAGGAGGAAGGAAAGAGGAAGAATGTTAAATATAGAGAACTAAAAACCAGAGGGAGAAAATTTCAAGTGATAATGGATGCCAAAGAAAAGGTAATAGCTTAAATACATGGTAACTACAACATGTAGGTAAGACATCAATTAAGAGCGAGAAAGGCAATTCATAGTAATTAGATGCAAGAGGTTAAAAGCATGCAAGTAATAGGCATGAGAAGCATAGCTCAAACATCAATGATTAAATGTGCCAAATTAAGGAGCACCAGTATACTGACAACTGTGAGTGATAATCTCAAATACATGTGGAGTCCAAGTGTCGTGAAAAAGAGGCGTTAAAGTATAAGAGTAAAATGAAATATGATGCAGAATGCCATAAGAGTTTTTTCACAAACACTTGGTGTGCAAGTTAAAATAGGAGTGAAAATAATGAATCCAAATGTATGAGAGCTAAATTTAAATGTCAATTGTCAAATCACTCTTCATAATTTTCACAAGCTTAATGGTAATAAGGTATTATCCAAATAAAGTTCCAACACCAACATAAGAATGTATAAAAAAGAAACCATAAATAACTAAGATAACATAAAATTGGAAAGAAAGAAAAATAAATAAATGCAATAATTAAAAGAAGGAGGAAAGAGTAGATAGGGGGAAGAAAAGAAACCTGAGGTAGAAAGTAGTAGATAGTAAGAAGAAATAAGGAAGAAAGAGGGAAGAAGAAAGAAGAAAGAATTAGGAATGAAAAAGAATTAGGATTAGGGGATGGGAGAATTGAAATCAAGCGGTGTAGTGATTCAATTGTGCGTCGCACGTAACGCGTACGCGTACATCACGCGTACGCGTGGGTCGCATATTGTTCAAGCGATGCGTAAGCGTCTGGGATGCGTGCGCGTGCCTTTGGTTGTGCGAATCATGCGAGTCCAGGCCCGCGCATGCACAACTCTCTGTTCATTTCGCACAGAGGCCAAAATTGCTTGCGACCCGTGCGCGTCAGGTACGCGCATTGGTGCGCAGAAATCGTGACGATCCATCTTCTTTGGTAACGGCGCTGAAAACTCAATACGCACGTTTATAATCTTAATTCTTTGTCAAAATTTCGCACAACTAACCAGCAAGTGCACTGGGTCATCCAAGTAATAAACCTTACGTGAATAAAGGTCGATCCCACGGAGATTGTCGGTATGAAGCCAAGCTATGGTCATCTTGTAAATCTCAGTCAGGCGGATTCAAATGGTTATGGAGATTTAATAATTAAAATATAAATAAAATGTAAAATAAAGATAGAGATACTTATGTAATTCATTGGTGAGAATTTCAGATAAGCGTATGGAGATGCTTTGTCCCTTCTGTCTCTCTGCTTTCCTACTGTCTTCATCCAATCCTTCTTACTCCTTTCCATGGCAAGCTGTATGTCGGGCATCACCGCTGTCAATGGCTACATCCCGTCCTCTCAGTGAAAATGGTCCAAATGCTCTATCACAGCACGGCTAATCATCTGTCGGTTCTCGATCATACCGGAATAGGATTTACTATCCTTTTGCGTCTGTCACTACGCTCAGTACTCGCGAGTTTGAAGCTCGTCACAGCCATCCCTTCCCAGATCCTACTCGGAATACCACAGACAAGGTTTAGACTTTCCGGATCTCAGGAATGGCCATCCATGGGTTCTAACTTATACCACGAAGACTCTGATCTCACGATCAGGAGGCTAAGAGATACTCATTCAAGCCTTGTTTGCATGTAGAACGGAAGTGGTTGTCAGGCACGCGTTCATAGGTGAGAATGGTGATGAGCGTCACATAATCATCACATTCATCATGTTCTTTGGTGCGAATGAGTATCTTAGAATAGGAATAAGCTGAATTAAATAGAAAATAGTAGTAATTGTATTAATACTCGAGATACAGCAGAGCTCCACACCTTAATCTATGGAGTGTAGAAACTCTACCGTTGAAAATACATAAGAACAAGGTCCAGGCATGGCCGAGAAGCCAGCCCCTAGACGTGATCAATATGATCCAAAGATAAACTCAGAATGCATAAGATGTAAATACAATAGTAAAAAGTTCTATTTATACTAAACTAGTTACTAGGGTTTACAGAAATGAGTAAATGATGTAGAAATCTACTTCCGGGACCCACTTGGTGTGTGCTTGGGCTGAGCATGAGCTTTAAACATGTAGAGACTTTTCTTGGAGTTAAACGCCAGCTTTGGTGCCAGTTTGGGCGTTTAACTCCACTTTGCAACGTGTTTCTGGCGTTTGACTCCAGAATTGGGCAGAGAGCTAGCGTTCAACGCCAGTTTGCATCATCTATACTCGGTCAAAGTATAAACTATTATATATTTCTGGAAAGCCCTGGATGTTTAATTTCCAACGCAATTAAGAGCACGCCATTTGGAGTTCTGTAGCTCTAGAAAATCCATTTCGAGTGCAGGGAGGTCAGAATCCAACAGCATCAGCAGTCCTTTGTCAGCCTCTGAATCAAATTTTTGCTCAGGTCCCTCAATTTCAGCCAGAAAATACCTGAAATCACAGAAAAACACACAAACTCATAGTAAAGTCCAGAAATGTGATTTTTAATTAAAAACTAATAAAAATATAATAAAAACTAACTAAAACATACTAAAAACAATGCCAAAAAGCGCATAAATTATCCGCTCATCACAACACCAAACTTAAATTGTTGCTTGTCCCCAAGCAACTGAAAATCAAATAGGATAAAAAGAAGAGAATATACTATAAACTCCAAACTATCAATGAAACTTAGCTCCAATCAGATGAGCGGGACTAGTAGCTTTTTGCCTCTTGAATAGTTTTGGCATCCCACTTTATCCTTTGAAGTTCAGAATGATTGGCATCTATAGGAACTTAGAATTCAGATAGTGTTATTGATTCTCCTAGTTCAGTATGTTGATTCTTGAACACAGCTACTTTAAGAGTCTTGGCCGTGGCCCAAAGCACTCTGTTTTCCAGTATTACCACCGGATACATACATGCCTGGTAACGCGGAATTGTGATTACACTTTAATTATGTAAAATTCATTGCTCTTTCTTTCCCTGGCAATGGCACCAAAAACATGATTTCAATACCATGGTTCACAACTCCGTGTAACTGACCAGCAAGTGCACTGGGTCGTCCAAGTAATACCTTACGTGAGTAAAGGTCGATCCCACGGAGATTGTTGGTATGAAGCAAGCTATGGTCACCTTGTAAATCTCAGTCAGGCAGATATAAATTGATAATGGAGTTTTTGAATAATAATTAAATAAACATAAAATAAAGGATAGAAACACTTATGTAAATCGTTGGTGAGAGTTTCAGATAAGTGTATAGAGATGCTTTTGTCCCTCTGAATCTCTGCTTTCCTGTTGTCTTCATCCAATCAGTCTTACTCCTTCCTATGGCAAGCTTTATGTAATGCATCACCATTGTCAATGGCTACTTTCGGTCTTCTCTTAGGAAAATGATCCAAATGCCCTGTCACGGCACGGCTAATCGTCTGTCGATTCTCGATCATGCTGGAATAGGATTTACTATCCTTTTGCGTCTGTCACTACGCCCAGTAATCGCAAGTTTGAAGCTCGTCACAGTCATTCAATCATTGAATCCTACTCGGAATACCACAGACAAGGTTTAGACTTTCCGGATTCTCTTGAATGGCCATCCATGGGTTCTAACTTATACCACGAAGATCCTGATTAAGGGATCCAAGAGACACCCATTCAATCGAAGGTAGAACGGAAGTGGTTGTCAAGCACGCGTTCATGGGGAATGATGATGATTGTCACGTTCATCACATTCAGGTTGAAGTGTGAATGAATATCTTAGAAGTGGAATAAGTTGAATTGAATAGAAAAATAGTAGTACTTTACATTAATCTTTGAGGAACAGCAGAGCTCCACACCTTAATCTATGGAGTGTAGAAACTCTACCGTTGAAAATACATAAGTAAAAGGTCCAGGCATGGCCGAGATGGCCAGCCCCCAAAAAGTGATCTAGGATAGCATAAAATTGATCAAAGATGTCTAATACAATAGTAAAAGGTCCTATTTATACTAGACTAGCTACTAGGGTTTACATGAGTAAGTAATTGATGCATAAATCCACTTCCGGGGCCCACTTGGTGTGTGCTTGGGCTGAGCTTGAATGTTACACGTGCAGAGGCCAATTGTGGAGTTGAACGCCAGGTTTTGATCCATTTCTGGCGCTGAACTCTGGTTCTTGATCCATTTCTGGCGCTGGACGCCAGATTTGGGCAGAGAGCTGGCGTTGAACGCCAGTTTACGTCATCTATCCTCGAGCAAAGTATGGAATATTATATATTGCTGGAAAGCCCTGGATGTCTACTTTCCAACGCAATTGGAAGCGCGCCAATTTGAGTTCTGTAGCTCCAGAAAATCCACTTTAAGTGCAGGGAGGTTAGAATCTAACAGCATCTGCAGTCCTTCTTCAACCTCTGAATCTGATTTCTGCTCAAGTCCCTCAATTTCAGCCAGAAAATACCTGAAATCACAGAAAAACACACAAACTCATAGTAAAGTCCAGAAATGTGAATTTAACATAAAAATTAATGAAAACATCCCTAAAAGTAACTAGATTCTACTAAAAACATACTAAAAACAATGCCAAAAAGCGTATAAATTATCCGCTCATCACAACACCAAACTTAAATTGTTGCTTGTCCCCAAGCAACTGAAAATCAAATAGGATAAAAAGAAGAGAATATACTATAAATTCTAAACTATCAAGGAAACATAGCCCAAATTAGATGAGCGGGACTTATAGCTTTTTGCCTCTTGAATAGTTTTGGCATCTCACTCTATCCATTGAAGTTCAGAATGATTGGCATCTATAGGAACTCAGAGTTCAGATAGTGTTATTGATTCTCCTAGTTCAGTATGATGATTTTTGAACACAGCTTCTTTATGAGTCTTGGCCGTGGCCCTAAGCACTTTGTTTTCCAGTATTACCACCGGATACATAAATGCCACAGACACATAATTGGGTGAACCTTTTTAGATTGTGACTCAGCTTTTCTAAAGTCCCCAATTAGAGGTGTCCAGGGTTCTTAAGCACACTCTTTTTTTGCTTTGGACCTTGACTTTAACCGCTCAGTCTCAAGTTTTCACTTGACACCTACACGCCACAAGCACATGGTTAGGGACAGCTTGGTTTAGCCGCTTAGACCGGGATTTGATTCCTTTAGGCCCTCCTAACCACTGATTCTCAAAGCCTTGGGATCCTTTTTATTACCCTTGCCTTTTGGTTTTAAGGGTTATTGGCTTTTTGCTCTTGCCTTTTGGTTTTAAGAGCTTTGGCTTTTTTTGCTTGCTTTTTCTTTTTCTTTCTATTTTTTTTTCGCTATTTTTTTTTTCTGCAAGCTTTGTTCTTTGCTGCTTTTTCTTGCTTTAAGAATCATTTTTATGATTTTTCATATTATCAAATAACATGTCTCCTTGTCATCATTCTTTCAAGAGCCAACATATTTAACATTCTTAAACAACAACTTCAAAAGACATATGCACTGTTTCAAGCATTCATTCAGAAAACAAAAAGTATTGTCACCACATCAATATAATTAAACTAAGTTCAAGGATAAATTCGAAACTCATGTACTTCTTGTTCTTTTGAATTAAAACATTTTTCATTTAAGAGAGGTGATGGATTCATAGGACATTTATAACTTTAAGACAAAGTTTACTAACTACTAATGATCATGTAATAAAGACACAAACATAGATAGGCACATAACATATAAAAACGAAAAACAGAAGAAATAAGAACAAGGAATGAATCCACCTTAGTGATGGTGGCGTTTCCTCCTTGAGGAACCAATGATGTCCTTGAGCTCTTCTATGTCTCTTCTTTGTCTTTGTTGCTCCTCCCTCATTGCTTTTTGATCTTCTCTTATTTCATGAAGCATGATGGAGTGCTCTTGATGTTCCACCCTTAGTTGTCCCATGTTGGAACTTATTTCTTCTAGGGAGGTGTTGATGTTCTCCCCAAAAGTTATTTGGAGGAAAGTGCATTTGAGGCATCTCCGGGATCTCATGGTGATGAGCTCCATACGCCTCTTGAGCTCCATTAATGGGCTCTCTTGCTTGCTCCATCCTTTTCTTGGTGATGGGATTTCCTTCCTCAATGGAAGTGTCACCTTCTATGAAAGCTCCAGCTGAGTAACATAGATGGCAAATTAGATGAGGAAAAGCTAGCCTTGACCCAGGAGAGGGCTTGTCGGCTATTTTTTTAGAGTTCACTGGAGATGACTTCATGAACTTCTACTTCCTCTCCAATCATGATGCTATGAATCATGATGGCCCGATCCACAGTAACTTCAGATCGGTTGCTAGTGGGGATGATGGAGCATTGGATGAATTCCAACTATCCTCTAGCTATAGGCTTGAGGTCCAGTCTTCTTAGTTGAACTGGCTTGCCTTTGGAGTCAATCTTCCATTGAGCTTCTTCCACACATATGTCCACAAGGACTTGGTCCAACCTTTGATCAAAGTTGACCCTTCTAGTGTAGGGGCATGCGTTTTCTTCCATGTTTGGCAAGTTGAACGCCAACCTCACATTCTCCGGACTAAAATCTAAGTAATTCCCCCGAACCATTGTAACATAGTTCTTTGGATCCGGGTTCTTACTTTGATCATGGTTCTTGGTGATCCATGCATTGGCATAGAACTCTTGAACCATTAGGATGCCGACTTGTTGGATGGGGTTTGTTAGAACTTCCCAATCTCTTCTTTGAATCTCATGTCGGATCTCCGGATACTCATTTCTTTTGAGTTTGAAAGGGACCTCGGGGATCACCTTCTTCTTGGCCACAACATCATAGAAGTGGTCTTGATGGGCTTTGGAGATGAACCTTTCCATCTCCCATGACTCGGATGTGGAAGCTTTTGTCTTCCCTTTCCCTCTTCTAGAGGATTCTCCGGTCTTAGGTGCCATCAATGGTAATGGAAAAACAAAAAAGCTATGCTTTTACCACACCAAACTTAGAATATTGCTCGTCCTCGAGCAATAAACGAAAGAATAGAAGAAGAAGAAGAAGAAATGGAGGAGGTGGAGAAGGAGATGTGTGTTTCGGCCAAGAAGGGTATAGAGGGGTGTGTTGTGTGAAAATGAAGAGGAATGGAGAGCTTTATATAGGGAAGGGAGGGGGGGTAAGGTTTCGGCCATATGGGTGGGTTTGGGTGGGAAATTGGTTTTGAATTTCGAAGGTGGGTGGAGTTTATGAGGTAGGTTTATGGGGAAGAGTGGGTAGATGTGAGTGGTGAAGGGTTAATAGGGAAGAGGGATGGAGATGATAGGTGAAGGGTTTTGGGGAAGAGTGATTATAGGATTGTGTGAAAGAGGGGTGAGAAGAGAGTGAGTGGAGGTAGGTGGGGATCCTGTGGGGTCCACAGATCCTGAGATGATCCTGTGGGGTCCACAGATCCTGAGATGATCCTATGGGATCCACAGATCTTGAGATGATCCTGTGGAGTCCACAGATCTTGAGGTGTTCAAGGATTTACAACCTTGCACCAAATTGGGCATGTAAAATGCCTTTGCATCCAACTCTGGGCGTTCAGCGCCAAGTTGGTGCCTATTTTGGGCGTTCAACGCCCATTTGTAGTCCATTTCTGGCGTTGAACGCCAGAACCATGCTTGTTCTGGGCGTTCAGCGCCAGCTCTTCTCCAGGGTGCAATTCTGGCGTTCAGCGCCAGATTGGTGTCCATTTTGGGCGTTCAGCGCCCAGACACTACCCATTTTGGGCGTTCAGCGCCAGAACTATACTCTGTTCTGGCGTTGAACGCCAGACAGGTGCTTCCTCCTGGGTGTGATTTTTCTTCTGCTGTTTTTATTTTTTCTGTTTATTTTGTGACTCCACATGATCATGAACCTATAAAGACATATAACCAATAAAAATATAATTAGATAAACATTGGTTTGCCTCCCAACAAGCACTTCTTTAATGTCAATAGCTTGACAGTGGGCTCTCATGGAGCCTCACAGATGTTCAGAGCTTTGTTGAGACTCCCCAACACCAAACTTAGAGTTTGACTGTGGGGGCTCTAGCTGACTCTGTAGTGAGAGAAGCTTTTCATGCTTCCTCTCCATGGTTGCAGAGAGAGATCCTTGAGTTTTAAACACAAGGTTGTCCTTATTTAATTGAAGGACTAATTCACCTCTGTCAACATCAATCACAGCTCTTGCTGTGGCTAGGAAGGGTCTTCCAAGGATGATGGATTCATCCTCATCCTTCCCAGTGTCTAGGATTATGAAATCAGCAGGGATGTAAAGGCCTTCAACCTTTACTAACATGTCCTCTACTTGTCCATAAGCCTCTTTTCTTGAGCTGTCTGCCATCTCTAATGAGATTCTAGCAGCTTGCACCTCAAATATTCCCAGCTTCTCCATTACAGAGAGTGGCATGAGGTTTATCCCTGACCCAAGGTCACATAGAGCCTTCTCAAAGGTCATGGTGCCTATGGTACAAGGTATGGGGAACTTTCCTGGATCCTCTTTCTTCTGAGGTAGTCTCAGTAATTCCAATGCATTTAGTTCATCAGTGAACAGGGGAGGTTCATCTCCCCAAGTCATTTTACCAAATAAGTTGGCATTCAGCTTCATGATTGCACCAAGGAACTTGGCAACTTGCTCTTCAGTGACATCCTCATTCTCTTCAGAAGAGGAATACTCATCAGAGCTCATGAAGGGTGTAAGGAGATTCAAAGGAATCTCTATGGTCTCTAGATGAGCCTCAGAGTCCGTTGGTTCCTCAAAGGGAAACTCCTTATTGATCACTGGACGTCCCAGGAGGTCTTCCTCACTGGGATTCACGTCCTCTCCTTCCTCTCTAGGTTCGGCCGTGTTGACTATATCAATGGCCTTGCACTCTCCTTTTGGATTTTCTTCTGTATTGCTTGGGAGAGTACTAGGAGGGATTTCAGTGATCCTTTTACTCAGCTGGCCCACTTGTGCCTCCAAATTTCTGATGGAGGACCTTGTTTCATTCATGAAACTTAAAGTGGCCTTAGATAGATCAGAGACTAGATTTGATAAATTAAAAGTATTTTGTTCAGAGTTCTCTGTCTGTTGCTGAGTAGATGATGGAAAAGGTTTACTATTGTTAAACCTATTTCTTCCACCATTATTAAAGCCTTGTTGTGGCTTTTGTTGATCCTTCCATGAGAAATTTGGATGATTTCTCCATGATGAGTTATAGGTGTTTCCATAAGGTTCACCTAAATAATTTACCTCTGCTATTGCAGGGTTCTCAGGATCATAGGCCTCTTATTCAGAAGGCGCCTCTTGAGTACTGTTGGATGCAGCTTGCAATCCATTCAGACTCTGAGAAATCATATTGACCTGTTGGGTCAATAATTTGTTCTGAGCCAATATGGCATTCAGAGTATCAATCTCAAGAACTCCCTTCTTTTGAGGCGTCCCATTGCTTATAGGATTTCTCTCAGAAGTGTACATGAACTGGTTGTTAGCAACCATGTCAATAAGTTCTTGAGCTTCTGCAGGCGTTTTCTTTAGGTGTATGGATCCACCTGCAGAAGTATCTAATGACATTTTAGCTAAGTCAGACAAACCATCATAGAAGATATCCAGGATGGTCCATTCTGAAAGCATGTCAGTAGGACACTTTTTGGTCAGTCCTTTGTATCTCTCCCAAGCTTCATAGAGGGATTCACCTTCTTTCTGTCTGAAGGTCTGAACGTCCACTCTAATCTTACTAAGCTTTTGAGGAGGAAAGAACTTGGCTAGGAAAGCCTTGACCAGCTTATCCCATGAGTTCAGGCTATCCTTAGGTTGAGAATCCAACCAGAGTCTAGCTCTGTCTCTTACAGTAAAGGAAAAAGCATGAGCCTGTAGACTTCAGGATCTACTCCATTATTCTTTACAGTATCACATATCTGCAAGAATTCAGTTAAGAACTGAAAGGGATCTTCAGATGTAAGTCCATGAAACTTGCAATTTTGTTGCATTAGAGAAACTAGCTGAGGTTTCAGCTCAAAATTGTTTGCTCCAATGGTTGGGATGGAGATGCTTCTTCCATGTAAATTGGAATTTGGTGCAGTAAAGTCACCAAGCATTCTCCTTGCATTGTTGTTGGGTTCGGCTGCCATCTCCTTTACTTGTTCGAAATTTTCAATCAAGTTGTCTCTGGATTGTTGTAATTTAGCTTCTCTTAGTTTCCTCTTCAGAGTCCTTTCAGGTTCTGGATCAGCTTCAACAAGAATGCTTTTTTTCTTGTTCCTGCTCATAAGAAAGAGAAGAGAACAAGAAAAGAAGAGGAATCCTCTATGTCACAGTAAAGAGGTTCCTTATTGTTAGTAGAAGAAAAGAAGAAGAGAAAAATCTGAACTCAGAGAAAGAGAGAGGGTTCGGATTTTTGGTGGGTGAAGGAGAGATGTTAGTAGATGAATAAATAAACAGAAGGAGATGAGAGAGAAGAAGAATTTTTCGAAAATAATTTTTAAAAAAGAGTTAGTGATTTTCGAAAATAAAAATTAAAAAGTAAAATGATTTAGTTAATTAAAAAGAAATTTTTGAAAAAGGGGGAGATATTTTCGAAAATTAGAGAGAGAGAGTTAGTTAGGTAGTTTTGAAAAAGATAAGAAACAAACAAAAAGTTAGTTAGTTAGTTGAAACAAATTTTGAAAATCAATTTTGAAGAGATAAGAAGATAAGAGGTTAGAAAAGATATTTTGAAATCAAATTTTTGAGAGAGGTAAGATAAGAAGATATTTTTGAAAAGATATGATTGAAATTAGTTTTGAAAAAGATTTGATTTTTAAAATCACAATTAATGACTTGATTCACAAGAAATCATAAAATATGATTCTAGAACTTAAAGTTTGAATCTTTCTTAACAAGTAAGTAACAAACTTCAAAATTTTTTTGAATCAAAACATTAATTGTTAATATTATTTTCGAAAATTATGTGATAAAGATAAGAAAAAGATTTTTGAAAAATATTTTGAAAAAGATTTTTGAAATTTTCGAAAATAATGAAAAAGATATGATTTTTGAAAAAGATTTTGAAAAAGATAAGATTTTCAAATTGAAAATTTGATTTGACTCATAAGAAACAACTTGATTTTTAAAAAATTTTGAAAAAGTCAACTCAAATTTTCGAATTTGATGAGAGAAAAAGGGAAAGATATTTTTTTTTATTTTTGAAACTTTTATGAAAAACATGAAAATGATGCAATGCATGAAAATTTTTGGATCAAAACAATTAATGCATGCAAGAATGCTATGAATGTCAAGATGAACACCAAGAACACTTTGAAGATCATGATGAACATCAAGAACATATTTTTGAAAATCTTTTTATGCAAAGAAAACATGTAAGACACCAAACTTTAGAAATCTTTCATGTTTAGACTCTAACAAACGAAAAATGCATATGAAAAACAACAAAAGATGCAAAACAAGAAAAACATCAAGATCAAACAAGAAGACTTACCAAGAACAACTTGAAGATCATGAAGAACACTATGAATGCATGAATTTCGAAAAATGCAAGATGCATATGCAATTGACACCAAACTTATGATATGACTCAAGACTCAAACAAGAAACACAAAAAATATTTTTGATTTTTATGATTTTCTAATTTTTTTGGTATTTTTCAAAAATTATATGAAAAAGAAAAATAAGGATTCCAAAATTTTTAATATGAATTCCAAGAATCTTGCATTCTTAGTCTAAAGCTTCAGTCCAGGAATTAGACATGGCTCACTAGCCAGCCAAGCTTTCAATGAAAACTCCGGTCCAAAACACTAGACATGGCCAATGGCCAGCCAAGCTTTAGCATGTAACTCAGACATGACATGCCTGACATACCCTACAGTCGTATAACAGCTGATGGTTGGAAGCCTCAGTCCAAAAGAATTTAGACATGGCTTTACAGCCAGCCAGGCTTCACATGCTTCATGAAACACTAGAATTCATTCTTAAAAATTCTGAATCTAAAAAAAAAAATTTTTCGAAAACAGATGAGAAATTTTTGAAAGATTTTTGAAAAATTTTTGAAAAGAAAACGAAAAGAAAATTACCTAATCTGAGCAACAAGATGAGCCGTCAGTTGTCCAAACTCAAGCAATCCCCGGCAACGGCGCCAAAAACTTGGTAACGCGGAATCGTGATTACACTTTAATTATGTAAAATTCATTGCTCTTTCTTTCCCTGGCAATGGCGCCAAAAACATGATGCCAATACCATGGTTCACAACTCCGTGTAATTGACCAGCAAGTGCACTGGGTCGTCCAAGTAATACCTTACGTGAGTAAGGGTCGATCCCACGGAGATTGTTGGTATGAAGCAAGCTATGGTCACCTTGTAAATCTCAGTCAGGCAGATATAAATTGATAATGGAATTTTCGAATAATAATTAAATAAACATAAAATAAAGGATAGAAACACTTATGTAAATCGTTGGTGAAAGTTTCAGATAAGTGTATAGAGATGCTTTTGTCCCTCTGAATATCTGCTTTCCTGCTGTCTTCATCCAATCAGTCTTACTCCTTCCTATGGCAAGCTTTATGTAATGCATCACCATTGTCAATGGCTACTTTCGGTCTTCTCTCGGAAAAATGATCCAAATGCCCTGTCACGGCACGGCTAATCGTCTGTCGGTTCTCGATCATGCTGGAATAGGATTTACTATCCTTTTGCGTCTGTCACTACGCCCAGCAATCGTGAGTTTGAAGCTCGTCACAGTCATTCAATCATTGAATCCTACTCGGAATACCACAGACAAGGTTTAGACTTTCCGGATTCTCTTGAATGGCCATCCATTGGTTCTAACTTATACCACGAAGATCCTGATTAAGGGATCCAAGAGACACCCATTCAATCGAAGGTAGAACGGAAGTGGTTGTCAGGCACGCGTTCATGGGGAATGATGATGATTGTCACGTTCATCACATTCAGGTTGAAGTGCGAATGAATATCTTAGAAGCGGAATAAGTTGAATTGAATAGAAAAACAGTAGTACTTTGCATTAATCTTTGAGGAACAGCAGAGCTCCACACCTTAATCTATGGAGTGTAGAAACTCTACCGTTGAAAATACATAAGTAAAAGGTCCAGGCATGGCCGAGATGGCCAGCCCCCAAAATGTGATCTAGGATAGCATAAAACTGATCAAAGATGTCTAATACAATAGTAAAAGGTCCTATTTATACTAGACTAGCTACTAGGGTTTACATGAGTAAGTAATTGATGCATAAATCCACTTCTGGGGCCCACTTGGTGTGTGCTTGGGCTGAGCTTGAATGTTACACGTGCAGAGGCCATTTGTGGAGTTGAATGCCAGGTTTTGATCCATTTCTGGCGCTGAACTCTGGTTCTTGATCCATTTCTGGCGCTGGACGCCAGATTTGGGCAGAGAGCTGGCGTTGAACGCCAGTTTACGTCGTCTATCCTCGAGCAAAGTATGGACTATTATATATTGCTGGAAAGCCCTAGATTTCTAATTTCCAACGCAATTGGAAGCGCGCCATTTGGAGTTCTGTAGCTCCAGAAAATCCACTTTGAGTGCAGGGAGGTCAGAATCTAACAGCATCTGCAGTCCTTCTTCAACCTCTGAATCTGATTTCTGCTCAAGTCCCTCAATTTCAGCCAGAAAATACCTGAAATCATAAAAAAACACACAAACTCATAGTAAAGTCCAGAAATGTGAATTTAACATAAAAACTAATGAAAACGTCCTGAAAAAGTAACTAGATTCTACTAAAAACATACTATAAACAATGCCAAAAAGCGTATAATTTATCCGCTCATCAATGCCACAGACACATAACTGGGTGAACCTTTTCAGATTGTGACTCAGCTTTGCTAAAGTTCCCAATTAGAGGTGTCCAGGGTTCTTAAGCACACTCTTTTTTCTTTGGATCACGACTTTAACCGCTCAGTCTCAAGCTTTTCACTTGACACCTTTACGCCACAAGCACATGGTTAGGGACAACTTAGTTTAGCCACTTAGGCCAGGATTTGATTCCTTTAGGCCCTCCTATCCACTGATGCTCAAAGCCTTGGATCCTTTTTATTACCCTTGCCTTTTGGTTTTAAGGGCTATTGGCTTTTTCTGCTTGCTTTTTTTTCTGCAAGCTTTTGTATTCACTACTTTTTCTTGCTTCAAGAATCATTTTTATGATTTTTCAGATCATCAAATAACATTTCTCATTTTTCATCATTCTTCAAGAGCCAACATATTTAACATTCATGAACGACAAATTCAAAAGACATATGCACTGTTCAAGGATTCATTCAGAAAACAAAAAGTATTGTCACCACATCAAAATAATTAAACTAATTTCAAGGATGAGTTTGAAATCATGTACTTCTTGTTCTTTTGTAATTAAAACATTTTTCATTTAAGAAAGGTGATGGATTCATAGGACATTCATAACTTTAAGGCATAGTTACTAGACACTAATGATCATATAGTAAAGACACAAACATAAATAAAACATAAAGCATAGTAAATGAAAAACGGGTAAATAAGAACAAGGAGATTAAGGAACGGGTCCACCTTAGTGAGGGTGGCGTCTTCCTCTTCTTGAAGAGCCAATGGTGCTCTTAAGCTCCTCTATGTCTCTTCCTTGTCTTTATTGTTCCTCCCTCGTAGCTTTTTGATCTTCTCTAATCTCATGGAGGATGATGGAATGCTCTTGGTGCTCCATCCTTAGTTGTTCCATGTTGGAACTTAATTCTCCTAGGGAGGTGTTGATTTGCTCCCAATAGTTTTGTGGAGGGAAGTGCATCTCTTGAGGCATCTCAGGGATTTCTTGATGATGAGCTTCCTCATGCGTCTCTTGAACTCCATGAATAGGCTCTCTTGTTTGCTCCATCCTCTTCTTGGTGATGGGCTTATCCTCATAAATGAGGATATCTCCCTCTATGTCAATCCCAGCCGAATTGCAGAGGTGGCAAATGAGGTGAGAAAAGGCTAACCTTGCCAAAGTGGAAGGCTTGTCAGCCACCTTGTAGAGTTCTTGAGGTATAATCTCATGAACTTCAACTTCCTCCCCAATCATGATACTATGGATCATGATGGCCCGGTCTACAGTAACTTTAGACCGGTTGCTAGTAGGAATGATTGAGCGTTGAATGAACTCCAACCATCCTCTAGTTACAAGCTTTAGGTCCAGTCTTCTCAGTTGAACCGGTTTGCCTTTTGAGTCAATCTTCCATTGAGCTCCTTCCACACATATGTCCATGAGGACTTGGTCCAACCTTTGATCAAAGTTGACCCTTCTAGTGTAGGGGCGTGCGTTTTCCTCCATCATTGGCAAGTTGAATGCCAACCTTACACTTTTTGGACTGAAATCTAAGTATTTCCCCCGAACCAAGGTAAGCCAATTCTTGGGATTCAGGTTCATACTTTGATCATGGTTCCTAGTGATCCATGCGTTCGCATAGAACTCTTGAACCATTAGGATCCCGACTTGTTGAATGGGGTTGGTGAGGACTTCCCAACCTCTTCTTTGAATTTCAAGTCGGATCTCCGGATACTCATTCTTCTTGAGCTTGAAAGGAACCTCAGGGATCACTTTCTTCTTGGCCACAACTTCATAGAAGTGGTCTTGATGGACTTTTGAGATGAATCTCTCCATCTCCCATGACTCAGAGGTGGAAGCAATTGCCTTCCCTTTCCTCTTTCTTGAGGTTTCTCTGGCCTTAGGTGCCATCAATGGTTATGGAAAAACAAAAAAGCTATGCTTTTACCACACCAAACTTAGAATGTTTGCTCGTCCTCGAGCAAAAGAAGAGGAGAAATAGTAGAAGAAGAAGAAGAAGAATAGAGGAGAAGGAGAGATGGGTATATTCGGCCAAGGGGAAGAATAAAGGGTTGTGTTATGTAAAAATAAAGAAGTAGTGAGGGGTTTATATAGTGGAGGGGGGATTTTTTGGGTTCGGCCATTTAGGGTGGGTTTGGGTGGGAAAGTGTGGATGGATATGAGTGGTGAAGAGGTGATGGGGAAGAGAGATTGAGGTGATTGGTGAATAGGTGTTTGGGGAAGAGGGTTATTGGATTGTGTGAGGAAGAAGAGAGAAGGTGAGTTGAGGTAGGTGGGGATCCTGTGGGGTCCACAGATCCTGAGGTGATCCTATGGGGTCCAAAGATCCTGAGGTGATCCTGTGGGGTCCACAGATCTTGAGGTGTCAAGGAATTCACATCCCTGCACCTTTTAGGCATGTAAAACGCCCTATGTATGCAATCCTGGCGTTTAACACTAGACTGCTGGCCATTTCTGGCGTTAAACGCCACTTTCATGCCCATTTCTGGCGTTAAACGCCAGTTCCATGCTTGTTTTTGGCGTTTAACGCCAGCTTTCCTCACTGTGCAATCCTGGCATTTAAACGCCAGACTGCTGCTTGTTTCTGGCGTTTAACGCCAGTTTCATGCTCTGTTATGGCGTTAAACGCCAGTAAGCTCTTCCTCCAGGGTGAGCTGTTTTTCATTCTGTTTTTCATTCTGTTCTTCCTCCAGACTGGTGCCCATTTCTGGCATTAAACGCCCAAAATGGTGCTAGACTGGGCGTTTAATGCCCATTCTGCTAGCCTTACTGGCGTCTAAACGCCAGTAAGCTCTTCTTCCAGGGTGAGCTATTTTTCATTATGTTTTTCATTCTGTTTTTGATTTTTCAGTAATTTTTGTGACTTCACATGATCATCAACCTACAGAAAACATAAAATAGCAATGGAAAATAAATAAACATAAGTAAATAACATTGGGTTGCCTCCCAACAAGCGCTTCTTTAATGTCAATAGCTTGACGGTGAGCTCCCATGGAGCCTCACAGATGTTCAGAGCATTGTTGATACCTCCCAACACCAAACTTAGAGTTTGGATATGGGGGTACAACACCAAACTTAGAGTTTGGTTGTGGCCTCCCAACACCAAACTTAGAGTTTGACTGTGGGGGCTCTGGTTGACTCTACAGTGAGAGAAGCTTTTCATGCTTCCTCTCCATGGTTATAGAAGGAGATTCTTGAGTTTTAAACACAAGGTTGCCCTCATTCAGTTGAAGGATCAATTCTCCTCTGTCCACATCAATCACAGCTTTTGCTGTGGCTAGGAAGGGTCTTCCAAGGATGATAGATTCATCCTCATCCTTCCCAGTGTCTAGGATTATGAAATCAGCAGGGATGTAAAGGCCTTCAACCCTTACTAACACGTCCTCTACTTGTCCATAAGCCTCTTTTCTTGAGTTGTCTACCATCTCTAATGAGATTCTGGCAGCTTGCACCTCAAAGATCCCAAGTTTCTCCATTACAGAGAGTGACATTAAGTTTATGCTTGATCCCAGGTCACACAGAGCCTTCTTAAAGGTCATGGTGCCTATGTTACAGGGAATTAGGAATTTACTAGGATCTTGTTTCTTTTGAGGTAGAGTTTGCTAAACCAAGGCATTTAGTTCCTTGATAAGCAATGGAGGTTCATCCTCCCAAGTCTTATTACCAAACAATTTGGCATTCAGCTTCATGATTGCTCCTAAATATTGAACAACTTGCTCTTCAACAATGTCTTTATCTTCTTCAGAAGATGAATAGTCATCAGAGCTCATGAATGGTAAAAAGAGATTCAATGGAATCTCTATGGTCTCTAGATGAGCCTCAGATTCCTCTGGTTCCTCAAAGGGAAACTCCTTATTGGTCATTGAACGTCCCAGGAGGTCTTCCTCACTAGGATTCACGTCCTCCTCCTCCTCTATGGGTTCGGCCACACTAAGCAAAGTTATGGCCTTGCACTCTCCTTTTGGATTTTCTTCTGTATTGCTTGGGAGAGTACTAGGAGGAGTTTCAATGACTCTTTTACTCAGTTGGCCCACTTGTGCCTCCAAGTTTCTAATGGAGGACCTTGTTTCATTCATGAAACTCAAAGTGGCCTTAGATAGATCAAAGACTAAATTGGCTAAGCCAGATGGATTCTGCTCAGACTTCTCTGTCTGTTGCTGAGTGGATGATGGAAAAGGCTTGTTATTGCTAAATCTGTTTCTTCCACCATTGTTAAAGCCTTGTTAAGGCTTTTGTTGATCCTTCAATGAGAAATTTGGATGATTTCTCCATGAGGGATTATAGGTGTTTCCATAGGTTTCACCCATGTAATTCACCTCTGCTATTACAGGATTCTCAGGATCATAAGCCTCTTCTTTAGAAGATGCCTCTTGAGTACTGTTGGTTGCAGCTTGCAATCCATTCAGACTCTGAGAAATCATATTGACTTGCTGAGTCAATAATTTGTTCTGAGCTAATATGGCATTCAGAGCATCAATTTCAAGAACTCCCTTCCTCTAAGGCGTCCCATTATTCACAGGATTCCTTTCAGAAGTGTACATAAAATGGTTATTTGCAACCATGTCTATGAGTTCCTGAGCTTCTGCAGGTATTTTCTTTAGGTGAATGGATCCACCTACAGAAGTGTCCAATGACATCTTAGCTAATTCAGACAGACCATCATAGAATATATCCAGGATGGTCCATTCTGAAAGCATGTCAGAAGGACACTTTTTGGTCAGTTCCTTGTATCTCTCCCAAGCTTCATAGAGGGATTCACCTTCTTTTTGTCTGAAGGTTTGAACATCCACTCTAAGCTTACTAAGCTTTTGAGGAGGAAAGAACTTGGCTAAGAAAGTCGTGACCAGCTTATCCCAAGAGTTCAGGCTATCCTTAGGTTGAGAATCCAACCATATTTTAGCTCTGTCTCTTACAGCAAATGGGAAAAGCATAAGCCTGTAGACCTCGGGATCAACCCCATTGGTCTTAACAGTATCACAAATCTGCAAGAATTCAGTTAAGAACTGAAAAGGATCTTCTGATGGAAGTCCATGAAACTTGCAGTTCTGTTGCATCAGAAAAACTAATTGAGATTTAAGCTCAAAATTGTTTACTCCAATGGTAGGGATTGAGATGCTTCTTCCATGTAAATTGGAATTTGGTGCAGTGAAGTCACCAAGCATCTTCCTTACATTGTTATTATTTTCGGCTGCCATCTCCTTTTTCTTTTCGAAAATTTCTGTAAGGTTGTCTCTGGATTGTTGTATTTTAGCTTCTCTTAGTTTCCTCTTTAGAGTCCTTTCAGGTTCAGGATCTGCTTCAACAAGAATGTTCTTGTCCTTGCTCCTGCTCATATGAAAAAGAAAAGAACACAAAAGAAAATATGAAATCCTCTATATCACAGTATAGAGATTCCTTATGCAAGTATAAGAAGAAAAGAATATAAGAAGGAGAAGAGAAGAACTCGAACACAGAGAGGAAGATGGTGTTCGAATTTTTGGGTGGAAGAGAAGTGTTAATAGATGAATAAATAAATAGAAGGAGATGAGGAAGAGAAGAATTCGAAAATTCAATAAAAATAAAAATTAAAGTTAAAATTCGAAAATAAAAATTGAAACTAAATTAAATTAAAATTTAAAACAATTAGTTAATTAGAATTGAATTTTGAAAAAGAGGGAAGGGATTTTCGAAAATTAGAAAGAAAAAATTAGTTAGGTAGTTTTGAAAAAGATAAGAATTAAACAAAAAGATAAGATGAATTTAAAAAGATTTGAAAATCAATTTTGAAAAGATAGGAAGTTAGAAAAGATTTTGAAATTGAATTTGAAAAAGATGTGATTGAAATTTATTTTGAAAAAGATTTGAAAAAGAATTTTGAAAAGATTTGATTTTGAAAATTAAAGTTGATTACTTGACTAGCAAGAAACAAAAAGATATGATTTTGAAAATTAAAGATTGAATCTTTCTTACTAGGCAAGTAACAAACTTAATATTTTTGAATCAATCACATTAATTGTTAGCATTAAAAAGATTTTGAAAATAAATTTTGAAATTTTCAAAATTAAGAAAGGAAATAATGAAAAAGATTTGATTTTTGAAAAAGGTTTAGAAAAGATAGAATTTTTAAATTGAAAATTTGATTTGACTCATAAGAAACAACTAGATTTTAAAAATTTTTTAAAAAGTCAACTCAAATTTTTGAAAATTATGAGATAAAAAAGGGAAAGATATATATAATTTTTTTTTATTTTTGAATTTTTAATGAAGAAAGAGAAAAACAATAAAAAGACTCAAACATGAAAATTATGAATCAAAATACAAGATGCATGCAAGAACACTATGAATGTCAAGATGAACACCAAGAACACTTTGAAGATCAAGATGAACATCAAGACTTATTTTTGAAAATTTTCAAAAAAAGAAAAACATGCAAGACACCAAACTTAGAAATTTTCAAACTTTAGACACTAACAAATTAAAAATGCATATGAAAAACAACAAAAGACACAAATCATAAAAATGCAAAGATCAAACAAAGAAGAACATCAAGAACAACTTGAAGATCATGAAGAACACCATGCATGTATTTTTCGAAAATTTAAAGCAAAACTAAAAAGATGCAATAGACACCAAACTTAAAAATTGACACTAGACTTAAACAAGAAACATCAAATTTTTTGTTTTTATGATTTTATTAAAATTTTTTTTTGATTTTTCGAAAATTACTTTGTGAAAAACGAAAAAGAATTTTTTTTTGTATTTTTCAAAAATAAGAAATAAAAAGCTTAAAAATAAAATAAAATTACCTAATCTGAGCAACAAGATAAACCGTCAGTTGTCCAAACTCGAACAATCCCCGGCAACGGCGCCAAAAACTTGGTGCGCAGAAATCGTGACGGTCCATCTTCTTTGGTAATGGTGCTGAAAACTCAATACGCACGTTTATAATCTTAATTCTTTGTCACAATTTCGCACAACTAACCAGCAAGTGCACTGGGTCGTCCAAGTAATAAACCTTACGTGAGTAAGGGTCGATCCCACGGAGATTGTCGGTATGAAGCAAGCTATGGTCATCTTGTAAATCTCAGTCAGGCGGATTCAAATGGTTATGGAGATTTAATAATTAAAATATAAATAAAACGTAAAATAAAGATAGAGATACTTATGTAATTCATTGGTGAGAATTTCAGATAAGCGTATGGAGATGCTTTGTCCTTTCTGTCTCTCTGCTTTCCTACTGTCTTCATCCAATCCTTCTTACTCCTTTCCATGGCAAGCTGTATGTCGGGCATCACCGTTGTTAATGGCTACATCCCGTCCTCTCAGTGAAAATGGTCCAAATGCTCTGTCACAGCACGGCTAATCATCTGTCGGTTCTGGATCATACCGGAATAGGATTTACTATCCTTTTGCGTCTGTCACTACGCCCAGTACTTGCGAGTTTGAAGCTCATCACAACCATCCCTTCCCAGATCCTACTCGGAATACCACAGACAAGGTTTAGACTTTCTGGATCTCGGGAATGGCCATCCATGGGTTCTAACTTATACCACGAAGACTCTGATCTCACGATCAGGAGGCTAAGAGATACTCATTCAAGCCTTGTTTGCATGTAGAACGGAAGTGGTTGTCAGGCACGCGTTCATAGGTGAGAATGGTGATGAGCATCACATAATCATCACATTCATCATGTTCTTGGGTGCGAATGAGTATCTTAGAATAGGAATAAGCTGAATTGAATAGAAAATAGTAGTAATTGCATTAATACTCGAGGTACAGCAGAGCTCCACACCTTAATCTAAGGAGTGTAGAAACTCTACCGTTGAAAATACGTAAGAACAAGGTCCAGGCATGGCTGAGAGGCCAGTCCCTAGACGTGATCAATATGATCTAAAGATAAACACAGAATGCATAAGATGTAAATACAATAGTAAAAAGTTCTATTTATACTAAACTAGTTACTAGGGTTTACAGAAATGAGTAAATGATGTAGAAATCCACTTCCGGGGCCCACTTGGTGTGTGCTTGGGCTGAGCATGAGCTTTAAACATGTAGAGACTTTTCTTGGAGTTAAACGCCAGCTTTGGTGCTAGTTTGGGCGTTTAACTCCACTTTGCAACGTGTTTTTGGCGTTTGACTCCATAATTGGGTAGAGAGCTGACGTTCAACGCCAGTTCGCATCGTCTAAACTCGAGCAAAGTATGAACTATTATATATTGCTGGAAAGCCCTGGATGTCTAATTTTCAACGCAATTAAGAGCGCGCCATTTGGAGTTCTGTAGCTCCAGAAAATCCATTTCGAGTGCAGGGAGGTCAGAATCCAACAGCATCAGCAGTCCTTTGTCAGCCTCTGAATCAGATTTTTGCTCAGGTCCCTCAATTTCAGCCAGAAAATACCTGAAATCATAGAAAAACACACAAACTCATAGTAAAGTCTAGAAATGTGATTTTTAATTAAAAACTAATAAAAATATAATAAAAACTAACTAAAACATACTAAAAACATACTAAAAACAATGCCAAAAAGCGTATAAATTATCCGCTCATCACGCATGCGTGGATGACCAAATGGTGAACGTGACGCGTACGCGTCAGGGACGCGTACGCGTGGGTGAATTTGTGCTTCTAACACGATACCAGTGCCAAGCCATCACAACTCTCTGCCAAAACACATAATTACGCCGAATTTCAGAATCACGCGCATACGTCAGGGACGCTTACGCGTGGTCTGGCAGAACCGCAAGCAACGCACACGCGTCAGGGACGCTTGCGCATCGTCCACCATTTTTTTTAATGCAAAATGCAGAATGCAGAATGCAGATGACTATGCAAAAATTATGAATGAATGCTGATAAAAACAAAATAAAATAAAGCTAAGAATGAAAAGGAACGATCATACCATGGTGGGTTATCTCCCACCTAGCACTTTTAGTTAAAATCCTTAAGTTGGACGTTTGGTGAGACCCTTGTCATGGTGGCTTGTGCTTGAACTCATCCAGGAATCCCACCAATGTTTGTAATTCCAATAGCCTCCGGGGTCCCAAATTAGGCACATAAAGCCTTTAAGCAAGTTAAAGCAAGTGACAAGGCCCCAAGAGTGTTGATTGTGGGAATGAATTCCGGGGTCCCAAACCTTGCTTTTACACCCATCTTCTTGTTGATCATCATTTTTCCACTTGGGTGGTGAGTAATCGAAATTCTCACTGAGGCATCCAAACAACCTCCTAGACCCATTCAATTGAGACTTATACCAATCCTTGCACTTCAACTTGGAGCGTGCAACCATATTGAACCTTGCAGGAAAACTCCTACCAGTACCCATCTCCCTCTTACTCTTAATGCCACAAAGAGCTCTAAGTTGATCATCTGTCTCAAGTAAACCATATTCAAGTTGGAAAGTAAAGGTCCAGGATAAGAATTTTACCCACTTGAATGTTGTATTGGATGGTAATGGCTTTGGGAGAGGTGTTTCCAATGATCTTGCAAGTTCCACTCCCTTGTGCTCTTCTTTGAATTCTTCCACCTCCTTGCAAGCCTCTTTAACTTCAACCTTTTCCTCTTGGTAGTTTTCTTCCAATTCAATATCTGCTTCATTGCTTACCAAGGGCATGGGAGGTTGTGTCTTTTCTTCTTTAATCTCCATTTCTTGATCAACCTCTTCAAAGACTTCAACCATGATATGCCTTGGAGGTTGTACACCCTCCTCAACATCAACATCAGATATCTTGGAAGGAGGCTCTATAACTGGACTTTCCCATGGAGGTTCCGCATCTCTCAAGTCTTCAACCACTTCCTCTTCTGTGATAAACTCAGCTTTCTCCACTTGTTCTAAGACAAAATCAGACTTCTCCTTGATGTCTTCCTTCACTAATTCTTCAACCACTCCTTCGCCTTCAAGGATATCTACTACGTCCACCTTTAGGGCCTCCTCTAGCTTCTTATGAAGTATGAATTCGTGAAGACGATCCCTTCTCTCTTGTTCCGGGTCAGTAGCATCATTGGGATCATGTTGCTCTTGGATTGATGGATATAGGTATTCTTGCACGGAGGGTGGTGGTGCACTAAAGCTTGAAGGTTGAATATTGGAGGTAGAGGGTTGGTCCTTACGGGATATAAGATATTAGAGTTTAGAGGTGAGACCAATGAGAGTAGAGATAAGTGTGTTGTTATCCAATGGAGGTTGCGGTGGATAGAAGGGTTCATTTGTTGGGAGAAAGTGCTCATAATATGGAGGTGGTTCTTCTTGATAAGGATATGGAGATGGGGTATATGGAAGTGGTGGTTCTTGGGAGTAATTGGGTAGAAATTGGAGTGGATCTATGTATGGCTCATAGGATGGTCGATATAGTGGATAAGGGTTAGGCTCAGATGAGGGTGTTCGGTAGTAGGAGGCTTGTGAGTGTGGTGGTTCAGAGTTATGTTGAGGAGGCGGTTCATAAGTATATGGTGGGGCTTGTTGGTAACTACAAGGGGGTCCACCATATTCATCATCTTGGTATGCTTCATAGAATGGTTGTTGGTTATAGCGCATTGGAGGGGGTTGTTGCCAAGAGGGTTGATCAAATCCTTGTGGCTCCTCCCATCTTTGATTGTCCCAACCTTGATGCATGTTCTCATTATAGCTTCTGTTCCGAGGGTTACCTGAAACTGGAGGTCGATCTCGGAGGAGATCTTCTGTACTGGTCGGAGATGACGTGTCCGGCTGGCTGGTGGCGGCCGGAGCTGTTGTGTCCGACTTGTTGGACTTGCTGCACTGCTGATCCTTGACCACCGGAGGGTGGGGGGTACCTGCAAGAGACTCTGATGCTTAAGTTAGCACAGGTATTAAGCAGGTTTTATGTAGAATTAGAGTATGAGTTATACATGGGTGCTCCAGTGTATTTATAATGGTGAGATGTGACCTTTTGGATAAGATAAGTTAGTTATCTTATCTTATCTTTATCTTTTGAGTTGGGGTCAGCGTATCTTCAATGGAACCGCCCTTCTCTCTGTAGGCTTGGGCTGCCTTTGGATTTGGGTTGTGTTCCTTCGTTTGGGCCCTTTACTGGGCTTTCCTGTCGATTTGGCCGAGTTCTTCGTAAAGAAGTCGGTCCGCTTGACCTGAACAGGTCGGTCGTTTTGCTACTGAACATCCCGGTTCGGACAGCTCGACCCAAGGTATGAACAGTGCCCCTGCTTGAGCTCGGTCTTCTTTCTGAGGTCGAGTTCTTGACTTCGGTCCTTCTTTAGTGAAGCCGAACTCAAGCATCTTGTCGGTTTCTTTGTAGGAGTTTTTGAATGTAGAACGTTTTCCTCTAAAAGCGCGCGCTTTTATATCGGCGCTTTAGGAACGTGCAGGGGTTTAATGCTTTCATTAATTTTATCATTAATTGCCCCGTTTCCCTTTTGGCTCTTTATTTTGAAAAAACACAGAGATAGTTTCTCTCCTTCGCCCTTTTCGTAACTTCTTTCCCATTTTCTTCCTTTATTCTCTCACTTTTAGCTTTTCTCTATGTTGCGGCATTGTTTAATTTTTTCTGAAGCCTCCGCCTGAAGTTTTGCAGTTTCGCGTTTCTTCCTGCGATGTTGCTTTTGCTCGTGCCCTTTCTTTTACTGGTGAGAGAGCGATTTCAGATTTCGCCTTCCATCTTCAATTCTCTTGAAGCTTGCTATTTTTCCAGGTTGGTACTATTTTGCTTCTTTCGTGGTTTCGTCTTTAGATTTTTGGTGAAGCTCTGATTTTGCATGTTTGAAAGTTTGAATCTTTTCGTGATCTTGCATTTGCTTGTCACTGTAAATGTGTTTTTCCTGGCTTTCCTTTGTGTACTCTTTTTGGCATTTCCCTCGAGGCTTTCTGTAGTTTTGTGGTTATTTGTTGTTACTGTTCTGATATCGCTATCCGCATCTGTTCCTTGCTTTATTTGACGGTTGCTTTGCCTGACTCTGAAAAAGTTCGCACCTTTGATGGTTTCTTCTTGGCGTACTTGATTTTGGGAATGTTTTTGCTGATAGATTTTGATGATTTTTTCTTTTGACACTACTTGCTGTTTAAAGTCATTTTCTTGTTTGAAAGATGCTGGGGTGGGAGCTGTAAATTCTCTTGCTTTGTTACTGCCTCCAAAGGATGCCCCAAGATTTTGGTTTGAGTCTTGGGGTTTTCCTTTTCTGTGTGTTCACCTGCATCGTATTGAGTTGTTTTCTCCCTTGTCCGAGATGTTTTCGTAATCCCATCTTCTTTTCTTACTTGTAGGATTAGTTGGCCTCATGTCTTCTCGCAATAACATTGTAGAGATGTCTTCCAAAGTTCCCGAAGGGATGTCCGATTGGCTGGACTCCCTTGTTTTGTTGTGTGTTTCTATTGTGGATGCTGAATTTTGCACAGAGCTGAGGAAGCGCCACAGGATTTGTAATAACAGTGCCCGTGAGGGTGATTATGAACTTGTTGCTCCTGATTCCGATGAGAGAGTTTGTTTTCCGACTTCCGTCGAGGGGGAACGTCCCTCTTTCTATGCTTATGAATACTTTTTCAGCCAAGTAAACGTTACTTTCCCTTTTACTGCTTTTGAAACTGACTTGTTGTGGTCCTGCAATATTGCTCCGTCCCAGCTTCATCCCAACTCCTGGGGTTTTATCAAAATATTTCAGCTTCTGTGTCAGAAGTTGGGCATAACCCCTTCTGAAACTCTTTTCCTTTATCTTTTTGTCTCGGCCAAGCCTGGAGGTTCCTCCAAAAAGAAAGCTTCCTGGGTTTCTTTCAGGTCGGCCCAGGGGCATAAAGTTTTTGCCATGTATGATGAGTCGTTTAAAGATTTTAAGAACTATTTCTTTCGAGTCCGTGCCATTGAGGGGGTTTGCCCCTTTTTTCTTGATGAAAATGATGAGCCTGCTTTTCCTCTGGAGTGGCAAAAGAATATAAGAGTGCCACGTTACACGTGGGAAATGCTTAGTGAGGTTGAGCGGGCCTTTGTAGTTGTTCTTGAGGATTTGTGGGGGAAGCCTCCCCATCTGGACACGAAGAAATTTTGGGTGATCCATCTTTGGTTCAAGCTGCTTTGGATACTGTTCCGATTTGTTTTTATACGCGTTCCCGAGCTTTGTTTTTCCTGCGTTGTGACTTGTTTTTGATTTTTTGTGTTTTTCAGAGATGTCGAAGAATAATGATTCTATGAGGGCCTATAAGAAGGCGTTGAAGGCGACCGCTGCTTTGAACCTCTCGGCCAAGGCGGCCGGAGAGGGATCTTCTCAGCCTCTAGTTAAACCTCCTATTTCGAGTTCTCCCGGGCCGAGGAAAGCGATTCCTACTCCTCGGGTCCGTCTGGTCGATCCTTCTTCTGTTGCGGCTTTGGGTGCCCCTCCTAGTAAAAAGCAAAAAACAATTGAGACTTTCAATCTTGATGCTCCTGACTTTGATGCGGTTGAGTTTGTAGATCAACAAATCGGCCCTTATGGTGCTCTTTCTATGGATGACGTGTCGCTTCTTCATCACTTTGATTATGTCACCCGGAGTGGCATCAAGTTGGCACACCTGGGGGCGGTCTTATACCGAACTGCTCAAAGTCTTCCTCTTCATGCCACTAAAGCTTTTATGGAGGAAGCCAAACAGGAGTTTGATCGGATGAAGGGCTTGAAAGAGGAGCTTGAAGTAAAGGTGGCCAAGTTGGAAAAAGACTTTGAGAATGAAAAGGCTAGTTCCGCTTCTCTGGCGGCCTCTCTGAGACTGGCTGAGGACACGGCTATGAGACATAAGGATAGTTATGTGACGTCTTATCGGGAGGTGTTGCGTCTGAGAGAAGAGTTGGAGACTGCCCGGGCTAATTATTCCGAACTTCAGGGTCATCTTGTTGGTAGTGTAACTGCGGCCTATGAGAACCTGAAGGAACAAGTTCGGGTTATTGCTCCCGAGGCCGACCTGACCCTCTTTAGCTTGGATAATGTTGTCAAGGATGGCAAGATTATCCCTGATGACGAGGATGAGGATGATGTTGATCCTCCCCCTGTAGCCTCTGCCAAGGTGTCGACTTCTGCCGTTCCTGCCGAGGTGGGTCCTCCCGCTTCTGATCCTGACTGCCAGATCTTGAACCGGGATGACGGTACTGTAGAAGCCGTTCCTCTCCAGACTCGCCCTCCGTCTCCTCGGCCTGATGCTGCTAAGAAATCTTCTGAATCTTAGTTTTTTATTCTGGACATGTAGTTGGCCCGGCTTGTGGGCTTTATTAACTCTTTGTGTTTGGTTAACCGTTGACATTTTCTTGTTGCTAGCCTAGCAACTTTTGTTTTTTTTGAAAAAACAAAAGGTAACTTGTTTTTGGCCTCTGAGGCATTTATAACCTCGTGGATTATATCATGCTTTTTGCGCCTGACCTGGTATTTCTTTTCTGTGAATATTGGAATCTTACAGCTCAACCTTTTTTGGATTTGCTTTGTACTTTGTGTCCTTTGTGGTTGCGACTAGGCAGGTCTAACTTGATTTTTGGTTCGTTCTCGCTCCGTCTTGTATTTCTGATGATTTGTAACCGATTTCTTCAAGTTGGTCCTCCGAGTTGTTTTTTGCAATCCTTTTATAAGTTATTTTGTAATCCCTTTCCTAGATATCTTTTAGGGATTATTTTCATAACTTGTTTAGTAGTAGGAGTCCGATTTCGTTATATCGGTCTCCTTTTGTATTCTTCTTTCTTGGATCTTTGTCAGATCTATTTTAGGAACTTTTTTGATAACTTCTAGGTGGTAGGAGTCCGACGTGGTTATATCGGTCTCCTTTAAGTTATTTGTAGTCCTCTTTCTTGGATCTTTGTCAGATCTCTTTCAGGGACTACTTTGATAACTTTTAAGTAGTAGGAGTCCGACTTGGTTATATCGGTCTCCTTTAAGTTATTTGTAGTCCTCTTTCTTGGATCTTTGTCAGATCTCTTTCAGGGACTACTTTGATAACTTTTAAGTAGTAGGAGTCCGACTTGGTTATATCGGTCTCCTTTAAGTTATTTGTAGTCCTCTTTCTTGGATCTTTCTCAGATCTCTTTCAGGGACTACTTTGATAACTTTTAAGTAGTAGGAGTTCGACTTGGTTATATCGGTCTCCTTTAAGTTATTTGTAGTCCTCTTTCTTGGATCTTTGTCAGATCTCTTTCAGGGACTACTTTGATAACTTTTCCTTTTGGGCTGACTTTATCATGTCGAGCCCTTCTAAGTTAAAGTAATCCTCTTTAATAGGGTTGGCCAGACCTCTTTCCAGGGTTTACTTATAACTTGGGTTGACTTGGTCCGATTTTTCAACGTCGGCCAGTCTTTAAGTTATTATTTTAGCGATCCGTAAGACCTCGTCAGGTTCTTTTTTTAGATCACTTTCGATAACTTCTTACATTATTTTGTGTTGGCATATCTATATCGTCCTTTGGGTGAATCGCGTTTTCACCTTTATCGGATGATTTATCTTTATCATGATCGTGCAGTGAAATTGCTTTTCACTTTCTGCCGATCTGTTGCTTTATAATCGGACAATGAATGCTTCAGATTCATGCGTCTTAAAATCTTTGTAGAATATCTTAAAATGCATTTTATTTAAAGAAAAAAGTGCAAATATATACATATAGGGTGGTATGAGTCTCAACTTGGTGCCTCATTAAAAAACCTTTTCAGGAAAAAGAGTGCATCCAAGGATGAGATCTTTTATTTCTTCTAACTGTAGTACCTTCTGAGGTTGCAGGCGTGCCATGACCTGGGAAGCTCTCGTCCGTCGAGTTCAGACAGTCTGTAGTAGCCCTTTCCAAGTACTTCAATAACTCGGTAGGGTCTTTTCCAGTTTGCTGCCAGTTTTCCCTCTCCTGGTCGAGTTGTTCCGATATCATTTCGGATTAGGATGAGATCATTTTCTGCAAAACTTCTCGGCACTACCTTTTGATTATATCTGGAAGCCATTCGGCGTTTTAGAGCTTCTTCTTTGATCCGAGCTCTTTCTTGGATTTCGGGTAGTAAGTCGAGCTCTTTTCTTTGGAGCTGGGAGTTGGCTCCCTCATTGTAGTGAACCACTCTGGACGATCCTTCCTCAATCTCTACTGGAATCATCGCCTCTATTTCATATGCTAATCGATAGGGGGATTCCTTCGTGGTGGAATGTGGCGTTGTTCGATATGCCCACAGGACCTGTGGGAGCTCTTCTGCCCAAGCTCCCTTTGCACCTTGTAACCTCCATTTTAATCCGGCCAGTATGACTTTATTAGCAGCTTCGGCCTGCCCATTGGCTTGTGGATGTTCGACGGAGGTGTACTGGTGCTTTATATTCAAGTCGGCTACCAGTTTTCTGAAGCCTGCGTCTGTGAATTGTGTGCCATTGTCCGTAGTTATTGAATATGGAACCCCGAACCTTGTTACAATGTTTCTATATAAGAATTTCCGACTTCTTTGAGCAGTGGCATTGGCCAGAGGCTCTGCCTCGATCCACTTTGTAAAGTAGTCTACTCCTACTATGAGGAATTTAACCTGTCCTGATCCCTGTGGGAAGGGGCCGAGAAGATCGAGTCCCCATTTTGCAAATGGCCAAGGCGAAGTTACGCTGATGAGCTCTTCTGGCGGGGCGATGTGAAAGTTGGCATGTTTCTGACATGGTGGACATGTCTTTACAAATTCTGTAGCTTCTTTTTGTAGAGTTGGCCAGTAGAATCCCGCTCGAAGTACTTTTTTGGCGAGAGCTCGGGCTCCGAGATGATTGCCACAAATGCCGCCGTGTATCTCTTCTAGCACTTCTTTTGTGTTAGCGGTTGGTACGCATTTTAATAAAGGTACTGAAATTCCTCTTTTGTAAAGGATGTTGTTTATGATGGTGTAGTACTGTGCCTCCCTTTTTAACCTCTTTGCCTCCTTTCCTTCTGTAGGGAGTGCTCCTGTTTTAAGGTAGTTGATTATGGGGGTCATCCGTCCTTGGTCCTGACTTGTTATAGTCAGGATTTTTTCCTCTTCTGAGATTGATGGGTTCTGCAATATTTCCTGGATGAGGCTTCTATTGTTGCCCCCTGGTTTGGTGCTGGCTAGTTTTGAGAGTGCATCAGCTCGGGCGTTTTGTTCGCGGGGTATGTGGCAAATCTTATACTCCCCAACTTGTCCGAGCTGTTCTTTAGTTTTTTCCAAGTAATTTTTCATGGTGGGGTCTTTTGCCTGGTAGCTCCCTATTATCTGTGATGTGATTACTTGTGAGTCACTGTAAATATTGAGTTTTTGAGCTCCGACTTCTTTAGCCAGCTTCAAGCCAGCTAATAGTGCTTCATATTCTGCTTGGTTGTTGGAGGCTGGAAACCCGAACTTGAGGGAGAGCTCGACTTGAGTTCCTTGGTTGCTTTCTATTATCACGCCTGCGCCGCTTCCAGTTTTATTGGAAGAACCGTCCACATAGAGATTCCACTCTGTGAGGGTTTCCGGGATGTCTGTGAATTCGGCGATGAAGTCGGCCAGGTATTGTGATTTGATGGCCGTCCGAGTTTCGTATTGGAGGTCAAATTCTGACAGTTCGACTGCCCATTGTAGAATTCTGCCCGCTAAATCTGTCTTTTGCAATATTCCCTTTAAGGGCTGGTTAGTTCGGATTTTGATGGTGTGGGCCTGGAAGTAGGGGCGGAGTCATCGGGACGTTAAGATGAGAGTGTATGCAACTTTTTCTATTTTCTGATAGTTCAGCTTGGATCCCTGTAGTGCTTTGTTAATGAAGTAGATGGGTTGTTGTCCATTTTTGTCTTCTCTGACTAGTGCGGATGCTACCGCCCTGCTTCCTACTGCGAGATATAATATGAGCGGTTCTCCTACTCGTGGTTGGGATAGGATAAGTGGCTGTCCTAAGAACTTCTTGAAGTCTTGGAAGGCTTGTTCGCACTCTTTTGTCCATTCGAACTATTTTCCCTTTCTTAAAGTAGCATAGAAAGGGAGAGATCTTATCGCGGCCCCTGCCAAGAATTGGGATAAAGCGGCCAATCTTCCATTAAGCTGTTGTACTTCTTTGACACAGGTTGGGCTCTTCATGTTGAGTATAGTTTGGCACTTGTCTGGATTTGCTTCAATTCCCCTTTGCGTGAGCATGAAACCCAAGAATTTTCCTGCTTCGACTGCGAAGGTGCATTTTACAGGGTTGAGTCGCATGTTATGCTTCCTTATCGTGTCGAACACTTGAGCCAGATCGGATAATAATGTATCTTCACTTTTTGTCTTTATCAACATGTCGTCCACATAGACTTCCATAATTTCTCCGATGTAATCCGAGAAGACTTTGTTCATTAGCCTTTGATAAGTGGCCCCCGCATTCTTGAGACCGAAAGGCATCACGATGTAGCAATAGTTTGCCTTTGGTGTTAAGAACGTGGTCTTTTCTTGATCCGGGGGATACATGGGGATTTGATTGTATCCCGAGTAAGCGTCCATGAACGAGAGGTATCTATATCCGGAGGAAGCATCTACCAGAGCGTCAATACTTGGGAGTGGGTATGGATCTTTTGGGCAGGCTTTGTTGAGATTGGTGTAATCGGTGCACATGCGCCATTTCCCATTTGATTTTTTCACCAAGACGACGTTGGCTAGCCATAGCGGGTATTTGACTTCTCTTATGAATCCTGCCTCCAGTAACGTTCGTACCTGTTCTTCCACAGCTTGGGATCGTTCTGGCCCGAGTTTTCTGCGCTTTTGCTGTACCGGCCGAGATCCTGGATAGACCGCGAACTTGTGGCATATTAGCTTAGGGTCTATGCCTGGCATGTCTGCGACTTTCCATGCGAAGAGGTCGACATTTTCTCGTAAGAATTGTATCAGTAATTCTCTTGAGTCTCCTCTCAGGACCGTACCGATGTTAGTTGTTTTGTCCGAGGTGTCTCCAATCTGGACCTTCTCTACCTCACCCTCTGGGTGCGGGCGGAGTTCTTCTTGTCGCTGAGCTCTACCAAGCTCAATTGTATGAAACTCTTCTCCCCTGCCTTTGAGGTTTAAGCTCTCGTTATAACAGTGACGTGCCATTTTTTGATCTGCTTTTATCGTGGCTATCCCCTCTGTAGTTGAGAATTTCATGCATAGGTGCGGAGTTGAGACTATTGCGCCGAGCTGATTGAGTGTTGTCCGACCTATGAGAGCATTGTAGGCTGAACTTACGTCGACCACAATGTAGTCTATTTTGAGGGTCCTAGATTGGTTCCCTTTTCCAAAAGTAGTGTGTAGCGATATGTATCCCAGTGGTTGTATCGGAGTGTCTCCTAGTCCGAACAGGTTGTTTGGGTACGCTTTAAGCTCCTTTTCATCTAGTCCGAGTTTGTCGAAGGCTGTCTTGAATAAGATGTTGGCGGAACTCCCCTGGTCTACTAGTGTGCGGTGTAAATTGGCATTTGCTAGTATGATAGTGATGACCATGGGATCATCGTGTCCCGAGATGATGCCGGATGCGTGCTCTTTAGTGAATGTTATTGCTGGAATGTCGGGTACTTCCTCCTTTCCTTCAACATGATATACTTCTTTGAGATATCTCTTTCGGGATGATTTGGAGATCCCGCCTCCTGCAAATCCGCCATGTATCATGTGGACATGTCTTTCTGGTGTCCGAGGTGATCGTTCAGCTCGACCATCGTATTCTTCTCTCCGTCTTTTTCTTTGGTCATCATCCCGGGTAGCCAGGAATCGATCTAATTTTCCTTCTCTTACCAATTTTTCTATGATGTTCTTCAAGTCGAAGCACTCATTGGTGGAGTGCCCTCGAATTCGATGGTATTCACAATATTCTTTTCGGTTTCTTCCTCCCCTTTTGCCTTTGAGTGGTCGTGCCGGGGGGATTTTTTCTGTATGACAGACTTCTTTGTACACGTCGACCAGGGATACTTTGAGAGGAGTGTAGTTGTGGTATTTTTTGATTTTCTCACCTTGTCGCTCTTCTTTCCTCTTGAAGTCCTTGTCTTTGTCTTGGTAGGAGGCCCCAGATTTTGAGTTTTCTCCCAGCCGAGCATTCTCTTCCATGTTGATGTATTTTTCTGCTCGCTCCTGTACTTCGTCTAAGGAAGTAGGATACTTTTTTGATATAGATTGGCTAAAAGGTCCCTCTCGTAAGCCATTGATGAGTCCCATGATGGCGGCCTCTGTTGGTAAACTTTGTATGTCCATGCATGTTTTGTTGAATCTTTCCATGTAGTTGCGGAGGCTCTCCCGATCTCCTTGTTTGATCCCTAGTAAGCTGGGTGCGTGCTTGGCTTTATCTTTTTGGATGGAGAATCTGGCCAGGAACTTTTTGGCCAGGTCGTCGAAGTTTGAGATGGACTTCGGAGGAAAGTTGTCAAACCATCTAATCGCCGTTTTTGTGAGAGTTGTTGGAAAAGCTTTGCAGTGAACGGCATCTGAGGCATCGGTAAGGTACATTCTGCTTCTGAAATTGCTGAGATGATGGTTTGGATCTGTGGTGCCATCATATAAAACCATATCCGGGAGTTTGAAGTCTTTTGGAATTTTAGTCTTCATGATTTCCCTGCTGAATGGATCCTGTTCTTTGCGTGAATTTTCCCCTGGAGTGGTTCGAGGAGCCTTTGATTTGAGGTCGGTCTCTATTTGCTGTAGTTTTTCTTCCAATTCCCGACGTCACCGTACTTCCCTTTGCAGATCTTTTCCGACATCTCGTTGTTGCTGGGTTTCTTTCTCAAGTTTCTTTAAGCGATCTTGAAGTGCTTCTATTATTCCTGGATGTGATGAGTTTTTGTCCCCGTTTGGATCCGGAGTGTCTTTTGGTGTAGTGTCCGCGTTTTTGTGCGGTGTTCTGTCTTCAAGATCTGAATCATGGTCGTTGTCATGGCCGTCCGCCATGGTTTTGGGATGACTTCCAGGTTCCCTGGCAACGGCGCCAATGTTCCGAGGGTTACCTGAAACTGGAGGTCGATCTCGGAGGAGATCTTCCGTACTGGTCGGAGATGACGTGTCCGGCTGGCTGGTGGCAGCCGGAGCTGTTGTGTCTGACTTGTTGGACTTGCTGCACTGCTGATCCTTGACCACCGGAGGGTGGGGGGGTACCTGCAAGAGACTCCGATGCTTCAGTTAGCACGGGTATTAAGCAGGTTTTATGTAGAATTAGAGTATGAGTTATACCTGGGTGCTCCAGTGTATTTATAATGGTGAGATGTGACCTTTTGGATAAGATAAGTTAGTTATCTTATCTTATCTTTATCTTTTGAGTTGAGGTCAGCGTATCTTCAATGGAATCGCCCTTCTCTCTGTAGGCTTGGGCTGCCTTTGGATTTGGGTTGTGTTCCTTCATTTGGGCCCTTTACTGGGCTTTCCTGTCGATTTGGCCGAGTTCTTCGTAAAGAAGTCGGTCCGCTTGACCTGAACAGGTCGGTCGTTTTGCTACTGAACATCTCGGTTCGGACAGCTCGACCCAAGGTTTGAACAGCTTCCATTCCCTACAACATAATTGGAACCAAACTCATAGCGACAGGGGTGAAAATTCATAGTAGCTAATAAAAATTAAAAGCAAAAACAAACAAACAAGCAAGAAAAACAAATATTTACAATAACCAATAATAAGGCACACGTTTGTAACTCCCTGGAAACGGCGCAAAAAATTGACGTGACAGAAATTGGCCGATTAAGAAATTAATATAAGAAATACGTTGCAAGTACAGTTCTTAACCAGCAAGAATCCGCTTATCAATTTAGAAAGGTTGTCACAAATTTAGAATAAAAGTACTGGGAGTAGGAATCCCAGGTCGTCTCCCAACGAGTTGACAAAAGAATTTATAAACCATTTTGATGAACGGATTTTTGTCGGTAAAGAATTCACAAATAAGTTCTCGCTGTAGTATAGTTTCTAAACCAACAAAGAATCCTTTCATACAAAAGTTTGGTTGTCGCAAGTAACAAACCCCTTAAAAATAATAACCGAAATATTCAAACCTCGGGTCGTCTCTCAAGGAATTGCAGGGAAGTGTTCTTGTTATTAGTTATGTAAAGGTATATTTTGGGGTTTTTGAAATAAGAAGCAAGAAAAGTAAATTGCAAAGGAATTTAAATGATAAAACAGTCTTGGCAAGGTTTGGTGGTCAAGGATCTCTATCCTTATCACTAACCACAACATAAGAATTGGCAAGAATCAATCCTATTAAATCATCCTCTAACTAGTGGTAAAGGAAAGTTAAATGAGCTATATCAATCCAAGTCCATAAGTCCTAGCTCTCCACCAATTCAATTAGTGAGGACTAGAGTTAATGGCTCCAATCATCAATTACTTGGATATTAGTAACTCAAGAGTTCCTAAGTTACCATCCCAAGCCAAGAACATAAAAGTCTACTCTAACATCCTTCCAAGCATTTTATCAAAAACTTGGAGGGCATAACATAAAAGCATAGAAAAGCAATAAGAGGTAATAAATTCCAAGAAACCAATTGAAGGCACCAATAACATAAATTAAAGAAAGCAACAATAACCATTAAAAACATAAATTGCATTAATATGGAAAATGAGTCTAACATCAATAATTCATAAACCAAATTGGAAAAGAAGGGAATCAACAAGAGGAATAGATAAACCAAAGTGCTAAAGTAAATAAGAGTATAAGAGAACTAAATTAAAGGAACATTGAACCTGGAATTGAGAAAAAATAAACCTAAAACTAAGAGAAATCCTAAAACCTAGAGAGAGGAGAGAGCCTCTATCTCTCTAGAAACTACATCTAAAACCTAAAATTATGTGAATGAGAAGTTGTATGAATGAATGAATTCCCCCACTCTGTAGCCTCTAGGCTGTATTTTATGGGCCGAAAACTGGGTCAAAAACAGCCTAGAAATCACCCCCAGCGATTTCTGATACGTCCAGCACGTGGCTCTATCACGCGTACGCGTCGTTTGCCCCCCTTTTTTGTGCAGGATGCAGAATGCAAAATGCAAATGATCATGTAAAAATTATGAATGAATGCTGATAAAAATAAAATAAAATAAAACTAAGAACGAAAAGGAACGATCATACCATGGTGGGTTGTCTCCCACCTAGCACTTTTAGTTAAAGTCCTTAAGTTGGACATTTGGTGAGCTCCTTGTCATGGTGGCTTGCGCTTGAACTCGTCCTGAAACTTCCACCAACGCTTGGATTTCCAACAATCTCTATCAATACCAAGTAAATTCTCCAAGCTTTGATGGAGTTCTTCACAAGCTTTGAGCTCCCAAAATTGATCCTCATATATTTCTGGATCCCAAATCTTGTTTCTACACCCAGCTTCAAGTGGATCATAATGATTCCATCCGGGGGGTTCAGCCTTGGAATTCTCATTTAGGCACCCAAACATCCTCCTAGACCTAATTAATTAAGAATTATACCAACCCTTGCATTTAGATTTTGAGCTCCCAACCACAACGAACCTAGGATTGTGTTGCCAACCACTAACCATCTCCCTCTTACTCTTAAAGCCACAAAGAGCTCTAAGCTGACCATCTGTCTCAAGTAAGCCATATTCAAATGGGAAAGCAAAGGTCAAGGATAAGATTTTTACCCACTTGAATGTTGTATTGGATGGTAATGGCTTTGGGGGAGAGGTCTCCAACAGCTTTGGCAAGGTGATTTCAAGCTCCATTCCCTTGTGCTCTCCCTTGGAAATTTCCACCTCTTTGCGACCTTCTTCAGTTTCAACCTCTTCCTCTTGGTAGCTTTCTTCCAATTCAAACTCTTCTTCATGGCTTACCAAGGGCATGGGGGGTTGTGCTTCTTCTTCTTTAATCTCCATCTCTTGATCAACCTCTTCAAAGTCTTCAACTATGATATGCCTTGGAGGTTGTACACCCTCCTCAACATCAACATCAAACACCTTGGAAGGAGGCTCTATGACTGGACTTTCCCATGGAGGTTCCGCATCTCCTAAGTCTTCAACCACTTCCTCTTCTGTGATAATTTTGGCTTTTGAAGAACTGAAGATTGAGGGTTTAGTGGTTATAGCAAACTCTCGTTGTAAGTATAGTTACTAAACCAAGCAATCAACCTTTCTTACAAAGTTTTGGGTGTCACAAGTAACAAACCCCTTTAAAAATTGTTAACCGAGTATTCAAACCTCGGGTCGTCTTCTCAAGGAACTGCAAGGAAGTATGTTCTTATTATTGGTTATGGAGATTGTAGAATTGGGGTTTCAAGAATGAGGAATGAGTATTTTAATAACGAGTAAATTAAATGGCAATTAAAATAAATAAATGGCAAGTAAAATAAAATAAATAAATAACTGTAAAGCAACTTTTGGCAAGGTAAGGGAAATTAGAAGTCCAACTTAGTTATCCCTCTCAACAATAATGAAAGTTGTATCTTAACTCCACCTAGTTAACCTTTAAGGTAAAGGAAAGTCAAGGGACTAATTAGTTTGACCTTCGAATCCTATTTATTTCCTAAGAAAAAGTTGGGATTATTGAAGTTCAGATCAATTAGCAAGATAACGATTATCAATTATGCTGAGTTTGATAATGTTGAGTTACTGATTTCTTAACCAAGACCAAAAAGGGAAAAAGTAAAATGCTGGAATAAAAATGTCCTTAGATGGAAGCCAATAATAACATAAATAAAAAGGGGGCAATCACAAACTGAAAATACCTCAATTATCATTAATTCAAATAGAAATCTGTAACATGGAATAATTCATAAATTAAATTATAATAATCAATTCAAATGCTGGAATAAATAAATAAAAGTAAAAGGGAAACTTAAAATAAAGAAACATTAAACCTGGATCGAGAGTCACTCTTAAAGGCTAAGAGAAGTCCTAGATCCTAAATCCTAATCCTAATCCTAAGAGAGAGAGGAGAGAACCTCTCTCCAAACTAAATCTAAATCATTGGAAATAACTAAATTGGTGAGCTCTCTTGGATGGATGCATTCCTCCACTTTATAACCTTCAGTCTATGCTGTCTGTACTTGGATCTGGGCCAACAGGGCTTCAGAATATGTTGCAAACATTTTTTGCAATTTCTGGTGCGTGGCATCTGTCACGCGTCTGCGTGGGTCACGCGGTCGTGTCATTCTGAGCTTTTCCTTGCCACGCGGTCGCGTCGGTCACGCGTCCGCGTCATATGCGTTCTGCTTAAGGCGCACGGTCGCATCAGTCATGCGGCCGCGTCGCTGCTTCTTCGCTTCTGGCACGCGATCGCGTCGTCCATGCAATCGCGTGGATGCCAGTTTCATCAAAACTCTGTTTTGCGCTTTCCTTCCATTTTTATTGTTTCCTTTTCCATCCTTTAAGTCATTCTGCCTTAGAAAATCTGAAATTACTCAACACACTAATCACAGCATCGAATGAAAATAAAGGTAATTAAAATAATTAGTTTTAAAGCTTAGGAAACATGTGTTTCACCTACATCACATAATAAGGGAGGGAAAGTAAAACCATGCAATTAATATGAATAAGTGGGTGAAGGATTGAATAAATCACTCAAATTAAGCACAAAATAACTCATAAAATATGGGTTTATCAGCTTTCTCCACTTGCTCTAATACAAAATTAAACTCCTCCTTGATTTCTTCCTTCACTAATTCTTCAACCACTCCTTCGCCTTCAAGGGTCTCTACTACCTCCACCTTTAGGGCCTCTCTAGCTTCTTATGAAGTATGAATTCACGAAGACGATCCCTTCTCTCTTGTTCCATGTCAATAGCATAATTGGAATCATCTTGCTCTTGGATTGATGGATGTGGGTTCTCTTCTATGGAGGGTGGTGATGGGATGGAAATATCATTATGTGGTTGAAAAGGAAGTGCACTAGAGCTTGAGGGTTGATTGTTGGGGGTATTCAATGATCCAATTTGTGAGGCGAGAGCTTGTAAAGCAGAGGTCAGACCGTTTAAGGTAGAGTTAAGTGTGTTCTCCATGGTCTTTTGTCTGTGGTGAATGACCCTAAGAGTGTTGTTATCCAATGGAGGTTGGGGTGGGTAGGAGGGTTCATTTGTTGGAAATGGCTCATAATACGGAGGTGGTTCTTCTTAATAAGGATATGGAGATGTGTATATTGAGGTGGTAGTTTTAAGTATGGCTCATGAGGCTCTTGGTATGGTGGGTAAGGATTAGGGTCATATGGGGGTGTTTGGTGGTAAGAGATTTGTGAGTATGGTGGTTCAGAGTTATGTTGAGGAGGTGGTTCATAAGCATATGGTGGGGCTTGTTGGTAACTACAAGGAGGTCCACCATATTCATCATCTTGGTACGCACCCTGGAATGGCTCTTGACCATAGTGATTTGGTGGAGGTTGGTTGTCACGAAAAGGTCCACCATAACTATTGTCTTGGGATGCATCGTAGAATGGTTATTGGTTATAGTGCATTGGAGGGGGTTGTTGCCAAGAGGGTTGATCAAATCCTTGTGACTCCTCCCATCCTTGGTTGTTCCAACCCTGATGCATATTCTCATTATAGCTTCCATTTCCTACAACATAATTGGAACCAAACTCATAGCGACAGGGGTGAGAATTCATAGTAGCTAATAAAAATTAAAAGAAAACAAAAACAAATAAACAAGCAAAAAGCAAATATTTACAATAACCAATAACAAGGCACACATTTGCAATTCCCCGGCAACAGCGCCAAAAATTGGCGTGACGGAAATTGGCCGATTAAGAAATTAATATAAGAAATACATTGCAAGTACAGTTCTTAACCAGCAAGAATCCGCATATCAATTTAGAAAGGTTGTCACAAATTTAGAATAAAAATACTGGGAATAGGAATCCTAGGTCGTCTCCCAACGAGTTGACAAAAGAGTGCTATCTTATTAATCAGGAGTTTTTCGAAAGGTTTTAAGAGTTGGAGAACAGAAAAGTAAATGATTATGAATTAAAGCAATGTAAATTAAAAGAGTTTTATATATTTAGAATAAAAAGCCTTGACCAGAGGAATGATTAATTGGAAGTTCTGTTTTTGTTGGATTTTCTCAAGTATAGTATCAAGAGGTTGTTATTTTCACTTAGTTAACCCTTACTGAATAAAGGAAAGTCAAGTGATTGAGCTAACTCTTATTCGCAAGTCCTAATCCTCTCCCTTGGGAAGGATTAGCATTAGTAAATAGAGAATTAGCCAACAACTTCCAATTTAACTAATCACTTGAGCATTCCAACTCAAGGGTCTCCTCTTAATCAACCCCCAAGTCAAGTTGGGAGTCTATTCCATTGACATGAAAATTACTTGCATAGAATTAAAAAGGGAATAAAAGGAAGACATGATAAACAAATTGAAAATTAATTAAAAGTAAAAATAGTTCTTTGCATTAATAAATCCCAAAATCACAAACATACTTATCCAACCAGGGCCAATGGGCAATAAAAGATTAAAGGAATAGGAAAACAAACTAGAATCATGAAACTTCAATGGAGGTAGTGACTCTTCTCAATATCCAAAGCAACAGCATAAACCTAGAAATCTATGAATGTAAAGGAAACCTAGAGGAAGTAGCAATTTCTCTCTAAGATTCCAAATTAAACACTAAAAACTATGCGAATGAGAATGTGTGTTGAGTCTCTGCTTGTCCCCTGGCTCTAGTCTGTATTTTTGGGCCGAAAACTGGGTCCAAACTCGGCCCAAAATCGCCCCCAGCATTTTCTGTGATTTCTGCAGGTCGCGCATGTTACGCGTACGCGTCAGTCACACGTGCGCGTCGTTTGGCGAACTTCTTTGTCACGCGTACGCATCGCCGTGCAAAACTCCAATTCACGTGCACGCGTCAACCATGCGTGCGCGTCAATGCTCGGTGGTTGTCTCCTTTATTTCTTGTGTTCCTTCCATTTATGCAAGCTTCCTCTCCATCCTCTAAGCCATTCCTGCTCTATAAAGCCTGAAAACACTGAACACACAGATCACGGCATCGAATGGTATAAAGGGGAATTAAAAATATACAATTTAAGGGTTTAGGAAGCAAGTTTTCCATTATAGAACAAAATGAGGAAGGAATTGTAAAATCATGAAAATCATATGAATAAGTGTGCATAGACTGGATAAAACCCACTCAAATTAGCACAAGATAAACCATCAAAAAGTGGTTTATCAGAGTACGATAAGTTGTATGGGCACTCTACAAATGATTATTACGACCTAAAAAATGTGATTGAAAAACTGATCAGGGAAGGTCGGTTAGATAGATATCTCATGGAAAGGTCAAACGTTCATGGGAAGAGGAAGAGAGATGACGAAGACGTCGGCTGATGACGTCAGCCACCACAAACTCCAGAACAACATGTTCAGATGATAGCAAGATGTTTTGCTGGTGGAGTTGTGACCAAGTCGTCTCAGAAAAGGTACTTGAATGAGGTATACCACGTCGGAGAAGAGATTCCTTATCTCCCTACCATCTCTTTTACAAAAGAGGACACATAGGGAGTTGCAGCAGGGCACGATAATCCTGTGGTAATTACCATGATACTCGCTAATGCAAACTTGCATAGGACCTTGGTGGACCAAGGAAGCTCAGCCGACATATTGTTCAAGCCTGCATTCGACAAACTAGGGCTGGAGGAAAAAGAATTAAAATCATACCCGGATACTCTTTTCAGGTTAAGAGATACTCCAATTAAGCCATTACGATTCATTTCCCTATATACTACTTTTCGAAAGGGATTGAAATCAAAAACCCTAAGTATTGATTATATTATTGTAGATGTGGCATCAGCCTACAATGCCCTAATTGGCAGGACAACGTTAAATCAGCTGGGAGCCGTTATTTCTACTCCTCACCTTTGCATGAAATTCCCAACACAGGAAGGAATTACCACCATCAAAGGAGATAAAAAATTATCAAGAAAATGTTATAATGAAAGCTCGAACCTGCGAAGTAAAGGTAAAAAAGTCAATGCCATTGAGCTCGGAGGAATCTGAGGAAGAGAAAAGCTACGACCACAACTTGAAGGAGAGACAGAAGAAGTCCAAATCGGAGAAGAAGTCGGAAAAAATACCAACAAAGGAGTCAATATGAGAGCAGATATGACGAAGGAGCTCGTAAAACTCCTACAAGAAAATTCTGAACTCTTCGCTTGGAAGGTGGTCCCGTTCTCTTAATTCCCTTGCCTAAGTCATTTTTTCTGTTTTCCATGTATTTTGTTTTATTGTCTGTTTCTAGTGCATGATCATCTTTATTCATGTCTTAAAGCTATGAAATATTTCATATATCTCTCACCTTGCTAGAAAGAAAATTTTATTTGAAAAAGAATAGGGAGATACTTGAATTTCGAGTTATATCATAAGAATAGTTCAATTATTTTGATGTGGTGGCATTGCTTTTACTTTCTGAATGCATGAATGAACAGTGCATGTTTGATGTTGGAGTTAAGAATGTTGGCTCTTGAAAGAATGATGAAAAAGGAGAAGCATTATTGGTAATCTAAAAAATCCAAAAATTGATTCTTGAAGCAAGAAAAAGTAGTAAAAAGAAAGAAAAAGAAAGAAGTGAAAAAAAAAAGAGAGAAGCAAAAGACAAAGAAAAAGCCAATAGCTCTTTAAACTAAAAGGCAAGAGCAAGGATCTAAGGCTTTGAGCATCAATGGTTAGGAGGGCCTAAAAGAAACAAAATCTTGGCTTAACAGTTCAAATGAGCTCCTCCCCTAACTAAATGCTTGTGGTGTGAAGGTGTCAAGTGAAAAGCTTGAGACTGAATAGTTAAAGCCGTGATCCAAAGCAAAAGAGTGTGCTTAAGAACTCTGGACACCACTGGCTGGGGATTCTAGCAAAGCTAAATCATAATCCAATTGGATTCACTCAGCTAAGTGTCTGTGGCATTTATGTATCCAGTGGTAATACTAAAAAACAAAGCGCCTAGGGTTATGGCCAAGACGTAGAAGAAGCTGTGTTCAAGAATAAAAAATAGCTAAACTAGGAGAGTCAATAATACCATATGGATTCTAAGTTCCTAAAGATGCCAACACTTCTGAGCTTCAAAGGATAGTGAGATGCCAAAACTATTCAGAAGTGAATAGCCACTAGTCCCGCTCATCTAATTGAAACTGAGCATCATTGAAAACTCTGAGATTTATTGTATCCTTCTCTTCTTTTAATCCTACTTTGTTTTTTGTTGCTTGGGGACAAGCAAAAGTTTAAGTTTGGTGTTCTGATAACCAGATATTTTATACGCTTTTTGACATCATTTTCATATAGTTTTTGTTATATTTTGTTTAAGTTTTATTATATTTTCATAGGTTTTAGTGAAAAATCTATATTTTTGGATTCTACTTTGAGTTTGTGTATTTTATAATGATTTTAGGTATTTTCTAGCTGAAATTGAAGAGTTTTGGCAAAGGTCCAAATGACGCGTTCTTAACGGCGTTGGAAAGCTAAATTCTAGAGCTTTCTGGCAATATATAATGGTTTATTCTTTTCTTCGAAGAAGTCTGCCCATTCTGGGCATTGAATGCTAAGGAGCTACCCCCTAGCTGGCGTTCAACGCCCCAAAGGAGCCCCAAAGCTAGTGTTGAATGCCAACCACCCCCTAGTAGGTGTTCAACGCCCAACACAAGCACAAGGCAGCGCCAATCACTCCCCTTATGAGCTTTCAACGCCCATTCCTCCAAGTGGATGCCAAGCTTAGCCCAAGTACTCATCGCTCCTCTAGTCTGTTTTATCATATTTTTTGTACTTCTTAGTTATTATATTAGTATATATAGGAGAAGATCAACCATGTTTAGGATCTTCTTCCCCCACTTTTACTTTCGAACATTATTGTACAGTATGAGCAACTGAACCTCCTAGGTTAAGGTTAGGAACTCTGCTGATTCTTATGGATTAATAATATCATTGTTCTATTTCAATCTATGCTTGATTCCATTCTAAGATGTATCTTCGTTCATCATCCTAATGAATTGGGAGTGTAACTTGACCGTCATCCCTATTCTACATGGGTTCTTGCGAGTCCTTGATGGGATAGTATTGAACGACAAGCTTGATTATACATCTCTTAAACGGCTAATCCATGACTTCGTTAGGGACTTGGAGACATCAGTTCAGCCGAGGTACGGGATAATTAGGGCCTTTGTGGTATAGGCTAGAATCATGAGGCAGCATTCTCTGATCCGGAAGATCCGCCCTTGTCTGTGGCGTTTTGAGTAGGATCACCAAGGGAATGGACTGCAGGAGCTTCACCCCCATTCAGATTGAATGATTACTGACCTGGCATTTGATCTGAAGTAGAGGAGATTAATGACCACTGACCTGGCATTAATCATTTATAGCCTGCCATGGAATGAATCATCATAAGTTGAAGTAGACAGTGAGAAAAGTTGATCCATAAGGAGGAAGCATCCCCGAAGCCTCAACCGTTCTTATATCATTGATTTCACACCTATTCTGTAACACTTTATTTATTCTGTTTTTATGCGTTTTTCACAACAACTATCTTTTTTAATCGCCTGACTAAGATCTACAAGGTAGCCATTGCTTGCTCAATCCGACAATCTCCGTGGGATTCGACCCTCACACACCTGAGGTATTACTTGGACGACTCGGTGCACTTGCCGGTCTATCTGTGCGAAACTTGCGGAGTTCAATTTCGCACACCAAGTTTTTGGCGCCGTTACCTGGGATCGTTCGAGTTTGACAAACGACCGGACTATCTTGTTGCTTAGATTAGGTACTTTTTAAGGTTTAGGAGCTCTTTAATCGTGTTTTTTTTTTCAAAAACTTTTTCAAAATCCATCTTTTCTTTGTCTTTTGGTTGAGTCTAGTGTCAATTTTTAAGTTTGGTGTCCCTTATGTGTTTATCTTTTCTTTAAAATTTTTGAAAATTGCTCTTGAGTGTTCTTCTTGATATTCAAGTTATTCTTGTTTCTTTTCTTTGTTTGATCTTAAAATTTTTAAGTTTGGAATCTTTTGGTATTTTTCTTTCTAATTTTCGAAAAACTAGTGTTTTTGATCTAAAAATTTTAACTTTGGTTTCTTTTGGTTGTTTTTCTCTTTCTTCATTAATTTAAAAAAAAATAAAAAATATTTCTTTATCTTTCTTTAATTTTCTAAAATCTTGTTTCTTTTCTTATCTTGATTTAAAAATTTTTTAAGTTTGGTGTTTTCCTGTTAGTAAAGTTAAATTTTAAATTTCAAATCCTATCTTTTCAAAACTTTACAAATCTTATCATATCTTTCTTTTAATTTGATTCTTTCATATCTTATCTTTCTTTTAAATCTTTACTATATTTTCAAAATTGATTTTCAAATCTTTTTAATTTAAAACTCATCTCTCTTATTTCTTTTTAAATCTTCATCCTATCTTTATCTTTTAATTTTAAAACATACCTAACTTACTTTCTTTTTAAAATTTAAAACTTTTTCAATTTCAAACACTTATTTCTTCTTTTTCGAAAATCACATTTTAATTTTCAAATCCTTTTAGTTAATTAGCTTTTAATTTCCCCCTTGTTTTTCGAATTCAATAAATAAATAAAATAAAAACAAAAGTATTTTAATTCTAATTTCCCTTTTTACTTCCTAATATTCGAATTCTTCTTCTCATGCCTCTACCCTCATTCTTCTTTTCTTTTTCATATCTCACAAGGAGTTCTCTATATTCTGACATAGAAACTCCCACTCTCTTTCTTTCGTGTTTTTCTTTTTCTTATTTATGAGCAGGAACAGAGATAAAGAACCTCTCTTTGATCCTAACCCTGAACCTGAGAGGACTCTTAGGAGGCGTTTACAACAAGTTAAAGTACAACACTCTGGAGGAAACCTCACAGAACTTTTCAAACAAGAAGCTGAAAGTACAAACATGGCAGCCAATCCGAATGATGGAGGAGACGCAAGGAAGGTTCTTGGTGACTGCACCTACTTCTGATTTCTATGGAAGAAGCATCTCTATACCTACCTGTTCCCAGGGTTACCTGAAACTGAAGGTCGATCTCGGATGAGATCTGCTGTGGTGGCCGGAGCTGTCGTGTCTGACTTGGTGGAACTGGTGGAGCTGGAAATGCTGCTGATCCTTCGTCACCGGAGGGTAGTGGTACCTGCAAGAGACTCTGATGCTTAAGTTAGCATGGGCTTTAAGCAGGTTTTTAGTAGAATCAGAGTATGAGTTATACCTGGGTGCTCCAGTGTATTTATAATAGTGTCGAGTGACCTTTCTAGAGATAAGATAGTTATCTTATCTTATCTTGAGTGAAGTCATCTTATCTCTAAGGGGAACCGCCCTTATCTTTCTAGGCTTTAGCTGCCTTTAGATTGGGCTGTATCCCTTCGTTTGGGCCTGTTTGGGCCTCTCGCGGTAGTTTGGCCGACCTCTTTTGAGAAGAGGTCGGGGTGACCCATCTAAAGAGGTCGGTTACTTTGTCTTCAATTAGCCTAGGTCGGATAGCTCGACCTAGGGTATGAACAGTGCCCCTGCTAGAGCTTAATCTTTACTTTTTAGGATCGTATTTACAGTTTTCATCCCTTTTTTTGAAAAAGTTGAGCTCGAGCATTATATAACTTTGTTGGGTTCTCCTGAATGCGAAGCATTTTTCTCTTCTTTTTAATTGTAGCGCGCATTGCGCTTTCTTTGGGAACGTGCGAGGATTAAATGCTCATTAACCCATTTTGCCGTTTCCCTCTGTTTCATTTTGAACTCTTTATGCCCTTTTTCAGTTTTTCTTCCCCTTTCTTTCCGTTCTTCTCTTACTCACGACGTTTTCACTCCCTTTGTGCCCTTCTGTTTTCACATCTCTCTTCGAAGAAGTTTGTTTGGCGTGAGTCTGTTTGTCGTCTCTTTCTGATCTTCTTCGACCATCCTTGAAACATTCATTGCTTTCTTCTTCTTCCTCAGGTTGGTATTTTCTTTCTCCATTTTTCATTTTGATGACTCGTTTTGGTGTTTTATGTTTGCGAAGAATCCGTTTTGAAAGGCGGGATCCTTTTTGCTAAAGGTTGCATTTTCTAATTAGTGATGTACTTTCCTTGACTTGCCCCTAACTCTTTGCTTGCTGCTGTGCTTTGTATTTTCACTTTTTCAAGCCATTCATCTTTCCTGTCTTGAAGCGACTGTTTGGTGTGGACTTTACGTCGTTCTTCGTTACTACTTTCTTCCCTGCAGGTTAGCTTTTTCTATCTTTTCTCTTTTTCGCTTTTGACAACTGTGCATGCTTTTGATGTGGGGCTTTGACTTTGTATCTTGCTTTTGTTCTTTGAAAAATTTTGATTCTTCTGTGAAAAGATTGTCTCTTTTTGTGTCTTGATCCACGACTTGTGATTTTTCCTTGTTGCTTGCTTTTTGCGAAGAATGTACGCCTTCTGATGATTTTGTTTAGGGCTATCGCTGCTGTTCTTGTATCGTTGTCTTTGGCTTTTGTTTCTAGCTTACACTCTTTTGATGATGAACTATTAGTAGGAGAATTTGTGACTTTTGATGCTTTTTGTTGGTGATGATGATTTTTGCTTCGAAATGTTTAGGGCGTCGATTTCCTTTTTCCTGGTTCTTGCCTTGTTATTGCCTCCAAAGGGTGCCCCTGGGCTTTTGCTGTGGGTCCTGGGGTTTCTCTTTTACTGACTTCTTAATTCTTATATGTTATTGTCCGAGTTGTTTCCCTATTTGTCCGAGTTGTCTGGTAGTAACCCCTTTTATTTTTTCTTACTGTAGGAATAGTTGACCCATGTCACATCGCAAAAACATTATTGCAATGTCTTCTAAGATCCTGGATGGCATGTCAGATTGGCTAGATTCCATTGTTCTGATGTGTGTTACGGTTGCTGACTCTGAGTATTGCGTGCGGCTTACGAGACACCATAGGATTTGTAGTGATAGGGATTAAGAGAAGAACTATGAGTTAGTGTCACCTGACCCTGAGGAGAGGGTTTTCTTTCCCTCTTTAACTCGAGGAGAACGCCCTTTTTTCTATGCTTATGACTATTTCTTTAGTCAGTTGAATATTACCATTCCCTTTACCCCTTTTGAGACCGAGTTGATGTGGTCTTGCAATGTAGCTCCTTCTCAGCTTCACCCGAACTCCTGGAGTTTTATAAAAATCTTTCAATTGTTATGTCAGGAACTGGATATCCGACCTACCCAAACTCTTTTTCTTTATCTTTTTGTGTTGACGAAACCTGGGGCAGCTAAGAAGAAAGCCTTCTGGGTTTCTTTCTGATCTGCTCAAGGGAAGAAGGTTTTTTCTATGTACGACGAGTCCTTTAGGGACTTTAAGAACTATTATTTCAAGGTCTGAGCTGTTGAGGGAGCTCAGCCATTCTTTTTAGATGAAAATGATGAGCCTACTTTCCCTTTGTGCTGGCAGAAGAATATAATAGTAGCTAGGTATTCCTGGGAGAGTCTTGATGAGGTTGAACAGGCCTTTGTAAATGTGTTGGAGGAAGTTTGGGGAGAGCCTCCCCATCTTGACACAAAGAAGTTTTTAGGAGACCCTTCTCTTCTTTAGACTGAATTGGTTAGTTGTCGACTTTATTTGCAGCTTACCCTGTTTGTTTGTTTGCCAATCTTGTCCTTTCTTAATTATGATTTGTTTTTCTATTTCAAAGATAGTGAAGTCCGTAGATTCCATGAAGGCCTATCGTCGAGCTAAGAAGGCGACAGCTGCCTCTAACATCTCGGCCAGGACTGCGGAGGGCGAGTCTTCTCAGGTTCTTCCCAAGAAATCGGTGTCGAGTGCTTCTGGGCCGAGGAAGGTTATTCCAATCCCTTAGGTCCAAATTATTCCTTCTGACCCAGTTCAACCCTCTACTGGTGCTGCCTCTTCTCCTACTGCTGGCCCCCTCCTAAAAAATAGAAAACTGTGGACAAACAAAAAATTGTGGATCCTTTTGACTTGGATGCCCCTGATTTTAATGTTGTGGGGTTTGTTGACAATCAAATCGCTCCCTTTGGTCGACTCCCAATGGACGATGTGTCCCTCCTTCAACATCTAAATTTCATCACTAGTAACAGTATCCGGAAGGCCCATATGTGTGCGGCCTTATACCGTACTGTCCAGGGTTCCCCGGTCCATGCCACAAAAGCTTTTCTTGAGGATCCTAAGTCGGAATTCAATAGAGTTAAGGGGTTGAAGGATGAGCTTGACGCTAGGGTGGCCAAACTGGAGCTCGATTTGGAGAAGGAGAAGTCACAGGCTGTCGAGGATGAGGCGACTGCAAAATTGGCGGAGGAAATGACGAAGAAGCACAAAGAAAGTTACACTCGCACTTACACCGAGGTGTTGGAGCTAAGGGAGTGGCTTGAATCTGCTCTTGAGAACTACGCCGATCTTCAGGGCCATCTGGTAGATTCGGTGACTGGTGCTTATGAGAATCTAAAGGCTCAGGTCCGAGTTCTTGCTCCTGAACTTGACCTGACGCTCTTTAGCCTGGACAATGTAGTGGAAGATGGTAAAATAGTGCCTGCTCCAGACGATGAAGATGACGAGCCTCTTCCTGCCCCGTCAGCCAAAGCTTCTGCTGCCACGACTTCTTCAAACCCTTCTGCTCAGGTCGACCCTTCCCAGCCTGATCCGGATTGTGAAATTCTTAACCGTAAAGATGGGACCGTGGATGCCGTCCCTGTGAATATCATTCCTCCTTTCTCTGCCACTGATGCTGCTACTGGGGAAACCTTGCACCCCTTATGATTTATGTGTCTTTATCTCCATAGCCCGACTTGTGGGCTTTTGAACTCTAGTTTTTGTATCTTTGACTATAACTTGGTTCCTTTGACTGTTAGTTGCTTCTATGCAACTTGGTAGATAAACAAAGTACTTTTAAACTCGTGAGGTTCTCTTTCTAGGTTGCCTCCTGAGTCTTTTTTATGATTGCTGTATTTCTTTTGGTATGCTGTTTGACCTTTTGCAACCTTTGCCAAAAATATATCTTTATAGAGTGTTGGTATTCTGCTACCCGACCTCTTTTTAGATTATTGTTTTATCTGTCCTTTGGTTGGGCGAGATGACCCCTAGGGGCTGACATGTTCAATAACCTTTTGGTGTTCTGGTAGAACCCTTTCGGTTGATCTTTGAGCGATCTTAATAGCCTTGTTGTGGAGTCGTGGCTTTTTGAGTAAAGCGCCTTTCTTTTAGTGAAGGCTTTGAGTGGTCGACTTTGTTGGCTTCAGATACCGCTTTCATTGGTCGACTTCTCTTAAGTTATTTTTAGTAATACATTTTTAGTAAGACCTTGTCAGGCTACTTTTTTATGAATTACTTTTTATAACTTTGAGCATTTGATGGATTGGACTTGACTTCTTCTTGTCGACTCCTCTTGAGTTATTTTTAGTAATCCATTTTTGCTCGGGCCTTGCCAGGCCTCTTTCTATGAATTTACTTTTTATAACTTGTTGAGTTGGTTGGCTTGGTCCGACTTCTCTTTTGTCGGTCCTTCTCAAGTTATTTTTAGTAATCCATTTTTAGTAAGACCTCGTCAGGCCACTTTTCATGGATTGCTTTTTATAACTTTTGTTGATTGCCTTCTCCGGCTTCTTTGTCGGTATCTCTTAAGATATTTCTACTAGTCCATTTTTAGCCAGGCCTCGTCAGGCGACTTTTTATGCATTACTTTTTATAACTTCCTGTATTAATCTATTTTTTATGGCTTCCACCTTGCCGACTTTCTTGTAATCGGGCGATGAGTTTGGTTCTCATCTTGCCGACTTTGTCGTGATCAGACGATGAATTTAGTTCTCATCTTATCGACCTTGTCGTATTTGGGTGGTGAATTTTTTGCACTCAGATTAATGTGTCTTGGTAGATGGACTTTTATGGAATCTGAAAAGCTTTTATTCAAGTAGAAAATATAAAATGGACAAGTGTATATACATATAAGTGCTTACCCTTCTAGTCCGGGCAATTGTATAGATCTTGGCTTGGCGCCTCATTAAAAAATCTTTTCAGGAAAAAGAGTGCACCTTGACCTAAGATTTTTATCACTTTCTAACTATAGTACCTTCTCAGGTTACATGCATGCCATGACCTTGGTAGCTCTCGCCCTTCCAGGTCGGACACCTTGTAGTAACCTTTTTCTAGTACCTCTACAACTCGGTAAGGTCCTTTCCAGTTAGCTGCTAGCTTCCCTTCTCCTGACCGACCCGCTCCGATGTCGTTTCGGATTAAGATGAGATCATTGTTGATAAAGCTTTGCTGGACCACTCTCTGATTATACCTTGAAGCCATTCAGCATTTTAGCGCTTCCTCTTTATTCCGAACTCTTTCTCGGACTTCTGGAAGTAGGTCGAGCTCTTCCCTTTGAGTTTGGGAATTGGTATTTTCGTTGTAGAGGATTATTCTGGGAGATCCTTCCTCTATCTATACTGGGATCATTGCCTCCATTCCGTAAGCAAGTCGGAAGGGTGATTCTCCTGTGGTGGAGTGTGGAGTTGTTCGATATGCCCATAGGACTTGTGGGAGCTCTTCAGCCCAAGCTCCCTTTACACCTTGTAGTCTTCGTTTTAACCCGACTAGTATGACTTTGTTGGCAGCTTCTGCCTGTCCATTAGCTTGTGGGTGTTCTACAGATGTGAATTGGTACTTTATTTTTAAGTCGGCTACCAAGTTTCTGAAACCTGCATCAGTGAATTGAGTGCCATTGTCTGTGGTGATGGAGTAAGGGACTCCAAACCTTGTAATAATATTCCTATATAGAAATTTTTGACTTCTTTGAGCAGTGGTATTGGCTAGGGACTCTACCTCAATCCATTTTGTAAAATAGTCCACCCCTACAATGAGAAATTTTACTTGTCCCGATCCTTGGGGGAAGGGTCCGAGGAGGTCTGGTCCCCATTTTGCGAACGACCAGGGTGACGTTACACTAATGAGCTCTTCTGTTGAGGCGATGTGGGAATTAGCATGATTTTGACATGGTGGACATGTCTTGACAAACTTTGTTGCTTTTTTTTGTAAGGTCGGCCAGAAGAATCCAGCTCAGAGTACCTTTTTGGAAAGGGCTCATGCCCCCAAGTGGTTACCACACATGCCACTGTGTACTTCTTCCAGGACCTCTTTTGTATTGGATGTCAGTACGCACTTTAGGAGTGGTGTTGAGAACCCTCTCCTATATAAGATGTCACCCACCATGGTGTAGTATTGTGTTTCTCGTATTAGACGCTTTGCCTCTTTTTTGTCTATGAGGAGTGTTTCTGTTTTGAGGTATTTGATTATGGGGTCATCCACCTCTGATCCTGACCTGATATGGGTAGAATCTTTTCTTCCTCTAAGATCAATGGCCTTTGCAATGTTTCCTGGACAAGGCTTCTATTATTGCCCCCTGGTTTGGTGCTGGCTAACTTTGAGAGTGCATCAGCTCGAACATTATGTTCTCGAGGTATATGTTAGATCTCATATTCCCCGAGTTGTCCGAGATGTTCTTTTGTCTTATCCAGATATTTCTTCATGGTAGGATATTTAGCTTGGTACTTCCCTTCTATTTGTGAGGTAACTATTTGAGAATCACTGAAGATGGTGAGTTTTTGAGCTCCTACCTCCTTAGCCAGCCTCAAACCAGCTAGTAATGCTTCGTATTCAGCTTGATTATTTGAAGCAGGGAATTCAAACTTTAACGAGAGTTTGATTTGGGTTCCCTGATCACTTTCTATGATCACACCTACTCCACTCTCGGTTTTGTTTGAGGATCTGTCCACATAAAGATTCCACTTTATGGGAGTTCCCGGGGTATTAGTGTATTCGGCAATGAAGTCGGCCAAATATTGTGATTTGATTGCTGTCCGAGCTTTATATTTCAAATCAAATTTGGACAACTCAACTGCCCACTGCAGTATTCTTCCAGCTAAGTCTGTCTTCTGTAGAATACTTTTTATGGGCTGGCTGGTCCAAACCTTGATGGTGTGTGCTTGAAAGTATGGGCGAAGCCGTTGGGAGGCGAGTATGAGGGCGTAGGAGAATTTCTCTATCTTTTGATAGTTTAACTTGGCCCTTTGTAGGGCTTTGCTGATGAAGTAGATAGGTTGTTGTCTGCTTTCATCCTCTCTAACTAGTGCTGAGGCTATTGCCCGATTTCCTACTGCCAGGTATAGTACGAGTGCTTCTCCCTCCCGTGGCCGGGTAAGAATGAGTGGTTGCCCCAAGAAATTTTTGAAATCTTGGAAGGCTTTTTCGCACTCTTCCGTCCATTCAAACCTCTTTCCCTTCCTTAGTGTGGCGTAAAAGGGAAAGGATCTTATGGCCGAACCAGCTAAGAACCTGGACAGAGCTGCCAGCTCCCATTGAGCTGTTGTACTTCTTTAACATAGGTCCGACTTTTCGTGTTGAGTATAGCCTGGCATTTATCTGGGTTCGCGTCAATTCCTCTCTGTGTGAGCATGAAACCTAGGAATTTGCCAGCTTCTACCGCGAAAGTACATTTAGCAGGGTTAAGCCGCATACCATGCTTTCTGATGGTGTCGAACACTTTTGTGAGGTCGGTCAACAAGGATTCCTCGCTTTATGTTTTTACCAGCATATCATCGACGTAGATGATAGATGAGTTTTGAGTGTCGGTCTAAATTTCCTTCTTATAGAAATAAGAACTACTTCGTTGTAAGCACAGCTCTAAACCAACAAACAATACTCACATAAAAAATATTGGTTGTCACTAGTACAAATCCAATGAAAAATAATCGAAGTATTTGGACTCTGGGTTATCTCACAAGGAATTGCAATGAAGTGAATGATTATTGTCTATGGAGTGACAAGGGGGTTTGATTTGATATTTGGCAAGGAAATGTAAAAGCAAGAAAGTAAATAATAAGAACTAATGAAATAAAAGGAAAACAACTCTTGGCTAAGCATAGGAATTGAGATCACCATCCTTGTCAACAAAGCAAATATTGATAATTATGAGATGCCAATCCATTAGGTCTACTTCCCAAAAGTTTTAAGTACGTAAGGTCTACTCCTAAGCTTGAAGTACGTCAAATAGATTTGATCACATCAACCCACAAGTCCCAACCTATCTACTAATTAACTTAGTAGTGGGTTAGTGTCAATGGGTATCAAATTGATTACCAAGGGTTCTCAAATCACCAATCCCTTATACCAAATGACTCAAGTTTACCCAATCCCCTTAGCCTAGGCCAAGAGTCAAGAAAACTACTCAAAAACTAAAGAAAACATTTCATCAAACATGTAGAGTGCAATAAAAGTAAACATCATAAATTGCAAGAATAATAAAATCTAACAACTACTAATTACAAGGAAAGTAAGATCACAACTCAAATCAACATTAAAAGAACATCAAACATTACTTTGCATTAAAGAAAAGATCCAAATCCAACAAGAGTTCATCGTCACAAAAGAGACATAAAAGGGAAATTAACATGAAGACTAAGAGGAATCAAGAATAGAAACATGAAATTGCAAATAAAATAAGATGAGAACAATAATCAAAACCTAGATCTAAGATGGAACTAAACCTAAGGACCCTAATTCTAGAGAGAAGAGGGAGCTTCTCTCTCTAGAAACTAACCTACACGATGCTAATCCTACAACTAATTGCTCCCCTTTTGCTTGGACTTCAATTCTGCATGAAATACACTCAGAAACAAGTTCGAATTGGGCCTGGTGAGCTCAGAAATCGCACCCAGCATTTTGCCTTTAAGTGAGTCACGTGCGAGTATCGGCGCCTACGCGCCATGTGTGCGTGCGCGTCGATTGACTATTTCTTCATCAGTGCGGATGCGTCATGTATGCTTGCGCGTCGCTGTGCAAAATTACTGCTGCGCGCGCGTCTTGTACGCGTGTGCGTCCATTGATGCATTTCCAACTCTTGTTTTCCTCATGCATTCTCCACTTTGTATGCTTCTTTCCTCATTACATCCATCCAATACTTGCCTTATGAACTTGAAGTCACTCAACAAAGACATCAAGGCATCGAATGGAATTAAGGTGAATTAATATCACCAATTTAAGGGCCTAAAAAGCATGTTTTTACATTTAAGCAAAAATCAAGGGAGAATTGCAGAACCATGCTATTTCATTGAATAAATATGGGAAAAGGTGATAAAACCCCCTAAAATAAGCACAAGATAAACCACAAAATTGGGGTTTATCAAATCTCCCCACACTTAAACTAAGCATGTCCTCATGCTAAAATCAAGAAAGAAGCAAAGGAGTATCAACATTTATTCAATGCAAACTAACTAAAATGCAATCTATCTATGTGAAATCTATCTACATGAATGCAATGGCTTAGTCAAAATAAATCAATTTCCAAGACTACACATGCAAGCACAAGGGCTAAAGCAATAGCAATCAATGCAAACCCACAATTGAATTGAATCATTGAAAGACTTTACAAACTTGCAAGAAAAGATGATCATGGGTAGAAACATGTAATTGAGCGATCGAACCCTCACCGGATGTGTATCCGCTCTAGGCACTCAAGTGTATGGGGTTGATTCATTCGATTCCCCCCAAATCATGCTTTCCAAGAATTGTTTTTTATCTAACAATCAACAATTACGTTATGCATGCATACAAATATCATGAGGACTTTCCCATAGGTTGTAATGGGGCTAGGATCAAGGTAGGATGCATATGGTCAAGTGAGCTTGAAATTCGAATCTTTGATTAACTTAAACTTCCCACCTAACCTATGACAACCTATACAATTCTAAACAAACCTAACTACCCATTCTTCACTTTTTTACATACTCATGCATTCTCCTTTGATCACCACACATATGCATTGATTTTTATTGAACAATGAACTTTGGGGCATTTTGTCCTCTTCTTATTGCAATTCTTTTTCTTCCTTTTCTATTTTATTTATTTTTTTTCTTTTATATATATATATTTTTTTTCTTTTTGTTTTTCTCATCATTTTTTTAAAACTAAAATATATACAAGAACATCAATGCATATGGTTTACACATGATTAATACATGAGTATGTACCCAATTCCCATGATTTTCCAACACAAAAGACAAACACACTTTTATCTCTACCTTATGTTTCCAACTCTCCCAAAATCACATGATAAACACTCTCACTAGCCTAAGCTAATCAAAGATCCAAATTAAGGATTTTTATTATTTTTCACTTAGGCTTGTAATGTGCTACAATTAATAATAAATGGGTTAAGCATAGGCTCAAAATTGGCTAACAATAGAAGGTAAAAGGATAGGCTATTTGAGTAAGTGAGCTATTTGAACAATGGCTTCAATCATATAAATGCATGTATACACAAAATAATGGACATAAAGAATCAAACAAATCAAATATTACACTCATAGGAAGAGAATAATGCACACAAGAATGAAAATAAGTGGTTATGTGATGTAACCACACAATTAGGCTCAAACCTCACATGCTCGTGTTCTTAGCTCAAAAATCATGTTCCACAAAGTATATAATTCAAGCAAGTTCTAAAAAAAAATTTTTTTCAATCAATAGGGGTGCCCTATAGATAAAATCCTTGGAAAATATCATGATTTTGACTAAGCTTAATATATACATATGCAAAATAAGAAAATGCAACTAAGAATTCTAAAATGAAATGCAAAAGTGTTGGGATTAGAAACTTGTCACCTAAAAATGCCGAGTGGTCGGATGACCTCCCCACACTTAAAAGTTTGCACCGTCCTCGGTGCACTAAATGAGCAAGGGGGTACGGCGACTCTCCGAGTTGCCACCTTCATCTGGTAGGTCAACCGGTTGCTGCGTATTCTTCCTCCCGCTTCCATTTTTGCTTATGGTGCATCAATCATGAAAAATAAAATAAACACCGTAAGATGAAAACATATAAAAGCTAGGAAGCGTGAATTGTTGGAATGAGGTGAATCACTAGAATTGAGTGGGTGAATTGGTGTGACATTAATGAGAGATAGGTGTCTGGGTTCTAAAATTGTGCACGGTTTAGAATACACACACACTAGTACAAAAAGTTATGTCACAATTACACAAAAGAAAACATGCACTTCACTCATTCTGGTGTGTTTGAGATACTTTAAAAGACTTGTTGGCTAAAACAACCCAACAAGTAGTGAAGAAGCATAAAAGCATTCAAGCAAAAATCAAGAAATTGTGAAATTGGATATTGCATGGACATTGATTGATGTGTAAGTGAACTTAATGAACATAATGGTATATGAAACTTACACCACAATCAACGGCACCTATTGAAGTTGTTGCAACACCTAAGTGACATAGAAGTGGAAGACATGGATGCTATGGAACTTAGGAAAAAGAATATAGAAGTCAAAATCAATCACATAGCAAGCATGGTCCACAAAGCCTTACAAGCTCAAAAATATGTCACCAGGTAAGCTTTCGATCCAAATTCACAACTCTACAATCTCAATGCATGGAATAAGTGATGTGAATAAGGGTAAACCATAAACAAGCATCACCTAAAAAAATGCAATGATAATATACAATTACCTAGCAATGGATGATGAATGCATGGTGACCAAAACATGCAATTCAAAAGAGTTAAGAAGCTTAAAGGCAATGTAACATGTACTTGATATTTAAAAACATTAAGCATGAAAAGTTCCAAACCAAGTAACCAAATATAACCTCAACAAGGAATATAAACAAAATTGATGTTAAGATAACATCCTATTAGTAATAAGCAGCAGTAAACAGTAAACAAGATTAGTAATCCAACACTTATAACGGAAAACAAAAATTAAACTAACTAAAAGAAATGGTGTTACGTGACGTTTGGTAGTGTTGGATGATGTTTGAAGGGTGGAAAGAAAAGAAGAGAAGAGAGAAGAAGGAAAGAAATGGAAAGAGGAGAAGAAAAGAAGGTGAGTGAAATAGGGCAATCCACGCGTGCGCGTCATGTACGCGTAAGCGTGGATTGATGAAATGGCAGTGACGCGTACGCGTGCGGTACGCGTACGTGTGGGTGGGTTATTTGGGGCAATGACGCGTGCGTGTGCTTGACGCGTACGCGTGAGTCGCCTAGCTCAAAATTGGCACGAAGTGGGCACAACTCTCGGGAAAATGTATGGAGGGTGAAACTTTCAATCCATGCGTACGCGTACATGACGCTTGCGCGTGGATGGTCGAAATCGCTTAGGGCACGCGTACGCGTGTGTAGCACGTACGCGTGGGTTGGTGCTCTGTTTTTCAAAATTTTTCATGTTTTTGCACCAAACCAAGCATTCCATACCTCCAAACAACTACCAAAACATCATAAAACCTTATTTAACATACTAAACTCCCAATTAAACATATCTAACCAAACAAAACATAAAACTAAACTAATTATTAGCAATATTTACAAAAAGGAAAAATGAAAGATGTTACCATGGTTGGGTGCCTCCCACCTAGAACTTTTGTTTATTGTCCTTAAGTTTGACTTATAGGGAGCTCCTATCAAGGTGGCTTGTGCTTGAATCCATCCTTGAACATCCACCAATGCTTGAATTTCCATTGTGCTTCATCATTCAAAGTTAATAACTCCAAGCTTTGATGGAGTTCTTCACAAACCATGGGCTCCCAAAGTTGATCCTTCTCTTGCAAGCCGGGATCCCACACCTTGTTCTCATACCCATCTTTAAGTTGATCATGGTGAGTTCCTCCGGGTAGCAAGCAAAATGAGTTCTCACCAAGGCACCAAACTATCCTCCTAGACCCATCCAATTGAGCACTAGTCCAACCTTTGCTCCTTGAAGCTTCAACCATAATGAGCCTAGACTTACAATGCCAACCACCAAACATCCTCCTCTTACGCTCAATTCCACAAAGCGCCCTAAGTTGGCCATCCGTCTCAAGCAAACCAAATTCAAATGGGATAATAAAGCTAAGAGTTAGAAGTTTTACCCACTCAAATGAAGGATTAGAGGACAACCTAGGTGGAGGAGTTCCCAACGATCTTGACAATGCACACTCCATTCCCATCCATCCTTTTCGGAAGGCTTCCACCACTTGGCAAGGTTCTTCAAGCTCTACCTCTTGCCAAGCTCCCTCAAGTTCACATTCTTCTTCACCAATGTCCTCTAGCTCTTCCCTATCACTCAAATCATAAATAGGAGGTTGAGTAAAATCTACCTCATCATCAATTCCAAGTAGAGTGGGGAAGGGTTCTTCAAACTCAAAAGGATCATATGTTGATGCAGAATCATCATAGATAGGCGAACATATTTCTTGGGTCACTTCTTCCAATTCTTCCATCACATTGTGCCTTAGAGGTTGTGCACTCTCCTCCTCAATATCAACTTCAAACTCCATGGAAGAAGGCTCTTCAATTTGTGATTCCTCTATATACTCAACATATCCTAAGGTTCCAACCACTACTTTCTTTGGTTCAATCATCTCTACCTTCTTCTCTTGTTGCACTTCTTGCTTTAACTCCTCTTCTCCACCTTGAAGCTTTAAGTCCATTACCTCACTAAGATCCTTGGGTGCTTCTCCACATTCAACAATGGGAGTGCCTTGATCGTATAGGCTTAGGCGGGATGAGACTATATTCCCAATGGCTTCTACCATGATAGCCATTTTCGCTCTTAACTCCTCAAAATTCTTTTCATCCTCTTCATGTCGCCTTAAGATATGAGATTCAAGATCTCTCAACTCTAGCATGGGGGCTTCATCGGGAGGTGATGGTGGAAGAGAAGGTTCATTGTTTGAGGGAAGGTTGTTGTAATTGGAAGGTGGTTCATATTGGTGAAATTCTTGAGGTGGTGTGTGCGGACTTTGTGGCTCATGAGAGTATTGGTATTGGAAAGGTGGTGGTTTTAGATATGGTTCATATGGTGGTTGGTATGGTGGGTATGGGTTAGGGTCATATGGGGGTAGATGGTGGTATGAGGCTTGTGAGTATGGTGGAGGGCTATGTTGAGGAGTGGGATCATATGCATATGATGATTGTGGTTGACAACCACAACGAGGATCATCACACACATTATGCATCAAGATTTGAATTGTACCCATAAGAAACCGAAGGAGGTTATTACCAAGAAGGTTGTCCATAAGCTTGGGGCTCCTCCCACCTTTGATCTCCAAAGCCTTGATGCAAATCCTCATTAAAGCTTCCATTTCCTACAACATAGTTAGAACCAAACTCATAGCCAAAGGGATGAGAATTCATGGTGAAAGAGAAAATAAAAATAAAAGCTAATAAGAGATAAAGAAAGCTAAGTCCTACAACTAGCAAAAGCCAACAAGCAAACCAAAAATCCGACTATTCACAATATATACAATAGCCAATAACATAACACCATTGCAATTCTCTGGCAACGGCGCCATTTTGATAGATGAGTTTTGAGTGTCGGTCTAGATTTCCTTCTTATAGAAGTAAGAACTACTCCGTTGTAAGCATAGCTCCAAACCAACAAACAATACTCACATAAAAAATATTGGTTGTCACTAGTACAAACCCCAATAAAAAATAACCGAAGTATTTGGACTCTGGGTTGTCTCACAAGAAATTGCAATGAAGTGAATGATTATTGGCTATGGATTGACAAGGGGGTTTGATTTGATATTTGGCAAGGAAATATAAAATCAAGAAAGTAAATAATAAGAACTATTGAAATAAAAGGAAAACAACTCTTGGCTAAGCATAGGAATTGAGATCACCATCCTTGTCAACAAACCAAATATTGATAATTATGAGATGCCAATCCATTAGGTCTACTTTCCAAAAGCTTTAAGTACGTAAGGTCTACTCCTAAGCTTGAAGTACGTCAAATAGATTTGATCACATCAACCCACAAGTCCCAACCTATCTACTAATTAACTTAGTAGTAGGTTAGTGTCAATGGGTATCAAATTGATCACCAAGGGTTCTCAAATCACCAATCCATTATACCCAATGACTCAAGTTTACCCAATCCCCTTAGCCTAGGTCAAGAGTCAAGAAAACTACTCAAAAACTAAAGGAAACATTTCATAAAACATGTAGAGTACAATAAAAGTAAACATCATAAATTGCAAGAATAATAAAATCTAACAACTACCAATTACAAGGAAAGTAAGATCACAACTCAAATCAATATTAAAAGAACATCAAACATTACTTTGCATTAAAGAAAATATCCAAATCCAACAAGATTTCATCATCACAAAAGAGACATAAAATGGAAATTAACATGAAGACTAAGAGGAATCAAGAATAGAAACATGAAATTGCAAAGAAAACAAGATGAGAACAATAATCAAAACCTAGATCTAAGATGGAACTAAACCTAAGGACCCTAATTCTAGAGAGCTAGAAACTAACCTACTTGATACTAATCCTACAACTAATTGCTCTCCCTTTGCTTGGACTTCAATTCTGCATGAAATACACTCAGAAACAAGTTAAAATTGGGCCTGGTGAGCTCAGAAATCGCCCCCAGTGTTTTCCCTTTAAGTGAGTCATGTGCGAGTATCGGTGCATACGTGCCATGTGTGCATGCGTGTTGATTGACTATTTCTTCATCCGCCCGGATGCGTCATGTACACGTGCTGATGAGTGGATAATTTATACACTTTTTTGGCATTATTTTTAGGTAGTTTTCAGTATGTTTTAATTACTTTTTAGTATATTTTTATTAGTTTTTATTCAAAATACACATTTCTGGACTTTACTATGAGTTTGTGTGTTTTTCTGTGATTTCAGGTATTTTCTGGCTGAGATTGAGGGACCTGAGCAAAAATCTGATTCAGAGGCTGAAAAAGGACTGCAGATGCTGTTGGATTCTGACCTCCCTGCATTCTAAGTAGATTTTCTGGAGCTACAGAAATCCAATATGCGCGCTCTCAATTGCGTTGGAAAGGAGACATCCAGGGCTTTCCAGCAATATATAATAGTCCATACTTTACCTGAGTTTTGATGATGCAAACTGGCGTTCAAACGCCAACTTCCTGCCCTATTCTGAAGTTAAACGCTAGAAACAGGTTACAAACCAGAGTTAAACGCCACAAACAGGCTGCTAGCTGGCGTTTAACTCCAAGAGAAGTCTCTACACGTGTAAAGCTCAATTCTCAACCCAAGCACACACCAAGTGGGCCCCGGAAGTGCATTTCTGCATTATTTACTTATCTTTGTAAACCCTAGGCTACTAGTTCATTATAAATAGGACTTTTTACTATTGTATTTTCATCTTTGGAACGTTTAGTCCTTAGACATTGGAGGCTGGCCTCACGGCCATGCCTAGACTATTTTCACTTATGTATTTCCAACGGTGGAGTTTCTGCACCCCATAGATTAAGGTGTGGAGCTCTGCTGTTTCTCATGAATTAATGCAAAGTACTATTGTTTTTCTATTCAATTCAAGCTTATTCTTATTCTAAGATATTCATTCGCACCCAAGAACATGATGAATGTGATGATTATGTGACACTCATCACCATTCTCACCTATGAACGCGTGCTTGACAACCACTTCCGTTCTACATGAAAACGAGCTTGAGTGTTTATCTCTTAGCCTCCATTCTACAAGATCGGAGTCTTCGTGGTATAAGCTAGAATTATTGGCAGCATTCTTGAGATCCGAAAAGTCTAAACCTTGTCCGTGGTATTCCGAGTAGGATCTGGGATGGGAGGACTGTGACGAGCTTCAAACTCGCGAGTGTTGGGCGTAGTGACAGATGCAAAAGGATCAATGGATCCTATTCCAACATAAGTGAGAACCGACAGATGATTAGCCGTGCGGTGACAGCGCATTTGGACCATTTTCACTGAGAGGACAGACGGTAGCTATTCATACCCTGGGTTGAGCTACCCGACCTAGGATGATTGACGAGAAAGCGACCGACCTCTTCAGGTCAAGCGGATCGACTTCTTCTAAAAAGAAGTCGGCCAAATCAATAGGAGTATAAATGATTGAATGGAAGCAGTAGGAAAGCAGAGATTCAGAAAGAACAAAGCATCTCCATACGCTTATCTGAAATTCTCACGAATGAATTACATAAGTATCTCTATCTTATTTTATGCTTTATTTATCCTTTAATTATTAAAATCCCATAACCATTTGAATCTGCCTGACTGAGATTTACAAGATGACCATAGCTTGCTTCAAGTCAACAATCTCCGTGGGATCGACCCTTACTCATGTAAGGTTTATTACTTGGACGACCCAGTGCACTTGCTGGTTAGTTGTGCGAAGTTGTGAAGAAGAATTGAGATTATGATCGTGCGTACCAAGTTGTTGGCACCATTGAGATCACAATTTCGTGCACCAAGTTTTTGGCGCCATTGCCGGGGATTGTTCGAGTTTGGACAACTGACGATTCATCTTATTGCTCAGATTAGGTAATTTTATTTTATTTTTAAGCTTTTTATTTTCGAAAAATCCAAAAATTTAATAAAATCATAAAAACAAAAAAATTTTGTGTTTCTTGTTTGAGTCTTGTGTCAATTTTTAAGTTTGGTGTCAATTGCATCTTTTTATTTTTTCTTCAAATTTTTTTGAAAACTCATGCATATGTTCTTCATGATCTTCAAATTGTTCTTGTTTATTTTTCTTGTTTAATCTTTAATTTTTTTTCTTGTTTTGTGTCTTTTCTTGTTTTTCATATGTATTTTAGAATTATTAGTGTCTAAATATTGAAAATTTCTAAGTTTGGTGTCTTGCATATTTTTCTTTTCTTAAAAATTTTCAAAAATAAGTCTTGATGTTCATCTTGATCTTCAAAGTATTCTTGGTGTTCATCTTGACATTCAAAGTGTTATTGCATGCATTAGTTGTTTTGATTCATAATTTTTATGTTTTGTTTCAATTTGGTGTTTTTCTCTCTCATCATTAAAAATTAAAAAATCAAAAAAATATCTTTCCCTTATTCTTCTCATAAATTTCGAATATTTGAGTTGACTTAGTAAAAAAATTTTAAAAATTTAGTTGTTTCTTATGAGTCAAGTCAAATTTTCAATTTAAAAATCTTATCTTTTCAAAACTTTTTCAAAAATCAAATCTTTTTCTTTTTTATTTTATTTTCAAAAATTTAAAAAAAATGATTTTCAAAATCTTTTTCTTATTTTTGTTTCATATTTTTGAAATTAATTGCTAACATTTAATGTTTTGATTCAAAAAATTTTCAAGTTGTTACTTGCCTATTAAGAAAGGTCCAATCTTTAAATTCTAGAATCATATCTTTTAATTTCTTGTTAGTTAAGTAATTAACTTTAATTTCAAAATTAAATCTTTTTAAATTTCCTTTTCAAATCTTTTTCAAAATAAATATCAAATCATATCCTTTCAAAATCAATTTCAAAATCTTTTCTAACTTCTCATCTTTTTAAAATTGATTTTCAAATCTTTTTCAATTAACTACTTGACTTTTTGTTTGATTTTAAAAGTTTTCTATTTCAATCATATCTTTTTCAAAACTTAATTTCAAAATCTTTTCTAACTTCTTATCTTTTCAAAATTGATTTTCAAATCTTTTTCAATTAACTACTTAACTTTTTGTTTTGATTTTAAAATCCTTATCTTTTTCAAAACCATCTAACTACTTTCCTCTCTCCAATTTTCAAAAATCATTAACTTCTTTTTCAAAATTCTTTTTACTTAACTAATTGTTTTAAATTTTAATTTTATTCTACTTCTTCCTCTAATTTTGAATTCTAACTTAAAATTAAAATAAAAACAAAAATATTTTTCCTTTATTTTTATTTATCTACTAACACTCCTCTCCCACTCAAAAATTCGAACCCCCTCTTCTTCTCTGTGTTCGAATTTTTCTCTTCTCCTTCTTCTACTCTTCTCTTCTTCTACTCACAAAAGGGAATATCTATACTGTGACATAGAGGATTCCACACTTTCTTTGTTCTCTTCTTTTTCATATGAGCAGGAACAAGGATAAGAACATTCTTATTGAAGCTGATCCTGAACCTGAAAGGACTCTGAAGAGGAAGCTAAGGGAAGCTAAGGCACAACCCTCTGGAGAGGACCTGACAGAAATTTTTGAAAAAGAAGGAGACATGGCCGAACCTAATAACAATGGTGGAGATGCAAGGAAGATGCTTGGTGACTTTATTGCACCCTCTTCCAACTTCTATGGAAGAAGCATCTCAATTCCTGCAATTGGAGCAAACAACTTTGAGCTTAAGCCTCAATTAATTTCTCTAATGCAGCAAAATTGCAAGTTTCTTGGACTTCCAATGGAAGATCCTCATCAGGTTTTAGCTAAATTCTTGCAAATTTATGACATTGTCAAGACCAATGGAGTTGATCCCGAGGTCTACAGGCTTATGCTTTTCCCTTTTGCTGTAAGAGACAAAGCTAGAACATGGTTGGATTCACAACCTAAGGAAAGCCTGAACTCTTGGGATAAGCTGGTCAGTGCTTTCCTGGCCAAATTCTTTCCACCTCAAAAGATGAGCAAGCTTAGAGTGGAAATCCAAACCTTCAGACAGAAGGAAGGTGAGTCCCTCTATGAAACTTGGGAAAGATATAAGCAACTGATCAAAAGGTGTCCTACTGACATGCTTCCAGAATGGAGCATCATATGTATATTCTATGATGGTCTGTCTGAGTTGTCAAAAATGTCATTGGACCATTCTGCAGGATGATCTCTTCATCTGAAAACCCCTGCAGAAGCTCAGGAACTCATTGAAATGGTTGCAAATAACCAGTTTATGTACACCTCTGAGAGGAATTCTGTGAGCAATGGGATGCCTCAGAAGAAAGGAGTTCTTGAAATTGATACTCTGAATGCCATATTGGCTCAGAACAAAATATTAACTCAGCAAGTCAATATGATTTCTCATAGTCTGAATGGATTGCAAGCTGCATCCAACAGTACTAAAGAAGCATCTTCTGAAGAAGAGGCTTATGATCCTGAGAACTCTGCAATGGCAGAGGTGAATTACATGGGAGAATCCTATGGAAACACCTATAATCCTTCATAGAGAAATCATCCAAATTTCTCATGGAAGGACCAACAGAAGCCTCAAACAGGCTTCAACAATAATGGTGGAAGAAATAGGTTTAGCAATAGTAAGCCTTTTCCATCATCTTCTCAGCAACAAACAGAAAATTTTGAACATAGCCATTCTGGCCTGGCAACCATAGTCTCTGATCTATCCAAGACCACACTAAATTTCATGAATGAAACAAGGTCCTCCATTAGAAATTTGGAGGCACAGGTGGGTCAGCTGAGTAAGAAGATTACTAAAACTCCTCCCAGTACTCTCCCAATCAATACAGAAGAAAATTCCAAGAGAGAGTGAAAGGCCATAACCATGACTAATATGGCCGAACTTGGAGAGAGTGAGGAGGACGTGAGTCCTAGTGAGAAAAGCCTCATGGGACGTCCTCTGGACAGAAAGGAGTTTCCCTTTGAGGAACCAAAGGAATCTGAGGCTCATACAGAGACTATAGAGATTCCATTGAACTTCTTTCTGCCATCCATGAGCTCGGATGAATATTCTTCCTCTGAAGAGGATGAGACATCACTGAAGAGCAAGTTGCTAAGTATCTAGGAGCAATCATGAAGCTGAATGCCAAGTTATTTGGTAATGAGACTTGGGAGGATGAACCCCCTTGTTCACCAATGAACTGAGTGCATTAATAAGGCAGACATTACCTCAGAAGAAACCGGATCCCGGAAAATTCTTCATACCTTGTACCATAAGCACCATGATCTTTGAGAAGGCTCTGTGTGACCTGGGGTCAGGGATAAACCTCATGCCACTCTCTGTAATGGAGAAACTGGAAATCTTTGAGGTACAAGCTGCAAGAATCTCACAAGAGATGGCAGAAAAATCAATGAAACAGGCTTATGGACTAGTAGAGGACGTGCTAGTAAAGGTTGAAGGCCTTTACATCCTTGCTGATTTCATAATCCGAGACACTGGGAAGGATGAGGATGAATCCATCATCCTTGGCAGACCCTTCCTAGCCACAGCAAAAGCTATGATTGATGTTGACAGAGGAGAGTTGGTCCTTCAGTTGAATGAGGACTACCTTGTATTCAAGACTCAAGGCTCTCCTTCTGTAACCATGGAGAGGAAGCATGAAAAGCTTCTCTCAATACAGAGTCAAACAAAATCCCCACATTCAAACTCTAAGTTTGGTGTTGGAAGGCCACAACCAAACTCTAAGTTTGGTGTTGGGAGGCCCCAACCCTGCCCTGATTATCTGTGAGGCTCCATGAGAGCCCACTGTCAAGCTATTGATATTAAAGAAGCGCTTGTTGGGAGGCAACCCAATGTTATTTAATTATATCTATTTATTTTCCATTGCTATTTTATGTTTTCTTTAGGTTGATGATCATGTGAAGTCACAAAAACTTGTGAAAAATAAAAAACAGAATGAAAAATAGCATTAAAAATAGCTCACCCTGGAGGAAGAGCTTACTAGCGTTTAAACGCCAGTAAAAGTAGCAGAATGGGTGTTAAACGCCCAGTCTGGCACCATTCTGGGCATTTAACGCCAGAAACAGGCACCAGATTGGCGTTTAACGCCAGAATAGAGCATCAAGTTAGCGTTAAACGCCAAGAAAGGGAGAAAAGCTGGCGTTAAATGCCAGAAACAAGCAGCAAGCTGGCGTTTAACGCCAGAATTGTAATCTAAGGGCGTTTTGCACGCCTAAATAGAGCAGGGATGCTAAGTCATTGACCCCTCAGGATCTATGGGCCCCACAGGATCCCCACCTACCCCACCTCTCTCTCTCTCTCTCTCTCTCTCTCCCCCACCTTTTTCATAACACTCTTTCCCAAATACCCTTCACCAATCACCTCCATCACCCTTACCTATCACCTCTTCACCACTCACAATCCTTTCCCTCCCAAACCCAAACCTAATACATGAAACCTAACCCTCCCCCCACCTTTATATAAACCCCTCACCACTCCTTCATTTTCACACATTACAACCACTACTTCTACCCCTTGGCCGAACCACATATCTTCCTCCATCTCCTCCATTTTCTTCTTCTTCTACTACTTTCTTTCTTCTTTTGCTCAAAGACGAGCAAACCTTTTAAGTTTGGTATGAAAAAATTATTGCTTTTCTGTTTTTTTCATAACCACTAATGGCACCTAAGGCCGGAGAAACCTCTAGAAAGAGGAAAGGGAAGGCAATTGCTTCCACCTCCGAGTCAAGGGAGATGGAGAGATTCATCTCAAAAGCCCATCACTAAGAAAAGGATGGAGCAAACAAGAGAGCCCACTCATGGACCTCAACAAGAGCATGAGGAAATTCCTCATCATGAAAATCCCTGAGATGCCTCAAGGGATGCACTTTTCTCCACAAAACTATTGGGAACAAATTAACACCTCCCTAGGAGAATTAAGTTCCAACATGGGACAACTAAGGGTGGAGCACCAAGAGCACTCTATCATTCTCCATGAGATTAGAGAAGATCAAAGAGCTATGAGGGAGGAGCAACAAAGGCAAAGAAGAGACATAGAGGAGCTCAAGAGCACCATTGGTTCTTCAAGAGGAAGAAGTCGCCAACCTCACTAAGGTGGACCCGTTCCTTAATCTCCTTGTCTATTTATTTTTCTGTTTTCGTTTTCTATGCTTTACTTTTATTTATGTTTGTGTCTTCACTACATGATCATTAGTGTCTAGTGTCTATGCCTTAAAGCTATGAATGTCCTATGAATCCATCACCTTTCTTAAATGAAAAATGTTCTAAAAACAAAAGAACAAGAAGTACATGAATTTTGAATTTATCCTTGAGATTAGTTTAATTATTTTGATGTGGTGGCAATACTTTTTGTTTTCTGAATGAATGCTTGAACAGTGCATATTTTTGATATTGTTGTTTATGAATGTTAAAATTGTTGGCTCTTAAAAGAATAATGAAAAAGGAAAAATGTTATTGATGATCTGAAAAATCATAAAATTGATTCTTGAAGCAAGAGAAAGCAGTGAAAAACAAAAGCTTGCGGAAAAAAATGGCGAAAATAAAAATGAAAAAAAAAGAAAGAAAGAAAAAGCAAGCAGAAAAAGCCAAAAGCTCTTTAAACCAAAAGGCAAGAGCAAAAAGCCAGTAACCCTTTAAACCAAAAGGCAAGGGTAAAAAGGACCCAAGGCTTTGATCATTAATGGATAGGAGGGCCCAAAGGAATAAAATCCTGACCTAAGCGGCTAAACCAAGCTGTCCCTAACCATGTGCTTGTGGCGTGAAGGTGTCAAGTGAAAAGCTTGAGACTGAGCGATTAAAGTCGTGGTCCAAAGCAAAAAGAGTGTGCTTAAGAACCCTGGACACCTCTAATTGGGGACTCTAGCAAAGCTGAGTCACAATCTGAAAAGGTTCACCCAGTTATGTGTCTGTGTCATTTATGTATCCGGTGGTAATACTGGAAAACAAAGTGCTTAGGGCCACGGCCAAGACTCATAAAGTAGCTATGTTCAAGAATCAACATACTGAACTAGGAGAATCAATAACACTATCTAAATTCTGAGTTCCTATAGATGCCAATCATTTTGAACTTCAAAGGATAAAGTGAGATGCCAAAACTGTTCAGAGGCAAAAAGCTACTAGTCTCGCTCATCTAATTGGAGCTAAGTTTCATTGATATTTTGGAATTTAATAGTATATTCTCTTCTTTTTATCCTAATTGATTTTCAGTTGCTTGGGGACAAGCAACAATTTAAGTTTGGTGTTGTGATGAGCGGATAATTTATACGCTTTTTGGCATTGTTTTTAGGTAGTTTTCAGTATGTTTTAATTACTTTTTTGTATATTTTTATTGTTTTTTATTCAAAATTCACATTTCTGGACTTTACTATGAGTTTGTGTATTTTTCTGTGATTTCAGGTATTTTCTAGCTGAGGTTGAGAGACCTGAGCAAAAATCTGATTCAGAGGCTGAAAAAGGACTGCAGATGCTGTTGGATTCTGATCTCCCTGCATTTGAAGTGGATTTCTGGAGCTACGGAAACCCAATTGGCGCACTCTAAATTGAGTTGGAAAGTAGACATCCAGGGCTTTCCAGAAATATATAATAGTCTATACTTTAACCGAGTTTTGACGACGCAAACTGGCGTTCAAACGCCAACTTCCTGCCCTATTCTGAAGTTAAATGCCAGAAACAGGTTACAAACCAGAGTTAAACGCCACAAACAGGCTTCTATCTGGCATTTAACTCCAAGAGAAGTCTCTACATGTGTAAAGCTCAATGCTCAGTCCAAGCACACACCAAGTGGGCCCCGGAAGTAGATTTCTGCATTATTTACTTATCTTTGTAAACCCTAGGCTACTAGTTCATTATAAATATGACTTTTTACTATTGTATTTTCATCTTTGGAACGTTTAGTCCTTAGACATTGGAGGCTGGCCTCACGGCCATGCCTAGACTATTTTCACTTATGTATTTCCAATGGTAGAGTTTCTACACCCCATAGATTAAGGTGTGGAGCTCTGCTGTTCCTCATGAATTAATGCAAAGTACTATTGTTTTTCTATTCAATTCAAGCTTATTCTTATTCTAAGATATTCATTCGCACCTAAGAACATGATGAATGTGATGATTATGTGACACTCATCACCATTCTCACCTATGAACGCGTGCCTGACAACCACTTCCGTTCTACATGAAAACGAGCTTGAGTGTTTATCTCTTAGCCTCCATTCCGCAAGATCGGAGTCTTCGTGGTATAAGCTAGAATTATTGGCAGCATTCTTGAGATCCGGAAAGTCTAAACCTTGTCTGTGGTATTCCGAGTAGGATCTGGGATGGGAGGATTGTGACAAGCTTCAAACTCGCGAGTGTTGGGCGTAGTGATAGACGCAAAAGGATCAATGGATCCTATTCCAACATGAGTGAGAACCGACAGATGATTAGTCATGCGACAACAGCGCATTTGGACCATTTTCACTGAGAGGACGGACAGTAGCCATTGACAATGGTGATCTCCCAACATACAGCTTGCCACAGAAAGGAGTATGAATGATTGAATGGAAGTAGTAGGAAAGCAGAGATTTAGAAGGAACAAAGCATCTCTATACGCTTATCTGAAATTCTCAACAATGAATTACATAAGTATTTCTATCTTATTTTATGCTTTATTTATCCTTTAATAATTAAAATCCCATAACCATTTGAATCTGCCTGACTGAGATTTATAAGATGACCATAGCTTGCTTCAAGCCGACAATCTCCGTGGGATCGACCCTTACTCGTGTAAGGTTTATTACTTGGACGACCCAGTGCACTTGCTGGTTAGTTGTGCGAAGTTTTGAAGAAGAATTGAGATTATGATCGTGCGTACCAAGTTGTTGGCGCCATTGAGATCACAATTTCGGGCACCACATGCGCGTCCCTGTGCGAAATCACTGTTGCGCGTGCTCAACTTGTACGCGTGTGCGTCCATTGATGCATTCCCAATTCTTGTTTTCCTCATGCATTCTCCACTTTGTATGCTTCTTTCCTCATTACTTCCATCAAATACTTGCCTTATGAACCTGAAGTCACTCAACAAACACATCAAGGCATCGAATTGAATTAAGGTGAATTAAAATCACCAATTTAAGGGCCTAAAAAGCATGTTTTTACATTTAAGCACAAATCAAAGGAGAATTGCAAAACCATGCTATTTCATTGAATAAATGTGGGAAAAGGTAATAAAATTCCCTAAAATAAGCACAAGATAAACCACAAAATTGGGGTTTATCAAATCTCCCCACACTTAAACTAAGCATGTCCTCATGCTAAAATCAAGAAAGAAGCAAAGGAGTATCAACATTTATTCAATGCAAACTAACTAAAATGCAATCTATCTATGTGAAACCTAACTACATGAATGCAATGGCTTAGTCAAAATAAATCAATTTCCAAGACTACACATGCAAGCACAAGGGCTAAAGCAATAGCAATCAAAGCAAACCCACAATTGAATTGAATCATTGAAAGACTTTACAAACTTGCAAGAAAAGATGATCATGGGTAGAAACATGTAATTGAGTGATCGAACCCTCACCGGATGTGTATCCGCTCTAGGTACTCAAGTGTATGGGGTTAATTCACTCAATTCCCTCCTAATCATGCTTTCCAAGAATTATTTTTTATTTAACAATCAACAATTACTTTATGCATGCATACAAATATCATGAGGACATTCCCATAGGTTGTAATGGGGCTAGGGTCAAGGTAGGATGCATATGGTCAAGTGAGCTTGAAATTCGAATCTTTGATTAACTTAAACTTCCCACCTAACCTATGACAACCTATACAATTCTAAACAAACCTAACTATCCATTCTTCACTTTTTTACATACTCATGCATTCTCCTTTGATCACCACACATATGCATTGATTTTTATTGAACCTTGAACTTTGGGGCATTTTGTCCCCTTCTTATTGCAATTCTTTTTCTTCCTTTTCTATTTTATTTATTTTTTTCTTTTATATATATTTTTTTCTTTTATATATATTTTTTTCTTTTTGTTTTTCTCATCATTTTTTTAAAACTAAAATATATACAAGAACATCAATGCATATGGTTTACACATGATTAATACATGAGTATGTACCCAATTCTCATGATTTTCCAACACAAAAGACAAACACACTTTTATCTCTACCTAATGTTCCCAACTCTCCCAAAATCACATGATAAATACTCTCACTAGCCTAAGCTAATCAAAGATCCAAATTAAAGATTTTTATTATTTTTCACTTAGGCTTGTAATGTGCTACAATTAAGAATAAATGGGTTAAGCATAGGCCCAAAATTGGCTAACAATGGAAGGTAAAAGGATAGGCTATTTGGGTAAATGAGCTATTTGAACAATGGCCTCAATCATATAAACGTATGTATACACAAAATAATGGACATAAAGAATCAAACAAATCAAAGATTACACTCATAGGAAGAGAATAATGCACACAAGAATGAAAATAAGTGGTTATGTGATGTAACCACACAATTAGGCTCAAACCTCACATGCTTGTGTTCTTAGCTCAAAAATCATGTTCCACAAAGTATATAATTCAAGCAAGTTCTAAAAAAAAAATTTTTTTCAATCAATAGGGGTGCCCTATAGATAAAATCCTTGGAAAATATCATGATTTTGACTAAGCTTAATATATACATACGCAAAATAAGAAAATGCAACTAAGAATTCTAAAATGAAATGCAAAAGTGTTGGGATTAGAAACTTGTCACCCAAAAATGCCGAGGGTCGGACGACCTCCCCACGCTTAAAAATTTGCACCGTCCTCGGTGCACTAAATGAGCAAGGGGGTACGGCGACTCTCCGAGTTGCCACCTTCATCTGGTAGGTCAACCGGTTTCTGCGTGTTCTTTCTCCCGCTTCCATTTTTGCTTATGGTGCATCAATCATGAAAAACAAAATAAACACCGTAAGATGAAAACATACAAAATCTAGGAAGCGTGAATTATTGGAATGAGGTGAATCACTAGAATTGAGTGGGTGAATTGGTGTGACATTAATGAGAGATAGGTGTGTGGGTTCTAAAATTACGTGCGGTTTAGAATACACACACACTAGTACAAAAAGTTATGTCACAAGTACACAAAAGAAAACATGCACTTCACTCATTCTGGTGTGCTTGAGATACTTTAAAAAACTTGTAGGCTAAAACAACCCAACAAGTAGTGAAGAAGCATAAAAGCATTCAAGAAAAAATCAAGCAATTGTGAAATTGGATAATGCATAGACATTGATTGATGTGTAAGTGAAAATAATGGATGCTATGGAACTTAGGAAAAAGAATATAGAAGTCAAAATCAATCACATAGCAAGCATGGTCCGCAAAGCCTTACAAGCTCAAAAATATGTCACTAGGTAAGCTTTCGATCCAAATTCACAACTCTACAATCTCAATGCATGGAATAAGTGATGTGAATAAAGGTAAACCATAAACAAGCATCACCTAAAAAAATGCAATGATAATATACAATTACCCAGGAATGGATGATGAATGCATGGTGGCTAAAACATGCAATTCAAAAGAGTTAAGAAGCTTAAAGGCAATGTAACATGTACTTGGTATTTAAAAACATTAAGCATAAAAAGTTCCAAACCAAGTAACCAAATATAACCTCAACAAGGAATCCAACAAGGAATATAAACAAAATTGATGTTAAGATAACATCCTATTAGTAATAAGCAGTAGTAAACAGTAAACAAGATTAGTAATCCAACACTTATAATGGAAAACAAAAATTAAACTAACTAAAAGAAATGGTGTTACGTGACGTTTGGTAGTGTTGGATGATGTTTGAAGGGTGGAAAGAAAAGAAGAGAAGAGAGAAGAAGGAAATAAATGGAAAGAGGAGAAGAAAAGAAGGTGAGTGAAATAGGGCAATCCACGCGTGCGCGTCATATACGCATAAGCGTGGATTGATAAAATGGCAGCGACGCGTACGCGTGCGGTACACGTACGCGTGGGTGGTTTATTTGGGGCAATGACGTGTGCGCGTGCTTGACGCGTACGCGTGGGTCGCCTAGCACAAAGTTGGCATGAAGTGGGCACAACTCTCGGGAAAATGTATGGAGGGTGAAACTTTCAATCCACGCGTACGCATATGTGACGTATACGCGTGGGTTGGTGCTCTGTTTTTCAAAGTTTTTCATGTTTTTGCACCAAACCAAGCATTCCAAACCTCCAAACAACTACCAAAACATCATAAAACCTTATTTAACATACTAGACTCCCAATTAAACATATCTAACCAAACAAAACATAAAACTAAACTAATTATTAGCAATATTTACAAAAAGGAAAAAGGAAAGATGTTACGATGGTGGGGTGCCTCCCACCTAGCACTTTTGTTTATTATCCTTAAGTTGGACTTATAGGGAGCTCCTATCAAGGTGGCTTGTGCTTGAATCCATCCTTGAAAATCCACCAATGCTTGGATTTCCATTGTGCTTCATCATTCAAAGTTAATAACTCCAAAGTTCTTCACAAACCATGGGCTCCCAACGTTGATCCTTCTCTTGCAAGCTGGGATCCCACACCTTGTTCTCATACCCGTCTTTGAGTTGATCATGGTGAGTTCCTCCGGGTGGCAAGCAAAATGAGTTCTCACCAAGGCACCAAACTATCCTCCTAGACCCATCTAATTGAGCACTAGTCCAACCCTTGCTCCTTGAAGCTTCAACCATAATGAACCTAGACTTACAATGCCAACCACCAAACATCCTCCTCTTACGTTCAATTCCGCAAAGCGCCCTAAGTTGGCCATCCGTCTCAAGCAAACCAAATTCAAATGGGATAATAAAGCTAAGAGTTAAAAGTTGTACCCACTCAAATGAAGGATTGGATGACAACCAAGGTGGAGGAGTTCCCAACGATCTTGACAATGCACACTCCACTCCTGTCCATCCTTTTTAGAAGGCTTCCACCACTTGGCAAGGTTCTTCAAGCTCTACCTCTTGCCAAGCTCCCTCAAGTTCACATTCTTCTTCACTAATATCCTCTAGCTCTTCCCCATCACTCAAATCATAAATAGGAGGTTGAGTGAAATCTACCTCATCATCAATTCCAAGTAGAGTGGGAAAGGGTTCTTCAAACTCAAAAGGATCATATGTTGATGCAGAATCATCATAGATAGGCGGACCTATTTCTTGGGTCACTGATAAGCGGATAATTTATACGCTTTTTGGCATTGTTTTTAGTATGTTTTTAGTATATTTTAGTTAGTTTTTATTATGTTTTTATTAGTTTTTAAATAAAATTCACAATTCTGGACTTTACTATGAGTTTGTGTATTTTTCTGTGATTTCAGGTATTTTATGGCTGAAATTGAAGGACCTGAGCAAAAATCTTATTCAGAGGCTGAAAAAGAACTGCAGATGCTGTTGGATTCTGACCTCCCTACACTCGAAGTGGATTTTCTGGAGCTACAGAAACCCAATTGGCGCGCTCTTAATTGCGTTGGAAAGTAGACATCCTGGGCTTTTCAACAATATATATTAGTTCATACTTTTCTCGAGATTTGATTGTCCAAACCGGCGTTTCAATTCAGCATGAAAATTCTGGCGTCAAAACGCCAGAACTGGCATAAAAGATGGAGTTAAACGCCCAAACTGGCACAAAAGCTGGCGTTTAACTCCAAGAAAAGTCTCTACACATGGAAGCTTCAATGCTCAGCCCAATCACGCACCAAGTGGGCCCGGAAGAAGATTTCTGCATTAATTACTTATTTCTGTAACCCTAGGCTACTAGTTCTCTATAAATAGGACCTTTTGCTATTGTATTTTTCATCTTTGGACGCTTAGTCCTTAGACCATGGAGGCTGGCCTCATGGCCATAACTGGACCTTGTTCTTATGTATTTTCAACGGTGGAGTTTCTACACACCATAGATTAAGGTGTAGAGCTTGATGCCAGGGCATTTTGGCCAGTTTCACTGACCTTTTCTTTATTGTTTTTAGGGTAGTTTCATGCATTTTTTTAGGGAATAAGCAAGTTTTGGGTAGAATTTCACTTACTTCTTGATTCAAGCATACATTGTGCACTTTACATGATTTCATGAGGATTTTGCATGAATTGAATGACAAAATTAGATGATGCATGTCTCATGACTTGGATTAGAACTTTGATGCACTTTATTGCTTGATTTCAGGACAAAGGAAGCAAAGAAGAACCACGTTAGCAACCATGTTAGTCTAACTAACGTGACCTCTAACGTGGAATGGGAGCTAGCTTGCAAAGTTAATGAGAAAAGTGATCGCCAATAACGCCCTCGAAGCCATAATAGCACACGTTAAGAGTCACGTTAACTAAGTTAACGTGAACTCTAATGGGGAAGAAAGAGATAAGGCCAACGTTAGTGACACTTACCTTTGTCACTAACGTTGGACCAAGCTCACAAGTGGCCACGTTAAGAGCCACGTTAACTAAGTTAACGTGGACTCTAACGTTGGGAGGCAAAGGAGAATCCAACGTTAGTGACAATTACCTTTGTCACTAACTTTGGCCAAGCCACAATAAGCCACGTTAACTCCCATGTTAACTTAGTTAACGTGAAAGCTAACATGGAGAAAGCAAGCAATCACCAACGTTAGTGACACTCACCTTTGCCACTAACGTTGGATAACCCACCATGAGCCACTATGAGCAACGTTAACTCCCACGTTAACTTAGTTAACGTGGAAGCTAACGTGGATAAGGGAATGATGAGCCAACGTTAGTGACACTCACCTTTGTCACTAACGTTGGAAATAGCTTTCATTACTGCGTTAGAAGCCACGTTAACCTAGTTAACGTGGACTCTAACGTGGGAAATAAGGGCACATTGGAACGTTAGTGACAAAGGTAAGTGTCACTAACGTTCTCGAAAGATTGGATAGCCTACGTTAAAGGTCACGTTAGCCACTCTAACGTGGACTCTAACGTAGAGAAAAGGGAGGACTCCCCACGTTATTGGAAAAGGTGAGTCCCAATAACGTGTGCGAAGGACCAAGAGGCAACGTTAGTGGTCATGTTGATGCCACTAACATTGAAGTTAACGTGGATCATCCTTGGGTTAGGAACGTTAGTGAAAAAGGTGATTGCCACTAACGTTCTCGAACCCACACTTTCACTTAACGTTAACACCCCTAACGTCCTGAGCAAAAGTCCCTGCTTACTTCACACTTTCTCTCTGCAAGCTAAGCAAAGCCTAATGAAGAAGATAACTGCTTCAAACTCAAGATCCAAAGGCCCATACCCAAGACTTGAAGAGCCAACTAGAAGATCAGAAGAGTAGTATATATAGGGATAGTTTTGAATTAGAGAAGAGCTTTTTGGGAGAGGGGAATTGAGAGAACTACTCTTTGTATCATTTTACTTTCTCTGCACTTCTAGTTTACTTTCATGATGAATTTTCCATCTTTGTTTTCATTTTCCAGAGCTATGAACAACTAAACCCCTTTCATTGGGTTAGGGAGCTCTGTTGTAATTTGATGGATCAATATTAGTTTTCATTATCCTTCTTCTATCTTTTCTCTTGATTTTACTAGAAAGCTTTCGATCTTCATCCAATTGGGTAGTTATCTTGGGAAAGAAGCTATTCAAACTTGGATCTCTTCTGAACCTTGGAAGAGGAATGAAGAGATCATGCTAGAAAGACTTTCTCATGTTGGACCAAATTGGGTTTGGGAGGATATTGTGACTATAATCCTACCAACACTTGATTTGGGAATTCATGTGGTATAATCAGTGACCAAACTTCATCTCTTCTCATGAGCAATTGACTAAGGAATTGGCTATTGATCAAGATTTGAGAGATTGAATTACCAAGGAATTGGAATTCGATCACTTAAGATTGACAAGGAGATCAATGAATGCATTGATTGAGGAAAAGATGAAAATGAACTTGATCCGGAGAATGCAACATCTTCTAAGCCCAATGAATTCCCCATTTCTGATCTTACCCATTCTCTTTAATTCCTGCAATTTACTTTTATGAGCATTTTCCCCATTCCCATTTAAGATTCTGCAATTTATTTTTCGCCATTTACATTCAGCCCTTTATTTCCAGAATTTACTTTCTCTATCATTTACTTTCCTGCTATTTAATTTTCTGCAATCCTAAAATCAAATTCTGCTTCGCTCAACTAGAACAGCCCTCTAATTAAAGTTGCTTGACCAATCAATCCATGTGGGATTCAACCTCACTCTATTGTGAGTTTTTACTTGACGATAATTCGGTACACTTACTGAAGGAAGATTGTTGTGAGACAAGATTCCATGTTATCAAGTTTATGGTGCCGTTGCCGGGGATTGATTTTGTATCAACAATGATTAAATTGGAGGATAACTAGATTGAGCATTTTTATTTTGTTTGATTTAAATTTTTGTTCGAGTAATTTACTTTCGGTTTTAGTTATTTTCTTCCCTTCCCCCTAACTCGTTTATTTTAGTTATTTACAATTCAGTTCACTAACCCACTAACTGTTTGATATATTGCATCACTCACACTAACAGCATTTCTAACAAGAATACTTTCTGCATATATTTCCTTGCTTGTGCCTTGTTGGTTGTATAACAGGGAGAAGAAGCGGGGCTTTAACTTCCTTTGATTCTGAACCTGAGAGGACCTTCTTTAGATTAAGGAAGGAAGCAAGAGAAAAACGAGTGGTTGGTGCTGAGGAAGAGGAAGAATACTTTGAAACAAACATGGATGAAATCATGGAGAACCGTCGTGAAGAAGAGGCTCACAACCATGGCAGAGAAGGGCGAGCAAATCATGCTGGGGAGGAGAGAAGAGTTTTAGGCTCTTACATCAATCCAAACCCAGGAAACTGTGGAAGTAGCATCCAAAAGCCAACCATACATGCCAACAATTTTGAACTAAAGCCACAGCTTATCACCCTTGTTCAGAATAACTGTTCATTCGGAGGAGGTGTTCAAGAAGACCCCAATCAACATCTAACCACCTTCCTGAGGATATGTGATACTGTGAAGTCTAATGGTGTTCATCCTGACACCTATAGACTCCTTTTATTTCCATTCTCACTCAAGGACAAAGCATCTAAGTGGCTAGAATCCTTCCCCAAGGAGAGCTTGACAACTTGGGAAGATGTGGTGAACAAATTCTTAGCAAGATTCTACCCTCCTCAAAGAATCAACAAGTTGAGAGCTGAGGTCCAAACTTTCAGGCAACAAGATGGTGAGACTCTTTATGAAGCATGGGAGAGGTTTAAGGACCTAACAAGGAGGTGTCCACCAGATATGTTCAATGAGTGGGTGCAGCTACACATTTTCTATGAAGGCCTTTCTTATGAATCAAAGAAGGCAATAGACCATTCATCCGGGGGATCCCTAAACAAGAAGAAGACCATTGAGGAAGCCATAGATGTCATTGAGACTGTAGCAGAGAATGACTATTTCTATGCTTCCGAAAGAGACAATACTAGAGGAGTGATGGAGCTAAACAATGTGGATGCACTACTGGCCCAAAACAAGCTCATTACCAAGCAGCTAACTGACCTCACCAAGAAGATGGAAATGAACCAAGTGGCAGCAATCACCACCTCATCAGCAACCCAAGAGGGAGTGAATGCAGAGGCAAAGACTGAGCAGGAGCAAGCCAATTACATTGAAAACTCACCCAGGCAGAACCATGATCCATACTCCAAGACCTACAACCCTGGATGGAGGAATCACCCAAACTTTGGGTGGGAAAATCAACAAGACCAAGGCCAAGATCAGAGACGTCACAACCCCAACAACAATGTAGCTCACCAACACTCCACACAGAGACCATATCAACACCACCCTAACATCACCTCTCCACATCCACACCAAAACCAAAATAACCATTCTCATCCTTCCACTTCCAATCCCAATCCATCATTACCTGATGACAGACTCTCAAGGATTGAGAACCTACTTGAAGGCATATGCAAAGAAATTCAAGACAACAAGGTGTTCAAAGAGGAAGTACGAGCCAGTATTAAGAACCAGGGAGACACCATCAAGAGACTTGAATTTCAAGTGGGATACCTATCTGAAAAGATCCCCAAACCTACAGATGGATTCCCAAGTGACACAGAAAAGAATCCTAGAGGTGAAACAAAGAAAGTAAGATGGGAAGATTGCAAGGTGGTTACTGTAACTGATAAGGAGACTAAGGAAGAGCCAAACAAGCCATTAGAACAACCTGATGCACCAGCAGAGAAGCAGGAAAAAGATCACCAAGAACCAAAGATTTCATAACAAGAGTTGCTAAAACTCTATGCACCTTTTCCCCAACTACTCAATGGTGCTGTAGAGAAGAGAATATACTCAAGATTTCTTGACTTGTTTGCATCTCTCCATGTAAACATACCCTTCATCAAGGCCCTCCAACAGATGCCCTCAAACATTAAGTATATGAAAGAGCTGCTGACCAGGAAAAGCTCACTCAAGGAAGGACAAATAATAGTGATGAATAAGGAGTGCAGTGCTCTCATTCAACCAGAGTTGCCTACAAAAAGAAAAGATCCAGGGAGTTTTTACATCCCTTGTGCCATAAGAGAGACAAAGTTTGATAAAGGATTCTGTGACTTGGGAGCAAGCATCAACTTAATGCCTTTATCTCTTATGAAGAGGCTGGAGATCAATGAGATAATGCCTACAGATGTAGTCATCAGGCTGGCCGACAAAACTCAAAAACAAGCCATAGGAGTGGTGGAAAACGTGTTAGTGAAGGTGGGGAAATACTTCCTGCCCACAGACTTTGTCATATTGGACATGGAAGAGAGTCACACTCACCCAATCATATTGGGAAGACCATTCCTAGCTACAGCCAGAGCACTCATAGATGTGGAGCGAGGGGAGCTAATTTTGAGGATCCATGATAAACAACTCACCTTCAATGTTTTCAAGCCTTCACAAGAAACAGATCAAGAGAACAAAGAACCAAGGAAAGATCACAGTGAGATACTAAAGGGAGAAACAAGCACTGAAGGACAACCAGCACACCTGGAGATTCCCTTGGTTGATAAACAAGGCAGTCAGCAGCTGTCACAGCTCAAGAAAAAGCAGGAGGAACCTAAACCACCAGAGTCTTATGAGACCAGCAACAAAATTTCCTTAGAAGAAGAGATGACAAAGAGCAAGGCAACGTCAAAAGGAACAAAGAAGAAGGTACCGAGGAGGCGGAAAAACAAGAAGATCCCTACAGAGGATTTTTCCCAGGGGACAAAGTGATCTCAGCTTATTTCCCAGATATTCCACCTAACCTCCCAACTATCCCATCTCAGTTACCTAAAGTCTTCACCATCAACAGAGTTCTTTCCTTAGAACATGTGGAGATCCTTGATGAAGCCAATGGATATAGGTCCACTGCAAGAGGGGAGGACTTGAAGCATTACCAACCACCCTGACAAAGGAAAAACGTCAAGCTAGTGACGCTAAAGAAGCGCTTCATGGGAGGCAACCCATATTTTATATGCTTTTAGAATAATGAATAATGCAAAACTCATGAATTCAAACCAACTTGGCTATACATTTAAAGGAATCCTTATTATGCAGTATATAGTGAAGAGCAAGTTTGGTGTTCAAGGCATACTAAGAAGGCATGAATGAAATTCATATCATGTTACTCTTAGTGCCTTGAACAAAACTTTTTCATCACATGGCCACAAACTAAGTTTGGTGTCACCAATGGTGCCACCAAGGTGCATATATGGATACTCAATCAGTCAGTTGGTTTGCATTCATGAACAAGCACGTGGTTAGTAGAAACAAAAAGTTTAAAAAGTAGTTATTATTTTTGCCACCACTTTCGACAAAATTTTTTTTATCACATTTCTTTTATTTTGTAGGAGAATTGATGGGGCAATTGAAAGGTTCGGCTACCATAAAAGAAGAGGACTGTACACGTGTCTCCAAGGGGGATTGCATTGGGAATAGTTGCCATGCAACATTAGAAGAAGAACAAGTTGGGAAACTGAACCAACCCCATCATAAAGTTGGTGATCCTTGTGTTTCCCCCCATGCTAAACCCCATCCGTCCATCACACAACCACCCCATCAATCCATACCTTTCATTCACCCATCACTTTCCTATATAAGTGAGTCCTAGTCCGTACTTCCCTTCACATTCCAATTTCCATTCCTCACACTTCACACCTTCGGCATCCAAATCCCTCCATCACACCTTGTCCTAACCAACCAAATTCCTCACCTCTCCGTACCAACTACCCTCTTCCCACATCAACTCAGACTCATGGCATCATCAAGCTCCAAGAGGCAAAAGAGGAAGGAACCAGTGGAGAGCACCCCGTTTGATGAGAGGAGATTCAAAATTGCATTCCATGAACTCAAATTTGAACAGATAAAGCTCAAGAAGATACTGCCTGAGTTAACATTCCAGATTGATGAAGATGAGTGCCCACAGATTCGAGAGAAGATTGAACAAAGGGGTTGGCAAAGGCTTACGAACCCGGAGGGGAAGATAAATGCAAACATCATCAAAGAGTTCTATGCAAATGTGGTCAGAGAAGACAAAACCAAGGAACCACCTTCAAAAGTTATGTAAGAGGGAGAGAGGTGGATTTCAGCCCCAATGCTATAACAAGGACTCTTCAGCTGAAATCACCACATTTTGATGAGCTTGGTTATCAAGCAAGAGTAAGTAAGAGCCCTGACAATGATGAACTCAAACAAATTGTGAATGACATATGTGTTATAGGAGCTGACTGGGAAAGGTATGCCGATAAGAGACCCCGGTTCATCAAGAGAGGAGACCTCAGTCCGGAAGCCAAGGGATGGTTTGAACTCGTGAGGAGATCTATCCTCCCAACAGCGAACAATTCTGAGGTCAACGTCACTCGAGCTACTATGGTACACTACTTAGTAATAGGTGGAGATATCAATGTGCATGAACTTATAGCTGAGGGGATTCAAGAGTCAGCTGAGAAAATTGATTCGGGTGCCAGGCTTTGGTACCCCAGCACCATCCTCAGACTATGCACGAAGGCCAAGGTTGTCTTCGAGGATAGCAATCCATATTGGTTGAATCCTGGGAGGTTAATTACATTTCAGCGTCTAACCAATGTGACACCAGCCCAACTACAAAGAAGACCTCACATAGGAAAGCCAAAACCAAAAGAAGGTTCTCACCAAGAAGAGTCTCATCAGGAAGAACACCAGCAAGAAGAATATTATGACCCAACCAATTTAAATTTGAATCACAATCAAGGAGCCATTGAAGACTTGGCAAGGAGGTATATGGAAGGGCAAGAGCAACAACTACACCTTCAATCCTAACGGATGGATCGTCAAGAAGAACTACTTGCCAACTGGATGAGTCAACAAGGAGAGTGGCAGAGACAACAAATGGAGCAGCAGCAGGAACACTACTCCCAACTCACTCAAGCCATCCACCAGGTCACTGAGAGGCAAGAACGTCAAGATAAGCACTTGCAAGAACTCAACCAGCGGCAAATAGCTCAGATGAAAGCATTCAATGAGTTCAACGTGCTTAATGAAGGACGACAACTACATAGGAAAGACTTCAACGTCAACACTCAAGCCAAGTTGAACTATATGACTGGGCATATGCATAATCTACACTCTGCAATCCCTAAGTATGATGAGGTCCAAAAAGATTTTACAGAACAAGAGGAAAGGAAGGTGAAACAGCAGAAGGAAACATTGAAGAAGAAGATGGAAGATGCTGGCTTCTGGAAGAAGTTGATTGGAAAAAGCAAGGGAGGTGGGAGTGCAAGCACTCAAGAAAAACACAAAGAGGACAAACAGGAAGGAGAGCATGAGCACCCTCAAGAGTAAAAGGTGGTGGAGTTCCCTCATTGTCCCTTCTTTTTCAAGTTTTAAATTAGGAAAATCATGTATGAAATAGAACATGCTTCCATGGTAGTTAGGATTTTCAATTCTGTTTTTAGTATTCTCCTTGCTTAGGTCTATGATCACTAGTTAAATTGCCTATTTTCAATTCCATCTTGCTTACTATGTTGCTTGTCCCCTTTTTAATCAAATAAAAAGAGAATGTGTGTTATAAAAGACCAGAGTGGAGTTCATATTATGGAGTAAGTTCCTAATTTTGTGGTGTGGTCATAAGTTAGCTAAGTTAGTTAAACCACAAGGTGGGAAGACAACTATCTGTCCGGAATCATATGCTTGAAACACACCCTATGAGACTAGCTAAATAACAACATCCTAATAAGAAAAAGGGAAAAAGAAAAATGAAAGTTGAAAAATAAAAGAAAAAGAGTAAGAAATAAGGCTAGGCACCAAGGGTTTTAGTCTTGAGACATGTGTCTGTGGTGCTCCTGTGTAAGGGATTTACTTGGATGAATAAGCTCTTAGGGGTGCTTTATCACTTGGTAACTTGGGTTAACTAACTCGGGATTATCAGCTGAAAGTCCACTATCAAGAGTAACCCTTACTACAGAACATTTAGTAACCCAAAGAGGTGCTGGACACCAAGGTCTCAAGAAAGAAAATAAATAAACCATATGCCTGTGGTGTGTATGTATGGGAGAAAGAGACTTGAGGGAGTAAGTCCTTAGGGGTGTCTTAACACCTAGCACCTTGAACCAACTGGTTCGGGAGTGCTGGCTGAAAGCTTATCTTAAAGAGTCGCCTCCTTACAGAGCACTTAGCCTAAGAACACAAATAAGCCCTGAAGTTACAAAAAGGATCAATGAATAATAGTCTCATGGGATGCAATCAAGTGAGTATTCTAAGACATGATAAAGGTCTGAAAGCCCGTGAAGGAATGAACCTAAGTTGCTATGCATGAAACCACCATAAAACCAAGGACATGACTTCCACAATAATGACTCATTTCTCTTGGCATTCCATTCATCATTCTCTTGTTCCAGTACTTGCTTAGGGACAAGCAAGCTTTAAGTTTGGTGTTGTGATGCCAGGGCATTTTGGCCAGTTTCACTGTCCTTTTCTTTATTGTTTTTAGGGTAGTTTCATGCATTTTCTTAGGGAATAAGCAAGTTTTGAGTAGAATTTCACTTACTTCTTGATTCAAGCATACATTGTGCACTTTACATAATTTCATGAGGATTTTGCATGAATTGAATGACGAAATTAGATGATGCATGTCTCATGACTTGGATTAGAACTTTGATGCACTTTATTGCTTGATTTCAGGACAAAGGAAGCAAGGAAGAACCACGTTAGCAACCACGTTAGTCTAACTAACGTGACCTCTAACGTGGAATGGGAGCTAGCTTGCAAAGTTAATGAGAAAAGTGATCGCCAATAACGCCCTCGAAGCCATAATAGCACACGTTAAGAGTCACGTTAACTAAGTTAACGTGAACTCTAACGTGGAAGAAAGAGATAAGGCCAACGTTAGTGACACTTACCTTTGTCACTAACGTTGGACCAAGCTCACAAGTGGCCACGTTAAGAGCCAGGTTAACTAAGTTAACGTGGACTCTAACGTTGGGAGGCAAAGGAGAAGCCAACGTTAGTGACAATTACCTTTGTCACTAACTTTGGCCAAGCCACAATAAGCCACGTTAACTCCCACGTTAACTTAGTTAACATGAAAGCTAACATGGAGAAAACAAGCAATCGCCAACGTTAGTGACACTCACCTTTGTCACTAACGTTGGATAAGCCACCATGAGCCACTATGAGCAACGTTAACTCCCACGTTAACTTAGTTAACGTGGAAGCTAACGTGGATAAGGGAATGATGAGCCAACGTTAGTGACACTCACCTTTGTCACTAACATTGGAAATAGCTTTCATTGCTGCGTTAGAAGCCATGTTAACCTAGTTAACGTGGACTCTAACGTGGGAAATAGGGGCACATTGGAACGTTAGTGACAAAGGTAAGTGTCACTAACGTTCTCGAAAGATTGGATAGCCTACGTTAAAGGTCACGTTAGCCACTCTAACGTGGACTCTAACGTAGAGAAAAGGGAGGACTCCCCACGTTATTGGAAAAGGTGAGTCCCAATAATGTGTGCGAAGGACCAAGAGGCAACGTTAGTGGTCATGTTGATGCCACTAACGTTGAAGTTAACGTGGATCATCCTTGGGTTAGGAACGTTAGTGAAAAAGGTGATTGCCACTAACGTTCTCGAACCCACACTTTCACTTAATGTTAACAACCCAAACGTCCTAAGCAAAAGTCCCTACTTACTTCACACTTTCTCTCTGCAAACTAAGTAAAGCCCAATGAAGAAGATAACTGCTTCAAACTCAAGATCCAAAGGCCCATACCCAAGACTTGAAGAGCCAACTAGAAGATCAGAAGAGTAGTATATATAGGGGTAGTTTTGAATTAGAGAGGAGCTTTTTGGGAGAGGAGAATTGAGAGAACTACTCTCTGTATCATTTTACTTTCTCTGCACTTCTAGTTTACTTTCATGATAAATTTTCCATCTTTGTTTTCATTTTCCAGAGCTATGAACAACTAAACCCCTTTCATTGGGTTAGGGAGCTCTGTTGTAATTTGATGGATCAATATTAGTTTTCATTATCCTTCTTCTATCTTTTCTCTTGATTTTACTAGAAAGCTTTCGATCTTCATCCAATTGGGTAGTTATCTTGGGAAAGAAGCTATTCAAATGTGGATCTCTTCTAAACCTTGGAAGAGGAATGAAGAGATCATGCTAGAAAGTCTTTCTCATGTTGGACCAAATTGGGTTTGGGAGGATATTGTGACTATAATCCTACCAACACTTGATTTGGGAATTCATGTGGTATAATCAGTGACCAAACTTCATCTCTTCTCATGAGCAATTGACCAAGGAATTGGCTATTGATCAAGATTTGAGAGATTGAATTACCAAGGAATTGGAATTCGATCACTTAAGATTGCCAAGGAGATCAATGAATGCATTGATTGAGGAAGAGATGAAAATGAACTTGATCCGGAGAATGCAACATCTCCTAAGCCCAATGAATTCCCCATTTCTGATCTTACCCATTCTCTTTAATTTCTGCAATTTACTTTTATGAGCATTTTCCCCATTTCCATTTAAGATTCTGCAATTTATTTTCCGCCATTTACATTCAGCCCTTTATTTCCAGAATTTACTTTCTCTGTCATTTACTTTCCCGCTATTTAATTTTCTGCAATCTTCAAATCAAATTCTGCTTCGCTCAACTAGAACAGCCCTCTAATTAAAGTTGCTTGACCAATCAATCCCTGTGGGATTCGACCTCACTTTATTGTGAGTTTTTACTTGACGATAATTCGGTACACTTGCCGAAGGAAGATTGTTGAGACAAGATTCCGTGTTATCAGAGCTCTGCTGTTCTTCATGAATTAATGCAAAGTGCTACTGTTTTCTATTCAACTCAAGTCTATTTCTTCTCCAAGATATTCATTCGCACTCAAGAACATGATGAATGTGATGATTATGTGACACTCATCACCATTCTCACCTATGAACGCGTGCCTGACAACCACTTCCGTTCTACATGCAAACAAGCTTGAATGTGTATCTCTTGGGTTTCTAATCTAAGATTAGAACCTTCGTGGTATAGGCTAGAATTATTGGCGGCCATTCTTGAGATCCAGAAAGTCTAAACCTTGTCTGTGGTATTACGAGTAGGATCTGGGAAGGGATGGCTGTAACGAGCTTCAAACTCGTGAGTGTTTGGCGTAGTGACAGACGCAAAAGGATCAATGGATCCTATTCCAGCATGATCGAGAACCAACAGCTGATTAGCCGTGTGGTGACAGCGCATTTGGATCATTTTCACTGAGAGGACGGGAGGTATGCATTGACGACGGTGAAACCCAACATAAAGCTTGCCATGGAAAGGAGTATAAATGATTGGAAGAAGGCAATAGGAAAGCAGAGGTTCAGAAGTGTTCCGAGGGTTACCTGAAACTGGAGGTCGATCTCGGATGAGATCTTCTGCACTGGTCGGTACCGATGTGTCTGGCTGGTAGGAGAGGATCGGAGCTGTTGTCTCCGACCTGTTGGACAGGCTACACTGCTAATCCTTCGCCACCGTAGGGTGGGGGTACCTGCAAGGGACTCCGATGCTTAAGTTAGCAAGGGTATTAAGCAGGTTTTTTAGTAGAATCAGAGTATGAGTTATACCTGGGTGCTCCAGTGTATTTATAGTGGTGTGGAGTGACCTTTTTAGATAAGATAAGTTAGTTATCTTATCTTATCTTTATCTTTTGGGTGAGGTCAGCTTATCTTCAATGGAACTGTCCTTATCTCTGTAGGCCTGAGCGGCCTTTGGATTCGGGTCGTATTCCTTGAATTGGGCCCTTTTTTGGGCATTCCTGTCGATTTGGCCGAGTTCTTCGTAAAGAGGTCGGTCCGCTTGACCTAAAGAGGTCGGTCGCTTTGCTACTGAACATCCCGGCTCGGACAGCTCGACCCATGGTATGAACAGTGCTCCTGCTTGAGCTCGGTCTTATTTTGTTTTGGGGACGAGTCCTTGACTTCGGTCCTTCTCTAATGAAGCCGAACTCAAGCATTTTGTCGACTTCTTCTTTTGTAGAACCTTTTTTAATGTAGAACGTTTTCCTCTGAAATCGCACGCTTTAGTATTAGCGCTTTGTTCTGGGGAACGTGCGAGGGTTTAATACCCCAATTAATTGGCATTAATTGCCCCGTTTCCCTTAACTTCTTTATTTTTGAATTTCACACTCAAGAAACGGTTTCTCTCCTTCGTGCTCTCTTTGTATCTTCTTCCTTTACGCTCTCACTTTCTGTTTTTGTCTGCATCACTTTGCCTTTTCTTGCGTCATTGCGTCGCTTGATGATTCTCTGGGTGATTCCATCTTTCTGTCTTCAATCTCTTTTTGCAGCTTCTCTCTTCGTTCCAGGTTGGCTTTCTTTCTTTCTCTCTTCTGTGTCATTTTCTTGTCTGATTTGGAGAAAGTTTGATTTCTGCTTGGATAAAGTTTGGGTTTTTCTGCTTTTACTGTGCCTGATTCTTGGGTGTTCTGGGATTTCTTCGTCTTTCGTGAGTTTTTTCGCCTTCCTTGTCGCTTGATGCCTTTAGGCTTTTTTGCATGTTGCCGTCGTTTCTGCTTGTGCTTTTGATGATGGTTTTGAAATGATGATTTTTGTTTTATTTCTGAAAAAGGTTGTGTCTTTGACGATTTCCACTTTTGGCATTTTTGACGTTGGCTATGCCTTTTTGCTGGTAAAACTGTAGAAAGATAGTGGCTTGACTGACTTTTGTGTTTTTTCTTTCCTAGCTTTGCTTGAACCCTTCTTTACCTGTTTGATGCATACCGGGATGTAAGCTGTAGAAATTTCCTAAAACCTTACTTTGTTACTGCCTCCAAAGGATGCCCCAGGGCTTTGGTTTGAGTTCTGGGGTTTTCCTTTTCTGTATCATTCTGGTCGAGTTGTTTTGCCCCTCGTCTGAGATGTTTTTTAGTAATTCAATCTTCTTTTCTTATTTCTAGGATTAGTCGGCCTCATGTCTTCTTGCAATAACATTGTAGAGGTGTCTTCCAAAGCTCCCGAGGGGATGTCCGATTGGCTGGACTCCCTTGTCTTGATGTGTGTTTCTGTTGTGGATGCTGAATTTTGCATAGAGCTGAGGAAGCGTCATAGGATTTGTGGTAACAGTGCCCGGGAGGGGAATTATGAGCTTGTTGCTCCTGATTCTGATGAGAGGGTTTGTTTTTCGACCTCCATCGAGGGGGGAGCGTCCCTTCTTCTATGCATATGAATATTTCTTTAGTTAACTGGACATTACTTTTCTTTTTACTGCTTTTGAGACCGACCTGTTATGGTCGTGTAATATTGCCCCATCCCAGCTTCACCCGAATTCCTGGCGTTTTATAAAAATTTTCAGCTACTTTGCCAAGAGTTAGGTGTAACACCTTCTCAGACTCTCTTCCTCTATCTGTTTGTTTCTGCTAAGCCTGGTGGTTCTTCAAAAAAGAAAGCTTCCTGGGTTTCTTTCAGGTCTTCCCAGGGCCATAAAGTTTTTGCTATGTATGACGAGTCTTTTAAGGACTTCAAAAATTACTTCTTTAAAGTTCGTGCTGTCGAGGGGGCCCGCCCCTTTTTCCTTGATGAAAATGATGAGCCTTCTTTCCCTCTGGAGTGGCAGAAGGATGTGAGAGTGTCTCGCTATACCTGGGAGATGCTTGATGATGTTGAGCGTGCCTTTGTTGTTGTTCTTGAGGACTTATGGGGGGCACCCCCCATCTTGATACAAAAAAGTTTCTGAATGATCCGTCCCTTGTTCAGACTGCTTTGGGTACTTGCCCAACTTGTTTTTATACTTGTTTATTAGTTTGATTTTCTCATCTTGTAGTTGTAACCTCTTACTGTGGCTGATTTTGTATTTGCAGAGATGTCAAAAAATAATGATTCCATGAAGGCCTTTAAGAGGGAAAAGAAGGCGACTGCTGCTCAAAACATCTCGGCCAAGGCGGCCGGGGAGGGGTCTTCCCAAGTGCAAGTGAAGCCGGCCGTTCCAAGTTCTCCTGGACCAAGGAAGGTGATCCCCACTCCTCGAGTTCATCTGGCTGACCCTCCACCAACTTCTACCTCTGCTTCTGGTGCTCCTCCCAGCAAGAAACAGAAAACAGCTAAGCCTTTCAACCTTGATGCTCCTGACTTTAATGCAATTGAATTTGTAGATCAACAAATCGGCCCCTGCGGTGCCCTTCCTATGGGCGACGTATCCATTCTTCGCCATCTGGACTTCATGACCCGAAATAGTGTAAAAATGGCGTATATGGGTGCTGTGTTGTACCGAACTGCTCAGAACCTTCCTCTCCATGCTACCAAAGAATTTATGGAGGAGGCAAAGTAGGAGTTCGACTAGATGAAGGGCCTTAAGGAGGAGCTGGAGGTAAAGGTTGCCAGGTTGGAGATGGACCTGGAGAATGAAAAGGCGAGTTCTCTTGCTTTGGCAGTTTCTGTGCGGCTGGCCGAGGACACGGCACTGATGCATAAGGACAGTTACGTTACATCTTATCGGGAGGTGATGCATCTGGGGGGGAGCTGGACAGTGCCCGAGAAGATTACGCTGAGCTTCAGGGTCATCTCGTTGGCAGTGTGACTGCTGCTTACGAGAACCTAAAGGAACAAGTTCGGGTTATTGCTCCTGAGGCCGATCTTTCCCTCTTCAGCCTGGACAACGTTGTTAGGGATGGAAAGATTGTCCCTAATGACGAGGATGATGATGATGTTGAACCTCCCCCTGTGTCCTCTGCCAAAGTGTCGACTTCTTCAGCTCCTTCAGCTGTGTCTGATCCGGATTGCCAGATTCTAAACCGGGAGGATGGAACTGTGGATGCTGTGCCTATTCAGACTCGCCCTCCTTCTCCTTGTCCTGATGCTGCCAAGAAGGCTCCTAATGTTTGCTGATTTCTCTCTGGATATTTATGTAGCTGGCCCGGCTTGTGGGCTCTTAAACTTTTATTGTTTTGTTAATTGCTGACACTTTCTAGTTACTTGCCTAGCAACTTTTACTTTGAAAAACAAAAGTAGCTTGCTAGCTTCTTGAGGTGAATTTTGGTTGCCTCTGAAGCTTTATAACTTTGTAGATTATATCATGCTTTTTGCGCTTGACTTGGTATCTCTTCTGTTTTCCGAGAGTGTTGGAACCTTGCGGCTCGGCCTCTTTGGATTGCTTTGTACTTATTGTTTGTAGCTTAGATCCTTTGAGGTTGTGGCTGTGTGGGTCCAACTTGGTTTTCGGTTTTCTCGCTCTTGCTTATATTTTTAGCATTTCATAACCGATTTCTTTACGTTGGTCCTCTTCCCAGTTATTTTTGTAATCCTCTTTCTTGGACCTTTGTCAGGTCTCTTTCAGAGATTACTTTTATAACTTTTTTTGCAGGAGGTCGACTTCTTTACGTCGTCCTCTTCTAAGTTATTTTTGTAATCCTCTTTCTTGGACCTTTGTCAGGTCTCTTTCAGGGATTACTTTTATAACTTGTTTTGTAGGAGGTCGACTTCTTTACATCGTCCTCTTCTAAGTTATTTTTGTAATCCTCTTTCTTGGACCTTTGTCAGGTCTCTTTCAGGGATTACTTTTATAACTTGTTTTGTAGGAGGTCGACTTCTTTACGTCGTCCTCTTCTAAGTTATTTTTGTAATCCTCTTTCTTGGACCTTTGTCAGGTCTCTTTCAGGGATTACTTTTATAACTTGTTTTGTAGGAGGTCGACTTCTTTACGTCGTCCTCTTCTAAGTTATTTTTGTAATCCTCTTTCTTGGACCTTTGTCAGGTCTCTTTCAGGGATTACTTTTATAACTTGTTTTGTAGGAGGTCGACTTCTTTACGTCGTCCTCTTCTAAGTTATTTTTGTAATCCTCTTTCTTGGACCTTTGTTAGGTCTCTTTCAGGGGTAGGAGGTCGACTTCTTTACGTCGTCTTCTTCTAAGTTATTTTTGTAATCCTCTTTCTTGGACCTTTGTCAGGTCTCTTTCAGATATTACTTTTATAACTTTTTCATTTTGGGCTGACTTTGTCATGTCGGGCCCTTCTAAATTAAAGTAATCCTCTTTAATAGGGTTGGCGAGACCTCTTTCCAGGGTTTACTTATAACTTAGGTTGACGTGGTCCGACTTCTTAACGTCGGCCAGTCTTTAAGTTATTATTTAGCAATCCATAAGACCTCGTCAGGTTCTTTTTCGGATCACTTTCGATAACTTCTTACATTATTCTGTGTTCATCTTTGCCGATTTGTAGAAAGTGGTTGCTATTTTTAGATCATCCTTTAGGTGAATCGCGCTTTCACCTTTGTCGGACGATTGTCTTTATCGTGATCGTGCGGTGAAATTATTTTTCACTTTCTGCCGATCTGTCGCTTTATAATCGGACGATGAATGCTTCAGATTAATGCGACTTGAAAACTTGTAGGGTATCTAACATATATTTTATTCAGAGAAAAGTGCAAATATATACATGTGGGAATTTTTCATTCCTTTGAATCTCAACTAGGTGCCTCATTAAAAAACCTTTTCAGGAAAAAGAGTGCATCCTATGATGAGATTCTTTCTGGCTATAGTACCTTCTTAGGTTGCAGGAGTGCCATGATCTGGGGAGCTCTCATCCGTCGAGTTCGGACAGTCTGTAGGAGCCCTTCCCAAGTACCTCTATGACTCGGTAGGGTCCTTTCTAGTTTGCTGCCAGCTTTCCTTCTCCTGACCGAGTTGTTCCAATATCATTTCGGATTAGGATGAGGTCGTTCTCCGTGAAACCCTTTGGCACTACCTTTTGATTATATCTGGAAGCCATTTGACGCTTGAGTGCTTCTTCCCTGATCCGAGCTCTTTCCTGGATTTCAGGGAGTAGATCGAGCTCTTCTTTTTGAAGTTGGGAGTTGGCTTCCTCATTGTAATAAACCACTCTGGGTGATCCTTCCTCGATCTCTACTGGGATCATTGCTTCCGTTCCGTATGCCAACCGAAAGAGGGATTCCTTTGTGGTGGAATGTGGCGTTGTTCGATACGCCCATAGGACTTGTGGAAGCTCTTCTGCCCAAGCTCCCTTTGCGTCCTGTAATCTCCGTTTTAACCCAGCCAATATGACTTTGTTGGCAGCTTCGGCCTGTCCATTGGCTTGTGGGTGTTCGACAGAGGTGAACTGGTGTTTTATGTTCAAGTAGGCTACTAATTTTCTGAAGCCTGCATCTGTGAATTGAGTGCCATTGTCTGTGGTGATGGAGTGTGGAACCCTGAATCTTGTGACAATGTTTCTATATAGGAATTTCCGGCTTCTTTGAGCCGTGGCGTTGGCTAGGGGCTCTGCCTCGATCCACTTTGTGAAATAGTCTACCCCTACTATGAGGAATTTAACTTGTCCTGATCCCTGGGGGAAGGGTCCAAGAAGATCAAGTCTCCATTTTGCAAACGGCCAAGGTGATGTTACGCTGATGAGCTCTTCTGGTGGGGCGATGTGAAAGTTGGCATGTTTCTGACATGGTGGACATGTCTTTACAAATTCTGTAGCTTCTTTCTATAGAGTTGGCCAATAAAATCCCGCCCGGAGTACTTTTTTGGCGAGAGCTCGTGCTCCGAGATGATTGCCGCAGATGCCGGCGTGCACTTCTTCTAGTACTTCCCTTGTGTTGGAGGTCGGCACACACTTTAGTAATGGTATTGAGATTCCTCTTTTGTACAGGATGTTATTTATAATAGTGTAGTACTGTGCCTCTCTTTTTAACCTCTTTGCCTCCTTTTCTTCTGTGGGAAGTGCTTCTGTTTTGAGGTAGTTAATTATGGGCGTCATCCATCCTTGATCCCGACCTGTTATGGCTAGGATGGTTTCTTCTTCCGCAATCGACGGGTTCTGTAGCATTTCCTGGATTAGACTTCTATTGTTGCCCCCTGGTTTGGTGCTGGCTAGTTTTGAGAGTGCGTCAGCTCGGGCATTTTGCTCGCGGGGTATGTGGCAGACCTCATATTCCCTTAGTTGTCCGAGATGTTCCTTGGTTTTATCCAAATACTTCTTCATGGTGGGATCTTTGGCTTGGTAGCTCCCTGTTATTTGTGAGGTGACTACTTGTGAATCACTGAAGATATTGAGTTTTTGAGCTCCAACCTCCTTAGCCAGCTTCAAACCAGCTAGTAACGCTTCATATTTCGCCTGGTTGTTTGAGGCCGGGAACCCAAATTTGAGGGAGAGCTCAACTTGGGTTCCTTGGTTGCTTTCTATTATCACACATTCGCTGCTTCCAATTTTATTTGAAGAACCGTCCACGTAGAAATTCCATTCTGTGGGAATTTCCAAGGTATCTGTGAATTCCACAATGAAGTCGGCCAGGTACTGTGACTTGATGGCCGTCCGAGCTTCATATCGGAGGTCGAATTCGGATAGCTCGACTGCCCACTGTAAAATTCTGCGTGCTAGATCAGTTTTCTACAATATCCCTTTTATGGGCTGGTTGGTTCGAACCTTAATGGTGTGAGCCTGGAAGTACGAGCGAAGTCGTCGAGATGTTAGAATAAGAGTATAAGCAAACTTTTCAATTTTCTGGTAGTTCAACTCAGATCCCTGTAGCGCTTTACTAATGAAGTAAACGGGTTGTTGTCCACTTTCGTCTTCTCTGACTAGTGCTGAGGCTATTGTCCGGCTTCCTACCGCAAGATATAATATGAGTGGTTCTCCTTCTCGTGGCCGAGATAGGATAGGTGGCCGTCTTAAGAATTCCTTGAAGTCTTGGAAGGTTTGCTCACATTTTGCTGTCCATTTGAACTTCTTTCCCTTCCTTAAAGTAGCATAGAAGGGGAGAGATCTTATCGCTGATCCTGCTAAGAATCTGGATAAGGCTGCCAATCTCCTATTGAGTTGCTGTACTTCTTTGACACAGGTTGGGCTCTTCATGTTGAGTATAGCTTGACATTTATCCGGATTTGCTTCAATTCCTCTTTGTGTAAGCATAAACCCAAGAATTTGCCTACTTCTATTGCAAAGGTGCATTTTGCAGGATTGAGTCGCATGTCATGCTTCCTTATAGTGTCGAACACTTGGGCCAGGTCGAAGAACAATGTTTCTTCACTTTGTGTCTTTATCAACATGTCATCTACGTAGATTTCCATAACTTTTCCAATATGATCTGAAAAGACTTTGTTCATCAGCCTTTGGTAAGTAGCTCCCGCATTCTTGAGACCAAAAGGCATCACTATGTAGCAGTAGTTTGCTTTTGGTGTTAAAAACGAGGTCTTTTCCTGATCTGGCGGATACATGGAAATTTGATTATATCTGGAATATGCGTCCATGAACAAGAGGTATTTATATCCGGATGCGGCGTCCACTAGGGCGTCGATACTTGGGAGTGGATAAGGATCTTTTGGGCAGGCTTTGTTGAGATCTGTATAATCAGTGCACATTCGCCACTTCCCGTTTGACTTTTTTACTAAGACGACGTTGGCTAACCATAGCGAATACTTTACTTCTCTTATGAACCCTGCCTCCAGTAGTGCCTGTACCTGTTCTTCCACAGCTTGGGATTGTTCTGGCCCGAGTTTTCTGTGTCTCTGCTATACCGGCCGAGATCCTGGGTAGACTTCCAACTTGTGACACATTAGCTTGGGGTCTATGCCTGGCATGTCTGCGGCTTTCCATGTGAAGAGATCGACATTATTTCGCAGGAATTGTACCAGTAATTTTTTTTGTCTCTTTTCTCAGGATCGTGCCAATATTAGTTGTTTTGTCCAAGGTATCTCCGATCTGAACTTTCTCTACTTCACCTTCAGGTTGTGGCCAGAGTTCTTCTCGTCTCTGAACTCCTCCAAGCTCAACTGTATGGAACTCTTCTCCTTTGCCTCTGAGGGTTAGACTTTCGTTATAACAGCGGTGCGCCATCTTTTGATCTGCTTTTATTGTAGCTATCCCTTCTGTAGTTGGGAATTTCATGCATAGATGCGGAGTTGAAACTATTGCGCTAAGTTGATTTAGCGTTGTCCGACCTATTAGGGCATTGTAGGCGGAACTTACGTCGACCACGATGTAGTCTATTTTGAGTGTCTTAGATTGGTTCCCTTTTCCGAAGGTTGTATGTAGTGACACGTATCCCAGTGGTTGTACCGGGGTATCTCCCAGTCCGAACAAACTGTTCGAGTACGCTCTAAGCTCCTTGTCTTCTAGGCCAAACTTGTCGAAGGCAGTTTTGAATAAGATGTCGGCAGAGCTTCCTTGGTCTATTAATGTGCGGTGGAGATTGGCGTTTGCCAGTATGATGGTGATGACCATGGGGTCATCGTGTCCCGAGATGATACCGGATGCGTCTTCCTTAATGAATCTGATCGCAGGGATGTCAGGTGCTTCCTCCTTTCCTTCGACATGATATACTTCTATGAGATATCTTTTGTGAGATGATTTGGAAATTCCTCCCCTTGCAAATCCGCCGTGTATCATATGGACATGTCTTTCTGGTGTACGAGGTGATCGCTCAGTTCGTCCGATATCTTCGTCCCTTCGTCTTTTTCTTTGGTCATCATCTCGGGTGGCCAGAAATCGATCTAATTTTCCTTTTCTCACCAATTTTTCTATGATGTTCTTTAAGTCGAAGCACTCGTTGGTGGAGTGCCCTCGGACTCGGTGGTATTCGCAATATTCATTCCGGTTTTCTCCTCCTCTTTTGCCTTTGAGGGGCCGGGTTGGGGGTATTTTCTCCGTGTGACAGACTTCTTTGTAGACGTCGACCAGGGATACCCTGAGAGAGGTGTAATTATGGTATTTTTTTATTTTCTCCCCTTGTCGATCTTCCTTCTTTTTGGATTCTTTATCTTTATCTCGGTAGGAGGTTCCGGATTTTGAGGATTCTCCCAACCGAGCGTTTTCTTCCATGTTGATATATTTCTCCGCTCGTTCCTGTACTTCGTCTAGATATGTAGAGTATTTATTTGATATAAATTGGCTAAAAGGCCCTTCCCGTAGGCCATTGATGAGACCCAGGATGGCGGCCTCTGTTGGCAAGCTTTGTGTGTCCATGCATGTTTTGTTGAATCTTTTCATGTAGTTGCGAAGACTTTCCCGATCTCCTTGCTTGATCCCTAGTAGACTGGGGGCGTGCTTAGCCTTGTCTTTTTGGATGGAAAATCTAGCTAGGAACTTTTTGGCCAGGTCGTCGAAGTTGGAGATGGACTTTGGAGGTAGGTTGTCGAACCATCTGATTGCTGTCTTCGTGAGAGTTGTTGGAAAAGCTTTGCAGCGAACGGCGTCTGAGGCGTCAGTGAGGTACATTTTGTTTCTGAAGTTGCTGAGGTGGTGATTGGGATCTGTAGTGCCATCATACAGAGTCATATCCGGGAGTTTGAAGTCTTTGGGAATTTTAGTTTTCATGATTACCCTAGTAAAGGGATCTTGCTCTTTGCATGAATTCTCCTCAGGGGCGATCCGAGTGGCTTTTGCTTTGAGATCGGCTTCGAGTTGTAAGAGTTTATCTTCCAATCTCGACGCCGCCGTACCTCTCTTCGTAGATCCTTCCCGACTTCTCGTTGTTGCTAGGTTTCTTTTTCAAGTTGTTTCAAACGATCTTGAAGTGCTTCTATTACCCCCGGATTTGATGAGTTTTTATCCCCGTTTGATTCCGGAGTATCTTCCAAACTTGAATCGTGGTCGTTGTCATGGTCGTCCGCCATGGCGATGGGATGACTTCCAGGTCCTCGGCAACGGGGCCAATGTTTCGAGGGTTACCTAAAACTGGAGGTCGATCTCGGATGAGATCTTCTCCACTGGTCGGTACCGATGTGTCTGGCTGGTAGGAGAGGACTGGAGCTGTTGTGTCCAACCTGTTGGACTGGCTGCACTGCTGATCCTTCGCCACCAGAGGGTGGGGGTACCTGCAAGGGACTCCGATGCTTAAGTAAGCAAGGGTATTAAGCAGGTTTTTTAGTAAAATCAGAGTATGAGTTATACCTGGGTGCTCCAGTGTATTTATAGTGGTGTGGAGTGACCTTTTTAGATAAGATAAGTTAGTTATCTTATCTTATCTTTATCTTTTGGGTGAGGTCAGCTTATCTTCAACGAAACTGTCCTTATCTCTGTAGGCCTGAGCGGCCTTTGGATTCGGGTCGTATTCCTTGAATTGGGCCCCTTTTTGGGCTTTCCTGTCGATTTGGCCAAGTTCTTCGTAAAGAGGTCGGGCCGCTTGACCTAAAGAGGTCGGTCGCTTTGCTACTGAACATCCTGGCTCGGACAGCTCGACCCAGGGTATGAACAAGAAGGAACAAAGCATCTCCACACGCTTATCTAAAATTCCTACCAATGAATTACATAAGTATCTCTATCTTTATTATTCATCTTTTAATTATCAATCCTCCATAACCATTTGAATCCGCCTGACTGAGATTTACAAGATGACCATAGCTTGCTTCAAGCCGACAATCTCCGTGGGATTGGCCCTTACTCACATAAGGTTTATTACTTGGACGACCCAGTGCACTTGCTGGTTAGTTGTGCGGAGTTGTGATAAAGAGTTGAGATTACAATTGTGCGTACCAAGTTGTTAGCGCCATTGATGATCACAATTTTGTGCACCAAGTTTTTGGCGCCGTTGCCGGGGGATTGTTCGAGTTTGGACAACTGACGGTTCATCTTGTTGCTTAGATTAGGTAACTTTATTTTATTTTCTTCAGAATTTTTAAGAATGAATTCTAGAGTTTCAGGTGATGTTTTTATCATCACAAAAGCTGATTGATTCTCATCAATTTAGCTATTGAATGTAATGTCCTGCTGAAGCTTGGCTAGCTATGTCTAATCTTTTTAGACTGAAGCTTTAGACTAACATTGCATGATTCCTAGAAATTCATATTAAGAATTTTGAAATCCTTATGTTCTTTTTCCATATAATTTTCGAAAAATCCAAAAAAAAAAATTTTTAAATCTTAAAATTAAAATTATTTTATGTTTCTTGTTTGAGTCTAGTGTCTAATTTTAAGTTTGGTGTCAATTGCATGTCTTTATTCTTCTTGCGTTTTTCGAATATATGCATTATGTTCTTCATTAATCTTCAAGTTGTTCTTGATGATTTCCTTGCCCTGATCTTTGAATTCTCATGTCTTGTGTGTTTTGTTGTTTTTTTATACGCATTTTCAATTTGTTAGTGTCTCTAATGTGAAAATTTCTAAGTTTGGTGTCTTGCATGCATTGTTGATTTAATCTTAGTTTTCCATGTTTAGTTGCATTTTGATTGTTCCTCATCATTAAAAATCCAAAAAAAATTTCAAAATTATGTCTTTTCAAGTCAATAATACAGAGAATTGAAGATTCAGAACATGCAGCAGAGGAATTACACAGAAAAAGCTGGGCGTTCAAAACGCCCAGTGAGGAAGGAAAACTGCGTTTAAACGCCAGCCAAGGTACCTGGCTGGGCGTTAAACGCCCAAAAAGGTAGAGTTTTGGGCGTTAAACGCCAGAATGGATATCATTCTGGGCGTTTAATGCCAGGATGACACAAGAGGGAAGATTTTGTTTTTAATTCAAATTTTTTTCAAGTTTTCATAATTTTTCAAATCAAATCTTTTTCAAATCATATCTTTTCAAAATCAATTTCTTTCCATTTTTTTTATTTTCGAAAATACTTGCTAACAATTAATGATTTAATTCAAAAATTTCAAGTATGTTACTTTCTTTTTAAGAAAGGTTTAATATCTGAATCATATCTTTTAAATTTCTTGTTAGCCAAGTCATTAATTTTAAAAATCAAATCTTTTTAAATTGTTTTTCAATCATATCCTTTCAATCATATCTTTTTAAAACCATATCTTTTCAATCATATCTTCTAAATCACATCTTTTTCAAAATAATTTTCAATCATATCTTTTTTATTTCTAATTTCAAAAATCTTTTTCTAAAATCACTTAATTTCTTTCCCAACTTTAATTTTCGAAAATCATCAATCAAATTTTCAAAATTTCTTTTAATTATTTCAAAATCTTTTACTTTAATTTCGAAAATTCTTCCCCTCTTCTCACATCCTTCTATTTAAGGACTAACACTCCTCCACTATCAACAATTCAAACTCTATCCCTCTTGATAAGTTTGAATTCTTCTCTTTCTACCTCCTCCTTCTATTCTTCTTTTCCTCTGACACTTCAAGGAATCTCTATACTGTGACATAGAGGATTCCATACTTTCTTGTTCTCTTCTCTTTCATATGAGCAGGAACAAGGACAAAAGCATTCTTGTTGAGGCTGATCCTGAACCTAAAAGGACCTTGAAGCAAAAGCTAAAGCACAACTCTCTGGAGAGGACCTAACAGAAATCTTCAAATAAGAAGAAGACATGGCAGCCGAAAACAACAACAATGCCAACAATGCAAGGAAGGTACTTGGTGACTTTACTGCACCTACTCCCGACTTCTATGGGAGAAGCATCTCTATCCCTGCCATTGGAGCAAACAATTTTGAGCTTAAGCCTCAATTAGTTTCTCTAATGCAACAGAATTGCAAGTTTCATGCACTTCCATTGGAAGATCCTCATCAGTTCTTAGCTAAATTCTTGCAAATCTGTGACACTGTCAAGACCAATGGGGTTGACCCTGAGGTCTACAGACTTATGCTCTTCCTTTTTACTATAAGAGACAGAGCTAGGATATGGTTGGATTCACAACCTAAGGAAAGCCTGAAATCTTGGGAAAAGCTAGTCAATGCCTTCTTGGCAAAATTCTTTCCACCTCAAAAATTGAGCAAGCTTAGAGTGGAAGTCCAGACCTTCAGACAGAAGGAAGGTGAAACCCTCTATGAAGCTTGGAAAAGATACAAGCAATTGATCAAAAGGTGTCCTACTGACATGCTTCCAGAATGGAGCATCATATGTATATTCTATGATGGTCTGTCTGAGTTGTCAAAAATGTCATTGGACCATTCTGCAGGAGGATCTCTTCATCTAAAAACCCCTGCAGAAGCTCAGGAACTCATTGAGATGGTTGCAAATAACCAATTCATGTACACTTCTGAAAGGAATCCTGTGAATAATGGGACAAATCAGAAGAAAGGAGTTCTTGAGATTGATACTCTGAATGCCATATTGGCTCAGAATAAAAAATTGACTCAACAAGTCAATATGATTTCTCAAAGTCTGTCTGGAATGCAAGCAGCAACAGGCAGTACTAAGGAAGCTTCCTCTGAAGAAGAAGCTTATGATCCTGAGAACCCATCAATGGAAGAGGTAAATTACATGGGAGAATCCTATGGAAACACCTATAACCCTTCATGGAGAAATCACCCAAATCTCTCATGGAAGGACCAACAGAGGCCTCAACAATGCTTCAACAACAATAATGGTGGAAGAAACAGGTTTAGCAATAGCAAGCCTTTTCCATCATCTTCTCAGCATCAGACAGTGAATTCTAAGCAGAGCCAATCTGACTTAGCAACCATAGTCTCTGATCTAATTAAAACCACTCAAAGTTTCATGACTGAAACAAGATCCTCCATTAGAAATTTGGAGGCACAAGTGGGTCAGCTGAGTAAGAAAATTACTGAACTCCCTCCTAGTACTCTTTCAAGCAATATAGAGGAGAATCCAAAAAGAGAGTGCAAGGCCATCAACATAACCCACACGGCCGCACTTGGAGAGGAGGAAGAGGCAGTGATCTCCACTGAGGAAGACCTCACTGGACATCCACTGGCCTCCAAGGAGTTCCCTAATGAGGAACCATGGGAATCTGAGGCTCACACTGAGACCATAGAGATTCCATTGGATCTACTTCTGCCATTCATGAGCTCTGATGAGTATTCCTCCTCTGAAGAGGATGAAGATGTTACTGAAGAGCAAGTTGCTAAGTACCTTAGAGCAATCATGAAGCTAAATGCCAAGTTATTTGGTAATGAGACTTGGGAAGATGAACCCCCTTTGCTCACCAAAGAACTGGATGACTTGACTAGGCAGAGATTACCTCAAAAGAGACAGGATCCTGGGAAGTTCTCAATACCTTGCACCATAGGCACCATGACCTTTGAGAAGGCTCTGTGTGACCTAGGGTCAAGTGTAAACCTTATGCCTCTCTCTGTAATGGAGAAGCTAGGGATCCTTGAGGTACAAGCTGCAAGAATCTCACTAGAGATGGCAGACAATTCAAGGAAACAGGCTTATGGACTTGTAGAGGATGTCTTGGTAAAGGTTGAAAGCCACTACATCCCTACTGATTTCATAATCCTAGACACTGAGAAGTGTATGGATAAATCCATCATCCTTGGTAGACCCTTCCTAGCCACAGCAAAAGCTGTGATTGATGTTGACAGAGGAGAATTGGTCCTTCAAGTGAATGAAGACTCCCTTGTGTTTAAAGCTCAATGATCTCCCTCTGTAACCATGGAGAGGAAGCATGAAAAGCTTCTCTCAATGCAGAGTCAAACAAAACCCCCACATTCAAACTCTAAGTTTGGTGTTGGAAGGCCACAACCAAACTCTAAGTTTGGTGTTGAGAGGCCATCATCATTCTCTGAGTCTCTGTGAGGCTCCATGAGAGCCCACTGTCAAGCTACTGACATTAAAGAAGCGCTTGTTGGGAGGCAACCCAATTTTACTTATCTATGTTAAATTTCTATTTTCCATTATTATTTTATATTTTCTGTAGGTTGATGATCATGTGAAGTCACAAAAATAATTGAAAAAGCAAAAATAGAATGAAAAATAGCACATCCTGGAGGAAAAACTTGCTGGCATTTAAACACCAGTGAGCGTAGCAGAATGGGCGTTAAACGCCCAGTCTGGCACCATTCTGGGTGTTTAACGCCAGAAATGGGCACCAGACTGGCGTTTAATGCTAGAAAAGGGCCAGAAGCTGGCGTTAAATGCCAAAAATGGGCAGCAACCTGGCGTTTAACGCCAGGATTGGCAGCAAGGGGCATTTTGCACGCCACATGGTGCAGGGATGAGAAATCCTTGACACCTCAGGATCTATGGACCCCACAGGATCCCCACCTACCTCATCTCTCACCCTCTTTCCTAAAAATCCCTCACCTATCAAATCCTACCCTCTTCTCCATCAACCCTTCACCAATCCACATCCCTCCATCATAAATCCCACCTACCTCACCATCCAAATTCAAACCACTTTCCATCCCAAACCCACCCATACATGATCGAACCCTACCCCTCTCTCCACCCCTATATAAACCCATCTTCACCCCCTCATTTTTACACATCATACACACATCTTCTACCCCTTGGCCGAATCGCTTCGACTTCTCCATCTCCTCCATTTTTTTCTTCTTCTCCGTCCTTCTTTCTTCTTTTGTTCGAGGATGAGCAAACCTTCTAAGTTTGGTGTGGTAAAAGCGTTGCTTTTTGTTTTTCCATAACCATTTATGGCACTTAAGGCCGGAGAAACCTCTAGAAAGAGGAAAGGGAAGGCAAAAGCTTCCACCTCCGAGTCATGGGAGATGGAGAGATTCATCTCAAAGGTCCATCAAAACCACTTCTATGAAGTTGTGGCCAAGAAGAAGGTGATCCCCGAGGTCCCTTTCAAACTCAAAAAGGGTGAATATCCGGAGATCCGACATGAGATCCGAAGAAGAGGTTGGGAAATTCTCACCAACCCCATTCAACAAGTCGGAATCTTAATGGTTCAAGAGTTCTATGCCAATGCATGGATCACCAAGAACCATGATCAAAGTGTGAACCCGGACCCAAAGAATTGGCTCACAATGGTTCGGGGGAAATGCTTAGATTTTAGTCCAGAGAATGTAAGGTTGGCATTCAACTTGCCCATGATGCAAGGAGACGCATACCCTTACACTAGAAGGGCCAACTTTGATCAAAGGTTGGACCAAGTCCTCATAGACATTTGTGAAGAGGGCACTCAATGGAAGAGAGATTCAAGAGGGAAGCCGGTCTAACTAAGAAGGCATGACCTCCAGCCCGTAGCTAGGGGATGGTTGGAATTCATCCAACGCTCAATCATTCCTACTAGCAATCGGTCCAAAGTTACCATTAGACCGGGCTATCATGATCCATAGCATCATGATTGGAGAGGAAGTAGAAGTTCATGAAGTTATATCTCAAGAACTCTACAAGGTGGCGGACAAGTCCTCTACTTTGGCAAGATTAGCCTTCCCTCATCTCATTTGTTACCTCTGCAATTCAGCTGGAATTGACATAGAGGAAGACATCATCATTGATGAGGACAAGCCCATTTACTAAGAAAAGGATGGAGCAAACAAGAGATTCCACTCATGGACATGAGCATAAGGAAATTCCTCATCATGAAATCCCCGATATGCCTCAAGGGATGTACTTTCTTCCACAAAACTATTGGGAGCAACTTAACACCTCCCTAGGAGAATTGAGTTCCAATATGGGACAACTAAGGGTGGAACACCAAGAGCATTCTATCCTCCTCCATGAAATTAGAGAAGACCAAAGAGTCATGAGAGAGGAGCAACAAAGGCAAGGAAGAGACATTGAGGAGCTCAAGCACTCCATAAGGTCTTCAAAAGGAAGAACAAGCCGCCATCACTAAGGTGGACCTGTTCTTTAATTTCCTTGTTCTTTATTTTCTATTTTTTGAAAATTGTGTTTTATGTTCTATCTATGTTTGTGTCTTATTACATGACCATTAGTGTCTAAGTGTCTATGCCTTAAAGTTATGAATATCCTATGAATCCTTCACCTTTCTTAAATGAAAAATGTTTTTATCACAAAAGAACAAGAAGTACATGATTTCGAATTCATCCTTGAAACTAGTTTAATTATTTTGATGTGGTGACAATACTTTTTGTTTTCTGAATGAATGCTTGAACAGTGCATATGTCTTTTGAATTTGTTGTTTAAGAGTGTTAAAATTGTTGGCTCTTGAAAGAATGATGAAAAATGAGAAATGTTATTGAGGATCTGAAAAATCATCAAATTGATTCTTGAAGCAAGAAAAAGCAGTGAAAAACTTGCAAAAAAAAATATATACGAAAAAAAAAAAGAGAAGAAAGAAAAAGAAAAAGCAAGCAGAAAAAGCCAATAGCCCTTTAAACCAAAAGGCAAGGGTAAAATAAAAAGCATCCAAGGCTTTGAGCATCAGTGGATAGGAGGGCCCACAGGAATAAAATCCTGGCCTAAGCGGCTAAACCAAGCTGTCCCTAACCATGTGCTTGTGGCGTGAAGGTGTCAAGTGAAAACTTGAGACTGAGCGGTTAAAGTCGTGGTCTAAAGCAAAAAGAGTGTGCTTAAGAGCTCTGGACACCTCTAATTGGGGACTCTAGCAAAGCTAAGTCACAATCTTAAAAGGTTCACCCAGTTATGTGTCTGTGGCATTTATGTATCCGGTGGTAATACTGGAAAATAAAATGCTTAGGGTCACGGCCAAGACTCATAAAGTAGCTGTGTTCAAGAATCAACACACTTAACTAGGAGAATCAAAAACACCATCTTAATTCTGAGTTCCTATGGATGCCAATCATTCTAAACTCCAAAGGATAAAGTGAAATGCCAAAACTGTTCAGAGGCAAAAAGCTACTAGTCCCGCTCATCTACTTGGAGCTAAGTTTCATTGATATTTTGGAGTCTATAGTATATTCTCTTCTTATTATCCTATTTGATTTTTAGTTGCTTGGGGACAAGCAACAATTTAAGTTTCGTGTTGTGATGAGCGGATAATTTATACGCTTTTTGGCATCGTTTTTAGTATGTTTTTAGTATATTTTAGTTAGTTTTTATTATGTTTTTATTAGTTTTTAAATAAAATTCACAATTCTAGACTTTACTATGAGTTTGTGTGTTTTTCTATCATTTCAGGTATTTTTTGGCTGAAATTGAGGGACCTGAGCAAAAATCTGATTCAGAGGCTGAAAAAGGACTGCAGATGCTGTTGGATTCTGACCTCTCTGCACTCGAAGTGGATTTTCTGGAGCTACAAAAGCCCAATTGGCGTGCTCTCAATTGCGTTTGAAAGTAGACATCCTGGGCTTTTCAACAATATATATTAGTTCATACTTTTCTCGAGATTTGATTGTCCAAACCGGCGTTTCAATTCAGCATGAAAATTCTGGCGTCAAAACGCCAGAACTGGCATAAAAGATGGAGTTAAACGCCCAAACTGGCACAAAAGCTGGCGTTTAACTCCAAGAAAAGTCTCTACACATGGAAGCTTCAATGCTCAGCCCAAGCACACACCAAGTGGGCCCGGAAGAATATTTTTGCATTAATTATTTATTTCTGTAACCCTAGGCTACTAGTTCTCTATAAATAGGACCTTTTGCTATTGTATTTTTCATCTTTGGACGCTTAGTCCTTAGACCATGGAGGCTAGCCTCACGGCCATGCATGAACCTTGTTCTTATGTATTTTCAACGGTGGAGTTTCTACACACCATAGATTAAGGTGTGGAGCTCTGCTGTTCTTCATGAATTAATGCAAAGTACTACTGTTTTCTATTCAACTCAAGTCTATTTCTTCTCCAAGATATTCATTCGCACTCAAGAACATGATGAATGTGATGATTATGTGACACTCATCACCATTCTCACCTATGAACACGTGCCTGACAACCACTTCCGTTCTACATGCAAACAAGCTTGAATGTGTATCTCTTTTGTTTCTAATCTAAGATTAGAACCTTCGTGGTATAGGCTAGAATTATTGGCGGCCATTCTTGAGATCCGAAAAGTATAAACCTTGTCTGTGATATTCCGAGTAGGATCTGGGAAGGGATGGCTGTGACGAGCTTCAAACTCGCGAGTGTTGGGCGTAGTGACAGACGCAAAAGGATCAATGGATCCTATTCCAGCATGATCGAGAATCAACAGCTGATTAGCCGTGCGGTGACAGCGCATTTGGATCATTTTCACTGAGAAGACGGGAGGTAGCCATTGACGACGGTGAAACCCAACATAAAGCTTGCCATGGAAAGGAGTATGAATGATTGGAAGAAGGCAATAGGAAAGCAGAGGTTCTGAAGGAACAAAGCATCTCCACACGCTTATCTGAAATTCCTACCAATGAATTACATAAGTATCTCTATCTTTATTATTCATCTTTTAATTATCAATCCTCCATAACCATTTGAATCCGCCTGACTGAGATTTACAAGATGACCATAGCTTGCTTCAAGCCGACAATCTCCGTGGGATCGACCCTTACTCACGTAAGGTTTATTACTTGGACGACCCAGTGCACTTGCTGGTTAGTTGTGCGGAGTTGTGATAAAGAGTTGAGATTACAATTGTGCGTACCAAGTTGGCGCCATTGATGATCACAATTTCGTGCACCAGTCACTTCTTTCAATTCTTCCATCACATTGTGCCTTGGAGGTTGTGCACTCTCCTCCTCAATATCAACTTCAAACTCCACGGAAGAAGGCTCTTCAATTTGTGATTCCTCTATGTACTCAAAATATCCTAAGGTTCCAACCACTACTTTCTTTGGTTCAATCATCTCTACCTTCTTCTCTTGTTGCACTTCTTGCTTTAACTCCTCTTCTGCACCTTGAAGCTTCAAGTCCATTCCCTCACTAAGCTCCTTGGGTGCTTCTCCACATTCAACAATGAGAGTGCCTTGATCGCATAGGCTTAGGCGGGATGAGACTATGTTCCCAATGGCTTCTACCATGATAGTCATTTTCGCTCTTAACTCCTCAAACTTCTTTTCATCCTCCTCGTGTCGCCTTAAGATATGAGATTCAAGATCTCTCAACTCTAGCATGGGGGCTTCATCGGGAGGTGATGGTGGAAGAGAAGGTTCATTGTTTGAGGGAAGGTTGTTGTAATTGGAAGGTGGTTCATATTGGGGAAATTTTTGAGGTTGTGTGTGCGGACTTTGTGGCTCATGAGAGTATTGGTATTGGAAAGGTGGTGGTTTTAGATATGGTTCATATGGTGGTTGGTATGGTCGGTATGGGTTAGGGTCATATGGGGTGGATGGTGGTATGAGGCTTGTGAGTATGGTGGAGGGCTATGTTGAGGAGTGGGATCATATGCATATGATGATTGTGGTTGACAACCACAATGAGGATCATCACACACATTAGATTGATATGCATCAAGATTTGAATTGTACCCATAAGAAACCGGAGGAGGTTGTTGCCAAGAAGGTTGTCCATAAGCTTGGGGCTCCTCCCACCTTTGATCTCCAAAGCCTTGATGCAAATCCTCATTAAAGCTTCCATTTTCTACAACATAGTTAGAACCAAACTCATAGCCAAAGGGATGAGATTTCATGGTGAAAGAGAAAATAAAAATAAAAGCTAATAAGAGATAAAGAAAGCTAAGTCCTACAACTAGCAAAAGCCAACAAGCAAACCAAAAATCTGACTATTCACAATATATACAATAGCCAATAACATAGCACCATTGCAATTCCCCGACAACGGCGCCATTTTGATAGATGAGTTTTGAGTGTCGGTCTAGATTTCCTTCTTATAGAAATAAGAACTACTTCGTTGTAAGCATAGCTCCAAACCAACAAACAATACTCACATCAAAAATATTGGTTGTCACTAGTACAAACCCCAATAAAAAATAACCGAAGTATTTGGACTCCGGGTCGTCTCACAAGAAATTGCAATGAAGTGAATGATTATTGGCTATGGAGTGACAAGGGGGTTTGATTTAATATTTGGCAAGGAAATGTAAAAGCAAGAAAGTAAATAATAAGAACTAATGAAATAAAAGTAAAACAACTCTTGGCTAAGCATAAGAATTGAGATCACCATCCTTGTCAACAAACCAAATATTGATAATTATGAGATGCCAATCCATTAGGTCTACTTTCCAAAAGCTTTAAGTACGTAAGGTCTACTCCTAAGCTTGAAGTACGTCAAATAGATTTGATCACATCAACCCACAAGTTCCAACCTATCTACTAATTAACTTAGTAGTGGGTTAGTGTTAATGGGTATCAAATTGATCACCAAGGGTTCTCAAATCACCAATACATTATACCCAATGACTCAAGTTTACCCAATTCCCTTAGCCTAGGCCAAGAGTCAAGAAAACTACTCAAAAACTAAAGGAAACATTTCATCAAACATGTAGAGTGCAATAAAAGTAAACATCATAAATTGCAAGAATAATAAAATCTAACAACTACCAATTACGAGGAAAGTAAGATCACAACTCAAACCAACATTAAAAGAACATCAAACATTACTTTGCATTAAAGAAAAGATCCAAATCCAACAAGAGTTCATCATCACAAAAGAGACATAAAAGGGAAATTAACATGAAGACTAAGAGGAATCAGAAATAGAAACATGAAATTGCAAAGAAAACAAGATAAGAATAATAATCAAAACCTAGATCTAAGATGGAACTAAACCTAAGGACCCTAATTCTAGAGAGAAGTGGGAGCTTCTCTCTCTAGAAACTAACCTACATGATGCTAATCATACAACTAATTGCTTCCTCTTTGCTTGGACTTCAATTCTGCATGAAATACACTCAAAAACAAGTTGGAATTGGGCTTGGTGAGCTCAGAAATTGCCCCTAGCATTTTACCGTTAAGTGAGTCACGTGCGCGTCAATTGACTATTTCTTCATCCGGGCGGACGCGTCATGTACGCGTGCGCGTCCCTGTGCGAAATCACTGTTGCACGCGCGCGCCTTGTACGCGTGTGCGTCCATTGATGCATTCCCAATTCTTGTTTTCCTCATGCATTCTCCACTTTGTATGCTTCCTTCCTCATTACTTCCATCCAATACTTGCCTTATGAACCTGATGTCACTCAACAAACATATCAAGGCATCGAATGGAATTAAGGTGAATTAAAATCACCAATTTAAGGGCCTAAAAAGCATGTTTTTATATTTAAGCACAAATCAAGGGAGAATTGCAAAACCATGCTATTTCATTGAATAAATGTGGGAAAAGGTAATAAAATCTCCTAAAATAAGCAAAAGATAAACCAAAAAATTGGGGTTTATCAGTAGACCTCCATCAGTTTCCTGATGTGCTCTGCGAAGACTTTATTCATTAATCTTTGGTAGGTAGCCCCTGCGTTCTTGAGTCCAAACGGCATGACGATGTAGCAGTAATTTTCTTTGGGAGTTAGGAACGAGGTCTTCTCTTGGTCGGGTGGATACATCGGGATTTGGTTGTATCCTGAATAAGAATCCATGAAGGAAAGGTACTTGTATCCCAAAGATGCATCCACGAGAGCGTCTATACTTGGTAGTGGGTAGGGGTCTTTTGGGCAAGCTTTATTGAGGTCGGTGTAGTCAGTGCACATTCGCCACTTCCCATTTGACTTTTTCACCAAGACAACGTTGGCTAGTCATAGTGGGTATTTGACTTCTCTTATGAATCCTGCCTCCAGTAAGGCTTGTACCTGCTCCTCTATAGCTTGGGACTTTTCTGGCCCGAGCTTCCTACGCTTCTGCTGCACTGGCCGAGATCCTGGGTATACCGCCAGTTTATGGCACATTAGTTTGGGATCTATGTCGGGCATGTCTGCCGCCTTCCATGCAAAGAGATCAATGTTCTCCTTTAGGAACTGTATCAAAGACTCCTTCAGGTCTCTTTTCAAGGTTCCCCCAATATTTGTCGTTTTATCCTGACCATCACGGATTTGGACCTCTTCAGTCTCACCTTCAGGTTGTGGGCGGTATTCTTCGCGAGCTCGAATTCCTCTGAGTTCAATGGTGTTGACTTCCTCTCCTTTTGGGTTACCTTTGAGGTTCAAACTTTCATTGTAACAGCGTCGCGCAATTTTTTAGTCTTCTTTTATTGTTGCGATCCCTTCCGGAGTTGGGAACTTCATACACAGATGTGGAGTTGAAACTACTGCCACAAGTTGGTTCAATGTTGTCCGACCTATTAGGGCATTGTAGGCTGAGCTCACGTCGACTACTATGTAGTCTATATTGAGTGTCCTTGACTGGGTTCCCTTTCCAAAGGTTGTATGTATCGAGATATACCCAAGTGGTTGGATTGGGGTATCTCCTGACCCGAATAAGCTATTCGGATATGCTCTGAGCTCTTTTTCTTGTAGGCCGAGTTTGTCGAAGGCATATTTGAACAAGATATCTGCGGAGCTTCCTTGATCTACTAGTGTTCTGTGAAGATTAGCATTTGCCAATATAATAGTAATGACCATGGGATCATGTCCCGGGATGACACCTATTGCATCTTCTTTGGTAAATGTAATTGTGGGGAGGTCGGTTGACCTCTCTCCTTCCCCGACATGGTATACTTCTTTAAGGTGTCTTTTCCGAGATGATTTAGAGATTCCTCCTCCTGCTAATCCTCCGTTTATCATGTGGACAAGTCTTTCAGGAGTGTGAGGTGGTCGTTCAGATCGCCCGACCTCTGCATCCCTTCTTCTTTTTCTCGGTTCGTCCATCTTGTTAGCTAAGTACTGATCTAGTCAACCCTCTCTTGCCAACTTCTCTATGACATTCTTCAGGTCGAAGCATTCATTAGTGGGATGTCTGATGAGCGGATAATTTATACGCTTTTTGGCATTGTTTTTAGTATGTTTTTAGTATGTTTTAGTTAGTTTTTATTATATTTTTATTAGTTTTTAATCAAAATTCACATTTCTGGACTTTACTATGATTTTGTGTGTTTTTCTATGATTTCAGATAATTTCTGGCTAAAATTGAGTGACCTGAGCAAAAATCTGATTCAGAGGCTGACAAAGGACTGCTGATGCTGTTGCATTCTGACCTCCCTGCACTCGAAATGGATTTTCTGGAGCTACAAAACTTCAAATGGTGCGCTCTCAATTGCGTTGGAAAGTAGATATCCAGGGCTTTCTAGAAATATATAATAGTTTATACTTTGCCCGAGTTTAGATGATGCAAACTGGCGTTGAACGCCAGCTCTCTGCCTAATTCTGGAGTCAAACGCCAGAAACAGGTTGCAAATTGGAGTTAAACGCTCAAACTGGCACAAAAACTGGCGTTTAACTCCAAGAAAAGTCTCTACACGTTTAAGGCTCAAAGCTCAGCCCAAGCACACACCAAGTGGGCCCTAGAAGTGGATTTCTACATCATTTACTTATTTTTGTAACCCTAGTAACTAGTCTGATATAAATAGGACCTTTTTACTATTGTATTGGACATCTCTGGATGATTAGTTCTTAGATCATGGGGGCTGGACATTCGGCCATGCCTCGACCTTGTTCTTATGTATTTTCAACGGTAGAGTTTCTACACTCCATAGATTAAGGTGTGGAGCTCTGCTGTACCTCAAGTATTAATGCAATTACTACTATTTTCTATTCAATTCATGCTTATTCCTATTCTAAGATATTCATTCGCACACAAGAACTTGATGAATGTGATGATTATGTGACGTTCATCACCATTCTCACCTATGAACGCGTGCCTGACAACCACTTCCGTTCTACATGCAAACAAGGCTTGGATGTGTATCTCTTGGATTCCTTAATCAGAATCTTCGTGGTAGAAGTTAGAACCCATGGACGGCCATTCCCGAGATTTGGAAAGTCTAAACCTTGTCTGTGGTATTTCGAGTAGGATTTGGGAAGGGATGGCTGTGACGAGCTTCAAACTCGCGAGTGCTGGGCGTAGTGACAGACGCAAAAGGATAGTAAATCCTATTCCGGTATGATCGAGAATCGACAGATGATTAGCCGTGTTGTGACAGAGCATTTGGACCATTTGCACTGAGAGAACAGGATGTAGCCATTGACAACGGTGATGCCCAACATACAGCTTGCCATGGAAAGGAGTGAAAAGGATTGGATGAACACAGTAGGAAAGCAGAGGGACGGAAGGGACAAAGCATCTCCATACGCTTATCTGAAATTCTCACCAATGAATTACATAAGTATCTCTATCCTATTTTATATTTTATTTCTATTTTAATTATCAATTCACCATAAACATTTGAATCTGCCTGACTGAGATTTACAAGATGACCATAGCTTGCTTCATACCGACAATCTCCATGGGATCGACCCCTTACTCACGTAAGGTTTATTACTTGGAAGACTCAGTGCACTTGCTGGTTAGTTGTGCGAAATTGTGACAAAGAATTAAGATTATAAACGTGCGTATTGAGTTTTCAGCGCCGTTACCAAAGAAGATGGACCGTCACGATTTCTGCGCACCAAGTTTTTGGCGCCGTTGCCGGGGATTGTTCGAGTTTGGACAACTGACGGCTCATCTTGTCGCTCAGATTAGGTAATTTTATTTTAATTTTAAGCTTTTTGTTTTTATTATTTTTATTTTCGAAAAAATTTTCAAAAAAAATTTCAAAAAAATAAATTATTCTATGTTCTTCAGAATTTTTAAGAATGAATTCTAGAGTTTTATGAAGCATGTTGAAGCCTGGCTAGCTATAAAGCCATGTCTAATTCATTTGGACTGGGGCTTCCACTTATCAGCATAAAATGAAGTTGGATGAAGTATCAGCTGTTATATGACTGATTTATATCTGCCGAAGCTTGGCTGGCCATTGGCCATGTCTAGTGTTTTGGACCGAAGCTTTCACTGAAAGCTTGGCTGGCTGGTGAGCCATGTCTAATTCCTGGACCAGAGCTTTAGACTAACGTTGCAAGATTCCTAGAATTCATATTAAAAATTTTGAAATCCTTCTTTTTCTTTTTCCATTTAATTTTCGAAAAAAAATTTCATAAAATCATAAAAACCAAAAATTTTGATGTTTCTTGTTTAAGTCTAGTGTCAATTTTTAAGTTTGGTGTCTATTGCATCTTTTTAATTTTGCTTTAAATTTTTGAAAAATACATGCATGGTGTTCTTCATGATCTTCAAGTTGTTCTTGACAAGTCTTCTTGTTTGATCTTCATATTTTCTTGTTTTGTGTCTTTTGTTGTTTTTCATATGCATTTTTGCATTCATAGTGTCTAAGCATTGAAAATTTCTAAGTTTGGTGTCTTGCATGTTTTTCTTTTCTTAAAAAAATTTCAAAATAAGTTCTTGGTGTTCATCATGACATTCAAAGTGTTCTTGGTGTTCATCTTGACATTCATAGTGTTCTTGCATGCATTGTGTGTTTTGATTCATAATTTTTATGTTATGTGTCATTTTTTTTTATGTTTTTCTCTCTCATCATTTAAAAATTCAAAAATCAATATATATATATATATATATATATATATATATTTCACTCATAAATTTTCGAAAATTTGAGTTGACTTTTTCAAAACTTTTTAAAATTTAGTTGTTTCTTAGGAGTCAAATCAAATTTTCAATTTAAAAATTCTATCTTTTTCAAATCTTTTTCTTTTTTTCTTTCATAATTTCGAAAATTTTAAAATTTATTTTCAAAGTCTTCGCTAACAATTAATGTGATTGATTCAAAAATTTCAAGTTGTTACTTGCCTAGTAAGAAAGATTCAATCTTTAAATTTAAAAATCATATCTTTTTGTTTCTTGTTAGTCAAGTAATCAACTCTTTTTCAAAATCAAATCTTTTTAAAAAAATTTTTTCAAAATAAATCTCATTCACATCTTTTTCAAAATCAATTTCAAAATCTTTTCTAACTTCTTATCTTTTAAAAATTGATTTTCAAATCTTTTTCAATTAATCTTATCTTTTTGTTTGATTCTTATCTTTTTCAAAACTACCTAACTAACTTTCTCTCTCTTTCTAATTTTTGAAAATCACCTTCCTCTTTTTCAAAATTCCTTTTTAATTAACTAATTATTTTAAATTTTAATTTTTAATTTTCGAATTTTAATTTTAATTTTTATTTTTGTTTTATGTAATTTTCGAATTCTTCTCTTCCTCATCTCCTTCTATTTATTTATTCATCTACTAACACTTCTCCTTCACTCAAGAATTCGAACCCACTCTTCCCCCTTGTGTTTGGATTCTTATCTTTTCCTTCTTCTATTCTTCTTTTCTTATACTCACATAAGGAATCTCTATACTGTGACATAGAGGATTCCATATTTTCTTTTGTGTTCTCTTCTTTTTCATATGAGCAGGAACAAGGATAAGAACATTCTTGTTGAAGCTGATCCTGGACCTGAAAGGACTCTGAAGAGGAAGCTAAGGGAAGCTAAAGCACAACTCTCTGGAGAAAATCTGACAGAAATTTTCGAAAAAGACATGGCCGAAAATAATAATAATGCAAGGAAGATGCTTGGTGACTTTACTGCACCAAATTCCAATTTACATGGAAGAAGCATCTCAATCCCTGCCATTGGAGCAAACAATTTTGAGCTTAAACCTCAATTAGTTTCTCTGATGCAACAGAACTGCAAGTTTTATGGACTTCCATCAGAAGATCCTTTTCAGTTCTTAACTGAATTCTTGTAGATCTGTGATACTGTAAAGACCAATGGGGTTGATCCCGAGGTCTACAGGCTCATGTTTTTCCTGTTTGCTGTAAGAGACAGAGCTAGAATATGGTTGGACTCTCAACCTAAGGATAGCCTGAACTCTTGGGATAAGCTGGTCACGGCTTTCTTAGCCAAGTTCTTTCCTCTTCAAAAGCTTAGTAAGCTTAGAGTGGATGTTCAAACCTTCAGACAAAAGGAAGGTGAATCCCTCTATAAAGCTTGGGAGAGATACAAGGGACTGACCAAAAAGTGTCCTTCTGACATGCTTTCAGAATGGACCATCCTGGATATATTCTATGATGGTCTGTCTGAATTAGCCAAGATGTCATTGGACACTTCTGCAGGTGGATCTATTCACCTAAAGAAAACGCCTGCAGAAGCTCAAGAACTCATAGACATGGTTGTAAATAACCAGTTTATGTACACTTCCGAAAGGAATCCTGTGAGTAATGGGACGCCTCAGAGGAAAGGAGTTCTTGAAATTGATGCTCTGAATGCCATATTGGCTCAGAACAAAATATTGACTCAGCAAGTCAATATGATTTCTTAGAGTCTGAATGGATTGCAAAATGAAACCAACAGTACTCAAGAGGCATCTTCTGAAGAAGAGGCTTATGATCCTGAGAATCCTGCAATAGCAGAGGTGAATTACATGGGTGAACCCTATGGAAACACATATAATCCCTCATGGAGAAATTATCCAAATTTCTCATGGAAGGATCAACAAAAGCCTCAACAAGGCTTTAACAATGGTGGAAGAAACAGGTTTAGCAATAGCAAGCTTTTTCCATCATCCACTCAGCAACAGACAGAGAAGTCTGAGCAGAATCCATTTTGCTTAGCCAATTTAGTCTCTGATCTATCTAAGCCCACTTTGAGTTTCATGAATGAAACAAAGTCCTCCATTAGAAATTTGGAGGCACAAAGGGCCAGCTGAGTAAGAGAGTCATTGAAACTCCTCCTAGTACTCTCCTAAGCAATACAGAAGAAAATCCAAAAGGAGAGTGCAAGGCCATAACCTTGCTTAGTGTGGCCGAATCCATAGAGGAGAAGGAGGACGTGAATCCTAGTGAGGAAGACCTCCTTGGACGTTCAATGACCAATAAGGAGTTTTTCTTTGAGGAACCAGAGGAATCTGAGGCTCATCTAGAGACCATAGAGATTCCATTGAATCTCCTTTTACCATTCATGAGCTCTGATAAATATTCATCTTCTAAAAAAGATGAAGACACTGTTGAAGAGCAAATTGCTCAATATTTAGGAGCAATCATGAAGCTGAATGCCAAATTATTTGGTAATGAGACTTGGGAGGATGAACCTCCATTGCTCATTAAGGAACTAAATACCTTGGTTCAGCAAACTCTACCTCAAAAGAGACAGGATCCTGGTAAATTCCTAATTCCCTATAACATAGGCACCATGACCTTTGAGAAGGCTCTGTGTGACCTGGGGTCATGCATAAACTTAATGCCACTCTCTATAATGGAAAAACTTGGGATCTTTGAGGTGCAAGCTGCCAGAATCTCATTAGAGATGGCAGACAACACAAGAAAAGAGGCTTATGGATTAGTAGAGGACGTGTTAGTAAAGGTTGAAGGCCTTTACATCCCTGCTGATTTCATAATCCTAGACACTGGGAAGGATGAGGATGAATCCATCATCCTTGGAAGACCCTTCCTAGCCACAGCAAAAGCTGTGATTGATGTGGACAGTGGAGAGTTGGTCCTTCAACTGAACGAGGACAACCTTGTGTTTAAAACTCAAGGATCTCCTTCTGTAACCATGGAGAAAAAGCATGAAAAGCTTCTCTCACTGTAGAGTCAACCAGAGCCCCCACAGTCAAACTCTAAGTTTGGTGTTGGGATGCCACAACCAAACTCTAAGTTTGGTATTGAACTCCCATATCCAAACTCTAAGTTTGATGTTGGGAGGTCCCAACAATGCTCTGAACATCTGTGAGGCTCCATGAGAGCTCACGATCAAGCTATTGACATTAAAGAAGCGCTTGTTGGGAGGCAACCCAATGTATTTAATTATATCTATTTTATTTTCATGTTTATTTCGTGTTTTACTAGGTTGATGATCATGTGGAGTCACAAAAATTACTGAAAAATCAAAAACAGAATGAAAAACAGAATGAAGAACAGCTCACCCTAGAGGAAGAGCTTACTAGAGTTTAAACGCCAGTAAGGCTAGCAGAATGGGCGTTAAACGCCCAGTCTGGCACCATTTTGGGCGTTTAACGCCAGAAATGGGCACCAGTCTGGCGTTTAACGCCAGAACAGAGCATGAAACTGGCGTTAAACGCCAGAAACAAGCAACAGTCTGGCGTTTAAATGCCAGGATTGCACCCTGGGGAAAGCTGGCGTTAAACGCCAGAAACAAGCATGAAACTGGCGTTTAACGCCAGAAATGGGCAGCAGTCTGGCGTTAAATGCCAGGATTGCATACATAGGCCGTTTTACACGCCTAAAAGGTGCAGGGATGTGAATTCCTTGACATCTCAAGATCTGTGGACCCCACAGGATCACCTCAGGATCTGTGGACCCCACAAAATCCCCACCTACCTCACCTCTTCTTTTCTACTCCTCACACCTTTCTATAACATTCTTCCCCAAAATACCCTTCACCATTCACCTCCATTACTCCTCCAAAACCATCATACAACCCACCTACACCCTCCCACTCAAATTCAAACCATCAACACACATCCATCTCTTCTTCTTCTCATCCTTTCTTTCTTCTTTTGCTCGAGGACGAGCAAACATTTTAAGTTTGGTGTGAAAAAAGCATTACTTTTTTTCCATAACCACTAATGCCTCAGGGGATGCACTTCCCTCCACAAAACTAATTGGAGCAAATCAACACCTCCCTATGAAAATTAAGTTCCAACATGGGACAACTAAGGATGGAGCACCAAGAGCACTCCATCATCCTCCATGAAATTAGAGAAGATCAAAGAGCTATGAGGGAGGAGCAACATAGACAAGGAAGAGACATAGAGGAGCTCAAGAGCACCATTGGTTCTTCAAGAAGAGGAAGACGCCACCCTCACTAAGGTGGACCCGCTCCTTAATCTCCTTGTCTATTTATTTTTCTGTTTTCATTCTCTATGCTTTATGTTTATGTTTGTGTCTTTACTATATGATCATCATTGTCTAAGTGTCTATGCCTTAAAGTTATGAATGTCCTATGAATCCATCACCTTTCTTAAATGAAAAAGGCTTTAATTACAAAAGAATAAGAAGTACATGATTTCAAACTCATCTTTGAAATTAGTTTAATTATATTGATGTGGTGACAATACTTTTTGTTTTCTAAATGAATGCTTGAACAGTGCATATGTCTTTTGAATTTGTTGTTTATGAATGTTAAATATGTTGGCTCTTGAAGAATGATGAAAAAGGAGAAATGTTATTTGATAATCTGAAAAATCATAAAATTGATTCTTGAAGTAAGAAAAAGCAGTGAATACAAAAGCTTGCAAAAAAAAAAAGAGAAAAGAAAAATGGCAAAAAAAAAAGAAAAAAAAGAAAAAAAAGGGGAAAAGCAAGCAGAAAAAGCCAAGAGCTCTTTAAACCAAAAGGCAAGGGTAAAAAGGATCCAAGGCTTTGAGCATCAGTGGATACGAGGGCCTAAAGGAATAAAATCATGGCCTAAGTGGCTAAACCAAGTTGTCCCTAACCATGTGCTTGTGGTGTGAAGGTGTCAAGTGAAAAGCTTGAGACTGAGCGGTTAAAGTCGTGATCCAAAGCAAAAAAGAGTGTGCTTAAGAACCCTGGACACCTCTAATTGGGGACTCTAGCAAAGCTGAGTCACAATCTGAAAAAGGTTCACCCAGTTATGTGTCTGTGGCATGTATGTATCCGGTAGTAATACTAGAAAACAGAGTGCTTTGGGCCACGGCCAAGACTCATAAAGTAGCTGTGTTCAAGAATCAACATACTGAACTAGGAGAATCAATAACACTATCAAAATTCTAAGTTCCTATAGATGCCAATCATTCTGAACTTCAAAGGATAAAGTGAGATGCCAAAACTATTCAAGAGGCAAAAAGCTACTAGTCCCGCTCATCTGATTGGAGCTAAGTTTCATTGATAGTTTGGAGTTTATAGTATATTCTCTTATTTTTATCCTATTTGATTTGCAGTTGCTTGGGGACAAGCTACAATTTAAGTTTGGTGTTGTGATGAGCGGATAATTTATACGCTTTTTGGCATTGTTTTTAGTATGTTTTTAGTATGTTTTAGTTAGTTTATATTATATTTTTATTAGTTTTTAATCAAAATTCACATTTCTGGACTTTACTATAAATTTGTGTGTTTTTCTATGATTTCAGGTAATTTTTGGCTGAAATTGAGGGACCTGAGCGAAAATCTGATTCAGAGGCTGACAAAGGACTGCTGATGCTGTTGGATTCTGACCTCCCTGCACTCAAAATGGATTTTCTGGAGCTACAGAACTCCTAATGGCACGCTCTCAATTGAGTTGGAAAGTAGACATCCATGGCTTTCCAGAAATATATAATAGTCCATACTTTGCTCGAGTTTAAATGACGCAAACTGGCGTTGAACGCCAGTTCTCTGCCCAATTCTGGAGTCAAACGCCAGAAACAGGTTGCAAAGTGGAGTTAAACGCCCAAAGTGGCACAAAAGCTAGCGTTTAACTCCAAGAAAAGTCTCTACACGTTTAAAGCTCAAAGCTCAGCCCAAGCACACACCAAGTGGGCCCCAGAAGTGGATTTCTACATCATTTACTTATTTCTGTAACCCTAGTAACTAGTCTGATATAAATAGGACCTTTTTACTATTATATTGGACATCTCTGGACATTTAGTTCTTAGATCATGGGGGCTGGCCATTCGGCCATGCCTAGACCTTGTTCTTATGTATTTTCAACGATAGAGTTTCTACACTCCATAGATTAAGGTGTGGAGCTCTGCTGTACCTCAAGTATTAATGCAATTACTACTATTTTCTATTTAATTCAAGCTTATTCCTATTCTAAGATATTCATTCGCACACAAGAACTTGATGAATGTGATGATTATGTGACGCTCATCACCATTATCACCTATGAACGCATGCCTGACAACCACTTCCGTTCTACATGCACACAAGGCTTAGATGTGTATCTCTTGGATTCCTTAATCAGAATCTTCGTGGTAGAAGTTAGAACCCATGGACGGCCATTTCTGAGATTTGGAAAGTCTAAACCTTGTCTGTGGTATTCCGAGTAGGATTTGGGAAGGGATGGCTGTGACGAGCTTCAAACTCGCGAGTGCTGGGCGTAGTGACAGACGCAAAAGGATAGTAAATCTATTCCGGTATGATCGAGAACCGACAGATGATTAGCCGTGCTGTAACAGAGCATTTGGACCATTTTCACTGAGAGGACGGGATGTAGCCATTGACAACGGTGATGCCCAACATACAGCTTGCCATGGAAAGGAGTGAGAAGGATTGGATGAAGACAGTAGGAAAGCAGAGGGACGGAAGGGACAAAGCATCTCCATACGCTTATCTGAAATTCTCACCAATGAATTACATAAGTATCTCTATCCTATTTTATATTTTATTTCTATTTTAATTATCAATTCACCATAAACATTTGAATCTGCCTGACTGAGATTTACAAGATGACCATAGCTTGCTTCATACCGACAATCTCCGTGGAATCGACCCTTACTCACGTAAGGTTTATTACTTGGACGACCCAGTGCACTTGCTGGTTAGTTGTGCGAAATTGTGACAAAGAATTAAGATTATAAACGTGCGTATTGAGTTTTTAACGCCGTTACCAAAGAAGATGGACCGTCATGATTTTTGCACACCAATGTCTGTAAATTCAATAGTACTCACAGTACTCCGTCCGATTTCCTCCTCCTTTTTTGCTTTTGATTGGGCGAGGTGGATGGATATTCTCGGTGTTGCATATTTCGCGGTAAATATCTACAAGAGACACCTGAAGAGGTGTGTAACTGTGGTATTTTCTCGGCTTCCCGCTGGGTTGATCTTCTTTCTTCTTGGACTCTTTGTCCTTGTCCCTAAATGGGTAGGAGATTCCAGATTTAGAAGTTTCTCCTAGTCGTGATTTTTTCTCCATGTTAATGTACTTTTCTGTTCATTCTTGTACCTCGTTCAAGGATGTTGGATGCTTTTTTGATATGGAGTGGCTAAAGGGTCATTCTCTTAGGACATTGATGAGACCCATGATAGCTGCTTCTATTGGCAGACTTTGTATGTCCAGACACGCTTTGTTGAATCTTTCCATGTAGTTGCAGAGACTTTCCCGTTCTCCTTGCTTGATCCCTAACAGGCTCGGGGCGTGTTTGGCTTTATCCTTCTGGATGGAAAACCTGGCGAGGAACTTTTTAGCAAAGTCGTCAAAACTTGTGATGGATCTTGGAGGTAAACTGTCGAACCACTTTATTGCTGCTTGTGTCAGGGTTGTTGGGAAGGCTTTGCATCGAACGGCATCTGAGGCGTCGGTGAGATACATTCTGCTCCTGAAATTGATGAGATGATGGCTGGGATCCGAGGTACCATCATATGACGTCATGTCGGGAGCTTTAAAATCTTTTGGAACTTTAGCTTTCATGATCTCTTTGCTGAAGGGATCTTGATCTTTGTGGGAATTATCCTCATGGTTGCAATGGGTAGTTCTGGTCTTGAGGTCGGCTTCGAGCTTTAGAAGCTTATCCTCTAGATCTCGTCGTCGCCTAGTTTCTCTGCGGAGGTCTCCTTTAGCTTCTCGTTGATGTTCAGCCTCTTGTTCGAGCTGTTTGAGGCGATCTTGCTGTTCTCGGATGGCTTCTAAGATTTCTGTGTTTGTGTTGGAGGGTTGTTTATCCCCCTTGTTTTGAGGTACATCCTTTAATGTAGCCTCCGTGTTTTTAAACAGAGTTCTATCTTCCAAGCCAGAGTTGTGGTCGTTGTCATGGTCATCCTCCATGGTGATGAGATGACTTCCAGGTTCCCCGGCAACGGCGCCAATGTTCCGAAGGTTACCTAAAACTGAAGGTCGATCTCGAATGAGATCTGCTGTGGTGGCCGGAGCTGTCATGTCCGACTTGGTGAAACTGGTGGAGCTAGAGATGCTGCTGATCCTTCGTCACCGGAGGGTGGCAGTGCCTGCAAGAGACTCCGATGCTTAAGTTAGCATGGGCTTTAAGCAGGTTTTTAGTAGAATTAGAGTATGAGTTATACCTGGGTGCTCCAGTGTATTTATAATAGTGTCGAGTGACCTTTCTGGAGATAAGATAGTTATCTTATCTTATCTTGAGTGAAGTCATCTTATCTCTAAGGGGAACCGCCCTTATCTTTCTAGGCTTTAGCTGCCTTTAGATTGGGCTGTGTCCCTTTGTTTGGGCCCGTTTGGGCCTCTCGTGGTAGTTTAGCCGACCTCTTTTGAGAAGAGGTCGGGGTGACCCATCTAAAGAGGTCGGTCGCTTTGTCTTCAATTAGCCCAGGTCGGATAGCTCGACCTAGGGAATGAACACTACCATTGGTGCAAATAACTTTGAGCTTAAGCCTCAACTAGTCTCTCTAATGCAACAAAATTAAAATTTTCATGAACTTCCACAGGAAGATCCACATCAATTCCTATCTGAATTCTTGCAAATCTGTGATACTATTAAGACCAATGGAGTGGATCCTGAGGTCTACAGGCTAATGCTTTTTTCTTTTGCTGTTAGAGACAGAGCTAGGATATGGTTGGATTCCCAACCTAAGGAAAGCCTAGACTCTTGGAAAAAGTTAGTTAATGCATTCTTGGCCAAGTTCTTTCCACCTCAGAAGATGAGCAAGCTTAGGGTAGAATTTTAAACCTTTAGACAAAAAGAGGGTGAATCCCTCTCTGAAGCTTGGGAAAGATACAAGCAACTAATCAGGAGATGTCCTCCTGACATGCTCTTAGAATGGACTATCCTAGGTATCTTCTATGATGGTCTATCTGAGATGTCCAGGATGTCCTTGGACCATTCTGTTGGTGGATTACTCCACTTGAAGAAAATTCCTGAAGAGGCACAAGAACTCGTTAAAATAGTTACAAACAACCAATTCATGTACACTTCTGAGAGAAATCCTGTGAACAATGGGGTAGCTCAGAAGAAAGGAGTCCTGGAGGTTGACACTCTGAATGCCATATTGACTCAGAACAAGATCTTGACCCAACAGGTCAATATGATCTCTCAGCATTTGATTGGAATGCAAGCTACAGCTGGCAGCACTCAAGACACTTCCTATGAAGGAGATGCTTATGATCTAGATCAACCCGTGATGGAGGAGGAGAATTACATGGGAGAAGCCTATGGAAACACCTACAACCCCTCATGGAGGAATCACCCCAATCTTTCATGGAAAGATCAATAATAACCAAGGTGGAACAAACCAAAACAGGCTCAATAACAGACCATTCCCACCTTCTTAGTAACAGATGGAGACTTCTAAGAAGAACCTCTCTGATTTAGTAACCATAGTCTCTGAACTCTCTAAGACCACTCATAGTTTTATAACAAAAAATAGGTTCTCCATTAGAAATCTGGAGGTACAAGTTGGTCATCTGAGTAAGAAAATCCCTGACACCCCTCCCAACACTCTTCCTAGTAACACTGAAGTAAACCTAAGAGAAGAGTGCAAGGCCATCACTATAGAAGTGGAGGCCGAATCTAAGGGGGATGCTTTGGCATTGAACGCCAGTAAGAGAGTCCCTACCGGGCGTTCAGTGCCCAAGGAAGAGCCATCATTGGCATTGAACGCCAGTTAAATGCCGAGTTATTTGGAATAGAGACATTGGAGGAAGAACCTCCAGTGCTCACCAAGGAACTCAATGCCTTGGTTCAGAAGAAACTACCTTAGAAGTTGTCGGATCCTGGACGCTTCCTAATTCCCTGCACCATAGGCACCATTACCTTTGAGAAGGCTCTGTGTGACCTAGGGTCAAACATAAACCTCATGCCTCGCTCTGTAATAGAGAGACTGGGAATCTTTGAGGTGCAAGCTACAAAAATCTCACTAGAGATGGCAGACAAGTCAATGAAAAAGGCATATGGTCTAGTGGAAGATGTCCTAGTAAATGTTTAAAACCTTTACATCCCTGCGGACTTTATAATCTTGGACACTGGGGAAGAAGAGAATGAATTCATCATCCTTGGAAGATCCTTCCTAGCCAGTGCCAATGTCATCATTGATGTAGCAAAGGGAGAGTTGATTCTACAGTTATGGGAAGACCACATCTTGTTCAAGATGCCTAACCCTAACTCTCCCTCTAACAAAAAAGAGATAGTTGTGCAACACCTACTGTTCCAACCCTCTCTCTCAGTGCAGAGTTATACAAAACCCCCCAGACACAAATTCTAAGTTTAGTATTGGGCGGCCATCATCAAGCACTGAGAATAAAGGTACTATGAAGAAGGTACCTAAAGGCTTGAGGGACAAGAAAATTCCCACTGAAGGCCTCTCACCTGGCATGAGAGTTGTCTTCACTAACAACCCAGTTATTCCACACATAGTGAACCGGATCCTATCTCTAGAGCATGTAGAACACAACCATGAGAGTACAGGCAAGAAGTTCACTGTAAGGGGCGAAATTCTGAGCCTCTATCCATCTCCGTAAGGAGCTAAGTCAAGCTAGTGACGTTAAAGAAGTGCTTGTTGGGAGGCAACCCAACCATAATTTGTTAGTTTTGTTGTTCCTTAAGTTTATAGTTGTTTCTTTAAGTTTGTGATCATGTGCAGTAGCCAGAACAGAGACAGAGACAGAGACATTCAGAGATAGAAATAGAGCACCCTGGAGTGAGTCCCTTGCTGGCGTTCACCCTGGAGTGAGTCCCTTGCTGGCGTTCAACGCCAGACAAGGAGGAAAAAAGGGCATTCAACGCCTCAAATAGGTAAGAAAGTTGGCGTTGAACGCCAAGAGAGGAGTCCCAACTGGGCGTTCAACACCCAATAAAAGCAGCATTGCTGGCATTGAACGCCAGCCAGGGAGCAGAGACTGTGCGTTCAACGCCCTAAAGGAGGCAGAAGCTTGGCGTTAAACGCCAAGAAGGGTGTCCCCAATGGGCGTCCAACGCCCTATATGGAGCATGCAGCTGGCGTTGAATGCTAGCTAAGGAGCAGGAGCTGGGCGTTCAACACCCATAATGGGGCAAGAAATTCAAATTCCCTAGCTTCTAAGAACCAGTGGGTCCTATATAATCTCCACCTACCCTACTCTCTTACTTTCACTCTTTCCCACACTCTCTTCCCCATAAACCCTCAACCAATCACATCCATATCTCTTCAAAAAATCCATCATAACTCCCACCAAACCCCCCACCCACTTCAAATTCAAATATTTCCCACCCAATTCCCACCCATTCATTCAAACTATACCCTATCCTACCCTTATAAATACCCCTTCATCCAACCCTTCATACACACACCTCATACACAAAAGCCACCACTTGGCCGAAATACTATCTCCCTCCATCTCCCCTATTCTCTTCTTCTTCTACTCTTCCCCCCTCTTTTGTTCATATTTTGCTCGAGAATGAGCAAAGCTTTTAAGTTTAGTGTTGGAAAATCCTTGCTTTTTATTTTCTATTCACACTTATGGCACCTAAAGTCGAGAATCCTCTAGAAAGAGGAAAGGGAAAGCCATAGCTTCCACCTCCGAACCTTGGAAAAGGAAGAGATTCCTTACTAAGACTCATCAAGACCACTACTATGAAGTAGTGGCAAAGAAGAGGGTGGTTCCTGAAGTCACTTTTAGGCTCAAAAAAGAATGAGTGCCTGGATATCTGACAAGAAATCCATAGGAGAGGTTGGAAAGTTCTAACCAATCCTATCCCGGAAGTTGGAATCTTGATGGTGCAAGAGTTCTATGCCAATGCATGGGTCACTAATCATCATGATACAAGTGTGAACCCAAGCCCCAAAAATTGGAGCACCATGGTCCGAGGGCGACCCTTAGATTTCAGCCCGGAAAGTGTAAGATTGGCGCTCCATCTACCAGAAACTATTCAGAAGTGAATAGACACTAGTCCCGCTTATCTAATTGAAACTGAGCTTCATTGAAAACTCTAAAATTTATTGTATCCTTCTCTTTTTTTTAATCCTACTTTGTTTTTGGTTGCTTAGAGACAAGCAACAGTTTAAGTTTGGCGTTCTGATAAGTGATGAGCGGATAATTTATACCCTTTTTGGCATTATTTTTAGGTAGTTTTTAGTATATTTTAGTTACTTTTTATTATATTTTTATTAGTTTTTATTCAAAAATCACATTTCTAGACTTTACTATGAGTTTGTGTGTTTTTCTATAATTTCAGGTATTTTCTAGCTGAAATTGAGGGACCTGAGCAAAAATCTGATTCAGAGGCTGAGAAAGGACTGCAGATGCTGATGGATTCTGACCCTCCTGCACTCAAAATGGATTTTATGGAGCTACAGAAGCCCAATTGGCACACTCTTAATTGCGTTTGAAAGTAGACATCTTGGGCTTTCCAGCAATATATAATAGTCCATACTTTTACCGAGATTTGATGGCCCAAACTAACATTAAACGCCAGCCATAAACTTTCTGGCGTAAAATGCCAGAACTGGCATACTTTTTGGCGTTAAACGCCCATTTTGGCACCCAGGGTGGCGTTTAACTCCAATGTGGGACATATGCACGTGGAAGCTTGAAATCTCAGCCCAAACACTCACAAAGTGGGTCCCAGAAGTAGATTTCTGCACTTAGTTACTCATTTTCTGTAAACCTAAGTTACTAGTTTAGTATAAAAACTACTTTTAGAGATTTATTTTGAAACTCATGACATTTTTACATTCCATATTGTATCTTTGACGGCATGAGTCTCTAAACCCATAGGTAGGGGTGAGGAGCTCTGCTGTGTTTCAATGGATTAATGCAATTACTATTGTTTTCTATTCAATAACGCTTGATTCCATTCTAAGATACTCACTCGTACTTCAATCTGGAGAAGATGATGATCCGTGACACTCATCATTATTCTCACATTTATGAATGCGTGCCTGACAACCACTCCCATTCTATCTGAGCTCAACGTAGTCATTGGGCGACAGCTTGAGTGCGTATCTCTTGGGTCTATGATCCACGGACCGAGTCCGTGAGATCAGAACCTTCGTGGTAAAGGCTAGAACCAATTGGCAGCATTCCTGGGATCCGAAAAGTCTAAACCTTGTCTGTGGTATTCCGAGTAGGATCTGGGAGGGGATGACTATGACGAGCTTCAAACTCACGAATGTTGGGCGCAGTGACAGTGTGCAAAAGGATAGAGAGATCCTATTCCGACATTAGTGAGAATCGATAGATGATTAGCCGTGCGGTAGCTGTACCTGGTATTTTTCATCCGAGACGAGAAATCTGACAGTTGATTAGCCGTGCAGAGACCGTGCCTGGTATTTTTCATCCGAGAGGATCATACAGCTTGCCATTGAAGGAAGCCATGCGTGTTTGGAGAAGAAGGCAGTAGGAAAGCAGAGATTCAGATGACAGAGCATCTCTGGAACCTTAACCTGTTCCTCATTACTGAATCACAAGTACCTTTTAATTCATGTTATTTACTTTTTATAACAAAATCATTTTTATCATTAATCTCCTGACTAAGATGTAAATCATGTTGCTTGTATGCGAAGTTTGTATTCGTAGGTTTTGATGAATGACAAACCAACAAACGACATGAAAGACAAACCAACAAACAACTTGAATGAACAAGCATGTTGAAAGATCAACCAACATTCAACGTTGAGGAATGAAGAGTTGAAAGCAACACAACAACAACAAGAAACTCAAGTCCACAACATTTGAAGACAAGTATAGTGTCTTAGGACTTAGGTAACTTCTTGTTAAGAACCAATTGCTAAATCTCTCAACACACACTCACAAAATGTTTTGATGCACATCTTGCAATTCGATGCTAGCCAAATGGTTTAAAAACTTGTTTTCAAAGGTACAAAAGCATAGGAATTTACTCCAACAAAGTTTGAGATCAATCCTAAGTATTTTGAAGTGATTTTAAGCCATTCTTTAAGGTTTGCATCGATGCACACTCATCTTGCATCGATGCAAAGCATGCGACGACTTGTTGCATCGATGCAAAGATGTTTGCATCGATGCAACCTAGCTGAAAATTCAAATTTCAGCTTCAAAGACACATTTGCATCGATGCAAAGTGTTATACATCGATGCAAATGATTCAAAAACATAAAAAACGGCTAGTTTTGACAAAAAGGCTCCATCCCATTAACTCCCCAACGTTTCTAAGGTTTGGGGAGTCTATAAATAGATGGATTGAAGCCTTATTTCATATACGTGAGTATTTGCAAACTATCTTGTTCATATTCTTTCATTCTACACATTTTTAAGGTGTTATAATACACAATTTGAGAGAGCAATATCAATTGGTTCAATAGTGCTAAAATGGTAATCATACACTCTTCTAGAGAGTACTCATTTCGTCTCAACAATTCTTTGAGAATTGTTTTCTTGTACACTTTGTAAATTGGAGTGTGATCTCCAAGGTTGAGTCAAGAGTTATAAACACTATAGTCGGTGAGGATACCAAAGAAGTATACTAAGTACTCAAGGCAAATCTTAGAGAAGGTATCTCTAAGTGGAGTAGGTTAGTATACGAGTGGTGATCATATACCGTGAGGTGTTAGAAACTAAGGACTCGGATTGTAAAAGGTTTTGCGCGAGCACCTTGAAGCTTGGCAATAGTGGAACTTCTCAATAGCGATTGAGAAAGAAAGTGGACGTAGGACAAGGATTGTGCCGAACCACTCTAAATAGCGTTTGCATCTCTCCAAACTCATCTCTTCAATATTATTGTCTTTTACCTTTGAGCAAATAAATTGTGATCGAAAAGTAGCTTCGTAAGTACTTAAGGAATAGCTTAAGTCCGATTGGTGAAAAGCTTGATCAATTTATTTGAGTTGGTGTCTATTGGAAAGTAAAAGCTCCTTATAAATGCTTAGCAATTGAGTTAAGCTCTTGGAAAAATACTAGTACAATAACACTTTTGTATATTGTCTTTAACTCTCAAAAAAAGATTCATTGTTGTTGCAATACTCAATTCACCCCCCCCCCCTCTTGAGTAATTGTGCATAGGTTCTACAAGTGGCATCAGAGCTTAACCCTTTGAAAGACTTAACCGTTTAAGGGAAAAGATCATGGCAAGCATAAGCTTTAACAACAACAACACAAGTGAAGGTAACTCAACCGCTAGACCTCCTCTTTTTAGCGGAACAAATTACTCTTATTGGAAAAATAAGATGAGAATTTGGATCCGTTCTCAAGATGTGAGAATTTGGAAAGTGATTGAGAATGGAAATCACATTCCAACAAAGACAACAAGCGCTAAAGAAGGAGAAGTCTCCGTCTTAAAGCAAGTACCGAAAGGAGAAGATGAATATAGTGACGATGATTGGAAGAAAGTGGCAATGAATGATAAAGCCATCAACTTCATTCATTGTGCACTTAACGAGCATGATTATATGAAGATCTCTACATGTGAAACCGCTAAAGAGATTTGGGATAAACTCCAAATCACTTACGAAGGAACCGACCACGTTAAAGAATCAAAGGTATTTATGTTGGTTCATGAATGGGAAAATTTTAAAATGAAAGATGAAGAGAGCATTGAAGAAGCTCTTGAAAGACTCTCCAAGATCTTCAACAACCTAAGCATGCTTGGCACAAAATACAATGATAAACAAATTGTGACCAAGGTGCTTACAAGCCTTACACCAAAATGGAACTCCAAAGTGAACGCCATTGTGGAAGGAAGGCTCTATGATCAACTTACATTTGATCAACTACGAGGTAATCTTCTCACCTATGAAATGACTATGCTAAATAGACAAAAAGGTGAAGAAAGCAAGAAGAAAAGTCTCGCCCTTAAAACAACATCACTACAAGAAGAGAGTGATGATAATGAAGAAGAAGGAGATGAAGAATTTGCACTCTTATTAAAAAGATTCAATAAGTTTGCAATGAAGAAAAACTTCAAGAGCAAAACAAAGGTACCAAAATGCTATGAGTGTGGAGAAGTTGGACACATTAAACCCAATTGTCCAAAACTTCAAAAGGAGGACAAAAACAAGAAATTTAAGAAGAAGGAGAAAGCGTACATATCATGGGAGAACGAGGATGAATCCGACTCCGATGACGACGAGGTTGCAAATCTTTGCTTAATGGCAAGCGAAGAAAAGGTTAGTGATGACAACTCCACTTCTTTTAATTTACAAGATGAATATGATGCCTTACTTGAGGTGTACACAAAACTTACCCAAGATTATTCTCTCCTAAAGAAAAAGAATATGGATCTTTTAAAACAAAATGAGATGTTGAAAAATGAGAATATCAATCTTGGAAAAGATAAGTGTAGCACAAGTAGTGATCCATACAAATCTTGTAAAATGCATGAAAATGAAATTACAAATCTTAAGAACACTTTAGCTAAGTTCAATGAATCTTCAAAGAACTTAGATAAAATGTTGAAAAACCAAAAGCATGTTCATAATAAGGAAGGTTTAGGTTTTGAAAAAGGAAAATTTAAAAATACTAAAACTCCTATTAGGCAACCACAAGCCCAAAAGGCAAGCATGCCTAAAAGGAATGAAGCCTTTAAACATCCTCCTCAACATGTTTCATTTAGAAATTATAATCACAATGCATATAGATCAAAAGATGTTGCATTTAGAAAACAACCTAGGCAACCATTTAGAAACATGCATAGGATGCATAATCCAAATGTCATATGTCATTATTGCAATAAAGTAGGTCATATAGCACCCGTATGCTTTACTAGAATTAAACATATAAACTTTCGTAGTCAAGATACGAGATGGGCACCTTATGGGCATTATGCTCATACTAACCATCAAGGACCCAAATTCACTTGGGTACCTAAATCCCAATTTTAATTGTTTTGTAGGTACGTGTTGGAGCTAAGGATACAAATTGGTATGTTGATAGTGGATGCTCCAAACACATGACCGGCGATGAATCAAAGTTCACCGCAATAGAGCCTACAAACGGAGGAAACGTGATCTATGGAGACAACAACACCGGCAAAGTAATCGGCGTTGGAAAAGTTGAAAAGATTTTGATGAAAATGTAGAAAACTTTGATTCACTAAATTTGAATGGTGAAGACAAAGAAAAAGATTTAAATGAAGCCTCTACAAGCTCAACAAAGGATAGTGTTCAAGTTGAAGAAATTGAACCATCACAAGCACAAATAAATGCACTTCCAAAGGACTGGCGTACTTCAAAGGATCATCCTCTAGACAACGTCATTGGTGATGTTTCGAAAGGGGTAACAACTCGATCCACTTTTAGAAATTTATTTGCATATAGTGCTTTTGTTTCTCAAATTGAACCATCTACCATTGAGTCCGCAATTGATGATGAACATTGGGCTATGGCAATGCAAGAGGAGCTTAACCAATTCAAACGAAATGACGTTTGGGAATTGGTGCCTAAACCAAGTAATCAAACAATTGTAGGAACAAAATGGGCTTTTAAAAATAAACTCGATGAAAATGGTACAATTGTTAGAAACAAAGCTAGATTGGTAGCTAAAGGTTATAATCAAGAGGAAGGCATTGATTATGACGAAACTTATGCTCCCGTAGCTAGATTAGAAGCTATTAGGATGTTACTTGCTTTTGCATCCTCTTATAACTTCAAACTTTATCAAATGGATGTTAAGAGTGCCTTTCTTAATGGTTTCATTCAAGAAGAAGTATATGTTGCACAACCTCCCGGTTTTGAGGATTATGAAAATCCTAATCATGTTTTTAAACTCAAGAAAGCTCTTTATGGTCTTAAACAAGCTCCAAGAGCTTGGTATGAACGTTTGAGCAAGTTTTTAATAGAAAAGGGATTTTAGAAGAGGGAAGGTTGATACAACTTTATTTATCATGATTGAAAACAAAAATATCCTTTTGGTACAAGTTTACGTCGATGACATAATATTTGGTTCAACTAACGAATCACTTTGCAAGTTTTTCTCAAACCTCATGCAAAGTGAATTTGAAATGTCCATGATGGGCGAACTTAACTTCTTCCTTGGTCTTCAAATCAAACAATGAAAAGAAGGAACTTTCGTTAGCCAAACCAAATATTGCAAGGAATTACTCAAAAGATTTGGAATGGACAATGCTAAGGCAATGGACACACCAATGAGCACTACTTGCTACCTTGACAAAGATGAACAAGGTAAAAACATAGATGTAAAGAAGTATAGAGGCATGATAGGATCATTACTTTATCTAACGGCAAGTAGGCCAGATATCATGTTTAGTGTATGCATGTGTGCGAGATACCAAGCTAATCCTAAGGAATCTCACTTAAGTGCGGTGAAAAGGATTATGAAGTATCTCATAGGAACATTAAATGTTGGATTGTGGTATCCGAAAGGATCCACTTGTGATTTGATTGGTTATTCTGATTCCGATTTTGCCGGTTGCAAATTGGATAGGAAAAGCACTAGCGGCACTTGTCACTTGCTAGGAAACTCTCTTGTTTCATGGCATAGTAAGAAACAAGTAAGTGTAGCCTTGTCTACCGCCGAAGCCGAGTATGTAGCCGCCGGTAGTTGTTGCGCCCAAATTTTATGGATGAAACAACAACTTGTGGACTATGGACTCATGCTTGATCACATTCCTATCAAATGTGATAATACTAGTGCAATAAATTTAACCAAGAATCCGGTTCAACATTCAAGAACCAAGCATATTGAGATTAGACATCACTTCATAAGAGACCATGTTGAAAAGGGTGATGTGGTTATTGAATTTGTCGAAACTAGTAAACAACTAGCGGACATCTTCACTAAACCTTTATGTAAAGAAAGTTTTTTTAACATCCGAAATGAACTTGGTATCTTGGATTCTAATCTAATATGATTTGTTTGAATTCATTGTATTTATATTGCTATTTTTGTATCTTTTACTAACTTAAGCATTGGAGATATCCAATTAGCCATTGTTTTGTAGGTTTATGAGTTGATGAATGAGTGATTAATCTTGAGGTAGATTGAAGTATTTGAAGATTATAAACAATGGAGGATCAACAAATTGAAGATTTTTTTTAACATCAAGTCACTTTTTATTGCTTTATGTTTATTTGATTATATGAATTGTTAAACTAACTCCTAGTAAGCTAAGGATTTCTATTATGGTTTAAATACTTTGATATTTCCTTCATAATTTTGTTTAATGATTAATGCTTGTATGCTTATTTGGTGAATAACTCAAAATAGGCTTGGTACCCCTATTTTAAGTTAATGTGCATGCCTTGATATATTTCACTTCTTTAGGGGGAATTATGCATGCTTGTTATATATATAAAAAGAGGAAATCAAATTCTTTTTGAAAGGGGGAATATCTCATCCTTGAGATTAATAGAGATATTGAACTTAAAAAAATTTCATTGTTTTATGCATGCTTCTATGACACATTTCAAACTCCTTTCTTTTTGATAATGTCAAAAGGGGGAAGAAAAGTTTGAGGACATTTGAAGTTTTGAACTTTTGAAAAAGAAGAAGTTTGAGGATTTGAAAAGAAGAAATAAGTTTGCGAAACAATGATTTCAAAAAGACTTCCGCTAAGCAAAAACTTTTGATATCTAAATCGTTTTCTTTGATAAACGCCCTTTAAGGGAACAAATGCACATATTTAGGGGGAACTCCTGCAAAATTTTTTTGTGAAGTCTTCTCCAAAGCTTTCTATAAAACAAAGTGCATTATTGTTGCTTTCAAAATCATTTAAATGCATATCCTCAAAATTGGTTTGTCATTATCAAAAAGGGGGAAATTGTAAATCATGTTGCTTGTATGCGAAGTTTGTATTCGTAGGTTTTGATGAATGACAAACCAACAAACGACATGAAAGACAAACCAACAAACAACTTGAATGAACAAGCATGTTGAAAGATCAACCAACATTCAATGTTGAGGAATGAAGAGTTGAAAGCAACACAACAACAACAAGAAACTCAAGTCCACAACATTTGAAGACAAGTATAGTGTCTTAGGACTTAGGTAACTTCTTGTTAAGAACCAATTGCTAAATCTCTCAACACACACTCACAAAATGTTTTGATGCACATCTTGCAATTCGATGCTAGCCAAATAGTTTAAAAACTTGTTTTCAAAGGTACAAAAGCATAGGAATTGACTCCAACAAAGTTTGAGATCAATCCTAAATATTTTGAAGTGATTTTAAGCCATTCTTTAAGGGTTGCATCGATGCACACTCATCTTGCATCGATGCAAAGCATGCGACGACTTGTTGCATCGATGCAAAGATGTTTGCATCGATGCAACCTAGCTGAAAATTCAAATTTCAGCTTCAAAGACACATTTGCATCGATGCAAAGTGTTATGCATCGATGCAAATGATTCAAAAACATAAAAAACGGCTAGTTTTGACAAAAAGGCTCCATCCCATTAACTCCCCAACGTTTCTAAGGTTTGGGGAGTCTATAAATAGATGGATTGAAGCCTTATTTCATATACGTGAGTATTTGCAAACTATCTTGTTCATATTCTTTCATTCTACACATTTTTAAGGTGTTATAATACACAATTTGAGAGAGCAATATCAATTGGTTCAATAGTGCTAAAATGGTAATCATACACTCTTCTAGAGAGTACTCATTTCGTCTCAACAATTCTTTGAGAATTGTTTTCTTGTACACTTTGTAAATTGGAGTGTGATCTCCAAGGTTGAGTCAAGAGTTATAAACACTATAGTCGGTGAGGATACCAAAGAAGTATACTAAGTACTCAAGGCAAATCTTAGAGAAGGTATCTCTAAGTGGAGTAGGTTAGTATACGAGTGGTGATCATATACCGTGAGGTGTTAGAAACTAAGGACTCGGATTGTAAAAGGTTTTGCGCGAGCACCTTGAAGCTTGGCAATAGTGGAACTTCTCAATAGCGATTGAGAAAGAAAGTGGACGTAGGACAAGGATTGTGCCGAACCACTCTAAATAGCGTTTGCATCTCTCCAAACTCATCTCTTCAATATTATTGTCTTTTACCTTTGAGCAAATAAATTGTGATCGAAAAGTAGCTTCGTAAGTACTTAAGGAATAGCTTAAGTCCGATTGGTGAAAAGCTTGATCAATTTATTTGAGTTGGTGTCTATTGGAAAGTAAAAGCTCCTTATAAATGCTTAGCAATTGAGTTAAGCTCTTGGTACTAGTACAATAACACTTTTGTATATTGTCTTTAACTCTCAAAAAAAAAGATTCATTGTTGTTGCAATACTCAATTCACCTCCCCTCTTGAGTAATTGTGCATAGGTTCTACATAAGATTTGCAAGATAACCATAGCTTGCTTCAAGCCGACAATCTCCATGGGATCGACCCTTACTCACGTAAGGTATTACTTGGAAGACCCAGTGCACTTGCTGGTTAGTTGTGCAGAGTTGTGAAAAGTGTGATCACAATTTCGTGCACCAAGTTTTTGGCGCCGTTGCCGGGGATTGTTTGAGTTTGGACAACTGACAGATCATCCTGTTGCTTAGATTAGGAAGAATTTACCTTTTTGGTTTAGAGTCACTAAATTTGAGTCCTTTATTATTGTTTTTGTTAAAATTTTAAAATCCTTGTTTTCTTTTTTCTAAATTTCTTTTCGAAAATTTTTAATAAATAAATTAAAAAAACCAATAAACTAATAATTGAGTCTTCTGTTTGAGTTTAGTTTCATGTTTTAAGTTTGGTGTCAATTGCATACTTTTATTTTTTCTTTCAATTTTTTGAAATTACATGTTCTTAGTTCTTTCTTGATCTTCAAGTTGCTCTTATTTATTTTCCTTGTTTGATCTTTAGTTTTTCTTGTTTTGTGTCTTTCCTTGTTTTTCTTGTGCATTTTCGAATTATTAGTATCCAAAGTATACAAATTTTTTAAGTTTGGTGTCCTTTGTGTTTTTATTTTCTTAAAGATTTCCAAAATTTGTTCTTGGTGTTCATCTTGATCTTCAAAGTGTTCTTGGTATTCATCTTGACAATCAAAGTTTTCTTGTTTGTTTTCTTTGTTTTGATCTAAAAATTCTAAGTTTGGTGTCATTTTATTGTTTTTCTCTTTCCTTATTAAATTCAAAAATATCTTTTCTCTCTATTTTAATTGAATTTTCGAATTTTTCTTTTAAAAATTCAGATTTTTATTTTAAAATTTTTATTTTATCTTATCTTTGTTTTAAATTTCAAAATTCAAATCTTCTGCAAAAAAACATATCTTTTTCAAAATCTTATCATATCTTATTTCAAAATTCAAAATTCAAAATTTAATTTTCGAATTTAAAATTTAAATTTCAAAACTTTTTAATTTAAAAACTTATCTTCTCTTACCTAACTTATCTTATCTTTTCTAATCTCAAATTTTTTTAAATTTTTTTCAAAATCTTTTTCTTTTTTTATCTATAATTTTCGAATTACTTGTTCTATTTTATTATTTTGATTAATTTTTTAAGTTTGGTGTTTTCTTGTTAAGAAAGTTTCAATCTTTAAAGTTTTAAAGTCATATCTTTTTCAAATCTTTTCTTTTATTTATTTTCTTACAAGTATCTTTAATTTTAGGACATATCTCTTTCAAAACCTCCTAACCACTTTCTCTCTTCATTTTTCGAAAATCATATCCAAAATTTTTCAAATCTTTTTAATTAATTAATCATTTTAGTATTCGAATCTCTTTTATTTCTTTTCCTTTTAGTTTTCGAAACTTATATTCTATTTTCCAAGTATTTATTTTATTCTCTTTTAAATTTGGTTTATCCTTAATTAAATAAAATAAAATTTCTATTTACAATCCACATCATCTTTCTTTCTCCATCATGGACCTAAGTGGAAATGAACAGTCCAGAAAGACTCTGGGGTCATATGCTAACCCCACTGCTGCTTCATATGGGAGTAGTATCTGTATACCCCCCATCAGAGCCAGCAAATTTGAGCTAAATCCTCATCTCATTATCATGGTGCAGAAAAATTGCCAGTATTCCGATCTTCCACAAGAAGAACCTACTGAGTTTCTGGCACAGTTCTTACAAATTGCTGACACAGTACGTGATAAAGAAGTAGATCAGGATGTCTACAGATTATTACTATTTCCATTTGCTGTAAAAGATCAAGCTAAGAGGTGGTTAAATAACCAACCCACAGCAAGCATAAGAACATGGAAACAATTATCAGACAAATTTCTGAATCAATATTTCCCTCCAAAAAGGATAACACAGCTAAGGCTGGACATCCAAGGCTTTAAACAAGAGGATAATGAATCTCTTTATAATGCCTGGGAGAGGTACAGAGAGATGCTAAGGAAATGCCCCTCTAAAATGTTTTCAGAATGGGTGCAGTTAGACATCTTTTACTATGGGCTTACAGCAAAAGGCCTAGATATCTCTAGACCACTCAGCCGGTGGATCTATACATATGAGAAAAATAATTGAAGAGGCTCAAGAGCTCATTGATATAGTTGCTAGAAATCAGCACCTGTACTCAAGTGGTGAGACCTCCATGAAAGAAGAGGCTGAGGCAGCATCCACTGAACTTAGTCCTCTAGAACAACTTGCTGAACTCAATCAGCAATTGTTTTTTATAACAAAACAGTTAGCAGAATTTAATGAGATGCTACAAGACACTAAAAATGCTAACAAGAATATGGAAGCACAATTGGATCAGACAAGGCAGCAGTTATCTAAACAGATAATAGAAGAATGCCAAGCTATTCATTTAAGGAGTGGAAAGACATTGAATGTCTCAACTCAAAGCAGCAGAAAGCCAAAAAAGGAACAACTGACAGAGGATGACCAAACCACTACCCAAAATCCCTCTAAGGATAGTAAGAGCCCAGAGAGGAATGATTCTGGCGTTCAAATGCCAGAAAAGGGTAAACAGTTGGCGTTAAACGCCCAAGGGATGGCCAATTCTGGCATCCAAATGCCAGAAAAGGGTGGTAATCTGGCGTTAAACGCCCATGCAGCACCCAATTCTGGCGTTCAAATGCCATTAAGGGATCAGACACCGGCAAGTGCTGATAACAACCCCCTTAGGTAGGCTTATCCAACCACTTCTATAGAAAGTAAACCTGCAGCAACTAAGGTTGAAGAATATAAAGCCAAGGTGTCTTATCCTCAGAAACTCCGCCAAGCAAAATAGGATAAACAATTTGCCCGCTTTGCAGACTATCTTAGGACTGTTGAAATAAAGATTCTGTTTGCAGAGCCACTTGAGCAAATACCCTCTTATGCTAGGTTCATGAAAGATATCTTAAGTCATAAGAAGGATTGGAGAGAAACTGAAAAAGTTTTCCTCACTAAAGAATGCGGTGCAGTCATTCTAAAAAGCTTACTAGAAAAGCTTAAAGATCCCGGGAGTTTTGTGATACCATGCACATTAGAGGGTGCTTGTACCGAGACAGCTCTATGTGATCTTGGGGTAAGTATCAACCTAATACATGCATCCACTATCAAAAGGCTTGGTTTGACTGATGAAGTTAAACCAACCCGGATATACCTCCAACTTGTTGATGGCTCCATTAAAATTCCATCAGGCGTAATTGAGGACATGATTGTCAAGGTTGGGCCATTCGCCTTCCCCACTGACTTTGTAGTGCCGGAAATGGAGGAGCACAAGAGTGCAACTCTCATTCTAGGAAGACCATTCCTAGCAACTTGACGAACCCTCATTGACGTCCAAAAAGGGGAGATAACCCTGAGAGTCAATGAGGATGAGTTTAAGTTGAATGCTGTCAAAGCTATGCAGCATCCAGACACATCAAAAGACTGCATGAGCACTGATATTATTGACTCCCTGGTAGAAGAGATCAATATGACTGAGAGTCTCGAATCAGAGCTAGAGGACATTTTTAAAGATGTTCAGCCTGATCTGGAGGAATCAGAGGAAACAAAAGAATCTCTGAAAACTCCTCAGGATGAGGAGAAACCTCCTAAACCCAAGCTCAAACCACTACCACCATCCCTGAAATATGCATTTCTGGGAGAAGATGGCACTTTTCCCGTGATCATAAGCTCTGTTTTAGAATCACAGGAAGAGAAAGCACTAATTCAGGTGCTAAGGACACACAAGATAGCTCTTGGGTTGTCCATAAGTGATCTTAAGGGTATTAGCCCAGCCAGATGCATGCACAAGATCCTATTAGAGGATGATGCTAAGCCAGTGGTTCAACCACAGAGACAGCTGAATCCAGCCATGAAGGAGGTGGTGCAGAAAGAGGTCACTAAGTTACTAGAGGCTGGGATTATCTATCCTATTTCTGATAGCCCCTGGGTAAGCCCTGTCCAAGTTGTCCCTAAGAAAGGAGGCATGACAGTGGTTCATAATGAAAAGAATGAACTGGTTCCTACAAGAATAGTTACAGGGTGGCGTATGTGTATTGACTATAGAAGGCTCAATACAGCCACCAAGAAGGATCATTTTCCTTTACTAGTCATAGACTAGATGTTAGAGAGACTAGCAGGTCATAAATACTACTACTTTTTGGATGGCTATTCAGGTTACAACCAAACTGCAGTAGATCCTCAAGACTAAGAAAAAACAGCATTCATATATCCATCTGGAGTATTTACCTACAGAAGGATGCCGTTTGGTCTGTGCAATGCACCTGCAACCTTTCAGAGGTGCATGCTCTCTATCTTCTCTGATATGGTAGAGAAATTTATGAAAGTATTCATGGATGACTTCTCAGTATTTAGAGACTCATTCAGCTCCTGTCTTGACCATCTAGACTTGTTCTGAAAAGGTGCCAAGAGACTAACCTGGTTTTAAACTGGGAGAAATGTCACTTTATGGTGACTGAAGGAATTGTCCTTGGGCACAAAATTTTGAACAAGGGAATAGAGGTGGATCAAGCTAAGGTAGAGGTAATTAAAAAATTACCACCACCTGCCAATGTTAAAGCAATCAGAAGCTTTCTGGGACATGCATGATTCTATAGAAGGTTTATAAAGGAATTTTCAAAAATTGCAAATCCTCTGAGCAATATGCTAGCTGTTGATACACCATTTGTCTTTGACACAGAGTGTTTGCAGGCCTTTGAGACTCTGAAAGCTAAGCTGGTCACAGCACCAGTCATTTTTGCACCAGACTGAACATTACCATTCGAACTAATGTGTGATGCCAGTGATCATGCCATTGGTGCAGTATTGGGACAGAGGCATAACACGTTTCTACATGTCATTTATTATGCTAGCTGTGTTTTAAATGACGCGCAGAAGAATTACACAACCACAGAAAAAAAGTTGCTTGCAGTGGTTTATGACATTGACAAGTTAAGATCTTATTTAGTAGGATCAAAAGTGATTGTGTACACTGATCATACTGCTCTAAAATATCTACTCACAAAGCAGGATTCAAAACCCAGACTCATAAGATGGGTGTTGCTTCTGCAAGAGTTTGATATAGAAATAAGAGATAGAAAAGGGACAGAGAACCAAGTAGCTAATCACATGTCCCAGATAGAACCAATAGCAGGAGCGTCCCTCCCTCTTACTGAGATCTCTTAAACCTTTCCGGATGAGCAACTCTTTGCCATTCAGGAAGTACCATGGTTTGCAGACATTGCAAACTATAAAGCTGTGAGATTCATACCCAAAGAGTACAGTAAATAGCAAACAAAAAAATTGATTTCTGATGCAAAGTACTACTTGTGGGATGAACCATATCTCTTTATGAGGTGTACATACGGAGTAATCCGTAGATGTGTGCCTAGAGAAGAGGCACAGAAGATCCTATGGCATTGCCATGGATCACAATATGGAGGACATTTCAAAGGTGAGCGAACAGCCACAGAAGTTCTCCAATGTGGTTTCTACTGGCCTACTCTCTATAGAGACTCTCGAGAGTTTGTACGTAATTATGACAGTTGCTAGAGAGCTGGTAATCTACCTCACAGTTATGCCATGCCTCAGCAAGGGATCTTAGAGATTGAGTTGTTTGATGTACAGGGTTTTGACTTCATGGGGCCTTTCCCACCATCATACTCAAACACTTATATTCTGGTGGCAGTAGACTATGTATCTAAATGGGTAGAGGCAATTGCAACTGCAACACCCACTAATGATACTAAGACAGTAATGAAATTCTTCCAGAAGCACATCTTCAGTAGGTTCGGGTCCCTAGGATACTGATCAGTGATGGAGGCACTCATTTCTGTAATAAACAGCTTGACTCTGCTCTGGTCAGATATGGAATTAACCATAAAGTGGCCACTCCATATCATCCACAGACAAATGGGCAGGCTGAAGTCTCGAATAAAGAACTAAAAAGCGAATCCTGGAACGGACTATAAGTACCTGTAGAAAGGATTGGACAAGAAGTCTGGATGATGCTCTGTGGGCATACAGAACCGCATTCAAGACTCCTATAGGGACCTCTCCATACCAGCTTGTGTATGGAAAAGCCTGTCATCTGCCAGTGGAACTGGAACACAAGGCCTACTGGGCAACCAGGTTCCTAAACCTTGATGCCAAGGTAGCTGGAGAGAAGAGATTACTCCAGTTGAATGAGCTGGAGGAGTTCAGACTAAATGCTTTCGAAAATTCTAAAATCTACAAGGAGAAAGCAAAAAGATGGTATGACAGAAAGCTATCATCTAGAGTCTTTGAGCCAGGACAGCAGGTTCTGCTGTTTAACTCTGGGCTCAGATTATTCTCTGGGAAATTAAAATTCCGGTGGAAGGGACCATATGTGATTACAAGTGTGTCACCATATGGATATGTAGAGCTTCAGGATATTGACTCTGACAAAAATTTCATTGTTAATGGACAGAGGGTCAAACATTATCCTGAAGGCAATGTTGAGCAAGAGTGCTCAAAACTGAGACTAAACTAAAAGCTCAATAAAGTCTAGCTAAAGACAGTAAAGAAGCACTTGCTGGGAGGCAATCCAGCCATTATTAAAAATTATATGTTTATAATAATTATATAAGTCTATTTAATTTTGTTATTCATGTTTTGTTAATACATTTCAGTGAACAAGTCAAGAAAATGAAGGTTCAGAACATAAAGCAGAGGAATCACAGAGAAAAATAGCTCACTGGCGTTAAACGCCAAAATGGCTATCATTCTGGGCGTTTAACGCCAGTAAATGTATCATTCTGGGCGTTAAACGCCAGAATGGGCAGCATTCTGGGCGTTCCAAAAAATGCCCAGTAAACCCTGACTGGCGTTAAATGCCCAAAGAGGCAGTAAAGTGGGTGTTAAACGCCAGACTGGATAGCATTTTGGGCATTTAACGCCAGGATGACACACGGGAGGTAATTTTGTTTCCAATTCAATTTTTTTCAATTTTTCATGTTTTAATTCATAATTTTTTGCATCAAACATATTTTAAACGTTCATCTTTCAATTTCTGTTTCAAAAATTAATAATCTTTTCAATTCCTTTTAATTCTTTTTCAATTCTTTTCAATTCCTTCCAAAACGTTTTCAAAACTTACATATTTTTTCAAATTCTTTTCAACTCTTTTTAATTTTTCTTGCATAAAGTAATAAATTTTCAAAATTAATTGCATCATTCTTCTTCTACTCCCTTCTATGTTATTTTGCTCGAGGACGAGCAAAGCTTTTAAGTTTGGTGTGGAAAAGCTCAGCTTTTTGCTTTCCATAACCACTAATGGCACCTAAGGCCGGAGAAACCTCTAGGAAGAGGAAAGGGAAGGCAGTTGCTTCCAACTCCAAGTCATGGGAGATGGAGAGATTCATCTCAAAAGTCCATCACTAGAAAGAGGATAGAGCAAACAAGAGATCCCACTCATGGACCTCAACAAAGGCAAGGAAGAAACATAGAGGAGCTCAAGAACTCCATTGGTTCTTCAATGGAAGAAGAAGCCACCATCACTAAGGTGGACCTGTTTTTTAATCTCCTTATTTATTTTCTTTCCTGTTGTCTGCTTTTATGTTTATGTTTTGACTATGTTTGCGTCTTCATTACATGATTATTAGTGTTTAGAGTCTATGTCTTAAAGCTATGAATGATTCCATGAATCCCTCACCTTTCTTAAATGAAAAATGTTTTTATTTGCAAAAGAACAAGAAGTACATGAATTTCGAATTCTATCTTGAAAATAGTTTAATTATATTGATGTGGTGGCAATACTTTTTGTTTTCTGAATGTATGCTTGAACAGTGCATATTTTTTACAATGAAGTTTATGAGTGTTAAAAGTGTTGGCTCTTGAAAGAATAATGAAAAAGGAGACATGTTATTGATAATCTAAACAATCATAAAATTGATTCTTGAAGCAAGAAAAAGCAGTGAAAAACACAAAGCTTGCGAAAAAATGTGGCAAAAAATAAAAGAAAAAGAAAGAAAAAGAGAAAGCAAGCAGAAAAAGCCAATAACCCTTTAAACTAAAAGGCAAAGGTAAAAAGGATTCAAGGCTTTGAGCATTAATGGATAGGAGAGCCCAAAGGAATAAAATCCGGGCCTAAGCGGCTAAACCAAGCTGTCCCTAATCATGTGCTTGTGGCGTGAAGGTGTCAAGTGAAAAGCTTGAGACTGAGCAGTTAAAGTCGTGGTCCAAAGCAAAAAGAGTGTGCTTAAGAGCTCTGGGCACCTCTAACTGGGGACTCTAGCAAAGCTGAGTCACAATCTGAAAAGGTTCACCCAGTTATGTGTCTGTGGCATTTATGTATCCGGTGGTAATACTGGAAAACAAAATGCTTAGGGTCACGACCAAGACTCATAAAGTAGCTGTGTTCAAGAATCAACATACTAAACTAGGAGAATCAATAACACTATCTGAATTCTGAGTTCCTATGGATGCCAATCAATCTGAACTTCAAAGAAAAAAGTGAGATGCCAAAACTGTTCAGAAGCAAAAAACTACTAGTCCCGCTCATCTGATCAAAACTAATCTTCATTGATTTTTTTGGAGTTTATTGTATATTCTCTTCTTTTTATCCTATTTTGTTTTTAGTTGCTTGGGGACAAGCAATAATTTAAGTTTGGTGTTGTGATGAGCGGATAATTTATACCCTTTTTAGCATTGTTTTTAGGTAGTTTTTAGTATATTTTAGTTACTTTTTATTATATTTTTATTAGTTTTTATTCAAAAATCACATTTCTGGACTTTACTATGAGTTTGTGTGTTTTTCTGTAATTTCATGTATTTTCTGGCTGAAATTGAGGGATGATGAGCGGATAATTTATACGCTTTTTGGCATTGTTTTTATTATATTTTTAGTAGAATCTAGTTACTTTTAGGGATGTTTTTATTAGTTTTTATGATAAATTCACATTTCTGGACTTTACTATGAGTTTCTATGTTTTTCTGTAATTTCAGGTATTTTCTGGCTGAAATTGAGGGACTTGAGCAAAAATCAGATTCAGAGGTTGAAGAAGGACTGCTGATGCTGTTGGATTCTGACCTCCCTGCACTCAAAGTGGATTTTCTGGAGCTACATAACTCAAAATGGCGCGCTTCCAGTTGCGTTGGAAAGTCGACCTCCAGGGCTTTCCAGCAATATATAATAGTTTATACTTTTCTCGAGTTTAGATGACGCAAAAGGGCGTTGAACGCTAGTTCTATGCTGCAGTCTGGAGTTAAACGCCAGAAACACGTCACAAACCAGAGTTGAACGCCAGAAACACGTTACAACCTGGCGTTCAACTCCAAAAGAAGCCTCTGCATGTGGAAAGCTAAAGCTCAGCCCAAGCACACACCAAGTGGGCCCCGGAAGTGGATTTATGCATCAATTACTTATTTCTGTAAACCCTAGTAACTAGTTTAGTATAAATAGAACTTTTTGCTAGTCTTTTGGACATCTTATGATTGTTTAGTTCATCTTTGGGATCATAGAGATCACGTTTTGGGGCTGGCCTCTCGCCCATGCCTGAACCTTTATCACTTATGTATTTTCAACGGTAGAGTTTCTACACTCCATAGATTAAGGTGTGGAGCTCTGCTGTTCCTCATGAATTAATGCAAAGTACTACTATTTTTCTATTCAATTCAACTTATTCCGCTTCTAAGATATTCATTCGCACTTCAACCTGAATGTGATGAACGTGACAATCATCATCATTCCCCCATGAACGCGTGCCTGACAACCACTACCGTTCTACCTCAGATTGAATGAGTATCTCTTGGATATCTTAATCAAAATCTTCGTGGTATAAGCTAGATTGATGGCGGCATTCATGAGAATTCGGAAAGTCTAAACCTTGTCTGTGGTATTCCGAGTAGGATTCAGGGATTGAATGACTGTGACGAGCTTCAAACTCGCGAGTGCTGGGCGTAGTGACAGACGCAAAAGGAGGGTGAATCCTATTCCAGTATGATCGAGAACCTCCATATGATTAGCCATGCAGTGACAGCGCATCGGACCATTTTCACAGAGAGGATGGGATGTAGCCATTGACAACGGTGATGCCTTTACATAAAGCCATCCATGGAAAGGAGTAGGATTGATTGGATGAAGACAGCAGGAAAAGCAGAAGTTCAAAGGAACAAACGCATCTCTATACGCTTATTTGAAATTTTCACCAATGATTTACATAAGTATTTCTATCTTTTCTGTTTATTTCTTTATTAATTAATATTCAAAAATTCCATATCCACTTAATATCCGCCTGACTGAGATTTACAAGATGACTATAGCTTGCTTCATACCAACAATCTCCGTGGGATCGACCCTTACTCACGTAAGGTTTATTACTTGGACGACCCAGTGCACTTGCTGGTTAGTTGTGCGAAGTTGTGAAGTTATGTTTGGACCATGGTTCTATGCACCCATTTTTGGTGCCATTGCCAGGGAAAAGAACGAACAAATAATTTTACAAATTCAAAGATCTGAGTAACAATTTCGCATACCAAGTTTTTGGCGCTGTTCCCGGGGATTGTTTGAGTATGAACAACTGACGGTTCATCTTGTTGCTCAGATTAGGTAATTTTATTTTAATTTTAAGTTTTTGTTTTTTTTTTTCTTTTAAATTTTGAAAAAAAATATATTTTAAATTATTTTATGTTCTTCAGAATTTTTAAGAATGAATTCTAGAGTTTCATGAAGCATGTTGAAGCCTGGCTGGCTGTAAAGCCATGTCTAAATTCTTTTGGACTGAGGCTTCCAAACCATCAGCATAGAGGCAAGTTAATTTGATAAGTAATGAGCAGTATATTCTGATGTTACATGCTGAAGCTTGGCTGGCCATTGGCCATGTCTAGTGTTTTGGACTGGAGCTTTCATTGAAAGCTTGGCTGGCTAGTGAGCCATGTCTAATTCCTGGACTGAAGCTTTAGACTAAGAATGCAAGATTCCTGGAATTCATATTAAAAATTTTGGAATCCTTATTTTTCTTTTTCAAATAATTTTTGAAAAACCAAAAAAAAATTTAGAAAATCATAAAATCAAAAAAAATATTTTTGTGTTTCTTGTTTGAGTCTTGTGTCATATTTTAAGTTTGGTGTCAATTGCATGTTTTCAAGTTTGCATAAAAATTTCGAAAAATTCATGCATTCATAATGTTCTTCATGATCTTCAAGTTGTTCTTGGTAAGTCTTCTTGATTGATCTTGATGTTTTTCTTGTTTTGTGTCTTTTCTTGTTTTTCATATGCATTTTTCGTTTGTTAGATTCTAAACATGAAAGATTTCTAAGTTTGGTGTCTTGCATGTGTGTCTTTTCTTAAAAATTTTCAAAAATATGTTCTTGGTGTTCATCATGATCTTCAAAGTGTTCTTGGTGTTCATCTTAACATTCATAGCATTCTTGCATGCATTCATTGTTTTGATCTAAAATTTTCATGCATTGAGTCTTTTTCATGTTTTTCGCTTTCATTATTAAAATTTAAAAATCAAAAAAAAAATATCTTTCCTTTTTTCTCTCATAACTTTCGAAAATTAGATTTGACTTTTTTAAAAATTTTTAAATTTAATTGTTTCTTATGAGTCAAATCAAATTTTCAATTTAAAAATCTTATCTTTTTCAAATCGTTTTCAAAAATCATATCATTTTCAATTTTCTTAATTAATTTCGAAAATTTTAAAAAAATATTTTTCAAAAATCTTGTTCTTATCTTTACCTCATGATTTTCGAAAATATCATCATAAATTAATGTTTTGATTCAAAAATTTCAAATTTGTTACTTGCTTGTTAAGAAAGATTCAAACTTTAAGTTCTAGAATCATATCTTGTGATTTCTTGTGAATCAAGTCATTAATTGTGATTTTAAAATTCAATTCTTTTTCAAAACTAATTTCAACCATATCTTTTCAAAAATATCTTTTATCTTATCTTTTTCAAAATCATATCTTTTTAATCATATCTTTTTAAAATTTTATCTTTTTCAAAAAATTTGATTCTAAAATATCTTTTCTAACTTCCTATCTTCTTATCTTTTTAAAATTGATTTTCAAATCTTATCTTTTTGTTTCAATCATATCTTTTTAAATTTCAATCATATCTTTTTCAAAACTACCTAACTAATCCTCTCTCTCTTATTTTCGAAAATTCCCTCTCTCCTTTTTCAAAATTCCTTTTTAATTAACTAATTGTTTTAATTTTAATTTAATTTCAACTTTAATTTTCGAAATTTAACTTTAAATTTTAATTTTTAATTTAATTAATTTTCGAAATTCTCCCTCTCTCATCTCCTTCTATTTATTTATTCATCTACTAACACTTCCTCTCACCCAAATTCGAACCCCTTCTTCCATCTGTGTTCAAATTTTCTCTTCTTCCCTTCTTTACATTACATTCTTTTCTTCTTCTACTCACATAAGGGAACCTCTATACTGTGTAAAAAGGATCCCTATTATTATTTTTTCTGTTCCCTCCTTTTTCATATGAGCAGGAGCAAGGACAAGAACATTCTTGTTGAAGCTGATCCAGAACCTGAAAGGACTCTGAAAAGGAAACTAAGAGAAGCTAAATTACAACAATCCAGAGACAACCTTATTGAAAATTTTGAACAAGAAAAGGAGATGGCAGCCGAAAATAATAATAATGCAAGGAGAATGCTTGGTGACTTTACTGCACCAAATTCCAATTTACATGGAAGAAGCATCTCTATCCCTACCATTGGAGCAAACAATTTTGAGCTGAAACCTCAGCTAGTTTCTCTAATGCAACAAAACTGCAAGTTTCATGGACTTCCATCTGAAGATCCTTTTCAGTTCTTAACTGAATTCTTGTAGATATGTGATACTGTAAAGACTAATGGAGTAGATTCTGAAGTCTACAGGCTCATGCTTTTCCCTTTTGCTGTAAGAGACAGAGCTAGAATCTGGTTGGACTCTCAACCTAAGGATAGCCTGAACTCTTGGGATAAGCTAGTCACGGCTTTCTTAGCCAAGTTCTTTCCTCCTCAAAAGCTTAGAAAGCTTAGAGTGGATGTTCAAACCTTCAAACAGAAAGAAGGTGAGTCCCTCTATGAAGCTTGAGAGAGATACAAGCAACTGACCAAAAAGTGTCCTTCTGACATGCTTTCAGAATGGACCATTCTGGATATTTTCTATGATGGCCTGTCTGAATTAGCTAAGATGTCATTGGACACCTCTGCAGGTGGATCCATTCACCTAAAGAAAACACCTGCAGAAGCTCAGGAACTCATTGACATGGTTGCTAATAACCAGTTCATGTATACTTCTGAGAGGAATCCTGTAAACAATGGGACGCCTCAGAAGAAGGGAGTTCTTGAAATTGATACTCTGAATGCCATATTGGATCAAAACAAAATATTGACTCAGCAAGTCAATATGATTTCTCAAAGTCTGAATGGAATGCAAGCTGCATCCAACAGTACTCAAGAGACGCCTTCTGAAGAAGAGGCTTATGATCCTGATAACCCTGCAATAGCAGAGGTAAATTACTTAGGTGAACCTTATGGAAACACCTATAACTCATCATGGAGAAATCATCCAAATTTCTCATGGAAGGATCAACAAAAGCCTCAACAAGACTTTAATAATGGTGGAAGGAACAGGTTTTAACAATAGTAAACCTTTTCCATCATCCACTCAGCAAAAGACAGAGAACTCTGAACAAAATACCTCTAATTTAGCAAACTTAGTCTCTAATCTATCTAAGGCCACTCTGAGTTTTATGAATGAAACAAGGTCCTCCATCAGAAATTTGGAGGCACAAGTGGGCCAGCTAAGTAAAAGGGTCACTGAAATTCCTCCTAGTATTCTCCCAAGCAATACAGAAGAAAATCCAAAAGGAGAACGCAAGGCCATTGATATAGCAATCATGGCCGAACCCACAAGAGAGGAGGAGGACGTGAATCCCAAGGAGGAAGACCTCCTGGGACGTCCAGTGATCAACAATTAGTTTCCCTTTGAAGAACCAAAGGAGTCTGAGGCTCAACTAGAAACCATAGAGATTCTATTGAACCTCCTTATGTCATTCATGAGCTCTGATGAGTATTCTTCTTCTGAAGAGAATGAGGATGTTACTGAAGAGCAAGTTGCCAAGTACCTTGGTGCAATCATGAAGCTGAATGCCAGTTTATTTGGTAATGAGACTTGGGAAGATGAATCTCCCTTGTTCACCAATAAACTGAGTGATCTGGAGCAACTGAGATTGCCTCAGAAGAAACAGGATCCTGGAAAGTTCCTAATACCTTGTACCATAGGCACCATGATCTTTAAGGCTCTGTGTGACCTTGGTTCAGGGATAAACCTCATGCCCCTCTCTGTAATAGAGAAACTGGGAATCTTTGGGGTGCAAGCTGTTAGAATCTCATTAGAGATGGCAGACAATTCAAGAAAACAGGCTTATGGACAAGTAGAGGACGTATTAGTAAAGGTTGAAGGCCTTTACATCCCTACTGATTTCATAGTCCTAGATACTAGGAAGGATGAGGATGAATCCATCATCCTTGGAAGACCCTTCCTAGCCACAGCAAGAGCTGTGATTGATGTGGACAGAGGAGAATTGATCCTTCAACTAAATGAGGACAACCTTGTGTTTAAAACTCAAGGATCTCTCTCTGCAACCATGGAGAGAAAGCATGAAAAGCTTCTCTCACTACAGAGTCAACAAGAGCCCCCACAGTCAAACTCTAAGTTTGGTGTTGGGAGGCCACAACTAAACTCTAAGTTTGGTGTTGGGAAGTCTCAACAATGCTCTGAACATCTGTGAGGCTCCATGAGAGCCCACTGTCAAGCTATTGACATTAAAGAAGCGTTTGTTGGGAGGCAACCCAATTTTTATTTATCTAATTTTATTTTTTATTTTATTGTTCTTTCATGTTTTATTAGGTTCATGATCATGTGGAGTCACAAAAACTACAAAAAAAAAATCAGAATGAAAAACAGCATTGAAAAACAGAACACCCTGGAGGAGAGCTTACTGGCGTTTAAACGCCAGTAAGAAGCATCTGGTTGGCGTTCAACGCCAGAACAGAGCATGGTTCTGGCGTTGAACGCCCAAAACAAGCAGCATCCTGGCGTTCAGACGCCAGAAATGCACAGTGAGGAAAGCTGGCACTGAACGCCAGTAAGAAGCATCTGGCTGGTGTTCAACGCCAGAAACATGCTGCATCTGGGCGCTGAATGCCCAGAACAAGCATCAATTCGGCGTTTAAACGCCAGAATTGCATGCAAAGGCATTTTACATGCCTAATTGGTGCAGGGATGCAATTCCTTGACACCTCAGGATCTGTGGACCCCACAGGATCATCTCAGCATCTGTGGACCCCACAGGATCCCCACCTACCTCCACTCATACTCTTCCCTCTTCTCAATGTTCATCTACTCTTTCCCATAAACCTACCTCATAAACTCCACCTACCTTCAAAATTCAAAATCACTTTCCTACCCAAACCCACCCCATATGGCCGAACTTTACCCACCCTCCCTTCCTTATATAAAGCCTTCCATTCTTCTTCAACATAACCCCCTCTTCTACACCTTGGCCGAATACACATCTCCCCTGCTCCTCCATATTTTCTTCTTCTTCTTCTCCTCTTCTTTCTTTTCTTGCTCGAGGGCGAGCAATATTCTAAGTTTGGTGTGGTAAAAGCATAAGCTTTTTTGTTTTTCCATTACCATTGATGGCACCTAAGACCGGAGAATCCTCTAGAAAAGGGAAAGGGAAGGCAAAAGCTTCCACCTCCGAGTCATGGAAGATGGAAAGATTCATCTCCAAAGCCCATCAAGACCACTTCTATGATGTTGTGGCCAAGAAGAAGGTGATCCCCGAGGTCCCTTTCAAACTCAAGAGAAATGAGTATCCGGAGATCCGACATGAAATCCAAAGAAGAGGTTGGGAAGTTCTAACAAACCCCATCCAACAAGTCGGCATCCTAATGGTTCAAGAGTTCTATACTAATGCATGGATCACTAGGAACCATGATCAAAGTAAGAACCCAAACCCAAAGAATTATATCACTATGGTTCGGGGGAAATACTTAGATTTTAGTCCGGAAAATGTGAGGTTGGCGTTCAACTTGCCAAACATGGAAGAGAACGCACGCCCCTACACAAGGAGAGTCAACTTTGATCAAAGGTTGGACCAAGTCCTCATGGACATATGTGTAGAAGGAGCTCAATGGAAGATTGACTCAAAAGGCAAACCAGTTCAACTAAGAAGACTGGACCTTAAGCCTATAGCTAGAGGGTGGTTGGAGTTCATCCAACGCTCCATCATCCCCACTAGCAACCGATCTGAAGTTACTGTGGATCGGGCCATCATGATTCATAGCATCATGATTGGAGAGCAAGTAGAAGTTCATGAAATCATCTCCCTTGAACTCTACAAAAATAGCCGAAAAGCCCTCCCCCTTGGCAAGGCTAGCTTTTCCTCATCTCATTTGCCATCTATGTTACTCAGCTGGAGCTTTCATAGAAGGAGACATTCCCATTGAGGAAGAAAAGCCCATCACTAAGAAAAGGATGGAGCAAGCAAGAGAGCCCACTCATAGAGCCCAAGAAACGCATAAGGAAGCTCATCACCATAAAATCCCTGAGATACCTCAAGGGATGCACTTTCCTCCACAGAATTTTTGGGAGCAAATCAACACCTCCCTAGGAGAACTGAGTTCCAACATGGGACAACTAAGGGTAGAACATCAAGAGCACTCCATCATCCTTCATGAAATTAGAGAAGATCAAAGAGCAATGAGGGAGGAGCAACAAAGACAAGGAAGAGACATAGAAGAGCTCAAGGACATCATTGGTTCCTCAAGAAGGAAACGTCACCATCACTAAGGTGAACTCATTCCTTGTTCTTATTTTTATCTGTTTTTCGTTTCTTTATGCTATATGTGTGTTTATGTTTTGTGTCTTATTACATGATCATTAGTATTTAGTAATTATGTCTTAAAGTTATGAATGTCCTATGAATCCATCACCTCTCTTAAATGAAAAATGTTTTTAATTCAAAAGAACAAGAAGTACATGAGTTTCGAATTTATCCTTGAACTTAGTTTAATTATATTAATGTGGTGACAACACTTTTTGTTTTCTGAATGAATGCTTGAACAGTGCATATGTCTTTTGAAGTTGTTGTTTAAGAATGTTAAATATGTTGGCTCTTGAAAGAATGATGACAAGGAGACATGTTATTTGATAATCTGAAAAATCATAAAATTGATTCTTGAAGCAAGAAAAAGCAGTGAATACAAAGCTTGCAGAAAAAAAAAATATAGCGAAAAAAAAAAGAAGAGAGAAAAAGCAAGCAGAAAAAGCCAAAGCTCTTAAAACCAAAAGGCAAGAGCAAAAACCCAATAGCCCTTAAAACCAAAAGGCAAGGGTAATAAAAAGGATCCAAGGCTTTGAGGATCAGTGGATAGGAGGGCCTAAAGGAATAAAATCCTGGCCTAAGCAGCTAAACCAAGCTGTCCCTAACCATGTGCTTGTGGCGTGAAGGTGTCAAGTGAAAACTTGAGACTGAGCAGTTAAAGTCGAGGTCCAAAGCAAAAGAAGAGTGTGCTTAAGAACCCTGGACACCTCTAATTGGGGACTTTAGCAAAGTTGAGTCACAATCTGAAAAGGTTCACCCAATTATGTGTCTGTGGCATTTATGTATCCGGTGGTAATACTGGAAAACAAAGTGCTTAGGGCCACGGCGAAGACTCATAAAGTAGCTGTGTTCAAGAATCAACATACTAAACTAGGAGAATCAATAACACTATCTGAACTCTGAGTTCCTATAGATGCCAATCATTCCGAACTTCAATGGATAAAGTGAGATGCCAAAACTATTCAAGAGGCAAAAAGCTACAAGTCCCGCTCATCTGATTGGAGCTATGTTTCATTGATAGTTTGGAATTTATAGTATATTCTCTTCTTTTTATCCTATTTGATTTTCAGTTGCTTGGGGACAAGCAACAATTTAAGTTTGGTGTTGTGATGAGCGAATAATTTATACGCTTTTTGGCATTGTTTTTAGTATGTTTTTAGTAGAATCTAGTTACTTTTAGGGATGTTTTTATTAGTTTTTATGATAAATTCACATTTCTGGAATTTACTATGAGTTTGTGTGTTTTTCTGTAATTTCAGGTATTTTCTGGCTGAAATTGAGGGACTAGAGCAAAAATCAGATTCAGAGGTTGAAGAAGGACTGCTGATGTTGTTGGATTCTGACCTCCCTACACTCAAAGTGGATTTTCTGGAGCTACAAAACTCAAAATGGCGCGCTTCTAATTGCGTTGGAAAGTAGACATTCAGGGCTTTCCAGCAATATATAATAGTCCATACTTTGCTCGCGTTTAGATGATGCAAAAGGGCGTTGAACGCCAGTTCTACGCTGCAGTCTGGAGTTAAACGCCAAAAACAAGTCACAAACCAGAGTTGAACGCCAGAAACACGTTACAACCTGGCGTTCAACTCCAAAAGAAGCCTCTGCACGTGGAAAGCTAAAGCTCAGCCCAAGCACACACCAAGTGGGCCCTGGAAGTGGATTTATGCATCAATTACTTATTTCTGTAAACCCTAGTAACTAGTTTAGTATAAATAGAACTTTTTACTAGTCTTTTGGACATCTTATGATTGTTTAGTTCATCTTTGGGATCATAGAGATCACATTTGGGGGCTGGCCTCTCGGCCATGCCTGAACCTTTATCACTTATGTATTTTCAATGGTAGAGTTTCTACACTCCATAGATTAAGGTGTGGAGCTCTGCTGTTCCTCATGAATTAATGCAAAGTACTACTGTTTTTCTATTCAATTCAACTTATTCCACTTCTAAGATATTCATTCGCACTTCAACCTGAATGTGATGAACGTGACAATCATCATCAGTCCCCCATGAACCCGTGCCTGACAACCACTACCGTTCTACCTCAGATTGAATGAGTATCTCTTGGATCTCTTAATCAGAATCTTCGTGGTATAAGCTAGATTGATGGCGGCATTCATGAGAATCCGGAAAGTCTAAACCTTGTCTGTGGTATTCCGAGTAGGATTCAGGGATTGAATGACTGTGACGAGCTTCAAACTCGCGAGTGCTGGGCGTAGTGACAGACGCAAAAGGAGGGTGAATCCTATTCTAGTATGATCGAGAACCTCCAGATGATTAGCCATGCAGTGACAGCGCATCGGACCATTTTCACAGAGAGGATGGGATGTAGCCATTGACAACGGTGATGCCCTTACATAAAGCCAGCCATGGAAAGGAGTAGGATTGATTGGATGAAGACAGCAGGAAAAGCAGAAGTTCAAAGGAACAAACGCATCTCTATACGCTTATTTGAAATTCTCACCAATGATTTACATAAGTATTTCTATCTTTTCTGTTTATTTCTTTATTAATTAATATTCGAAAATTCCATATCCACTTAATATCCGCCTGACTGAGATTTACAAAATGACTATAGCTTGCTTCATACCAATAATCTCCGTGGGATCGACCCTTACTCACGTAAGGTTTATTACTTGGACGACCCAGTGCACTTGCTGGTTAGTTGTGCGAAGTTGTGAAGTTATGTTTGGACCATGGTTCTGTGCACCCGTTTTTGGTGCCATTGCCAGGGAAAATAACGAACAAATAATTTTACAAATTCAAAGATCTGAGTAACAATTTTGTATACCAAGGGACCTGAGCAAAAATCTGATTTAGAAGCTGAGAAAGGACTGCAAATGCTGATGGATTCTGACCCTTTTGCACTCGAAATGGATTTTCTGGAGCTACAGAAGCCCAATTGGCGCGCTCTCAAATGCGTTAAAAATTAGACATCTTGGGCTTTCCAGCAATATATAGTAGTCCATCTTTTTCCCGAGATTTGATGGCCCAAACTGATGTTAAACGCCAGCTATAAACTTTCTGGCGTAAAACGCCAGAACTGGCATACTTTTCGGCATTAAACGCCCATTTTGGCACCCAGGGTGGCGTTTAACTCCAATGTGGGGCATATGCACGTGGAAGCTTGAAAGCTCAGCCCAAACACTCACCAAGTGGGTCCCAGAAGTGGATTTCTGCACTATCTGCACTTAGTTACTCATTTTCTGTAAACCTAAGTTACTAGTTTAGTATAAAAACTACTTTTAGAGATTTATTTTGAAACTCATAGACATTTTTACATTCCATATTGTATCTTTGACGGCATGAGTCTCTAAACACCATAGGTGGGGGTGAGGAGCTCTGATGTATTTCAATGGATTAATGCAATTACTATTATTTTCTATTCAATCACGCTTGATTCCATTCTAAGAAACTCACTCGTACTTCAATCTGGAGAAGATGATGATCCGTGACACTCATCATTATTCTCACATTTATGAACACGTTCCTGACAACCACTCCCATTCTATCTAAACTCAATGTAGTCATTGGGCGACAGCTTGAGTGCGTATCTCTTGGGTCTCTGATCCACGGACCGAGTCCGTGAGATCAGAACCTTCGTGGTAAAGGCTAGAACCAATTGGCAGCATTCTTGGGATCCGAAAAGTCTAAACCTTGTCTGTGGTGTTCCGAGTAAGATCTGGGAGGGGATGACTGTGAGGAGTTTCAAACTCACGAATGTTGGGCACAGTGACAGTGTGCAAAAGGATAGAGAGATCCTATTCCGACACTAGTGAGAACCGACAGATGATTAGCTATGCAGTAGCTATACCTGGTATTTTTCATCCGAGACAAGAAATTCGACAGTTGATTAGCCGTGCAGAGACCATGCCTGGTATTTTTCATCCGAGAAGATCATACAGCTTGCCATTGAAGGAAGCCATGCGTGTTTGGAGAAGAAGGCAGTAGGAAAGCAGAGATTCAGACGACAGAGCATCTCCAGAACCTCAACCTGTTCCTCATTACCGAATCACAAGTACCTTTTAATTCATGTTATTTACTTTTCATAACAAAATCATTTTTATCATTAATCTCCTGACTAAGATTTACAAGATAACCATAGCTTGCTTCAAGCCGACAATCTCCGTGGGATCGACCCTTACTCACGTAAGGTATTACTTGGACAACCCAGTGCACTTGATGGTTAGTTGTGCGGAGTTGTGAAAAGTGTGATCACAATTTCGTGCACCAATAAGCGGATATTTTATACGCTTTTTGGCATCATTTTCATATAGTTTTTGTCATATTTTGTTTAAGTTTTATTATATTTTCATAGGTTTTAGTGCAAAATCCAAATTTTTGGATTCTACTTTGAGTTTGTGTATTTTATGATGATTTTAGGTATTTTCTGGCTAAAATTGAAGAGTTTTGGCAAAGTCCGATTCAGAGGCAAGGAAAGCGTAGCAGAAGCTGTCAGGATCTGACATCCGTACATTCAAACGAGCATTTCTGGAGCTACAGAGGTCCAAATGATGCGTTCTCAACGGCGTTGGAAAGATAACTTCTAGAGCATTCCAGAAATATATAATGGTTTATACTTTTCTTCAAAGAAGTATGCCCATTCTGGGCATTAAATGCCAAGGAGCTACCCCCTAGCTGGCGTTCAACGCCCTAAAGGAGCCCCAAAGCTAGTGTTGAATGCCAACCACCCCCTAGTAGGCGTTCAATGGCCAAAACAAGCACAAGGCAGCACTAATCACTCCCCTTATAGGCGTTCAATGCCTATCCCTCCAAGTGGACGCCAAGCTCAGCCCAAGTACTCATCGCACCTCTAGTCTATTCTATCATAATTTTTGTACTTCTTAGTTATTAGATTAGTATATATAGGAGAAGATCAACCATGTTTAGGATCTTCTTCCCCCACTTTTACTTTCAAACATTATTATACAGTATGAGCAACTGAACCTACTAGGTTAAGGTTAGGAGCTCTGATTATTCTTATGGACTAAGAATATCATTGTTCTATTTCAATCTATGCTTGATTCCATTCTAAGATGTATCTTCGTTCTTCATCCTAATGAATTGGGAGTGTAACTTGACCGCCATCCCTATTCTACATGGGTTCTTGCGAGTCCTTGACGGGATAGTATTGAACCGCAACCATTCTTATATCATTGATTTCACACCTATTCAATAACACTTTATTTATTCTATTTTTATGCGTTTTTCACAACAACGATCTTTTCTAATCGCCTAACTAAGATCCACAAGGTATCCATTGCTTGCTCAATCCGACAATCTCCATGGGATTCGACCCTCACTCACCTAAGGTATTACTTGGACGACCTGTTGCACTTGTCGGTTTATCTGTGCAAAACTTGCGGAGTTCAATTTCGTGCACCAACTACACCGGCCTCAACAAAGCTTGTCCGAAAGACCTATATCCCCTACCCAATATTGATGCTTTGGTGGATTCTTCCTCAGGATACCAGTACCTATCATTCATGGATGCGTACTCGGGATACAATCAAATCCCGATGTATAAGTCGGATCAGGAGAAAACATCGTTCATCACGCCCAGAGCAAACTACTACTACATGGTCATGCCTTTTGGATTAAAAAATATAAGGGCCATATACCAAAGGTTGATGAATAAGATGTTTGCACCTCACCCCCGAAACTTAATGAAGGTATATGTGGATAACATGTTAGTAAAAACCAAGGATGAGGCCAACCTTCTATCCGACCTCTCACAAGTCTTCGACACCATAAGAAGACATGGGATGAGGCTAAATACCATCAAATACACCTTCGCAGTAGAGGCCGAAAAATTCCTAGGTTTTATGCTCACACAAAGGGAGATTGAGGCTAACCTTGACAAGTGTAGAGAAATCTTAGAGATGAGGAGTCCAACTTGTTTAAAAGAAGTCCAACAACTGAATGGCCGACTCGCAGCCTTGTCCAGATTTTTGGTAGGATCAGTCTTGAGATCCTTGCCACTTTTTTCACTACTTAGAAAAGGATGCCGATTTGAATAGACCTCTGAATGCGAAGAGGCCTTTCAAGAATTTAAGAAATTCTTAAGTGAACCACCCATCCTTACCCGGCCACAAGCGGGACAAGAGTTGGTGTTGTACCTAGCTGTCGCTGAAAAGGCAGTAGCATCAGCATTGATACGGGAGGATGAGGTTGGACAACACCCAATTTATTTCACTAGCAAAGTCTTACAAGGGCCAGAGTTAAGGTGCCAAAAAATAGAAAATTTTGCATACGCCTTAATCATGGCATCTAAGAGACTCTGACCTTACATCCAAGCACACAACATAAGAGTCTGGACAAATCAACCCATGAAGCAGATACTCCAAAAGACCGACATAGCAGGTCGGATGGTGCAATGGGATATAGAGCTATCCGAGTTCAACCTAAGATACGAAACTCAGATAGCCATTAAAGCTCAATGCTTCACCGACTTTTTCGCAGAAATATACAGGCGATCAGATTAAGACCTCCACGACTTGGAAACTCTATGTAGATGGGTTCCAATAAGGTCAGAAGTAGAGCGGCATAATACTGGTCAATAAAGAAGGAACTCAAATAGAAGTTTCCTTGAAATTTGAGTTTTCCGCTTCCAACAATCAGGTCGAGTATGAAGTCCTGATCGCAGGACTAAAACTTGCCAAAGAAGTAGGAGCGACCAAAATAGTGATCTTCAGTGACTCCTATATAGTAACTTCATAAAACAATGAAGAATACTAAGTAAAAGACTCTAATATGAAGAGATACTTAGAGAAAATGCTTAAACATATTCAACAATTTAAAGACACTGAAGTCCGACATATAATTCGGAAACTTAATAGCCAAGCAAATGCCCTTTTTAAATTAGCAAGTACCAAACCTGGGGGAAACAACAGAAGCCTGATACAAGAAACCCTCAAAGAACCCTCCGTTATCAAGTTAGATAATAAATTGGATGTTCTATCCATTTTCGGCTTAAACCTCGGATGGATGGTTCCCTTTATCGAATATCTAAAATTCGACATCCTTCCCGAGGAGCAAAAGGAAGCCAAGAGGGTTTGGAGGAAAGCCCAGAACTACACCTTGGTACAAAATGTTCTCTATAGAAGGAGAGTATCTGCACCTTTACTAAAATGTGTTCCGACTGATAGAACTGAAGAAGTCTTGAAAGAAGTACATAATGGCATCTGTGGAAACCACCTCGGGCATGGTCTCTGGCTAGAAAGGTAATCCGAGCTGGTTTCTTCTAGCCGACTTTGCAAAAGGATGCTACTGACTTTGTTAGAAAGTGTCCACCTTGCCAAATGCATGCCAACTTTTACATCGCTCCACCCGAAGAGCTCATCTGTATAACCTCTCCATGGCCTTTTGCGAAATAAGGGTTGGACCTACTCAGACCGTTCCCTCAAGCGCCTAGACATGTTAAATACCTAATTGTGGAAGTGGATTACTTCACTAAGTGGATAGAGCAGAGCTATTAATTACTATCACAGCTCAAAGAAGTCAGAAATTCCTATACAATAATATCATTACTCGGTTCGGAGTCTCTCACTCCATTACCACAGATAATGGTACATAATTCACCGACTCTACATTCAGGAATAACAAGTTTGAGGATCAAGCACCAGTTCACGTCGGTAGAAGCTGAAGCAGCCAATAAAGTCATATTAGCTTGGTTAAAGAAAAAGCTGCAAGATGAAAAAGGAGCTTGGGCAGAAGAACTCCCGCAAGTCCTATAGGCCTATCGAACAACACCTCATTCCACGACTGGAGAAACATCCTTCCAACTTACATATGGAATAGAAGCCATGATCCCAGTAGAGGTAACTGAGCAAAGTCCAAAAGTGAGATTTTATGATGAGGGCAGAAGAAATGTTGTAGCCCATAAAGATAAACTCGAACTCCTCCCAGAAGTCTAAGAACAAGCCCAAATAAGAGAAGCAGTGTTAAAGCAAAGGATGTCAGTCAGATACAACAAAAAGATCGTACAAAAAAGTTTTGCCACAAACGACTTGGTCCTGATAAGGAATGACATCAGAGTAAACAAGTCGGGCGAAGGAAAGCTCACTACTAACTAGAAGGGACCTTATAAGATCTCTGAAGTCTTAGGAAAAGACTATTACAAAGTGTCTGACCTGAACGGAACCGAGCTCCCAAGGTCATGGCATGCGTGCAACTTAAAAGATACTATAGCTAGAAAAAAAATAAATTATTAATTATAATACTTTTAAAATTAAAAATAAATTATTAATTAATAATATACTAATTTAATTCTCTAATTTAAAAACAAATAGTTTTTCACAATTATAATATAATTTGTATAATTTACATTTACTGTAATTAGTAATAAATTAAAATATTATATTTCTCCTAATAATACCATCATATATATTGTTAGCATTAATTAATTTAAAATATTAATAGTTTAATAACATATAAATATTATCTTTCTTATAATTACATAATAATATTCACATTCTTTTCGTAAATATAGTTCTTTTAATATTAGAATAAAAATTATTAATTAATGGTATAATAAAAAACATCAAAATAAAATCATACCCAATAAATCAATACATTAAAAAATAAAATCTCAAACTAATTACCTATAATAAACTAATTCCCTTAAAAAAATAAATTATGATTAATAGACTAATTCCTTTAATTAGAGTATATGTATTTAACTATAATATTGTTAAAATTAAAAAATAAATTATTAATTACTGATATAATAATTTGATCTTTAGTTTAAGAACAAATAATTATGTACAATTGTAGTATAATTTGTATTATTTATATATAATATAATTAATATAAATTAAAATATTATTTTTTTCTAATAATATAATTATATATATTCCTGCTGTTAATTGATTTGAAATATTAATATACATATTTTAATTTTAATAATATATAAATATTATCTTTTTCATAATAATATATTAATATCTATATTTATTAAATAACATTAGTTATTAATATTAGGTTTAATTACTCTGTTGGTCCCTATAGTTTCGTAAAATTTTCAATTAGGTCCCTATACTTTTTTTCTTTTTAATTAGGTCCCTGCACTAATTTTTTTTTCAATTAAGTCCCTCTTAGTAGTAATTGGCTTAATTTATAAGGACCTAACTAAAAAAGGAATTGGTATAAGGACCTAAATAAAAGGGAAAAAAAAGTGTAGGGACCTAATTAAAAAAAAAATTTGGTGCAATGACTCAATTAAAAGGAAAAAAAGTATAGGGACCTAATTAAAAATTTCGCAAAACTATAGGGACCAACAAAGTAATTAAACTTTAATATTATATAATATATTAATATGCGTAAAGTATTATACAGAACACTGTATTTAAAAATATTTTTTTCTTATACATGTTTATTATTATTGACAAAGAAATAATATTATTATTTTAAATAATTTAATTTTTAATTATTGGTAGATTAAAAGTATATCAAAATTATATGATATATTATCATATTAGTAGTATTTTTTACTAAATTATTTGGATATATTACTGATAAAATACACTAATAAAAATATAAAATTAAAAATTAATAAATTAAATATTATATATCTAAATTAAATAGACTTAACTAATAACATGAGATCAACTTTTAAATTTTTTTTTAATCTAAAATCAAATTCTAGTATTATAATTAAGTTATTTTAATAATATCTATAATATTCAATTCTAGACTTTAGATTCATATACATTAGAATCATTTTTATAAAAATAACTAGCGAAAATAGTTTGATCAGATTTAATATGTAATCCATGCAAATTCAGACTTTTCTCTTTTTAAATAAATTTCATCATTTGTTAGCCATATAATACGACAAGACAAGAATAACCACATTTAGCTCAATAATAAATTCAGTTTTTCTATGAAATATAATTTCACCAACATTTTATTATGTTGATTATAATATATAAGAAGATCTAACCATCTTTCAGTAAAATAAAGTTTATTATTTTAACTGTATTAAACTCTTACATCCATATATAACTAACACCTGAATCAATAAAACAACTTGAGATAGAACATGATGGAGGTGATGCATTATAAATTATTACGGTAAAAGATAATTTTGTTGCAAAGACAAAAAAAAAACAAATTAAGTAAAAACACTCGTTATATAATTAAAAGAATAAAAGTAAGGTTGGGTATATAAAAAAAAAAGATAAAATTTTAATTTATATTTTAAAAAAATCAATTTCAATAAAAAAATTAAAGAATATATTATTATTGTATGAAAATAACAAAAGAAAATTCAAAAACAAAACAAAAAATTTTGACTCTAATTAACCTTTAAATTTAATTTTACAAAATTATCCCCTCAGTTAAACTAGAGGCCAGTTTGTAAGCAGAGTTATGAAGACAAAATAATTGAAGCCAAGGAATTTGGAAATAATAAAGAATTAAGAAAAGAAAGAAGACAGAGGAAATTGGTTAGTTTGTTAAGCTTGGCGGGAAAGTTAGTTGGAGATATTTTATGATTGGTTATTGATGAGAATGAAGTAGTACTAGTATATAAGGTGATAGTGGAGTCAGAGTCTGTGTATTTTGCGCTCTCTTGAAATAATTCTGATTTCTCTCTCTCTCTTCTCCAATTCATTCTCATTCCATTTCTTCGATCTTTCTCTGTTTCTTCAATCATGAACCAGGTAGTGCTCAGGGTTCTCCAGGTTGGAGGTGTGGTTCTCTTTGGTATCTTCATATACGTCCTTCGACGGCTCTGGCTTCGGTTCCATGGGCCACCACCTCAGGTGCATTCGATTCCGATGGGGCTCCAGCTGCATGAACAGCCACAGGGCGGTGGCGGTGGCGGCGGAGCAGGTCGAGGTGACGGTGGCAACGGAGCAGGTCGAGGTGACGGTGGCAACGGAGCAGGTCGAGGTGTCGGTGGGGGCGGAGCAGGTCGAGGTGACGGTGGCGGCGGAGCAGGTCGAGGTGACGGTGGCAACGGAGCAGGTCGAGGTGTCGGTGGCAACGGAGCAGGTCGAGGTGACGATGGTAGCGGAGCAGGTCGAGGTGACGGTGGCAACGGAGCAGGTCGAGGTGGCCGTGGCAGCGGAGCAGGTCGAGGTGGCCGTGGCACCGGAGCAGGTCGAGGTGGCCGTGGCAACGTAGCAGCCCGAGGCGGCGATGGCATTCAAGTGATTCAACAGGTTGATCCTCAGCAAGAAGCTGACTTAGGCCACCGTCAACATCTTCCACTCCTTCCCGATAGTGAGTGAATTTTTGCATGAAATTCTTGATTCAATTTAAGTTGCTACATTGTGATGATAATTCTTGATTCAATAGGATCCTCAAATCAAGCTCCAAGAACTGCCCAAGTGAAGCCAATTCAAGATGGAACTCTCCCACCTGTTGATGAACTAAAAGAAACCTCTAGCTACGATGCAGCAGAAGAGTAAGTTCTTGGTCATATCAATTGACATGCTTCATGTTATTCCCTTGTGCCAACCAATTCCATATTCCTTTTATGTTACTATTAATGCAGATACGCAGTGAGCGGCAAATTGAACGATAAGAGTGCTGCTCTATACAATTTGACTGTTGTCCTTCTCAAGCTTTTGGCACGAAAGAAACCAAGTGATCAGCAGCAGGGCGTATCTTCTGAGCCTTTGTTGAATGCTGCTGTTTATGCAGCGCAATGAGTGGGAGATTGAGTGTTGTCCTTCACAAGCTTTTGGCAAGAAAGACATCACCAAGTGGGCAGCAGAGCCTAGCTTCTGAACCTTTGTTACGTTGAATAATGCAAGACCAGCTGGTTAAGCACCAAATTAAACTAGCTACACTCTCTATATCTCTTTTTACCTACTCTATCTGTCTATCTGTACGTACATTTTAATTTCTTGCAAAAACTCGTGGTAATAAATTCCCATTGTTTACATACGTTTCATTCATTTTGTTCATAATCCATAACGGTTTTTGAGGTATACTTGCTTCTTTTTTGCTGCTTGTTTGATCTACATACCTACCTTTTATGATGGATTATTATTGCCTTCTTACTTGGAACTATTGGCAAGAAACTGCAAAAACATGCATAAATGAGATTGGTGCAGATCAAATAGAATGTGATTATTAGCATATTTATTCTTTGAAAAAGAGAGTGGGAATCACCAAAACCCTATTCTTTGTAAATTAATTCTTATGTATATGGATGACGTCAATTAAGTAAAAAAGGCAACACAAAAAATGTTCCAAGATTTCAACTTGTTAGTGAACAGAACCAACTGCAAAATATAATGTGGCTAGAGGCAATGAATAACGCTATTATATATTCTGCTCAACATTTGAGTACTTATACAAGAGACTCTTGAGTGTGTTAAGTGTTAACAATTATGCGTTGTTCTGATAATGTGGTTGTCAACTTGTCATGCATGCACAGATAATTTTCATTTTCCACTGGTAAGTCACTGTATCACAATCATGAAAGACTTGCACACACAACACAATCGATGACGGCAATGTGTAGAGCATCACCCTTAACCAAGTTCTCTTTGCTTGTATTTTTCATTTTTCTACAAAGTGGCAAGTAAAAAATTACTATGTTTTACAGGGCTACGTGTACACCAAAATCAGTCACCAAAATCAACCACTAGTATAAAATACATGCTAAAATATAAATACACATTAAAAATAAAATAAATCACACATGTATTTATATACAAATACATTGGTGGCTGATTTTAATGGCTGATTTTGGTGTACAAATAGCATTTTTCATGTTTTACTAATGATAATTTGGATCCAAACTCGAGCAAGAGTGTGTTTATATTAGTGATTGCACAGCCACGAGGTTCCAAAAATCAAGGATAACTTACACCTTACTCAAGAGATAAAATCAATCACAAATGCTTAATTAAATGGCCACAATCTATTAAATGTTTGATTGAAAAGGAAACTTCATAATATTATTTGAGAAAGCCTATATGCTGAACAAGGAAACTGTATTTATCCTTTCTCGTACAGAATTTAGAATGGTCTAATTGAAATTCATCATTAACATATCTTTATCTATCTTTTCAGTTTTCACACACTGTTTCATCTTAAATGTTAATGTTGAGTTTCTTATCTCAAATGGAAACTTCACATACAGGAACATTTGTAAGAAATTTGAACAAGATGACTTCTGGTCAAAGAATAACTATCGTAGTTATTTGCTATCCTTCTTTGCAGTTCATTACACCATCGCATATATGAGAATGCCAACAAATATAGTTAAATCTGCTAACTGTACTTACTGCTTAAGAAATTTGCAGTTCATTACTCAAGATGAGTCCATTATTGATTATGTTTGTAAAGTAATTCTAAATTTCTTTATATATATATGCGCGTGCCAAGAATATTCTAAAATAAATCAAAAGATATTTTGGAATGAAATTAAATTATCATATTCGTTCGTTAAATTGTAAACTTGAATTTAAAACTTAAAATTGACTATGTAAAATAATGACTAAATTAATAAAGTGATTTTTACCATGCCTAAAATTAATGTACGTATCCATTTTTTTAAAAGTAATATTATATTATCAATATAATAATTTTTTTGAGTAATTTATCAATAATATTTAAAAATATTAACTTAAAAGTATGATATTAAATTACTAATTAAATTAAAGATATATTGAATTGTGAACTAAAAATATTGATAAATATAAACTAAAAAATCTGAAATTTAAATTTTTTTTCATAAATAAATAAAAGATGAACATACATTAGAAAAAAGATGTAGTATTGCAAGTTTATTGCTTGTAATTGTATTTGAATAAAAACACGATAAAGTATTATTCATATCTTTATAACATATCTAACATAATCTAAGGATAACTAACGATACTGTTAACCTAATTAAAAAAAGGAAGAAGAGAAATGCAGGATAAACAATAAGAAGAAATAAAATAAGAATAAGGAAGAGTTAAGGAAGGAATTTAACAAAGTCAAGATTATAGTTCAAAAGAGAAGAAAGAAAGCGACTATGACATGTCACATTCGTTTTCAAGTGCATATTAGACTCTACGGCCACCGCCATCGCCAAGAGGACAGCCGCGAAAGCAAAAACCGTCGAAGTTATAAACCAGCCCCACCAAAGATACAAGTCAAATTTGGTTTTATTGTAAAAAGATAAAGCGCGGGTAACCTCTGCTAAGAAAGCAGAGAACAAGAAGAAAAAGAAGAAGAAAAAGGAGTAAAAAGTAACGACAATGTTGGTGCAACCAAAGTTGATGTTGTTATGCGACTGTTTAGGGGTCCATAGCAAACCCATTAAAACTTCCGAAGCGGAAAAAGTGTTCAACTTTACTATGTCCTTACAAGTTTTGGCAACTATAGAATTAAATCGAAAAGGAGAACTCATTTTTGTAAACCACATAACTAAATACTTAACTCACTTGCTTTTAAACCTTAGAATTTAGAACCATTCTCCTCCTCATCCGAGAATAATACCGTATAATAAATTGTAGTCATAACTAATTATTACGCTTTGTTTAGAATTACGACTAAAAAATAATAAAATGCTTTTAATTATTTTATAAAAAAAAATATAATTTATACCCACATCTATTCTACAGAATTTGTATAGAGATCCATAAAAAATATTCACGCATAAATTATTATTGTTTGTACATCTTTATCATACATCTTATATCAAAATTAAATAAATAATATATAGTTCCAGGTTTTGCTCCATTTTTTGTTTGTTTGTTATTTTTACCATAATTGTTTTATTTGTTAAGAATTTAATTTGAGGATGTTTGGTGTTATACGTCCAAAAATATCAGCCACCTAATAAGATTCTTTATTTTAATTTATTAAATATAAGTACTTCGTTAAGTTATTATATGTTTAGGTATAGGATACATTTTAAATATAACTTATATTTAATATCCATTCGATATATATTTAATTAATTGTGTTTTAATAAAATTTAAAAATATTTTTTTAAATATATTTAAATATATTTAAATATAATTACGTATTAATATGTTCAATATTATTCATGATTATATTTGAATTAGTATGTACAAAAAATTATCTAAAATATTTTATATAATTAAAAATATTTAAAAAATTAATTTATAATATCATATATTATTATAATTTATCTAAACATTTCTTTACCTTATGTCTTATGTTGTGTTGTGTACTTGTGTTGCATATCTCTCTACTTGTGTCAATGTTCATGCATCCATCATAAATTTTAATTAACAAAATATATTATTGTCTTATTTATTTTGTTTATTTGTGAAGATATGTTACAATTATATATTATTATTATTATTATTATTATTATTATTATTATTATTATTATTATTATTATTATTATTATTAAACTCAATATATATATATTTCTTTTTATATTTTTAACAAGTTCTTCGGAATACTTAGCTTAGCTTGTTCACACAATTTTTAATAATATAGCATATGCTATCTACAGTTTTTTAACCAAAATACTTACACTAAGAATAATAATGTCAAAATTTTGACTCATGTATTTATTAGGAGTGAATTGATTAGCATGCTTGAACTTGGCTAGAACCAATAATAAGATGCTTGTTTTCAATTGTAAAATTAATAGTAAAATCTTTGACACTCATCCAACAAGATCAATAAAACAAATGAATTATTTATGTAACAAAACACATTGAAATATAAAATGATCAGATATATATTCGCTTTTAGTATCTACCTGTAAATAAGTTTTGATCGAGTTGCTATACATTTAAATTTTTTTATTAATTAAATCTAATTAAATTAATCTAACATAATTAAAATTAGTTATGACTAACATTATTTTAAATTTTATTAATATTCAGTTATATTTATCTATTACTTTCTAATAATATAAAATAACTATATTATATGAATATTTCTGTAACAAAATACATTAATATATATATATATATATAAAAGATCAAATTTTACAAATCATATAATCAAACTTGAGAAATAAATAAAAAGCAATATTATTATATTATCAATGTAATAAATTTTTTTGAGTAATTTATCAATAATATTTAAAAATATTAATTTAAAAGTATAATATTAAATTACTAATTAAATTAAAAGTATTGAATTGTGAACTAAAAATATTGATAACATAAACTAAAATTATTGAAATTTAAACTTTTTTTATAAATAAATAAAAGATGAACATACATTAAAAGAAGGATACACTATTGTAAGTTTATTGCTTGTAACTGTATTTAAATAAAAACACGACAAAGTATTATTTATATCTCTATAACATATCTAACATAATTTAAGAAATTTTTTATTTTTTTTTGGAGTTCTATTTTAGTGCAAAAAGTGGGGGAATTAGAATATATATCGCATATCCAAAAATTTTCAAATGAAAAATATTTTACTGCTAGCCAAAAGCTAATTGTAGAGGAGAGAATTAATGGTAACTTGTTGGTCTCAAATGAATAAGTGTTGCGACATGTAAAATAGCATGCCTCCAAGCCGAGATTAAAAGATTTGTTCTCGGTCTAACAATTAATTGGAGGCGTTTAATAAGTGATTCTGCTAACTTATTTTATGTGTGAACATGAACTACTCAACGCTTATTCCGTTAGTCATACAATAAGTATCAAAGGTTTGGAAAGTAAATTCACCAGCATTATCAAGATGAATTGTTTTGATTGGATTTTTTAGAAATTGTGCTTTTAATCGAATAATTTGAGCAAGTAATCTCGCAAACGCCAGGTTGCAAGAAGACAATAAGCACATATGTGACTATCTCAAAGATGCGTCTATTAGGACTATAAAATATCTAAAAGATCCACATGGTGGAGGAATAGGCTCACATATGTCGCCTTGAATCCTTTCTAGGAATTCAGAAGACTCAAATCCAATCTTTACTAGTGATGGCCTTAAAATTAGCTTGCCTTTAGAATATACAATACAACAAAATTCACTAGATTTAAGAATCTTCTGATTCTTTAGTGAATGTCCATGAGAGTTTTCAATAATTCTCCGCATCATGGTTGTTCCAAGATGACCCAATGGATCGTGCCAAATTATAAATTCATTTGGAAAGTAAACTTCTGATTTACAATGGCATGTGATTCAATTGCACTAATTTTAGTATAATATAACCTAGATGAAAGTGATGGTAACTTTTCTAATATAACATTTTTATTTGAATTATGAGTTGTGATACATAAGTACTCATGATTTCTCTCATTTATTGTTTCAATATGATATCCATTCCAGCGAATATCTTTAAAACTCAACAAGTTTCTTAGATACTTGGTAGACAAAAGTGCATTGTCTATTATGAATTTTGTTTCTCCGGAAAACAAAATCATGGTTCTTCCGAAGCCTTCTATCACATTGTCTAAGCCAATAATTATAATAATATTAACATATTCTTCTTTTGGTACAAAATGTGTAAAATATATATTACTTTTGAGAATGGTATGAGAACTTGCACTCCGTAAGAAAAATATTTTCACTATATGTCTTTGTCATTTTCTTCAAAGACAAATAATAATAATAATAATAATAATAATAATAATAATAATAATAATAATAATAATAAAATGAGTAAAAATATATGTACAATAAATTTATTTTCTTTGATTGAAATCATTTTTTTAAGTACTGTACATAGTATCATATGCTAAAAATTTTGTTATTATTACTATTTTAGTACTTAGCACATTTAATAATTTTGAAATTCATAAACATAAATATTTTATTAAATATTATTTATATACATCACACTTGAAATTTAAATAATACTAACTTAAAAGTTTTTTACATTATTTATTTACATAAGTACTGAACTCAAATATCAAATTTTTTTTATCATTGATCAAATTAATGACTATTTTCTTTAAGATGTTTAAAAAAATCAAATACTTTATAATGAGTGGTATAATTTTTAACATCTTTTGAAACAAAATTCGCCTCCCTAATTCAATTAAAGAAGCCAGAATGATATATCTCTACCTACTCTACTTAGTCATTTTAATTTTTAAACAAAGAAAAAATATTATCTTTTTATTATATTAAATACACAATCTCATTGTGGACTTCAAAGTCCAAAACAACATATTTTTTTACTAATATACCACTCTCTTAAACTTATTATTAACATATCATTATTTTTAAATTATTTATTTCATAATTTTAAACACCAGACAAAATAATTTATCGAACCAATCATTATGACCAATTCAATTCGGGCCCAAAAAAAATACAAAAAATTAAAAAGTTATTGGTCAAAGAATCAGTTATTGTGTTTTATTCAAAAAACGCTATATAAAAAGTGTCTTTAACTAAAATGATGTCCAAATGCATAATTATTCAAAATGGCATAATTTATATATTATTTATATTATTTTTGCAGTTCATTCTTTGTATTTGAATATAATATATTTAATTATTTGAAAAGTTTATATAATATTATAATAATATAAAAATATACATGTATACAAAATATAAAAATAATATCATGATGATTTTAGTTCAATTAAAAGAGCGAGAATGATGTATCTCTGTCTACTCTATTTAGTCATCTTAATTTTTAAACAAAAAAAATTATGTTTTTATTATTTTACATACACATTCTCAGTATTGACTTTAAAGTCCAAAACAACATATTTTCTTTTATTATTATATCACTTTCTTAAACTTATTATTAAACATTCATTATTTTTAAATTATTTATTTATAATTTAAAAAAATCAGACAAGATAATCGACCAATTCAACTGAAAATCGACAATTATCTGACCAATCCAATTTCAAACAAAAAAAATATATATTACAAAAAATTGGCCAAAGAATCAATTAACACCTTTCATTCTAGAGACGTTATTACAAAAAGTGTCTTTAACTAAAATTATATCCAAACATATAATTATTAAAAATAGCATAATTTGTGTATTATAATATTTTTGTAATATTTTTTATAATTGATTAAAATATATTTATATTATTTGAAAAGTTTATATAAATATTATTTTATAATATAAAAGTATACATGTATACAAACTATAGGAAGTATAAAAATAAAAATTGTTATAAAATACATTAAAAATCAGTTATTATATAATTTTGTATAAATATATGTATTATTATTCAGTTTTAATATGTATTTATATTTATATTGAAGTGTGGAATTTAGAAATAATAAAAAATTAAGAAAAGAAAGAAGACAGAGGAAGTTGGTTAGTTTGTTAAGCTTGGCGGGAAAGTTAGTTGGAGATATTTTATGATTGGTTATTGATGAGAATGAACTAGTACTAGTATATAAGGTGGTAGTGGAGTCAGAGTCTGTGTATTTTGCGCTCTCTTGAAATAATTCTGATTTCTCTCTCTCTCTTTTCTCCAATTCATTCTCATTCCATTTCTTCGATCTTTCTCTGTTTCTTCAATCATGAACCAGGTAGTGCTCAGGGTTCTCCAGGTTGGAGGTGTGGTTCTCTTTGGTATCTTCGTATACGTCCTTCGACGGCTCTGGCTTCGGTTCCATGGGCCACCACCTCAGGTGCATTCGATTCCGATGGGGCTCCAGCTGCATGAACAGCCACAGGGCGGTGGCGGTGGCGGCGGAGCAGGTCGAGGTGACGGTGGCAACGGAGCAGGTCGAGGTGACGGTGGCAACGGAGCAGGTCGAGGTGTCGGTGGCAACGGAGCAGGTCGAGGTGACGGTGGCAACGGAGCAGGTCGAGGTCGAGGTGACGGTGGCAACGGAGCAGGTCGAGGTCGAGGTGTCGGTGGCAACGGAGCAGGTCGAGGTGGCGGTGGCAACGTAGCAGCCCGAGGCGGCGATGGCATTCAAGTGATTCAACAGGTTGATCCTCAGCAAGAAGCTGACTTAGGCCACCATCAACATCTTCCACTCCTTCCCGATAGTGAGTGAATTTTTGCATGAAATTCTTGATTCAATTTAAGTTGCTACGTACATTGTGATGATAATTCTTGATTCAATAGGATCCTCAAATGAAGCTCCAAGAACTGCTCAAGTAAAAGAAACCGATGCAGCAGAAGAGTAAGTTCTTGGTCATATCATTTGACATGCTTCATGTTATTCTCTTGTGCCAACCAATTCCATATTCCTTTTATGTTACTATTAATGCAGATACGCAGTGAGCGGCAAATTGAACGCTAAGAGTGCTCTATACAATTTGACTGTTGTCCTTCTCAAGCTTTTGGCACAAAAGAAACCAAGTGAGCTGCAGGGCGTATCTTCTGAGCCTTTGTTGAATACTGCTGTTTAATCACCCAACTAGATTCTTTTAGTCTACTCTTTCTATCTCTGTATGTGCACATTTAATTTCTTGCAAGAACTCGTCGTAAATAAGCACGCCTCCCATTGTTTACATACATTTTGTTCATAATACATGAGGGGTTTTTACTTTTTTGAGGTATACTTGCTTCTTTTATATTTCTTTCATTTATTTTACTCTTTTGATTTACTGCTTATTTGGTCTTTACATATGATGGATTATTATTGCCTTCTTATTTGAAACACATGCATAAATGAAATTGTATAGATCAAATAGAATATGATTATTAGCATATTTATTCTTTGTAAATTAATTGTTATGTATGTTGGTGGGACATCTCTCTGGGATATGTGGGTTTGGCTTTCGTTTTGTTGTCAACAATGGACAGAGTTATTTTCTTCTTTCAAATCGATATGGATAAAAAAAGGGACAATTATTTACTACGCCTAAGATGAACAAGTAAAAAAGCAACACAAAAAAATGAAATCTGTTATAAAATAACTAAATAAATAAGGAAGAGATAACAAATATAAAGAATATAAAGAGAGAAGTAAGTATTGCAACATAAAGAGAGAGAGAATTCTTTATTGCATTTTTTTTTGTGTTCAAAGGCCTTAGCCTATGCTCTTATTTATACATGTGCAAGGCTTCCCTTTTTCAAACTACATTAAATTCATTCATCCTTGGAAAACTCTATCTTATAAAAAATGGGCATCCACATAAGATGTGATAAGTCATTCTTATCACAACACTCCCCCTTGGATGACCATTTAGGATTATTGCCTCGTTAAAACCTTACTAAAGAAAACCCAATGGGAAAAAAACTTTAGTGAAGGAAAAAGAGTACAATATCTTTTGTGATGAGAACTGCCTCATTAAAAACTTTGTCAAGAAAAACCCAATGGGAAAAAAACCTGACCAAGGGAAAAAGAGTACAGTCTCCCCCTCTTGCCGACATTATTTTATATCTCGAAATCGGCGCATCCCAATCTGATGTACCAATCTTTCAAAAGAAGATTTTGGGAGTGACTTTGTGAATAAATCTGCCAGATTATCACTTGAGCGGATCTGTTGGACATCAATTGTCCCTTGATTTTGAAGATCATGAGTGAAGAAGAATTTGGGAGAAATATGCTTTGTTCTATCACCTTTGATATATCCGCCTTTAAGTTGAGCAATACATGCTGTATTATCTTCAAACAGGACAGTTGGAGCTATCTTCTGATCAATCAGTCCACATGATGACAGAGTATATTGGATCACACTCCTCAGCCAAAAACACTCGCGACTAGCTTCATGTATCGCTAGTATTTCAGCATGATTAGAGGAGGTTGCTGCTATCGTCTGTTTCGTGGACCTCCATGATATAGCTGTACCACCATACGTGAATAGGTATCCTGTTTGAGATCTCCCTTTATGTGGATCAGACAAATATCCAGCATCTTCATAGCCAACTAATTGTGACTTGGATCCATAGGGATAAAACAATCCCATATCAACCGTTCCATGAAGATATCGAAAGATCTGTTTGATTCCACTCCAATGTCTTCTGGTTGGAGAGGAACTATATCTTGCTAGTAAATTCACCGCGAATGATATGTCAGGTCGCGTATTATTGGCAAGATACATTAGCGCTCCAATGGCACTAAGATATGGTACTTCAGGACCAAGGATATCTTCATTCTCTTCTTTAGGACGGAATTGATCCTTTTCCACATCTAAAGATCTTACAATCATTGGGGTACTTAATGGATGTGACTTATCCATATAAAATCTTTTCAAGATCTTCTCTGTGTATGTCGCTTGATGAATAAAGTTCCCATTTTTTGTATGCTCGATCTGCAGGTCGAGACAAAATTTAGTCCTTCCAAGATCTTTCATCTCAAACTCTTCCTTTAGAGTTTTTATAATTGTTGGAATCTCTTCAGGAGTTCCAATGATATTTAAATCATCAACGTACACAGCAATTATAATGAATCCAGATGCAGATTTCTTTATAAAAATACATGGACAAATATCATCATTTTTGAATCCATTTTTGGCCAGATACTCAGTAAGACGATTATACCACATTCGTCCATATTGCTTTAGACCGTATAAAGATCTTTGCAATTTAACTGAGTATAACCCCTGTGAATATTCATTGGATGGTTTAGATATCTTTAGTCCTTCAGGGACTTTCATATAGATATCCCGATCTAATGAGCCGTATAAATAGGCTATTACCACATCCATTAAATGCATATGCAGTTTATGATATGCACATAAACTGACCAAATAACGCAATGTTATCGCATCCACTATAGGGGAATACGTTTCTTCATAATCTATACCGGGCCTTTGTGAAAAACCTTGTGCCACAAGTCGGGCTTTATAGCGCGCAACTTCATTTTTCTCATTTCGTTTTCTCACAAATACCCACCGGTATCCAACAGGTTTTACATCTTCTGGTGTACGGACTACAGGTCCAAAGACTTCACGTTTTGCAAGTGAGTCTAACTCAGCCTTCATGGCTTCTTTCCATTTTGGCCAATCATTCCTTTGTCGACATTCTTCGACTGATCTTGGCTCAAGATCCTTACTTTCATGCATGATATTCAATGCCACATTATATGCAAATATTTCATTGACAATTGTCTTATTTCGGTCCCATTTCTCTCCTGTAAAGACATAATTTATCGAGATCTCGTCATTTTCACAATTTTCAGGTACCTGAACGTCTTCTAGCGTTATATCAGAATTTTGGACAACTACAGGTGTCTTTACAATGTCTTTTTCAACAGGAATATTTACCTCTTTTCTCTTTCGAGGATTTTTATCTTTGGAACCGACAGGCCTGCCACGCTTCTGGCGTAAATTTGCTTTAGTGGCTATTTGTCCTACTGGGACACCAATTCGAATTGGGGCATTTTCCGCTCTGCCACGCTTCTGGCGTGAATTTGCTTCAGTGGCTACTTGTCCTACTGGGACATCAATTCGAATTGGGGCATTTTCCGCTGGTATATAAGATTTAGTTATCCTCTTTGTATCGGAAAATGCATCAGGCAATTCATTTGCTATTCTTTGCAAATGTATAATCTTTTGAACTTCTAGTTCACATTGCCCTGATCGAGGATCTAAATGCATCAACGATGATGCATTCCAATTAAGTTCCTTTCCAGGAAGCTTATTCTCTCCCCCTAATGTTGGAAATTTTGATTCATCAAAATGACAATCCGCAAACCGGGCTTTAAATACATCTCCCGTTTGTATCTCAAGATACCTCACTATAGAGGGAGAATCATATCCAACATATATCCCCAATTTTCTTTGGGGTCCCATTTTGGTACGATTAGGTGGTGCAATGGGAACATATATCGCACACCCAAATATTCTTAAATGGGAGACATTTGGCTGTTGGCCAAAAGCTAATTGCATAGGAGAGAACTGATGATAACTTGTTGGCCTCAAACGAATAAGTGCTGCAGCATGTAAAATAGCATGCCCCCAAACCGAGGTTGGGAGATTTGTTCTCATAAGCAAGGGTCTAGCAATCAATTGGAGGCGTTTAATAAGTGATTCTGCTAACCCATTTTGTGTGTGAACATAAGCTACTGAATGTTCAACACTTATTCCATTAGCCATACAATAAGCATCAAAAGCTTGGGAAGTAAATTCACCAGCATTATCAAGACGAATTGCTTTGATTGGATTTTCTGGATATTGTGCTTTTAATCGAATAATTTGAGCCAGTAATCTCGCAAACGCCAAGTTGCGAGAAGATAATAAGCACACATGTGACCATCTCGAAGATGCGTCTATCAGGACCATAAAATATCTAAAAGATCCACATGGTGGATGAATAGGTCCACATATATCACCTTGAATCCTTTCTAGGAATTCAGGGGACTCAAATCCAATCTTTACTGGTGATGACCTTAAAATTAACTTCTCTTGAGAACATGCAGCACAACAAAATTCACTAGATTTAAGAATCTTCTGGTTCTTTAGTGAATGTCCATGAGAGTTTTCAATAATTCTCCTCATCATGGTTGTTCCCGGATGACCCAATCTATCATGCCAAGTTATGAATTCATTTGGGCTAGTAAACTTCTGGTTTATAATGGCATGTGGTTCAATTGCACTAATATTGGTATAATACAACCCAGATAAAAGTGAGGGTAACTTTTCTAATATAACCTTTTTATTTAAATCATGAGTTGTGATACATAAATACTCATGATTTCCCTCCTTCATTGTTTCAATATGATATCCATTTCGGCGAATATCTTTGAAATTCAACAAGTTCCTCAGAGACTTGGTAGATAATAGTGCATTATTTATTACAAATTTTGTTCCTCCAGGAAACAAAATTATAGCTCTTCCGGAGCCTTCTATCACATTGCCCGAGCCAATAATAGTATTAACATACTCTTCTTTTGGCATAAGATGGGTAAAATATATATCACTTTTAAGAATAGTGTGCAAACTTGCACTATCCGCAAGGCAAATATCTTCTGGATATGTCCTTGCCATTTTTCTTCAAAGACAAATAATAATAATAATAATAATAAAATGAGTAGAAGTACATACACAGTAAAATTATTAACATGAATACTTAACAAACACACATATTAAACTATTCCATCATTGATCAAATAGCCAATATTTCCTTCAGGATTCTCAAAGAAATTAGATACATCATAATGAGTGGTGGAATTTTCATCATTTGAAACAAAATTTGTTTCCTTTCTTTAAAGATCAATTAGGTGCCTTGGGGTACGACAGGTACGTGACCAATGGCCCTTTCCACCACAACGAAAGCATTTATCCTCAATTAATCTATTTTTCCCATTGTTCCTTTCTTTATCCCACTTCTGGTGAGATCCTTTCTTGTGAACATAATTTCTTTTCCTTCTATAATTTTTCTTGTTATCAAAATCTTGCCATTTGCCTCTTCTGGGGTTATAATTTGCCGCATTTGCTTCAGGAAATAGGGCGGCACCAACTGGGCGCGCTTCATGATTTCTCAAAAGTAACTCATTGTTGCGATCAGCAACAAGAAGGCAAAAAATTAACTCAGAATATTTTTAATTTCTTTTTCTCGATACTGCTGCTGTAGGAGCACATTCGAGACATGGAAGGTCGAGAAAATTTTCTCTAACATATCGGGCTTGAGGAAGTATCACATGATTGTACCTTTCTTCAAGGTCTTTCTACAGATCTGCAGGATCTTTTAATGTGGGATATTCATTTTTCAATCATACTTCAAGATGACGATGAAGGAAAAATATGACTTTGGCTTTATCCTTCTGGGATGTATTATTTTCAGCCTTAATGGTATCTTCAAGATCCATTGAATCAAGATGGATTTTAGCATCTAGTATCCATAGTAAATAATTGTTTCCAAATATATCAAAAGCATTATATTCAAGATGAAAGAGTTTCGACGTAATAAAAATTTGTTACCTGGAGTCTTCCTAAAATTTCGTTAGAGCTTCGTGCTGATAACGTGTTATAAAATAACTAAATAAATAAATAAGGAAGAGATAACAAATATAAAGAATATAAAGAGAGAGAAGTAAGTATTGCAACATAAAGAGAGAGAGAATTCTTTATTGCTTTTTTTTTTTGTGTTCAAAGGCCTTAGCCTATGCTCCTATTTATACATGTGCAAGGCTTCCCTTTTTCAAACTACATTAAATTCATTCATCCTTGGAAAACTCTATCTTATAAAAAATGGGCATCCACATAAGATGTGATAAGTCATTCTTATCACAACAAAATCCTATATTGTATCCAATTATGAGACGAAGGCGCTATGCGTATTTATACCGGGATTAACTTTTGTTGTCAACTTCTTGACTAATGGATATTTGATCTAAATTTAGAAATTTCTTATAATTTTTTGCGCGTCATAAAATTCTTCTCCAAAAATCAGGCTCACATACGTTTATGTGTGTAAAGGTAAAAGAATAAATTCCTTGTGTTGGTTTCTCACCTTTTTCCTCTATTCTTGACATACATATATATAATATGAGATTTATTATTGCTTTTAAATTTGAATCTCAATTCAACTTTGAATCATATCTTACTATTTTAAACTTGAATCTTTCAAATTTATTAATCATATCATAACTCAATTTAAAATAGAATCAGTTAGGATCTCATCCAAACATAGAATTCAAATTTAGAAATAGAATAATTAATTATTCTCAAATCTTATTTAATATTCTCAATTATCATACTATTACTATATTCTTGGTGCTAGCAAAGAATATAATAATATTCTATTTGAATTAATATAATTATTTATTTGATCAAATAAAAAATAATAATTAAATAATTCTACAGCAAAGATTAGAACACTCGTTAGTGTGTGACCCCCATAGGTTCAATACTAAGCAGGTAGTAAATTAGTCATACTAAATTTACTAATCAAGGTTGGCGTCTAACAACACTCCTTAATGATCTGATAGTATGAAATAATATATTTTTACTAAGAACTCGAGAAGAACAAAGTATAATTCCTTCCATCTTTCCAGCTTTTGGTTAACCCTTAGAGTATGGTTTAATTATCAAACTCTAACTTGTTACCATTATTATAATGAATTGTGAATGACCTAAAACACTCATTTCTTCATTCATTCAATCCTCTTAACCAAGGTTGTTCCGAGGGTTACCTAAAACTGGAGGTCGATCTCGGACGAGATCTTCTGTACTGGTCGGTGCTGACGTGTCCGGCTGGTGGGAGTCGGCCGGAGCTGTTGTGTCCGACTTGTTGGACTGACTGTCTTTCTGATCCTTGGCCACCGGAGGGTGGGGCGTACCTGCAAGAGACTCCGATGCTTAAGTTAGCACGGGTATTAAGCAGGTTTTTAGTAGAATCAGAGTATGAGTTATACCTGGGTGCTCCAGTGTATTTATAATGGTGAGATGTGACCTTTTGAATAAGATAAGTTAGTTATCTTATCTTATCTTTATCTTTGAGTTGAGGTAAGCGTATCTTCAATGGAACCGCCTTTATCTCTATTAGGCTTGGGCTGCCTTAGGATTTGGGTCGTGTTCCTCTATCTGGGCCCTTTATTGGGCTCTCCTGTTGATTTGGCCGACTTCTTTTTAGAAGAAGTCGATTCGCTTGACCTGAAGAGGTCGGTCGCTTTGTCGTCAATCATCCCAGGTCGGGTAGCTCGACCCAGGGTATGAACAGTGCCCCTGCTTGAGCTCGGTCTTTTGTCGTGGTCGAGTTTATGACAAAGCCAAACTCAAGCATTTTGTCGATTTCTTCCTTTTGTAGAATTTTTGAATGTAGAACGTTTTTCCTCTAAAAAGCGCGCGTTTTTATATCAGCGCTTTGTTTTTGGGAAGGTGAGAGGGTTTAATGCCTTCATTAATTGGTATTAATTGCCCTCGTTTTCTCTTGGCTTTTATTTTGAATTTCTCAATCAAAAAACGGTTTCTCTTCTTCGCTCCTCTTCGTAACTTCTCCCTTTACTCTCTCATTTTCTGTTTCTTTTGTAGTTTCTCCCGCAACGTCTGTTCTGTTACTGCTCTCTGGGGAAAAGGGGCGATTTCCAGATTTCTCCTTCTATCTTCGCAATTTCTGCTTCGAGGGGGTGGTTTTGCTTCTGCTCTTCGGCTCTCTTTTACGGTCTTTCTTCTATTTCTCCAGGTTCGATTTTCCTTTCCCCTGTTTCTTTATATGTCTGTAGAAGTTTGATTTTTGCTCAGAGAAAGTTTGGGTCTTTCTGCTTTTACTGTGCCTGTTTGTTGCGCGTTCTGGGATTTCATCGTTTTTTGGTGCGAATCTTTTTCCCTTTTGTTGCTTGAATCTAAAAATTAGGGCTTTTGTATGTTGTCGTCGTTTCTTCTTGCGCATTTGATGGTGGTTTTTGCTTGATTCCGAAAAAGGTTTGCGTCTTTACTGTTTTTTTCTGCTTGGCATATTTGGTGTTTTGACAATGCTTTTTGCTGATAAACTGTAGAAAGGTGGCGATTTTGTGTTTTTACTTCTTTTGTTTCCTTTGAGACTTTATTTTTTTTTTGATGAGTGCCGGGACGTAAGCTGTAGAAATTTCTTAAAAACCTTGCTTTGTTACTGCCTCCAAGGGATGCTCCAGGACTTTTTGGCTTGAGTCTTGGGGTTTTCCCTTTCTGTTTATCCATCCGTCGAGATGTTTTGCCCCTCGTCCGAGATGTTTTTAAGTAATCCGCTCTCCTTTTCTTTTTGTAGGATTTAGTTGGCCTCATGTCTTCCCGAAATAACGCTGTAGAGATGCCTTCCCAGGTTCCTGAGGGTATGGCCGATTGGGTGGACTCGATGGTTCTTATGTGTGTCTCTCTGGTTGATACTGAGTTTTGCGCGTAGCTTAGGCAGTTTCATAGTGTCTGTAGTAATCCTGGTGATGAGAAGAACTATGAACTTGTCCCTCCCTCTTCTACCGAGAGAGTTTGCTTCTCTACTCGGGTTGTTGACGATCGCCCTTTTTTCTATGTTTATGACTTTTTCTTTGGTCAGCTGGGTATCACCCTTCCTTTTACTAAATTTGAGACCGACCTGTTATGGTCCTGTAATGTCGCCCCCTCTCAACTTCACCCTAATTCCTGGGGTTTCATAAAAATTTTTCAATTGTTGTGCAATGGCTTTGGTATCCCTGCTTCGCAATCCCTCTTTTTCTATCTGTTTGTCTTGACTAAGCCTGGAGTGGTAAAAAAGAAGGCAGCTTGGGTCTCCTTTCGATCTGCCCAGGAAAAGAAGGTCTTTTCCATGTTTGACGAATCATTCCGCGATTTTAAAAACTACTTTTTCAAGGTCCGAGCTGTTGAAGGAGCTCGGCCCTTTTTTCTGGATGAAAATGATGAGCCCTCCTTTCCCTTGGAATGGCAAAAAGATGTGAGGGTGTCCAGATACACGTGGAAAATGTTGGATGAGGCTGAGCGAGCTTTTGCGACTGTCTTGGAAGAACACTGGGGTCAACCTCCCCATCTCGACACAAAGAAATTTTTAACCAATCCCTCTCTTCTTCAAACTAAGCTGGGTATTTTATGTTTCCTTTTTTATCTGTTTATATTGCTTGTGAATGTCTTGTCCGACTTGCAGCTTAATTTCTTACTGTCGTGTTTTATTTGCAGAGGCAAAGAAGAATAATGAATCCATGAAAGCTTTTAAAAGAGCACAGAGGGCGACTACTGCTAGAAACATCTCCGCCAAGGCGGCTGGGGAGGGATCCTCCCAGGTGCGTGTGAAACCGTCTGTGCCGAGTTCCCCTGGGGTGAAGAAAGTGATCCCCACTCCTCGAGTTCGTCTAGCTGATCCTCCATCAACTTCTGACGCTCCTTCTAGTGCTCCTCCCAGTAAAAAATAAAAAACAGCTGAACCTTTCAATTTTGATGCTCCCGACTTCAATGCTATCGAATTTGTGGAACAGCAAATCGGTCCCTACGGTGCTCTTCCTATGGACGATGTGTCTATCCTTCGCCACCTGGAATTTATGGCCCGGAACAGTGTGAAGATGGCTTATATGGGGGCTGCTTTGTACAGGACTGCTCAGAATATTCCTCTCCATGCCACCAAAGAGTTTATGGAAGAGGCGAAGCAGGAGTTCGACCGGATGAAAGGCCTTAAGGAGGAGCTTGAAGTAAGGGTTGCTAAGTTGGAGAAGGATCTAGAGAACGAGAAGGCGAGTTCCCTTGCACTGGCGGCTTCTTTGAGGTTGGCCGAGGACACGACCATGATGCATAAAGAGAGTTACGTTACATCCTATCGGGAGGTGTCGCGCCTGAGGAGGGAGCTGGATAATGCCTGGGAAGATTATTCTGAGCTCCAAGACCATCTCGTTGGCAGCGTGACTGCTGCTTACGAGAACTTGAAGGAGCAAGTTCGGGTCATTGCTCCCGAGGCCGATCTCACCCTCTTCAGCCTGGACAACGTTGTCAGGGACGGTAAGATTGTCCCTGATGATGAGGGTGATGATGATGTTGACCCTCCCCCTGTGTCCTCTGCCAAAGTGTCGACCTCTTCTGTTCCTCCGGTTGCGCCTGATTCGGATTGCCAGATTCTGAACCAGGAGGATGGAACTGTAGATGCTGTGCCTATTTAGACTCGCCCTCCTTCTCCTTGTCCTGATGCTGCCAAGAAGGCTTCTGATGTTTGCTGATCTCTTTCTGGATATTTATGTAGTTGGCCCGGCTTGTGGGCTCTTAAAACTTTTACTTTATTGCTGACGTTTTCTAGTTGCTTGTCTAGCAACTTTATTTTGAAAAACAAAAAAGTAGCTCGCTATCCTTTTAGGGTAGATGTTGGTGGCCTCTGAGCCTTTATAACTTTGCAGATTAAAAAAGAGTAGTTTTTGTCTTGGTATCTCTTCTGCTTTCTGAGAATGTTGGAACCTTGTAGCTCGACCTCTTTGGATTTGCTTTATTGCTTGTAGCTTGGATCCTTTGAGGTTGTGACTGTGTGGGTCCGACTTGTTTCTCAGTTTTCTCTCATTTGTACGTATTTTTAGCGCTCCCTAACCAATTCCGTTGCGTTGGTCCCCTTCTAAATTATTTCTGTAATCCTCTTTTTTAGACATTTGTCAGGTCTCTTTCAGGGATTACTTTTATAACATTGTTTTGTAGGAGACCGACTTTGTTAGGTTGATCTCTTTCTAAGTTATTTTTGTAATCCTCTTTCTTGGACCTTTGTCAGGTCTCTTTCAGGGATTACTTTTATAACTTTGTTTTGTAGGAGACCGACTTTGTTAGGTCGATCTCTTTCTAAGTTATTTTTGTAATCCTCTTTCTTGGACCTTTGTCAGGTCTCCTTCAGGGATTACTTTTATAACTTTGTTTTGTAGGAGACCGACTTTGTTAGGTCGATCTCTTTCTAAGTTATTTTTGTAGTCCTCTTTCTTGGACCTTTGTCAGGTCTCTTTCAGGGATTACTTTTATAACTTTGTTTTGTAGGAGACCGACTTTGTTAGGTCGATCTCTTTCTAAGTTATTTTTGTAATCCTCTTTCTTGGACCTTTGTCAGGTCTCTTTCAGGGATTACTTTTATAACTTTGTTTTGTAGGAGACCGACTTCGTTAGGTCGATCTCTTTCTAAGTTATTTTTGTAGTCCTCTTTCTTGGACCTTTGTCAGGTCTCTTTCAGGAATTACTTCTATAACTTTTTTGTTTTGGGCTGACTTTGTTATGTCGAGCCCTTCTAAGTTAAAGTAATCCTCTTTAATAGGGTTGGCCAGACCTCTTTCCAGGGTTTACTTATAACTTGGGTTGACTTCGTCCGACTTCTGAACGTCGGCCAATCTTTAAGTTATTATTTTAGCTATCCGTAAGACCTCGTCAGGTTCTTTTTTGGATTGCTTTCGATAACTTCTTACATTATTCTGTGTTCATCTTTGCCAATTTGTAGAAAGTGGTTGGCATCTTTAGATCGTCTTTTGGGTGAATCGCGTTTTCACCTTTATCGGACGGTTATCTTTATCGTGATCGTGCAGTGAAATTATTTTTCACTTTTTGCCGATCTGTTGCTTTATAATCGGACGATGAATACTTCAGATTAATGCGTCTTGAAATCTTGTAGAATATCTAAATAAATTTTATTCAAAGAAAAGTGCGAATATATACATGTGGGAATTTTTTCATCCCTTTAAGTCGGATAGTGTCTGGGTCTCTGCCTGGTGCCTCATTAAAAAACCTTTTCAGGAAAAAGAGTGCATCCAATAATGAGATCCTCGACCTTCTCTAACTGTAGTACCTTCTTAGGTTGCAGGCGTGCCATGATCTGGGAAGCTCTCGTCCATCGAGTTCGGACAGTCTATAGTAGCCCTTCCCAAGTACTTCTATAACTCGGTAGGGTCCTTTCTAGTTTGCCGCCAGCTTTCCTTCTCCTGGTCGAGTTGTTCCAATGTCATTTTGGATTAGGATGAGATCATTCTCCGTAAAACTTCTCGGTACTACCCTTTGATTATATCTGGAAGCCATTCGACGCTTTAGAGCTTCTTCCCTGATCCGAGCTCTTTCTTGGATTTCAGGTAGTAGGTCGAGCTCTTCCCTCTGAAGTTGGGAGTTTGCTCCCTCACTGTAATGAACTACTCTAGGCGATCCTTTCTCAATCTCTACTGGAATCATTGCCTTTATTCCGTTTGCTAACCGGAAGGGGGGATTCCTTTGTGGTGGAATGTGGTGTCGTTCGTTATGCCCATAGGACCTGTGGAAGCTCTTCTGCCCAGGCTCCTTTTGCATCTTGTAATCTCCGTTTTAACCCTGCCAATATGACTTTGTTGGCGGCTTCGGCCTGTCCATTGGCTTGTGAATGTTCGATGGAGGTGTACTGGTGTTTTATATTCAAGTCAGCCACTAGTTTTCTGAAGCCTGCATCTGTGAATTGAGTGCCATTGTCTGTGGTTATTGAATATAGAACTCTGAACCTTGTGACAATGTTTCTATATAAGAATTTCCGACTTCTTTGGGCGGTGGCGTTGGCTAGGGGTTCTGCCTCGATCCACTTTGTGAAGTAATATACCCCTACTATGAGAAATTTAACTTGTCCTGATCCCTGGGGAAAGAGGCCGAGAAGATCGAGTCCCCATTTTGCAAACAGCCAAGGCGAAGTTACGCTGATGAGCTCTTCTGGCGGTGCGATGTGAAAGTCGGCATGTTTCTGACAAGGTGGACATGTCTTTACGAATTCTGTAGATTCTTTCTGTAGAGTTGGCCAATAAAACCCTGCCCGAAGTACCTTTTTAGCGAGAGCCCGTGCTCCGAGATGATTGCCACAAATGCCGCTGTGTACTTCTTCTAACACTTCCTTTGTGTGGGAGGTCGGCACGCATTTTAAAAATGGTACTGAGATGCCTCTTTTATACAGAATGTTGTTTATGATGGTGTAATATTGTGCCTCCCTTTTTAGCCTCTTTGCCTCCTTTTCTTCTGTGGGGAGTGTTCATGTTTTGAGGTAGTTGATTATGGAGGTCATCCATCCTTGGTCCTGGTCTACTATGGCTAGGATTTTTTCCTCTTCCGAGATTGACGGGCTTTGTAACATTTCCTGGATGAGACTTCTATTGTTGCCCCCTGGTTTGGTGCTGGCTGGTTTTGAGAGTGCGTCAGCTCGGGTATTTTGTTCACGGGGTATGTGGCAGATCTTATATTCTCCGATTTGTCCGAGCTGTTCCTTAGTCTTATCCAAATACTTTTTCATGGTGGGATCTTTGGCCTAATAGCTTCCTGTTATTTGTGATGTGACTACTTGCGAATCGCTGTAAATGTTGAGTTTTTGAGCTCCAACCTCTTTAGCCAGCTTCAAACCAGCTAACAATGCTTCGTATTCCACCTGGTTAGTTGAAGCTGGGAACCCGAACTTGAGGGAGAGCTCAACTTGGGTTCCTTGGTTGCTTTCTATTATCACGTCTGTGCCGCTTCCAGTTTTATTTGAAGAGCCGTCCACATATAGATTCCATTCTGTGAGGGTTTCCAGGGCATCTGTGAATTCTGCGATAAAGTCGGCCAGATACTGTGATTTGATGGCCGTCCGAGCTTCATATTGGAGGTCGAACTCTGACAGCTCAACTGCCCATTGTAGAATTCTGCTTGCTAAATCTGTTTTCTACAATATTCTTTTTAAGGGCTGGTCAGTTCGAACCTTGATGGTGTGAGCCTGGAAGTAAGGGCGGAGTCGTCAAGATGTTAGGATGAGAGTATAGGCAAATTTTTCTATTTTCTGGTAGTTCAGCTCGGATCCCTGCAGTGCTTTGCTAATGAAGTAGACGGGTTGTTGTCCATTTTTGTCCTCTCTGACTAGTGCTGAGGCTATTGCCCGGCTTCCTACTGCGAGATACAATATAAGTGGTTCTCCTTCTCGTGGTCGAGATAGGATAGGTGGCTGTCCTAAGAACTTCTTAAAGTCTTGGAAGGCTTGCTCACATTCTGTCGTCCATTCGAACTGTTTTCCCTTTCTTAAGGTAGCATAGAAGGGGAGAGATCTTATTGCGGCTCCTGCTAAGAATCGGGATAGGGCGGCCAATCTCCCATTGAGTTACTGTACTTCTTTGACACATGTTGGGCTTTTCATGCTGAGTATGGCCTGAAATTTGTCTGGATTTGCTTCAATTCCTCTTTGTGTGAGCATGAAACCTAAGAATTTGCCCGCTTCTACTGCAAAGGTACATTTCACGGGATTGAGTTGCATGCCATGCTTCCTTATGGTGTCGAACACTTTGGCTAGGTCAGATAATAATGTCTCTTCGCTTTGTGTTTTTATTAGCATGTCGTCCACGTATACTTCCATGATCTTTCCGATGTGATCCGAGAAGACTTTATTCATTAGCCTTTGATAAGTAGCTCCTGCATTCTTGAGACCAAAAGGCATCACAATGTAGCAGTAGTTTGCTTTCGGTGTTAAGAACGAGGTCTTTTCTTGATCTGGTGGATACATGGAGATTTGGTTGTACCCCGAGTATGCGTCCATAAACAAGAGATATCTATATCCGGAGGAGGCATCTACCAGAGCGTCAATACTTGGGAGTGGGTATGGATCTTTTAGACAAGCTTTGTTGAGATCGGTGTAATCGGTGCACATTTGCCACTTCCCATTTGATTTTTTCACAAAGACGACGTTGGCTAGCCATAGTGGGTATTTGACTTCTCTTATGAATCCTGCTTCCAGTAGGTCTTGTACTTGTTCTTCCACAGCCTGGGATCGCTCTGGCCCAAGTTTTCTTTGTCTCTGCTGCACCGGCCGAGATCCTGGATAGACCGCCAATTTGTGACACATTAGCTTAGGATCTATGCCTGGCATATCTGCGGCTTTCCACGCGAATAGGTCAACATTATCTCGTAAGAATTGTATCAGTAATTCTTTTGAATCTCCTCTTAGGTTTGTGCCGATGTTAGTTGTTTTTTCTGAGGTGTCCCCGATCTGAATCTTCTCTATCTCACCTTCTGGCTGTGGACGAAGCTCTTCTCGTCATTGAATTCCTCCCAACTCGATTGTGTGGAACTCTTCTCCTCTGCCTCTGAGGTTTAGGCTTTCGTTATAACAGCGACGTGCCATCTTTTGATCTGCTTTTATCGTGGCTATCCCTTTCATAGTTGGGAATTTCATACATAGATGTGGGGTTGAGACTATTGCACCGAGTTGGTTGAGTGTTGTCCGACCTATAAGAGCATTGTAAGCTGAACTTACATCGACCACGATGTAGTCTATTTTGAGGGTCCTGGATTGGTTCCCTTTTCCGAAGGTTGTATGTAGTGGTATGTATCCCAGTGGTTGAACCGGTGTATCTCCTAGTCCGAACAGACTGTTTGGATATGCTTTAAGTTCTTTTTCTTCTAAGCCGAGTTTATCGAAGGCTGTTTTGAATAAAATGTCGGCAGAACTCCCTTGGTCTATTAAGGTGCGGTGTAGATTGGCGTTTGCCAATATGATGGTGATGACCATGGGATCGTCGTGTCCTGAGATGATGCCGGATGCGTCCTCTTTAGTGAATGTTATTGCCGGGATGTTGAGTGCTTCCTCCTTTCCCTCGACATGATATACTTCTTTGAGATATATTTTGTGAGATGATTTGGAGGTCCCACCTCCTGTAAATTCGCCATGTATCATGTGGACATGTCTCTCTGGTGTCCGAGGTGATCGTTCAGTTCATTCGGTATCTTCATCCATTCGTCTCTTTCTTTGATCATCCTCTCGGGTGGCCAGAAATCGATCTAATTTTCCTTCTCTCACCAATTTTTCTATGATATTTTTTAAGTCGAAGCATTCGTTGGTGGAGTATCCTCGATGGTATTCACAATATTCCTTCTGGTTTCCTCCTCCTCTTTTGCCTTTGAGTGGTCGTGCTGGGGGAATTTTTTCTGTGTGGCAGACTTCTTTGTATACGTCGACCAAGGATGCCCTGAGAGGAGTGTAATTATGGTATTTTTTGATTTTGTCCCCTTGTCGATCTTATTTTCTCTTGGATTCCTTGTCTTTGTCTAGGTAGGGGGCCCCTAATTTTGAGGTCTCTCCTAACCGAGCGTTTTCTTCCATGTTGATGTATTTTTCTGCTCATTCCTGTACTTCGTCTAAGGAGGTCGGGTACTTTTTTTATATAGACTGGCTGAAAGGTCCCTCTCGTAGGCCATTGATGAGTCCCATGATAGCGGCCTCCGTTGGTAAACTTTGTATGTCCATGCACGTTTTTTTGAATCTCTCCATGTAGTTGCGGAGGCTCTCCCGATCTCCTTGTTTGATCCCTAGTAAACTGGGAGCGTGCTTGGCCTTATCTTTCTGGATGGAGAATCTGGCTAGGAATTTTTTAGCTAGGTCGTCAAAGTTTGAGATGGACTTTGGAGGTAGGTTGTCAAACCATCGGATTGCTATTTTTGTGAGAGTTGTTGGAAAGGCTTTACAGCGAACAGTATCTGGGGCGTCGGTGAGGTACATTCTACTTCTGAAGTTGCCAAGGTGGTGGTTGGGGTCCGTGGTGCCATCATACAGGGTCATATCCGGGAGTTTGAAGTCCTTTGGAATTTTGGTTTTCATGATTTTCCTGGTGACCGGGTCTTGCTCTTTGCGTGAACTTTCTTCGAGATTGGTCCGAGGGGCTTTTTCTTTGAGATCGGCTTCCAATTGTTGTAGTTTTTCTTCCAACTCTCGACGTCGCCGCACCTCTCTTTGTAGGTCTTTTTCGATTTCTCGTTGTTGTTGGGTTTCTTTTTCAAGTTGTTTTAGGCGATCTAGGAGCGCTTCTATTGCCCCTGAATTTGGTGATTCTTTGTCCTTGTTGGTTTCTGGGGTATCTTGTAGTGTGACATCCGCGTTCTTGTGCGGTGTTCTCTCTTTCAGACCTGAATTGTGGTCGTTGTCATGGTCGTCCGCCATGGTGATGGGATGACTTCCAGGTTCCCCGGCAACGGCGCCAATGTTCCGAGGGTTACCTGAAACTAGAGGTCGATCTCGGACGAGATCTTCTGTACTGGTCGGTGCTGACGTGTCCGGCTGGTGGGAGTCGGCCGGAGCTGTTGTGTCCGACTTGTTGGACTGACTGTCCTTTTGATCTTTGGCCACCGGAGGGTGGGGGGTACCTGCAAGAGACTCCGATGCTTAAGTTAGCACGGGTATTAAGCAGGTTTTTAGTAGAATCAGAGTATGAGTTATACCTGGGTGCTCCAGTGTATTTATAATGGTGAGATGTGACCTTTTGGATAAGATAAGTTAGTTATCTTATCTTATCTTTATCTTTGAGTTGAGGTCAGCGTATCTTCAATGGAACCACCTTTATCTCTATTAGGCTTGGGCTGCCTTAGGATTTGGGTCGTGTTCCTCTATCTGGGCCCTTTATTGGGCTCTCCTGTTGATTTGGCCCACTTCTTTTTAGAAGAAGTCGATCCGCTTGACCTGAAGAGGTCGGTCGCTTTGTCGTCAATCATCCCAGGTCGGGTAGCTCGACCCAGGGTATGAACAAAGGTTTTATTCATCTCAGTCATTATAATCATAGAGTTCAAACTCTTTATCGAGAGTTGACGGATTCCTTATTGACAAATCTTAATTCTACAAGTATTTAAATCATACCCAATATCCATTCAACTAGTACCCTAGGGTATTAGGTGTCCGGAATCAAAGCATAATAAATACATAGTTAATTACTATAATTGTCACAGGTCAAAGGAAACTCTATTACCATGTTCATCTTGAGAATATCCTATTGACAAATATGTGGTAATTATAATCATTAGCAATTTTCAAAGTGAGTCAGTTCAATGGTCATATCTCTATATGCACTATCTATATATATATAATTTAATAAAAGAGATCTATTAATCTTCATCCAATGAAGACCATTATATATATATATATATATATATATATATATATATATATATATATATATATATATATATATATATATATTTTGATCTTTTCGGATTATAATGTCCTTTTTAATAATCCTATGACCAAGAACAATTTAGATTAAATTATAAAAGATTTATTTCTCAATATTATGATCACTATTACAATGATAAATCTCTAAATTTAATCAATGACTTTATTGTATTAACATTTTAATATAATAACAATAACAAATTATTTGACACATGATTGATTGGATTGTGGTCATACTATTTATTCCCAACAATTACTTTTGAAAATGGTATGGGAACTTGCACTATCCGTAAAGCAAACATCTTCACTATATGTTTTTGCCATTTTTTTCAAAGACAAATAATAATAATAATAAAATGAGTAAAAATATATCTGCAGTAAAATTATTTTCTTGATTGAAATCGTTTTTCTGAGTATTGTACATAGTATCATATACAAAAAATTTTATTATTATTACTATTTTAGTACTTAGCACATTTAGTAATTTTCAAATTTATAAATATAAATATTTTATTAAATATTATTTATATACATCACACTTGAAATTCAAATATATATGGAATAAAACTTAAAAGTTTTTTACATTATTTATTTACATAAGTAGTAAACCCAAATATCAAACTTTTCCATCATTGATCAAATGACCAATATTTCTTTCAGGATCCTCAAAGAAATTAGATACTTCATAATGAGTGGTGTAATTTTCAGCAACATCTTTTGAAACAAAATTCGTCTCCTTTCCTTTGTCGTCCTTTTTTCAAGAATACTTGATAAAGATCAACTAGATGTCTCGAGGTACGACAGGTATGCGACCAATGGCCTTTTCCACCACAATGGAACATTTATCCTCTGTTGATTTATTTTACCCATTTTTTTCTTTATCCCACTTTTGGTGAGATTCTTTCTTGTGAACATAATTTTTCTTCATTCCATAATTTTTTTTGTTATTAAAACCTTGCCATTTACCTCTTCTAGGGTAATAATTTGCTGCATTTGCTTCAGGAAATGGAGCAGCGCCAGCTGGGTGCGTTTTATAATTTTTTAAAAGCAACTCATTGTTGTGTTCAGCAATAAGAAGGCAAGAAATTAGCTATGAATATTTTTTAAATTCTTTTTCTTGATACTACTGCTGCAGGAGCACATTCGAGGCATAGAAAGTCGAGAAAATTTTCTCTAATATGTCATTATCAATTATCTTTTCCCTACATAATTTCATTCATGAGATAATTCGAAACATTGCTGAATTGTATTCATTTATGGATTTAAAATCCTATAAATGTAAGTACGTCTACTCATATCAGGTTTGAGAAAGTATCACTGTCTTTTGATGATTATACCTTTCTTTAAGGTTTTCCACAGATTTGTAGGATCTTTTAGTATGAGATATTTATTTTTCAATTCTTTGTCAAGATGACGACGAAGGAAGATCATGGCTTTGACTTTATTCTTCTGGTATGCATTATTTTCAGCCTTAATGGTATCTCTTAGATCCATTGAATCGAGATAGATTTTGGCATCTAGTATCCATGATAAGTAATTGTTTTCAGATATATCAAGAGCATTAAATTCAAGATGAGAGAGTTTCGACATAATGAAAATTTATTACCTGAGTCTTCCTAAATTTTGATAAGAGTCTCATGCTAATAACGTGTTATAAAATAAATAAATAAGGAAGAGGAAATAAAGGGCAAATGACACATATACACCAAATGGGGCTGGATATTACATAATTCTACCAAAGTAAAAAACGTTATAAGGATCACCCAAAAGCAGTATCCTTTGTAATTCGAATGAGCTCAATTCGAATTATACAAAGCAATAGTAATTTGAATTAGACAAAGTCGAATTACATGTGACCATGGTAATTCGAATCACCTTGATTCGAATTATGCATGTGATGCGTGAGCATCTTGTCTATCTTTTCCTAGTGAATTTGCATCTAATTTATTGAATTTAATTAAGAATTAATTATATTTTAGCCACATGGATGCTATTTTGAGTTTTGTGTAAATTTATTTATTTTAGGTAGCATTCGGATGGATTTGATGAAGTTCTGCAGAGAAAGAGAAGAAACCAAGGAGATGATCAGCGAATACCGACGTAGACGCATGGCTCACGCGACCGCGCGGAATGGAGGAAATCGCAATGACGCGATTGCGTGCCTGACGCGAACGCGTGGACTAGAATCTGCACAAATGATGCGAACATGTGGACGATGCGGACGCGTCACATAAGCGATCTGCAGAATTAATAGAAAATGCTGGGGGCGATTTCTGGGCTATTTTGACCCAGTTACCAGCCCAGAAAATACAGATTAGAATCTGCAGAATGGACAATTCAAGTGGTCCCCATCCATCCATTGAAGATTTGATTATTTAAATTAATTCAAATTTTAATCCTAGGAAAGATATTATTTTAATTTTTAGTTTTAGATATTAGATTTTAAATTTATTAGAATTAGTTATAAAAAGGGATCTGAGGCCATCAGATTGGCACACTGTACATTTTACCTGAATCTTTATTTTCTACTCTGAACTATGAGCAACTAATCCTCCACTGTTAAGGTTAGGAGCTCTATCTATTTCTATGGATTAATTTTATTGCTTTTTCTATTTTAATTTATGTATGGATTTATAATTTAAGAATTGTTTTCGCTCTTTATCTTATGAATTTGGGTGGAACGGAAGTATGACCCTCTTTCTATTTGAGTTCTTGTAAAACTTGGAAAAGCTCTTTACTTGAACAACAGTTTGAAAACATATTCTCCTAAATTTTAATTATCTGAATTTAACGAGATACGTGACATATAATCCTTTTATTTTTGGGTAATTAGAGTTTTTGTGGCATATAAACTGGAATTTGATCTAGAAATTCTAATTGGAATTAATTGACCAAGAAATTGGCTGTTAACGAATTTTAGAGGAGACTAGGAAGGTCTAAGGAATTAGGGTCTAGTCACATATAGTTTGCCATAAATTAAATCCTACATAATTAAAATAGTCAGTAAGAAAAGTTAATCCAGAAAAATAGATAACTCTGAAGCCTTAACTGTTTTCTCGCATATTTTATTCCCAATTTATTTATTTGTCTTTCTTTAATATTTTTTTATATTATTTAATATCTTTTATATTGCATCTCAACACTCCTTTCTGTTTGTCTAACTAAGCCAAATCAATTAACCATTGTTGCTTAATCCATCAATCCTCGTGGGATCGACCCTTACTCACGTAAGGTATTACTTGGTACGACCCGGTGCACTTGCCGGTAAATTTGTGGGTTACAAAATACCGCACCAAGTTTTTGGCGCCGTTGCCGGGAATTGACTGTAATTAACAACTATAAGTTGTTTGATTATTTAGATTAGGCGTTTTAATTTTAATTAGTTCTATTTTATTATTATTAATTTTTATTTTTTATTTTTTTTATTTTATTTCCCGTACAGTTTGTTCGTCCCCCCTATTTCCCTACGTCCTTTTGCTTTGATCTTTCTTTCTTTTTTTCCTTAGTTCGTTTTTATTTGTATATTTTATTATTTCATTTTTATTTCTTTCTATTTTTACTTTCTTTTATTTTTGTTTACTTCCATTATTTTATTTTCTCTTTCTACATTTTATTAGTTTTATTTTATTTTTATCTTTAAAAAAATAAAAAAAATAAAAAAAAATATATTTTAGTATTAATATTTTTTTTTAATTTCTGAAATTAAGTTTGATGTTACCTAATTGATTTTATTTTAATTTTTCTGTTTATTTTTTTCTTTTAAATTTTCGAAACTTTTATTTATTTTCAATTATTATTTTCGATATTTTATTTATTTATTTAGTTAGTATTTTTATTTTATTATTTTACATAGGTTACCTCACTGGGACTTCTCTGCACTCTGACGTAGAGAGTTCCATTTTTTTCTTGTTTTCTGCTTGTGTATGCGCAGGAATAGAGACAAAGAACATCTCTTAGACTTTGATCCTGAACCTGAAAGAACTTTTAGGCGACGTTTACAACAAGCAAGACTTTACAAGGCTGCAGAATCCACTATGGCAAATAATAATGCTAATGCCAATGTGGTAAATCCGAATGGGGATAATCAGCAGAGAAGAGTGCTTGGCTCTTATTCTGCCCCTACTGCGGATCTCTATGAAAAAAGCATTGTGGTGCCTCCTATAACTGCAAACAACTTTGAATTGAAGTCACAATTGGTCACCCTGGTGCAACAAAATTGCCAATATCACAGACTTCCTCATGAAGATCCGAATCAGTTTATTTCTGATTTTCTGCAGATATGTGATACTGTGAAGACAAATGGAGTGAACCCAGAGGTGTACAAACTCATGCTTTTTCCATTTGCTCTGAGGGATAAAGCAAAGCTATGGCTAGATTCCCAACCCAAGGAGAGTTTGGATACTTGGGAAAAGGTTGTTACTGAGTTTCTTACTAAAATTTTCCCACCTAAGAAGTTGACTAAGCTTAGGTTGGAGGTTCAGACCTTCAGACAGAAGGATGGTGAAACTCTTTATGAAGCTTGGGAGAGATACAAGCTACTGACTAGGCAATGCCCTCCAGACATGTTCTCCAAATGGACCCAGCTGGATATCTTTTATGAAGGCTTGGGTGAGATGTCCAAGATGAGCTTAGATTTGTCTGCAGGTGGTTCATTACACAAGAAGAAGACACCAGAGGAGACTATTGAGCTGATTGAATTGGTTGCAAGCAACCAATATTTATACTCATCTAATAGGAATCCTGTGAACTCTGAGGCCGCTCAGAAGAGAGGCATGTTGGAAGTAGAAGCTGTTAATGCTCTTCTTGCTCAGAACAAGCTTATGTCTCAGCAGATAAATCTACTTACTCAACAGATGGGTGGCATGCAAGTCTCAGCTATCAACACTCAAAATCCACCCCAAGAGACCTCCTATGACATAGCAGGTAATTTTGTGCAAAATGATAATTATGATTATGCTCAACCTTCTTCTGAACAGGTGAATTACATGGGGAGTGGCCCTAGGAATCCCAACAATGATCCATATTCTAAGACATACAACCAGGGATGGAGAAATCACCCGAACTTTGGGTGGAGGGACTAACCTCAGAAACCTCAGAACTTCAACAGTAGTTCTCAGGGCGGTTTCCAGCAGAACAATGATTTGGAAGCAATATTGACAGGTTTTAGACAGGAAACCAGATCATCCATCAAGAACCTGGAGATTCAAATGGGTCAATTAGCCACAAAGGTTAATGAAATTGATCAGAGGACCACTAATAGCCTTCATGGTAACACAATTCCAAATCCAAGAGAGGAATGCAAGGCTATCACCGTAATAAGTGAACAAGTGGCAAGTACAGAAGCACAAGTTATACAGAAAACCATAGCCTCCATTAGAAACTTAGAGGTGCTAGTGGGCCAACTGAGCAAGCAAATACTTGAGAGGTTTGCAAGTACATTTCAAGGTGATACAGTGGTGAACCCAGGAGAAGATTGCAAGGGTATTCAATTAAGAAGTGGTAAAGTAGCTGGGTCTGAGACCAAGGCCAATGAAGAGCTAGTTGAAAAGGAAGCTCCAGAGGAGAAGAAGGAAGAAGTAGAACACGCCCCTCCAAAGCGTGCGGACAACCCATTCCCAGACTCTTTTGACACTTATCCTACTTTGCCAAAGGCTCTTGAGTACAAGCCTAAAATGCCATATCCTCAGAGATTTCAAAAGGAGACCAAGGACAAACAGTTTTCAAAGTTCTTGGAAGTCTTCAGAAAGTTGCAAATCAATATTCCTTTTGCTGAGGTTTTGGAACAAATGCCTCTCTTTGCCAAGTTCATGAAGGAGCTATTGTCAAAGAAGAAGTCTTTAAAGGGGGATGAGATAGTGGTCCTGACTAAAGAATGTAGTGCCATCATTCAGAATAACTTACCAAAGAAGATGCCAGATCCAGGGAGCTTTCAAATTCCATGCACCATTGGGAGCACAACCTTTGAGAAAGCGTTATGTGATCTGGGAGCAAGCATCAATTTAATGCCCTTGTCTGTGATGAAGAAGCTGTAGATCCAAGAGGCACAACCCACAAAGATAGCATTACAGATGACGGATAAATCTATGAAGCCTTCATACAGATTAGTGGAGAATATCTTGGTCAAAGTAGGTAAGTTCTTCCTCCCAGCAGATTTTGTGATTCTTGATACAGGGGAGGATGAGAATGCCTCTATAATTCTAGGAAGACCATTCCTAGCCACTGGAAGAGCTCTGATTGATGTAGAAATGGGTGAATTAGTGCTTAGAGTGCATAATGAGCAACTGGTCTTTCATGTCTTCAAAGATGTGCATTCAACAGGTGAAGAAGAGAGTTGCATGCAGGCTGAGCTTATTGATCCAAACCTTCAAGAACCCCCTGATGATGCACAGCAGAATTTGCAACTCAAACCTCCTGTGGTGACAACCGATAAAATTCTGCCTGACATCAAACCTAAGTTTGGTGTTGGAAATGCATCATCCACCAAGGAGGAGGTTCCCAAAAAGAAGAAAGTACCTAGAGGATGGAGAAACAAAAACATCCCCACTGAAGGTTTCTCCCCAGGAATGAAGGTGGTGTTGACCAGCAATCCAGCATGGGTTTATACAGTAATCAGAATCCTCTCTCTGGAGCATATTAAGCTACGTTATGGAGACACAGGAAAGAAGTTCAAAGTAAGGGGTGAAGAGCTGAGCCCCTATGATCCTCCTCCTTAGAGGAGCTGACCGTCAAGTTAATGACGATAAAGAAGCGCTTGTCGGGAGGCAACCCGATAATTTCGTATCCTTAGCTATTTTTCGTAGTAGTAATTTTCTTAGTTATTTTATTTTATTTTTATTGAGTTCTTACTAATTTTCTGATCATGCAGCTATGTTCTTCTAGGAACCGAACACCTCAAGCTATTTTTCAAAAAAAAAAGGAGGCACACGACGCGCAAGCATCATTGACGCGAACGCGTCAATCATGTGTGCGTGAAAAATAAATTTGACAGAGAGTTGCGAGGGAGTGGTGCTGGAATAGTGCCTTTAGCATAAATTGTTCCACGCGGCCGTGTCGATGACGCGCTTGCGTCATGTGGAAAAACTGCCTCTCACGCGTCCGCGTCGCTCACGCGAACGCGTGACCTGCTTAATGATGCTTGATGCACGAAATTGTGATACATATCCATGGCTTCAAAGGCTTGGTACTCTGATCTAGTTTTATTGTCTGTCACAACTTCGATACAACTAACCAGCAAGTGTACTGGGTCGTCCAAGTAATAAACCTTACGTGAGTAAGGGTCGATCCCACAGAGATTGTTGGCTTGAAGCAAGCTATGGTCACCTTGCAAATCTCAGTCAGGCGGATTTAAACATGATACTTTATTAGATTAAAATAAACAATAAAAGGGATAGAGATACTTATGTAATTCCTTGGTAGGAATTTCAGATAAGCGAATGGAGATGCTTTTCGTTCCTCTGAACCTCTGCTTTCCTGCTATCTTCATCTAATCAGTCTTATTCCTTTCCATGGCTGGCTTTATGTGATACATCACCACTGTCAATGGCTACTTTCGGTCATCTCACGGAAAAATGATCCAATACCCTGTCACGGCACGGCTAATCATCTGGAGGCATCACCCTTGTCAATGGCTTCATCTTATCCTCTCAGTGAATAATATGCTCACGCACCCTGTCACGGCACGGCTATTCATCTGTCGGTTCTCGATCATGCTGGAATAGGATTTACTATCCTTTTGCGTCTGTCACTAACGCCCTGCAATCGCGAGTTCGGAGCTCGTCACAGTCATTCAATCATTGAATCCTACTCGGAATACCACAGACAAGATTTAGACCTTCCGGATTCTCTTGAATGCCGCCATCATTCTAGCTTACGCCACGAAGATTCTGGTTGGGAGATCTAAGAGATGTTCATTCTAGCTTATTTCATGTAGAACGGAAGTGTTTGTCAGGCACGCGGTCATAAGGGAGAAGGATGATGAGCGTCACACATAATCATCACCTTCATCACGTTCTTGGGTGCGAATGGATATCTTAGAAGCGAAATAAGAAGAATTGAATAGAAAATAGTAGTACTTTGCATTAATCTTTGAGGAACAGCAGAGCTCCACACCTTAATCTATGGAGTGTAGAAACTCTACCGTATGAAAATACATAAGTGTAGGTCCAGGCATGGCCGAGAGGGCCAGCCCCCTAAACGAGATCAATAGTCTCCTAAGATGAACAATGGAATAAAACTGAGACCAAAGATGCCTAATACAATAGTAAGAGGTCCTATTTATAATAAACTAGTTACTAGGGTTTACATGAGTAAGTAATTGATGAATAAATCCACTTTCGGGGCCCACTTGGTGTGTGTTTGGGCTGAGCCTGAGTGTTGCACGTGCAGAGGTCATTTGTGGAGTTGAACGCCAGTTTCTGTGCCAGTTTGGGCGTTCAACTCTGGTTTTGGATCCTTTTTTGGCGTTGGACGCCAGATTTGGGCAGAAGGCTGGCGTTGAACGCCAGTTTACGTCATCAATTCTTGGCCAAAGTATGGACTATTATATATTGCTGGAAATCCCTGGATGTCTACTTTTCGACGCAATTGGAAGCGCGCCATTTTGAGTTTTGTAGCTCCAAAAAATCCACTTTGAGTGCAGGGAGGTCAGAATCCAACAGCATCAGCAGTCCTTTTTCAACCTCTGAATCTGATTTCTGCTCAAGTCCCTCAATTTCAGCCAGAAAATACCTGAAATCACAGAAAAACACACAAACTCATAGTAATATCCAGAAATGTGAATTTAACACAAAATCTATTAAAAACATCCCTAAAAGTAACTAGATCCTACTAAAAACATACTAAAAACAATGTCAAAAAGCGTATAAATTATCCGCTCATCACAACACCAAACTTAAATTGTTGCTTGTCCCCAAGCAACTGAAAATCAAAATAGGATAAAAAAGAATAGAATATACTATAAATTCCAAACTATCAATGAAACAGAGCTTCAATCATATGAGCGGGACTTATAGTTTTTTGCCTCTTGAATAGTTTTGGCATCTCACTTTATCCATTGAGGTTCAGAATGATTGGCATCTATAGGAACTTCAGATTTCGAATAGTGTTATTGACTCTCTTAGTTCAGTATGATGATTCTTGAACACAGCTTCTTTATGAGTCTTGGCCGTGGCCCTAAGCACTTTGTTTTCCAGTATTACCACCGGATACATAAATGCCACAGACACATAATTGGGTGAACCTTTTCAGATTGTGACTCAGCTTTGCTAAAGTCCACAATTAGAGGTGTCCAGGGTTCTTAAGCACACTCTTTGTTTTTGCTTTGGACCTTGACTTTAACCGCTCAGTCTCAAGTTTTCACTTGACACCTACACGCCACAAGCACATGGTTAGGGACAGCTTGGTTTAGCCGCTTAGACCAGGATTTTATTCCTTTAGGCCCTCCTGTCCACTGATGCTCAAAGCCTTGGGATCCTTTTTATTTGCCCTTGCCTTTTGGTTTTAAGGGTTATTGGCTTTTTCTGCTTGCTTTTTCTTTTTTCTTTCTATTTTTTTTTATATTCTTTTTTTTTTTTCGCCCCTTTTTTTTTTTCTGCAAGCTTTGTTCTTTGCTGCTTTTTCTTGCTTCAAGAATCATTTTTATGATTTTTTAGATTATCAAATAACATGTCTCCTAGTCATCATTCTTTCAAGAGCCAACATATTTAACATTCTTAAACAACAACTTCAAAAGATATATGCACTGTTCAAGCATACATTCAGAAAATAAGAAGCATTGTCACCACATCAATATAATTAAGCTAAGTTCAAGGATAAATTCGAAACTCATGTACTTCTTGTTCTTTTGAATTAAAACATTTTTCATTTAAGAGAGGTGATGGATTCATAGGACATTTATAACTTTAAGACAAAGTTACTAACTACTAATGATCATGTAATGAGGACACAAACATAGATAAGCACATAACCTAGAAAACGAAAAACAGAGAAAGTAAGAACAAGGAATGAGTCCACCTTAGTGATGTCCTTGAGCTCTTCTATGTCTCTTCCTTGCCTTGGCTGCTCCTCCTTCATTGCTTTTAGATCTTCTCTGATTTCATGAAGGATGATGGAGTGCTCTTGATGTTCCACCCTTAGTTGCTTCCAATAATTGCGTGGAAGAAAATGTATCCCCTGAGGTATCTCAGGGATCTCTTGATTTGCAGTCAAATGTTCTACCACTGAGCTATAGACCCTTGATGGAAGCTTTTGTCTTCCCTTTCCTCTTTCTAGAGGTTTCTCTGGCCTTAGGTGCCATCAATGGTTATGGAAAAAACAAAAAAGCTATGCTTTTACCACACCAAACTTAGAATGTTACTCGCCCTCGAGCAAAAGAAGAAAGAATAGAAGAATAAGAAGAAGATATGGAGGAGATAGATGGGAGTGTGTATTCGGTCATATGGGTGGGATTGGGTGAGAGAGAGATGTTGAATTTTGAAGGTAGTGGGTGTATGGATGTGAGTGGTAAATGGAAAGTAGAAGGGATGATCATGAATGGGAAGAGAGATGATGAGGTAGGTGGAGATCCTGTGGGGTCCACAGATCCTGAGGTGTCAAGGCATTTACATCCCTGCACCAATTTAGGCATGTAAAATGCCCTTGCACACAACTCTGGGCGTTCAGCGCCAGGTTGGTGGCCATTTTGGGCGTTCAACGCCCCTTTGCTGCCATTTCTGGCGTTGAACGCCAGAACCATGCTTGTTCTGGGCGTTCAGCGCCAGGATGCTCCCATTCTGGGCGTTCAGCGCCAGAACTATGCTCTGTTCTGGCGTTTGAACGCCAGACAGATGCTCCTCCAGGGTGTGATTTTTCTTCTGCTGTTTTTGATTCCATTTTTTGAATTTTTTTGTTTATTTTGTGACTCCACATGATCATGAACCTAAGAAAACATGAAAAACAATAAAAATAAGAATTAGATAAACATTGGGTTACCTCCCAACAAGCGCTTCTTTAATGTCAATAGCTTGACAGTGGGCTCTCATGGAGCCTCACAGATGTGCAGAGCTTTGTTGAGACTCTCCAACACCAAACTTAGAGTTTGGATATGGGAGTTCAACACCAAACTTAGAGTTTGGTTGTGGCCTCCCAACACCAAACTTAGAGTTTGACTGTGGGGGCTCTGGTTGACTCTTCTTTGAGAGAAGCTTTTCATGCTTCCTCTCCATGGTTGCAGAGGGAGATCCTTGAGTTTTGAATACAAGGGAGTTCTCATTCCATTGAAGGACTATTTCACCTCTGTCAACATCAATCACAGCTCTTGCTGTGGCCAGGAAAGGTCTTCCTAGGATGATGGATTCATCCTCTTCCTTTCCAGTATCCAGGACTATGAAATCAGTAGGTATGTAAAGGCCCTCAACCTTTACTAATACATCTTCTACTTGTCCATAAGCCTGTCTTCTTGAGCTGTCTGCCATCTCTAGTGAGATTTTAGCAGCTTGCACCCCATAGATTCCCAGTTTCTCTATTACAGAGAGGGGCATGAGGTTTATACTTGAACCAAGGTCACACAGAGCTTTAAAGATCATGGTGCCTATGGTACAAGGTAATATGAACTTTCCAGGATCCTGTCTCTTCTGAGGCAATGTCAGTTGATCCAGATCACTTAGTTCATTGATGAACAAGGGAGGTTCAACTTCCCAAGCATCAATGCCAAACAATTTGGTATTCAGCTTCATGATTGCACCAAGAAACTTGGCAGTTTGCTCTTCAGTGACATCCTCATTCTCTTCAGAAGAGGAATACTCATCAGAGCTCATGAAGGGTATAAGGAGGTTCAATGGAATCTCTATGGTCTCTAGATGAGCCTCAGAGTCCCTTGGTTCCCCAGAGGGAAGCTCCTTATTGATCACTGGACGTCCCAGGAGGTCTTCCTCTTTGGGATTCATGTCCTCTCCTCTCCTCACAGGTTCGGCCAGGGCACTTATGTCAATGGCCTTGCACTCTCCTTTTGGATTCTCTTCTGTATTGCTTGGGAGAGTACTAGGAGGGATTTCAGTGATCCTTTTACTCAGCTGGCCCACTTGTGCTTCCAGATTTCTAATGGAAGACCTTGTTTCATTCATGAAACTTACAGTGGCCTTAGATAGATCAGAGACTAGATTTGCTAAATTAGAAGCATTTTGTTCAGAGTTCTCTGTTTGTTGCTGAGTTGATGATGGAAAAGGTTTGCTATTGCTAAACCTGTTTCTTCCACCATTATTAAAGCCTTGTTGAGGCTTTTGATCCTTCCATGAGAAATTTGGATGATTTCTCCATGTTGAGTTATAGGTGTTTCCATAAGGTTCACCTAAATAATTTACCTCTGCTATTGCAGGGTTCTCAGGATCATAGGCTTCTTCTTCAGAAGATGCCTCTTGAGTACTGTTGGATGCAGCTTGCATTCCATGCAGACTCTGAGAAATCATATTGACTTGCTGAGTCAATATTTTGTTCTGAGCCAATATGGCATTCAGAGTATCAACCTCAAGAACTCCCTTCTTCATAGGCGTCCCATTGATTACAGGATTCCTTTCAGAAGTGTACATGAACTGGTTATTAGCAACCATGTCAATGAGTTCTTGAGCTTCTGCAGGCGTTTTCTTTAGGTGAATGGATCCACCTGCAGAAGTGTCCAGTGACATCTTTGATAGCTCAGATAAACCATCATAGAATATATCCAGGATGGTCCATTCTGAAAGCATGTCAGAAGGACACTTTTTGGTCAACTGTTTGTATCTTTCCCAAGCTTCATAGAGAGATTCACCTTCTTTCTGTCTGAAGGTTTGAACATCAGCTCTAAGCTTGCTCAGCTTTTGAGGAGGAAAGTACTTGGCTAAGAAAGCCGTGACCAGCTTATCCCAAGAGTTCAGGCTGTCTTTAGGTTGAGAATCCAACCATAATCTAGCTCTGTCTCTTACAGCAAAAGGGAAAAGCATGAGCCTGTAGACTTCAGGATCTATTCCATTAGTCTTAACAGTATCACATATCTGCAAGAATTCAGTCAAGAACTGAAAAGGATCTTCCGATGGAAGTCCATGAAACTTGCAGTTCTGCTGCATCAGAGAAACTAATTGAGGTTTCAGCTCAAAGTTGTTTTCTCCAATGGCAGGAATGGAGATGCTTCTTCCATGTAAATTGGAATTAGGTGCAGTGAAGTCACCAAGCATCTTCCTTACATTATTATTATTTTCGGCTGCTATCTCTTTTGCCTGTTCGAAAATTTCTGAAAGGTTATCTCTGGATTGTTGTATTTTAGCTTCTCTTAATTTTCTCTTCAGAGTCCTTTCAGGTTCTGGATCTGCTTCCACAAGAATGTTCTTATCCTTGCTCCTGCTCATATGACAAAGAAGAATGGCCAGAAAAATGATAATAATAATAGAGATCCTTTATACCACAGTATAGGGATCCCTTTGTAAGTAGAAGAAGAGGGGGAGATAAAGAATGCGATGTAAAGGAAGAAACACAACTGTGAGGATTGGAATGTGAGATGAGATGTTAGGATATGAATGAATAAATAGAATGAGATGGGGGAGAAGGAGGGAATTTTCGAAAATTATTTTTGAAAAGGAGTTAGTGATTTTTGAAAATGGTTTTTGAAAAATTGTTAGTAATTTTCGAAAATTAAGTTTTAAAAATTAAAATAATTAATAAATTAAAAAGAAATTTTGAAAAAGGGAAGAGATATTTTCGAAAATGAGAGAGAAAGAGTTAGTTAGGTGGTTTTGAAAAAGTTAAGAAACAAACAAAAAGTTTGTTAGTTAGTTGAAACAAATTTTGAAAAGATAAGAAGTTAGGAAGTTAGAAAAGATATTTTGAAAAGATATTTTTGAAAAAGATAAGATAAGAAGATATTTTTGAAAAGATATGATTGAAATTAGTTTTTGAAAAAGATTTGATTTTTAAAATCACAATTAATGACTTGATTCATAAGAAATCACAAGATATGATTCTAGAACTTAAAGTTTGAATCTTTCTTAACAAGCAAGTAACAAACTTCAAATTTTTGAATCAAAGCATTAATTGATTATGTTATTTTCGAAAATTTGGTATAAAAATAAGAAAAAGATTTTTGAAAAATATTTTTGGAATTTTCGAAAATAACTAAGAATTTTGAAAAAGATTTGATTTTTGAAAAAGATTTTGAAAAAGATAAGATTTTCAAATTGAAAATTTGATTTGACTCATAAGAAACAATTTGATTTTAAAAACTTTTGAAAAAGTCAACTCAAATTTTCGAATTTGATGAGAGAAAAAGGGAAAGATATTTTTTTTGATTTTTGAAATTTTTATGAAAAACATGAAAAATATGCAATGCATGAAATTTTTAGATCAAAACAATGAATGCATACAAGAATGCTATGAATGTCAAGATGAACACCAAGAACACTTTGAATGTCATGATGAACATCAAGAACATATTTTTGAAAATTTTTAATGCAAAGAAGACATGCAAGACACCAAACTTAGAATTCTTTAATGCTTACACACTAAGAATTCAAGAATGCATATGATAAACATGAAAGGACACAAAACAAAAAAATCATCAAGATCAAACAAGAAGACTTACCAAGAACAACTTGAAGATCATGAAGAACACTATGAATGCATGAAATTTTCGAAAAATGCAAGGTGCATATGCAATTGACACCAAACTTATGATATGACTCAAGACTCAAACAAGAAACAAAAAAATATTTTTGATTTTTATGATTTTCTAAATTTTTTGGATTTTTATTTTATATTTTTCGAAAAAAAAAATCTTTTGAAAAAGAAAATAAGGATTCCAAAATTTTTAATATGAATTCCAGGAATCTTATGCTCTAAAGCTCCAATCAAGGGGTCAGGCATGGCTTAATAGCCAGCCAAGCTTTAGTATGTAACTCAGACATGACACGCCTGACATTCCTTACATTCAACAGCCAATTGGCTAAGAAAGATAAAGAAGCTCTTTTCTTGAGTATAAGAATTGAGACATGGCTTTACAGCCAGCCAGGCTTCAACATACTCCATGAAACACTAGAATTCATTCTTAAAAATTCTGAAAGGAAAATATATTTTTGAAAACATTTTTATTTTTAAAAATTTTTTTTTTCGAAAACAAAGGAAGAATTTTTGAAAGATTTTTGAAAAATTTTTTGAAAACAAGACAAAAAGAAAATTACCTAATCTGAGCAACAAGATGAACCGTCAGTTGTCCAAACTCGAACAATCCCCGGCAACGGCGCCAAAAACTTGATGCACGAAATTGTGATACATATCCATGGCTTCAAAGGCCTGGTACTCTGATCTAGTTTTATTGTCTGTCACAACTTCGATACAACTAACCAGCAAGTGTACTGGGTCGTCCAAGTAATAAACCTTACGTGAGTAAGGGTCGATCCCACAGAGATTGTTGGCTTGAAGCAAGCTATGGTCACCTTGCGAATCTCAGTCAGGCGGATTTAAACATGATACTTTATTAGATTAAAATAAACAATAAAAGGGATAGAGATACTTATGTAATTCCTTGGTAGGAATTTCAGATAAGCGAATGGAGATGCTTTTCGTTCCTCTGAACCTCTGCTTTCCTGCTATCTTCATCTAATCAGTCTTATTCCTTTCCATGGCTGGCTTTATGTGATACATCACCACTGTCAATGGCTACTTTCGGTCATCTCACGGGAAAATGATCCAATGCCCTGTCACGGCACGGCTAATCGTCTGGAGGCATCACCCTTGTCAATGGCTTCATCTTATCCTCTCAGTGAATAATATGCTCACGCACCCTGTCACGGCACGGCTATTCATCTGTCGGTTCTCGATCATGCTGGAATAGGATTTACTATCCTTTTGCGTCTGTCACTAACGCCCTGCAATCGCGAGTTCGGAGCTCGTCACAGTCATTCAATCATTGAATCCTACTCGGAATACCACAGACAAGGTTTAGACCTTCCGGATTCTCTTGAATGCCGCCATCATTCTAGCTTACGCCACGAAGATTCTGGTTGGGAGATCTAAGAGATGTTCATTCTAGCTTATTTCATGTAGAACGGAAGTGTTTGTCAGGCACGCGTTCATAAGGGAGAAGGATGAAGAGCGTCACACATAATCATCACCTTCATCACGTTCTTGGGTGTGAATGGATATCTTAGAAGCGAAATAAAAAGAATTGAATAGAAAATAGTAGTACTTTGCATTAATCTTTGAGGAACAGCAGAGCTCCACACCTTAATCTATGGAGTGTAGAAACTCTACCGTATGAAAATACATAAGTGTAGGTCCAGGCATGGCCGAGAGGGCCAGCCCCCTAAACGAGATCAATAGTCTCCTAAGATGAACAATGGAATAAAACTAAGACCAAAGATGCCTAATACAATAGTAAGAGGTCCTATTTATAATAAACTAGTTACTAGGGTTTACATGAGTAAGTAATTGATGAATAAATCCACTTCCGGGGCCCACTTGGTGTGTGTTTGGGCTGAGCCTGAGTGTTGCACGTGCAGAGGTCATTTGTGGAGTTGAACGCCAGTTTCTGTGCCAGTTTGGGCGTTCAACTCTGGTTTTGGATCCTTTTTTGGCGCTGGACGCCAGATTTGGGCAGAAGGCTGGCATTGAACGCCAGTTTACGTTGTCAATTCTTAGCCAAAGTATGGACTATTATATATTGCTGGAAAGCCCTAGATGTCTACTTTCCAACGCAATTGGAAGCGCACCATTTCGAGTTCTGTAGCTCCAAACAATCCACTTTGAGTGCAGGGAGGTCAGAATCCAACAGCATCAGCAGTCCTTTTTCAACCTCTGAATCTGATTTCTGCTCAAGTCCCTCAATTTCAGCCAGAAAATACCTGAAATCACAGAAAAACACACAAACTCATAGTAAAGTCCAGAAATGTGAATTTAACACAAAATCTATTAAAAACATCCCTAAAAGTAACTAGATCCTACTAAAAACATACTAAAAACAATGTCAAAAAGCGTATAAATTATCCGCTCATCAACGCTTCAGCGTTAGGCACGCGTACGCATGCCCTGGGTTTTGCGCGATTCGCGCGAAGCCAGCCGCGTGCCAGCCGACATTTACTCAAAGAAGAATAGTATTAGAGTCAAGACCGGTGCTATCCCCTTCCCCTGCTACGCTTCCTTACTCAACAATCAAAGAAGCATTTTTGATTCCCCAATCGCGACTTTCTGTTCGCATGGCTTGGGAACCAAATCTTCATACGACGTGTTTGCGTCAGGCACGCGATCGCGTCATTGCGATTTCCTCCATTCCGCGCGGTCGCGTGAGCCATGCGTCCGCATCGGTATTCGCTGGTCATCTCCTTGGTTTCTTCTCTTTCTCTGCAGAACTTCATCAAATCCATCCGAATGCTACCTAAAATAAATAAATTTACACAAAACTCAAAATAGCATCCATAGTGGCTAAAATATAATTAATTCTTAATTAAATTCAACAAATTAGATGCAAATTCACTAGGAAAAGATAGACAAGATGCTCACGCATCACAACACCAAACTTAAACTGTTGCTTCTCCTCAAGCAACCAAAACTAATATAAGCTTAGGATGTGAATTTGTATGAGGATGAGAGTTTGCTTAAGCCCATGTCTCTTCTTATAGTGGGGTTTACACTGCAATCCTGAACAGTTTTGGCATCTCACTTTTTCCTTTGAAGTTCAGAATGACTGGCATCCATAGGAACTCAGAATTCAGATAGTGTTATTGATTTTCCTAGTTCAGTATGTTGATTCTTGAACACAGTTACTTTATGAGTCTTGGCCGTGACCCTAAGCATTTTGTTTTCCAGTATTACCACCGGATACATAAATGCCACAGACACCTAACTGGGTGAACCTTTTCAGATTGTGACTCAGCTTTGCTAGAGTCCCCAGTTAGAGGTGCCCAGAGTTCTTAAGCACACTCCTTTTGCTTTAGATGACGACTTTAACCGCTCAGTCTCAAGCTTTTCACTTGACACCTTCACGCCACAAGCACATGGTTAGGGTCCGCGTCGTTCACGCGAACGCGTCGTATGAAGATTTGGTTCCCAAGCCATGCGAACAGAAAGTCGCGCAGGCGCGCGACTGGCTTCGCGCGAATCGTGCAAAACCCAGGGCACGCGGACGCGTGCCTGACGCTGACGCGTGCCTGACGCTGATGGCCATTAAGGAAGTTCCGCGACCCACGCGATCGCGTGCCGTACGCGAACGCGTCGTTTGCGCCGCCCAGTTTTCTTTCTCTCTCTCTCCCAATCCTAATTCTCTCTTATTCTCTTATCCTTTTATTTTTCTTTCATCTTAATATTTTTCTCTTCTATTTTCAGTTCTTATTTGCTTGAGGACAAGCAAACCTTTAAGTTTGGTGTTGACGCTTCGCGTAAAGATTTTCTGTTTATCCTTATAGCACCAAAAGGGAGGCGAATCATCCTCACTAAGGAGCACAACCTGAAGAATAAAACGTCCACTAGGATAACTAAGGTGGTTGAGTTCCTTTCATTTTTTATTCCTCCCCTCTTTGTCTATATTATGTTCCGGTTTTCTGCTATTTTGCTTTGTTTGTTGCATAATCCTTTATTTGTTAGAATCTTAGGACTAGTTTAGTTTTCTTTTAATTGCTTTAATGCTGAAAAGATGTTTCATGTACCACTCACTGAACTTGAATCTAAAAAGAAAAGAAAAAGAAGTGATGTATTGCATGAGAAATTGAGTTAATTTTAAGAATAGTCTGATTTACTTAAATGTGGTGGTATTTTCTGTGATTTTGAATGCATGGTTGAACAGTGCATATTTTTTGATAGTGAAGCTTATGAATGTTGATGAAAAAAGAGAAATGCTATTGATAATCTGAAAAATCATGAAATTGATTCTTGAAGCAAGAAAAAGCAGTGAAAAACACAAAGCTTGCAAAAAAAAAAAAAATAAATAAAATAAAGAAAAGAGCAAGCAGAAAAAGCCAATAAAGGCAACGGGTAAAAAGGATCCAAGGCTTTGAGCATTAATGGAGAAGAGGGCCCAAAGGAATTAAATCCTGGCCTAAGCGGCTAAATCAAGCTGTCTCTAACCATGTGCTTGTGGCGTGAAGGTGTCAAGTGAAAAGCTTGAGACTGAGCAGTTAAAGTCGTGATCCAAAGCAAAAGGAGCGTGCTTAAGAACTCTAGGCACCTCTAACTGGGGACTCTAGCAAAGCTGAGTCACAATCTGAAAAGGTTCACCCAGTTAGGTGTCTGTGGCATTTATGTATCCGGTGGTAATACTGGAAAACAAAGTGCTTAGGGTCACGGCCAAGACTCATAAAGTAACTGTGTTCAAGAATCAACATACTGAACTAGGAAAATCAATAACACTATCTGAATTCTGAGTTCCTATGGATGCCAGTCATTCTGAACTTCAAAGGAAAAAGTGAGATGCCAAAACTGTTCAGGATTGCAGTGTAAACCCCACTATAAGAAGAGACATGGGCTTAAGCGAACTCTCATCCTCATGCAAATTCACATCCTAAGCTTATATTAGTTTTGGTTGCTTAAGGACAAGCAACAGTTTAAGTTTGGTGTTGTGATGCGTGAGCATCTTGTCTATCTTTTCCTAGTGAATTTGCATCTAATTTGTTGAATTTAATTAAGAATTAATTATATTTTAGCCATTATGGATGCTATTTTGAGTTTTGTGTAAATTTATTTATTTTAGGTAGCATTCGGATGGATTTGATGAAGTTTTGCAGAGAAAGAGAAGAAACCAAGGAGATGACCAGCGAATACCGACGCGAACGCATGGCTCACACGACCGCGAGGAATGGAGAAAATCGCAATGACGCAATCGCGTGCCTAACGCGAACGCGTGGACTGGAATCTGCACAAATGACGTGAACGCGTGGACGACGCAGACGCGTCACATAAGCGATCTGCAGAATTAACAGAAAACGCTGGGGGTAATTTCTGGGCTATTTTGACCCAGTTTCCAGCCCAGAAAACACAGATTAGAAGCTGCAGAATGGACAATTCAAGTGGTCCCCATCCATCCATTGAAGATTTGATTATTTAAATTAATTCAAATTTAAATTCAAATTTTAATTCTAGGAAAAGATATTATTTTAATTTTTAGTTTTAGATATTAGATTTTAAAATTATTAGGATTAGTTTTAAAAAGGGATCTGAGGCCATCAGATTGGCACACTGTACATTTTACCTGAATCCTTATTTTCTACTCTGAACTATGAGCAACTAATCCTCCACTGTTAAGGTTAGATGCTCTGTCTATTTCTATGGATTAATTTTATTGCTTTTTCTATTTTAATTTATGTATGGATTTATAATTTAAGAATTGTTTTCGCTCTTTATCTTATGAATTTGGGTGGAACGGAAGTATGACCCTCTTTCTATTTGAGTTCTTGTAAAACTTGAAAAAGCTCTTTACTTGAACAACAACTTGAAAACATATTCTCCTAAATTTTAATTATCTGGATTTAACGGGATACGTGACATATAATCCTTTTATTTTTGGGTAATTAGAGTTTTTGTGGCATATAAACTGGAATTTGATCATGTAGCTTCTAATTGGAATTAATTGACCAAGAAATTGGCTGTTAATGAATTTTAGAGGAGACTAGGAAGGTCTAAGGAATTAGGGTCTAGTCACATATAGTTTGTCATAAATTAAATCCTACATAATTAAAATAGTCAGTAAGAAAAGTTAATCCGGAAAAATAGATAACTCTGAAGCCTTAACTGTTTTCTCCCATATTTTATTCCCAACTTATTTATCTGCCTATCTTCAATATTTTTTATATTATTTAATATCTTTTATATTGCATCTCAACACTCCTTTCTGTTTGTCTAACTAAGCCAAATCAATTAACCATTGTTGCTTAATCCATCAATCCTCGTGGGATCGACCCTTACTCACGTAAGGTATTACTTGGTACGACCCGGTGCACTTGCCGGTAAGTTTGTGGGTTATAAAATACCGCACCAGCATGCATTATCTCCATAATGGTAATTTGAATCACATTGATTCTAACCATACACACACACACCCCCTATCCACACTAGTTTGAATAAGCCCAAGTCGAACTAGCCCAGGGTTAGGCGCACCCTATGGAGCACGGACACTTCGCTGAGTTACCGCGTCCGCGTGTCGGACACATTTCAGACACGACACTCACCGACACTCGTCCGACACGCGTGTCTGCGGTGTCCAACCATATCTTAATAAAAAATAAAAAGTTCTTCTCCGGACACGCCTGGACACACCTAAATACCATTACGTGTCAGCGTGTCCAGTCTTATTCTTAACATATATTTTTAAAATAAAATTAGATATAGTATATATTATTATTTATTAAAACAAAAATATTTTAAATACTTGATATAATTAAAATAAGACATTAAAAATAATTAAAAAATTTAATTTATATTTTAATATCAATAAAATATCAAAATATCATTACGATTTATGTAAAAAATACTTTATATTTTATATGTATGCTTGTCTCCGTGTCATATAAGATTTTAAACTTCGCGTGTCACCGTGTCCCCCGTGTCGTGTCGTGTCCCGTGTCCGTGTCAGTGTCCGTGTATCATAGGACACACCTAGTAATTCGAATGAGTCAAATTCGAATTATGAGTGTGTAATTCAAAATTGACTGCTTCAAATTAGCAATCATGCAATGTGTATAAAATATGGTGTGAACATGAATTCCTTCCATTAGAGTGAAACACAATAGCTAGTGACGAGAGTTTTTTAGTATTGGTGCATTATAGAGGGTCAATTAAGAAAAAAACACATTCTGGTATTAAGTTTACAGATAAGGATCCCCTTAAGTATTTTTCTGAAACCTACAACGAGCTTCGCTGACTTCCTGAATTCTATAATGCAGAAACTGGGGTTGTAAGGCGTGAAATGGATTGAGAAGTTATTTTATCACATTTCGATCTCAGTTCTGCGAGATGATGTGAAATATGATTCGTTTGTCATAGGGAGTGATGAGGATTTGGAGGTTCTGTTCCATTGTCGTTGGCAGTTTTTCGAGGCCAGGCCACCTGAGCTGTTGGCAAAGCTTGTGATGAGCGGATAATTTATACGCTTTTTGGCATTATTTTCTAGTAGTTTTTAGTATAATTTAGTTAGTTTTTACTATGTTTTTATTAGTTTTATGCAAAAATTACATTTCTAGACTTTACTATGAGTTTGTGTTTTTTCTGTGATTTTAGGTATTTTCTATGGTTCTGAAAACCGGACTGGACCGGCCGGTTCAACTGGAATAACCGAGAACCGGTTACCTAGCCGGTCCGGGTAACCTCGAAAACCGAATGGCAAAGAACCAGTGGAAAAACCGGTCGAACTGGCGGTTAACCGGAGAACCGGAAGAACCGTCCGGTTTTTTGGCGGTTTAGTGGTTCGGAAATTCAGATGCAAAACGACGTCGTTTTGGCTTTTTTTTTTTTAAAAAAAAAAAATAGAAAGGCGTACGCGTAACATAACCTAACCCTAATCCACTATGCCACTGACCCCATTACCCCAATAAGCCAATCTCCCCTTTCTTCGCCCTTCACCCACCAAGGCCACCATTGCCACCGCCCACCAAGCTCCAGATTCCAGAAACCACCGAGCCACCCACAGCCATCCACAGCAGCAGCGCTCCTCATTCGCCACCCAAACCAATCCACAGCAGCCGCGACCACCACCGCGTTGAGCCCGCCTCCTCGTCGCCGAGCTCGCCGAGCCCGCCTCCTCATTCGCCGGTAAGACTCTATTCTTGTCTTCTTGATTTTGAACTTGCTTTCTTCTGAATTCTGAGCTTGCCTGTTCTGTTTGAAAAAAAAATAACAGGGCATCTGAGTTAAAAAAAAAACATATGAATCCAGTTAAATATCCTTCAGGTTCAATCTGTTTTTCAAGTCGTGTTGAGTCTCGAACACTTTTATTACCCTTTCAATCTATTTGCTGCTTCTGAATATGTTCTGATCTTGATTTTTGTTTTTGATTTTCTATGCTGCCTATTCTGTTTGCTGCTTCTGTTTGCTGCTTCTGAATATGTTTTGATCTTGATTTTTGTTTTTGATTTTCTATGCTGCCTGTTCTGTTTGCTGCTTCTGTTTGCTGCTTCATGAATATTTTTGTTGCTTCTGAATGGAAATAGTTTGAAATTTTTATTTTACCTGAATCAATTGATTTCTGTGACTGTCAAGCTGCATGAACAAATTATAGATGTTTTCTGAATGTTATAGATGGAACAATCACAAAGTAACCCACAGCCACAAGATAATGCTGTTCAAGATTCTCAAACTGGTTCATCCAGAGGTAAATCTGATCCAGCTTGGCAGTATTTTACAGTGAAGTATGACAAAAATAACAAGGCTTAATATACATGTATTTTCTGCTTGAATACTTACAATGGAGAGGGGATATATAGAATAAAATATCATCTTGCAAAAATTCCTGGACAAATTAAAGTTTGTAACAAAGTAACTGAAGATGTTGAACTTCAATTCAAAAGGCTTTTGGAGGAAAACAAAAAAAATAAGACAGAAAAAAGAAAATTTACAGCTGATTGTTATGATGTGGAAAGTGAAACACAAGCGGAAGAAGAGGGTGAAGCACCTAATCCTGTACAACCTCCGGCTCCTGCAACAATGGGAGACAAAGGAAAGAGAAGAGCGATTGCTGCTACTCCAATTGGAAGTTATTTTAAGGAAAGGACTACGCCAGGCTCTCAACCAACTTTGAAAAGTGTCTTGGCCAGTAAACAAGTTAAACACAAGGTTAAGTTGGGGCTTGCAAGATGGATCATTGATGCACGGATTCCATTCAATGCAATTTAATCGCCTTACTTTCAACCTGCCTTGGACGGCGTTGCTGCAATTGGACCTGGTTTCAAGGGACCGTCGTATGACGAAATGAGAGTTCATTTGCTGGCCGATCTTAAGAAGGAGTGTCAGTTGCTTGTTGAAGGTTATAGGAGCTCATGGAAAAGGACTAGTTGTACACTGATGGCAGATGGCTGGACTGATCAAAGGCAGCGTATGTTAATTAATTTTCTAGTTTATTGTCCTGCTGGTATGTCATTTGTTAAGTCTGTTGATGCTTCTGATATGATAAAAACTGCCGATACCTTGTTTAAATTGTTTGCTGAGGTTATTGAGTGGGTTGGGTCTAGTAACATTGTGCATGTGGTTACTGATAATGCTGCGAATTATGTATCTGCTGGAAAACTCGTTCATGAAAATTATCTAAACATTTTTTGGTCTCCTTGTGCTGCTCATTGCATCAATCTTATCTTGAAAGACATAGCAAGTCTTCCTCACATAGCTGACCTTGCCTCTCGTGCTTCTAAAGTGACTGTGTTTGTTTACAATCATATGATTTTCTTGTCATGGCTTAGAAAAAGAAAAGAGTGAAAAGAAATTGTTCGACCAGGAGTAACACGTTTTGCTACTGTTTTCATTACTTTGAAAAGTATATATGATCATAAAGAAGACTTACAATCATTGGTGGTGGACAAATATTTCACTTCTTATAAATTATCCAAGAGTGTCAATGGGAAGATGGTTAGTTCAATTATCTTGGATAGTAAGTTTTGGGAGGATTGTTTTACTACTGTTATGCTTGTTGGTCCTCTAATTAAGTTATTGAGGCTTGTTGATGCTGATGAGAAACCTTCTCTGGGTATTGTGTATGCAGGCATGCAAAGAGCCAAAATTAATATCAAGACAATGTTTAGAAATAAGAAATTTGCATACACACCTTATACAAGTATCTTGAAAATGCAGTAGGATAAGCATTTGAAGCGTGACCTCCATGCGGCAGCATACTTTTTGAATCCATATTTCTTCTATAGTGAGGGGTTTGTTGAGAAGGAAAATATCTTGAGGTCTTTGCTTGATTTATTTGATATTGAAACTCTTTGTGATGACTCGGTTGCCGCAATGCAAGAGATACAGTTGTATCGAGATCGAAAAGGAAGTTTTGGAAGGGAAAGTGCATTGAAAGCAATTAAGAGACTTGAACCTGGTAAGTATTTATATTTCTATGTTCAATTTACTTTGAATGTTTTTTAAATATTGAATGAGAATTGATGGTTGAATTTCATATCCTGGTAGATGAATGGTGGAGGCTACACGGTGGGAGTGCTCCTAACTTGCAAAAAATGGCAATTCGTCTTCTTCATCAAACATCTTTATCATCCGGCTGCGAGAGGAACTGGAGCCTCTTTGAACAAATCCATTCAAAGAGGAGGAACCGATTAGAGCATCAAAGGCTAAGTGACATTGTTTATGTCACTTATAATCTACGCCTTCAATCTAGAATGCATCGCAAGAAGAAGAATTATGATCCAATTGACATTCAAAGCATTGACATAGTAGATTTTTGGGTAATGCCGGATGAAGATGATCCTGAATTTACTAATGGAGACATCGACGGCATTGAAAATTTAATTTATACGGATAATGCTATGCCTTCATATCCTAAAGGTGATTGAAATAGCAAAACTTGTTTCATTTCCTCTCAATATCTGATGTAAAGTTGTAACTTTAATTTTTTCTTGGTTTTCTATTTTATTTTATTAGATGGAGGAGATGTGAAACTTGATGTGGATTTCCCTAATGTTGCTGATTCTTCAAATACAGCTTCTTTTGGTGGTACTTCTGATGATGGTGGCTTTGGATTACCTGTTTATGATGGAGATGTTGGAACACTTAATGAAAATTATTATTTTTGATGAGTTGCACCTTTGATTAGTTGAAAACTTGCTAGTAATTGTATCTTTTGAATGTAGAACATTATGGGTTTGTCATTATGTACGTTTTATTTTTTGTTTAGTTATAAACTTTGATGTTTGAAGTTGTTTGTGAACCTCTAATCTTAAGTAATGGATAATTTATTATGTGAAATATTAAATTTTATTAAGTTAGAAATTATTGAATTTATATACTTAAGATTATTTTAAGTTTTTTAATAATTTTATTTAATATTTAATTAAACCGGTTGAACCCCGGTCGAACCAGTGAACCATTGAACCAGTGACCTCACCAGTTTATTGACCGGTCCGGTTCTCGCAACCTTGGTATTTTCTGACTAAAATTGAGGGACCTGAGCAAAAATCTGATTCAGAGGCTGAAAAACGACTGCAGATGCTGTTGGATTCTGAACTCCCTGTACTCGAAATGGATTTTCTGGAGCTACAGAAATCCAACTGGCGCGCTCTTAATTGCGTTGGAAACTAGACATCCAGGGCTTTCCAGTAATATATAATAGTCCATACTTTGCCCGAGGTTTGACGACGCAAATTGGCGTTTAACGCCAAGTCTTTACCCTATTCTGGCGTTAAACGCCAGAAACAGGTTGCAAACCAGAGTTAAACGCCAGAAATAGGCTACAACCTGGCGTTTAACTCCAAGAGAAGTCTCTACACGTGTAAAGCTCAATGCTCAGCCCAAGCACACACCAAGTGGGCCTCGAAAGTGGATTTCTGCACGATCTGCACTTAGTTACTTATTTTCTGTAACCCTAGCTACTAGTTTAGTATAAAAATAACTTTTAGAGACTTACTATGGACCTCATGACACTTTCATGTTTTACATTGTATCTCTACGGCATGAGTCTCTAAACTCCATGATTGGGGGTGAGGAGCTCTGCTGTGTCTCGATGGATTAATGCAATTACTTATGTTTTCTATTCAATCACGCTTGTTTCTATTCTAAGATACTCGCTCGTACATAACCATGATGAATGTTATGATTCGTGACACTCATCACCATTCTCAATCTATGAACGCGTGCCTGACAACCACTTCCATTCTACCTTAGATTGAGTGTGTATCTCTTTGATTCCTGGTTCACGTGTTTGATTGCATCTCCTGACAACAGAGCATTCGAATTCGTGAGATCAGAGTCTTCATGGTATAGGCTAGAATTATTGGCGGCCATTTCTGAGATTCGGAAAGTCTAAACCTTGTCTGTGGTATTCCGAGTAGGATCTGGGATGGGATGACTGTGACGAGCTTCAAACTCACGAGTGCTGGTGCGTAGTGACAGACGCAAAAGGATCAATACATCCTATTCCAACATGAGTGAGAACCGACAGATGATTAGCCATGCGGTGATAGCGCATTTGGACCATTTTCACTGAGAGGACGGATGGTAGCCATTGACAACGGTGATCCACCAACATACAGCTTGCCATGGAAGGAGCCTTGCGTGCGTGAAGAAGAAGACAGTAGGAAAGCAGAGATTCAGAAGACAGAGCATCTCCAAATCCTCAATCTGTTCTCCATCACTGCATAACAAGTATTATTTAATTTATGCGATTTACTCTTCATAAACCTAATCATTTTTATTACTAATTTCCTGACTAAGAGTTACAAAATAACCATAGCTTGCTTCAAGCCGACAATCTCCGTGGGATTGATCCTTACTCACGTAAGGTATTACTTGGACGACCCAGTGCACTTGCTGGTTAGTTGTGCGGGGTTGTGAAAAGTGTGAATCACAATTTCGTGCACCAAGTTTTTGGCGCCATTGCCGGGGATTATTCGAGTTTGGACAACTGACGATTTATTTTGTTGCTTAGATTAGGAAAAATTTATCTTTTTAGTTTAGAGTCCTCTATTATTGTTTCTGGTTAAAATTTTAGAATCCTTATTTTCTTTTTCTAAATTATTTTCGAAAAAAAACCCAATAACTTCATAATTTAGTCTTCTGTTTGAGTTTAGTTTTATGTTTTAAGTTTGGTGTCAATTGCATGATTTTATTTTTCTTTCAATCTTTCGAATTATATGTTCTTAGTTCTTTCTTAATCTTCAAGTTGTTCTTGTTTATTTTTCCTTGTTTGATCTTTAGTTTTTATTGTTTTGCGTTTTTCCTTGTTTTTCTTGTGCATTTTGAATTATTAGTGTCCAAAGTATAAAAATTTTTAAGTTTGGTGTCCTTTGTGTTTTTAATGCTTAAAAATTTTCAACAATTTGTTCTTGGTGTTCATCTTGATCTTCAAAGTGTTCTTGGTGTTCATCTTGACATTCAAAGTTTTCTTGTTAGTTTTCCTTGCTTTGATCTGAAAATTCTAAGTTTGGTGTCACTTTATTATTTTTCTCTTTTCTCATTAAATTCAAAAATATCTTTTCTCTTCATTTTAAATTGAATTTTTGAAAATTACTTTTAAAAATTCAGATTTTTATTTTAAAAATTTTTATTTTATCTTATCTTAGTTTTAAAATTTCAAAATTCAAATCTTTTTCAAAAAATCATATCTTTTTCAAAATCTTATCTTATCTTATTTCAAATTCAAATTTCAAATTTCAACTTTTCAAAATTCAAAATTCAAAATTTAAAATTCAAATTTCAAATTTCAAATTTCAAATTTTAAAATTGAATTTTTAAAACTTTTTAATTTAAATTCCTTATCTTCTCTTACCTAACTTATCTTATCTTTTCTAATCTCAAATCTGTTTAAATCTTTTTCAAAATCTTTTTCTTTTTTTTTATTTATCATTTTCGAATCACTTGTTCTATTTTATTATTATTTTGATTGAAGAATTTTAAGTTTGGTGTTTTCTTGTTAAGAAAGTTTCAATCTTTAAAATTTTAAAGTCATATCTTTTTCAAATATTTTTAATTAATTATTTTAGTTTTCAATTATCTTTTAATTTTTGAACGTATATTCGATTTTCTATTTATTTTATTTTATTTTATTTTCTTTTAATTTCGGTAAAAAAATAATTATATTTTTTAATCCACATCATCTCCCTTTCTCCATCATGGATCTAAGTGGAAATGAACAGTCCAGAAGGACTCTGGGGTCATATGCTAACCCCATTACTGCTGCATATGGGAGTAGCATCTGTATACCTCCCATCAAAGCAAGCAGTTTTGAGCTAAATCCTCAGCTCATTGTCATGGTGCAGCAAAATTGGCAGTATTCCGGTCTTCCACAGGAAGAACCTACTGAGTTTCTGGCGCAGTTCTTGTAAATTGCTGACACAGTGCGTGACAAGGAGGTAGATCAGGACGTATACAGGCTGTTACTATTTCCGTTTGTTGTAAAAGATCAAGCTAAGAGGTGGTTAAATAACTAATCCACAGCAAGCATAAGAACATGGAAACAGTTATCAGACAAATTCTTGAATCAATATTTCCCTCCAATAAGGATGACACAGCTAAGGCTGGACATCCAAGGCTTTAAACAAGAGGATGATGAATCCCTTTATAATGCCTGGGAGAGGTACAGAGGGATGCTAAGGAAGTGCCCCTCTGAAATGTTTTCAGAGTGGGTGCAGTTAGACATCTTCTACTACGGGCTTACAGAAAAAGCTCAGGTATCTCTAGACCACTCAGCTGGTGGATCTATACACATGAGAAAGACTGTTGAAGAGGCTCAAGAGCTTATCGATATAGTTGCTAGAAATTAGCATCTGTACATAAGTAATGAGTCCTCCATAAAAGAAGAAGCTAAAGCAGTATCAACTGACTTTAGTCCTCAGGAACAAGTTGCTGAACTCAATCAGCAGCTATCTTCTATAACAAGGCAGTTAGCAGAATATAAGGAGATGCTACAAGAAACCAAAATTGCTAACAAGAATATGGAATCACAATTGAATCAAGCAAAACAGCAGTTACCAAAACAGATAACAGAGGAGTACCAAGCAGTTTAATTAAGAAGTGGAAAAATGTTAAATACCTCAACTCAAAGCAGCAGAAAGTCAAGAAGAGAACAGCTGACAGAGGATGAGCAAACCACTGCTCAAAATCCCTCTGAGGACGACAAGAGCCTAGAGAGGAATAATTCTGGCGTTCAAACGCCAGAAAAGGATGAAAAGCTGGCGTTAAATGCCCAACCCATGCTCAGTTCTGGCGTTCAAACGCCAGAAACAGGTAAGGGATTGGCGTCAAACGCCCAATGGAAGCTCAATTCTGGCGTTCAAATGCCAGAAAAAGGTAGGAATTTGGCGTCAAACGCCAATCCAGCTTCCAACCCTAGCATTCAAGTGCCAGTGAGGGATCAGACACCTACAAGTGCTGATAATAATTCCTCTAAGAAGGCTTCTCCAACCACCTCTGCAGGAAATAAATTTGCAGCAACTAAGGTTGAAGAATACAAAGCCAAGATACCTTATCCTCAGAAACTCCGCCAAGCAGAACAGGATAAACAATTTGCCCGCTTTGCAGACTATCTCAGGACTCTTGAAATAAAGATTCCGTTTGCTGAGGCACTTGAGCAAATACCCTCTTATGCTAAGTTCATGAAAGAGATCTTAAGTCATAAGAAGGATTAGAGAGAAACAGAAAGAGTTTTTCTCACTGAAGAATGCAGTGCAGTCATCCTAACAAGCTTACCAGAAAAGATTAAGGATCCCAAAAGCTTTATGATACCATGCACATTAGAGGGTACTTGTACCAAGACAGCTTTATGTGACCTTGGGGCAAGTATCAATCTAATCCTTGCATCCACTATCAGAAAGCTTGGCTTGACTGAAGAGGTCAAACCAACCCGGATATGTCTTCAACTTGCTGATGGCTCCATTAAATATCCATCAGGCATAATTGAGGACATGATTGTCAAGGTTGGGCCATTTGCCTTTCCCGCTGACTTTGTAGTGCTGGAGATGGAGGAGCACAAGAGTGCAACTCTCATTCTAGGAAGACCCTTCCTAGCAACTGGACAGACCCTCATTGATGTCCAAAAAGGGAAAGTGACCTTAAGAGTCAATGAGGATGAGTTCAGGCTGAATGCTGTTGAGGCAATGAAGATCCAGACATATCAAAAGACTGCATGCGTGTTAATATTATTGACTCCCTGGTAGAGGAGATCAACATGACTAAGAGTCTCGAATCAGAGCTAGAAAACATCTTTAAAGATGTTCAGCCTGATCTAGAGGAGTCAGAGGAAATAAAAGAGCCTCTGAAAATCCCTCAGGAAGAGGAGAAATCTCCTAAACCGAGCTTAAACCACTACCACCATCCCTGAGATATGCATTTCTGGGAGAAGGTGACACTTTTCCAGTGATCATAAGCTCTGCTTTAAATCTACAGGAAGAGGAAGCACTACTTCAAGTGCTAAGAACACACAAGGCAGCTCTTGGGTGGTCCATAAGTGATCTTAAGGGCATCAGCCCAACAAGATCCATGCACAAGATCCTATTGGAGGACGATGCTAAGCCAGTAGTTCAACCACAGAGGCGGCTAAATCCAGCCATGAAGGAGGTGGTGCAGAAAGAGGTCACCAAGTTACTGGAGGCTGGGATTATTTATCCTATTTCTAATAGCCCCTGGGTGAGCCCTGTCCAAGTTGTCCCCAAAAAGGGAGGCATAACAGTGGTTCATAATGAAAAAAATAAACTGGTTCCTACAAGAACAGTTATAGGGTGGCGTATGTGTATTGATTATAGAAGGCTCAATATAGCCACCAGGAAGGATCACTTTCCTTTACCATTCATAGACCAGATGCTAGAAAGACTAGCAGGTCATGAATACTACTGCTTTTTGGATGGCTATTCAGGTTACAACCAAATTGCAGTAGATCCTCAGGACCAAGAGAAAACAATATTCACATGTCCTTCTGAAGTGTTTGCCTACAGAAGGATGCCTTTTGGTCTGTGCAATGCACCTGCAACCTTTCAGAGGTGCATGCTCTCTATCTTCTCTGATATGGTAGAGAAATTTCTGGAAGTCTTCATGGATGACTTTTCAGTATTTGGAGACTCATTCAGCTCTTGCCTTAACCATTTAGCACTTGTTCTGAAAAGATGCCAAGAGACCAACCTAGTTTTAAACTGGGAAAAATGTCACTTTATGGTGACTGAAGGGATTGTCCTTGGGCATAAAATTTCAAACAAGGGAATAGAGGTGGATCAAGCTAAAGTTGAAGTAATTGAAAAATTACCACCACCTGCCAATGTTAAGGCAATCAGAAGCTTTCTAGGGCATGCAGGATTATATAGGAGGTTTATAAAGGATTTTTCAAAAGTTGCAAAACCTCTGAGCAATCTGCTAGCTGCTGACACGCCATTTGTGTTTGACACAGAGTGTCTGCAGGCATTTAAAACCCTGAAAGCTAAGCTGGTCACAGCACCAGTTATTTCTGCACCAAACTAGACATTACCATTCGAACTAATGTGTGATGCCAGTGACCATGCCATTGGTGCAGTATTGGGACAGAGGCATAACAAGCTTCTGCATGTCATTTATTATGCTAGCCTTGTTTTAAATGATGCCCAGCAGTGGTCTATGCCATTGACAAGTTTAGATCATACTTAGTAGGATCAAAAGTGATTGTGTACACTGACCATACTGCTCTTAAATATCTACTCACAAAGCAAGATTCAAAACCGAGGCTCATAAGATGGGTGTTGCTTCTGCAAGAGTTTGATATAGAAATAAGAGACAAAAAAGGGACAGAGAACCAAGTGGCTGATCATCTGTCCCGGATAGAACCAGTAGAAGGGGCGTCATTTCCCTCTATTGAGATATCTGAAACCTTTCCGGATAAGCAATTGTTTGCTATTTAGGAAACACCATGGTTTGCAGACATTGAAAACTATAAAGCTGCAAGATTCATACCCAAGGAGTACAGCAGGCAACAAACAAAAAAAATTAATTACTGATGCAAAGTACTACTTGTGGGATGAACTATATCTCTTTAAGAGATGTGCAGACGGAATAATCCGTAGGTGCGTGCCTAGAGAAGAAGCACAGAAGATTCTATGGCATTGTCATGGATCACAGTATGGAGGACATTTTGGAGGTGAGGGAACAGCGACAAAAGTCCTCCAATGTGGCTTCTACTGGCCCACTCTCTATAAAGACACCCGAGAGTTTGTGCGTAACTGTGACAGTTGCCAGAGAGCTGGTAATCTGCCTCATGGTTACGCCATGCCTCAGCAAAGGATCTTAGAGATTGAGTTGTTTAACATATGGGGTATTGACTTCATGGGGCCTTTTCCACCATCATACTCAAACACTTATATTCTGGTGGCAGTTGACTATGTATCCAAATGGGTAGAGGCCATTTCAACACCCACTAATAATACTAAGACAGTGTTGAAGTTCCTCTAGAAATATATCTTCAGCAGGTTTGGTGTCCCTAGAGCACTAATCAGTGATGGGGGCACTCACTTCTGCAACAAACATCTTTACTCTGCTATGGTCCAGTATGGAATTAGCCACAAGGTGGCAACTCCATATCATCCACAGACAAATGGGCAAGCTGAAGTCTCTAATAGAGAACTAAAAAGAATCCTGGAACGGACTGTAAGTACCCGTAGAAAGGATTGGGCAAGAAGCTTGGATGATACTCTGTGGGCTTACAGAACAGCATTCAAGACTCTTATAGGGACCTCTCCATACCAGCTTGTGTATGGTAAGGCCTGTCATCTGCCTGTGGAACTGGAGCACAAGGCTTACTGGGCAACCAGATTCCTAAACTTTGATGCCAAATTAGCTGGAGAAAAAAGATTGCTCCAGCTGAACGAGCTAGAGGAATTCAGACTCACTGCTTTCGAAAATGCTAAGCTTTACAAAGAGAAAGCAAAATGGTGGCATGACAGAAAGTTGTCACCTAGAGTCTTTGAACCAGGACAGAAGGTTCTGCTATTTAACTCTAGGCTCAGATTATTCCCCGGGAAACTGAAATCCCGGTGGAGGGGACCATATGTGATTATAAGCGTGTCACCATATGGCTATGTGGAGCTTCAAGACATTGATTCTAATAAGAAGTTCATTGTTAATGGACAGAGAGTCAAGCATTATCTTGAAGGCAATGTTGAGCAAGAATGCTCAAGGCTGAGACTAGATTAAAAGCTTAGTAAGGTCAAGCTATTGACATTAAAGAAGCGCTTGTTGGGAGGCAACCCAATGTTATTTAACTATATCTATTTATTTTCTATTGCAATTTTATGTTTTTCTTAGGTTGATGATCATGTGAAGTCACAAAAACAACTGAAAAATCAAAAACAGAATGAAAAACAGCATTAAAAATAGCACACCCTGGAGGATGAGCTTACTGGCGTTTAAACGCTAGTAAGAAGCATCAGACTGGCATTTAACGCCAGAAAGAAGCATTAAGCTGGCGTTAAACGCCAGAAACAAGCACCAGACTAGCGTTTAACGCCAGAACAAAGCATCAAGTTGGCGTTTAACGCCAAGAAAGGGAGAAAAGCTGGCGTTTAACGCCAGAAACAAGCAGCAGTCTGGTGTTAAACGCCAGGATTGCACACTAAGGGCGTTTTTGCACGCCTCAATGGAGTAGGGATGATAAGTCCTTGACCCCGCAGGATCTGTGGACCCAACAGGATCCCCACCTGCCACACTTCTTCTTCTCTCCTCTTCACACCTTTTCATACACACTTCCCCCACCCTTGGCCGAACCCACCACACACCTCCATCTCCTCCATTTCTTCTTCTTCTCCTCCTTTCCTCCTTCTTTTGCTCGAGGACGAGCAAACATTTTAAGTTTGGTATGGAAAAAGCATTGCTTTTTTTGTTTTTCCATAACCACTAATGCCTCAAGGGATGCACTTTCCTCCACAAAACTATTGGGAGCAAATTAACACCTCCCTAGGGGAATTAAATTCCAACATGGGACAACTAAGGGTGGAGCACCAAGAGCACTCCATCATTCTCCATGAAATTAGAGAAGATCAAAGAGCTATGAGGGAGGAGCAACAAAGGCAAGGAAGAGACATAGAGGAGCACCAAGAGCACCCCATAAGATCTTAAAGAAGAGGAACTAGCCGCCATCACTAAGGTGGACCCGTTCCTTAATTTCCTTATTCCTTATTTTTCTGTTTTTCGTTTCTTATGCCTTATATTTTATTAATGTTTGTGTCTTATTACATGATCACTAGTGTCTAAGTGTCTATGTCTTAAAGCTATGAGTATCCTATGAATCCATCACCTTTCTTAAATGAAAAATGTTCTAATTACAAAAGAACAAGAAGTACATGATTTTGAATTCATCCTTGAAACTAGTTTAATTATTTTGATGTGGTGACAATACTTTTTTTTTCTGAATGAATGCTTGAACAGTGCATATGTCTTTTGAATTTGTTGTTTATGAATGTTAAAACTGTTGGCTCTTGAAAGAATGATGGAAAAGGAGAAATGTTATTGATAATCTGAAAAATCATAAATTGGTTCTTGAAGCAAGAAAAAACAGTGAATGACAAAGCTTGCGAAAAAAAAGAAAGAAAATGGCGAAAAAAAGAGAAAGAGAAAGAAAAAGCAAGCAGAAAAAGCCAAAAGCTCTTTAAACCAAAAGGTAAGAGCAAAAAGCCAGTAACCCTTTAAACCAAAAGGCAAGAGTAAAAAGAATCCAAGGCTTTGAGCATCAGTAGATAGGAGGGCCCAAAGAAATAAAATCCTAGCCTAAGCGGCTAAACCAAGCTGTCCCTAACCATGTGCTTGTGGCGTGAAAGTGTCAAGTGAAAAGCTTGAGACTGAGCGGTTAAAGTCGTGATCCAAAGCAAAAAAAAAAAAGAGTGTGCTTAAGAACTCTGAACACCTCTAATTGGGGACTCTAGCAAAGCTAAGTTACAATCTGAAAAGGTTCACCCAGTTATGTGTCTGTGGCATTTATGTATCCGGTGGTAATACTGGAAAACAAAGTGCTTAGGGCCACGGCCAAGACTCATAAAGTAGCTATGTTCAAGAATCAGCATACTGAACTAGGAGAATCAGTAACATTATCTAAATTCAGAGTTCCTATAGATGCCAGTCATTCTGAGCTTCAAAGGATAAAGTGAGATGCCAAAACTGTTCAGAGGCAAAAAGCTACTAGTCCCGCTCATTTAATTGGAGCTAAGTTTCATTGATATTTTGGAATTTATAGTATATTCTCTTCTTTTTATCTTAATTGATTTTAGTTGCTTGGGGACAAGCAACAATTTAAGTTTGGTGTTGTGATGAGCGGATAATTTATACGCTTTTTGGCATTGTTTTCTAGTAGTTTTTAGTATAATTTAGTTAGTTTTTACTATGTTTTTATTAGTTTTTATGCAAAAATCACATTTCTGGATTTAACTATGAGTTTGTGTGTTTTTCTGTGATTTCAGGTATTTTCTAGCTGAAATTGAGGGACCTGAGCAAAAATCTGATTCAGAGGCTGAAAAAGGACTGCAGATGCTGTTGGATTTTGACCTCCCTGCACTCAAAATGGATTTTCTGGAGCTACAGAAATCCAACTGGCGCACTCTCAATTGCGTTGGAAAGTAGACATCCAGGGCTTTCCAGCAATATATAATAGTTCATACTTTACCCAAGTTTTGATGATGCAAATTGGCGTTTAACTCCAAGTCTTTACCCTATTCTGGCGTTAAACACCAGAAACAGGTTGCAAACCAGAGTTAAACGCCAAAAACAGGCTACAACCTGGCGTTTAACTCCAAGAGAAGCCTCTACATGTGTAAAGCTCAATGCTCATGATATCTGACAATGAGCGGGAGGACGATAGAACCTTTGATGAATCCGACTCTGATGCCTAGCTCATTTTATCTCATCTATGATTATGACTTAGTTTAATTTTGAACTTGTTTGTTTATTTTGGATGATTGTAAAAACCTTAACTACTCTGCTACTTAAACTATATGCACCAGCCACTAACAAATTTTGTGCAGGTTTTTTTTCCTTTCCTCCTGTTCATACCCTGGGTCGAGCTGTCTAAACCGGGATGTTCAGTAGCAAAGCGACCGACCTCTTCAGGTCAGGCGGATCGACCTCTTCGCAAAGAACTCGACCAAATCGACAGGAAAGCCCAAAGAAGGGCCCAACTCAAGGAATACGACCTAGATCCAAAGGCAGCCTAAGCCTATGGAGATAAGGGCGGTTCCAGGGAAGATAAGCTGACCTCGACAAAAGATAAGATAAGATAAGATAACTAACTTATCCTATCTAAGAAGGTCACATCTCACCATTATAAATACACTGGAGCACCCAGGTATAACTCATACTCTGATTCTACTAAAAACCTGCTTAATACCCTTGCTAACTTAAGCATCGAAGTCCCTTGCAGGTACCCCCCACCCTTCGGTGACAGAGGATCAGCTGCATCATCAGCCCAACAAGTCAGACGCGCCAGCTCCAGCCGTCATCCACCAGCCGGACACGTCAGCTCCGACCAGTACAGAAGATGTCGTCCGAGATCGACCTACAGTTTCAGGTCACCCTCGGAACATTGGCGCCGTTGCCGAGGACCCTGGAAGTCATCCCTTTACCATGGCGGACGACCATGACAACGACCACGATTCGGGTTTGGAAGATAGAACACCGCACAAGAATGCGGATGCTACGCTAAAAGATACCTCGGAGTCGAACGGGGACAAAAACCCATCAAATCCAGGAGTAATAGAAGCGCTTCAAGACCGTTTAAAGCAACTTGAGAAAGAAGCCCAACATCAGCGAGAAAAAGGAGAGGATCTACAAAGGGAGATAAGGCGACGCCGGGAATTAGAGGATAAACTTCTAAAACTCGAAGCCGATCTCAAAACCAAAATTACTCGATCCACCCCTGAGGATAACTCTCACAAGGAACAGGATCCATTCACTAGGGAGATCATAAAGACCAAAATCCCAAAAGACTTCAAACTTCCGGATATGACCTTGTACGACGGCACTACAGACCCCAACCATCACCTCAGCAATTTCAGAAGTAGAATGTACCTCACTGACGCCTTAGATGCAGTTCGTTGCAAAGCTTTTCCAACAACTCTTACCAAGACAGCCATTAGATGGTTTGACAGCTTACCTCCAAAGTCCATCTCAAGCTTCGACGACTTGGCCAAAAAGTTCCTGGCCAGATTCTCCATTCAAAAAGATAGGGCTAAACACGCCCCCAGTTTACTAGGAATCAAGCAAGGAGATCGGGAGAGTCTTCGTAACTACATGGAAAGATTCAACAAAACATGCCTAGACATACAAACCCTACCAACAGAAGCCACCATCATGGGCCTCATAAATGGCCTTCGGGAAGGACCCTTTAGCCAATCTATATCAAAGAAATATCCTGCATCTCTAGATGAAGTGCAAGAGCGGGCACAAAAGTACATCAACATGGAAGAGAATTCTCGGCTTGGAGATGCCTCGAGGTTTGGTTTCGCCTACCGAGATAAAGATAAGGAATCCAAGAAGAAGGAAGATCGCCCAGGGGAGAAAATAAAAAAATATCATAACTATACCCCTCTTAGGGTATCCCTGGTAGATGTTTACAAAGAAGTCTGCCATACAGAAAAAAGACCCCCAGCTCGACCACTTAAAGGCAAAAGAGAAGGAGGAAATCAGAACGAATACTGTGAGTATCATCGAATCCGAGGATATTCCACCAACGAATGCTTCGACTTAAAAAATGTCATAGAAAAATTAGTGAGAGAAAGAAAACTAGATCAGTTTCTGGCCACCCGGGATGAAGAGCAAAGAAAAAGAAGAAGGGATGAAGATGTCGGACGATCTGAGCGATCACCTCGCACACCGGAAAGACACGTCCACATGATACACGGCGGATTTGCGGGAGGAGGAATCTCCAAATCATCCCGCAAGAGATATCTCAAAGAAGTATACCATGTCGAAGGAAAGGAGGAAACACCAGACATCCCAGCAATTACGTTCACCAAAGAAGACGCATCCGGCATCATCTCGGGACACGACGATCCCATGGTCATCACCATCATACTGGCAAACGCCAATCTCCACCGTACACTAATCGACCAAGGGAGCTCCGCCGATATCTTATTCAAAACTGCTTTCGACAAGCTCGGCTTAGAAGAAAAGGAGCTTAGAGCATACCCGAACAGCTTGTTTGGACTAGGAGATACCCTAGTACAACCACTGGGATACGTATCACTATATACAACCTTCGGAAAAGGGAACCAATCCAGAACACTCAAGATAGACTACATCGTGGTTGACGTAAGCTCAGCCTACAATGCCTTAATAGGTCGGACAACATTAAACCAACTCGGCGCAATAGTTTCAACTCCACATCTATGTATGAAATTCCCAACTGCAGAAGGGATAGCTACAATAAAAGCAGATCAAAAGATGGCGCGCCACTGTTATAACGAGAGTCTAAACCTCAGAGGCAAAGGCGAAGAGTTCCACACTATTGAACTTGGTGGAGTTCAGAGGCGAGAAGAACTTCGTCCACAACCCGAAGGAGAGGTAGAGAAAGTTCAGATCGGAGACACCTCGGACAAAACAACTAATATCGGCACGATTCTAAATGGAGAAGCAAAAGAATCCCTCGTACAGTTCCTACGGGATAATGTCGACCTCTTTGCATGGAAAGCCACCGACATGCCAGGAATAAATCCCGAATTAATGAGCCATAAGTTGGCAGTCTATCCAGGATCTCGGCCGGTACAGCAAAGACGAAGAAAACTTGGGCCAGAACGGTCCCAAGCTGTGGAAGAGCAGGTGCAAGCACTACTGGAGGCAGGATTCATAAGAGAGGTTAAGTACCTACTATGGCTAGCAAACATCGTCTTAGTGAGAAAATCAAATGGGAAGTGGCGAATGTGCACCGACTACACCGACCTCAACAAAGCCTGCCCAAAAGATCCTTATTTGCTCCCAAGCATCGGCGCTCTAGCAGATGCCTCATCTGGATATAAGTATCTCTCGTTTATGGACGCATATTTTGGGTACAATCAGATCCCAATGTATCCACCGGATCAAGAAAAAAACCTCATTTTTAACACCCAAAGCGAACTATTGCTACATCGTAATGCCTTTTGGTCTTAAGAACGCCGGAGCCACTTATCAAAGGCTAATGAACAAGGTCTTCTTAGACCACATCGGAAAAATCATGGAGGTCTACGTGGATGACATGTTGATAAAGACTCAAAGTGAAGAGACATTATTGTCCGACTTAGTCCAAGTGTTCGACACTATATGGAAGCATGGCATGCGACTCAATCTGGCAAAATGCACTTTTGTAGTAGAAGCAGGCAAATTCTTGGGTTTTATGCTCACACAAAGAGGAATCGAGGCAAATCCAGATAAATGTCAGGCCATACTCAACATGAAGAGCCCAACTTGTATCAAAGAGGTACAACAACTCAACGGGAGATTGGCGGCCTTGTCCAGATTCCTAGCAGGGTCAGCAATAAGATCCCTCCCTTTCTACGCTACTTTAAGGAAAGGAAAGAACTTCGAATGGATAACGGAATGTGAGCAAGCCTTCCGGGACTTCAAAGAATTCTTGGGATGGCCACCTATCCTATCTCGGCCATGAGATGGAGAACCACTCATATTATACCTTGCGGTAGGAAGTCGGGCTATAGCCTCAGCACTAGTTAGAGAAGACGAAAGTGGGCAACAACCCGTCTACTTCACTAGTAAAGCGCTGCAGGGGTCAGAGCTGAACTACCAGAAAATAGAGAAGTTTGCCTACGCTCTCATACTAACATCTCGACGACTTCGCCCATACTTCCAAGCTCATACCATTAAGGTTCGGACCAACCAACCCATAAAGGGGATATTGCAGAAAACAGATCTAGCAGGAAGAATCCTACAATGGGCAATCGAGTTGTCCGAGTTTGACCTCTAATACGAGGCACGGACAACCATTAAATCACAATATCGAGCTGACTTCATTGCGGAATTCACAGACACCCCGGAGACCCCCATAGAGTGGAATATATACGTAGACAGTTCCTCGAATAAAACCGGAAGTGGCGCAGGTGTGATAATCGAAAGCAACCAAGGAACCCAACTTGAGCTTTCCCTCAAATTCGGATTTCCGGCCTCAAATAACCAGGCGGAGTACGAAGTGTTATTAGCTGGTTCGAAGCTGGCTAAGGAGGTTGGAGCTCAAAAACTCAACATCTACAGCGACTCACAAGTCGTCACCTCACAAATAACAGGGAGCTACCAAGCCAAAGATCCTACCATGAAAAAGTATTTGGATAAAACCAAGGAACAACTCGGACAACTCGGGGAATATAAGATCTGCCACATACCCCGCGAACAAAATGCCCGAGCTGACGCACTCTCAAAACTAGCCAGCACCAAACCAGGGGGCAACAATAGAAGCCTCATTCAGGAAACACTACAGAACCTGTCAATATCGGAAGAAGAAAAGGTCCTAGCCATAACAGGTCGGGATCAAGGATGGATGACCCCCATAATTAACTACCTCAAAACAGAAACACTCCCCACAGATGAAAAAGAGGCAAAGAGGTTAAAAAGGGAGGCACAGTACTACACTATCATAAACAACACCCTGTACAAAAGAGGGATCTCAATACCATTGTTAAAATGTGTGCCGACTGGTGCACGAAATTGTTACATATTACTCTCTTACAATTTCGCACAACTAACCAGCAAGTGCACTGGGTCGTCCAAGTAATACCTTACGTGAGTAAGGGTCGAATCCCACGGAGATTGTTAGTTTGAAGCAATCTATGGTTATCTTATAAATCTTAGTCAGGATATAATATCAATAATGATTTTTATTTTGAATTGTAAAAGTAAAAAGGCAGAATACAAATTATACTTGTATGCAATAATGGAGAATATGTTGGAGTTTTGGAGATGCTTTATCTTCTGAATCTCTGCTTTTTCCCTGTCTTCTTCTTCAAGCATGTAAGGTTCCTCCTATGGCAAGCTGTATGCTGGTGGATCACCATTTTCAATGGCTACCATCCATCCTTTCAGTGAAAACGATCCAAATGCTTTGTCACAGCACGGCTAATCATCTGTCGGTTCTCGATCATACCGGAATAGGATTCATAATCCTTTTGCGTCTGTCACTACGCCCAGTACTCGCGAGTTTGAAGCTCATCACAGTCACTCAATCCCTAAATCCTACTCGGAATACCACAGACAAAGTTTAGACTTTCCGGATTCTCATGAATGCCGCCATCAATTCTAGCTTATACTACGAAGATTCTAATTAAGAGATCTAAGAGATACTCATTCAATCTAATGTAGAACGGAGGTGGTTGTCAGGCACACGTTCATAGGTTGAGAATGGTGATGAGTGTCACGGATCATCACCTTCGTCAAATTGAAGCGCGAATGAACATCTTAGATAGGAACAAGTGTGTTTGAATGGAAAACAGAAATACTTGCATTAATTTATCGAGACACAGCAGAGCTCCTCACCCCCAACAATGGGGTTTAGAGACTCATGCCGTCAAAATACAAAGTTCAGATCTAAAATGTCATGAGGTACAAAATAAGTCTCTAAAAGTTGTTTAAATACTAAACTAGTAAATTAGGTTTACAGAAAATGAGTAAACTAAGATGGATAGTGCAGAAATCCACTTCTGGAGCCCACTTGGTGTGTGCTGGGGCTGAGACTTATACTAATCACGTGAATTGGGCTGTTTTGGGCGTTCAACGCCAGGTTGTAACCTGTTTCTGGCGTTGAACTCTAACTTGTAACTTGTTTCTGGCGCTGGACGCCAGACTACAACATGGAACTGGCGTTGAACGCTAGTTTACGTCGACTATTCTTGAGCAAAGTATGGACTATTATATATTGCTAGAAAGCCCTGGATGTCTACTTTCCAACGCAATTAGAAGCGCGCCAATTGGACTCTTGTAGCTCCAGAAAATCCATTCCGAGTGCAGAGAGGTCAGAATCCAACAGCATCAGCAGTCCTTTTTCAGCCTGAATCAGATTTTTGCTCAGCTCCCTCAATTTCAGCCAGAAAATACCTGAAATTACAGAAAAATACACAAACTCATAGTTAAGTCCAGAAATATGAATTTTGCCTAGAAACTAATGAAAATAAACTAAAAACTAACTAAAACATACTAAAAATTATATGAAATTAACCCCAAAAAGCGTATAAAATATCCGCTCATCACAACACCAAACTTAAACTGTTGCTTGTCCTCAAGCAACTAGACAAATAAAATAGAATACAAATAAGTCAAGAAGCAATAATATCTCAGAGTTTTTGAGTGAAGCTCAGATTCTAATTAGATGAGCGGGACTAGTAGCTTTTTGCTTCCGAACAGTTTTGGCATCTCACTTTATCCATTGAAGCTCAGAGTGATTGGCATCTATAGGAACTTAGAATTCAGATAGTGCTATTGATTCTCCTAGTTCAGTATGTTGATTCTTGAACACAGCTACTTTATGAGTCTTCGCCGTGGCCCTAAGCACTTTATTTTCCAGTATTACCACTGGATACATAAATGCCACAGACACATAATTGGGTGAACCTTTTCAGATTGTGACTCAGCTTTGCTAAAGTCCCCAATTAGAGGTGTCCAGGGTTCTTAAGCACACTCTTCTTTTGCTTTGGACCTCGACTTTAACCGCTCAGTCTCAAGTTTTTACTTGACACCTTCACGCCACAAGCACATGGTTAGGGACAGCTTGGTTTAGCCGCTTAGGCCAGGATTTTATTCCTTTAGGCCCTCCTATCCACTGATGCTCAAAGCCTTTGATCCTTTTTATTACCCTTGCCTTTTGGTTTTAAGGGCTATTGGCTTTTTCTGCTTTTTTTTTCAAGCTTTTGTATTCACTGCTTTTTCTTGCTTCAAGAATCATTTTTATGATTTTTCAGATTATCAATAACATGTCTCATGTTCATCATTCTTTCAAGAGCCAACATATTTAACAGTCTTAAATATCAAATTCAAAAGACATATGCACTGTTCAAGCATTCATTTAGAAGACAGAAAGCATTGCCACCACATGTAACTAATTAGAATTTTCTTATTAAAAATCGAAGAATATTGCCTCTTATTCTAAAGAAAGTCTTCTATTTTATTCATGTTTAATGATGATGAGAAAATTAAATTATAGCTTAATTGGAGATAAAATAAAAAATATAGATACTAATTACTACTATATGACTCCTAAGGTAAAACTTAAATAAAAAAAAACAGGTATCACAGAGTTAAGGCTAAGATTTAGAACTCAACAACCTTGGGAAGTGGATGCCATTTTAGTCTGTGGAGTGCTTGGCCCTTCAAGAGATAACTTCTGACGTTTCAGTTCCTTTAAGTCACGCCCTTGCTCCTCTTGTTCCCTGAGCAGTTTGCAGAGCATGCTGTTTTGATTTTGCTGTTCTTCTTTTATTTGATCCATAGCTTCTTGCAATTTGTTGATAGATGCTTCAAGATTTTCCCAATATTCAAATTGAGGGAGTTCCGGAAGAAATTCTTGCGCCCTCCTCTTGATGGAGTCATCCTGTACTTGTTGTTTTTCCATTGTGATTTTAGTGATTGGGTGCTCCACTGAGATGTACTCTGTTATTCCCATCTTCACTCCAGCATCTTTGCAAAGCATAGAAATTAGGCTTGGATAGGCCAACCTGGCATCTTTGGAGTTCTTATTTGCAAGTATGTAAAATTCAGATGGAATCAGTTGATGAACTTCCACTTCTTTTCCCAACATAATGCAATGGATCATCACTGCTCTTTTAACAGTGACTTCAGAACGGTTGCTAGTGGGCAATATAGAACGCCCAATGAAGTCCAGCCATCCTCTGGCGACTGGTTTGAGATCTTCTCTCTTGAATTGATTTGGGACGCCCTTCGTGCTGGTGGTCCACCTGGCTCCAGGGATGCATATATCCTCTAGAATCTTGTCCAGGCCCTTGTTTGTTCTCATCATTCTCCTATTAAAGGAGTCTGGGTCATCTTTCAGCTGAGGTAGCTTAAAGATCTCCCTGATTTTGTCAGGGTGGATGTGAACAATCTTTCCTCTGACCAAAGTCCGATAGTCATAGAGGGCAATTCTAGATATTCTCTGCCTATCTGTTTGCCACAGATTAGCGTAGAATTCCTGAACCATATTCCTTTCCACTTTTGTTTCAGGATTAGCAAGGATTTCCCAGTTCCTGTTTCGAATCTGCTCTTGGATCTCCGGATATTTATCTTCTTTCAGATCAAACTTGACTTCTGGGATCACTGATCTTAGACTCATTATTTTGGAGTAATGATCTGAATGTTCTTTGGTTAAGAACTTCCCTTGATTCCAAAGTGGTTTTGGAATACTCTCTTTCTTGCCTCTTGGAGTGGGTTGTTTTCCTTTAGGAGCCATGATCTTAGTGGGTATAATTTAGTGATCACGGATAAACACACCAAACTTAGAGGTTTGCTTGCCTCAAACAAAAGAAAAGAAAGGAGAGGGATAGAAGGAGAGCTAGTGTCAAATGGTGGATGAGAGGAGGGACGCCGAATGTGTTTTTTTTAAAAGGGAGGGGGTGGGTTTTTTTTTTCGAAAATAAAGAGAAAGATAAGATAGAAGATATGATTTTAAAAAAAAGATATAAGTATGATAAGAAAAGATATAATTTAAAATTGAAAAGATATAAAAGATATTTGAAAAAGATAAATCTGGATTTTGAAAAATATAAAATGGAGATTTTTAAAAAAATATTGATTAGTTGAAAAGATTTTAGAATGAAAAGGGATAGATTTGTTTTGAAGATTTGAAAAAGAGTTGAATTGGATTGAAAAAGAAAGGATTTGTGCTTATGGATTAAAATACATTTGATATTTTAAAATAAGGTTTTTAGAAATTAGGGATTTTAGAAATCAGGGTTTGTAACATGTTTATGCAAGAAATCTTGAATTGAAACATGAAAATTAAAATTAGAATGAAAAATATGAAGTAAAAACGAATTTACCTCCTCCCCACCATTCTGGCGTTAAACGCCTAACTGCTGCATGTTTTGGGCGTTTAACGCCCAAATGCTGCTTCTCCTGGGCGTTCAACGCCCAGCTGTTGCTTTTTTCTGGCGTTGAACGCCAGGAAGTCCTTTGTCACTGGGCGTTTTTCTGAACACCCAGGACGCTGTAAATCTGGCGTTAAACGCCCAGATGGAGCTTCTTTCTGGCGTTTAACGCCCAGAAGATGCTTCTTTCTGGCGTTTAATGCCCAGATGGCTATCCTTATTGGCGTTCAACGCCCAGTGGATGCTTCTTTTGGGCGTTGAACGCCCAAAACAGACTTTTACTGGCTTTTTCTTGCCAGTGAGCTCTTTTTCTCTATTTTGTGTGCTGAATCCTTCTGTAACCCTGTGAAGTTATACAATTGATTCTTTACCTTGGTATCAATGAACTTTATATAAACAAATAAAATAAAAACAACAGAAAAAGTGTTGCCAATGGCTGGGTTGCCTCCCAGCAAGCGCTTCTTTATTGTCTTTAGCTGGACCTTGCTGAGCTTTTAATCTAGCTTCAGCCTTGAGCACTCCTGCTCAACATTGCCTTCAAAATAGTGCTTGATTCTCTGTCCATTAACAATGAACTTCTTATCAGAATCAATATCTTGAAGCTCCACAAAACCATATGGTGATACACTTGTAATCACATATAGTCCCCTCCACCGGGATTTCAATTTCCCGGGGAATAGCCTGAGTCTAGAGTTAAACAACAGAACCTTTTGTCCTGGTTCAAAGATTCTAGATGACAGCTTTCTGTCATGCCACTTTTTTGATTTCTCTTTATAAAGCTTGGCATTTTCGAAAGCAGTGAATCTGAATTCCTCTAGCTCATTTAGCTGAAGCAATCTTTTTTCTCTAGCTAATTTGGCATCAAAATTCAGGAATTTGGTTGCCCAGTAGGCTTTATGTTCTAGTTCCATGGGCAGGTGACATGCCTTATCATACACAAGTTGGTATGGAGAGGTCCCTATAGGAGTCTTGAATGCTGTTTTGTAAGCCCACAGAGCATCATCCAAGCTTCTTTCCCAATCCTTTCTACGGGTACTTACAGTCCGTTCCAGGATTCTCTTTAGTTCTCTGTTAGAGACTTTAGCTTGCCCATTAGTTTGTGGATGATATGGAGTTGCCACCTTGTGGCGAATCCCATACCAGACCATGGCAGAGTAAAGCTGTTTGTTGCAGAAGTGAGTGCCCCCATCACTGATTAGTACTCTAGGGACACCAAACCTGCTAAAGATATATTTCTGGAGGAACTTCAGCACTGTTTTAGTATCATTGGTGGGTGTGGCAATGGCCTCTACCCATTTTGATACATAGTCAACTGCCACCAGAATATAAGTATTTGAGTATGATGGTGGGAAAGGTCCCATGAAGTCAATTCCCCATACGTCAAACAACTCAATCTCTAAGATTCCTTGTTGAGGCATGGCGTAACTATGGGGCAAATTACCAGCTCTCTGGCAACTGTCACAGTTACGTACAAACTCTCGAGAATTTCTGTAGAGTGTAGGCCAGTAGAAACCACATTGGAGGACTTTGGTGGCTGTCCGCTCACCTCCGAAATGGCCTCCATATTGTGATCCATGGCAATGCCATAGGATCCTCTGTGCTTCTTCTCTAGGCACACATCTCCGGATTATTCCGTCTGCACATCTCTTAAAGAGATAGGGTTCATCCCACAAGTAGTACTTTGCATCAGTAATTAATTTTTTCTTTTGTTGCCTGTTGTACTCTTTGGGTATGAACTTTGCAGCTTTATAGTTTGCAATGTCTGCAAACCATGGTGTTTCCTGAATGGCAAATAAATGCTCATCCGGAAAAGTCTCAGAGATCTCAAGAGAGAGGAGGGACGTCCCTTCTACTGGCTCTATCCGGGACAGATGATCAGCCACTTGGTTCTCTGTCCCTTTTCTGTCTGTTATTTCTATATCAAACTCTTACAGAAGCAACACCCATCTTATGAGCCTGGGTTTTGAATCCTGCTTTGTGAGTAGATATTTAAGAGCAGCATGGTCAGTATACACAATCACTTTTGATCTTACTAAGTATGATATGAACTTGTCAATGGCATAAACCACTGCAAGCAATTCTTTTTCTGTGGTTGTGTAATTTTTCTGGGCATCATTTAAAACACGGCGAGCATAATAAATGACATGCAGAAGCTTGTCATGCCTCTGTCCCAATACTGCACCAATGGCGTGATCACTGGCATCACACATTAGCTCAAATGGTAATGTCCAGTCTGGTGCAGAAATAACTGGTGCTGTGACTAGCTTAGCTTTCAGCGTTTCAAACGCCTGCAGACACTCTGTGTCAAACACAAATAGCGTGTCAGTAGCTAGCAGATTGCTCAGAGGTTTTGCGATTTTTGAAAAATCCTTTATAAACCTCCTATAGAATCCTGCATGCCCCAGAAAGCTTCTGATTGCCTTAACATTGGCAGGTGGTGGTAATTTTTCAATTACCTCTATTTTTGCTTGATCCACCTCTATTCCCTTGTTTGAAATTTTATGCCCAAGGACAATCCCTTCAGTCACCATAAAGTGACATTTTTCCCAGTTTAAAACCAGGTTGGTCTCTTGGCATCTTTTCAGAACAAGTGTCAGGTGATCAAGACAGGAGCTGAATGAGTTTCCATATACTGAGAAGTCATCCATGAAGACTTCCAGAAATTTTTCCACCATATCAGAGAAAATAGAGAGCATGCATCTCTGAAAGGTTGCAGGCGCATTACACAGACCAAATGGCATCCTTCTGTAAGCAAACACTCTAGATGGGCATGTGAATGCTGTTTTAATCCCAGCCTCCAGTAATTTGGTGACCTCTTTCTGCACCACTTCCTTCATGGCTGGATTTGGCCGCCTCTGTGGTTGAACCACTAGTTTAGCATTATCCTCCAATAGGATTTTGTGCATGCATCTAGCTGGGCTTATGCCCTTAAGGTCACCTATGGACCACCCAAGAGCTGTCTTGTGTGTCCTTAGCACTTGAATCAGTGCTTCCTCTTCCTGTGGATTTAAAGCAGAGCTTATGATCACTGGAAAAGTGTCACATTCTCCCAGAAATGCATATTTCAGGGATGGTGGTAATGGTTTGAGCTCGGGTTTAGGAGGTTTTTCCTCTTCCTGAGGAAATTTTAGAGGCTCTTTCATTTCCTCTGAATCCTCCAAATCAGGCTGAACATCTTTAAAGATGTCTTCCAACTCTGATTCGAGACTCTCAGCCATGTTGATCTCTTCTACCAGAGAGTCAATAAGATCAACTTTCATGCAGTCTTTTGATGTGTCTGGATGCTGCATAGCTTTGACAGCATTCAACTTAAACTCATCCTCATTGACTCTCAGGGTTATTTCCCCCTGTTGGACGTCAATGAGTGTTCGTCCAGTTGCTAGGAAGGGTCTTTCTAGAATGAGAGTAGCACTCTTGTGCTCCTCCATTTCCAGCACTACAAAGTTAGTGGGAAAGGCGAATGGCCCAACCCTGACAATCATGTCTTCAATCACGCCTGATGGGTATTTAATGGAGCTATCAGCAAGTTGGAGACATATCCGAGTTGGTTTAACTTCTTCAGTTAAGCCAAGCTTTTTGATGGTGGATGCAGGTATTAGATTAATGCTTGCTCCAAGATCACATAAAGTTGTCTTGGTGCAATTACCCTTTAATGTGCATGGTATCAGAAAGCTCCTGGGATCCTTAAGCTTTTCTGGGAAGCTTTTCAGAATGACTACACTACATTCTTCAGTGAGGAGAACTCTTTCTGTTTCTCTCCAATCCTTCTTATGACTCAAGATTTCTTTCATGAACTTGGCATAAGAAGGTATTTGCTCAAGTGCCTCTGCAAACGGAATCTTTATTTCAAGAGTCCTGAGATAGTCTGCAAAGTGAGCAAATTGCTTATCCTGCTCCTCTTGGCGGAGTTTTTGAGGATAAGGTATTTTGGCTTTGTATTCTTCAACCTTAGTTACTGCAGGTTTATTTCCTACAGAGGTGGTTGGAGAAGCCTTTTTAGAGGGATTATTATCAGCACTTGTGTGTGTTTGATCCCTCACTGGCATTTGAATGCCAGAGTTAGAAGCTGGAGTGACGTTAGACGCCAACTCCTCATCTGTTCCTGGCGTCTGAACGCTAGAACTGTGCTTCTTTTGGGCGTTCAACGCCAGTTCATTGCTTGTTTCTGGCATTGAACGCCAGTCCTGAGCATGGTCTAGGCGTTCAGCGCCAGCCTTCCACCCAATTTTTGGCATTTTAACACCAGAATTATTTTTTCCCGGGCTCTTACTATCCTCAGATGGATTTTGGGTGGTTTGCTCATTTCTTGGCTTCCTGCTTCCTTGAGGTGGGGTATTTAATGTTTTTCCACTTCTTAATTGAACTGCTTGGCATTCTTCTGTTGTTTGTTTTGACAGCTGCTGCTTTGTTTGCTTTAATTGTACTTCCATATTTATATTAGCCATCCTTGTCTCTTGTAGTCTATCCTTGAATTCGGCTAACTGCTTTGTTAGAAAATCCAATTGCTGTTTGAATGCAGTAGCTTGTTCAGCAGGACTGAGTTCAGTAGTTACTGCTTTAGCATCTTCTTTCATGGAAGGTTCACTGCTTAGATACAGATGCTGATTTCTGGCAACTGTATCAATGAGCTCTTGAGCTTCTTCAATTGTCTTTCTTATGTGGATAGATCCACCAGCTGAATAGTCTAGAGACATCTGAGCTCTTTCAGTAAGCCCATAATAGAAGATGTCTAACTGAACCCACTCTGAAAACATTTCAGAGGGGCATTTTCTTAGCATCTCTCTGTATCTCTCCCAGGCATCATAAAGAGATTCATTATCTCCTTGTTTGAAGCCTTGGATGTCCAGCCTTAGCTGTGTCATCCGTTTTGGAGGAAAGTATTGATTCAGGAATTTTTTTTGTCAGCTGTTTCCATGTCCTTATGCTAGCCTTAGGTTGGTTATTTAACCACCTCTTGGCTTGGTCTTTTACAGAAAATGAAAACAGTAATAATCTGTAGACATCCTGATCTACTTCCTTATCATGCACTGTGTCAGCAATTTGTAAAAACTGTGCCAGAAACTCTGTAGGTTCTTCCTGTGGAAGAGCAGAATACTGGCAACTTTGCTGCACCATGATAATGAGCTGAGGATTCAACTCAAAGCTACTGACTCCAATGGAGGGTATGCAGATACTACTCCCATATGAAGCAGTAGAGGGGTTAGTATATGACCCCAGAGTCCTCCTGGACTGTTCATTTCCGCTTAGGTCCATGATGGAGAAAGGGAGATGATGTAAAATAAAAAAAATATTTTTATTTATTTAATTATTTATTTATTTCGAAAATAAAATAAATTAAAATAAAATAAATAAAAAATGGGTGAAGATTTTTGAAAAATGAAGAGAGAGAATAAAATAAAATAAAAAATTATAGTTAGGAAATTTTTTTTGAAAAAAAATGTGATTGAAAGGATTTGATTAGAAAAGATATGATTTGAAAAGGATTTTAAAATTTGAAATAAAAATCTGAATTTTAAAAGTAAATTTCGAAAATTTGCTTTAAAATAGAGAGAAAAGATATTTTTGAATTTAAAGAGGAAAGAGAAAAATAATAAAATAGCACAAGATTTAAAATTTTTAGATCTAATACTCTTTGTTTTCAAAAATTTTGGAGGGAAAACACCAAGGAACACCAAACTTAAAAATTTTAAGATCAAGACACAAGGAAGACTCAAGAACACTTTGAAGATTCACAAGAACACCAAGATTTTAGAAGACCAAAATAAATTTTCGAAAATTATATAAAGATTAACAAGAAAACACCAAACTTAAAGTTTGGCACAAGATTAAATCAAGATAAATTATTTTTGAAAAAGATTTTTAATAGAATTGGTGCCCAATCATCAAGAACATAAACCAATGCTCTAGCCAATTGAGTTGTAAATGTAACACTTCTTTGAAAAATTATTTTTAATAACTAAGAATAATTTTTTTTCGAAAACTACTGTTTTGAAAAGGCACAAGAAAAACAAGAAAGATCACAAAACACGAAAAACTAAAGATCAAACAAGAAAAATAAACAAGAACAACGTGAAGATGAAGAGAGAACAAGGAACACTAATTTCGAAAATTTAAAGGAAAATAAAAATATGCAAAAGAACACCAAACTTAAAATATAAAACTAGACTCAAACAAAAAAATTCAATTATTAGTAAAAGAAAAATAAAATTTCAAAAAAGAAATTTTTGAAAAAGAAAATAAGGATTCTAAAATATTAACAAGAACAATAATAAAAGACTCTAAACCAAAAAGGAAAATTTTCCTAATCTAAGCAACAAAATAAACCGTCAGTTGTCCAAACTCGAACAATCCCCGGCAACGGCGCCAAAAACTTGGTGCACAAAATTGTTACATATTACTCTCTTACAATTTCGCACAACTAACCAGCAAGTGCACTGGGTCGTCCAAGTAATACCTTACGTGAGTAAGGGTCGAATCCCACGGAGATTGTTGGTTTGAAGCAATCTATGGTTATCTTATAAATCTTAGTCAGGATATAATATCAATAATGATTTTTATTTTGAATTGTAAAAGTAAAAAGGCAGAACACAAATTATACTTGTATGCAATAATGGAGAATATGTTGGAGTTTTGGAGATGCTTTATCTTCTGAATCTCTACTTTTTCCCTGTCTTCTTCTTCAAGCACGTAAGGTTCCTCCTATGGCAAGCTGTATGCTGGTGGATCACCGTTTTCAATGGCTACCATCCATCCTTTCAGTGAAAACGATCCAAATGCTCTGTCACAGCACGGCTAATCATCTGTCGGTTCTCGATCATACCGGAATAGGATTCATAATCCTTTTGCGTCTGTCACTACGCCCAGTACTCGCGAGTTTGAAGCTCATCACAGTCACTCAATCCCTAAATCCTACTCGGAATACCATAGACAAAGTTTAGACTTTCCGGATTCTCATGAATGCCGCCATCAATTCTAGCTTATACTACGAAGATTCTAATTAAGAGATCTAAGAGATACTCATTCAATCTAATGTAGAACGGAGGTGGTTGTCAGGCACACGTTCATAGGTTGAGAATGGTGATCAGTGTCACGGATCATCACCTTCGTCAAATTGAAGCGCGAATGAACATCTTAGATAGGAACAAGTGTGTTTGAATGGAAAACAGAAATACTTGCATTAATTTATCGAGACACAGCAGAGCTCCTCACCCCCAACAATGGGGTTTAGAGACTCATGCCGTCAAAATACAAAGTTCAGATCTAAAATGTCATGAGGTACAAAATAAGTCTCTAAAAGTTGTTTAAATACTAAACTAGTAAATTAGGTTTACAGAAAATGAGTAAACTAAGATGGATAGTGCAGAAATCCACTTTTGGGATCCACTTGGTGTGTGCTGGGGCTGAGACTTAAGCTAATCACGTGCATTGGGCTGTTTTGGGCGTTCAACGCCAGGTTGTAACCTGTTTCTGGCGTTGAACTCCAACTTGTAACTTGTTTCTGGCGCTGGACGCCAGACTGCAACATGGAATTGGCGTTGAACGCCAGTTTACGTTGTCTATCCTTGAGCAAAGTATAGACTATTATATATTGCTGGAAAACCCTGGATGTCTACTTTCCAACGCAATTGGAAGCGCGCATCACCGACCTCCAATACAAGGGAAGTCTTGGAGGAAGTACACAGCGGCATTTGTGGCCACCATCTCGGAGCGCAAGCTCTCGCGAAAAAGGTGCTCCGGGTGGGATTCTATTAACCAACTCTACAAAAGAAAGCTACAGAATTTGTAAAGACATGTCCACCATGTCAGAAACATGCTAACTTTCACATCGCCCCGCCAGAAAAGCTCATTAGCGTGACCTCACCCTAGCCATTTGCAAAGTGGGGACTCGATCTTCTCGGACCCTTTCCCCAGGGATCGGGACAAGTCAAATTCCTCAGAGTAGGGGTAGACTATTTTACAAAATGGATCGAGGCAGAGCCCCTAGCAAACGCCACTGCTCAAAGAAGCCGGAAATTCCTATATAGGAACATTGTCACAAGGTTCGGGGTCCCATACTCCATCACCACAGACAATGGCACCCAATTCACAGATGCAGCCTTCAGAAAATTAGTAGCCGACTTGAATATAAAACACCAGTTCACCTCCACCAAACATCCCCAAGCCAATGGACAAGCCAAAGTGGCCAACAAAGTCATATTGGCTGGGCTGAAACGGAGACTGCAAGAAGCGAAGGGAGCTTGGGCCGAAGAACTTCCACAAGTCCTATGGGCATATCGAACAACACCACATTCCACCACAAACGAATCACCATTTCGATTTGCATATGGAGTGGAGGCAATGATCCCAGTAGAGGTCGAGGAAGGGTCCCTTAGAGTGGTCCACTACAATGAACAAGCCAATTTTCAACTTCAAAGAGAAGAGCTCGACCTACTTCCGGAAATCCAAGAAAGAGCTCGGATCAGGAATGGCTTTCAGGTATAATCAAAAGGTAGTGCCAAGAGGTTTCACTGAGAATGATCTCATCTTAATCCGAAATGATATTGGAACAACTCGACCTGGAGAAGGAAAGCTGGCAGCAAACTGAAAAGGACCCTACTGAGTCATAGAAGTACTGGGGAAGGGCTACTACAGACTGTCCAAACTCGATGGATGAGAACTTCCCAGATCATGGCACGCCTGTAACCTAAGAAGTTACTATAGCTAGAAAAGGTAAAAGATCTCATCATAAGATGCACTCTTTTTCCTGAAAAGGTTTTTTAATGAGGCATCAAGTTGAGATTCAGAAAATACCCGACTTGAGGAGATAAAAACTCCCACATGTATATATTTGCACTCTCTTTTGAATAAAATATATTTTAGATATTCTACAAATTCTCTAGACGCATTAATCTGAAGCATTCATCGTCCGATTATAAAGCAACAGATCGGCAGAAAGTGAAAAACAGATTCACTGCACGATCACGATAAAGATGATCGTCCGATAGAGGTGAAAACGCGATTCATCTAAAGGACGATCAAACAAAGATAGAAACCACCTTCTACAAATCGGCAAAGATGAACACAGAATAATGCAAGAAGTTATCGAAAGTGATCCGGAAAAAGAACCTGACGAGGTTTTATGGATCGCTAAATAATAACTTAAAAGACTGGCCGACACTAAAAAGTTGGACCAAGTCAACCCAAGTTATCAGCAAATCCCTGGAAAGAGGTCTGGCCAACCCTATAAAAGAGGAATTGCTATAACTTAGAAGAGATCGACCTAACAAAGTCGGTCTCCTACAAAACAAGTTATAAAGTAATCCCTGAAAGAGACCTGACAAAGGTCCAAGAAAGAGGATTACAAAAATAACTTAGAAGAGGACGACATAAAGAAGTCGGCCTCCTACAAAACAAGTTATAAAAGTAATCCCTGAAAGAGACCTGACAAAGGTCCATGAAAGAGGATTACAAAAATAACTTAGAAGAGGACGACATGAAAAAGTCGGCCTCCTACAAAACAAGTTATAAAGTAATCCCTGAAAGAGACCTGACAAAGGTCCAAGAAAGAGGATTACAAAAATAACTTAGAAGAGGATGACATAAAGAAGTCGGCCTCCTACAAAACAAGTTATAAAAGTAATCCCTGAAAGAGACATGACAAAGGTCCAAGAAAGAGGACTACAAAAATAACTTAGAAGAGGACGACATAAAGAAGTTGGCCTCCTACAAAACAAGTTATAAAGTAATCCCTGAAAGAGACCTGATAAAGGTCCAATAAAGAGGATTACAAAAATAACTTAGAAGAGGACGACATAAAGAAGTCGGCCTCCTACAAAACAAGTTATAAAAGTAATTGCTGAAAGAGACCTGACAAAGGTCCAAGAAAGAGGATTACAAAAATAACTTTGAAGAGGACCAACGTAAAGAAATCGGTTACGGAGTACTAGAAATACAAGCAAGAGCGAGAAAACCGAAAAACAAGTTGGACCCACACAGCCACGACCTCAAAGGATCCAAGCTACAAACAATAAGTACAAAGCAATCCAAAGAGGCTGAGCAGCAAGGTTCCAACATTCTCGGAAACCAGAGAGATACCAAGTTAAGCACAAATAAGCATGACATAAACTACAAAGTTATAACAAGCTTCAGAGGCCACCAAAATCTGCCCCAAAAGCTAGAAAGCTAGAAAGCTACTTTTGTTTTTCAAAATAAAGTTGCTAGACAAGCAACCAGGAAGTGTCAGCAGTTAACAAAACATCAATAAAAGAGTTTAAAAGCCCACAAACCGGGCTATTTACATAAATATCCAAGAGAAATCAGCAAAGATCGGGAGCCTTCTCGGCAGCACCAGCATGGGGTGAAGGAGGACGAGTCTGAAGAGGTACAGCATCCACGGTTCCATCATCCCGGTTCAGAATCTGGCAATCTGGATCAGATATAACTGGAGGAACTGAAGAGGTTGACACTTTGGCAGAAGGCACAGGGGGAGGTTCAACATCATCATCATCCTGGTCATCAGGGACAATCTTACCATCCCTCACAACATTATCCAGGCTGAAGAGAGTAAGGTCGGCCTCGGGAGCAATAATCCGAACCTGCTCCTTCAGGTTCTCATAGGCAGCAGTTACGCTGCCAACAAGATGACCCTGGAGCTCGGAGTAATCAGCTCGGGCGTTCTCCAACTCCTCCTTCAGACGCATTCCCTCCCGATAGGATGTGACATAGCTGTCCTTATGCCTCAGTGCCGTGTCCTCGGCCAGCCTCACAGAAGCTGCCAGAGAAAGGGAACTCGCCTTCTCGTTCTCCAGATCTTTCTCCAGCTTGGCCACCCTCACTTCAAGCTCCTCCTTCAAGCCCTTCATCCGATCAAACTCCCGTTTGGCCTCCTCCACAAAAGCTTTAGTGACATGAAGAGGAAGATTTTGAGCAATTCGGTACAGGGCAGCTCCCATATGTGCCATTTTAATGCTACTCCAAGTTATAAAATCCAAATGGTGAAGGAGTGATACATCATCCATAGGAAGGACACCATAGGGACCGATCTGCTGATCTACGAACTCGACCGCATCAAAATCAGGGGCATCAAGGTTGAAAGGTTCAATTGTTTTTTGCTTCTTGTTAGGAGGAGCACTAGAAGTAGAAGTCTGTGGAGGATCAACCAGACGAACCCGAGGAGTGGGAATCACTTTCCTCGGCCCAGGACAACTCGGCACGGGCGGCTTCGCTTGAACTTGAGAAGATCCCTTTCCGGCCGCCTTGGCCGAGATGTTTTGAGCAGCAATCGCCTTCTTTGCCTTTTTGAAGGCCTTCATGGAGTCATTGTTTTTTGACATCTCTGCAAATACAGAATCAGCCACAGTAAAGGGTTACAATCACAAAGAAGAGGAAGCAAAACTAAGAAACAAGTACAGAAACAAGTCAGACAAGTACCCAAAACAGTCCGAACCAGGGACGGGTCATTCAAAAACCTTTTTGTATCAAGATGGGGTGGTTCCTCCCATAAATCCTCAAGAAATACAACAAAAGCACGGTCAACATCGTCAAGCATCTCCCATGTATAACGAGATACTCTCACATCCTTCTGCCACTCTAGAGGGAAAGAGGGCTCATTATTCTCATCCAGAAAAAAGGGGCGGGCCCCCTCGACAGCACGAACTCTAAAGAAGTAATTCTTAAAATCCTTAAAGGACTCATCATACATGGCGAAAACTTTATGGCCCTGGGCAGACTTGAAAGAAACCCACGAAGCTTTCTTTTTGGAAGAGCCACCAGGCTTGGCAGAGACAAACAGATAAAGGAAAAGAGTCTGAGAAGGTGTTACGCCTAACTCTTGGCAAAGCAGCTGAAAGATCTTGATAAAACCCCAGGAATTCGGGTGAAGCTGGGATGGGGAATGTTACACGACCACAACAGGTCGGTCTCGAAAGCAGTAAAAGGAAAAGTAATGTCCAACTGACTGAAGAAATATTCATAGGCATAGAAGAAGGGACGCTCCCCCTCGATAGAGGTAGGAAAACAAATCCTCTCATCAGAATCAGGAGCAACAAGCTCATAATCCCTCTCCCGGGCACTATTACCACAAATCCTATGACGCTTCCTCAGCTCTACGCAAAATTCAGCATCCACGACAGAGACACACATCAAGACAAGGGAGTCCAGCCAATCGGACATCCCCTCGGGAACTCTGGAAGACATCTCTACAATGTTATTGCGAGAAGACATGAGGCCAACTAATCCTACAATAAGAAAAGAAGATGGGATTACTAAAAACATCTTGGAAGAGGGACAAAACAACTCGATCAATACGATACAGGCGAACAAACAGAAAAGGAAAACCCCAAGACTCAAACCAAAGTCCCGGGGAATCCTTTGGAGGCAGTAACAAAGCAAGGTTTCATGAAAATCTACAGCCTACGCCCCAGCATCTCTCAAACAAGAAAAGAAGATTTCAAAAGATTAAACGTTTTGAAAAAACAAAAAGTCATCAAAGCCACTATCTCTCTACAGTCTACCAGCAAAGAGCATTGTCAACATCAAAAATGCTAAGCAGAAAATCGTCAAAGACCCAACCATTTTCAGAATCAAGCAAAAACCCTAAAAGCATCAAGAGGAAGTCAAAAAAACGCACTCCGAGCAAAAAGCGAAAATCAAACTATAAGTATCATTATCTCCCACAAAGGTACATCAACAAGGATCTTTTGAAATTAAGGAGCAAGAGACTAATTTTTTTCAAAAATAACAGCCAGAAGCAACAGTAGAACATGCAAACCCCTGGGAAACCTCAAGAAGAAACACCAGGAATATGCGAAGAAGAAAAATCACATTACAGCGACAAGAAAACACAAAGATCATAAGAAAGGTTCAAACTTTTTCAACAATCAGGCAAATATCATCAGTTTACCAGAAAATTAAAGATGAAGCAAATGAAAAGAAAATGGAACCAACCTGGAAAAAAGCGGGAAGCTTCAGAAAAGTTGGAGATGGAGAGACGGAATCGCCGATCACTGAACGACGCCGCAACGCAAGAAAAAGCAAAATGTGGGCGAAAGACAGAGAGTGAGAGAATGAAGGGAGAAGTTACGAAGAAGAGCGAAGAAGGGAAACCATTTTCTGATCGCAAAATTCAAAATAAAAGGCCACAAGGAAAAACAGGGTAATTAATACCAATTAATGAAGGTATTAAAACCTCGCACATTCCCAAAGCGCTGATATAAAAGCGCGCGCTTTAGAGGAAAATGTTCCACATTCAAAAAGCTTCTACAAAGAAAGGAATCGACAAAATGCTTGAGTTCGGCTTCACTAGAGAAGGACCGAAGTTAAGGACTCGACCTCAAAAAAGAAGACCGAGCTCAAGTAGGGGCACTGTTCATACCCTGGGTCGAGCTGTCCAAACCGGGATGTTCAGTAGCAAAGCGACCGACCTCTTCAGGTCAGGCGAATCGACCTCTTCGCAAAGAACTCGACCAAATTGACAGGAAAGCCCAAAGAATGGCCCAACTCAAGGAATACAACCCAGATCCAAAGGCAGCCCAAGCCTATGAAGATAAGGGCGGTTCCAGGGAAGATAAGCTGACCTCGACAAAAGATAAGATAAGATAAGATAACTAACTTATCCTATCTAAGAAGGTCACATCTCACCATTATAAATACACTGGAGCACACAGGTATAACTCATACTCTGATTCTACTAAAAACCTGCTTAATACCCTTGCTCACTTAAGCATCGGAGTCCCTTGCAGGTACCCCCACCCTTCGGTGACAGAGGATCAGCAGCATCATCAGCCCAACAAGTCGGACGCGCCAGCTCCGGCCGCCATCCACCAGCCGGACACGTCAGCTCCGACCAGTACAGAAGATCTTGTCCGAGATCGACCTACAGTTTCAGGTCACCCTTGGAACACCTCCCTTGATGACAAAAGGGGGAGAAAAGAAAAGGAATGTTAGCTTTGGCTTAGGGGTTAATAGTAATAGTTAAGAACAATGATTTGTGGTGCTATAATTTGTCCTGTGTTGTGCTTAGTGTTAATTACTCCTGTGTGGTTGCTCTGCTTTCATTACTATGATATATTGCTTGGAAATATTAGTCTTGGCTGCTTTTAAGCTTTGTCCAGGTAAGCTATGGTCAAAGGGAGTAATGCTAGCATTCAGGGGGAGCAACTCACGAAGGGATTTCTGTTGGTTTAGAAACTATATCTACAACGCGACTGTTTTTATAAAATTCTTTACTAGCAAAAATCTTAACGTGAAAATGGCGCCGTTGCCGGGGAGCTGCAATCGTGTGCCTTATTATTGGTTATTGTAAATATTTTTCTTTTACTTTTTTATTTGTTTTGTTTTCTCCTTTTATTTTTATTAGCTACTATGAATTCTCAGCCCTCTCGCTTTGAGTTTGGTTCTAATATTGTTGAAGGAAATAGAAGTTATAGCAGGAACATGCATCAAGGTCAGAACAATCAAAGATGGATGGAGCCACGAGGACTTGATCAACCCTTTAGGCAACAACACCCTCTACAGTATCACAGACAAGGACCACTTTACAATGCATACGAAGCTAATAGATATGGTGGACAACCTTGTAACTACCAACAAGCCCCACCCTGTGCCTATAGATCATCCTCTCAACATAACTTTGAATCGCCACACTCACAAGCTCCTTTTCACCATTCACCATCGTATGATCCTTATTTACCCCAGTTCCAATCCAATTACTCCCAAACACCACCACTTCCCTATGTACCATGTCCAAATCCATCACCTCGAGAATCACAGGCTCGTCTCAAGGAAACAGTAGATCAACTTCATACAACCCTTCATCAGCTGGAGCAAGCAATACATCAATTATCTTCCAGACGTTTAGACACTCAAGGAACTCCAATAGCTTTATGTGGAGAATCTAATGACGAACGTAGCATTAAGGAGACACTAGAAACCCTAGAGGGCCGTAATGAGCACAACTTTGTTATGGAACAATTGGAGAAAGCTCAAATTATCCAAGAAGAAGAAGTACTGATTGAAGATTTAGGAGATGCTGAACCTCCATTGGAATCCAGAGTTGTGAAGAATTTCGTCAAGGATGTTACAATTGATGCTAAGGAGGACAGTGCACAACCCCCAAGGAAGGTGTTTTATGAAGAATTAGACGGAATGACCCAAGACGCAAGCTTCCTTGATGATGATAATCTCAAGTCAAGTTCTCCTAGTAATGAACTTGCCTCCGCAAGTGAATTCTCTAAGATTGAAAAATCTTCCCCAAGTTAATACAAAGATGATGCGGAGGTAGATTTCTCTCAACCTCCAGCTTATGACTTAAGTGATGAGGAAGACATAGAAGACTTTGATTAGGATGTGGTTGCATTTGAAGAATTTTGCAAGGAAATGGAGGAATTCACAGAAGATTACAAGGGAGTAGAACTTACAGAACCACTGGAAACACCTATCCCAAGGCCATTACCACCCAATACAAGCTTCAAGTGGGTACAATCCTTAACCTTTAACTTTACTTTTCCACTTGAATATGGTTTGCTTGAAACAGATGTCCAGCTTAGAGCTCTCCGCGGCTTTAAGAGTAAGAGGGAAATGGCTCGTACTCAGAGCTGGTGCATAAGGTTCAATAAGGTTCCACGCTTCAACTCGAAGTGCACGGATTGGTATCATGTTCAATTGAATGGATCTCGGAAGACGTTTGGTCATCTTGGTGAGAATACATTTTCTAAGCCGCCCGGATGGAAAAATATAGATCAAAACGAAGGCGGATTTAAAAGCAAAGTTTGGGATCCTGGAATCTATTCTGACATTCGTCACCCCGAGAGCCTAAGAATCTGTTTGAAGCTGCTCAAAAGCTTCACTTGCCTAGTTTGGGACCCCGGAGGCTGTTGGCATTCCAAACATTGGTGGAGATTTCTGGATGGATTTAAACACAAGCCACCATAACAGGAAGCTCATCTAATGTCCAACTTAAGGACTTTAACTAAAAGTGCTAGTTGGGAGACAACCCACCATGGTATGATCGTTCCTGTATTTTATTTCGTTTTATTTATTTTTATATTGTTTTATTTTTATTGAACCTGGATGCTATTCATAACATTTGCATTTAGCATTGCATACTGCATAATTGCATACCTGCATAAAAAAAAAGAAAGAAAGGCGTGCGACGCGACCGCATCGCTAAAGCGATCGCGTCAGTTGCGAAAACCATCTCCCACGCGTCCGCGTCATTCATGCGGCCGCATGATCTAGAATTCGGCGTAAAAATCCAACGCCCAGAAATTTGGGCTGGAATCGTGCGGCTGTCGTGCGTTTCGCGCAAAACGGCCCACGCGTTCGCGTCCATCACGCAAACGCGTCACTTGCAAAACACCCATCCCACGCGAAAGCGTGAGCGACGCATTCGCATCGCGTGGATTGCACAAACACCCCAAAGGAGACAGAGAGTTGCGCTGAAATGATGCTGGAATTGTGCGATTAGCACAATTTCCCAGCGACGTGGTCGCAGCCTCATGCGACCGCATCATTCACCCTTTTACCCATTCCGTGTGATCGCGTCACTCACGCGATCGCATCAACCCCCATCCACCCTTGCCACGCGACCGCGTGTCCCACGCGATCTCGTGGATTCAAATTTACTAACCCCCGTGACGCGAAATCCTACCCGTCGCGCCCCCCATTCTCCTTCTTCTTTCTTTCTTCTCTATAACCCACCCCCTACCACCACCACTCCCAGCCAACCACCTCCAACCGCCGCACCACCCTCGACCACCCAGCCACAACCGTGACGCCAACCCCTTTTTCTTCCTTCCCTCTCTTTCTTCTCTTTCTCTTCTCTTCTTCCCTCCACCACCGCTACGCCGCCGCTGCACAGCCACCGCCACCGCGCCCTCACCGCTGCGACTCCCACCACCATCACCCTTACCCCCATTCTTCTTCAACCACCCTCTCCACCAGTCACCCTACCTGAAACCCCCTGCCACCACAAACAGCCACCACCACCACCGCGCAGCCCTGTTCCGCCACCGCACCACCGTGCCTCTCCCAGCACCACTGCAACCACACCCCCGCCATCACTCTGTTCCCTAGCTTCATTCATACGCCTACCAGGTTCCGCCGAACGCTATTTTTCTTTCATTCGTAATTAGTTGCATATGTTTCCAATTTTGTTCAAATTAGGCTAGTTAGAGTTGCATGTTTGTAGTTGATTCTAGGTGGTTAGGTAGCTAGGATGTGGTTAGTGGATTTAGGCCTGATTCATTGCGCTGTTCTTACTACTTGTTTTATAATTTTCGCAATTCTGCTGTTGTTGTGATGTTAATATTGTTCATATGATGTTCTTACTGTTCATGCTACTATTGCGACTGCTCTTTCATGTTCATATTATTTATATCTATTTGCAATTTATTTTAATCTATATGAACTATTCTTCTTGCTGTTTATTTTCTGGGAACATCCAATTTTAGCCGGAATGCTGCCCAATTTTCTATAAATCATTTTGATTCTCATTCATGTATTGGTTTTGGCATTTTCAATTTTGCTTTCCTTAGCTTTCACGAAACTAATTCATGAATGCACGGACCAGCATTCTTATTCCTTTTGTTTTCCCGGTTAATAAATCACATTATTGTTGATTAGATTTCAATTTTCGCTATTAGTATATCTATATGAATCATCAACAACTTGATTTCCTTGCTTAAATATGAGTTGTCTGTTGCTTTAATTTGTGAAATTCTTGTTACTTAGAAACCAATCATCATGCCACTTACTCTGACTTTCTTTTTACTAACTCACTGATTTTTACTTTCTAACCTCTTTTTCAATTTCAAACCACTTTTAACTTTCTAACAACCCCCTCTGCTTTTTGACTCACTCTTTACTTTTTTTTTTAACTCAATGCATGATTTTGGTTTTTCCTAATTAACATGAATTCTATTTATATTACATTTTGAATTGAACTTTCTCATCTCAGCTTTTTCACTCCGAAACAATCCAAAATGCACAATTATTCAACTCATTTCATAGCCTACTGCTCCTTTGCCACTTTGTGCTTATCTTGTTATTTTTCTACTTGTTTTCCTACTTTTATTATATCCTAGATTTCTATTTTTTTTCAGAATGTCTGACCCTCAAAGAAAGGGAAAAGGAAAGGCAACAATTGGCAAACGGAAAAGAGGTGAATCCTCTATGTCTCTCCTGGAGCTTATGCATGATGACTCCTGGCGGGAGAAGCACTTTACCCCGCAGGAGAAGGCTGACCAGCTCCTCCCTGCCAATGATCCAATTAAGTTTGCAAACCGATACTGTGAGCTCAAGTATCCGGTGTTTGCTACCTCCAAAAATCTATACATGGAGAGGACTTTGAAAATTCCAGAAGAACTACAGCAGTACACCTCCGATCATATCAAACAAAGAGGCTAGTTCTTCTTGGAGAGAAATTTGACTAAGGTCAATGCTTCCTGGGTAAGAGAGTTTTACTGCAATTATTTCAAGACTTCCCTAGATGCAGTTCACCTCAGAGGGAAACAGATACTGGTCACTGAAGAGGCCATTGAGGATATTCTGCGCCTTCAGCCTAAGTCAGATCAGCCTAACGGTTACCAAAAGGCTGAAGAGGATATGAGGTTTCTGAGATTCGACTGGGATCCTGTCAAGGAGAGGATAGCCCTTGACCCTACTGTCCCATGGGTCATGGGTAAGAACACCACCATGCCTAAAGTATTCAAGCAGATATACTTGAATGATGAGGCTCGGCTCTGGCACCAGATCCTGAGTAACTTTATTATGCCGAGCACTCATGAGACGGAGCTGCCTGCTGCTATGATCACCCTCCTTTGGTGTGTGATGGAGGGTAAGGACCTGTACCTGCCACGATTCATCCGGCCTATATGGCCAGGGTCCATATCAGAGGAACCCTCCCCTTCCCTTATCTGGTCACCCAGCTAGGCCATCGAGCTGACGTGCCTTGGGAGGATGCTGATGAGAAGCCACCTACTGCGAACTGCAAGAAGATCATTCCTCACAGCAGGAACTTTTTGGCTTTAGGCTACAGACCTTTATTCCTTACTATTTCTAATGAGACAGCCACACCTTCAGCTGCCCCCTCTTCTTCCACTGCTGCACCTGCCCCGCCCACTGTACCTCCAGCTGCTCCTGAGCCTATCTACCATTCGGTGCATCGACTCTTTGCCCGCTTGGATCGTATGGAGCGTCACAACAAGTGACGCTATGAGCACGTCAAGTTAATGATCCGTTCCAGCGGCGATATTCCCTCCGAGCCTGACACCCCTTCTGATACATCTGAGGTGGAGGAGGACGATCACGAGGAGGAGACACCCATCCAGGCTGCACAGACAGGACCGGAGCCGACTGCGCCACAGCAGGAGGGTCCACAGCAGCTTCAGGCCACCGATACAGAGATTCCTATCCAGTCGGAGCCTCCACTACAGCAGACAGATCCTCCTACCCTCATCCAGTCTGCAGATCCTCAGACCACCACCGAGACTCCAGCAGCCCATCCTTCCAGTGATGACACTCCTTCACACCCAGCTTGAGTAAGCATCGAGGACGATGCTTTATTTTAAGTGTGGGGAGGTCACCATCCCTGGCGTATTTTTTGGTGAACCACTACAGACTCTTTTTATCTTATTTTTCTGTATTTTTTTATTTTTCTTTTTATCTTTTAGTACTTATACATTGTTCTTTTCATGTGTTTTTACTCTATTTTCTGCATTTTGTACTTTAGTTCATATTTTAGCCATTTAGTTTAGTTTGCAATTCTAACTTATTAGTTATAGAATATGTGGATTAATTAGTATAGTTTACCCTTTTAGCATATGATAAGTTTGGTTTAAATTGAAAATAAAAAGGAAGTAAACTAGAGACTTTAATAGAATCAAAACAATCCACACACCTTGTATATAAAACATAACATGTTAGTTAGTTAACAACATTTCATCAAGGAGGAACACTAAAACTCTAAAGCCACCCAAAAAAGTTTACATTGAGAATAATGGGAACTCTTAATTTCTACTTGCATGACATGTATAACTGAGATATGATTTTTGAGCTAGAGAACACACAGCCTGTAAGTTTTGAGCTTAATTGTATGGTTACATTCAAACCATAAATTTCATTCCTGCGTGTTTCGCCCTTCTTTTTTATTCTGGTGTTCTTTACTTTGTTTTAATCTATATGTCCGATTATAGAATATAGATACATACTAAAAAAGTGATTGAGGCCATCATTTGAATTTTTCCTCACTTATCCCAAATTAGCCTACCTTTTACATCACCCTTGTTAACCCCCTTGAGCTTTTCAATCCCCTCTTATTCTATAAACCACATTACTAGCCTTAAGTAGAAAAACAAAATAAAAACCCCAAGTTGAATCCTTGGTTAGCTTAAGATAGAAATTGTGTGTTGTTTAAGTATGGAAAACTTTATGGGAACATGGATGATAGAAACAAAGGTAGAAAGTTAAAAGGAATAAAAATATCCAAAATAAAAAATTTTTGGAAAGCATGCTCATGTGAAATAAAACAAAACAATTGAGTTACCAGGTACAAAAAATTCAAGTATTTAAATAAAGGGACACAAAAAAATTCCCCAATTGCAAAATAAAAAGAATCAATGCACATGGGATAAAATTTAAGTTAATGCATGAGCTTGCCATACAAAGTGAGAAAAGTTGGGCAAATAGGTTAAAGGGAACTTTTGACTTTTACAAAAATATGTATGTTAGGTGAGATCTTAGACTAATCAAGGATTCACTTATTAGCTCACTTGGCCTTATACATATACCCTTACCTTCACCTTGACCCCATTACAACCTTGAAAAAGACCTCATGATTTTTATATGTTTGTTTTCTATAATTGTTGATTGGTTAGATGAAGAACAAAGTTATAGAAAGTAAGGATAAAAAGAAGAATAGAGTGATTAACCCAATAAACACTGAGTGACTAGAGAGTAAACACAAAATCCAGTGAGGGTTCAATAACTCATCACCATATATCTCTGCTTAAATTGTTAATTGTCTTGCAAGTTTGAAAAATATTTTTTACCCATCTCAATTGTAAAAGTGCACTTACATTATCTAAGGTTGGCTATGCATATATGATTCCTTGAGAATGTGAATTAATTTAACTACATGTAAGTTTTATATACAAGTTAATAAAAATCAGAATTGCATGATTCATTCAGGTAGTTGCATTTAGGATAGATTGCATTGCATGAGATTCCACCACTTTACCTTACTCTTTATCTTGGATTTAGCATGAGGACATGCTCTTGTTTAAGTGTGGGGAGGTTGATAAACCCATATTTTATGATATATATTGTGCTCAATTCAAGAGATTTATTCAATCCTTCACCTACTTATTTATGTAAATTTCATGGTTTTACCTTCCCTTCCTTATTATGTGATATATGTGAAATACATGTTTCCTATGCTTTAAAAATAATTATTTTAATTACCCTATATTACCATTCAATGCCGTGATTTATGTGTTAAGTAGTTTCAGATATTCTAAGGGCAGGAATGACTTAAAGGATGGAAAGGAAACATACAAAAATGGAAGGAAAGCACAAAATGGAGTTTTTGAAGAAACTGGCATCGACGCGAACGCATGGACGACGCGGCCGCAAGCCCAGCGCGAAAAGGCAGCGACACGAACGCGTGACTGATGCGGCCGCGCGCCTTAAGCAGAACATAGATGATGTAGACGCATGACCGAAGCGAACGCGTGACAAGAAAAACTCCAGATGATGCGACCGCGTGACCCACGCGGACGCGTGACAGACGCTACGCACCAGAAATTACAGAAAATGCTTCCAGCGATTTCTGAAGCCCTTTTCGGCCCAGATCCAAGTTCAGAAAGCACAGATTAGATGATATAAAGTGGGGGAATGCATCCATTCAAGAGAGGCATTCAATTATTCACTTTTGATGGTTTTAGATGTAGTTTTTAGAGAGAGGTTCTCTCCTCTCTCTTAGGTTTTAGGATTAGGATTTCTTGTTATTTCAATTTAGCATTCCGACTCTTTATCAGGTTCAATATTCCTTTTTATTATTTTCTCAATTTAATTTATGAACTCTTCCATGTTACATTTGATATCTTTATTAGTGCAACTTGAGGTATTTCAGAATTGTGATCGCTTTCCTTTATTTATATAAATAATTTAGATTTTTCCCTTTTGGCTTTAATTGATCAATTGGAGACTCTTGAGTTATCAAACTCATCGTGATTGATAATTGTTATTCTTGCTAATCGAATCGAATTCCAATAACTCTAGTCTTTCCTTAGGAATTGACTAGGACCTGAGGATCAAATTGATTAGTCCACTTGACCTTCCTTTGTTTAGTAAAGGTTAACTAAGTGAGATTAAACTCAATTCTCATCACCATTGATAAGGATAACTAGGATAAGACTTCCGAATTGTCATGCTTTGCCAAGAGTTTATTTTATAGTTATTTATTTATTTTACTTGTCATTTAAATTACTTGTTCCTTACTTTCAAAACCCCCAATTTACAAAACTCATAACCAATAATAAGAACATACTTCCCTGCAGTTCCTTGAGAAGACAACCCGAGATTTAAATACTTCGGTTATCAATTTTAAAGGGTTTGTTACTTGTGACAACCAAAACATTTGCACGAAGGGATTTCTATTGGTTTAGAAACTATATCTACAACGCGACTATTTTTATAAAATTCTTTACTAGCAAAAATCCTAACGTCAGTTTGCATTGATGATAGTCCAGGTTTTGAAGCTGAAGCACCAAAGAACAATGAACCAGTTCCACAAAATCCAAGTTCTCATGAAGTTGCACTTGTCAGCAGCGAAAATTCCAATTCTGCAGGAGACAATTTGGAATTATCTCCTGTCGCAGCTGAAAACACTGATGCAGAAGCCATTGTTGATCAAGAGGAACCTGAATCTTCAACTCAAATCAAAAGGCCCAGGGAATGGAAGTTTCTGAAAAATTACCCTGAGAAATTCATAAATAGTGATCCCTCCAAAAGTATTTCAACAAGGTCATCCTTGAAAAGAGATGAATCCAACAACTTAGCTCTTTTGTCAATGATTGAACCTCAAAACATCTAAGAAGTCCTTGCTGATCCCTCTTGGGTATTAGCTATAGAGGAGAAATTACAGCAGTTTGAGAAAAATCAAGTCTGGTCATTGGTGCCTTACCCGAATGGAAAGAAAGTCACTGGCACTAAATGGATTTTCAGAAACAAACAGGGTGAAGATGGATCCATAGTCTGAAACAAAGCTAGATTGGTTGCTCAAGGATATGATCAAGAGGAAGGGATTGATTTTGATGAATCCTTTGCACCTGTAGCTTGAATGGAAGCCATCAGATTGCTCCTTGCATATGCTGCTCATTGTGGCTTCAAGCTATTCCAAATGAACGTAAAGTGTGCTTTCTTCAATGGCATAATAGATAGAGAGGTTTATGTGGCTCAACCACCTGGGTTTGAAAATAAATCTTTTCCTAACCATGTTTTCAAACTAGCTAAAGCCTTGTATGGTTTGAGACAAGCTCCTAGAGCTTGGTATGAGAGGCTTAGCTTATTTTTATTGAAAAACAATTTTCAAAGAGGAGCCACTGACACCACTTTATTTATTAGGAACTATCATGATCATTTTATTCTTGTGCAAGTTTATGTTGATGATATTATATTTGGTTCGGCTAATGAGGATTTGTGTGTAGATTTTGCTAAGATTCTGACCAATGAATTTGATATGAGCATGATGGGAGAGCTCAATTTCTTCCTAGGCTTGCAAATCAAGCAAACTGCAGAAGGCATATTCATCCGTCAAGAAAAATATGCAAAGGAACTTGTCAAAAAGTTTGGGCTGGACTGTGCTAAGCCAATGGGAACCCCCATGCATCCTAACATCAAGCTTGATAAGGATGAACATGGTAGAGATGTTGATGAGACACGCTATAGAGGGATGATTGGATCCTTGATGTATCTAACTTCCTCAAGGCCTGATATCATTCAAAGTGTTGGAGTTTGCTCAAGGTTTCAATCAAAGGCTAAGGAGTCCCACCTCTCGGCTGTGAAGAGGATCATCCGATATGTGCTTGGTACCACTAATTATGGTTTATGGTTTCCTAAGACTGATTCATTTCAATTAGTAGGTTTCTGTGATGCAGATTTTGCTGGGGATAGGATTGATAGAAGAAGCACAAGTGGCATGTGCTGCTTTCTTGGAAAATTTCTCATTGTTTGGTTTAGCAAAAAGCAAGCTACAGTAGCACTTTCAACAGCCGAAGCTGAGTATATTGCAGCCTCCTCTTGCTGTTCTCAATTATTATGGCTGAAAACTCAACTAGCTGACTATAAACTGAATGTCTCTAATATTCCATTATTTTGAGACAACATGAGTGCTATTAACATTTCCAAAAACCCAGTTTTGCACTCAAGAACAAAGCACATTGAAGTTCATTTTCATTCGATAAGAGAACATGTGCAAAACAGAAATTTAGATATTCAGTTTGTTAACTTTGAAGGTCAGCTAGCTGATATATTCACCAAACCATTGATAGAGGAGAGGTTCTGCAAGTTAAGAACTGAACTGGGCATTCTTACTTCATCCCTGTTTTCTTAATGTTTCTGATAATGAGATCTTTTGTGTTTTGTCTCATAAATCGAGGTGAGATTTTTTTTCTAACAGATGATGAGTAAACTTCATTAATTCACTGTGAACCTACTGGATTCAAATCTGACCATAATGATTGATGGACTGATAAACCACTATTTTATGGTTTATATTGTGTTTAATTGTGTGGTTTTATCATGATCTTCACCGACTTATTCATTAATTTAGCATGCATTTATATTTCCTTCCTGGAATTAGTACATGATTGAAAACTGCTTCCCATAGACTTTTAATTATGCATTTTAATTCTCCTTTATTCCATTCGATGCCATGATCTGTGTGTTAAGTGTTTCAGGCTTTATAGAGCATGAATGAGTTGGAGATTGGAAGGGAAGCTAGCAAAAATGGAAGGAACACAAGAAATTGAGGAGATGACCAGCGAGAGGCGACGCAACCGCGCGGAAGAGAGCAAATTGCAGTGACGCGGCTGCATGGATGACGCGATCGCGTAGCATGGAACAGCACGAGTAACGCGGCCGCATGGATGACGCGCCTGCGTGGTAAAGCAAAACGCGAATGACGCTTCCGCATGAGCGACGAAATCGTGTGACATGCGTGATCTACATAATTTGCAGAATCGCTGGGGGTAATTTCGGGCCATATTTTGACCCAGTGTTCGGCCCAGAACAGCAGACTAGAGCCAGAGAACATGCAGAAACCAAGGGATACATTCATTCTAGACAGTTTTTAATTTTCAATTGGTCTTTGCATTGGAACACTGAGAAGAGTTATTACCTTATCAAGACTTCGTCATTCTAGTTCGTTTTCTTTACTTGGATATACTCTTCCATGTTCTTTGCTTTGTTCAATTTTACCATTGGAATACTCTTAGGATTATTTAATACAAAGATTATTTTTATTTTTAATTAATCGTTTTAATTTCTATTTATCATATCTTCTTTTAATTCCCTTTCATATGTTATGGATTTACTATTCACAATGAGCGAGTAGTTCCCTAACTTAATGGGGAGTTGATTGAAAGGAATTCTTGAGTTGGAAGGATTGAAAGATAAATTGTAATTGGGTTAACTGTTGGATTGCTCTCTAGTCACTAATACCAATCCCTTTTAATTAAGTGGATTGCAACTTGTGAATAGACGTAGCATTCCAACTTGTTTGACTTTCCCTTACCTAGTAAAGGATAACTAAACAGGCCAACCTTTAATTATCAATTACTCTTGAGAGCATTCCAACAATATTAGAGATTCCAACTAATCAACTCCCAGTCAAGGCTTTTATTTACATTATTCAATTTCATCAATTTTAATTTCCTGTTTACTCAACTCACTTCTTTGAAAACCTCTAGTTAATAAAATATCACACTTTTCTGCAACTCGTTGGGAGACGACCTGGGATTCATACTCCTAGTATTTTAAATTTCAATTTTCTGTGACACCTTTCTAAATTGATGAGCGGATTTCTGGGAAGTTAAGAACTATACTTGCAACGTAAATATTTTAACAATTTTTAATTTGCTAATTTCTGCACCCTATCAATTTTTGGCGCCGTTGCCGGGGAGTTGCAATAGAGTGCTAAAATTATTAATTAGAATTTATTTATTTACATTTTATTTTTTTTTGTTACAATGAGCTGCATGTTTCTTTCGTCAAATGACGCGTTCACTTCCTGACCCACGCTTGCCAATATTCGATCCTGAAATTGAAAGGACTATTTCACGAATAAGGCGAGCTCGGCGTCGGTTGGTCCTCTCTGAGGGCGGATCTGAAACGTCAGTTGAAGAAGAAACCAGCCCCCGTTCTACTGATTCGGTTGATTCACGTGCAGACGACATGGCAGCTAGAAGAGTTACCATCCAGGAGGAAGGAGCCCCTGATTTTACGATGCAACCATTTCAAGCGCATCACCCAGCGGTGGCTACAGATTTTGAAATAAAGATCGCACTGTTCAATTTGATGCCCAAGTTTCATGGCTTACCTGCTCAAGAGCCTATCAAGCACCTGAGAGATTTCCAGGCAGCCTGTTCTACTGTCAGGCGTGATGGTGCTGATGAAACTTCAATTTTGCTGAAAGCTTTTCCGTTTTCTCTTGAGGGAAAAGCAAGAGAGTGGTACTACACTCAACCTCTAGCAAATGTATCCAACTGGGATACACTCAGAAAAGAGTTTTTGGAGAAATTCTTTCCATCTGAAGTTACTGATAAACTGAGGAAAGATATTTCCAAGATTGTTCAGGATGACAACGAGACTCTCTTTGAATACTGGGAGCACTTCAATAATCTTCTGGAAGCATGTCCCCACCACATGATTGACAAGATAGTGTTACTTAGCTATATCACACGGGGCATGAGGCCCCAAGATAAGACCACATTGGAAAGTGCTAGCAATGGGTCTATGAAGAAGTACAAGACTACTGATGAGGCATGGCAATTGATCAGCGACTTAGCTCAATCTACTAGGAATCACAGGCAGAAACAAGGCCGTTCAAAAGCCATTGCAGAAGTATCCTCTAGCAGAGAGACTGCTGCTTTAACTCAGAGTATCTGTGAAATGACCAACTTGCTGAAGCAGATGCAATTGAATCAACAACAAGTTCAGCAAGCTCAACCTCCTCCAAGCCAACAGTTAGTCCCATAGAGAGTTTGCGGAATCTGTGCTGATTATAGCCATTACACTGATGAATGCCCACAACTCCAATAGGAAGACAACATGGTGGCATCCACTCATAACTTCTATGACCGTCCCAACCAAGGGTACAATCAAAGTGGAAATAATAACCATGGATGGTAGGACAATTCTAACCAGAATTGGAGGGACAACAATAACAGAGGAGGTAGAGATAATCAGGGAAATCAGAGGTGGAATAATAACAATAACAGGCAGCAGAGTCAACCTTACAGAGCACCTCACCTGAGGCAATCCCAAGGACCACAGAATACCCAACAGCAGACCTCTCAATTTACTCTTTCTTCTTCATCTCCTAATGAAGAGTTAATAAAATTTCTTGAGCAAAGACAACAGACCATGGAAAATAACATTAATGCCAGTCTGAATGGTCTGACCGCTACTTTGCAAGCTCTTGTTTCACAGATTGGATCAATGCAAAATTCCAGTAACCAACCTTCAAGCTCCACTGGAATTCCATCTCAACCATTACCCAATCCAAAGGGAGGCATTAATGCCATCACCCTGAGGTCTGGAACCACACTGCAGGAGAGGAATCAGGAGTATTCAAGCTCACCAGAACACGCCTCAGCTGAAGAGGTAGTTGAATTAGAAGATGTTGAAGAGGAAGAGGACATACAGGACATAGCTGAAGAAGAAGAAGCTCAACTACAGGAGGAAGCACAAAAAGGTGCAGACACTGCAGAAAACACCACTCCTATTCCATTTCCACAACTTGCAAGGAAGCCCAGGAAGCAGCTAGAACCCGATCCCAAAATGGTGGAAATATTCAAAAAGGTTGAGGTAACTGTTCCCCGTTTTGATGTTATTCAACAGGTACCTAAATATGCAAAGTTTCTAAAAGATTTATGTATACATAAAGACAAAATTAATGAATTAGAAACTATTCCTTTAGGTAGTTCCATATCTGCTTTAATGGGAGGATTACCTGAAAAGTGTAGTGACCCAGGTCCTTGTATAGTTAGTTGTACTATTGGTGGAGTAGTAATTTATGATTGCATGTGTGATTTAGGAGCATATGTTAGTATAATGCCTTTGTCTATATATGATGTTTTGAGGCTCCCTCCCTTAAAAAGGTCGGCAGCTCGTTTTATGTTAGCAGATAAAAGCATTATTACAGTGGCTGGAGTTGCTGAAGATGTTTTAGTGAATATAAAAGGGCTTACATTTCCCACTGATTTTTATATCTTGGAGATACCCCATAATGACTCAGATAAGCCATCATCAATCCTACTTGGAAGACCATTCCTGAAGACATCAAAATTTCAAATTGGATGCTTTTTCAGGAACATACTCTTTCGAAATAGATGGCCGCGTAGTAATCTTCAATCTGAATGGAGTGATGACCAACCCTCCAGAAGATCATTCTATCTTCCAGTGTGATATCATAGATGAAACTGTAGCTGAATCCACAATGAAGAGTTAGAAGAGAGGCACACTGGACAAGGTCCAAGTGTGGGGACCCTCTTAACTGACAATGAGGGCACTTTGCCATTTTCACAAGCTCCAGATAATCCAGAACCTGCCCATGATCAGAAGTTAGAATTGAAACCCCTCCCTCCACATCTCAAATATGCTTATCTTGAAGATGAGCAGAAGTTTCCGGTTATCATTGCAAGGGAACTCACTTCTCAACAAGAAGAGCAGTTACTTGATGTACTAAGGAGGCGTAAGAAGGCAATTGGGTGGAGTTTGGCAGACATAGTAGGAATCAACTCTCAAGTATGTGAGCACAGAATATTTCTAGAAGAGGGAGCAAGACCTGTCCATCAACCCCAAAGAAGATTGAATCCCACTATATTGGAAGTTGTCAAGAAAGAAGTGACCAGGCTATTGGAAGCAGGTATCATCTATCCCATCTCAGACAGTGAATGGGTTAGCCCAGTACAAGTGGTGCCCAAGAAGTCTGGAGTCACTACAGTGAAGAATGAGCATGGAGAGCTCAGAGCAACTAGAGTTCAGAATGCTTGGAGAGTCTGCATTGATTACAGGCGTCTCAACCAAGCTACACGTAAGGATCACTACCCACTTCCATTCATTGATCAAATGTTGGATCGCCTGTCAGGTAAATCACATTATTGCTTTTTAGATGGTTACACAGGTTATTTCCAGATTCATATAGCTCCTGAGGATCAGGAAAAGACCACTTTTACATGTCCTTTTGGGACTTATGCTTACAAGAGAATGCCCTTTGGCTTGTGCAATGCACCAGCTACTTTCCAAAGGTGCATGATGAGACTTTTCTCTGATCTTATTGAGGACTGTATGGAGGTTTTTATGGATGATTTTAGCGTTTATGGTGATTCTTTTAGCCTTTGCTTAGATGGATTATCTAGAGTATTAGATAGATGTGTTAATACAAACCTTGTATTAAATTTTGAAAAATGTCACTTTATGGTAAAACAGGGGATTATATTAGGACATGTGGTATCTAATACTGGCATTTCTATAGACCCAGCAAAGGTGAATGTTATTTCTAGTTTACCTTACCCCTCCTTTGTGAGGGAAGTCCGTTCGTTCCTTGGCCATGCAGGTTTTTACAGGAGATTTATTAAGGACTTTAGTAAGGTAGCACTTCCCTTATCCAGATTACTACAGAAGGATATTGAGTTCGAGTTTAGTGAGGATTGTAAAGAAGCGTTTGATAAGCTGAAGACCGCTCTGACTCAAGCTCCAATTGTGAGAGGACCAGACTGGAGTCAGCCGTTTGAAATCATGTGCGATGCTTCCAACCATGCAGTAGGAGCAGCGCTGGCTCAGCGTGAAGGTAAGGATCCTTTTGTTATTGCTTATGCGTATAAGACTTTAGACACTGCCCAGTCCAATTATACTACTACTGAGAAAGAGCTTCTTGCTATTGTTTTTGCTCTGGATAAATTCCGAGCTTATTTACTTGGTGCTAAAGTAGTAGTGTATTTGGACCATGCAGCTCTAAAGTATCTATTAGCTAAAAAGGAGTCCAAACCAAGACTTATACGTTGGATACTGCTATTACAAGAATTTGATTTAGAAAATAAGGATAGGAGTGGTAACCAGAATTTAGTGGCAGACCACTTGAGTCGGCTTGAGCACATTAAGGATGATTCTACTCCTATAGATGATAATTTTCCTTTTGATAACCTACAAGCAGTATCTGAGGTAGTCCCTTGGTATGCACCTGTTGCTAATTATCTAGTTAGCCGCACATTTCCTCCAAACTTTTCTAAGCATCAAAGAGACAAGCTGAAAAGCGAGTCTAAATATTATATATGGGATGACCCATATTTATGGAGATGTGGCGCTGATCAGGTAATTAGATGTTGTGTGTCTCAATCAGAATTCCAGTCCATTTTAGAGGCCTGTCACTCATCTGAGAGTGGAGGACATTTTGGCCCTCAAAGAACAGCTAGGAAGATCTTAGACTGTGGATTCTGGTGGCCTACTCTTTTTAGAGACGCTGCTGAGTTTTGTAAATCTTGTCTCCCATGCCGAAAATTTGGTAATATATCCAGGAGGGATGAGATGCCTCAACAAATTATGCTTTTTTGTGAAATTTTTTATATTTGGGGCATTGACTTCATGGGTCCATTTCCAAATTCTAATGGATATTTTTATATATTGTTAGCTGTGGATTACGTTTCCAAGTGGGTGGAAGCAATTCCTACCCGCACTGATGATGCTAACATTGTTGTTTCCTTTGTGAGAAACCATATTATTTGTCGCTTTGGATCACCACGAGCAATCGTGAGCGATCAAGGCACCCATTTTTGTAACAGGAAACTAACAGGATTAATGAGGAAGCATGGGATAATTCATAAGGTTGCAACAGCATACCACCCTCAGACCAATGGGCAAGCCGAGGTGTCAAACAGAGAGATAAAACGTATCTTGCAGAAGATAGTCAAACCTCATAGAAAAGACTGGAGCACCAGGCTACAAGATGCTCTTTGGGCATATAGAACAGCATATAAAACACCCATTGGGATGAGTCCTTTCCGCTTAGTTTATGGGAAAGCTTGCCATCTCCCAGTTGAAGTAGAACACAAAGCCTTTTGGGCAGTCAAGGAGTGCAACATGGGAATTGAGAAAGCTGGAGCTGAAAGGAAGCTGCAACTGCAAGAACTGGAAAGCCTTCGCCTAGAAGCTTATGAGAACTCAAGAATATACAAGGAGAAGATGAAGGTTGTACATGATCAGAACATCAAGAAGAAAGAGTTCCAACCTGGGGATTTAGTCCTCCTTTACAAATCTCGACTAAGGCTCATGCCAGGTAAGTTGAGATCAAGATGGGAAGGTCCATACAGAGTAGAGAAAGCCGAACCGTACGGAGTTTATCACCTAAGCCATCCTTCAAGCTCTGAACTTATTAAAGTTAATGGACAACGTCTGAAGCTATACCATGGCGAGAAGATGCAGAGAAACAAGGAACTTAAGATCTTCCTCTTGGAAGACCCCTACATAGCAGAAGATTAAGCTAGTGCAGCGTCCAACTTACGGACGTTAAAGCAAAGTGCTAGGTGGGAGACAACCCACCATGGTATGATCGTTCTTTTCTTTATTTTTAGTTTTTCCTATTCAATAACTCTTCTCTTTATCAGTACATTTCGTGCATTTACATCTGCATACCTTTAATTTAATAAAAAAAAATTTTTTGCCACGCGACGCGACCGCATCAGCGACGCGTCTGCGTCGCATGGAGAGGGGAGAAAAATAAAAATGAACAGAGAGTCACGCTGGAGCGTGGCTGGAGGCGTGCCAATGGCACAAATCGTCCCACGCGACCGCGTCGCTGACGCGTCCGCGTCACATGGGAAAAATAACCTCCCACGCGACCGCGTGACCCACGCGGCCGCGTGCTCTGATTTTCGACGTAAAAAGGGTGCACAACGAAATATTGTGCGAGAGTGGTGCTGGATTGGTGCCGGACGCACAATCCCTATCACGCGATCGCGTGACCAACGCGTCCGCGTCATCCCTTTTCTGAAGCCCATTCACGCGATCGCATGCCCCACGCGATCGCGTCACCCCAATTTTGGCAAATAAATTAATTTGAACAGAGAGTTGTGCAGGCGCGAGGCTGCACTCGCGCCAGAAGCATAACATGGGTCACACGACCGCGCGATCGCGTGCCCCACGCGGCCGCGTCGCTTGCGCTGCACAACTAAACCTAAATTGCCAAAATATCTTATCTTTTTCCTCTCCAATCCTAATTTTTCTTTTCCCTCCCTATATCTCACCTTTCACTCTCTATCTCTCTCACCTCCATTAACAAGGTTTTATTTTCTTCTTCTCTCTTTCCTTTTCTGTCATTCTTATTATTTTATATGTTATTTTCTTTTCTTTTCTTTTTCTTTTCATTATTCATATTTTCTTTCTTCTTCTTTTCCTTTTTACATGGTGTTAGAAATTTATTTGAGTCATTATTCCTCATTATATGCTTGTGGATTGTTGCAAATTGTTTGGTAATTATATATTATTTTCTTTAAAGAGTGGCTTGCATGTTCACTTTAATACTTTCTATACCTTAATTACCATGCATGCTATGTGTTTGTGAAAAAGCCCATATGGCATTATGCACTTCTCTATTATACTTTCTACTATTCAAAGCTTGCTTTTTCATAAATTCTCTTTACTATTGTATTAATTGAATTTAATTGTCAATACAAACGTGATGGTTTGTTACAAAGTAATGCCTGATTTATGCTACTCATGCCCTTTGCCGGCATGCCAATAAACACCTTGCATTCACTTGTCCTTATATGCACTAGCTATTTTCCATTGTTGGCTTTTCACATGTACTCGCGAGCATGTGTTAATGTCAGTATATCTTAATGTGCATCCATCACCACCTTTTCCGTTCCCTTCCTTGCTGTATATCTCTTTGAATTTAATTTACTTTCTCTTCTCTTTTTTAGGATGGCCACCAAGAAAGGAAAGGAGAAAGCTACATCCAAACCACCAGCAAGAAGAGGTACTAAAAGAGCATTAGTGGCAGAGCCTCCTTCAACTGCAGTCAAGCCCTCAATAAAAAGAATTAAGAGGATCATCAAGGTTGATGAAAAAGAGAAAGCCTTTCCAGCAAAGGACACTGCGCGATTTTCCAATCACTACTGTGAGCAGATGTTCCCCATCCTGGCAGAAAGGAGCTATAACAACGAATACCTTCTTATCCTCCCGCCCAATATTGCTACCTTTGTTGAGCCGCAAATTGAACGAAGACATTGGGGTTTCCTACAGAGACAGCCTAGGCAGGTCAATCTTTCTTGGGTAGTCGAGTTCTACTCTAACTTCTACCTGCCAACTCTACAGTCTGTCTATGTCCGTTAGAAGCAAGTCCCCATTACAGAAGAGGCCATTCAACAAGCTCTGAGTCTTCTCCCTATTCCAGAAGGAATGGACGCCTTTCAAGAAGCCGCACTCAAGCGCCAAAAGTACCAATTTGACTGGGACTCCGTTCTCAGAATTATCCCATTACCTGGCAGCCGTTGGATTTACGGATACCATCATACCCGCCCTAAGGGAATCTTGGCTTCAGCACTTAACTTGGAAGCTCGCGTATGGGCACAAATCATGTCCCATTACGTCTTTCCGAGCACTCACGAGTCCTCCTTCACTGCGGACATAGCCGTTCTACTATGGTGCATCCTTACAGACCAACCTCCGAATCTATCAAGACATATCCGGAATGCCATGGGACACGTACAAATTGCGGGCAACTTACCTTTTCCCGCCTTGGTCTCCGATCTTGTCTCAGCAGCTGGAGTCTCCTACAAAGTTGGGGACACCAAAGCCGTGCTTCCACGGGATGATCAGTATGTCCCTAACGGGAAATACCTCAGACTTTCAACAGCCACTACAAGCCTTCCTACTGCACCGGTTGAAGATATTCTTTCTTCAACACCACAAGCACCTACAACAGACGAACTGCTCCATCAGATACTTGCAAAGTTGGATCGGCAAGAACAGAAAGCGAAGTTAAGAGAGCACCGCAATGAGCGCCGATTCAAGCACCTCAAGGAGCTGCTTAAAAGAAAATTCTGATACTCAGACACCCCGGACTTCACTTCTTTTACCAGCACAGGGAGCCATGATGGCCCCGACTGTGGAGATACTGCTACCAGCCCACCCCTGTTCCTGACAGATGGCACCGAGGACAGTGCAAAGCCTTAAGTGTGGGGAGGTCGGTCAGTACCTGACTTCTGGAGGTAATTTCTTTTCCCTAACACCAATAAATTAGGATTTTAGTTAGATTTTCTTTCTTTTATAGAATAGGATAAATTGCATAGTAATAGGTTAGTTGCATGCATGATCTACTTGATTGAAAGGACAATAAGTTTCTTCTAAGACTCTATCTTTGGAACAGAATTTCACTAATTTTTAAAATTTTTATGATAAATCTGCTTGAAGTTGTATTTTGGAACATGATGTTTGAGCTAAAGAACACACAACCTGTGAAGATTTGGGCCTTTATGTATGGTTACATTATTTAACCATAATTATTTTATTCTTGTGTGTTTACTTCTCTATGATTGTAATCTATATTTTGTTTTATCTTATATGTCCAATATTTATTATATTTGTATGCTTGCACATGATTGAGGCCATTATTTGTTTAAACTCACTTATCCAAATTAAGGCTACCCTTCTCAATTACCTTTGTTAACCACTTTGAGCCTTTAAAACCCATTTGTTCTATATTTTACCACATTACTAGCCTTAAGCGGAAAAATAATTGTATATTCCAAATTGAATCTTTGGTTAGCTTAAGATAGAATTGTGTGTGCTAGTTAAGCATGGGAAATTGTGGGAACAAAAGTTATTAAGGGAATGTGTCATGATAATATAATGGGAATTTGGATACCTACTCATGCGAAACTATAAGAATTAAAATTCTCTGTGCATTGATAAGCTATATTTATTTTTATGTCTATATAATAAAAAAAATATATTCAATAAATAAATAAGGGGACAAAATTACCCTAATGCTGAATTAAGAATTCAAAGATCAATGCACATATGATAAAATTAAAATAAAAAGTTGATACATGAGTATGGATTGAAAAAGGAAATTCTGGGTAGCTAGGTATGAATTTTAAGATTACATTAAAAATATATAGGTTGGGTTGAAGCTTGGGTTAATTAAAGATTCAATTTATAAGCTCACTTGACCATATATGTATCCCTACCCTTACCTTGGCCCCATTACAACCTTGAAAAGACCTCATGATGTTTGCATTGGTATATTAACTGTTGTTGATTGGTTAGGAGAAGAACAAAAGTTAGAGAGCATGATTAGAGAAGGATAGAGTGATTGCCCTATACACTAGAGATTAGAGCGTACATACATTATCAGTGAGGGTTCAATGCTTGAATTTCCATGTTCCCTGCTTTCATGAGCTATCTTCTTGCACTTTTATCTGTCTTACTGTATAATGATAGAATTAGTGGAATTTGATTTGTAATAGTTTTGAAGAGCTTATTTACTTTTGATCAAGTGGGCAAGAATCATATAGTTGCATACATATGTATAGGGTTGCATTGCATTGCATGAGTTTCTACATGTTCATACTTATTTGCTTTATCTCCTTCAATTAAGCATGAGGACATGCCAATGTTTAAGTGTGGGGAGGTTGATAAACCACTATTTTATGGTTTATATTGTATTTAATTGTGTGGTTTTATCATGATCTTCACCCACTTATTCATTAATTTAGCATGCATTTATATTTCCTTCCTGGAATTAGTACATGATTGAAAACTGCTTCCCATAGACTTTTAATTATGCATTTTAATTCTCCTTTATTCCATTCGATGCCGTTATCTGTGTGTTAAGTGTTTCAGGCTTTATAGGGCATGACTAAGTTGGAGATTAGAAGGGAAGCTAGCAAAAATGGAAGGAACACAAGAAATTGAGGAGATGACCAGCGAGAGGCGACGCGACCGCGCGAAAGAGAGCAAATTGCAGTGACGCGGCCGCATGGATGACACGATCGCGCAGCATGGAACAGCACGAGTAACGCGGCCGCATGGATGATGCGCCCGCGTGGTAAAGAGAAACGCGAATGACGCGTCCGCATGAGCGACGCGATCGCGTGACATGCGTGATCTGCATAATTTGCAGAATCGCTGGGGGTAATTTCGGGCCATATTTTGACCCAGTGTTCGGCCCAGAACAGCAGACTAGAGCCAGAGAACATGCAGAAACCAAGGGATATATTCATTCTAGACAGTTTTTAGTTTTAGATCTAGTTTTACTCCTCCTCTAGGTTTTCTCTCCAGACATTCATAGTTTTTAGGATTTTAATTTTTGATTGGTCTTTGCATTGGAACACTGAGAAGAGTTATTACCTCATCAAGACATCGTCATTCTAGTTCGTTTTCTTTACTTGGCTTTACTCTTCCATGTTCTTTGCTTTGTTCAATTTTACCATTGGAATACTCTTAGGATTATTTAATACAAAGATTATTTTTATTTTTAATTAATTATTTTAATTTCTATTTATCATGTCTTCTTTTAATTCCCTTTCATATGTTATGGATTTATTATTCACAATGAGCGAGTAGTTCCCTAACTTGATGGGGAGTTGATTGAAAGGAATTCTTGAGTTGGAAGGATTGGAAGAGAAATTGTAATTGGGTTAACTGTTGGATTGCTCTCTAGTCACTAAAACCAATCCTTTTTAATTAAGTGGATTGCAACTTGTGAACAGACGTAGCATTCCAACTTGTTTGAATTTCCCTTACCTAGTAAAGGATAACTAAACAGGCCAGCCTTTAATTATCAATTACTCTTGAAAGCATTCCAACAATATTAGAGATTCCAACTAATCAACTCCCAGTCAAGGCTTTTATTTACATTATTTAATTTCATCAATTTTAATTTCCTGTTTACTCAACTCACTTCTTTGAAAATCTCTAGTTAATAAAATAGCACACTTTTCTCCAACTCGTTGGGAGACGACCTGGGATTCATACTCCCAGTATTTTAAATTTCAATTTTCTGTGACACCTTTCTAAATTGATGAGCGGATTTCTGGCAAGTTAAGAACTATACTTGCAACGTAAATATTTTAACAATTTTTAATTTGCCAATTTCTGCACCCCATCATGGACGTCAAGTGCTGAAGCAGTCTTTGGAACCATGGGCTTTTCTTTATTGTAAACTTTGGGATTTTTTCAATTTTTGGGAATTTGAAAAAGTTTTTTTTGACTCAGTCTTTATGAAAAGTGGGATTTCAATTTTTTTGGGCTTAAATTCAATTTAAATTTTTTGAGACAACTGGACTTACCTTATTTTTGTCAGTCTCAAATTTTTTGGGCATTTGCACTTAGTTTAATTGGACTTCATTTCATTTGCATCCATACATTAGTTTCAACTTTGTTTGCTTTTTGTCCTTATTTCAAACGTACGAAGGTTACAGCTGTAACTTTCAAAACGTTTTCAAAGTTTGGATTTTTATCTTTTCAAGGTGCAACCTTTACACTTCTCTAAGGCTTATAACAACTTCCCACTACATGCATCCATTCACACCACACTCTTCACTCTCCACTCTTTCATCTACTTCGAACCAGTGCCTCTGTAAATATGGCTCGAAAGAAGAGAGCTGCCCGCCGAGGCTCCCACAGTGGCACCCACTGATGTGGGCAGAAATTGGCGAATTAAAAATTATTAAAATGTATACGTTGCAAGTATAGTTCTTAACGCACCAGAAATCTGCCTATCAATTTAAAAATGTGTCACAGAAAATTGAAATTTAAAATACTGAGAGTATGAATCCCAGGTCATCTCCCAACGAGTTGCAGAAAAGTGTGCTATTTTATTAACCAGAGGTTTTCAAAGAAGTGAGTTGAGTAAACAGGAAATTAAAATTGATGAAATTGAATAATGTAAATAAAAGCCTTGACTAGGAGTTGATTAGTTGGAATCTCTAATATTGTTGGAATGCTCTCAAGAGTAATTGATAATTAAAGGTTGGCCTGTTTAGTTATCCTTTACTAGGTAAGGGAAAGTCAAACAAGTTGGAATGCTACGTCTGTTCACAAGTTGCAATCCACTTAATTAAAAGGGATTGGTATTAGTGACTAGAGAGCAATCCAATAGTTAACCCAATTACAATTTCTCTTTCAATCCTTCCAACTCAAGAATTCCTTTCAATCAACTCCCCATCAAGTTAGGGAACTACTCGCTCATTGTGAATAATAAATCCATAACATATGAAAGGGAATTAAAAGAAGACATGATAAATATAAATTAAAATAATTTTTGTATCAAATAATCCTAAGAGTATTCCAATGGTAAAATTGAACAAGGCAAAGAACATGGAAGAGTAAAGCCAAGTAAAGAAAACGAACTAGAATGACGAAGTCTTGATGAGGTAATAACTCTTCTCAGTGTTCCAATGCAAAGACCAATCGAAAATTAAAATCCTAAAAACTATGAATGTTTGGGGAGAAAACCTAGAGGAGGAGTAAAACTAGATCTAAAACTAAAGACTGTGTAGAATGAATGTTGTCCCCGGTTTCTGCATGTTCTCTGGCTCTAGTCTGCTGTTCTGGGCCGAAAATTGGGTCAGAATAGGGTCCAAAATTGTCCCCAGCGAATTCTGCAGATTATGCAGATCGCGCATGTCACGCGATCGCGTCATCCATGCGGACGCGTCATTCGCATTTTTTCCTGCCACGCGTTCGCGTCGTCCACGCTTCCGCGTCGCTCGAGCTTTTCCAATCCGTGCGGTCGCATGAGCCATGCGACCGTGTCACTGCGATTTCTCCTCTTTCGCACGGTCGCGTGAGCCATGCGACCGCGTCACTTCTCGCTGGTTATCTCCTCAATTTCTTGTGTTCCTTCCATTTTTGCTAGCTTCCTTTCCAATCTCCAACTCATTCATGCCCTATAAAGCCTGAAACACTTAACACACAGATTACGACATCAAGTGGAGTAAAAGAGAATTAAAAATACATAATTAAAAGTCTCTAGGAAGCAGATTTCAATCATGTAATAAATTCAGGAAAGGAATATAAATGCATGCTAAATTAATGAATAAGTGGATAAGGATCATGATAAAACCACACAATTAAACACAATATAAACCATAAAATAGTGGTTTATCAACCTCCCCATACTTAAACATTAGCATGTCCTCATGCTTAATTGAAGGAGATAAAGTAAACAAGTATGAACATGTAGAAACTCATGCAATGCAATGCAATCCTATATATATAAATAAATGCAACTATATGATTCTTGCCCACTTGATCAAAAGTAAATAAGCTCTTCAAAACTATTACAAATCAAATTCCACTAATTCTATCATTATACAGTAAGACATATAAAAGTGCAAGAAGATAGCTCATGAAAGCAGGGAACATGGAAATTCAAGCATTGAACCCTCACTGATAATGTATGTACGCTCTAATCTCTAGTGTATAGGGTAATCACTCTATCCTTCTCTAATCATGCTCTCTAACTTTTGTTCTTCTCCTAACCAATCAACAACAGTTAATATACCAATGCAAACATCATGAGGTCTTTTCAAGGTTGTAATATGGCCAAGGTAAGGGTAGGGATATACATATGGTTAAGTGAGCTTATAAATTGAATCTTTAATTAACCCAAGTTTCAACCCAACCTATATATTTTAATGTAATCTTAAAATTCATACCTAGCTACCCAGAATTCCCTTTTTCAATCCATACTCATGTATCAACTTTTTATTTTAATTTTATCATATGTGCATTGATCTTTGAATTCTTAATTCAGTAATGGGGTAATTTTGTCCCCTTATTTATTTATTTTATATATATATATATATTATGGACATAAAAATAAATATAGCTTATCAATGCACATAGATTTTTAATTCTTATAGTTTCACATGAGTAGGTATCCAAATTCCCATTGTATTATCATGACACATTCCTTAATAACTTTTTGCTCCCACAATTTCCCATACTTAACTAGCACACACAATTCTATCTTAAGCTAACCAAAGATTCAATTCGGGATATACAATTGTATTTCTGCTCAAGGCTAGTAATGTGGTAAAATATAGAACAAATGGGATTTAAAGGCTCAAAGTGGTTAACAAAGGTAATTGAAAAGGTTAGGCTTAATTTGGATAAATGAGTTTAAACAAATAATGGCCTCAATCATGTGCAAGCATACAAATATAATAAATATTGGACATATAAGATAAAACAAAATATAGATTACAATCATAGAGAAGTAAACACACAAGAATAAAATAATTATGGTTAAATAATGTAACCATACATAAAGGCTCAAATCTTCACAGGTTGTGTGTTCTTTAGCTCAGACATCATGTTCCAAAATACAACTTCAAGCAGATTTATCATAAAAATTTTAAAAATTAGTGAAATTTTGTTCCAAAGATAGAGTCTTAGAAGAAACTTATTGTCCTTTCAATCAAGTAGATCATGCATGCAACTAACCTATTTATCCTATTCAGTAAAAGAAAGAAAATCTAACTAAAATCCTAATTTATTGGTGCTAGGGAAGAGAAATTACCTCCGGAAGTCAGGTACTGACCGACCTCCCCACACTTAAGGCTTTGCACCGTCCTCGGTGCCATCTGTCAGGAACAGAGGTGGGCTGGTAGCAGTATCTCCACAGTCGGGACCATCATGGCTCCCTGTGCTGGTAAAAGAAGTGGATTCCGGGGTGTCTGGGTCTCTACAATCTCCTCTAAGTAGCTCCCTGAGGTGTTTGAATCGGTGGTTGGTACGGTGCTCGCTTAACTTCGCTTTCTGTTCTTGTCGATCCAACCTTTTGATTATCTGCTGGAGCAGTTCATTAGTTGTAGGTGCTTGTGGTGTTGAAGAAGGGATATCTTCAACTGGTGCAGTAGGAGGGCTTGTAGTGGCTGCTGGAAGTCTGAGGTATTTCCCGTTAGGGACATACTGATCATCCCGTGGAAGCACGGCTTTGGTGTCTCCAGCTCTGTAGGAGACTCCGGCTACTGAGACAAGATCTGAGACCAAGGCGGGAAAAGGTAAGTTGCCCACAATTTGTACATGTCCCATGGCATTCAGGATATGTCTTGATAGATTCAGAGGTTGGTCTATAAGGATACACCATAGTAGAACGGCCATGTCCGTAGTGAAGGAAGACTCGTGAGTGCTCGGAAAGACGTAATGGGACATGATCTGTGCCCATACACGAGCCTCCAAGGTAAGTGCTGAAGCCGATATTCCCTTAGGGCGGGTACGATGGTATCCGTAGATCCAATGGCTGCCAGGTAATGCGATAACGCTGAGAACAGAATCCCAGTCAAATTGGTACTTCTGGCACTTGAGTGCGGCTTCTTGAAAGGTGTCCATTCCTTCTGGAATAGGTGGAAGACCTAGAGCTTGTTGAATGGCCTCTTCTGTAATGGGGACTTGCTTCTGACGGACATAGACAGACTGCAGGATAGGGAACATCTGCTCACAGTAACGATTGGGAAATCGCGCTGTGTCCTTTACTGGAAAGGCTTTCTCCTTTTCATCAACCTTGAGAATCCTCTTAACTCTTTTTGTTGAGGGCTTGACTGCAGTTGAAGAAGGCTCTGCCACTAGTGCTCTTTTAGTTCCTCTTCTTGCTGGTGGTTTGGGAGTAGCTTTCTCTTTTCCTTTCTTGGTGGCCATCCTGAAAAAGGGAAGAGAAAGTAAATTAAATTCAAAGGGATATACAGCAAGGAAGGGAACGGAAAAGGTGGTGATGGATGCACATTAAGATATACTGACATTAACACATGCTTGCGAGTACATGTGAAAAGCCATCAATGGAAAATATCTAGTGCATATATGGACAAGTGAATGCAAGGTGTTTATTGGCATGCCGGCAAAGGGCATGAGTAGCATAAATTAGGCATTACTTGTAATAAATCACCATGTTCGTATTGACAATTAAATTCAATTAATACAATAGTAAAGAGAATTTATGAAAGAGCAAGCATTGAATAGTAGAAAGTATAATAGAGAAGTGCATAATGCCATATGAGCTTTTTCACAAACACATAGCATGCATGGTGAATAAGGTATAGAAAGTATTAAAGTGAATATACAAGAAAATCTTTAAAGAAAATAATATATAATTGCCAAACAATTTGCAACAATCCACAAGCATATAATAAGGAATAATGACTCAAATAAGTTTCTAACACCATGTAAAAAGGAAAAGAAGAAGAAAGAAAATATGAATAATGAAAAAAAAAAGGAAAGAAAAGAAAATAACATATAAAATAATAACAATGATAGAAAAGGAAAGAAAGAAGAAGAAAATAGAACCTTGTTAATGGAGGTGAGAGAGAGAGAGTGAAAGGTGAGATAGAAGAGGGAAGGGAGAAGGAAGAAATAAGGAGGGAAAAGAAAAATTAGGATTTGGAGAAGAGAAAGATAAGATATTTTGGCAATTTAGGTTGAGCTGTGCGGCGCATGCGACGCGGCCGCGTGGGGCACGCGTTCGCGTGAATGTGCTTTAAGTAAGGTGACGCGGTCGTGTCGGTCACGCAGTCGCGTGACCCATGTTATGCTTCTGGCGCGAGTGCAGCCTCGCGCCTGCACAACTCTCTGTTCAAATTAATTTATTTGCCAAAATTGGGGTGACGCGATCACGTGGGGCATGCGATCGCGTGAGTAGGCTTCAGAAAAGGGATGATGCGGACGCGTTAGCGACGTGATCGCATGATAGGGATTGTGCGTCTAGCACCAATCCAGCACCACTCTCGCACAATATTTCGTTGTGCACCCTTTTTACGTCAAAAATCAGGGCACGCGGCCGCGTGGGTCACGCGGTCGCGTGGGAGGTCATTTTTCCCATGTGACGCGCACGCGTCAGCGACGCGGTCGCGTGGGACGATTTGTGCCATTGACATGCCTCCAGCCACGCTCCAACGTGACTCTCTGTTCGTTTTTATTTTTCTCCCCTCTCTATGCGACGCGGATGCGTCGCTGATGCGGTCGCGTTGCGTGGCAAAATTTTTTTTTAAAGTAAAAATAAAAGTATGTAAATGCAGATGCACGAAATATACTAATAAAGAGAAGAGTTATTGAATAAGAAAACTAAAAATAAAGAAAAGATCGATCGTACCATGGTGGGTTGTCTCCCACCTAGCACTTTTCTTTAACGTCCGTAAGTTGGACGCTCCACTAGCTCAATCTTCTGCTATGTGGGGATCTTCCAAGAGGAAAATCTCAAGTTCCTTGTTTCTCTGCATCTTCTCACCATGGTATAGCTTCAGGCGTTGTCCATTAACTTTAATAAGTTCAGAGCTTGAAGGATGGTTTAGGTGATAAACTCCGTACGGTTCGGCCTTCTCTACTCTGTATGGACATTCCCATCTTGATCTCAACTTACCTGGCATGAGTCTTAGTCGAGATTTGTAAAGGAGGACTAAATCCCTAGGTTGGAACTCTTTCTTCTTGATGTTCTGATCAAGTACAGCCTTCATCTTCTCCTTGTATATTCTTGAGTTCTCATAAGCTTCTAGGCGAAAGCTTTCCAGTTCTTGCAGTTGTAACTTCCTTTCAGCTCCGGCTTTCTCAATTCCCATGTTGCACTCCTTGACTGTCCAAGAGGCTTTGTGTTCTACTTCAACTGGGAGATGGCAAGCTTTCCCATAAACTAAGCAGAAAGGACTCATCCCAATGGGTGTTTTATATGCTGTTCTATATGCCCAAAGAGCATCTTGTAGCCTGGTGCTCCAGTCTTTTCTATGAGGTTTGACTATCTTCTGCAAGATACGCTTTATCTCTTTGTTTGACACCTCGGCTTGCCCATTGGTCTGAGGGTGGTATGCTGTTGCAACCTTATGAATTATCCTATGCTTCCTCATTAATCCTGTTAGTCTCCTATTACAAAAATGGGTGCCTTGATCGCTCACGATTGCTCGTGGTGATCCAAAGCGATAAATAATATGGTTTCTCACAAAGGAAACAACAGTGTTAGCATCATCAGTGCGGGTAGGAATTGCTTCCACCCATTTGGAAACATAATCCACAGCTAATAATATATAAAAATATCCATTAGAATTTGGAAATGGACCCATGAAGTCAATGCCCCAAACATAAAAAATTTCACAGAAAAGCATAATTTGTTGAGGCATCTCATCCCTCCTGGATATATTACCAAATTTTTGGCATGGGAGACAAGATTTACAAAACTCAGCAGTGTCTCTCAAAAGAGTAGGCCACCAGAATCCACAGTCTAAGATCTTCCTAGCTGTTCTTTAAGGGCCAAAATGTCCTCCACTCTCAGATGAGTGATAGGCTTCTAAAATGGACTGGAATTCTAATTGAGACACACAACGTCTAATTACCTGATCAGCGCCACATCTCCATAAATATGGGTCATCCCATATATAATATTTAGACTCGCTTTTCAGCTTGTCTCTTTGATGCTTAGAAAAGTTTGGAGGAAATGTGCGGCTAACTAGATAATTAGCTACAGGTGCATACCAAGGGACTACCTCAGATACTGCTTGCAGGTTATCAAAAGAAAAATTATCATCTATAGGAGTAGAATCATCCTTAATGTGCTCAAAGCGATTCAAGTGGTCTGCCACTAAATTCTGGTTACCACTCATATCCTTAATTTCTAAATCAAATTCTTGTAATAGCAGTATCCAACATATAAGTCTTGGTTTGGACTCCTTTTTAGATAATAGATACTTTAAAGCTGTATGGTCCGAATACACTACTACTCTAGTACCAAGTAAATAAGCTCGGAATTTATCCAGAGCAAAAACAATAGCAAGAAGCTCTTTCTCAGTAGTAGTATAATTAGACTGTGCAGTGTCTAAACTCTTAGACGCATAAGCAATAACAAAAGGATCCTTCCCTTCACGCTGAGCCAGCGCTGCTCCTACTGCATGGTTGGAAGCATCGCACATGATTTCAAATGGCTGGCTCCAGTCTGGTCCTCTCACAATTGGAGCTTGAGTCAGAGCGGCCTTCAGCTTATCAAACGCTTCTTTCCAATCCTCACTGAGCTCGAACTCAATATCTTTCTGCAGTAATCTAGATAAGGGAAGTGCTACCTTACTAAAGTCCTTAATAAATCTCCTATAAAAACCTGCATGGCCAAGGAACGAACGGACTTCCCTCACAGAGGAGGGGTAAGGTAAACTAGAAAAAACATTCACCTTTGCTGGGTCTACAGAAATGCCATTATTAGATACCACATGTCCTAATACAATCCCCTGTTTTACCATAAAGTGACATTTTTCAAAATTTAATACAAGGTTTGTATTAACACATCTATCTAATACTCTAGATAATCCATCTAAGCAAAGGCTAAAAGAATCACCATAAATGCTAAAATCGTCCATAAAAACCTCCATACAGTCCTCAATAAGATAAGAGAAGAGACTCATCATGCACCTTTGGAAAGTAGCTGGTGCATTGCACAAGCCAAAGGGCATTCTCTTGTAAGCATAAGTCCCAAAAGGACATGTAAAAGTGGTCTTTTCCTGATCCTCAGGAGCTATATGAATCTGGAAATAACCTGTGTAACCATCTAAAAAGCAATAATGTGATTTACCTGACAGGCGATCCAGCATTTGATCAATGAATGGAAGTGGGTAGTGATCCTTACGGGTAGCTTGGTTGAGACGCCTGTAATCAATGCAGACTCTCCAAGCATTCTGAACTCTAATTGCTATGAGCTCTCCATGCTCATTCTTCACTGTAGTGACTCCAGACTTCTTGGGCACCACTTGTACTGGGCTAACCCATTCACTGTCTGAAATGGGATAGATGATACCTGCTTCCAATAGTATGGTCACTTCTTTCTTTACAACTTCCAAGATAGTGGGATTCAATCTTCTTTGGGGTTGGCGGACAGGTCTTGCTCCCTCTTCTAAAAATATTCTATGCTCACATACTTGAGGGTTGATGCCTACTACGTCTGCCAAACTCTACCCAATTGCCATCTTGTGCCTTCTCAGTACATCAAGTAACTGCTCTTCTTGTTGAGAAATGAGTTCCCTTGCAATGATAACTAGAAACTTCTGCTCATCTTCAAGATAAGCATATTTGAGATGTGGAGGAAGGGGTTTCAATTCTAACTTCTGATCATGGGCAGGTTCTGGATTATCTGGAGCTTGTGAAAATGGCGAAGTGCCCTCATTGTCAGTTAAGAGGGTCTCCACACTTGGACCTTGTCCATTGTGCCTCTCTTCTAACTCTTCCTTGTGAACTTCAACTACACTTTCATCTATGACATCACACTGGAAGATAGAATGATCTTCTGGAGAGTTGTCAAGGACTCCATTCAGATTGAAGATTACTATGCGGCCATCTATTTCAAAAGAGTATGTTCCTGAAAAAGCATCTAATTTGAATTTTGATGTCTTCGGGAATGGTCTTCCAAGTAGGATTGATGATGGCTTATCTGAGTCATTATGGGGCATCTCCAAGATATAAAAATCAGTGGAAAATGTAAGCCCTTTTATATTCACTAAAACATCTTCAGCAACTCCAGCCACTGTAATAATGCTTTTATCTGCTAACACAAAATGAGCTGCCGACCTTTTTAAGGGAGGGAGCCTTAAAATATCATATACAGACAAAGGCATTATACTAACACATGCTCCTAAATCACACATGCAATCATAAATTACTACACCACCAATAGTACAACTAACTATACAATGACCTGGGTCACTACATTTTTCAGGTAATCCTCCCATTAAAGCAGATATGGAACTACCTAAAGGAATAGTTTCTAATTCATTAACTTTGTCCTTATGGATACATAAATCTTTTAGAAACTTTGCATATTTAGGTACCTGTTGAATAACATCAAAAAGAGGAACAGTTACCTCAACCTTTTTGAATATTTCTACCATTTTAGGATCGGGTTCCAGCTGCTTCCTGGGCTTCCTTGCAAGTTGTGGAAATGGAATAGGAGTGGTGTTTTCTGCAGTGTCTGTGCCTCTTGGTGCTTCCTCCTGTAGTTGGTCTTCTTCTTTTTCAGCTATGTCCTATATGTCCTCTTCTTCTTCAACATCTTCTATTTCCACTACCTCTTCAGCTGAAGCGTGTTCTGGTAAGCTTGGCTCCTCCTGATTCCTCTCCTGCAGTGTGGTTCCGGACCTCAGGGTGATGGCATTAATCTCCCTTTGGATTGGGTAATGGTTGAGATGGGATTTCAGTGGAGCTTGAAGGTTGGTTACTGGAATTTTGCATTGATCTAATCTGTGAAACAAGAGCTTGCAAAGTAGCGGTCAGACCATTCAGACTGGCATTAATGTTATTTTCCATGGTCTGTTGTCTTTGCTCAAGAAATTTTATTAACTCTTCATTAGGAGATGAAGAAGAATGAGTAAATTGAGAGGCCTACTGTTGGGTATTCTGTGGTCCTTGGGATTGCCTCAGGTGAGGTGCTCTGTAAGGTTGACTCTGCTGCTTGTTGTTGTTATTATTCCACCTCTGATTTCCCTGATTATCTCTGCCTCCTCTGTTATTGTTGTCCCTCCAATTCTGGTTAGAATTGTCCTGCCATCCATGGTTATTATTTCCACCTTGATTGTACCCTTGGTTGGGACGGTCATAAAAGTTATGAGTGGATGCCACCATGTTGTCTTCCTGTTGGAGTTGCGGGCATTCATCAGTGTAATGGCTATAATCAGCACAGATTTTGCAAACTCTCTGTGGGACTAACTGTTGGCTTGGAGGAGGTTGAGCTTGCTGAACTTGTTGTTGATTCAATTGCATCTGCTTCAGCAAGTTGGTCATTTCACAGATACTCTGAGTTAAAGCAGCAGTCTCTCTGCTAGAGGATACTTCTGCAACGGCTTTTGAACGGCCTTGTTTCTGCCTGTGATTTCTAGTAGATTCAGCTAAGTCGCTGATCAATTGCCATGCCTCATCAGTCGTCTTGTACCTCTTCATAGACCCATTGCTAGCACTTTCCAATGTGGTCTTATCTTGGGGCCTCATGCCCTGTGTGATATAGCTAAGTAACACTATCTTGTCAATCATGTGGTGAGGGCATGCTTCCAGAAGATTATTGAAGCGCTCCCAGTATTCAAAGAGAGTCTCGTTGTCATCTTGAACAATCGTGGAAATATCTTTCCTCAGTTTATCAGTAACTTCAGATGGAAAGAATTTCTCCAAAAATTCTTTTCTGAGTGTATCCCTGTTGGATACATTTGCTAGGGGTTGAGTGTAGTACCACTCTCTTGCTTTTCCCTCAAGAGAAAACAGAAAAGCTTTCAGCAAAATTGAAGTTTCATCAGCACCATCATGCCTGACAGTAGAACAGGCTGCCTGGAAATCTCTCAGGTGCTTGATAGGCTCTTGGGCAGGTAAGCCATGAAACTTGGGCATCAAATTGAGCAGTGCGGTCTTTATTTCAAAATCTGTAGCCACCGATGGGTGATGCGCTTGAAAAGGTTGGATCGTAAAATCAGGGGCTCCTTCCTCCTGGATGGTAACTCTTCTAGCTGCCATGTCGTCTGCACGTGAATCAACCGAATCAGTAGAACGGGGGCTGGTTTCTTCTTCAACTGACGTTTCAGATCCGCCCTCAGAGCATGGGTCCGGAAGTGAACGCGTCATTTGACGAAAGAAACATGCAGCTCATAGTAACAAAAATAAAATAAAACGCAAATAAATAAATTCTAATTAATAATTTTAGCACTCTATTGCAACTCCCCGGCAACGGCGCCAAAAATTGATGCGGGCAGAAATTGGCGAATTAATAATTATTAAAATTTATACGTTGCAAGTATAGTTCTTAACACACCAGAATCTGCCTATCAATTTAAAAATGTGTCACAAAATTGAAATTTAAAATACTGGGAGTATGAATCCCAGGTCGTCTCCCAACGAGTTGCAGAAAAGTGTGCTATTTTATTAACCAGAGGTTTTCAAAGAAGTGAGTTGAGTAAACAGGAAATTAAAATTGATGAAATTGAATAATGTAAATAAAAGCCTTGACTGGGAGTTGATTAGTTGGAATCTCTAATATTGTTGGAATGCTCTCAAGAGTAATTGATAATTAAAGGTTGGACTGTTTAGTTATCCTTTACTAGGTAAGGGAAAGTCAAACAAGTTGGAATGCTACGTCTGTTCACAAGTTGCAATCCACTTAATTAAAAGGGATTGGTATTAGTGACTAGAGAGCAATCCAACAGTTAACCCAATTACAATTTCTCTTTCAATCCTTCCAACTCAAGAATTCCTTTCAATCAACTCCCCATCAAGTTAGGGAACTACTCGCTCATTGTGAATAATAAATCCATAACATATGAAAGGGAATTAAAAGAAGACATGATAAATAGAAATTAAAATAATTTTTGTATTAGATAATCCTAAGAGTATTCCAATGGTAAAATTGAACAAGGCAAAGAACATGAAAGAGTAAAGCCAAGTAAAGAAAACGAACTAGAATGACGAAGTCTTGATGAGGTAATAACTCTTCTCAGTGTTCCAATGCAAAGACCAATCGAAAATTAAAATCCTAAAAACTATGAATGTCTGGGGAGAAAACCTAGAGGAGGAGTAAAACTAGATCTAAAACTAAAGACTGTGTAGAATGAATGTTGTCCCCGGTTTCTGCATGTTCTCTGGCTCTAGTCTGCTGTTCTGGACCGAAAATTGGGTCAGAATAGGGTCCAAAATCGGCCCCCAGCGAATTCTGCAGATTATGCAGATCGCGCATGTCACGCGATCGCGTCATCCATGCAGACGCGTCATTCGTGTTTTTCCCTGCCACGCGTTCGCGTCGTCCACGCTTTCGTGTCGCTCGAGCTTTTCCAATTCGCGCGGTCGCGTGAGCCATGCGACCGCGTCACTGCGATTTCTCCTCTTTCGCACGGTCGCGTGAGCCATGCGACCGCGTTACTTCTCGCTGGTTATCTCCTCAATTTCTTGTGTTCCTTCCATTTTTGCTAGCTTCCTTTCCAATCTCCAACTCATTCATGTCCTATAAAGCCTGAAACACTTAACACATAGATTACGGCATCGGGTGGAGTAAAAGAGAATTAAAAATACATAATTAAAAGTCTCTAGGAAGCAAATTTCAATCATGTAATAAATTCAGGAAGGGAATATAAATGCATGCTAAATTAATGAATAAGTGGGTAAGGATCATGATAAAACCACACAATTAAACACAATATAAACCATAAAATAGTGGTTTATCACCCACCGTTCTGATCACACACACTCTTCTCCCTCACTATCCCCTACTCATTCCTCACCTCCTTCACCACTAAACCCTTCTCCTGACATGGCCCACACTAAGACCACTGCTCGTCGCCCTGGCGTTGCTCCTCGCCCTACACCTCCTCCTCCTCCACCAAACACCTCTCAGCCTAGTTCTTCCAAACCCAACTCTTCCAGAGGAAAGAGGCCTCTTCACGAAGACGAAGAGACTCGCCCCACTCAGAATTGCCATACTCGCGGTACAGTCATTGCCTTTGAACTTCGTCCTGTTGCTGAACCTAGACTCTCAAATCCTATTGCTTACAAGTCATTTTATGCTGATTTTCCTGATGAGTCCTTTGATCGTCGTCCTTTTCAATCTCTCATGAACTATCTATTTTTCTGCAAAGATGTTTACAAGCGTACTCTCTATCCCTCGAAGCTTGTCAATCTTGACAAACTCCATAGGAAAGGCCCGAACTTTACTCCATTGGTTGCATATCAAGGCTGGACATCCATACTGTCCATCAAAGAGAAAATTTACCCTGATTTGGTAAAATAGTTCTATAGCAACATGTCCTACAAAGAAGGGAGAATCGCCTCTTTTGTTAAAGGCAAAGTGATTATTCTTGACAAATATCACCTAGGCAAAGCCCTAGATTACCAGGACTGAGGCCCTGATGTCTACACCTCTGGTAAGTGGGACGAAACGCTCAATGTTTCATACTTTGATGCCCTAAGCACTGTCTGCATCAATATCCCTCTCTTAGAAGGTAACACTCCTACTCATAAGTCTCTTGGTCCAGTCCATGCCCAGCTGCACAGGATTGTAAACCATGTCATCTTGCCTCAGAGCGGCTCTTTTCAACGCGTCTCATTTTGTGATACACTGGTTTTGTATGCACTGCTTTCAAAAATTCCCATCTCTTTTGCTTACTTACTTGTAAGGCATATGTATGCTTGTGTCAGTACCAAAAATGCGTTACCATATGGCATGCTTCTTACAAAAATTTTTCAATATTACAATGTTGATTTTGGGGCTGAAATTGTAAAAGATTGTAACTCATATATCAAAGGGGGTGGTGCAGTAAAGAAAACAGCTCCCAAGCGTCGCCAAACTGATGACAGCACTGATGTTCCCTCTGTTGATGAGGATCCTCTGATTCCCCCTTCCACCTCCACTACGATCAAGGTCATGACCCGCATTCTGAAGAATGTGCTTGAAGAATTCATCAATCTGACTGACCTTCTTCTCCATCATGGTGCTGAGCACAAAAGGAACCAAGTTTTGGAGGAAAATGCTCTCAAGAAGACCAAGGGAAGGATTCGCATTCTGAGGGACTTTGTGGAGGATGTGGAGGTTGGCCTCACGACATCTGACAATGAGGGGGAGGACGATGGAACCTCTGATGAATCCGACTCTGATGCCTAGCTCATTTTATCTCATCTGTGATTATGACTTAGTTTACTTTTGAACTTGTTTGTTTATTTTGGATGACTGTAAAAACCTTAACTACTCTGCTACTTAAACTATATGCACCAGCCACTAACAAATTTTGTGCAGGTTTTTTTTCCTTTCCTCCCTTGATGACAAAAGGGGGAGAAAAGAAAAGGAATGTTAGCTTTGGCTTAGCGGTTAATAGTAATAGTTAAGAACAATGATTTGCGGTGCTATAATTTGTCCTGTGTTGTGCTTAGTGTTAATTACTCCTGTGTGGTTGCTCTGCTTTCATTACTGTGATATATTGCTTGGAAATATTAGTCTTGGCTGCTTTTAAGCTTTGTCCAGGTAAGCTATGATCAAGGGGAGTAATGCTAGCATTCAGGGGGAGCAACTCACAATCCGAATGTCATCAAAGGGAAGTGTTCTTAACTCTTTTAAATTAGTCTTTAATTTCCCTATTTTATCATGTTTGTCATCAAGGGGGAGATTGTTAAGTATAAGTTTGATTTTGGGTTTTATAAATGATGACAAACATTGTTTTGGGTTAAAAGCCCAATATTGTTTAATGTGAGTGTTAGTGATGCAGGCCCAAATGTCCAAGTCCACATTGCTTCAGTCCAAGTCCAGCAAGTGCTTCAGCCATGTAAAAGAGCCAAAGCTCATCCTCATAGCAACGTTCAAAATGTTATATGTTTTATTAAAAGCTATAGGAAGACAGCTGGAAAAAGAAAAGGACAAGTGTTGGTATAATAAAGCAAGAAGGACAGCTGGTACACTCCCATCACTCCAAGACACAAGGACACCCCACTAACCCAAGGACAATAGCAGAGAAACATTTGGTTGGTGGTTGAGCAAAACACAAACTTGCCAAGCAGCAGAGGTAGTGGGTGAAGCTCCTCGTATGGCAGAGATCATGGAGCAGGATGAATAAGGAGAGCATGCCAAGGAAGAAAACAAAATCAAGGACTACAGAGGTGGTGGACGAGCTCCTCCAGCAGCAGGGGTAGTAGAGCATATTGAAAAAGGACAGCTTGCTAGCTGTGCCAGCTCCAACGGGCAGCAAGGACAAGCAAAAGGATGAAGCTACCATGAAGCCAAGTTGAAGATATATAACAAGCTTCACTCCAACATTTGAAGTCAAGAAAAAGAGAACACACATACAGAGCACCATCTCATACATTGAGCTGGAATCTTTTTCTTCTACTCAAGCTTAATTCTGATCTTTGTGTTATGGCTGTCTTGCATTATTTTCTGTTTCGAAAAGGCAATTATGTGAGGTTCAAAAGCCAAGAGAGAAAAGGCAAGAGTGATGCAAAATAGCCACTGTTTTTCTGATGTAATTTGGGTGTATGAACTAGGATTAGTTCCCCTTGCCAAGTTGGGTTAGCACTTGGTGAGAATTGAATCTGTGTAGGTTCCCCTTCCAAGTTGGGTTAGCACTTTGGGGTTGCTAAGCTTTGGTGAAGAAAGCTTGGGGTAGATACTAGTTGGATTAGGGAGTAATTCAATAGTATTGGTGAGTGTAATCTGAGGATTATAGTGAAAATTTCACCATGGTTTGTGGTGGAGACTGGACGTAGGATTCATGGTACTGAGAATCCGAACCAGGATACACGCTGGCCCCTTTCTCTTTTTCTCTGCTCTTTTAATGTTTTGCGTATGAGATAATTTCAAATAATCTCCTGCAACTTAAGCTTCCACTGCAACAGAGTTTGAAACTCTAAATTTTAAACTAACTTGATTCAACCCCCTTCTCAAGTTTATCTAGAACCATCAAGCTTTATTATTCATATCTTTATAAAATATCTATCTTAATATTTGAGTAATATGTGAAATGTGAATAACTATCGATATTATTAAATTCAATCCCGCTACGTTACCAACAATATTTTTGTCAACTTCTGTCAATTTTTGTTTATAACTGTATTTAATAGAAGTGTTTTTATGGATGTATCTCATAAAAATGTTTTTTTTTTTTTATGACAGTGTCTAATGGAAGTGTCTTTATAGATGTATTTTCTGGATGTGTCTCCTTATACATGTGTTTAAAATATAATAATTAATTATGGAAAGTCTAGGGGGCCAGCAACTTTATAAATTCTGACCAATATGTAACCAGCAAAGAAAAGTGAGTCATTGGATGAAATCTCACACTAATCTCACACCATTAAAATTATCATTGATGGCTATTTGATGGCTACAAATCACAAAAGTTGCTGGTCCCTAACACTCCTCATTAATTATTGTTGATAATAAGTTGACAGATAATATGTTGGTACCTATACTTTTCTTATTAAATTTCAATCTCTTTTACATTTGTTTCTCACATAATTTTGTAAAGTTAATCCTATTAGTTTTTTTTTTTTTAGCAAAAAAATCGAAGATAAAAAAATCAAACATGGTCATATTCATTTCAATATGTAAAACTGAATCTCTCTTTTAAATTAGAAAAATAAAAATTAAATTGGGAGGGTGTCTCGCTCTCACACCTTCTTTAGCAGATAGGCATGGATTGGATTGGAACAGCATCAATGTCCAATCTATCTAACCGCTATTCTAGGATTTTGTACCTACTGCTTGGTTACTAATGTGATACACTACAAGATTTCATTTTTTGTGTAGCCTTTTTTACTTGTTCATCATGGGCATATATGGTAAATTGTCCCCTTTTTTTAATTCTCATAAAGAGACATCTAAAAAGGTTCGCAGACCAAACAAGCAGCAAAGAGGTAAACAAATTAAAGAATAAAAGAAGCATGTATAGCTCAAAAACACTCATGGATTATGAACAAAATGTATGAAATGTATGTAAACAATGGTCAATGGGAAGCATGTTTGTTTGTTTTTGCAAGCAAATGTGCACAATACAGAGTAGATACAGTAGGTAGAAAGAGATATAGATAAGTCTAGTTTGGTGCATAAGCAGCAGGGTCTTGCATTCAAAAAAGGTTGCAGAGCTTGTGAATGTTCATGTTTGGTCTGAAAACAGCTTCTTCATATCTCACACATATTGCAACAGCTCCTAGTTTTTCATGTAAAAAATTGCTGTGTTTTGGAAAAGCCTAAAACACATGATCAATTACTGTGATCAGCTGCATGCATTCTCAATAGTAGAAGATACGATTTGGATACCCTAGAAACTAGGCTCTGCTGCCCACTTGTTAATGCATGCTCTGCCAAAAGCTTCTGAAGGACAACACCCAAGCTATGTAGAGCACTCTTAGCATTCAATTTCCCACTCATTGCATATCTGCAATAATAGTAACATAAAAGGAATAATATTTCATTATTATTTCTCCAACTTGCACCACCCAAGAATGAAGTCGTTGAAATTGGTACTACTCTTTTCTAGTTATTGCACAAAGCATGAGACTAAATTCATATCAAATGAAACTGAATTGATACGAAGAACTTACTCTGGTGCATCGTAACCAAAGGTTCCAAGGGCACGGGCATCTTCATCCCCAGTGGTAACCGTAGTTTCTTTCAGTTCATCCAGCGGTGGCAGAGTTCGATCTTGAATCGGCTCAACTTTATCAGTTCTTGGAGAATCAGCATTCGCTGCATCAAATACATGATTTGATGATCCTATTGAAATCAAGAATATCATTACGATTTAGGAACTTAATTGAAACATATCATCAATTAATGATTACCATCGAGAAGGAGTGGAAGGTGTTCATGGTGATGAGGAGGATGTTCTTGAGCTTCTCCTTGGGCGATGGCGCCAAAGTGAGGTTCCTGGTGAGGAGGATGATTCTCCGGTAGAGCCGCCTCTTCGTGGCCATGGCCGTGTTGATTCAGAGCAGCCATCTCTTGATCTCCGCCTCCGTGTTCATTCACAGGACGCACTTGAACTGTTTTCCATTTTTTCAGAAAGTAATATACCGACAAGTACCAGATCACAACACACACCAGGATCGCTACTGTTATCCCTAACGTCTTCAGTGATGACTCCGACATGATGATTCTTGTGCCTCAGAAATATTCAAGAATTGGAGAAGAGAGAAAGAGAGAGGGAGAGATCAGAATTATTGCAGTAACAGCTTATACACTACATTATTCTGATCAATAACTAATTATAAAATATCTGTAACTAACTTTCCCGGCAAGCTTAACAAACTAACTAACTTGCTGCCTTCTTATAAAATTGCCTCTTAAGCTTCCACTAATCTTATTCACACCGGAAGGAATGGTGACATATAGTATATTTTAAAATTATTTAATTGATGGGATGATAAAATTAAATTTTATAGGTTAGGTTTTTTTTTTTTAATAATATATTTTCCACATATTAAAAAAAAAGGGTAAGAAATATTTCGAACAAAAAATATAAAATATAATGAAGAGTACATCATTAGATAATATATATATGCCAAGAATATTCTAAAATAAAACAAAAGAATGCACCAATCTTGGAATGAAATTAAATTATCATATTAGATCGTTAAGTCGTAAACTTAAAATTAATCTACTTATCCAGTTTTTGAACCAAAATACTTTACACTAATAATAATGTCAAAATTTTGACCCATGTATTTATTAGTAGTGGATTGATTAGCATGCTTCAACTTGGCTTAGAACTAAGATATTTGATATATTATTAGTATTATAATGTAGATAATTTTTATAATAAAATTTAATATATTATTTGATAAATAATAAAAAAATTTTGAGTAATAATAAATTTAATTTTTTATTTTTTTAAACTAAATTAATAATTCTATTTAATATTTTTGCATTAAATACACTATAAATAGACTACCGAAATGAATTGTTTTTATCTTTAAAAGTCGTGTGATTATTCTGAAAAATTGACAGAAGTCAGGTTAGTAGTTTACTCAAAATATTTATTTTTTTTATAATAAAATTGATAATAAAGTCTTTGAGACTCATTTATCAAGAGACGTCTACTAAAAAAAATATTTATATTTTTATAAATTATATTTTATAGATATATACTTTTAGTATCTACCAGTAAACAAGTTTTTTTTCGATCAAAATCGAGCCAATCAACTAATCAAGAGATCAATAATACATATTTTTAATATTCAGTTATATTTGTCTTTAACTTTCTAATAAAATAAAACAACTATATATGAACAAAAAATAAATGAATGTTTCTATAACAAAACACATTAAAATATAAAATGATGGTCTACTCACACACACACACGTGTGTATATATATATATATATATATATATATATATATATATATATATATATATATATATTCGATTTTATAAACAAATTTTACATGTAATATAATAAAATTTGAGAAATAAATAAAAAGCAATGCTATATGTCAATATAATTTTTTTGAGTAATTTATTAATAATATTTAAAAGTATTAACTTAAAAGTATGATATTAAATTACTAATTAAATTTAAGGTATTGAATTATAAACTAAAAATATTGATGAATATAAACCGAAATTGCTGAAATTAAAAATTTTTTTATAAGTAAATAAAAAATGAACATACATTGGAAGAAGGATACAATATTGCAAGTTTATTGCTTGTAACTGTATTTGAATAAAAACACGATAAAGTATTATTCATATTTTTATAACATATCTAACATAATCTAAGAATAACTAACGATACTGTTAACCTAATTAAAAAAATGAAGAAGAGAAATGCAGGATAAGCAATGAGAAGAAATAAAATAAGAATAAGGATGAGCCAGGGAAGGAATTTAACAAAGTCGAGATTGTGACTCAAAAGAAAAGAAAGAAAACGACTATGACATGTCGCATTCGTTTTCAGGTGCATATTAGACTCTACGGCCACCGCCACCGCCAAGAGGATAGCCGCAAAAGCAAAAACCGCCGAAGCTGTAAACCATCCCCACCGAAGATACAAGTCAAATTTGGTTTTATTGTAAAAGGATAAGGCGCGAGTAACCTCTGCCAAGAAGGCAGAGAACAAGAAGAAGAAGAAGGAAAAGGTGTAAAAAGTAACAACAATATTGGTACAACCAAAATTGATGTTGTTATGTGACTGTTGGGAGTGTTTAGGGGTCCATAGCAAACCCATTAAAGCTCCTGAAGCAAAAAAAATGTTCAACTTTACCATGTCCTTACAAGTTTTGGCAACTACAGAACTAAATTGAGAAGGAGAACTCATTTTTGCAAACCACATAACTAAATGCTCAACTCACTTGCTTTTAAACTTTAGAGTTTAGAATCATTCTCCTCCTCATCCGAGAATAATGCCGTGTAATAGATGGTAGTCATAACTAATTACTACGCTTTGTTTGGAACTACAACTAAGAAATAATAAAATGCTTTTAATTATTTTATTAAAAAAATTAGTATAATTTATACCCACATCTATCATAGAGAATTTGTATAGAGATCATAAAAGATATTCCACACATAACTTATATTTGATATTTGTTTGATATATATTTAACTAATTGTGTATTAATGAAATTTAAAAATATTTTTTTAAATATACTTAAATACATCTATATATAATTATTTATTAATATGTTTGATATTATTCATGACTAATATATTTAAATTAGTACGTACAAAAAAGTTATCTAAAATATTTTATATAATTAAAAATATTTAAAAAATTAATTTATAATATCATATATTATTATAATTTATCTAAACATTTTTATGTCTTATGTTGTATTGTGTATTTGTGTTGCATATCTTTCTGTCTGTCTCAATGTTCATCTATCCATCATAGATTTTAATTAACAAAATTTATTATTGTCTTATTTATTTTGTTTTATTTGCGAAGATATGTTACAATTATATATTATTATTACCCTCATCGTATTTATTCTCCTTATATATATATATATATATATATATATATATATATTAACAAGTTCTTCAGAATACTTAGCTTGTTCACACAACTTTCAATAATATAGCATATTTTATCTACATGTGTGGTATTAAACCTTATAATAATAATAATAATAATAATAATAATAATAATAATAATAATAATAATTAGTAGCTTTCCTATATATGATTTAGTAGCTCGTAATTTTTTGTTTGTAGCGGTGACTTGTATGCTTGTATATCTTTTGGTTTTGTTTGTTGTACTCTACCAATTTGGCGTTTGAGAGGTTCAAATAATAATAATAATAAATAGATGAAAAAAGTTATTGAATTCAAAGTTCAAAATTATTTTTTAACCAAATGAAGTCAATTAGCATTTAACATATTTTTGTCTAATAATAAGGATTTCAAAAATAGAATATCATTTATTTCTTTTGGATATTATTTATATACCAATATCATTTGAAACAAATATATAATTTTACTTTGTTCCATTATTTTAAAAATATTATAAATATTTTTTATTTAAACTTGAATTTAAAATCATTAATTAAGGTACCAAATTGAGATACTAGCTACCAACTTAACTAAACAGAAATTTATTACTATTATACTACATACATTATGTGAATTAATCAACTAGCTAGTTAGCTAGATATAAAGAACATTGGCTGGAATAATGCTCTCAGTTTAATTTGGAACAAAACGACATTGCGAAGCACTAAGTGTGGATCGGAATTTAGATCTTCGAGCATAATAAAATTGACATAAAATAAAGAAAGATAAAAATTAAGAAAATTAAGAAGTATTTAGGATCGAAAAAGAATAAAAAAAAATGACTATTCACATAAAAATATATCTTTTGAATTTATTGTACGTGGTCGAATTATAGCATACGCAGTTGACTTATGTATACGAACAGATCACAAACGGCTCTATTTTAAATTTGTACGTGGCCAAATAATAGCTTACGTGACCAATTTATACAGATTGATCACAGCCTTCAAATTTGGCCAGTTTATCCAAAAAAAAAATAGACTGAACTTATTGCAATAATTAAGTCGGATATGAGTTATAACTCAGACATGTGTAGTCTGGGAGCCCCCAAGATCATCGTGTTTGGATAGAATGATAAGGACAAAGTTGTAATTATAGAAAAAATTAAATGATGGCATTAAAGTGGCAAAGGATTGATGTAATATTTTAAGTATGTTTGATATTTACTTTGCATTTTGTGTTGCAAATAGTTATAGGATGGATACTATTGTTGAGTTTCTCGATTTATTTTGATATATAGATTGTTTATTTGAATTTAGGTTGGTTGGTTTGAATTCTGACGAGTTGTCAGAGATAGCCAAGCTGTTTTATGTTTGGCTGTGATAAGCATTGAAGAGTTGTGTGTTGCTTTACACATAATTATAATTATAATGGATGATAAATATAAGAAAAAATAAACTGAATTAAATAACATACATTGATAATGAATATCTCCCATTGTGGTAGGTGTGAGGTGATGTGTCTCGTTAAAACCTCTCCTAGCCAACACCTAATGTGGGGGAAAAAAAAGCTAAGGAGTAGGAAAAATTGTTCACCCTCATCCCCAACTTTGTTTCATGAGCTAAGATTAGCTATAGTATTTATGGAGTGATGCTATATTCCAAGTATTGGGTAAGTTAGTGCCTAATATAGTTTGTAAAATATATGCTCCCTTTCCAACAATTCAACTGATATGAAAAGGCCATTCCCAGTTCGCAGCTAATTTCTCGTGACCTGGTGGTTTGCACACATCTTCGACCTTTTTGAGCATAAGGTCTTCAGCGTTAAAAGATCGGCGGACGGCTTTATGTCTATGTCTGTGTTGTATAAGTTGTTGCATGGTCTTATACCTTGCTAGTGCTTGCTGGCGATCTTCATCCATAAGATCCAACTCGGTTAATCTTGATGTTTCATTATGACCTTCACTATGCAAAGTGATTGGGAGAAATCCTTGTGATATTTTAATGGGTAGCATTGCTTCTGGCCCACCCATACACAAGTCCGAAAAGGGGTCTCATGGGTTGTTGAGTGCTTTGTGGTGTTATAGCTCCACAAAATCTCTGGAATAAAGTCGGTCCATTCCTCTTTTGCCTTTTTGCCTTGTTGAGCTTTTTCTTATTAACTGCCTCTACTAACCCATTTGTTTGTGGGTGTTCAACAGAGGAGAAACAATGTCCAATATGATATTGCTATAAAAAATATTTAAGTTTATTATCTGTGAATTGTCTACCGTTATTTGTAATAATTTCTTTGGATAAACCATAACGACATATAATTGATTTCCATATAAAATCTTGTACCTTTTCTATTGTGATTTTTATTAAAGGTTGTGCTTTAATCCATTTAGAAAAATAGTCTATAGCAACTAGTAAAAATTTTACCTACCCAGGAGCTAATGGAAAGGGGCCGAGTATATCTAGCCCCAATTTGTGGAAGGGCCAACTTATTTCAGTTGTATGTAAGAGCTCGACTGGTTGATGTATGATAGGAGATTGTCTTTGGCAATCATCACAATTCTGTACCTTGGTCCTGTAGTCATTCTTTATGGTTGGCCAATAATATCCAGTTTAGAGTATTTTGTTTGTTGAACTTTGTTCTCAGATATGGGTTTCGCAAATCCCTTCATGGACTTCTTCTATAGCAAAGTCGGCGTCTATCCTACTGAGACACTTCAAAATAGGTCTTGTGAGTCCTCGGCTATATAGTTTATCCCCTACCATGATGAAAAAAATAGCTCGCCTTTTGAATGTTCAGTGGTCGGCTATAGTGAAAGGGATTTCTCTTGTTTGCAAGTATGTTATGTAGGGTGTTCTCCAATTTGGTTCCTGCAAGATACTCAAAATAGGCACAGAACCGATGCTTGGCTCAGCAAGCATCAGCTGTGATAAAGTTGGAATCTCCTTTTTTTCGAGTTCTTGCTAATCTAAACAGGATATCAGCTCCAGTATTGTGTTCTCTTGTTATGTGTATGATATCAAATTTGTGAATTTAGACAAAAGATTTTTCATAAGAGATAAATATTGTTCTAACAAAGGGTCTTTTACCTGGTAGTTACATGTAACTTGTTGAACTACCAAGAGGGAGTCGCATTGTACTATTATTCTCATTGCTCCAAGTTCTTTGGCTAATCTCAAACCATCTAGTAATGCCTCATACTCAGCTTGGTTGTTACTAGCAAAGAACAAAAATTGCAAAGACTTTTCAATCATCAGTCCTTTATTATTCTTGAGCTAAATTCCAGCTCCACCTCCTTCACTATTAGATGCTCCATCTATAAAGAGCTCCCATGTTGGCCCGACTACTTCCAAATTTGGTATGGTGAACTCATTGATGAAGTCCCCAAGTATATGTGATTTGAGAGCTTGGCGTGGCCGATATTTGATATCAAACTCGGAGAGCTCTATGGACCACTTAATAAATCGTCTAGCAAGATCGAACTTAGTTAAAATCTGCCGTACTAGGTAGTCAGTCTGAACTATAATTGTGTGGCTCTGAAAATAATGCCGCAACTGCCGAGCTATAGTAATGAGTGCTAAAGCAAACTTTTCCATGGTAGGGTATCGGAGCTCATCCTGTTGCAAGATTTTGCTGACAAAGTATATTGGTCATTGTCCTTTATCTATTTCTGCAATAAGCACTGAATTCACTGTGTAAGCTAAAATGAAAAGGTAAAAATAAAAAGGTTTACCCAATATTGATTTGTGGAGTATTGGCAGAGCAAATAAGGTTTGCTTGAACTCTTGGAAAGCCTTTTCACAGTCTATAGTCCACTTGAATTTCTTGTGCTTTCGAATAGATTGAAAAAAATTGGATGACTTTGTTTCTAAGCATGGAAGGAACCTCGAAAGGGCTGACAGTCAACCTATTAACCATTGCACGTCTTTTACTGATCGAGGACTTTGCATCTCCAGTACTGCCTTGCATTTATCCGAGTTTGCTTCAATTCCTCTTGTTGTTAACATGAACCCTAAACACCAAATGCGCATTTTTTTAGAGTATAGCTTCATGTTGAACTTTCGCAATTGGTTGAATGTTTCGAGCAAGTTGATGCAGTAGCACTTGTCCGCTAGGGTTTTAGTTACCATGTCATCTATGTACACTTCCATGTCTTGGCCAATTTGTTGCTGAAAGACTTTATCAATTAGGCATTGGTATGTAGCTCCGACGTTCTTAAAGCTGAAAGGCATGACCTTATAGCAGAAGTTGCCATGTTCATTTATAAAGGTTGTTTTGACTTGGTCCTTTGAATGCATCAATATTTTATTGCTTCCTGAATAGGCATCCATGAATCTCAGCGTGGCAAATCCCGAGGTGTTATCTACCAGCCGATTTATGCACGGTAGTAGGTAGGCATCCTTGGGGCATACTTTATTTTGGTCGGTGAATTCGACACACATCCTCTAGTTTTTAGAACTCTTTTTTACCATCACCACATTTTCCAACCATGTATTGAATCCAAGGTTCGGAAAATCAGACCTGTCGTTAAACCGCTCTAGCTACTGGTTCACTAGTTTACTGGTCTAACCGGTTCAACCGGTGGTTCAACCGAAAAAACCGTTTTAGAATAAAATAAATTATAAATAAACATCATAAAAATCATATGATCTTATCAAATAGCAGCAGTACAACTAGAAATAATCATTAATCACTCCTAAATTAATTCAAACAGCAAAATTAATTCAAACAGCAGCATAACAAATAATCACCCCTAAATTATTTCAAAACAGCAGCATTACAAATAATTACCCCTAAATTAATTCAAAACAGCAGCATAACAAAATCACTAATCAAAATCACTAATCACTAATCACAAATGCCAAATTCAAAATGCTGATCAATGATCACAGAATCACAAATTTATTGTTTATACTTCCATGCAACGCCTTCAAAACTATATTTTTGGTAAGGATAATTCAGCTTACTGCTTAACAAATTTGTTTTGGTTTGTAACTTGTTTTCTGCTATTGACATCTCTGTAAAAGGTAAAGAATTATCATTCTTTTTATAATCTCATTTAGATATTCTAATGCAATACTCAAGAGGAAAATCTGCGCTTATATTTTGTTCAACAAGAAAAGGAGCACAAGAAGTAGCTCATCGATTCTCTCAAATAGTCATGACTTTTGGTCAGACAAATCCATTTATTAGGAACAAAGAGCAGCAAGATCGACTGAGGGAGGCTTCTCTGTTATGTAGTGACAAGCAAATACAATTATATATTCTTTATGGGGGTATGCCAAAAGTCTGTCACTAATGAGTAATCACAAATTCCAAATTCAAAACACTTATCAGTGATCACAGAATCACAGTGCCATAACAAATAACAGAAATTATAAATCAGCAGCATTACAAAAGACCCAAGAAATCACAAATCACAAATTCAACCTCAAAACCCTAAAACAGAGTAACAAACTCAACAGAAATCAGTAAATACCAGTTTCACTAACCTTCCACTAACCACAGGAAGACGAAGACATGACGGCGACACCACGGTGCACCAGCTGGAGGCCTCGACCAACGATTTCACCTAGGAATGGACGACGTGTCGAGCTAGAAGGGGGAGACACCGCGGAGAAGGAGAAGGAGGAGGCTGCGGAGACGACCGATGAGCGGCGACCCGATGGCGAGTGACCGTTTGCTTTGGGCCACAAGGATGTATTGGTAAATTTCTCTTTAATATCACCTCGTTGTGAGTATAGCTCTACCAACAACAATCCTCGGGGGTCAAATTTAGAAGGGGGATTTGATTGTCACAAGTTCAACCCTAATAGAAATAACCGAAGTATTCAAACCTCGGGTCATCTCACAAGGAATGGGCAAACATGTACTTCGACATTGGTTAGAAATCCGGGGTTGTGAGTTATGAGCATAAAAATAAATGGAAAACTTAACAAGCAAGTAATCTTAAATTGCAATAAACGAATTCAATTACGTAAGCAAAAATTGAGCAATTCCAATGAACAAGCAATATTCTACTTAATTCTACCTTAAACCAAACGAATAACTATAACTAAGACAATTGAAATTGGAAATTGGTTTTCGAATATGAATGACAAAAACAACTCTTGGCTAGGCATGGGAATTGGGATCACAATCCTTGTCCAACAACTACATCTTGACAATTATGAGGAACCAAGCTCATTAAGTCTACTCTCAAGTCTTAAGTACGTGATGTCTACTCCTAGACTTGAAGTACGTCAAATGGCCCTGATCACATCAACCCATAAGTCCCAACCTACCTACTAATTAGATTAGTAGTGGGTTGGCGTCAATGAGTATCAAATTGACCACCTAGGGCTCCCAAATCATCAAATCCATTAGACCCAATGACTCAAGTTTATCCAATTCCCTTGACCTAGGCCAAGAGTGAGAAAGAACTACTCCATAATCAAAGTGAACAATTCATCAAATACTTGGTAAGCACTAACAAAAGACATGTTCAAAATAGCAATTAAATTGAATTCTACAAATACCCACTAACAATTATCAACGTACAATCAAACAATCAACAAGATTAAACATAGAAATCATCAATGTAACATCAACAAAACAAGATCCACAACATTCATGAAATGGGTAAAAATGACAATTGACAAGAATCATAAAACTATCACTAGATGTAAGCAAGATTGTAACAAGGAATTTAAATTGAACAATTAAAACTGTAATCAACAAAATCCAATTCACAAATCAACAAGAGAAAATCAAAATGGAAACTAGATCTAGAGAGGAACAAGGGTTTCTCTCTCTAGAATCACCAAAGAACCAAAAACTTCCTAAAATTATGTCCTAGTGTCAAAATGAGTCATCCCCCCTTTCCCCCTTAGCATCCTTGGGTCTTTTCCATGCAGAAACAGCTTGAAATTGGGCCTCTTTGGCCTCAGAAATCGCCAGGCACGATTTCTCTTAATGAGGTCACGTGCAGCTTCCCACGCGTGCGTTCCATGCGTGCGCGCCATGCGTGCGCGCGCGCCGATTACTTTTATGTTCCACGCGTGCGCGCCAGTTGCGCATGTGCGTCGATAGAAATCTTCCAATCTGTGCGGATGCGTCCATCCTTGCACGCCGCTTCTAGCCAATCCCATCCACGCGAGCGCGTGGAGTGCGCGAGCGCGCCGATGCTGCTGCTCCCAAGACTTCAATTCTTCATGTTCCTCCCTTTTTGTACATGCTTTCTCCCTCTCTTCTGAGTCATTCCTAACCTATTATTCCTGAAATTACTCAACAAAGATATCACGGCATCGAATGACAATAGAAGAGGATTAAAATATGGCAATTTTAAGGAAAAATAAGCATGTTTTTCATCATAGAGCAATATTGGGAAGTGAACACAAAACCATGCATTTCTTGTGAATAAGTGTGAGAAATATTGATAAAATCCCCCAAAATAAGCACAAGATAAACCACGAAATCGGGGTTTATCAAATCTCCCCACACTTAAACCAAGCATGACCTCATGCTTAAAAATAAAAAGACCAAAGATTATGATGGGAAAGGATTTATGGAATGCTAAGTACCTAAATGGGTGCATGTAACTAATGTAAAGTCATCTACCTACTTGGTCAAAAGTGAATCCATCCTTCAAGAATACATGTGAGCATATAGGGTGAAGATAGTGCGCGATTCATGAACCCTACCAAATTGAACATCACTAAAGAGTGCATATGACTTGCTAAACGAACGCTTGTGAAAGCCGGGAACAAGCATTGAGCACCGAACCCTCACCGGAAGTGTATCCGCTCTATTCGCTCAAGTGTCTAGGGTTCGTCACTCAATCTCCTCCTAATCATGCTTTCCAAGATTTGTCTTTCATCTAATCAATCGACAATTACTTAATGCATGCTTACAAGTATCATGAGGTCTTATTCATGGGTTGTAATGGGGCTAGGGTGAAGGTAAGGATGTATATGGCTAAGTGGGCTTAAAATTTGAGTCCTTGATCAACCTCGGATCCCACTAGACACCTAAAACAACCTATACAACTACAATATATTCCTAGCTACCCTTGAATTTCTACCCTTTTGCATACTTATGCCTTCTTTTCAGTCCACCTACTATATGCATTGTTTTTATTACTTTACCTTGGGGCATTTTTTTTATATGACATTATCATCATCCCCTTTTCCTTGGGGTTTCTTAGTGAACCAAAGTGTCAATGTATACGGTGTAATCATTTAGCACATGAGTATGTTCCCAAAATCCTAGAGTTTTCAATTACACTACAATTACATGCCTATATATCTACCCGAATTTCCAAAGTATACCCCTCCTATGTGAATGATACACATCCTAACTTACCTAAGCTAATCAAGAATTCAAATTCAGGGACATTCATGGTTTTTCACTTAGGGTTGTTGACGTGCTCCGTTTAAGAACAAGAGGGTTTATCAAAGGCTCAAAATTGGTTAGCAATGGTAGATTTAAGGGTTAAGGCTATTTGGGAAAAGTGACTATTGAAATGATGGCCTCAATCACGCAAATGCATTCATACACAAAGCAATGGACATATAGAATTAGACAAATCAAGCATCACATTCATAGAGAGAGAGAGAGATATGCACACAAGAATGGAAATAATGGTTAAAAGATGTAACCATGCAATAGGCTCAAAACTTTCATGCTTGTGTTCTTAACTCAATCACTATGTTCCAAAAATAATCTTAAAGCAAGTTCACTGCAAAAATTTTCAAAATTTTGGTAGGTCACCCAGAACATAGTTTTTTGGAGAGAAAGTTATTGCTTTGACCAAGTAACTCTATGGAAACTAACCATCATGCAAAGAGTATTTACAAGCAATACTAACTACACATGCAATATATATATATATATATATATATATATATATATATATAAAAACAAGTCCATGGGTATTGAGGAGAAGAGAGTGTTACCCATGGAGATCGGTCGAACGACCTCCCCACACTTTAGAAATTAGCACGGTCCTCCGTGCTACGAATGATACGCAAGGGACGGTCGGGACCGAAGTCTTCACTATCCCCTCCATCAGAACTTTCATCGCTTGGGTTCGAGGTGGATGTGAATATCTCAAGCTCCTCCATGCTAGGGGCAACACAATGCAGAAGTTTCTTGATGTAAGTATATCGGCGATGGTTACGCCTCTCATATCTATCAAGCTTCCGGTGAAGATCTTCTACCCTTTGATGTGTGGATCTCAGTCGTGGTGATGATGAGCTAGAAGGAAAAAGAAGTGGCAGGGCCATGTCGAGGCTTGGTTTGTTCATGGGAAGATATAGATATTTTCTGCTTGGGACCATATCGCCCTTAGCCGAAACCATGATCTTCTTATCCTTGGCTTCCCAAGAAACACCCGCAGCAGCAACTAAGTCAGATACCAAAGCTGGAAATGGCAGGTTACCCCGATCGTGAACTTGACTCATTGCTTGCTTGACAAGAGGTGGGATGTTCACCGGCTTTTCCGTGAGAATACACTAAACAAGCAAGGCAAGGTCCGCCGTGATGGACGACCTGTGAGTGCTAGGTAGCACATAGTGAGAAAGGATCTGGGCCCAGGCTCTAGCTTCCACAGTGAGTGAGCGAGCGTTGATACTCTTGGGCCTCATCCGCTGTCGACCTTGGATCCAAAAAGTTTCTGGCTCAGCAATGACTCGGAGGATCGAGTCCCAATCGAATCCATACTCTTCTCGCTGACGTAGGACTTTTTGGTATCCATCCATGGCACTTGGCACTGGTAAAACATTAAGTACTTGCTGAATAGCCTCTTCTAAAACTGAGACTTGCTTACGGCGCATGTATACCGATTGAAGAGAGGGAAGGTGGTAGTTGGTATAAAATTCTTCCACCCAAGAGAGGTTGATTTCTCTTGGTTTCCTCAAGAGAAATTCCCATCCTCGCTGTTTAATGTGGGGCAGAATATAAGGAGCAACCTTGTCCGGCGGAGCTAGTAAATGCTCAGGATGATAGTTCCTTACGGCTATGGAAGGGAACTTAAGTTCACAAAAGCGGTTGGGGAACCTTGAAGAGTCTCATGCCGGTTTGCCCTTGTCATTCTCATCAATAGGAGCAGGTGTCTTTCCGTTCTTTGATAAGGGTTTGGCTCCTATTGAAGAGTGCGCCTTAGAATTTGACCCTTGGGATACCCTTTTTGCGGCCGGTTTCCTTGGAGCTATCTCTTTGCCTTTCTTGGTGGCCATCCTAAAAAGGAAGAGAAAGAAGGAAAACATTAAACCCAAGAAACAATTCGATGCAAACATGTAAGTGACTTGTAATGCCCATGATAAATATGAAAGCAAGGGGCATGTCACTTGTCAAGGGATACAAGAGAAGGTAAGACATGCAAAGGCATGAGAAGAGTAGTCTCAAGCATCCTTAATAAAAAGCAAGTCATGTTCAATTAATATGGAATTGGCAAGTATGAACTTGAAACACACAAATCAGACTCAATGCATTCAAGAAGAAACAAGTGAGCGAGGAGGGAGCACCAAGTTGAAGGTTCATGGCTAAATAGAGCCAAAATGGGGTGCGTGCAATTCCTCGAACACTTGGCGTGCAATAATCAAGCAATGAGCAATTATGAGATACTAAACCAATTCAAAGCCCAAAATGGAACATCAATCACCACATAAACATCACACAATGGTAAAAGAGTGACAAAAGATCTAGTAATGCAAATTAAGTTCAAGTTCAACATCCATGGAGAAACAAAGAAAAGAGAGGGAAAATAAGCAAACAAAAACAAGAAATATCATTATCAGGCAAAAGAGAAACTAAGTAAGATAATAAGAAGCATTTAATTAGAAGAAATAGTATAAGGAAAAGCAAAGGTAAAGGAGAGGAAGAAGTTAAACCTTGAAGAGTATGAAAAAGCAAGGTTGAATCTTCTTTTGTGAAGATGAGAGAGGAAATAGGAGAAGTGTAGCGCCACCGGAAAAATGGTTGTTGTCACCGGTGAGTGGCCGGAGACAGTGATGGTGGGTTGTGGAAGAAGGAGAAGAAGAGAAGAGAAGAGAAATGATGAAGAGAGTAGGAACTAAGAAAGAAAAAGAAGGGTGATTGAGAAAGGAAGTGGAACGGCGCGAAGTATAAAACTGATTCGCGCAGATGGCGCGCGCGCGCAAGGTGCGCTGACGCGTCAGTGAAGGTACTAGCTGAGGGCGTGTGCGCGTCAGTGGCGCACGCGCGCGAGAGGAGCTGTGCCCCAGGCACAAAAGTGGCATAAACCTGGCTCAAGTCTCTGGTTTTTGTACCAGGGTGACCCAGGGAGGCATGCGCGCGGACGCGCACCATGCGCGGGCGCGTGCTTGTGGTATTCAAGAGCTAGCGCGGGCGCGCACTACCCGCGGACGCTTCAGTTTTGGCACAAAGTTGGCCCAATCGTGGCACAACTCTCTAGTTTTTGTACCAAAGACTTCACATAGCCCCATCGGCGCGCGCGCGCATTGTGCGCTTGCGCGTCAATGGTCAACTGGCAATGGTGCGCGCAGGCGGCATGTACGTGAACGCGTGGGTGCCTGGCGCGAGTTGGGCACAAAGTTGGCCTGACTCTCGGGTTTTTGTCCTGAAAATGGAAATTCGCAACCGGAGCGCACGCGCACTGTGCGCTCGCGCGTCGGTGCTCTTTTTGAAAGAAAAAATTTTTGTTTTCTTTATCTCTTTCACAACCTATCTAAATGAACATTCTACCTATCTAACAGAATCAACAAAGCTAGCATTCCTAAGCACTCAATCAATCATCAAAAGATCATAAAATTCAAGGAACTAAAGATACTACAAGATGGTATAAACAAGGAAGATCTTACCACGGTGGGGTGCCTCCCACCAAGCACTTTTCTTTAACGTCCTTAAGTTGGACGGTTCTCTTCTCAAGCTTCATCTCTACTTAGTGCATCCTCCAATATGTACACCTCTAGCTCCCTTGGAGGTTTGCAACCATAATATTTCTTCACTCTATACCCATTCACCTTGAAAGTTGTTTCACTTTTGGGATCAAACAATTCCACCACTCCGTAGGGCTTCATTTCTTTCACCTTAAAAGGTCCTTCCCATCTAGAACGGAGCTTGCCAGGCATAAATCGGAGCCTTGAGTTGTAGAGGAGGACTTCATCTCCTTCTTTAAAGTCCTTCTTCCGAATGTGATGGTCATGGAATGCTTTAGTCTTTTCCTTGTAAATTTGGGCATTCTTATATGACTCGTTCCTCAAACACTCAAGCTCTTCTAATTATAACTTCCTAGCTTCACCCGCCTTGGCTAAATCTATGTTGCACTGCTTTACCGCCCAATATGCTCGATGCTCAATCTCCACCGGAAGGTGGCATGCCTTACCATAGACGATCCGAAAGGGACTCATCCCTATCGGAGTCTTGTAGGCCGTTCTGTATGCCCATAGTGCATCTCCTAACCGGAGGCTCCAATCCTTTCTTTGTGGATTGACCACTTTTTCCAAGATTCTCTTGATTTCCAGGTTGGACACTTCCGCTTGCCCATTTGTTTGCGGATGATAAGCACTGGCAACCTTATGCGATACTCCATAGCGCTTGAGCAATGCTTCTACCTTCCTGTTACAAAAGTGGGATCCTTGGTCGCTCACGATTGCTCGTGGCGACCCATAACAGCATACAATGTGATTCCTAATGAAAAAAACAACGGTGTTGGCGTCGTCAAGGCAGGTAGGCACGGCCTCCACCCACATTGACACGTAGTCAACCGCTAACAGAATGTACAGATATCCACTAGAGTTAGGAAAGGGTCCCATAAAGTCAATGCCCCACACATCAAATATCTCACAGAACAACATAGGTTGCTGAGGCATTTCATCCCTTTAGGATGTGTTTCCTGACTTTTGACACTGATGACAAGACACACATAGCCGGTTAGCATCCTTGAATAAGGTTGGCCGCCAGAATATGCAATCCAACACCTTTTTAGCGGTCCTTTGTGGGCCAAAGTGGCCACCACAGTCAGACGAATGACAAGCTTCCAGAATTGGTTGAAATTCGGATTCCGTGACACACCTTCGGATTACTTGGTCTACACCTCTCTTCCACAAGTGAGGGTCATCCCAAATATAGTATTTGGAATCACTCCTCAGCTTGTCCCTTTGATTTTTCGAAAAGTTGGGAGGGAAGATTCTTGCAACTAAGTAGTTCGCCATTGGGGCAAACCAAGGAAAACTAGCCGACATAGCATGCAAACTTTCCAATGGGAATGAGTCATTGATCAGAAATGGATAAGTTTTTAAATTCTCAATGCGGCTTAAATGATCCGCAACCAGGTTTTGAGATCCACTCCGGTCCCTAATCTCAATGTCGAATTCTTGCAAAAGCAAGATCCAACGTATGAGTCTTGGCTTTGACTCATTCTTTGTCAATAAATACTTTAAAGCTACATGATCCGTGTATACCACTATCTTTGAACCTAGCAAATAAGATCTGAATTTATCTAAGGCATGAACAATGGCTAAGAGTTCTTTTTCGGTAGTGGTATAGTTGGATTGTGCGGCATCTAGTGTCTTAGAAGAGTAGGCAATGACATAAGGAAGTTTACCCTCGCGTTGTGCAAGCGCGGCACCCACAGCATAGTTTGACGCATCGCACATTATCTCAAACGGCAACGTCCAGTTGGGGCCTCGCACAATCGGTGCTATGGTGAGAACTTTCCTCAACTCTTCAAAAGCTTTTACACATTCACTGTGAAACGCAAAATCCACATGTTTTTGGAGTAGGCGCGACAATGGCAAAGCAATCTTGCTGAAGTCCTTGATAAAGCGCCTGTAAAATCCTGCATGTCCCAAAAACGAGCGGACCTCCCTCACGGATGAGGGGTGAGGCAAAGTAGTAATAACATCGACCTTGGCTGGGTCCACATAAATGCCTTCATGAGATACTACATGTCCCAACACTATGCCTTGTCATACTATAAAGTGACATTTTTCAAAATTTAAGACAAGGTTGGTGTCAACACATCTAGCTAGGACCTTGGCCAAGCTCTCCAAACAACAATCAAATGAGACACCATAAACGCTGAAATCGTCCATAAAAACTTCTAGACAATTCTCCATTAGATCGGAGAAAACACTCATCATGCACCTCTGAAAAGTAGCGGGTGCGTTACATAGTCCAAATGGCATCCTTTTATAGGCAAAGGTGCCAAACGGACATGTAAACGTGGTCTTCTCCTGATCTTCAGGAGCAATATGTATCTGAAAATATCCAGTAAATCCATCAAGAAAACAGTAGTGAGATTTACCTGCCAAGCAGTCCAGCATCTGATCGATGAAGGGTAAGGGGTAATGGTCCTTCCGTGTGGCGGCATTCAATCTTCTGTAGTCAATACATACTCGCCACGCATTTTGCACTCTTTTAGCGACCATTTCTCCGTCTTCCTTCTTGACCGTTGTGATGCCCGACTTCTTGGGAACAACTTGAACCGGGCTCACCCACTCACTGTCGGAAATAGGGTATATGATATCCGCATCCAGTAGTCGGGTGACCTCTTTCTTCACTACATCGAGGATGGTTGGGTTGAGCCTTGACAAACCCCATTTGTAGGGTTTATCTTGTATTGATTTTTGGGGATTTTATCACCTTTTATCCATATTTATTCAAGAAATAGCATGGTTTTATATATTCTCCTTTAATTGTGCTTGAACGTGAAAACATGCTTTTTAGGACTCAAAATAGCTAAATTTAATTCACCTTGATTCTATTAGATGCCTTGATATGTTTGTTAAGTGATTTAAGGTTTAGGAGGCAAAGATTGGATCAAGGGAATGAAGAAAGAAAGCATGAAAAGTTGGAGAACTCATGAAGAAATGAAAGAACCGGAAAGCTGTCAAGCCGACCTCTTTGCACTTAAACGACCATAACTTGAGCTACAGAGGTCCAATTGATGCGGTTCCAGTTGGGTTGGAAACCTAACATCCGGGGCTTCGAAACGATATAAGATTTGCCATAGTTGCATCGCGCATAGGGGCGCGCACGCGCATGGTACGCGGACGCGCCGATGGTGGCACATGACCCACTTAATGCAAACGTGGCCAGCGATTTTAGAAGCCTTGTGGGCCCAATCCAACTCATTTCTGATGCTATTTAAGCCAAGGATTAAAGGGGAATCAACATACTTTTCATACTTTAGATGTTAGTTACCAATTAGTTTAGTTTAGCTTTGTAGTTAGTTTCTAGAGAGAGAAGCTCTCTCTTCTCTCTAGGATTAGGATTAGATTAGTTCTTAGATCTAAATCTATTTCTTCTTATTCTCCCTTCTAATTTTCGTTCCTCTCCTCTATTGCACTTGTAGGATTCTTCTTCTAATGTAATTCCTTTGTTTGTAGTTTGTGAATTCTCTTTTGTAGATCTACATTTCTCCTTCAATGCAATTGGTAAGTTCTTTGTTGTTTCATGATTGATTTAGTTTTCTATTGTGGACATCTTGCCTTTGTAGTTAGATCTCTCTTTAATTCTTGCAAATTTATGTGTTTACTTGTATTGCACTCTATGTGTTTGTTGAAATGTCTCTTATAGCTATTAGTTAGATTTTGTTCCTCTTGGCCTAGGTAGAGTAATTAGTGACACTTGAGTTATCTAATTATTTTGTTGATTGATAATTGGAGAGATTGCTAATTGGTTTGGAGTGCACTAAAGCTAGTCTTTCCTTGGGAGTTGGCTAGGACTTGTGGCTCAAGTCAATTCATCCACTTGACTTTCCTTTCTTTAGTAAGGGTTAACTAAGTGGTAGCAATGAACAATTCTCATCACAATTGAGAAGGATAACTAGGATAGGACTTCTAGTTCTCATATCTTGCCAAGAGCTTTGTTAGTTGTTAGTTTATTTTCTTTTCCATTTATATTTCTTGTCCAAAAGCTTAAAAACCCCAAATATAATTCACAACCAATAACAAAACACTTCATTATAATTCCTAGGGAGAACGACCCGAGGTTTGAATACTTCGGTTATTAATTTTAGGGGTTTGTTACTTGTGACAAACAATCTTTTGTATGAAAGGATTATTGTTGGTTTAGAAACTATACTTGCAACGAGAATTCATTTGTGAAATTCTAAACCGTCAAAAATCCATTCATCAAAATGGCGCCGTTGCCGGGGAATTACAATGGTGTTATGTTATTGGTTATTGTATATATGTGAATAGTGTGAATATCTTGCTTTTTGCTTTATTTGCTAGTTGTAGAATTTTGTTTCTTTTGTTTCCTATTAGCTTTTGTTTTTATTTTATCTTTTCACCATGAATTCTCATTTTGGCTATGAGTGTGATTACAACTATGTTGTAGGTGATGGGAGCTACAATGAAGATGTGTATCAAGGATGGGACAACCAAAGGTGGGAGGAGTCATATGCATATGATCAATCCCCATGGCAACAACCTCCACCAATGCACTATGAAGAAGAGCCATTCTATGATGCATACCAATCCAATGGCTATGGTGAATCTCCTTGTGACTTTCAAGAACCACCACCATATGCCTATGAGTCATATCCTCAACATGAGTCTCAACCACACTCACAAGCCTATTTTCAACAAACACCTCCATATGATCATGATCCTTACCCACCATCCAACCTCCTTTTGAACCATATGAGCCATACATGGAACCACAATTCCAAGATTACTACTCCCAAGAACCACCTCAATACACACCACCACCTTACCAAGAAGAACCACCTTCCTATAATGAACCATTTCTCCAAGACAATGAACCCTCTTATCCACCCCAATCCTCAATGGATGAAACCCTCGGTGTTCTTTTTCAAGGACAAGAGGAGATGACAAGGGATGTGCAACAATTCATGACCGCCTTGGATGAGGTGGTAAACCGGTTAGCATCCCAATGCTTGAACACTCAAGGGACTCCCATGGCTACATGTGGAGAAACAAATGAAGAGCATAACATGAAGGAGAGATTGGTGGAGAACGAGGGAAGTTGCTTTATATTGGAACAATTGGAGGAAGCTATAATTGTTGAAGAAGAGGAAGAATTGGTTGAAGACTTAGGAGATGCGGAGCTTCCATGGGAACATAGAGTTGAAGAAAACCCCTCCAAAATGATTGAAATTGATGCTAGGGAGGAAAGTGCACACCTTCCAAGGCATATCCCATATGAAGACTTGGATGGGATAGAGAAAGAATTGAGTTCCCTTGGTGATGAAGATCAAGCATCAAGTCTTAGTGGTGAAGAATCCTTTAAGCATGAAGAACCTTCTCCGGTTGGATTTGAAAGCGTTGAGGAGGTAAATTTTTCTCACCCTCCCTATTATGATTTGAGTAAAGGAAAAGGTTTAGATAAAATTGTTGAACAAAGGATTGAGAATGAAGAAGTTTATGAAGAGGTGGAGATTGACAAGGAAGAACACAAGGGAGTGAAGCTCGCTAGCACATTGGAGATACCTCTCCCCAAGCCACCACCATCCATTCTCTCATTCAAGTGGGTAAATTCCTTATACTCAAGCTTTATTATTCCCCTTGAATATGGTTTGCTTGAGACGGATGGTCAACTTAGACATATTTGTGGCTTTAAAAGCAAAAAGGAAATGGCTAGTGGTTGGAAACATTATTCTAGGCTCATTATGGTTGCATGTTCAAAGCTTAATTGCACGGTTTGGTATAGAGCTAGATTGTTTGGGTCTAGGAGAATGTTTGGTCACTTTATTGAGAATTCTAAGGTCATGCCACCCAAATGGAATAATGATAATCAACTTGAAGATGGGTGTGGAAATAAGATATGGGATCCGGGAATACATGAGGATCAATTTTGGGAGCCCATGGTTTGTGAAGAACTCCATCAAGGCTTGAAGATATTAAAATTAACGAATGGAGCTTATTGGAGATTCAAGCATTGGTGGATGTTCAAGGATAGCTTCAAGCACAAGTCACCTTGAGAGGAGCTCCCCATAAGTCCAACTTAAGGACAATAAACAAAAGTGCTAGGTGGGAGACACCCCACCATGGTAAAATCTTTTCATTTTCTCTTTTGTAAATATTGGTAAAATTAGTTTAATTTCATGTTTAGATTAGTTGGTAGAGTTTAATTGGTAGTTTAAGTATGTTAAATAAGGTTTTATGGTGTTTTGGTAGCTGTTTGGAGGTTTGGAATGCTTGGATTGGTGCAAAAACATAGAAAAAAATTTTTGAAAAATAGAGCACCATCCACGCGTACGCGTACATGGCGCGTACGCGCACTTACAGCATTTTCAACCTTCCACGCGCGCGCGCCATGCGTGCGTACGCGTGGATTGAGAAGTTCCAACCTCCATACATTTTTCAGAGAGTTGTGCCTGCGCCGCGCCAACGTTGTGCCTTTGGCACAAACCTATTTGCGCGCTCGCGCACATGACGCGTACGCGTCACTCTCGAAATAAGCCATCCGCGTGCGCGCGGCATGCGCGCATACGCGCGGATTTCCTTCTTCCATCCATTTCTTTTCTTCTCCTCCTTCCATTTCTCCCTTTTTCCTTTTTTCTTCCCTCCTCCTACCCCTCATCCAACACTTCCAAACACCATTGACAACCATTTATTTTAGTTAACATATTAGTTAGTTAGTTAGTTTTAGTTTAGTTTTCATTTTATTTTCTCTCTTTTCATCATAAGTGTTGGAGTATTGACTTTGTTTACTATACATTGCTATATCCCTTATTGCCTAAATGCTATTTTAGCATGAATAATTTTAGATAATCTTTGTTGGATTCTATGATTGAGGTTATATTGTGTTACTTGGTTTTGAGTTCTTCATGCTTACCTTTTGAAAAATACCAAGTGATGAGAATTGTCTTCGAGCTTATAACTCTTTTGAATTGCATGTTGTAGCTAGCCATCATGTGATTTGAACCGTATTCTTTGATTAGGCAATCTCTTGATGGATGATGTTGAGCATTTACCTTAATGCATTGTATTTCATGATTATATCCATCCATATGTTTGACTTGAATGCTTTCATGCTTCTCTAATGCTTGTCTTACCTTACAAGCTTACTTAAAGCATCTCAAGCACACTAGGATAAGTGAAGTGCATGCTTCTTTTGTGACATAGCTTTTATGCTAATGTGTATTCTAAACCGCGCAATTTAGAATTCACACACCTAATATTTCTTAATGTCACACTAATTCACTCACCTCATTCTAGTGATTTACCTCATTCCAACAATGTATGCTTCCTTGCTTTTATATCTTCTCCTCTTATGGTGTTATATTTTTGTTTTTCATAACGAATGCACCACAAGCAACCATGGAGGCGGAAGAAAGAACACATAGCAATCCGGAGAGTCGTCGTACCCCCTTGCTCATCTTTGAGTGCACCGAGGACGGTGCAAACTTTTAAGTGTGGGGAGGTCGTCCGACCGATCGGCAATCTTGGGTGACAAATTTCTAACTCCAATACTTTTGCATTTCATTCTAGGATTTTAGGATTTTTACTTGCAATTTCTTATTTTTGCATATGCATACACAATAAGCTTAGTCAAAATAATGAGAATTTTTCAAGATTTCTATCTATAGGGCATGTCAATTGATTTGAGTGAAAACTTTTCATAGAACTTGCTTGAATTATATATATTGTGGAACATGTTTTGAGCTAAGAACACAAGCTTGTGAGATTTGAGCCTAATGGTGTGGTTACATCTTATAACCACTTATTTTTCCTTCTTGTGTGCATTATTCTTTTTCTATGATTGTAATCTTTGATTTGTTTGATTCTTTATGTCCATTATTTTGTGTATTCATGCATTTATGTGATTGAGGCCATCATTTCATTTAGCTCACTTACCCAAATAGCCTACCTTTTATCTTCCATTGTTAGCCAAATTTGAGCCTACGATTAACCCACTTGTTCTTAATTTAGCACATTACAAGCCTTAAAGCGAAAAACAATAAATGTCCTTATTTGGATCTTTGATTAGCTTAGGCTAGAGTGTGTGTATCATTCAAGTGTTGGAACCTTGGGACATTGGGTGAATAAAAGGGTAGTTTTGTATTATTATTGTAAATATTGGGAATTGGGTACATGCTCATGTATTGATTAAATGTATAGACCTTATGCATTGGTACTCTTGTATATAGTTTGAAAGAAAGAAAAATGAGAAAAACAAAAAAAAAATATATGAAAAGTATAGAAAAAAATGGAAAAAGAAAGAAAACGAAAAAGAAAGAAATAAAAAGGGGACAAAATGCCCCAAGGTGAAGCTCAATAAGATCAATGCATATGAGTTGTGAAATGAAAAGAAAATGCATGAGTATGTGAAAAGGTGAAAAATGGGTAGCTAGATTAGAACTTAATTGTATAGGATGTCATAGGTTAGGTGGGAAGTTTAAGCTTATCAAAGATTCAAATTTCAAGCTCACTTGACCAAATATGCATCCTACCTTGACCCTAGCCCCATTACAACCAATGAAAAGACCTCATGATACTTGTATGCATGCATGAAATAAATGTTGATTGTTAGAAGAAAAACAAATCTTGGAAAGCATGAAATAGAGGAGAATTGAGTGAATCAACCCTAAACACTTGAGCGAATAGAGTGCAAACACACCCGGTGAGGGTTTGATGCTCAATTACATGTTTTCACCTATGATCATCATTCTTCATGCAAGTTTGTAAAAATATTTAATAGCTCAATTCAATTGTGGATTGGCATGGTTGTTAATACCTTTAGCCCTTGTGCATATATGCATCTTGGGAATTGATTTATTTTGACCAAGCACTTGCATTCATGTAGATAATTGCATATAGTTTAGGTTGCATATAGTTTATTTACATTGAATAAATGTTGATACCCTTTGTTTCTCTCTTGGCTTAAGCATGAGAACATGCTTGGTTTAAGTGTGCGGAGGTTGACAAACCCCATTTGTAGGGTTTATCTTGTATTGATTTTTGGGGATTTTATCACCTTTTACCCATATTTATTCAAGAAATAGCATGGTTTTATATATTCTCCTTTAATTGTGCTTGAACGTGAAAACATGCTTTTTAGGACTCAAAATAGCTAAATTTAATTCACCTTGATTCTATTAGATGCCTTGATATGTTTGTTAAGTGATTTAAGGTTTAGGAGGCAAAGATTGGATCAAGGGAATGAAGAAAGAAAGCATGAAAAGTTGGAGAACTCATGAAGAAATGAAAGAACCGGAAAGCTGTCAAGCCGACCTCTTTGCACTTAAACGACCATAACTTGAGCTACAGAGGTCCAATTGATGCGGTTCCAGTTGGGTTGGAAAGCTAACATCTGGGGCTTCGAAACGATATAAGATTTTCCATAGTTGCATCGCGCATAGGGACGCGCACGCGCACGGTACGCGGACGCGCCGATGGTGGCACATGACCCACTTAATGCAAACGTGGCCAGCGATTTTAGAAGCCTTGTGGGCCCAATCCAACTCATTTCTGATGCTATTTAAGCCAAGGATTGAAGGGGAATCAACATACTTTTCATACTTTAGATGTTAGTTACCAATTAGTTTAGTTTAGCTTTGTAGTTAGTTTCTAGAGAGAGAAGCTCTCTCTTCTCTCTAGGATTAGGATTAGATTAGTTATTAGATCTAGATCTATTTCTTCTTATTCTCCCTTCTAATTTTCGTTCCTCTCCTCTATTGCACTTGTAGGATTCTTCTTCTAATGTAATTCCTTTGTTTGTAGTTTGTGAATTCTCTTTTGTAGATCTACATTTCTCCTTCAATGCAATTGGTAAGTTCTTTGTTGTTTCATGATTGATTTAGTTTTCTATTGTGGACATCTTGCCTTTGTAGTTAGATCTCTCTTTAATTCTTGCAAATTTATGTGTTTACTTGTATTTCACTCTATGTGTTTGTTGAAATGTCTCTTATAGCTATTAGTTAGATTTTGTTCCTCTTGGCCTAGGTAGAGTAATTAGTGACACTTGAGTTATCTAATTCCTTTGTTGATTGATAATTGGAGAGATTGCTAATTGGTTTGGAGTGCACTAAAGCTAGTCTTTCCTTAGGAGTTGGCTAGGACTTGTGGCTCAAGTCAATTCATCCACTTGACTTTCCTTTCTTTAGTAAGGGTTAACTAAGTGGTAGCAATGAACAATTCTCATCACAATTGAGAAGGATAACTAGAATAGGACTTCTAGTTCTCATATCTTGCCAAGAGCTTTGTTAGTTGTTAGTTTATTTTCTTTGCCATTTATATTTCTTGTCCAAAAGCTTAAAAACCCCAAATATAATTCACAACCAATAACAAGACACTTCATTACAATTCCTAGGGAGAACGACCCGAGGTTTGAATACTTCGGTTATTAATTTTAGGGGTTTGTTACTTGTGACAAACAATCTTTTGTATGAAAGGATTATTGTTGGTTTAGAAACTATACTTGCAACGAGAATTCATTTGTGAAATTCTAAACCGTCAAAAATCCATTCATCAAGCCTCCTTTGCGGTTGCCGAACCGGCTTGGCTCCATCTTGGAGAAATATCCTATGCATGCACTTATGCGAGTCAATCTCCATAATATCCGCAAGGCTCCATCCTATTGCTTTCTTGTACTTTCTTAGAACGTCTAGGAGTTTTTCCTCTTCTTCACTTGAGAGCTCACTAGCAATAATAACTGGAAATCCACAGTTGTCTTCTAGGAACGCATATTTCAGATGGGAGGGAAGGGGTTTCAGTTCACTTGCTACCTCAAGATGTGGTTCCTTTTCATCAAGCTCATGGGACTCATTCTTGACAACTTCTTTAAGTTCATCCTCTTGGTCATCTATCTCCTCAACGGTGGGGTAGCACGACTTGTCATGATCTTCTTCTTGTACTTCCGCTACCACTTCATCAATTATATCGCATCGGAGCATATAATGTTCTTCAGGAGGATGTTTCATGGCTTCCTCTAAATTGAACTTGATAGTCTTGTCTCCAACTCCAAAGGAATATATACCGGTGAAGGCATCTAGCTTGAATTTGGAGGTTTTGAGGAAAGGTCTACCAAGTAGGACGGAGGATGAGCTTTTACCTTCCGTTGGGGGCATCTCAAGGATGTAAAAGTCAACCGGAAAAACCAAATCCTTAATTGCCACAAGTACATCTTCAGCTATTCCCATTACTGTGATCACACTTTTATCGGCTAAGGCAAACCTCGCCGCCGACTTCTTCAATGGAGCTAAATTCAACCGCTCATAGATGGAAAGTGGCATGATGCTAACACAAGCTCCCAAGTCACACATACAATCATGAAAAGTGTATCCACCAATACAAAAAGACACTAAGCACGGTCCAGGGTCGCCACATTTTCTTGGAATAGGCTCCATCAAGGAAGAAATCGAGCAACCCAAGGATAGTGTCTCCAATTCCCCTATTCTATCCTTGTGTGTACACAAGTCTTTCAAAAATTTTGCATACTTGGGGATTTGTTGAATAGCGTCAAGGAGTGGTATGGTTACCTCGACCTTTTTGAACACTTGGAGCATGTCTAAATCAAATTCCGGTGTCTTCTTTGCTTTCTTCACCATGAAAGGAAATGGAATAGGAATTGATTCATCGACTACGGCTTTCCTCTTGGGTTCCTTGAGGTTTACTCCTTCTTCCTCATGCCTTTTGTCTACCACCTCTTCTTCATGTGGAGTTCCAACAACTACCTCTTCCTCATGCATCTCTTCCATGACTCTTGGGGGTATCTCCTCCAATGTTGTCCCCGACCGTAGAGTGATGGCATTGAGACCGCCTCTTGGGTTTGGTTAGGGTTGTGATGGAAGGTTGGAAGAACTTGAGGGTTGGGTGGTGTTGTTATTGGGAGTTAGTGGTTGGTTTGACATGTTCATCTTTGAGAGCATGTTGGTGAGGTTGGCCAATTGAGTGTTCAAGGCCTCAAATTGAGCCTTGTTGATCTCATCTCATTTTTCCATAGCGACTCTAAGCTCATCAACTTGATTGTTGGAAGATGTAGGAGTTTGGTTTTGTTGTCTATGGTGTGGTGTTTGGTACTTGGTGTAGTTATTTTGGTTTTGGTTGGCTTGGTAGTTGGTGTTATTGTGGTGGTATTGGAATGAAGATTGGTTGTTATTGTGATGAGAAGAAGGGTTGTTCCATCTTTGGTTCTGATTGCTTCCTTGTGCATTATCTCTCCACCCTTGATATTGATTACTACCTTGATGGTAGTTGTTTTGGCCTTGAGAAGGATATGGTGGACGGTTGTTGTAATTCATATTGGCTACCACAAGGGCATGTTCCTCTTGAATTTGATGGCATTGGTCGGTGTAATGTGTGGTGCTAGAGCACAAACCATAAATCCTAGGAGGGCCTTCAAGTTGAGCAACCGGAGGAGGGGCTTGGATGGCTTTGATGGAGTAATACTCCCTTTGATCTCTTTGAATTTGTGTAAGGATGGTGGTCATATCCCCAAGTGCCTTGGTTAGACTTGCTTCGGAGGGGGACAGTTCTACCACACCCTTAAGGGGGTTATTCCTCACTCTTGTGTGTTGTGTAGATTCGGCGACATCCTTTATCAAATCCCAAGCTTCTCCTTCCGTCTTGTTTTTCGAAAGGGATCCGCCACTAGAGGCGATAAGCAATCTTCTATCTTTCGCACAAAGACCTCCGGTAAAGTAGCTAATGAGCAAGCGAGTGGTCATTCCGTGATGTGGACATGACTCCAATAGCCTCTTAAACCGAGACCAATACTCATACATGCTCTCTTGGTCTCTTTGCATTATGCCCGAAATCTCTTTCCGGATGTACTCAGTCTTCTCCGGTGGGAAGAACTTGTCAAGAAACTCTCTTCTCAAGAAATCCTAATTAGTCACAATATCATCCGGTAGCGAATAAAACCATGTTTTTGCTTGTGCTTCAAGAGAAAAAGGAAAGGCAAAAACCATGATGGCTACCTCATCGGCTCCATGCCTTCGAGCCGTAGAACAAGCAACATGAAAATCCTTCAAATGTCGGATGGGGTCTTGACCCGGCAACCCATGATACTTAGGAAGTAGATTTATCAAGCTACTCTTCAACTCAAAGTTTGGATCAAGGTTAGGATACCTTGCTTGTAACGGTTGAAGTATGATATCCGGAGCTCCTTGCTCATGCAAAGTGATCCGGCGTGGCTCCGCCATGTGTGGCTCACCTGTAGGATGCAAAGATGTATTAGTAGTGCCAACAGAAGAATAGGAAGTAGCGGACTTCAAGTCACCCTCGGTGGCGTCTAGTGATTCGGTGTTTTCCTCAAAAGAGGCCGAAGTACTAGGCGTGTAGTCCAATCGCCTTCTAGCTTTCCGAGTGTGTAACAAAGTTCTTTCAATCTCGGGATCAAAGTTGGCTAAGCTAGAATTCGGTTGAGACCGAGTCATCAAACTTGAAAGTCATAGTACAAATGCAAAAGAAATTTAAACTATAGCTAAGTATTGAAAGAGCAAAATATCTACAGTATTCACATATTCACATAACCAATATCAAGGCATATGTTGCAACCATTCCCCGACAACGGCGCCAAAAATTTGACCGTTTGCTTTGGGCCACAAGGATGTATTGGTAAATTTCTCTTTAATATCACCTCGTTGTGAGTATAGCTCTACCAACAACAATCCTCGGGGGTCAAATTTAGAAGAGGGATTTGGTTGTCACAAGTTCAACCCCAATAGAAATAACCGAAGTATTCAAACCTCAGGTCGTCTCACAAGGAATGGGCAAACATGTACTTCGACATTGGTTAGAAATCCGGGGTTGTGAGTTATGAGCATGAAAATAAATGGAAAACTTAACAAGCAAGTAATCTTAAATTGGAATAAACGAATTCAATTACGTAAGCAAAAATTGAGCAATTCCAATGAACAAGCAATATTCTACTTAATTCTACCTTAAACCAAACGAATAACTATAACTAAGACAATTGAAATTGGAAATTGGTTTTCGAATATGAATGACAAAAACAACTCTTGGCTAGGCATGGGAATTGGGATCACAATCCTTGTCCAACAACTACATCTTGACAATTATGAGGAACCAAGCTCATTAAGTCTACTCTCAGGTCTTAAGTACGTGATGTCTACTCCTAGACTTGAAGTACGTCAAATGGCCCTGATCACATCAACCCATAAGTCCCAACCTACCTACTAATTAGATTAGTAGTGGGTTGGCATCAATGAGTATCAAATTGACCACCTAGGGCTCCCAAATCATCAAATCCATTAGACCTAATGACTCAAGTTTACCCAATTCCCTTGACCTAGGCCAAGAGTGAGAAAGAACTACTCCATAATCAAAGTGAACAATTCATCAAACACTTGGTAAGCACTAACAAAAGACATGTTCAAAATAGCAATTAAATTGAATTTTACAAATACCCACTAACAATTATCAACGTACAATCAAACAATCAACAAGATTAAACATAGAAATCATCAATGTAACATCAACAAAACAAGATCCACAACATTCATGAAATGGGTAAAAATGACAATTGACAAGAATCATAAAACTATCACTAGATGTAAGCAAGATTGTAACAAGGAATTTAAATTGAACAATTAAAACTGTAATCAACAAAATCCAATTCACAAATCAACAAGAGAAAATCAAAATAGAAACTAGATCTAGAGAGGAACAAGGGTTTCTCTTTCTAGAATCACCAAAGAACCAAAAACTTCCTAAAATTATGTCCTAGTGTCAAAATGAGTCATCCCCCCTTTCCCCCTTAGCATCCTTGGGTCTTTTCCATGCAGAAACAGCTTGAAATTGGGCCTCCTTGGCCTCAGAAATCGCCAGGCACGATTTCTCTTAATGAGGTCACGTGCAGCATTCCACGTGTGCGCGCGCCGATTACTTTTGTGTTCCACACGTGCGTGCCAGTTGCGCGTGTGCGTCGATAGAAATCTTCCAATCTGCGCGGATGCGTCCATCCTTGCACGCCGCTTCTAGCCAGTCCCATCCACGCGAGCACGTGGAGTGCGCGGGCGCGCCGATGCTGCTGCTCCCAAGACTTCAATTCTTCATGTTCCTCCCTTTTTGTACATGCTTTCTCCCTCTCTTCTGAGTCATTCCTAACCTATAATTCCTGAAATTACTCAACAAAGATATCACGGCATCGAATGACAATAGAAGAGGATTAAAATATGGCAATTTTAAGGCAAAATAAGCATGTTTTTCATCATAGAGCAATATTGGGAAGTGAACACAAAACCATGCATTTCTTGTGAATAAGAGTGAGAAATATTGATAAAATTCCCCAAAATAAGCACAAGATAAACCACGAAATCGAAGTTTATCAGCGAGCTGCTCCAAGCCACGAACAGAGAAGCCAGCAAAGATGGGAACGATGTGCTGAGCTACCTGGGTTCTGGACAGGGACAGGGAGAAGAGGAAGAAGCAGAGGCGTTGAGGACTTGGGGACGGCGGCGCAATGAACGGCTAGGGTTTTCCTTTGCTGCAAAGAGGCCAGGGCTTGCACGAATGATTGGGGGAAGAAAGGGGGATTGTTCGCGAATGGTTTTAGGTTTTATTTTTTTTTACAAATAAACAAAACTGCGTCATTTTCTATCAACCGGCCGGTTATCAGTCCGGTCCAACCGACCGATTTCCTGTCGGTTCAATGATTTTTAAGAGGTTTTTTCTAGCAGTTGGACCAGACTGCTATTACTGTCGATTTTTGGTTGAACCGATTCTACCGGCCAGTCTAGTCTGATTTTCAGAACCATGATTGAATCTGATCTTCCTGATGAAACCTGCATTGCGGAGCCTCTGTGTTTCTTACAATGCAGCTGCCTTCTTTTCAGTTCCCATATTTCTTTTTATATTTTTAACAAGTTCTTTAGCGTTCACACAACTTTTAATAATATAGCATATGCAATCTACATGTGTGGTATTAAACCTTAAAATAATAATAATAATAATAATAATAATAATAATAATAATAATAATAATAATAAATTAGTAGCTTTCCTGTATGATTTAGTAGCTTGTAATTTTTTTGTTTGTAACGGTGACTTGTGCTTGTATATCTTTTGGTTTTGTTTGTTGTACTCTCTGCCAATTTGGCGTTTCAGAAGTTCTAATAATAATAATAATAATAATAATAATAATAATAAATAGATGAAAAAAGTTATTGAATTCAAAGTTCAAAATTATTTTTTAACAAAATGAAATCAATTAGCATTTAACATATTTTTGTCTAATAATAAGGATTTCAAAAATATAGAATATCATTTATTACTTTTGGGTATTGTTTATATACCAATATCATTTGAAACAAATATATAACTTTTCTTTGTTTCATTATTTTAAAAATATTATAAATATTTTTAATTATTTAAACTTGAATTTAAAATCATTAATTAAGGTACCAAATTGAGATACTAGTTACCAACTTAACTAAACAGAAATTTATTACTATTATACTACATACATTATGTGAATTAATCAACTAGCTAGTTAGCTAAGTATAAATTAAAGAACATTGGCTGGAATAATGCTTTCAGTTTGGAACAAAACGACATTGTGAAGTCCTCAAGTGTGGATCGGAATTCAGATCTTCGAACATAATAAAATTGACATAAAATAAAAAAGATAAAGATAAAGAAAAGAGTATATATCCATTTTGGTTCTCAAAAAATTTCAGATTGAACACTTTAGTTCCCAACTAAAATTAATTACTTGATTGGTCCGTAACAATTAATTCCGTTAGTCACTTATGTCTTTTACTCCGTTAATTCTAACGGAGGACAAAATAGTTCCTGACAACTCTAACAGGGAACAAAATAATCCCTGATCTCCTCTCACTACAAAAAAATTATGTTTTAGCGACAAACTTTTAATGGCAATAACATAATAGCCACTAATTTCTTAATTTAAATTATGTTTTTGCGACAATTATATATTTGCCATTATTATTATATATTATAGTGGCCATTATTACTATTGCCAGAAAATTATCTTCCTTTTTACTTTTAATTTTAATTTTTCTAAATTATTATAGTGGCAATTGTAGTTATGGCCGCTAAACTCTTATTCTCATTTTTTTTCTTATCTTATCCGTTAGTCAAATAGAAATCACGAAAAGAGAAGAAAGAAAATTTCCCTTTCCACCACGCGCCGCTTCCTTCTTCACCTGCGAGCTTCCCCAAACCCTCTCCATCCCTTGTTTCTCTTCACTTTCTTGCTCTCTCTTTTCTTCATCAATGAAAGATTGATTTCGCTACTGGCCTAGGTTAACTCGTGTAACCATTGCCATCGCCGACCACCACCACCACGACGGTAACCATTGACGATAGCCACCATCCATCATCCTACTCTTTGGACTTCGTTTCCATCCGATCCGCCTCAGATTTGCATCTCTGTCATGGTTTGTTCATCTCAGACGTCGCCAAGGGCTTTTAGCCACCATTGCTGCTTTTATCGCAACACCACACCTCCGTCGCTTGCACCGCCACCGTTCTTTGCATGTAGACGCACAAGATCATCGCCGCCGGTAAGTCTTCTCCGTTTATTTTTTCGATTTTGGTTTGAATATTCAGAAGCATGTGATTCTCTCTCTCTGTTATTACTTTTGCTCTGTTTGCTTGCTTGATCCTAATGAAGCTGGTAGATTAAGCTGAAATTTAAGTGTTTAAGTGTTTCAGATCCTAATTTTTTGTTTGCTCTGTCTTCTCCGTGCTTGCTTGCCTGTGCCGTTGCTACTTGCTTGCTCCGTTTATATTTGGATTTTGGTTTAAATGTTTGAAATGCTTTCTGTAGAGTTTCATTAAGATTATGTTTGTATTATTGCTCATAATATTAAAATGTTTGAGAGTCTATTTGCAGTAGTAATTGTTGGCAAGGAGTGAGATGTTGATGCTGCATTTTCTAATTCTGTGGTTTCTAGAATATCATCACTATTGGTTTCATTGTCTTTAAATTACTCAAATAACTATCTTGGGAGAAAATATATTCATAGATTCAGATTATGAACTGCATTTTCAATTAGTAGAAGATTATGAATTATATTTTCAATTTTCATGGTTAATTTTGAGACTAAAACCTGTTTAATCAAACATAAGTGAATATAACAGAGAAAACAATGTCATAAGTGAAGAAATTAAGCAAAAATTGTTTCTTTTTTTTGCCGTTAATTTTTGTTTGTAGGAGGGTTTCTTAGGATTGGGGCTTCTTCTTCACACAGCAAATCAGCTTCAACGAATGGGAAAGAAAAGAGAAACAAAAGAACTTGCTTTGAGTTTTGGGTTTGGAAGGGGATTTGAAAAAAAATAGCCAAATGATAGTTTGCTTCTTAGTTTGTTACATTGTTGGTTTTGAATAATAGTCTTTTAAAAGTGTTGATTACACTATGCATAATATGCTCAAATGTGATTGAGTTGTTGCAGGTTGGGGTTATGGCTTTTGTCACAGGTTGAGCCCTCAGAGATATTTTTGAAATCTATATCGAATGAAGTCACTAGCGTCGAAGTCATTTACCCTTCAAGGTTGGTGCCGCAGCCTTGTTTTGATGCATACTTGCTTGGTTTTGGAATAGTTTAGTAGTTTACTACTCTTAATAGTAGATTCGCCTTCGATAGTTCGATATATATTTATTATGCGGTTGATATGTATGGCAATGTTGAGTTTGATTCTTGTGTCTGAGCCTTTAAAGAGTTGCTTAGAAACCTTCCCTGATATATGACAATTACAATGTTATTGCAGTCTGAATGCACAATTGTTCGCCGAAGATTAGGACATATTGCTCTGAGGTAATTCTCCCTCTAACACTTGTTTAAAAAAAAAACAAATCAGCAAAAGTTGATGGTGTTGGAACAATAATTTAATATGGAATCTGTTAGTGTAGCTTCCAATTTAATTATGTATTTAAATCTTCATTGTCATATGAACTATTGTCTCATTTATAGGAGAATAATTATCCACTGAAAATACTTATATGCTACAGTTTCATTGATTCTATTTTCCTCTACACTAATGGTATGTATGTGCTCGATGGACTTGTGTTTGCTCTTTAATATCTATCTTGGCTTCAATTGATGACCATTCTTAATTGTACATTGTAGGTTTTAACTTTGCCTAATATCACATTCTTCTGGGTTTCATTTTGGGCTTATTCTCATTGGAGAGCCCTTCAGGTTTGTACTACTATTAGATTTGCAATGCACTTGCAGCTTATTATTCTCCCTCTATAATAATCTGTCTATTTTGAAAACAATGTCATAAGTGAAGAAACTTGTTTCTGCTTTTTTTACTATCTTTTTTGCATGATTTGTTTGTATTCTCAATACTTTGGCATGTATCGAAATGGTTGAGCTCACAAATAAATATGAATAGAGTTAATAAAATAATTAATATCATAAGTGGCAACAAGATATTAAGCTAATCTCTCGTTTTTCTTTCTTTGAAAAAAAATACGAATGGATGCAATCATGTAGCTCGTAATTGTACATAATTGATTCTTTATTATTTATGATTTATGAAGGAAGAAAGTCCAAGATGCTGGTTAGTATCTTGCTAAGATAAGACACATTACTGAAAAGAAATTGCAGGTGATCTAATGAACATAAACAAACACTGCAAGGTTATTGTTTATTGACTTCCTCATTTTATAATTTTCCTTTAAATCGTCTATTATTACAAGGTTAGCCTTATGTTGCGTAAACAAGAATCTTTATGTCTATGATATATCCAAGACAGTACCATAGGAGATTTAAAATTTCAAGACAAAAAAAGCTAAGATACACAAACCAAAGCTATTAAACAAAACATTAAAACTATATATAAAATTTAAGCATATAATCAAATCATCTTATAGTTAATTAGTTACACAGAGTTAAGATACATGCATTCAAATTATTCCCAACTTGCGTGGATTGGCTAAGGTTCAAGAATCAATTAGGAATCCGGAACAACGTGTACTATTGTATGTGAAATAGTGGAAAACTTCTAGAATGAATTAACTTTTAAATTTATTATCTACAAATTTATCTAAATACATCAAATTATCTGTGTAAAAAGGAGCAATTCTATTTCAATGTCATTAGTTTGTTGAGTTAGTTTTATATCACTTTTTTTTTATTGTATTCTTGAATAGTTGACTCTAGGTTCTTGTATTAGTTTTTAACTTTTGGCCTTTTATTTCTCTAATGTGCAGTATATAAATAGCACACATGTAAATTCTACTAAGGCCAATTATATTCTGCAGAATCATTTCATTTTACATTCACTGCAAGTTTTCTTTCTTTTTCATTCTTCAATTAGAACCTCTTCTATTTTTACGTTCATTTCTAAAATTTCAATATGGTATTATAGACCTCAGATTCTGAATCCTCCAATCCGGTTTAATATAGCTTTTCTAATGAATTACAGGATATGTAGGTTTAATATAGCTACATTATGAAAAGCTACATAATGCCATTAGCAAACTTAAGCAGCAATTCCCTTCAGCAATGTTTAAGCTTTCCAGATGAAATTGCAGGGACAAAGCCAGAGGTATTTATTGCTTCTCCTAGATTTATAAATCAATGTATACGTATGTTTTTCTTTGTGTTAGCTTGACTTGGATGCTGTGTCCATCAATTTGTTTTACTGTCAGTTAAATGAACCAGATATCACAAGGACATACCTTAGCAATGTATGTATTGCAGAACAGTTGCACAAAATTAATTTACTGTGATTACTAGCTGTGCTTAATCTGTTAAAATGTTAACCGAGTTTTTTCCTATTTATGAATAATAATAATAATAATAATAATTTAATTATTATTATTATTATTATTATTATTATTATTATTATTATTATTATTATTATTATTATTATTATTATTATTATTATTATGAGTATTTCACTGCTTTTTTTCTTTCTATATAGAATGAAAGAGAAATGTAAGACTCTTAAGTCTTACCTTATCTCTAAGCTATGTCTACAACAATTTGACTTCTTTTTATTATTATTTTAAGTTGAACATCCTAAGAACTTAAAAGAATTGTTAGAACATGGCACTTATCTTATTAATCAATTCAGTAGGAAAAGCAAGAAAAAGTTTCCTTTGTATAGTACGTAGAATATATTGTATTAGAATAATATTAAAAGTGAAGAGTACCTAAATGTTCTCTGTGTCTATCATTTTGCTACTTGCTAGAGACACTTGGCAATAATTCAATTAGATGCTTTTATGAATGAATAATTTCAGTCATCAAAGCTGATAGAGTTTTCAAGATTGATACTACCGATCGATTATGGAAATTTAAGAAAAGTCCATTGATGGGAAACTAATAATAAAAAATTTTGATGATTATTAAAAGAATTGAAAATTGAGTTATGAAAATTAATACTAATCACTTTTTAAAAAATCAAATTATTCAAGCATAGTAAAATTATTGTTACAAATTATAAGAGTTTCTAAAAAAGACCAATTTTATATTTTTGGTTTTTGTTGATGTAGTTCCGATGGCAACTTTGTGCTCGAGTTGGACTTTGAGCCTTTTAACACATCCTTTTCCCGCCCAACACTTAACAAGTCAATTGGGAATGGCGTTGAGTTCTTTAATGGCCACCTTTCCGCTAAGCTTTTCCATGGCAAGGAGAGCATACAGCCATTGCTGAAGTTCCTAAGGCTTCATAGTTACAATGGAAAGGTATGCTCTGTGCATTTCTGACAATAAATTCACAAATTTTTTAACAACAAAAGATGATTGGCACCGTTGGTAAAGCAATGAAATGACCTTGTATCTTAAAAGACGCGAGTTTGATTCCCTTTGCTGAAATGATTATCACTTAGGTGGGACAATAATCTGTAACTACCTCTGAAGACATTCTTTGGAAGGATCCCTATGGTCTTCAATGTGGTGATCCTTTCTCCCCGTGGTTACTTTGCTCAAGACAATGTCTTGGGATACCCTAATACTGGTGGCCAGGTTAGTTGAGAACTCTAGATCACATGATAAAATTCGTAATTCTATTTTCATGTTAACATTTTATTCCTCAATAATGTTAATTGGCATAAACTGTTCTTGATTCTATAATCAGGTTTTTTACATCTTGGATCAAGTTCGTACATTGGAGAATGAGATGCTCAACCGTATCAACAAACAAGGCTTGGACATCACCCCTCGCATTCTCATTGTATCTCCCTATTCCAGATGTAAATATTTAGCTGACTTGTATATAGTGAATCGATTTTCACTAACTTGAGCCTGTGATTGCTTTTAAAATCGATTTTCACCCCGTGATTTTCACTAATATTTAACCTATCATTGGGATTGGTTTATAGCCTAACTTAATGTAACATAGTTATAGACTTGTAGCATTTTTTATTATTTAGATTTGTAACATAATTTATTACTTTTCAAGAGAAATTTGTGTATTAATATTTTGAGTTTAATAAAATATCCATTTTGTAGTAATTAATTTCAGTATATTTATATTATGCATAGTAATAATAATTGTTGGCATAAATAATTGAGATTCTAGAAAAAAAAAGTAGTTTGTTATTTCTAAGCAAACGAGTATAATATAACTAAAACAAGTCTTAAGATTTTAGCGGCAATAGTAATGGTAACTAAAAGTAAATAACATTACAATTTTAGAATTACTTTTAGTAGCCATATAAATTTTCGATAAAATGGGTTTTGGCGGAAATAGTAATGACCGCTAAAAATGAATAACATTGCAATTTTGGAATTATTTTTCGTGGCCATATAAATTGCCAAGAAAATGGCCACTAATAGTTATATACTTTTTGTGGCCATTAAAAAGTCTTTATCGGTAAATGTTATAATTACCAATAAAACTTTTTAGCGGCGAAGCATAAGACGGCTAATGTCTAATTGCCGGTAAATGTATTAGCGGCTATTTTTATTGCTGCTAAAAGCAAAATAAATAGCCGCTAAAAGTGATTTTTCTTGTAGTGTCTGTTCGGAAACGACACTGTTCTCTCCAAATTTTCATTATATCTTGTATAACACTAACAGTCTAACACTGTAACTTCAAACTACACAATGCACACTCTATAAATTTAATGTTCATAAGAAAAAAAAATCCTCAACTTGTTCTCAACCAATTCATACTCAGGAAACTAATGCTTATGTCTCTCAACTAGTTGTCGTCTTCGATGGATCCCATGAATCTAGACAGCAAGTCTGATTTGTTAAGACTCGTCGTTGTCGTTGCCATCTCCCTCCTTCTCTGCCCTAACATCTCCATGACCACATTGTCTACCACTCCGATTGCTTCCTTCATCTTCTTCTCTGAACCAATGCTCAGTAATTGCTTCAGTTTCCATATGAGCGACAATGGCAATATTGCTCGTTGTAATAGCTTGGATGCGAGGTCGAAGCTGTCTGCCAACTTGGACTCCGAGAAAGAAGGAATGAAGCACTCGATGTCTATTTCAAATGAGAATGTGCATATGATGTCGAAGGAGAATCTTATGATGTCCTAATGTCCAACAATCTATATTGCTTGCCAGAGAGTGGAGAAAGGCGTGCCCTTGGAGTAGTTGTGGAACTTGGTCTTGAGGATATCGTGGACGTTATCGGGGTTGGAGGTGATATTATCAAAGACGTGGAAGTAGATACTTTTGGTGGGTAGAGTGCAGAGGATGTGGATGTACTAGTCACAAAGATTTAAGAAGTGTGTGGTCCATGACATGTTGAGGTAGGTGCGACACGTGTGACAATTACACCATGGCTTAATTTTGGAGGTAAAGAGGAGGAAGGAAAAGATGGAAAAGTAGACTGTGAAGGTGAAGAAGGAGAGTATGAATGTTAGAGTTATGCGAGATATGATAAAAATTGGGGAAGAACAGTGTTGTTTTTGAATAAAGGGGTCAGGGATCATTTTGTCCCTTGTTAGAGTTGTCAGGGATCATTTTGTCCCATGTTAGAGTTTTCAGGGACCATTTTGTCTTCCGTTAGTGACTGACGGAATTAATTGTTAGGGACCAATCGAATAATTAATTTTAGTTGGAGACTAAAATATCTGGTTTGAAATTCTTTGAGGACCAAAATGGGTATATACTCTAAAGAAAATTAAGAAGAAGAATTAAGGATCGAAAAATGATAAAAAAAATGACTATTCACATGAAAATATATCTTCATATAAAATTAATAACTAAGATATAAACACTTATATTAAGTAATTTAATTAAATATATTAAATTATTTAATAATTTTTTATTATCATCTTGACATAAAGACATCTTCCTTAAATAGTTACAAAAAAAAATTACTAGTTATGACCAATTCAAATACACTTGATCAGTGATTCCTTGAGTTATCTCTAATGAGGCCAATTTCAATTTTTCTTTTCTTTCTTTCTATAAGAAGGAATTCTTACTACATGTTTTCTCCAATTTAAAGATGTACAAACAAATTAAAGTGCAGTTTAGGATTTCAAAAGAATAAAAATTTTTTAATGATTTCTGTTTTTGCACAGTATTTTAAGTTGATGTATAATTTTTTTAAGTGTCAAAGTATAACTCATTTTTTTTTGTTTATAGAGTTTTCTGTCCTAAGAGCATAGACGTTGAGCTATACTTCAATCATAAAAAAACATCGAAGGAGATTGAGATCTGCAAAGAGACTTCAATGTTCAAGTCAAAAAAAGTGTTTTAACTTTTTTTAAAAGAGAAAATAAAAGAAAGAGTTCTCTGTGTACTTATCCTACTATATTTACTTGGTTCTATTTTTATAAGATTTGTATCTAACTTGATTGTTGTATGTTTTCCTCATTCTGAGATATGAGGTATGGATACGGTCCAAAAATCTTGCAAGGAATTGTTTGCTGGCATCTTTGAAGAAGTCCCCTTAGGTTTATCAGTAAGTAACCGTTCCTTCTTTTGAATTTGCTACATGTGGCGGAGTTATAGCACACGCAGCTAACTTATGTATACGAACGGATCACAAACGGCTCTATTTTGCATTTACACGTGGCCGAATAATCTTACATGGCCAATTTATACGGATGGATCATAGCCTCCAAATTTGGCCTGTTTATCCGAAAAAAAAACTGAGCTTATTGCAGTAGTTAGGTCAGGTATGAGCTATAGCTCAGACATGTGTGGTCTGGGAGCCTCCAAGATCATCGTGTTTGGATAGAATGATAAGGACAGTTGTAATTATAGGAAAAATTAAATGATGGCATTAAAGTGGCATAAAGCGGAAAAAGATTGATGTAATAGTTTAAGTTTGTTTGATATTTATTTGCCTGTTTAAACATTTGGTACTTTGCATTTTGTGTTGCAAGTAGTTATAGGATGGATACTATTGTTAAGTTTCTCGGTTTATTTTGATATATAGATTGTTTATTTGAATTCGGGCTAGTTGGTTTGAATTCTAACGAGTTGTCAGAGATGGCCAAGCTGTTTTGTGTCTGGCTGTGATAAGTACTGGAGAGTTGTGTGTTGCTTTACACATAATTACAATTATAATGGATGATAAATAAAGGAAAATAAACTGAATTAAGTAACATACATTGATAATGAATACCTCCCATTGTGGTAGGTGTGGGGTGATGTGCCTCGTTAAAATCTCTCCCAGCCAACACCTAATGTGGGAAAAAAGCTAAGGAGTAGGAAAAATCGTACACCCTCATCCCCAACTTTGTTTCATGAGCTAGGATTAGCTAGAGTATTTATGGAGTGATGCTATATTCCAAGTATTGGGTAGGTTAGTGCCTAATATAGTTTGTAAAACATATGCTCCCTTTCCAATAACTCAGCTGATATGAAAAGCCCTTCCCAGTTCGCAGCTAGTTTCCCGTGACCTGGTGGTTTGCACACATCTTCGACCTTTATGAGCACAAGGTCTCCAGCATTAAAAGATCGGCAAATGACTTTATGTCCATGTCTGTTGTATTAGTTGTTGCATGGTCCTCTACCTTGCTAGTGCTTGCCGGTGATCTTCATCCATAAGATCCAGCTCGGTTAATCTTGCTGCTTCATTATGAATTTCACTATGCAAAGTGATTCAGAGATATCCTTCTGATATTTCAAAGGGTAGCATTACTTCTGCCCCACCCATACACAAGTCCAAAAGGGGTCTCATGGATTGTTGAGTGCTCTGTGGTGTTATAGCTCCACAAAATTTCTGGAATAAGGTCGGTTCATTCCTCTTTTACCTTGCCGAGCTTTTTCTTTAGGACCTGTAAAACAACTTTATTAGCTGCTTCTGTTAACCCATTTGTTTGTGGGTGTTCAACAGAGGAGAAACAATGTCCTATATGATATTGCTATAAAAAATATTTAAGTTTCTTATCTGTGAATTGTCTACCGTTATCTGTAATAATTTCTTTGGATAAACCATAACGACATATAATAGATTTCCATATAAAAGCTTGTTCCTTTTCTGCTGTGATTTTTGCTAAGGGTTATGCTTTAATCCATTTAGAAAAATAGTCTATAGCAACTAGTAAAAATTTTACCTACCTAGGAGCTAATGGAAAGGGGCCGAGTATATCTAGCCCCCATTTGTGGAAGGGCCAACTTACTTCAGTTGTATGTAAGAGCTCGACTGGTTGATGTATGATAGGAGATTATCTTTGGCAATCGTCTCAATTCTGTACCTTGGTCCTATAGTCATTGTTTATGGTCGGCCAGTAATATTCGGCTCAGAGTATTTTGTTTACTAATTTGTGTCCTTGGATATGGGTTTCGCAAATCCCTTCATGGACTTCTTCTATCGCAAAGTCGGCATCTATCCTACTGAGACACTTCAAAATAGGTCTTGTGAGTCCTCGACTATATAGTTTATCCCCTACCATGATGAAAAAAATAGCTCGCCTTTTGAATGTTCAGTGGTCGGCTATAGTGAAAGGGATTTCTCTTGTTTACAAGTATGTTATGTAGGGTGTTCTCCAATTTGGTTCCTGCAAGATACTCAAAAAAGGCATAGAACCGATGCTTGGCTCAGCAAGTGTCAGCTGTGATAAAGTTGGAATCTCCTTTTTTTTTCGAGTTCTTGCTAATCTAAACAGGATATCAGCTCTTGTATTGTGTTCTCTTGTTATGTGTATGATATCAAATTTGTGAAATTTAGACAAGATTTTTCACAAGAGATAAATACTATTCTAACAAAGGATCTTTTACCTGGTAGTTACATGTAACTTGTTGAACTACCAAGAGGGAGTCACAATGTACTAGTATTCTCATTGCTCCGAGTTCTTTGGCTAATCTCAAACCATTTAGTAATGCCTCGTACTTAGCTTGGTTGTTACTAGCAGAGAACAAAAATTGCAAAGATTGTTCAATCATTAGTCCTTCATTATTCTTGAGGTAAATTCTAGCTCCACATCCTTCACTGTTAGATGCTCCATCTATGAAGAGCTCCCATGTTGGCCCAACTACTTCCAAATTTGGTATGGTGAACTCATTGATAAAGTCGCCAAGTATAGGTGATTTGAAAGCTCGGCGTGGCTGGTATTTGTCAAACTCGGAGAGCTCTATGGACCACTTAATAAATCATCTAGCAAGATCGAACTTAGTTAAAATCTTCCGTACTAGGTAAGTCAGTCTGAACTATAATTGTGTGGCTCTGAAAATAATGCTGCAACTGCCGAGCTATAGTAATGAGTGCTAAAACAAGCTTTTCCATGGTAGGGTATTGGTGCTCATCCTGTTGCAAGATTTTGCTGATGAAGTATATTGGCCGTTGTCCTTCATCTATTTCTGCAATAAGCACTAAATTCACTGTGTAAGCTGAAATGGAAAGGTATAAATATAAAGGTTTATCCAATATTGATTTGTGGAGTATTGGTGGAGCAACTAAGGTTTGCTTGAACTCTTGGAAAGTCCTTTCACAGTCTATAGTCCACTTGAATTTCTTGTGCTTTTGAATAAATTGAAAAAAATGGGGACTTTGTTTCTAAGCATGGAAGGAACCTCAAAAGGGCTGACAATCGACATATTAACCGTTGCATGTCTTTTACTGATCGAGGACTTTGCATCTTCAATACTGCCTTGCATTTATCCAAGTTTGCTTCGATTCCTCTTGTTGTTAACATGAACCCTAAACACCAAATGCGCATTTTTTTGAAGTATAGCTTCATGTTGAAATTTTGCACTTGGTTGAATGTTTCGAGCAAGTCGATGCAGTAGTACTTGTCCTCTAGGGTTTTAGTTACCATGTCATCTACGTACACTTCCATGTCTTGGCCAATTTGTTGCTGAAAGACTTTATCAATAGGCATTAGTATGTAGCTCCAACGTTCTTAAAGTCGAAAGGCATGACCTTGTAGCAGAAGTTGCCATGTTCATTTATAAAGGTTGTTTTGTCTTGGTCCTTTGGATACATTAATATTTTATTGCTTCCTAAATAGGCATCCATGAATCTCAGCGTGGCAAATCCCGAGGTGTTATCTACCAGCTGAACTATGCACGGTAGTGGGTAGGCATCCTTGGGGCATACCTTATTTAGGTCGGTGAAGTCGACACACATCCTCTAGTTTTCATAACTCTTTTTGACCATCACCACATTTGCCAACCATGTAGTGAATCTGATCTCCCTGATGAAACCTGCATTGTGGAGCTTTTGCGTTTCTTACAATGCAGCTACCTTCTTTTCAGTTCCCATATTCCTTTTCTTTTGTGCTACTGGTCGGACTGACGGGTTTATAGATAACCCATGGCAAATAATGTTTGGGTTGATTTCTGGCATGTCTGCTGGGGTCCATTAAAATAGGTCCACATTCTTCTGGAGTAGTTTAATCAATTGTTGTTTTTGACCTTCACCTAGAAAGTTTCCAATATATATACATTTGTCGGTATCATTGTATAAGGTTACCTTTTCTAGGCTCTTAGTGGGTGTGAGCCGATCTATATCCTTGGCTCGAGGATCCAATTCAAACAACAGAGGCATAGTTTCCGAGTTATAGACTATGTTGATTTGCTGGATTGAAGGAGGTGGTGGTTTGGGTGCAGTTGATTTGAGACATCCATTATAACATTGTCGTGCCTCTCGTTGGTCAGCGTGAACTGCACTTATTATACCATCCTGCATAGGGAACTTAACACAAAGGTGAATGGTAGAAACTATATCAACAAATGAATTTAAAGAATGTCTACCGAGGATAATATTATATGGGTTGTGGTAATCCACCACAAGATACTGAATATCCCTTGTTTTTAATTTTGGGTGGTCTCTCATGGTAGTCTGTAACCAAACATAACCAAGGACAGGTACTCCATACTTGCTCGCCTGAGAACCCTACCAGCTTTCCAATTGTCGGTTATAGTGCTTTTTCACTAAGTTTCATTTTTCGAAAGGTTGAATAAAAAAGGACATCTGCAATGCTTCCAAGGTCGAGGAGGACCGTTTTCACTAGGAGCTCCCCTGCTAAGATTGAAATGACTACTGGGTCATCCAAGTTCCTGTCATGAGATTGAAAATCATCAACCTAGAAGGTGATTGTTGGTGTGTTTTTCTTAGTTGATTTGTAGATAGGAGAGCCTTCAATAGTGAGCATTGTTCGGTATGAATGCTTCTTGCCCGAGCTTGTACAACCTCCAACTGCAAGACCACCTAAAATATAGTTTATTATACCTCGCAAGTGTGTTGGCATTGCTGGGTCCTTAGTATGGTCTTTGTTGAGGTTGTCAACAGTTGAATGGCCCCAAGAAACTAAAAGGTTGCTAGTAGGAGCTCGGTGTGTTTGTTCCACAATATACTTGTCCAATAACCCTTGTCGTGATAATTTCTTGAGAAGATCTTTGGTTATCACGCAGTCATCAACACTGTGGCCATATTTTTAAGAAAAGATCAATATTTTGTTTTATCTGCGTGTTTCTAATCTTGATAAGCACCAGCTTTTCTCAGAGGCTTGATTATCTTTAAATTTAGGATCTCTTTAATGATGTCATCTCTTCTCATGTTGAACCAAACATAGGAGTCAAACCGAGGTGTGGGCTTAAAAAATGTTTTGTTCTCCTGAGTTGGTTGCTGCTGTTTGTTCGTACCATCATCATGTTCTGTAGTTGTTTTTTCCAACTTTTGAGCTTGGCGTCATTCTTCAATCTCCATTTGTCCAATTGCCTTTTCCCTGAACTCGTTTAGGGTTTTTGGTTTGGCTACAGGTACGGTCTCCTGGAACTTTCCTGCTCGGAGGCCACTTTTTAGTGCGTGTAGATGTACGTCCGGATTGAGATTTGGGATTTTCATGGCCGTCTTATTGAATCTGGTCTTGTAATCCTTGAGGCTCTCATGTTGTCCTTGTTTGAGGGTCCTGAAGTAGTCCGAGTCATGCACATATATCTTATATGTCGCAAAATTGTTAACAGACAGGTCGACAAACTCACCAAAATTTGATATAGAACCTGCAGGCAAGTTAGAGAACCAAATCAAAGCAGCATCATCTAAAAAAGTAGGGAAAGTACGACATAATATTAGGTCAGATGCATCATTCATAAACATCATAAAATAGAATTTGGTGGCGTGGATGTTAGGGTCTCCTATCCCATCAAAAGGCTTCGATGTCGTTGGCAGTGCAAAATTCTTAGGCATTTGGAACAACATGATCTCCTTCGTGAAGGGATTTGCGCTTTTGGTTGCATTTTGCGTGACTATGGTCGGGATCTTGATATCGGAGGGCTCTTCATCCTCGTTATTGTCATCATTAGAATTTTTGCTATTTTCTTTATCACCTTGACAATTTTGTTGCTGATTCGGGAGCTTGGTCACCCTTTGGACTTCAGCTTTAAGGGACTCATTTATAGCTAACAACTTTGCCTAGGAAGGGGTCAAGATGATTGGATTTTGTGGTTCTAGCATTGGTCAGAAGCCTGCAAAAAGATATAAAATGAGGGAGAGAGCTAGGAGAAAAAAGGAAAGAAATAAAAGCAGAGGTGGGGTGAGATTAAACTCATCGGTCTCATGGTGAGCGCCAAATGTTCCTACACAGTAATTTGAGCCGAGGTATAACTCCTTCTTCTGTTTATATGGAGTTTTCTGTCCTAAGAACATAGACATCGAGCTATACTTCAGTTGTCAGGGAATACCACAGGGAGTTGGGACCTATAAAGAGACTACAAAGCTTAAGTCAGAAAGAGTGTTTTAACTTTCTTTGAAAGAGAAAATAAAAGGGAGAGTTCTTTGTGTACTTATCATGCTATGTTTACTTGGTTCTATTTATATAAGATTTGTATCTGACTTGATTGTGTTATGTTTTTCTCATTCCGAGATATGAGGCATGAATACGGTCCAAAAATCTCGCAAGGAATTGTTTGGTGGCTTTGTTGAAGAGGTCCTCTTAGGGTTATCACCAAGTAACCATTTTTTTTAATTTGCTACACATGGCCGAGTTATAGCACACGCGGCCGATTTATACGGACAGATCACAAACTGCTCTGTTTTAAATTTGCACGTGACCAAGTTATAACTTACGTGGCCAACTTATACGGACGGATCAATTTCTTTCCAGTTCTTTCTCTTAAAACCCAATAACATTGGATTTTTTTTATCATTAAATTATTAGATAGCTTGACCCAAATCAAAAGAAAAGTTCATGAAATAATTTATGTATAATCAATTAATTCTTTTGACATTATCATCAAGATAGTTAATCTTTTATAAGACATATTCACATACAATAGTTATTTTCTAATAGCAAAACCAAAAAACACCCCACACCCTACACATAACCATCTACTCTAACTACAATCCTAATACATAATCCTACCTTTATGCACATATTCCTTACTCAATGTCCCTGTATTAGTATGAGCTTTTTAGCTAAACAATGCCCCTGTACTAGTACCATACAATCACTAATTATAATCAATCAAAACATATATAAAATCTTAGGACAATTCTATGCTAAATTCCTTTTTGTTCAAACCCTACTAATCTCTATGAAATGCTCAAAATGTTTGGTATAGATAAATTATAATTTATCATCAGTACCTTAATTTTCTTCATGTATGTATGGATATGGATTTTAAATTTGGATTTTGAATTCATATGGTTAAAGTGGTTAGAAAACGGAGTGTACAAGAGAAAGTGCAAAATTTATGTAATTGATATAAATGAATACTAAATATTTACTTAAAAAATATGATATAAAAAAATTACAAAATTATAAGTAACAACTCAATCCTAACTAAATCTCTAATGAGATACTGTTCATACCCTGGGTCGAGATGTCCGACCCGGGATGATCAAAGACAAGCCAACCGACCTCTTCAGGTCAGGACTATCCGACCTCTTCTCCAAGAGCTCGGCAAAATCGCCAGAGGAGCCCAAAGTAGGCCCAAAACAAAGGAACACAGCCCAATCTAAAGGCAGCCAAAGCCCAAAAAGATAAAGGCGGTTCCCCTTAAAGATAAGATGACTTCACTCAAAGATAAGATAAGATAGCTATCTTATCTCTAGAAAGGTCACTCCACACCATTATAAATACACTGGAGTACCCAGGTATAACTCACACTCTGATTCTACTTAAAACCTGCTTAATACCCTTGCTAACTTAAACATCGGAGTCCCTTGCTAACTTAAGCATCGGAGTCCCTTGCAGTTACCACCACCCTCCGGTGACAGAGGATCAGCAACATTGCTAGTCCAACAAGTCGGACGCGACAGCTCCGGTCACCACGCACAAATCGGACACGTCATCTCCGATCAGCATAGAAGATCTCGTCCGAGATCGACCTACAGTTTCAGATAACCCTCGGAACATTGGCGTCATTGCCGGGAAACCTGGAAGTCATCCCATCATCATGGAGGATAACCTTGACAATGACCACAACTTTAATTTGGAGAACAGAACGCCACATAAGAATGTAGAGGTGACACTAGACGATACTTCTCAACCTAACAAAGACAAGAAGTCACCAAACACAAGAGCCATAGAGGCACTTCAGGATCGCCTAAAACAACTCGAAAAAGAGGTCGAGTATCAGCGGGAAGCCGAGAGAGACCTACAAAGGGAAGCTAGGCGACGTCGCAAATTAGAGGACAAGCTCCTAAAGCTCGAAGCCGATCTCAAAACTAAAACTACTCGATCCAGCCACGAAGATAGTTTTCGCAAGGACCAAGACCCATTCACCAAAGAAATCATGAAGGCCAAAATCCCAAAAGACTTCAAACCTCCCGACATGACTCTATATGATGGCACATCAGATCCCAGCTATCATCTCAGCAACTTTCGAAGCAGAATGTATCTCAGCGACACCTCAGATGTAACTCGGTGCAAAGCCTTCCCGACTACCTTGACGAAGACCGTAATTAAATAGTTCGACAATCTGCCCTCCAGGTCCATCTCAAGCTTTGACAACTTAGCCAAAAAGTTTCTAGCCAGATTCTCCATCCAGAAGGACAAAACTAAACACGCCCCAAGTCTACTAGGGATCAAGCAAGGAGATCGGGAAAGTCTCCATAGCTACATAGAAAGATTCAACAAGGCATGTTTGGACATACAAAATCTACCAACAGAAGCAGCCATTATGGGTCTTATCAATGGCTTGCGAGAGGGACCTTTCAGTCACTCCATATCGAAAAAACATCCCACGTCTCTAAACGAAGTGCAAGAACGAGCAGAGAAATACATCAACATGGAGGAAAACTCTCGAATAGGAGAGACCTTAAAATCCAGATTCTCCTACTCCTCCCGAGATAAGGATAAAGAGTCCAAGAAGAAAGAAGATCAGCATGGAGAAAAGATCAAGAAATATCATAACTACACCCCTCTTCGGGTGTCTCTTGTAGATATTTGTCGAGAAGTATGCCACACGGAAAAAATACCTCCACCTCGCCCACTCAAAAGCAAGAAAGGAGGAGGAAATTAGACAGAATACTGTGAATACCATCGAATCTATGGACACCCCACCAACGAGTGCTTCGATTTGAAGAATATCATAGAAAAATTGGTAAGAGAGGGGAGACTAGATCGGTACTTAGCCAACAAATCAGATGAGCCAAGAAAAAGAAGGGACGAAGAGGTTGGACGAACTGAACGACCACCTCGTACCCCGGAGAGACATGTCCACATGATACATGGAGGATTTGTGGGAGGAGGAATCTCCAAATCATTTCGCAAAAGACATCTGAAGGAAGTATATCATGTCGAAGGAGGAGAAGGAGCACCCGAACTCCCCACTATCACCTTCACCAAAGAGGACGCAGCTGGCGTCATCTCAGAACATGACGATCCCATGGTCATCACTATCATATTAGGCAACGCTAATCTCCACCGCACGTTGGTAGACCAAGGAAGCTCGGCTGACATATTGTTAAAAACTACCTTCGACAAACTCGGCCTAGAGGAAAAAGAGCTCAGAGCATATCTGAACTGCCTATTCGGGCTGGGAGACACTCCAATCCAACCACTTGGATACATCTCATTACACACAACCTTTGGAAAAGGAAATCAGTCAAAGACACTGAACATAGACTACATCGTGGTCGACGTGAGCACAGCATACAATGTCCTGATAGGTCGGACAACGCTAAATCAGCTCGGCGAAGTAGTCTTGACTCCACATCTGTGCATGATATTCCCAACTACGGAAGGGATCGCTACAATAAGAGCAAATTAGAAGATAGCGCGCCGCTGTTACAACAAAAGTTTGAACCTCAGGGGCAAAGGAGACGAAATCCACACCATTGAACTCGGGAGAGTTCAAGGACGGGAAGAACTTCGTCCACAACTTGAAGGCATGACAGAAAAAGTCCAAATCGGAGATACTTCAGAAAAAACAACTAATATTGGCACAATCCTAAAAGAAGATGCAAAGGAGTCCCTCATACAGTTCTTAAGAGACAATGTCGACCTCTTTGCATGGAAGGCCGCAGACATGCCGGGCATAGACCCTAAGATAATGTGCCACAAGTTGGCAGTTTACCCCAGATCTCGGCCAGTACAGTAGAGACGTAGAAACCTCAGACCAGAACGATCCCAAGCTGTGGAAGAGCAGGTACAAGCTCTACTGGAGGCAGGATTCATAAGAGAAGTCAAGTACCCATTATGGCTAGCTAACGTCGTCTTGGTAAAAAAATCGAATGGGAAGTGGCGGATGTGCACCGACTACACTGATCTCAACAAAGCCTGCCCAAAAAATCCTTATCCACTCCCAAGTATCGACGCTCTGGTGGATGCCTCCTCCGGATACAAATACCTCTCGTTTATGGACACCTATTCAGGATACAATCAAATCCCGATGTATCCACCTGATAAAGAAAAAACCTCATTCTTAACCCCGAAAGCAAACTACTGCTACATTGTCATGTCATTCGGACTCAAAAATGTAGGAGCCACTTATCAAAGATTAATGAATAAGGTCTTCGCAGACCACATCGGGAAAGTCATGGAAGTCTACGTGGACGACATGTTAATAAAGACACAAAGTGAAGAGTCGTTACTTTCTGACCTAACCCAAGTATTCGACACTATAAGAAGCCATGGAATGTGACTTAACCCTGCAAAATGCACCTTCACAGTAAAAGCTGGCAAATTCTTGGGTTTTATGCTCACACAAAGAGGAATCGAGGCAAATCTAGATAAATGCCAGGTTATACTCAACATGAAGAGTCCGACCTGTGTCAAAGAGGTACAATAACTCAATGGAAGATTGGCAGCCTTTTCCAGATTTCTAGCCGGATCGGCAGTAAGATCTCTACCCTTCTACGCCACTCTAAGGAAGGGAAAGAGGTTTGAATGGGCAACAGAGTGCGAGCAGACCTTCCAGGATTTTAAAAGGTTCATGGGACAACCACCTATTCTAACTCGGCCACGGGAAGGAGAACCATTTATTGTACCTCGCAGTAGGAAATCAGGCAGTAGCCTCAGTACTGGTCCGAGAAGATGACAATGGACAACAACCTATATACTTCATCAGCAAAGCACTACAAGGGTCCGAACTGAACTACCAAAAAATAGAAAAATTCGCCTATGCCCTCATACTAACATCTCGACGACTTCGCCCATATTTCTAAGCCCACATCATCAGGGTTCGGACCAACCATCCCATAAAAGGCATTCTGCAGAAAACAGATTTAGCAGGAAGAATCTTGCAATGGGCAGTTGAGTTGTCCGAATTCGACCTTCAATATGAAACTCGGACGGCCATCAAATCACAGTATCTGGCCGACTTCATTGCAGAGTTTACGGACACCCCGGAAATCCCTACAGAATGGAATCTCTACGTAGACGGTTCCTCAAACAAAACTGGAAGTGGCACAGGCGTGATAATAGAAAGCGACCAGGGAACCCAAATCGAACTTTTCCTCAAATTCGGGTTCTCTGCTTCAAACAACCAGGCCGAATATGAGGCATTACTAGCTGGTTTGAAGCTGGCTAAGGAGGTTGGAGCTCAAAAGCTTATCATCTTTAGCGACTCGCAAATAGTCACCTCACAAATAGTAGGGAGCTACCAAGCCAAGGATCCCACCATGAAAAAATACTTAGACAAAACTTAGGAACAGCTCGGACAACTCGGGGAATATGAGGTCTGCCAGATACCCCGGGAACAGAATGCATGAGCTGATGCACTCTTAAAACTAGCCAGCACCAAACCAGGGGGAACAATAGAAGCCTCATCCAGGAAATACTGCAGAACCCGTCAATCTCGGAAGAAGAAAAGGTCCTAGCCATAACAGGTCGGGATCAAGGATGGATGACTCCTATAATTAACTACCTCAAAACATAAACACTCCCCTCAGATCAGAAAGAGGCAAAAAGGTTAAAATGGGAGGTACAATACTGCACCATCATAAATGATACTCTATACAAGAGAGGGATTTCAACACCAGTATTAAAATGTGTGCCGACTTCTAACACAAAGAAAGTTTTAGAAAAAATACACAGTGACATCTGTGGCAACCATCTCGGAGGTCGAGCTCTTGTAAAGAAAGTACTACGAGCCGGATTCTTTTGGCCAACTTTGCAAAAAGAAGCCACTGAATTCATTAAGACATGCCCACCATGTCAGAAACATGCTACCTTCCACATCGCCCCACCAGAAGAACTCATCAGCATAACTTCGCCTTGGCCATTTGCAAAATGGGGACTCGACCTCCTTGGACCCTTTCCTCAAGGATCGGGACAAGTCAAGTTCCTCATAGTAGGGGTAGACTATTTCACAAAATGGATTGAGGCAGAACCCCTAGCTAATGCCACCGCTCAAAGAAGTCAGAAATTCCTATACAGGAATATTATCACAAGGTTTGGGGTTTCATACTCCATCACCACAGGCAATGGCACTCAGTTTACAGATGCAGGCTTCAGAAAATTGGTGGCCGATCTGAACATAAAACACCAATTCACATCCGTAGAACACCCCCAGGCCAACGAACAAGTAGAAGCTACTAACAAATTCATATTAGCCGGGCTAAAACAGAGATTACAGGATACAAAGGGAGCCTGGGCTGAAGAGCTCCCACAAGTCCTATGGGCATATCAGATAACTCCACACTCCACCACAAAGGAATCACCTTTCCGATTAGCTTACGGAATGGAGGCAATGATCCCAGTGGAGGTTGAAGATGGATCGCCTAGAGTGATCCACTATAATGAAGAGGTGATGAGCGGATAATTTATACCCTTTTTGGCACTATTTTTACATAGTTTTTAGTATGTTTTAATTACTTTTTATTATATTTTTATTAGTTTTTATTCAAAAATCATATTTTTGGACTTTACTATGAGTTTCCGTATTTTTCTGTGATTTCAGGTATTTTTTGGCTAAAATTGAGGGACCTAAGCAAAAATCTGATTTAGAGGCTGAGAAAGGACTGCAGATGCTGTTGGATTCTAACCCTGCTGCACTCGAAATAAATTTTCTGGAGCTACAGAAGCCCAATTGGCGCGATATTAATTGCGTTGGAAAGTAGACATTCTGATCTTTCCAACAATATATAATAGTCCATACTTTGCCCGAGATTTGATGGCCCAAACTGGCGTTCAAAATCAGCCTAAAATTTCTAGCGTAAAACGCCCAAACTGGCACCAGAATTGGAGTTAAACGCCCAAACTGGCACCAAAGATGGCGTTTAACTCCAGGAACAGTCTAAGCACGAAAAAGCTTCAATGCTCAGCCCAAGCACACACCAAGTGGGTCCCGGAAGTGGATTTCTGCACTATCTGTACTTAGTTACTCATTTTCTGTAAACCCTAGTAACTAGTTTAGTATAAACACTACTTTTAGAGATTTATTTTACATCTTTGGACATTTAGTCCTTAGACTTAGATGCTATTGTACATGTTGGGAGGCTGGCCACTCAGCCATGCCTAACCCTCTTTCACTTATGTATTTTCAACGGTGGAGTTTCTACACCCCATATATTAAGGTGTGGAGCTCTGCTGTTCTTCATGAATTAATGCAAGCACTATTATTTTTCTTTCAATTAATGCCTACTTCTTCTCCAAGATATACTCTTGTTCTTAATTCAGTTAAGTCAGAATGAAGGGGTGACCCGTGACAATCACCCAATCTTCGTTACTTGCTTAGCCAAGATCTGCGTGCTTGACAACCACAAAGCGGTCTACATGATGTTCAATGTAGTCATTAGACGCCAGCTAGAGTATATTCTCTTGGATATCTAATACACAGACTGAGTCCGTGAGATTAGTATCATTGTGGTATAGGCTAGAACCATTCGCAGCATTCTTGGGATCCGAAAAGTCTAAACCTTGTCTGTGGTATTCTGAGTAGGATCCAGGATCCGGAAAGTCTAAATCTTGTCTGTGGTATTCCGAGTAGGATCCGAGAAGGGATGACTGTAAAGAGGTTCAAACCTGCGAATGTTGGACGCAAGTGACAGTGTGCAAAAGGACAATGGTCCTATTCCGACGCTAGCGGGAACCGACAGATGATTAGCCGTGCAATAGCTGTACATGGTATTTTTCATCCGAGACGAGAAATCTGACAGTTGATTAGCCGTACAGAGATCGTACATGGATTTGTTTTTATCCGAGAGGATCATACAGCTTGCCATGGAAGGAGGTAACGCATGGTTGGAAGAAGGCAATAGGAAAGCAGAGGTTTAGAAGCAACAAAGCATCTCCAGACGCTTATCTGAAATTCCCACCAATGAATTCACATAAGTAACTCTATCTTTATTTTATGTTTTATTTATATCTTAATTATTAAAACCTCATAACCAATTTAATCCACCTGACTGAGATTTACAAGGATGACCATAGCTTGCTTCAAGCCACAATCTCCGTGGGATCGACCCTTACTCACGTAAGGTATTACTTGGACGACCCAGTGCACTTGCTGGTTAGTTACGCGAAGTTGTGAGGAAAGTGTGAGATCACGATTTCATGTACCAAGTTTTTGGTGCCGTTGCCGGGGATTGTTCGAGTTTGGACAACTGACGGTTCATCTTTTTGCTTAGATTAGGTAATTTTCTTCTTGTTTCAACCTTGATTTTATTTTCAAAAAGTTTTCAAAAATCTTTCAAAAATTTTTCTTCTTTTTCGTTTTTCCAAAAAAATATTTTCAAAAAATACAAAAAACATTTGATAAAACCATAAAAACCAAAAATTTTGTGTTTCTTGTTTGAGTCTAGTGTCAAATTTTAAGTTTGCTGTCAATTGCATCTTTTTATTTTTTCTTGAAATTTTTGAAAATTCATGCATGTGTTCTTCATGATCTTCAAGTTCTTCTTGATTATTTTCTATGTTTGATCTTTAATTTTTCTTATTTTGTGTCTTTTCTTATTTTTCATATGCATATTTGAATTATTAGTATCTAAAGTTTAAAAATTTTTAAGTTTGGTGTCTTGCATGTTTTTCTTTTCTTAAAAATTTTCAACAATAAGTTCTTGATGTTCATCTTGATCTTCAAAGTGTTCTTGGTGTTCATCTTGACATTCAAAGTGTTCTTGCATGCATTAGTTGTTTTGATTCATAATTTTTATGTTTTGTTTCAATTTGGTGTTTTTCTCTCTCATAAAAAAAATTCAAAAGAAAAATATCTTTCCCTTATTTTACTCAGGATTTTCGAAAATTTTGAGTTGACTTGGTCAAAAAAAAGTTTTAAAATTTAGTTGTTTCTTATTAGTCAAGTCAAAATTTCAATTTAAAAATTCTATCTTTTCAAATCTTTTTCATTTTTTCTTAATATTTTCGAAAATTTTAAAAATTAATTTTCAAAATCTTTTTCTTACTTTTATTTCATGATTTTCGAAATTAATGCTAACATTTAATGTTTTGAGTCAAAAATTTCAAGTTGTTACTTGCCTATTAAGAAAGATTCAATCTTTAAATTCTAGAATCATATCTTTTAGTTTCTTGTTAGTCAAGTAATCAACTTTAATTTCAAAAATCAAATTTTTTTAATTTCCTTTTCAAATCTTTTTCAAAATAAATTTCAATCATATCTTTTTCAAAATTCAATTTCAAAATCTTTTCTAACTTCTTATCTTTTCAAAATTGATTTTCAAATCTTTTCAATTAACCACTTGATTTTTTTGTTTGATTTTAATAGTTTACTATTTCTTATCTTTTTCAAAACCACCTAACTAATTTTCTCTCTCTCTAATTTTCGAAAATCACTAACATCTTTTTCAAAAATCTTTTTATTTAGCTAATTGTTTTAAATTCTAATTTTAATTTATCTCTTTTAATAATTTCAAATTCTAACTAATAATTAAAATAAAAACAAAAATATTTTTAATTATTTTCGAAAACTCTCTCTCTCATCTCTTTCTATTTATTTGTTCACTAACACTTCTCTTCTTCTTATAATTCGAACCATCTCTCCCTCTCTGTGTTCGAATTCTTTATCTCTTCTCTCTATATCATTCTTCTATTCTTCTCTTCTTTTACTCACATAAAGGAATCTCTATACTGTGACATAGAGGATTCCTCTTCTCTCTCTGTTCTCTTCTTTTTCATATGAGCAAGAACAAGGATAAGAACATTCTTGTTGAAGCTGATCCTGAACCTGAAAGGACTCTGAAGAGGAAGCTAAGGGAAGCTAAAGCACAACTCTCTGGAGAGAACCTTACAGAACTTTTCGAAAAAGAAGAAGACATGGCCAAACCCAACAACAATGGTGGAGATACAAGGAAGATGCTTGGTGACTTTTTTGCACCCTTTTCTGACTTCTATGGAAGAAGCATCTCAATTCCTACAATTGGAGCAAACAACTTTGAGTTTAAGCCTCAATTAGTTTCTCTAATGCATCAGAATTGCAAGTTTCATGGACTTTCATTGGAAGATCCTCATCAATTTTTAGCTAAATTCTTGCAAATCTGTGACACTGTTAAGACCAATGGGGTTAATCTTGAGGTCTACAGACTTATGCTTTTCCCTTTTGCTGTAAGAGACAGAGCTAGGACATGGTTGGACTCACAACCTAAAAAAAGCCTGAACTCTTGGGAAAAGTTAGTCAATGTTTTCTTGGCGAAGTTCTTTCCACCTCAAAAGTTGAGCAAGCTTAGAGTGGAAGTCCAAACCTTCAGACAGAAGGAAGGTGAATCCCTCTATGAAGCTTGGGAAAGATACAAGCAATTGATCAGAAAGTGTCATTCTGACATGTTTTCAGAATGGAGAATCTTATGTATATTCTATGATGGTCTATCTGAATTGTCCAAGATGTCATTGGACCATTTTGCTGGTGGATCCCTTCATCTGAAGAAGACGCCTGCAGAAGCCTAGAAACTCATTGACATGGTTGCAAATAACCAGTTCATGTACACTTCTGAAAGAAATCCTGTGAATAATGGGATGACTCAGAAGAAAAGAGTTCTTGAGGTTGATACTCTGAATGCCATATTGGCTCAGAATAAAATATTGACTCAGCAAGTCAATATGATTTCTCAGAGTTTGACTGGAATACAAGCTGCATCCGGCAGTACTAAGAAAGCCTCCTCTGAAGGAGAAGCTTATGACCCTGAGAATCCTGGAATGGAAGAAGTGAATTACATGGGAGAATCCTATAGAAACACTCATAACCCTTCATGGAGGAATCATCCTAATTTCTCATGGAAGGATCAACAGAACCCTAATCAAGGCTTCAATAATAATAATGGTGGGAGAACACGGTTTCGCAATAGCAAACCTTTTCCATCCTCTTCTCAGCAACAGACAGAGAGTTCTAAGCAGAGCCACTCTGACTTAGCAACTGTAGTCTCTGATCTGTCTAAGACCACTCTCAGTTTTATGACTGAAGCAAGGTCCTCCATTAGAAATTTGGAGGCACAAGTGGTGCAGTTGAGTAAAAGAGTTACTGAACTCCCTCCTAGTACTCTCCCAAGCAATACAAAAGAGAATCCAAAAAGAGAGTACAAGGCCATCAATATACCCAATATGGCCGAACCTGTAGAGGAGGAAAAGGCAGTGATTTCCAGTGAGGAAGACCTCAATGGACGTCCACTGGCCACCAAGGAGTTCCCTAATGAGGAACCAAAGGAATCTGAGGCTCATACAGAGACCATAAAGATTCCACTAAACTTACTGTTGCCATTCATGAGCTCTGATGAGTATTCTTCCTCAGAAGAGGATAAAGATATTATTGAAGAGCAAGTTGCTCTGTATCTAAGAGCAATCATGAAGCTGAATGCCAAGTTATTTGGTAATAAGACTTGGGAGGATGAACCTCCATTGCTCATCAATGAACTGAATGATCTGGTTCAACTGAAATTACCTCAGAAGAAACAGGATCCTGGAAAGTTCTTAATACCCTGTACCATAGGCACCATAACCTCATGCCACTCTCTGTAATGGAGAAACTAGGGATCTTTGAGGTACAAGCTGTAAAATTCTCACTAGAATTAGCAAACAAATCAAGCAAACAGGCTTATGGAATTGTAGAGGATATCTTAGTGAAAGTTGAAGACCTTTACATCCCTGCTGACTTCATAATCCTAGATACTGGGAAGGATGAGGATGAATCCATCATCCTTGGAAGACCCTTCCTAGCCACAGCAAGAGCTGTGATTAATGTGGACAGAGGAGAGTTAGTCCTTCAATTGAATGATGACAACCTTGTGTTTAAGGCTTAAGGATCTTCTTCTGTAACCATGGAGAGGAAGCATGAAGAGCTTCTCTCAATACAGAGTCAAACAGAGCCCCCACACTCAACTTCTAAGTTTGGTGTTGGGAGGCTACCATTAAGCTCTGAATCTCTGTGAGGCTCTCTAAGAGCTGACTGTCAAGCTATTGACATTAAAGAAGCGCTTGTTGGGAGGCAACCCAATGTTATTTAATTATATTTATTTATTTTCCATTGTTATTTTATATTTTCTTTAGGTTGATGATCATGTAGAGTCACAAAAACAAATACAAAATGAAAGCAGAATCAAAAATAGCATAAAAAATAGCACACCCTGGAGGACAGGCTTACTGGCGTTTAAACGCCAGTAAGGATAGCAGAATGGGCATTTAATGTCCAGCCTGGCAACATTCTAGGCGTTAAACGCCAGAATGGGCAGCATTCTGGGCGTTTAACGCCAGAAAAGGGTGTCTGGCGTCTGGCTGGCGTTAAACGCTAGAAATGGCAGACAGACTGGCGTTTAACGCCAGAAAAGGGTGTCTGGCTGGCGTTAAATGCCAGAGAAGGTAACAGAGCTGGCGTTAAACGCCAGATTTGGCACACAATGGGCGTTTAAAAGCCAGAATGGTACAGGGAGCAGAATTCCTTGACACCTCAGGATCTGTAGACCCCACAGGATCCCCACCTACCCCACCTCTTCTTCTCTCCTCTTCACACCTTTTCATAACACTCTTCCCCATACACCCTTGACCAATCACCTCAATACCTCTTCCCTAAACACCCTTCACCTATCAAATCTTACCCTCTTCTCCATACTCTGTTCACCACTCACATCCATCCATCATAAACCCCACCTACCTCACCATTCAAATTCAAACTATTTCTCTCTCAAACCCAACCCCTCATACACGGCTACCATCTCTCCCTTACCCTATAAATACCCCCTCCTTACCACCTTCAATTCCACACATCTCCATCTCCTCTATTTCTTCTTCGTCTCCTCCTTTCTTTCTTCTTTTGCTCGAGGACGAGCAAACATTTTAAGTCTGGTGTGGAAAAAGCCTCGCTTTTTTGTTTTTCCATAACCACTAATAACACCTAAGGTCGGAGAAACCTCTAGAAAGAGGAAAGGGAAGGCAATTGCTTCCACCTCCGAGTCATGGGAGATGGAGAGATTCATCTCAAAGGTCCATCAAGACCATTTCTATGAAGTTGTGGCCAAGAAAAAGGTGATCCCCGAGGTCCCCTTTATGCTCAAAAAGAGTGAATATCCAGAGATCCAACGTGAGATTTGAAAAAGAGGTTGGGAAACTCTCACCAATCCAATCCAACAAGTCGGGATCTTAATGGTTCAAGAGTTCTATGCCAATGAATGGATCACTAAGAACCATGATCAAAGTGTGAACCCAAACCCAAAGAATTGGCTCACAATGGTTCGGGGGAAATACTTGGATTTTAGTCCGAAAAATGTGAGGTTAGCATTTAACTTGCCTATGATGCAAGGAGATCCTCACCCTTTCACTAGAAGGGTCAACTTTAATCAAAGGTTGGACCAAGTCCTCTTGGACATCTGTGTGAAAGGAGCTCAATGGAAGAGAGACTCAAGAGGCAAGCCGGTTCAATTGAGAATGCCTGACCTCAAACCCGTGGCTAGAGGATGGTTGGAGTTCATCCAACGCTCTATCATTCCTACTAGCAACCGGTCTGAAGTTACAATAAACTAGGCTATCATGATCCATAGTATCATGAATGGAGAGGAAGTAGAAGTTTATGAAATCATACCTCTAAAACTCTACAAGGTGGCGGACAAGCCCTCCACTTTGGCAAGGTTAGCCTTCCCTCACCTCATCTGTCACCTATGCAATTCAGCTGGAATTGTCATAGAGGAAGACACCCTCATTAAAGAGGACAAGCCCATCACTAAGAAAATGATGGAGCAAACAAGAGAGCCCACTCATGGACCTCTACAAGAGCATGAGGAAATTCCTCATCAAGAAATCCCTGAGATGCCTCAAGGGATGCACTTTCCTCCACATAACTATTGGGAGCAACTTAACACTTCTTTAGGAGATTTGAGTTCTAACATGGAGCAACTAAGAATGGAGCACCAAGAGCACTCCATCATCCTCTATGAAATTAGAGAGGACCAAAAGGCCATGAGAGAAGAGCAACAAAGGCAAGGAAGAGACATAGAGGAGCTAAAGCACTCCATAAGATCTTCAAGAGGAAGAACAAGCCGCCATCACTAAGGTGGACTCGTTCTTTAATTTCCTTGTTCTTAGTTTTCTGTTTTTTGTTTCCTATGCTTTATGTTTTATCTATGTTTGTGTCTTTATTACATGATCATTAGTGTCTAGTGCCTATGCTTTAAAGTTATGAATGTCCTATGAATCCTTCACCTTTCTTAAATAAAAAAATGTTTTTTACTCGAAAAAGAACAAGTACATGAATTTTGAATTTTAAAATAGTTTAATTATTTTGATGTGGTGGCAATAATTTTTGTTTTCTGAATGAATGCTTGAACAGTGCATATTTTTGATAGTGAAGTTTATGAATGTTAAATTTGTTGGCTCTCGAAAGAATAATGAAAAAAAGAGAAATGTTATTGATAATCTGAAAAATCACAAAATTGATTCTTGAAGCAAGAAAAAGCAGTGAAAAGCAAAGCTTGTGGAAAAAAAGGCGAAAAAGAAAAAGAAAAAAAATAAAAAGCAAGCAGAAAAAACCAATAGCTCTTTAAACCAAGAGGCAAGAGCAAAAAGCCAATAACCCTTTAAACCAAAAGGCAAGGGTAAAAAGGATCCAAGGCTTTGAGCATTAATGGATAGGAGGGCCCACAGGAATAAAATCCTGGCCTAAGTGGCTAAATCAAGTTGTCCCTGACCATGTGCTTGTGGCATGAAGGTGTCAAGTGAAAAACTTGAGACTGAGTGGTTAAAGTCGTGATCCAAAGCAAAAAGAGTGTGCTTAAGAGCTCTGGACACCTCTAACTGGGGACTCTAGCAAAGCTGAGTCACAATCTGAAAAGGTTCACCCAGTTATGTGTCTGTGGCATTTATGTATCCGGTGGTAATACTGCTAAACAAAATGCTTAGGGTCACGGCCAAGACTCATAAAGTAACTGTATTCAAGAATCAACATACTGAACTAGGAGAATCAATAACACTATCTGAATTTTGAGTTCCTATAGATGCCAATCATTCTGAACTTCAAAGGATAAAGTGAGAAGCCAAAGCTGTTCAGAAGCAAAAAGCTACTAGCCCCGCTCATCTAATTAAAACTGATCTTCATATATGTTTTCGGAATTTACTGTATATTCTTTTCTTTTTATCCTATTTTGTTTTTAAGTTGCTTGGGGACAAGCAACAATTTAAGTTTGGTGTTATGATGAGAGGATAACTTATACCCTTTTTGGCACTGTTTTTACATAGTTTTTAGTATGTTTTAATTACTTTTTATTATATTTTTATTAGTTTTTATTCAAAAATAACATTTTTGGACTTTACTATGAGTTTTTGTATTTTTCTGTGATTTCAGGTATTTTCTGGCTGAAATTGAGGGACCTGAGCAAAAATCTGATTCAGAGGCTGAGAAAAGACTGCAGATGCTGTTGGATTCTGACCCTGCTACACTTGAAATGGATTTTCTGGAGCTACAGAACCTCAATTGGCAAGATCTCAATTGTGTTAGAAAGTAGACATCCTGGGCTTTCCATCAATATATAATAGTTCATACTTTGCTCGAGATTTGATGGCCCAAATTGGCGTTCAAAATCAGCCTAAAATTTCTGGCGTAAAACGCCCAAACTGGCACCAAAGCTGGTGTTTAACTCCAGAAACAGCCTAAGCACGAAAAAGCTTCAATGCTCAGCCCATGCACACACCAAGTGGGCCCCGGAAGTGGATTTCTGCACTTAGTTACTCATTTTCTGTAAACACTAGTAACTAGTTTAGTATAAAAACTACTTTTAGAGATTTATTTTACATCTTTGGACGTTTACTCCTTAGACTTGGATGCTATTGTACACGTTGGGAGGCTGGCCACTCAGCCATGCCTAACCCTCTTTCACTTATATATTTTCAATGGTGGAGTTTTGGTGCACGAATTGTGAATCACACTTTTCACAACGCGTACCACTAACCAGCAAGTGCACTGGGTCGTCCAAGTAATACCTTACGTGAGTAAGGGTCGAATCCCACGGAGATTGTTGGTTTGAAGCAATCTATGGTTATCTTGTGAATCTTAGTCAGGAAGTCAATTATGTTTATCAATTGAATTGTGAGTAACCAGTAGAGCATAAATTAAAAGTTACTTGTTGTGCAGTAATGGAGAATATGTTGGAGTTTTGGAGATGCTTTGTTTTCTGAATCTCTGCTTTCCTCTGTCTTCTGATTCACGCACGCACGTCCTCCTATGGCAAGCTGTGTGTTGGTGGATCGCCGTTGTCAATGGCTACCTTCCATCCTTCCAGTGAAAACTACGCTCACGCGCTCTGTCACAGCACGGCTAATCACCGGTTGGTTCTCGATCCGGTTGGAATAGGATTTACTATCCTTTTGCGTCTGTCACTAACGCCCAGCCTTCAGAAGTTTGAAGCTCGTCACAGTCATTCAATCCTTGAATCCTACTCGGAATACCACAGACAAGGTTTAGACTTTCCGGATTCTCATGAATGCCGCCATCAGTTCTAGCTTATACCACGGAGATTCTGATTGAGGAATCTAAGAGATACTCATTCAATCGTATATAGAACGGAGGTGGTTGTCAGGCACGTGTTCATGATTTGAGGAAGGTGATGAATGTCACGGATCATCACCTCCATCACAGTTAAGCGCGAATGAACATCTTAGATAGGAACAAGCGTGTTTGAATGGAAAACAGAAATACTTGCATTAATTCATCGAGACACAGCAGAGCTCCTCACCCCCAACAATGAGGTTTAGAGACTCATGCCGTCAGAGAATACAAAGTTTAGATCTGAAATGTCATGAGATACAAAATAAGTCTCTAAAAGTTGTTTAAATACTAAACCAGTAGCCTAGGGTTACAAAATATGAGTGAACTATGATGGATGATGCAGAGATCCACTTCTGGGGCCCACTTGGTGTGCTGGGGCCCACTTGGTGTGTGCTGGGGCTGAGACTTTAAGCAATTCACGTGCAGAGGCCATTTGTGGAGTTGAACGCCAGTTTTTATGCCAGTTTGGGCGTTCAACTCCAGTTTTTTATCCTTTTCTGGCGCTGGACGCCAGAATTGGGCAGAGAACTGGTGTTGAACGCCAGTTTACGTCATCTATTCTTGTGCAAAGTATGGACTATTATACATTGCTGGAAAGCCCTGGATGTCTACTTTCCAACGCAATTAAAAGCACGCCATTTCGAGTTCTGTAGCTCCAGAAAATCCACTTTGAGTGCAGGGAGGTCAGAATCCAACAGCATCAGCAGTCCTTTTTCAGCCTGAATCAGATTTTTTTGCTCAGCTCCTTCAATTTCAGCCAGAAAAATACCTGAAATTACAGAAAAACACACAACTCATAGTAAAGTCCAGAAATATGAATTTTTCCTAAAAACTACTGGAAATAAACTAAAAACTAACTAAAACATACTCAAAACTATATGAAATTATCCCCAAAAAGCGTATAAAATATCCGCTCATCACAACACCAAACTTAAACTGTTGCTTGTCCTCAAGCAACTAGACAAATAAAATAGAAGACTAATAGGTTGAGAAGCAATAATATCTCAGAGTTTTTGAATGAAGCTCAGATTCTAATTAGATGAGCGGGGCTAGTAGCTTTTTGCTTCTGAACAGTTTTGGCATCTCACTTTATCCATTGAAGCTCAGAGTGATTGGCATCTATAGGAACTCAGAATTCAGATAGTGTTATTGATTCTCTTAGTTCAGTGTGATGATTCTTGAACACAGCTTCTTTATGAGTCTTGGCCGTGGCCCTAAGCACTTTGTTTTCCAGTATTACCACCGGATACATAAATGCCACAGACACATAACTGGGTGAACCTTTTCAGATTGTGACTCAGCTTTGCTAAAGTCCCCAATTAGAGGTGTCCAGAGTTCTTAAGCACACTCTTCTTTTCGCTTGGACCTTGACTTTAACCGCTCAGTCTCAAGTTTTCACTTGACACCTTCACGCCACAAGCACATGGTTAGGGACAGCTTGGTTTAGCCGCTTAGACCAGGATTTTATTCCTTTAGGCCCTCCTATCCACTGATGCTCAAAGCCTTGGGATCCTTTTTGTTCGCCCTTGCCTTTTGGTTTTAAGGGTTATTGGCTTTTTCTGCTTGCTTTTTCTTTTTCTTTTTCTCTTTTTTTTTTCTTTTTTTTTCTTTTTTTTTTCTTTTTTTTTTTTCTGCAAGCTTTGTTCTTTGCTGCTTTTTCTTGCTTCAAGAATCATTTTTATGATTTTTCAGATTATCAATAACATGTCTCATGTTCATCATTCTTTCAAGAGCCAACATATTTAACAGTCTTAAACAACAAATTCAAAAGACATATGCACTGTTCAAGCATTCATTCAGAAGACAGAAAATATTGCCACCACATTTAACTAATTAGACTTTCTCTTATTGAAACTCGAAATTTTATTGCCTCTTATTCAAAAGATCTACTACTTTATTCATGTTTGCTGATGATGAGAAAAGTAAACTATAACTTAATTGGGGATAAAATCAAACTAGACACTAATTACTACTAATGATCATGTAATGAAGACACAAACATAAATAAGCACTTAACAAAGAGAAAACGAAAAAAACAGAGAAAGTAAGAACAAGGAATGAGTCCACCTTAGTGATGATGGCATTTTCTTCTTGAGGCACGAATGATGTTCTCTAGCTCTTTTATGTCTCTTCCTTGCCTTTGTGGCTTGATTCCTAGTGATTTTTGGTATTTCTATCCTCAGTTGCTTCCAATAATTATGTTGGGGGGGGGGAGTGCATCCCCTGAGGTATCTCTTGATTTGCAGCCACATGTTCTACCACTGAGCTATAGATCCTTTACATAATTGTTTTACCACACCAAACTTAGAATGTTGCTCGCCCTCGAGCAAAAGAAGAGGGAATAGATGAAGAAGAAGATGTGGAAAGGAAAAACTAGGATTATGAGGAGGGAAGGTGGGGATCCTGTGGGGTCTACAGATCTTGAAATGATCCTGTGAGGTCCACAGATCTTGAGGTGTCAAGGCATTTACATCCCTGCACCAATTTAGGCATGCAAAATGCCCTTGCACACAACTCTAGGCGATCAGCGCCTGGTTGGTGCCCATTTTGGGCGTTCAACGCCCATTTACTAGCCATTTCTGGCGTTGAACGCCAGAACCATGCTTGTTCTGGGCGTTCAGCGCCAGGATGTTGCCCATTTTGGGCGTTCAGCGCCAGAACCATGCTCTATTCTGGCGTTGAACGCCAGACAACTGCTTCCTCCAGGGTGTGATTTTTCTTCTGCTGTTTTTGATTCCATTTTCAATTTTTGATATTTATTTTGTGACTCCACATGATCATGAACCTAATAAAACATGAAAAACCATGAAAATAAATACAAATTAGGTTGCCTCCCAACAAGCGCTTCTTTAATGTCCTTAGCTGGACTTTGCTGAGCTTTTAATCTAGCTTCAGCCTTGAGCATTCTTGCTCAATGTTGCCTTCAAGATAATGCTTGATTCTCTGTCCATTGACAATGAACTTCTTATCAGAATCAATATCTTGAAGCTCCACATGACCATATGGTGATACACTTGTAATCACGTATGGTCCCCTCCACCGGGATTTCAGTTTCCCGGGGAATAGCCTGAGTCTAGAGTTAAACAACAGAACCTTCTGTCCTGGTTCAAAGATTCTAGATGACAGCTTTCTGTCATGCCACTTTTTTTATTTTTCCTTATATAGCTTGGCATTTTCGAAAGCTGTGAATCTGAACTCCTCTAGCTCATTTAGCTGGAGCAATCTTTTTTCTCCTGCTAATTTGGCATCAAAGTTTAGGAATCTGGTTGCCCAGTAGGCCTTATGTTCCAGTTCCACGGGCAGGTGACATGCCTTACCATACACCAGTTGGTATGGAGAGGTCCCTATAGGGGTCTTGAATGCTGTTCTGTAAGCCCACAGAGCATCATCCAAGCTCCGTGCCCAATCCTTTCTACGGGTATTTACTGTCCGTTCCAGGATTCTCTTTAATTCTCTATTAGAGACTTCAGCTTGCCCATTGGTTTGTGGATGATATGGAGTGGCCACCTTGTGGAAAATTCCATACTGAACCATGGCAGAGTAAAGCTGTTTATTGCAGAAGTGAGTGCCCCCATCACTGATTAACACTCTAGGGACACCAAACCTGCTAAAGATATGTTTCTGAAGGAACTTCAGCACTGTTTTAGTATCATTGGTGGGTGTGGCAATAGCCTCAACCCATTTTGATACATAGTCAACTGCCACCAGAATATAAGTGTTTGAGTATGATGGTGGGAAAGGTCCCATGAAGTCAATTCCCCATACATCAAACAACTCTATTTCCAAGATTCCTTGTTGAGGCATGGCGTAACCATGAGGCAGATTACCAGCTCTTTGGCAACTGTCACAATTACGTACGAACTCTCGGGAATCTTTATAGAGTGTGGGCCAATAGAAGCCACATTGGAGTACCTTGGTAGCTGTTCGCTCACCTCCGAAATGGCCTCCATATTGAGATCCGTGGCAATGCCATAGGATTTTCTGTGCTTCCTCTCTGGGGACACACCTACGGATAATTCCGTCTGCACATCTCTTAAAGAGATAAGGTTCATCCCACAAGTAGTACTTTGCATCAGTGACTAATTTCTTCTTTTGTATTCTATTGTACTCCTTGGGTATGAACCGTGCAGCTTTATAGTTTGCAATATCGGCAAACCATGGTGCTTCCTGAATGGCAAATAGATGCTCATCAGGGAACGTCTCAGAGATCTCAAGAAAGGGGAGGGACGTCCCTTCCATTGGCTCTATCCGGGACAGATGATCAGCCACTTGGTTCTCTGTCCCTTTTCTGTCTCTTATTTCTATATCAAACTCTTGCAGAAGCAATACCCATCTGATGAGCCTGGGTTTTGAATCCTGCTTGGTGAGTAGATATTTAAGAGCAGCATGGTCAATATACACAATCACTTTTGATCCTACTAAGTATGATCTGAACTTGTCAATGGCGTAAACCACTGCAAGTAGTTCTTTTTCTGTGGTTGTGTAATTTTTCTGGGCATCATTTAAAATGCGACTGGCATAATAAATGACATGCAGAAGCTTGTCATGCCTCTGTCCCAATACTGCACCAATGGCATGATCACTGGCATCACACATTAACTCAAATGGTAATGTCCAGTCTGGTGCAGAAATGACTGGTGCTGTGACCAGCTTAGCTTTCAGCGTTTCAAACGCCTGCAGGCACTCTGTGTCAAACACAAATGGCGTGTCAGCAGCTAGCAGATTGCTTAGAGGTTTTGCGATTTTTGAAAAATCCTTTATAAACCTCCTATAGAATCCTGCATGCCCCAGAAAGCTTCTGATTGCCTTAACATTGGCAGGTGGTGGTAATTTTTCAATTACCTCTATTTTTGCTTGATCCACCTCTATTCCCTTGTTTGAGATTTTATGCCCAAGAACAATTCCTTCAGTCACCATGAAGTGACACTTTTCCTAGTTTAAAACTAGGTTGGTTTCTTGGCATCTTTTCAGAACAAGTTTTAGGTGATCAAGACAGGAGCTGAATGAGTCTCCATATACTGAGAAGTCATCCATGAAGACTTCCAGAAATTTTTCCACCATATCAGAGAAAATAGAGAGCATGCATCTCTGGAAGGTTGCAGGTGCATTGCATAGCCCAAAGGGCATCCTTCTATAAGCAAACACTCCGGATGGACATGTGAATGCTGTTTTCTCTTGATCCTGGGGATCTACTGCAATCTGGTTATAGCCTGAGTAGCCATCCAAAAAGCAGAAATAATCATGACCTGCTAGTCTCTCTAGCATCTGGTCTATGAATGGTAAAGGAAAATGATCCTTCCTGGTGGCTGTATTGAGCCTTCTGTAGTCAATACACATGCGCCACCCTGTAACTGTTCTTGTAGGAACCAGTTCATTTTTTTCATTATGAATCACTGTCATGCCTCCCTTTTTTGGGACGACTTGAATAGGGCTCACCCAGGGGCTATCAGAAATGGGATAAATAATCCCAGCCTCTAGTAATTTGGTGACCTCTTTCTGCACCACTTCCTTCATGGCTGGATTTAGCCGCCTCTGTGGTTGAACCACTGGTTTGGCATTATCCTCCAGTAGGATTTTGTGTATGCATCTAGCTGGGCTTATGCCCTTAAGGTCACCTATGGACCACCCAAGAGCTGTCTTGTGTGTCCTTAGCACTTGAATAAGTGCTTCCTCTTCCTGTGAATTTAAAGCAGAGCTTATGATCACTGGAAAAGTGTCACCTTCTCCTAGAAATGCATATTTCAAGGATGGTGGCAGTGGCTTAAGCTCTGGTTTAGGAGGTTTTTCCTCTTTCAGAAGAAAGTTCAGAGGCTCTTTCATGTCCCCTGAATCCTCCAAATCAGGCTGAACATCTTTAAAGATGTCTTCCAACTCTGATTCGAGACTCTCAGCCATGTTGATCTCTTCTACCAAAGAGTCAATAAGGTCAACTTTCATGCAGTCTATTGATGTGTCTGGATGCTGCATGGCTTTGACAGCGTTCAACTTGAACTCGTCATCGTTGACTCTCAGGGTGATTTCTCCCTGTTGGACGTCAATGAGGGATCGTCCAGTTGCTAGGAAGGGTCTTCCTAGAATGAGAGTGGCACTCTTGTGCTCCTCCATTTCCAGCACAACAAAGTCAGTGGGAAAGGCGAATGGCCCAACTCTGACAATCATGTCCTCAATCACGCCTGATGGGTATTTAGTGGAACCATCAGCAAGTTGGAGACATATCCGGGTTGGTTTAACTTCTTCAGTTAAGCCAAGCTTCCTGATAGTGGATGCAGGTATTAGGTTGATGCTTGCTCCAAGATCGCATAAGGCTGTCTTGGTGCAATCACCTTCCAATATGCATGGTATCAGAAAACTTCCAGGGTCTTTAAGCTTTTCAGGAAAGCTTTTCAGAATGACTGCACTGCATTCTTCAGTGAGGAGAACTCTTTCTGTTTCTCTCCACTCCTTTTTATGACTCAAGATCTCTTTCATGAACTTGGCATAAGAAGGTATTTGCTCAAGTGCCTCTGCAAATGGAATCTTTATTTCAAGAGTCCTTAGATAATCTGCAAAGCGAGCAAATTGCTTATCCTGCTCCTCTTTCCGGAGTTTTTGAGGATAAGGTATCTTGGCTTTATATTCCTCAACCTTAGTGGTTAAAGAAGCCTTTTTAGAGGGGTTGTTGTCAGCACTTGTGTGTGTCTGATCCCTCACTGGCAATTGAATGCCAGAGTCAGAAGCTGGAGTGACGTTAGACGCCAGCTCACTGTCTGTTCCTGGCGCCTGAACGCCAGAAATGTGCCCCTGTTGGGCGTTCAACGCCAGATTCTTGCCCATTTCTGGCGTTGAACGCCAATCCTGCCTTGTTTCTGGCGCTGAACGCCAGTTTTGGGCATGGTCTGGACGTTCAGCGCCAACCTTCCACCCATTTTCTGGCGTTTTAGTGCCAGAATTATTTTTCCCTGGGCTCTTACTGTCCTCAGGGGAATCTTTGGTGGGTTGCTTATTTCTTGAATTTTTGATGCCTTGAGGTGGGGTATTTAATGTCTTCCCACTTCTTAATTGAATTGCTTGGCATTCTTCTGCTATTTGCTTTGATAGCTGTTGCTTTGTTTGCTTAAACTGTTCTTCCATATGTATATTAGCTATCCTTGTCTCCTGTAACCTGTCTTTGAATTCAGCTAGCTGCTTTGTTAGAAAATCTAATTGCTGATTGAATTCAGCAGCTTGTTTTACAGTACTGAATTCAGCAGTTACTGTTTTAACCTCTTCATTCACGGAAGGGTTGCTGCTTAGATACAGATGCTGATTCCTGGCAACTGTATCAATGAGCTCTTGAGCTTCTTCAATTGTCTTTCTCATATGGATAGATCCACCAGCTGAGTAATCTAAAGACATCTGAGCTCCTTCTGCAAGCCCATAGTAGAAGATGTCTAACTGAACCCACTCTGAAAACATTTTAGAGGGGCATTTTCGTAGCATCTCTCTGTATCTCTCCCAGGCATCATAAAGAGATTCATTATCTCCTTGTTTAAAGCCTTGGATGTCCAGCCTTAGCTGTGTCATCCTTTTTGGAGGGAAATATTGATTCAGGAATTTTTCTGTCAGCTGTTTCCATGTTCTTATGCTGGCCTTAGGTTGGTTATTTAACCACCTCTTAGCTTGATCTTTTACAGCAAATGGAAACAGTAATAGTCTGTAGACATCCTGATCTATTTCCTTATCATGTACTGTGTCAGCAATTTGTAAAAATTGTGCCAGAAACTCTGTAGGTTCTTCCTGTGGAAGACCGGAATACTGGCAACTTTGCTGCACCATGATAATGAGCTGAGGATTCAACTCAAAGCTACTAACTCCAATGGAGGGTATGCATATGCTACTCCCATACGAAGCAGTAGAGGGGTTAGAATATGACCCCAAAGTCCTCCTGGACTGTCCATCTCCACTTATGTCCATGATGGATATATGGATATAACTTGGACTGATTTATCTTTTTATTTATTTTATTTTATAAGAAGTAAATACTTAAATAAAATAAAATAACTAAAAAGAATTTGAATTTTGAAATAATAATTTTTTTTTCGTAAAAGAAAATAGAAATTAATTAGTTAAAAAAAGAAATTTTCGAAAAAAAAAAAGGGAAGATATTTTCGAAAATTAGAGAGAGAGAGTTAGTTAGGTAGTTTTGAAAAAGTTAAGAAACAAACAAAAAGTTAGTTCTTTAGTTGAAACAAATTTTGAAAAGATAAGAAGTTAGGAAGTTAGAAGAGATATTTTGAAAAGATATTTTTGAATTTAGTGAGGAGAGAGAAAAACAATAAGATAGTACAAGATTTAAAATTTTTAGATCTAATGCTCCTTGTTTTCGAAAAAATTGGAGGGAAAACACCAAGGAACACCAAACTTAAAAATTTTAAGATCAAAACACAAGGAAAACTCAAGAACACTTTGAAGACTCACAAGAACACAAGAACATGAAGAAAGAACACCAAACTTAAAATTTTTTAGAAAACCAAACCAAAATTTTCGAAAACCAAAGGGAAATCAACAAGAAAACACCAAACTTTAAGTTTGGCACAAAATTTAATAGAGAAAATATTATTTATAAAAAAGAAGGTTTTGAAAAGAATATAAAAGACTCTAACCCAATTACCAAGAACATAGATTAACGCTCTAGCCAAATGAGTTATGGGACCTTTTATTATTATTTTTTTTTTTCTAAAAATTTTAAGAAAGATTATTTTTGAAAACACCAAACTTAAAGTTTGGCACAGGATTTAATAGAAAAATTATTTTTGAAAAAGGTTTTAAAAAAAATTATGATAGCCAATTATCATGAACATAAACACCACGTTCTAATTAACTGAGCTATAAATTTAAAGTGTTTTAACAAGGGATAAATAATAAAAGACTCTAAACCAAAAAGAAAGATTTTTTTCCTAATCTAAGCAACAAAATAATCCGTCAGTTGTTCAAACACGAACAATCCCCGGCAACGGCTCCAAAAACTTGGTGCACGAATTGTGAATCACACTTTTCACAACGCGTACCACTAACCAGCAAGTGCACTGGGTCGTCCAAGTAATACCTTACGTGAGTAAGGGTCGAATCCCACGGAGATTGTTGGTTTGAAGCAATCTATGGTTATCTTGTGAATCTTAGTCAGGAAGTCAATTATGTTTATCAATTGAATTGTGAGTAACCAGTAGAGCATAAATTAAAAGTTACTTGTTGTGCAGTAATGGAGAATATGTTGGAGTTTTGGAGATGCTTTGTTTTCTGAATCTCTGCTTTCCTCTGTCTTCTGATTCACGCACGCACGTCCTCCTATGGCAAGCTGTGTGTTGGTGGATCACCGTTGTCAATGGCTACCTTCCATCCTTCCAGTGAAAACTACGCTCACGCGCTCTGTCACAGCACGGCTAATCACCGGTTGGTTCTCGATCCGGTTGGAATAGGATTTACTATCCTTTTGCGTCTGTCACTAACGCCCAGCCTTCAGAAGTTTGAAGCTCGTCACAGTCATTCAATCCTTGAATCCTACTCGGAATACCACAGACAAGGTTTAGACTTTTCGGATTCTCATGAATGCCGCCATCAGTTCTAGCTTATACCACGGAGATTCTGATTGAGGAATCTAAGAGATACTCATTCAATCGTATATAGAACGGAGGTGGTTGTCAGGCACGCGTTCATGATTTGAGGAAGGTGATGAATGTCACGGATCATCACCTCCATCACAGTTAAGCGCGAATGAACATCTTAGATAGGAACAAGCGTGTTTGAATGGAAAACAGAAATACTTGCATTAATTCATCGAGACACAGCAGAGCTCCTCACCCCCAACAATGAGGTTTAGAGACTCATGCCGTCAGAGAATACAAAGTTTAGATCTGAAATGTCATGAGATATAAAATAAGTCTCTAAAAGTTGTTTAAATACTAAACCAGTAGCCTAGGGTTACAAAATATGAGTGGACTATGATGGATGATGCAGAGATCCACTTCTGGGGCCCACTTGGTGTGCTGGGGCCCACTTGGTGTGTGCTGGGTCTGAGACTTTAAGCAATTCACGTGCAGAGGCCATTTGTGGAGTTGAACGCCAGTTTTTATGCCAGTTTGGGCGTTCAACTCCAGTTTTTGATCCTTTTCTGGCGCTGGACGCCAGAATTGGGCAGAGAACTGGCGTTGAACGCCAGTTTATGTCATCTATTCTTGTGCAAAGTATGGACTATTATACATTGCTGGAAAGCCCTGGATGTCTACTTTCCAACGCAATTGGAAGCACGCCATTTCGAGTTCTGTAGCTCCAGAAAATCTACTTTGAGTGCAGGGAGGTCAGAATCCAACAGCATCAACAGTCCTTTTTCAGCCTGAATCAGATTTTTTTGCTCAGCTCCTTCAATTTCAGCCAGAAAAATACCTGAAATTACAGAAAAACACACAACTCATAGTAAAGTCCAGAAATATGAATTTTTCCTAAAAACTACTGGAAATAAACTAAAAACTAACTAAAACATACTCAAAACTATATGAAATTATCCCCAAAAAGCGTATAAAATATCCGCTCATCAAGTTTCTACACCCCATATATTAAGGTGTGGAGCTCTGCTGTTCTTCATGAATTAATGCAAGTACTATTATTTTTCTTTCAATTCATACCTACTTCTTCTCCAAGATATACTCTTGTTCTTAATTCAGTTAGGTCAGAATGAAGGGGTGACCCATGACAATTACCCAATCTTAGTTACTCGCTTAGCCAAGATCCGCGTGGCTGACAACCACAAAGCGGTCTACATGATGTTCAACATAGTCATTGGACGCCAGCTGGAGTATATTCTCTTGGATATCTAATACACGGACCGAGTCTGTGAGATTAGTATCTTCGTGGTATAGGCTAGAACCATTGGCAGCATTCCTGGGATCCGGAAAGTCTAAACCTTGTCTGTGGTATTCCGAGTAGGATCCGGGAAGGGATGACTGTAAAGAGCTTCAAACCTGCGAATGTTGGGCGCAAGTGACAGTGTGAAAAAGGACAATGGTCCTATTCCGACACTAGCGGGAACCGACAGATGATTAGCCGTGCGGTAGCTGTACATGGTATTTTTCATCCGAGACGAGAAATCCGATAGTTGATTAGCCGTACAAAGATCGTACATGGATTTGTTTTCATCCGAGAGGATCATACAACTTTCCATGGAAGGAGGTAACGCATGGTTGGAAGAAGACAATAGGAAAGCAGAGGTTCAAAAGCAACAAAGCATCTCCAGACGCTTATCTGAAATTCCCACCAATGAATTCACATAAGTAACTCTATCTTTATTTTATGTTTTATTTATATCTTAATTATCAAAACCTCATAACCAATTTAATCCGCCTGACTGAGATTTACAAGGATGACCATAGCTTACTTCAAGCCGACAATCTCCGTGGGATCGACCCTTACTCACTTAAGGTATTACTTGGACGACCCAGTGCACTTACTGGTTAGTTACGTGAAGTTGTGAGAAAAGTGTGAGATCACAATTTCGTGTACCAAGAGGCCAACTCCCAAATTTAAAGGGAAGAACTTAACCTACTTCCAGAAATCTAAGAAAGAGCTCGGATCAGGGAAGAGGCATTAAAACGTCGAATGGCTTCAAGATACAATCAAAAGGTAGTGCCGTAAGGTTTTGCTGAGAACAACCTCATCCTAATCCGAAATGATATCGGAACAACTCGACCTGGAGAAGGAAAGCTGGCAGCAAATTCGAAAGGACCCTACCGAGTTATAGAAATACTGGAAAAGGGCTACTACAGGCTATCCGAACTCGAAGGGCAAGAGCTTCCAAGGTCATGGCACGCCTGCAACCTAAGAAGGTATTATAGCTAGAGGTAATAAAAATCTTAGGATAAGGTGCACTCTTTTTCTTGAAAAGATTTTTTAATGAGGCGCCAAGCCAAGATCTACAAACTACCCGACTTAGAAGAGAAAATGCCCACATGTATATATTTGCATATTTTCTATCTTGAATAAAGTTTTTTTAGATTCTCTACAAATCCTCTTTACCAAGACGCATTAATCTGAAACGCAAAATTCATCGTCCGATTATAAAGCTACAGATCGGCAAAAAGTGAAAATCAAACTCACTGCTTGATCACGATAAAGACCAACGAAGATGAAAACTGAATTCATCAAAGGTCGACCAAGCGAGGATCAAACTCAATTTCTACAAAATCGGTAAAGATGAAAAGCGACAAAACAGATTAAATGCAAGAAGTTATCAAAAGTGATCCATAAAAAAGGACCTGACGAGGTCTTAATAAAAATAGATTGCTAAAAATAACTTAAAGACGGACCGACGTTAAGAAGTCGGACCAGTCGACCACAACAAACAAAAGTTATAAAAAGTAAATCCCTAGAAAAAGACCTGGCCAGCCCTAAAAAAGAGGATTACTAGAAATAACTTAGAAGGGACCGACATGATAAAGTCAGCCCAACAAAATCACAAAGTTATAAAAAGTAATCCATAAAAGAGATCTGACAAAGATCCAAATAAAATGGATTACTAGAAATAACTTAGAAGGGACCGACATGATGAAGTCGGCCCAACAAAATCACAAAGTTATAAAAAGTAATCCATAAAAGAGATCTGACAAAGATCAAAATAAAATGGATTACTAGAAATAACTAAGAAGGGACCGACATGATGAAATCGGCCCAACAAAATCACAAAGTTATAAAAAGTAATCCATAAAAGAGATCTGACAAAGATCCAAATAAAATGGATTACTAGAAATAACTTAGAAAGGATTGGCATGAGGAAGTCGGCCCAACAAACCCACAAAAGTTATAAAAAGTAATCCATAAAAAAGAGACCTGACAAGGTCCAAATAAAATGGATTACTAGAAATAACTGCAGACAAACCGAGATGAAGAAGTTGGACCAAAGCTACAGAATTATAAAAAGAAAATTTGTTCGCAAAGACATCGATCGACAAAAGATATGCGCCATAAGGGACTCCAGATCGGACCCAGAAAGCCATAACCTCAAATCTACAAGTATTAAAGTACAAAGGCAATCGGAAGAGGTCGGAAGACAAGATTCCAACACCTTGAAGATTCCTAGAAAGCGCTAAAGCAAGCAACCGACAAGCATATCCCAAAGAAACAAGGTTGTTATAACAAACAGACTCAAGAGGCCGCTTGAAGCCGACCCCAAGAGCCTGAGAAACTACTTTGTTTTTCTAAAAATAAAGTTGCTAATAGAAAAGCAACCAAAATATCCAAAGTCAGAATAAACCACCAATTACAAAATAAAGAGTTCAAAAGCCCACAAAGACCGGGCTATACACAATACATCAGAAATAATTATAGAGGATCCAAAGACTTCCCAGTCGCAGCATCCCAGGGTGAAGGAGGACGAGTCTGAAGGGGTACCGTATCTACCGTTCCATCATCCCAGTTCAGGATCTGGACGTCAGGATCAGACTCAGGCTGACCGACTTCAGCTGCCAGAGTTGAGGAAGGCGGGGCAACAGAGGCTTTGGTAGATAGTGCAGGAGGAGGGTCGACATCATCATCATCATCAGGGTCATCAGGGAAAATCTTACCATCTTTTACAATGTTGTCCAAGCTAAAAAGGGCAAGGTCGAGCTCGGGCGCAAGAACTCGAACTTGATCCTTCAAATTCTCATAAGCAGCGTTTACACTGCCTACAAGATGACCCTGGAGCACGGCATAGTCAGCTCGAACAGACTCCAAACTCGCCCTAAGATCCATCATCTCCCCATAAGTTGTGACATAGCTCTCCTTATGCTTCAGCGCCATATCCTCAGCCAACTTTGCCGAAGCCGCCAAGGCAGTAGCCCGAGTCTTCTCACCCTCCAACTCTTTTTCCAGCTTAGCCACCTTCACCTCGAGCTCCTCCTTTAACCCCTTGATCCTGTCATATTCCGACTTGGCCTCCTGTATAAAGGCCTTTGTCGTGTGAATTGGAACATCCTGGGCAGTCCAAAATAATGCTGCCCCCATGTGTGCCATCTTCAAACTGCTCCGAGTAATGAAGTCCAAATGACGAAGAATGGATACATCGACAGTAGGAATAACACCATAAGGAGCAATTTGTTAATCAACAAACCCGACAGCATCAAAGTCGGGGACATCCAGATTGAAAGGCTCCACAGTCCTTTGTCTCTTCGAAGGAGGGATGGCAGTAGGGGAAAAGGTAGCAGCAGAGGTCTGGGGAGGATCAACCAAATGGACCTGAGGAGTAGGAATCATCTTCCTCGGCCCAGAAGTGCTTGATACCAGCTTGTTAGGAAGAACTTGGGAAGATCCGTCCCCAGCCCCCTTAGCCGAAATGCTCTGGGCAGCTGTGGCTTTTCTCGCCTTCTTAAAGGCCTTCATGGAGTCATTGTTTTTAATCATCCCTGAAAATACGCAACAAGAAACCGAGTTACAAAGTGGAAGGAAAGGGAATAAACTCGACAAAATAAACAAGTACAACAAGACGTGAAAGAAGTCGACCACTACCCAGCTTAGCTCGGAGAAGTGAGGGATTTACTAGAAATTTCTTTGTATCAAGATGGGGAGGCTGCCCCCAGGTCTCTTCCAACACAGTTACAAAGGCTTGCTCGACTTCATCCAACATCTCCCAGGTATATCTAGATACCACTACATTCTTTTGCCACTCTAAAGGAAAGCTGGGCTCGCCATTCTCATCTAAAAAGAAAGGCCGAGCTCCTTTAACAGCTCGTACCTTGAAGAAATAGTTCTTAAAATCCCTAAAAGACTCATCGTACATAGAAAATACTTTGTGCCCTTGGGCAGACCTAAAAGAAACCCAAGAAGCTTTCTTTTTGGTAGTCCCGGGCTTAGTCAAAACAAAGAGATAAAGAAAGAGAGTTTGAGAAGGTGTGATATCCAACTCTTGGCAAAGTAATTGAAATATCTTGATAAACCCCCACGAATTCGGGTGAAGCTGGGATGGAGATACATTGCACGACCACAACAAATTAGTCTCAAAAGAAGTAAAAGGAAAAGTGATTTTCAGCTGGCTGAAAAAATAGTCATAGGCATAAAAGAAGGGACGCTCTCTCCCCTGAATCGAGGTCGGGAAATAAACCTTCTCATCGGAATCAGGCGCTATTAGTTCGTAATCTTTCTCTTGTTCCGGTCTACTACGAATCCTGTGATGTTTTCTCAGCTCTACACAATACTCAGAATTTACCACAGAGACACACAGTAACACGAGGGAGTCTAGCGAGTCCGACATGCCCTCGGGGACTTTGGAGGAGGTCTCAACAATGTTTTTGCGAGACGACATAGGTCAACTAGTCCTATAGTAAGAAAAAGAAAATGGATTACTAACCAAAACATCTCGGACAAATATGGATGCAACTCGGGCTAAAACACACAAACAGCAAAATGAGACCCCAAGATTCACACCAAGGCCCAGGGGTATCCTTTGGAGGCAGTTAACAGAGTAAGGTTTCAGGAAAAAATTACGACCTAAAATTGCTCAAGCAACCTTCCTTCGACAGCGACATTCCACAAAAAACACAAAAACTACCAAAGTCATTACCCTTACAATCTATCAGAAAAATCAAACATCAAAGCATGCAAAGGAGGTAATTGTCAAGGGCACAACCTTTCTCAGGATCAAACAGGTTCAGCATTTCAAAAGGGAAATCATCAAAAGCGCAAACCAAGAAGAAGCAACAAGTACCAAACATTCAAAACTTTAACTAACAGGAGACACGAAAAGTCATTAAATAAACCCTCAGAACACACATTTGATCAAGATGCATGACATAGGCAGAAAAGATTCAAACTTTCCAACAAGAATTCAAGCAAAGATCAAAACTTTCTTATAGGCAAGCGTGAAAGGACAAATCACGGGAAGAAAAAGACGAAAACTAACCTGTAGAAGAAAGAGACGGAAAATTGCTCGTAGAACGAAGGGCCCACACCAACAAATCACTTCCGAAAGTAGGAAGATAGAAGGCATGGAGATGTGAAAGCTGGAGAGCAAACGAAAAATAGAGAACTCGCAAAAGGAAGAAAGGTTGCAGTGAAACAAGAAAGGGAGAAACGAAACTCTTTGAAAATTTTTGAAAGGAAGTAAAGAGTGGGAAGCAAAAGAAACGGCAAAGGAGGAAGTTAAGGAGCATTTAAAACCCTCGCGCGTTCCCAAGGCAAGGAACGCACGTTTTCAAAAATTAAAAAAGAATAAAAAATAAAAACGTTCCACACTCAGGGGGAAGCTCTACAAGAAGAAATCGACGATGCTCGAGCTCGGCTTCACCAGAGAAGGATTGAAGTCCCGAAACTAAGGACTCGACCTCAAAAGGAAGACCACACTCGAGCAGGGGCACTGTTCATACCCTGGGTCGAGATGTCCGACCCGGGATGATCGAAGACAAGCCAACCGACCTCTTCAGGTCAGGACTATCCGACCTCTTCTCCAAGTGCTCGGCCAAATCGCCAGAGGAGCCCAAAGCAGGCCCAAAACAAACGAACACAACCCAATCTAAGGCAGCCAAAGCCCAGAAAGATAAAGGCGGTTCCCCTTAAAGATAAGATGACTTCACTCAAAGATAAGATAAGATAAGATAACTATCTTATCTCTAGAAAGGTTACTCCACACCATTATAAATACACTGGAGCACCCAAGTATAACTCACACTCTGATTCTACTAAAAACCTACTTAATACCCTTGCTAACTTAAGCATCAGAGTCACTTGCAGGTACCACCACCCTCCGGCCACCACGCACAAACCGGACACTTCATCTTCGATCAGCACAGAAAATCTCGTCCGAGATCGACCTACAGTTTCAGGTAACCCTCGAAACAAATACAAAGTGATAATTGATGACGCTACTCCACCTTAACTAAATCTCTTCTAAAAATATCCTAAACGGATAACTACTCTACCTAAACCAAATATCTCTCACAGAGATACAAAGTGTTAATCTGTGATACTCCACCCAAAACCAAGTCCCAATATACATCCAAAATTTAAAGAGAAGATACCCAAAACACAAAACTAATCTTCTCTAATCAAAAGAGTGACTAATGACTTGGTATACATAACGAACTAGTATAAAGACCGCATGATACGTGAGTTGTGTACATAATCTATTTTATTGTATTCAGATATAACTTGCTTTCAAATAAATTAGTATATATTAATGAGAAAATTTAATTTACTTAGTATGTAGATAACCTAATTAGTTATATTGATATAGAATTTGACTTTAAAAATTAATGTATAAAACCCGGCATAATTATATTGTTTAATATTTTAGTTAAAATTAATATATTTTATTATAATTTTTTTCATTTGGTAACCTTCAAAATATATTTTAACTAAATATATAAAAAAATTATAGGTGAAATTAGTATTATGTATATTTGAAAGTAACTATGGACATAATTTCTCTTAATATATTAATAGACCATTACGTAAAGATATCAATTGTTAAATTAATATTGCGTCCAATTTATAAAATAATGCTCTCATATTGGTGATAAATAAATTAGTTAAATTTTTTAATAACATCAATTAGACATATTTTTTAATTGAACGTAAATATAATATTTATTGATATTTCATAATTTCACTCTATATTCATGTTTAGTTAATAATAAAAGAGTTTATTAGTCCAATAAAAGAATTGAATTTCCTGTCACTCCTAATAAAAATATATGAACAAAAGTGGTCTTATGAATAACAACCCTTTTTTTTGAAATATACAATTAGTTTCCTTACTCATTAATCACTTATAAATCTTACTGTACACAATATTTTTTTGTTTCAATTTGAATCTGACTTAAGCCATTGTAAAGATAAAAATGTGAGTAATAAAAATGAGGCTTCATAAAGATAAGTCACATTTTAAACTTTTTTATGATCATTGTAAAAATAAGATGATTAATAAGCTTCCTAATTATAAACCACATGTCACGGGTCTATTTATGAGCCAGCTGTAACGGTGTTCAATAATTAATAATCCTACCTAACAAAGACCAACACATGAAAGTGGAAAGCTTTTTTTCTTATACCAAATAGAGTGGAATCGGCAAATGGATTTATTGCTTCAGCTTCACCGTGAGTTGAACAGGTTGGATTGATTGGCAAGTTAATACATAAACCCAACTTAAAATCTCCTCTAATAGAAATTGAGCTTCCCATTTTCATTAGTACATAGCCGTTTGTTACTATTTAGTTTTGTTTGTAGCTTTTTTTTAATTTGTCTCCCATTTATGGTGGATAATCATATCTTGTGTTGAGCTAAATCAATGAGCTCGTCGGGAATTTTGCTAAGTGTGCTGGACTTCGCCAAAGAATTGGGGTGTATGTTCATTGAAGGTAAGCTCAAATTTGGGTTAATGTAGTCTACTATATAAACTCTATTTTTTTTATTTCCTCTGATTTATTTTTCTTTGAACTCCATCTTGTTGATGGTGATGCTTTTTTGTTTTGTGAAGGACACTAAGCTCTGTATACTGGATATCGAGATGGAAAGCCTAAATTTGTATTGTCGTAAGGTTTAAAATTCAGAGAATTTTCTAAGTAAATTAAATTTGCATTTGATGTTGTTGTTTGTGATTGGCAAATCAACGTAGGCAAATAAACATTCATGAAATGTTTAATTTTTTAGGATTGACACGTTTGAAAGAATGGTTGATGGCATATTCGTAGACATCGATTGCACCAAGGATACAAAGGGTTCTCATACATAAGAAATAGGTGTTAAGGTACTATCTTTACAATTTGACCAAAGAATTTTGGTTTGTTAAGTTTGTATTGAGTGAAACAATGTAATTTGTATTGTTTGCCAATTTCCAGTTTGGCATGCGAAGATTTGGGGTTTCACTATATGTAAGATACCTAGTCACGGTTGGGTGGGCTCCGCCTTTATTAAAAATTGTAGGCGTCGTGCGGAATACTTGAGGTTAACCCCTGTCCTAATAACTTGTGAAAATAGAAAGTCTTGTTTTTTGTATGCCATGATTAATTTGTACATTTAATTTACTTTGTTGATAGTATTGAAAAATAGTAGATTAGTTTCTGCCAATCTTATGAAAATTGTAAAGGAAGTAATTGTTGATAATGATCAAGAAACTGTTATTAAGACTATGAGAACATAAGTGTGTTAAAAGTGCTATGTTGACCACACAATTGATTAGAACCATTGTAGGGATATCGCCTTTTTCTAAACCTTGTGATATGAGGTGTGTAACACCCTACCATACAGAGTCTTATGCTTAAGTCATAATTCAGAGATGACAAGGTATTACGACCTCTAAAATAAAAATTTAGTACATATAGTAGTATGAATGATTGATTATAACTAGGAGCCTTTGTAGAAAAGGGGTAAACAAAAACCGTAACTCGAAAGCGCAACACTTTGGTCAATAACGCAACGAACAGGGATAAGATAACGCAAAATTATATATATACAAAGGAGTGTCAAAAACGGGAATATCAAGACTCAAAATCCGGTTGCGAAGATAACCGATTCGAGAATAGCAATATATACATATAATAAAATAAGGAAACCCCAAAGGAAACCCAAAGGGACACAAATACAGAAACCTATTCTCCAAAATCTCCTATAAGAGGAGTCATCACAGTTTGTATAATTCGATGGAGATAAAAGTTTCTAAGCAAACATATAAACCAAAACAGAGTCCCGAGAACCAAGGATCTTCGCTAATCCAGAAGTCTCCAGCATGCCTCAGTGAGAAACCTCACGTCCTGCATCTGAAAACCACAAAATCCGCATGGGTGAGAACCAGAGGTCCCCAGCATGGTAACAGCTTTCACATATATAATACATAATAATAGAGGAAAGCCGAAGGCAATCCTAGAGCTTCCTCCTGATAATATCAAAGCTTATAAACAAGCTAAACCGTAAGTGGCAACTGACTAAAGATCCTTCAGTCTAACTATTACTTCCCTTTCCAATTCCTTCAGACCTCCCAACCACCAGCAGAAGTATAATATAGCAAACACAGTTATATCAGACAAGAGATTTACAATTAGGAACAAATAAGGCATTTAGACAAGTAGCAAGTAATATGCAGTCAAATAGGCAATCTCAATCAATTCACATAGTATGCATATGATGAATGCCTGTCCCTAGTGGCTGATGATATCATCTGTCGGTTATAGAGCCAACCCGACAAGTCCTGGTAGCAAACCGTTGGACTATCCCTCTGTCGTGTCTCCCCAACTCGAGTTATACTCAATGTAAACTTGATCATAATCATGATCCATATCCATCACCCTCACTAGTGAATATTTATGGGGGTGAGCTCATCCGGGGCTTTCACAGTGCCTGGTCACCCTGACGACATAGGGTCAAAAGAGCTTCGAGTCTCAACCTGGAGCACGTGGTGGCTAGCCACTGCTTTCTCCCAGGGAAACCCTCATCTCCGATAGTGGAAGTGCAAACATTCACAATTCATTCAACAGCATATATGCATTTATACTTAGCCATAATCATGGCCCTGCCGTAACACGGCAATAATCTAGCCATCTGGCTCACGGTTAAATCCATAGCTAGCCAATTCATTAACAATCACGGCCTTTCGGCCCATGGCATAACCAGCACTTCCACCGCCATCCACCGTATCTCACATAATCATCTTTGATCCTCATGGATCATTCATTCTTCCCTTGCTTCACCCGCAAGTTACCATATTCACTAGCTCCTTGTCTCATTGTTAGACATATCATAATGATTTAAGACATAAGTGGTGAGATCGGAGACGTAGAAGTATGAAATTTGGCTTTCAAAACTCAAAAATCAACTTTGGGATGAAAACAGGGCCACGCGTACGCGCACGCGTGGATGGCCACAAAACTCATCGACGCGCAAGCGTCATTCGCACGGACGCGCGGGTTGAAAAATAGTCAAACGATGCGCAAGCGTCAACCACGCGTACGCGTGGGTGCTCTTGTGCCACAGGCACAAAACTGGCACAACTCCCTGGAAAATGGCTGGGCATTTGGTGCAGCGCATCGGTGCGCTCACGCACACCACGCGCACACGTGGATGGTGCTTTCTCGAAGAACGGCGCGTACGCGCCAAGTGTGCCTACGCGCGGGGGGTCATTTTGCTAAAAATTTTCTTAAGTTAAAAGCTGCAGAATTCACAGATTCAACCCCCAAACTTCCGAAGGACATAACTTTCTCGTTTTAAATCGTTTTTCGCCCGTTCTTCGAACGGAATGGACATCCCGGATCCAATTTCATTTCTAAATAAGTTTGGTATAAAACGGGGATCCGTAGTCCAAGTTATGTCTCGTCAAAATATGCCCAAAAACCATATTTTCATACAAAACCACAAGGTGCCATTTTCAACTCTTTTCAAAATCAACCAAAACATGCCAATTTCAACCCTTTTTGAAATCAATCAAAAGGTACCAAAATCAACATCAAGCCATCCTCAACTCACACATTGACACTTTACCAAAATTCCCAAAATCACCAACTAACCATTTTAACACTTCTCAATCAAATGGCTAAAGGACAAACATAACATCATGTCATACATCCTTCCTCATCCCAATTTCCAATAATACCATTTCCAATCAACCATCATTACACATAATCAACATCATACTCACCATCAACATGGTACCACCCATCAATTCAACCTCAATCATCCATCAAGCATATATCACAACATGCATTTCTCATATATCACACAATCAAGGCATCGATATTCATAATCACATATATGATCACATCATATATCTCAACCATTCAACAACATCAACAATTCAATGCCTATCTTAGGGCCTCTAGCCTAAGTATTTCCTACCACATTACATATTAGATACGGGAAACCGAAACCATACCTTAGCCGATTTCCCAAGCTCAACCGGAGTACTTCTAAACCACTTGTCCACAAGCTCTCAAGGTATCAATACCTCCAAGAACAGATTTTTATCACACAAAACCCTCTTCCAAGCTTTCCAAAAATCACCAATCAAGCTCCAATATTCACATACACACAACCTAAGCCACAATCATCATACCCATACACAACATCTCAATACCCAAATATCATAGAACAACAAATTACACTAGAATTGAGAATCTTACCACACCCAAGGTCCAAGGAGACAAGATTAACCTTCTCCTTCAAGAGAGTTGGGTCTTATAACATCAAAGAGCCCACAATCTCAACATTTCACCCATGAAACTCGAAAACAAGGGCTGGAATTTCGAACATCAAAACGTGGCTTACCTCAAGATTGATTGTATGGGTTTTGTAGAGCTCTCCGCGGTGAACGCGTGGCCGCAAACGGTGCGGCGATCGGAGCTCTAGATCAAAAGTTATGGTGGTTTGAAGATCAACCAAGGGAGAGAACTTGAGAGAGTGTTCTTCCCTTCCTCTCCACCATTTCAGTGTGTGTGTGTACCAAATGAGGAGAGAGAGTACTGAAAACTAGGGTTTTGGTCTAGTTTAATTGGACCAAGGGCCCACTTTGGGTCCGATTGCCCCGGTTTGGCCCGTTCGGTCCAATCTTGGTCCGATTTCTATAAAATTGGTACCGAAATTCTCGTCTCAAACTCCTCTATCACATTTAGCCATAAAAATAACATTTTTAGCTTTCTAGAATAAATTCTCATTTATGGGTTAATTAGCCGTTAATTAACCGGGTCTTACAAGGTGGTAAGAAGTGCAAAAACTTCTTAATGCCAAATTGAAAACAAATGTCATTTATTTGCATGGATGATAACAAATCATGAAATAAAATTAACTACGCAAAGGGAATGTGAATAAGTGATGACCTCTCAGTTAATTCTTCAATACCATAAAACAACAGCTTGTGACATGGAAAGCCAGGTGCCTATGTCTTGGATAATGATTGACAAATTTAATGCATCTAATTGTGCCTATAAACTAAAAGAAATTTGGAATCAATAATGATTTTATAAATAACTTAATAAGTTGTTAATTTGGCCCCAAGTGGTCATTCACAACTAATTTGTCGTGTGTTGAAAGATTTCATTAATAATATAAGCATTGCAAATCTTCGTGGAATAAGTCATGCCAGCTATATAAATATATCCTACAATTCATATGTGATTGTAATCACTTAATTCTAAGTTGAACAATCTAATATCACATTAATAAAATATTTAATAAGGATGGGTAAATAATAAGTTAAATGCAACCAAATGGGTGCTTTACCTTTAATTGGTATGCAGATTCAATTTAATCTACGTTTTGAAACACCTCTTTGTATACCATATTATCTGTTTTCTTCTTTTGATGATCGTCATGACATATTAAAACCTTGAGCCTCCTCCTATGAGTAACCCTGGATACAGCCACGTACAACTGTCCATGTGTGAAGACAGGTTTCTTCAAAACCAATCTGACATTTGATAATGATTGTCCTTGGCTCTTGCTAATTAACATAGCATAGAAAAACATGATAGAAAATTGTCTCTTTTGGAATCTGAATGGTATCCTATGATCAGATGGAGTTAGCGTCATACGTGAAATAAAGACTTTCTACTCTGTGTCGTTCTCTGTTAGGCTTCTTGCTTCAATGATGTGGTTCTCCAATTTAGTCACCACTAACCTAGTACCATTACATAGACCTGCAGAGTGGTCTATATTCATTAACAACATAATCGGGGTTTCTACTTTGAGTGTTAACTTATGGTTAGGATTCCCAAAGCATCTGATAGTGTTAAGAAATTTTGGTGTATGTACTGATGCCAACATATCGTTGTTCGCCTCATTTTGACATGTCGTATCAGAACTATAATAAATTTTGGCTTCTCTAGGATTCAGGCTCATCATGAAACTATTTATTTCATCCACCATTTGGAGTATAGGTGCAAAATTGGTTTTGTCTTTAATGTATGCTATTGGAACACTTGAACAATTCAGGGTATGTTGCTTTGCAAATTTCAAGGATACGGTCATCCTACTTTTCAATAAGATTATCGTCAGAAATTTGAATATTGTCTATCCCCTCAATCGATGTTCTACATTTACCATCTCCTATTGCAAGAATCCATTCAGCAAGCAATCTAAGATTATTGTTGCTATCATCATCAACCTCAACTCTGAGTCTCATGTTCTTTGTTAGTGCCAAAAGCTTGCAACTATTCCACGGGAGAGATGAGTTTATTGTTGCGTTTACAATATCTTGTCTACTACCTTTAGGTATCATCGGTAGTATTTGTCAAAAATCACTCCCAAATACAATAGTTTTTCCTCCGAATGGCTAGTCAGGGCTTTCTGGATTATTGAATCTCAATAGGTCTCTCATCATCCTATCAAGGACTTTAATGCAAAGTCTATTTACCATCGGAGTTTCATTCCATATAATAAGCTTGGCCTTTATAATCAAATCTGCCAAAGCACTATTTTGCTTTATATTGCATGTTGAGAATTCATCCAGGTTGATTAGGATTGCAAACCACAAATGTGATGTTCTTCCACCAGGTAATAACAGGAATGCGTTTTCACTCGAGGCAACCAATAGAACAATTTGCCCTTTCGACCTGATCGCAGTAATTAGAGTCTTCCAAACAAATGTCTTTCTAGTGCCGCCATAACCATATAGAAATAACGCATCACCTTGTCCGTTGTTCATAGCTGCCATGATGGTGTCAAATACCTTTTCTTGTTCATTGGTTAGCTTTGTCAAAGAGTCAGCTAGTTCTGCGCTAAGCCTATGTTTATCATAGTGCAATTAGTCTAATATCAACCTGTTAACCCCCGACTAAAACAACTGCTGTGAGGATAGGTCGATGTTTGGAAATTACATGGATGAAATCTCTTTTAAACTCTTGTAGGATTTAAGAATCTTTTCAATTTCTAAAAGAGTAAGATCCATCATCTCTTGACCTGTCAGCTGTATATCTGTAAAGAGAAGCCACAGAAAGTTTTTAATTATTAATTATATAAATCTAAAATAGGCAATATTGAACTAATTTCTTCAAATAAATAATCCAAGAATGCAAAACGTGTGTTATGATTGAGTAAAATCGAACTTTTCAATGGTAAAGATAGATCAATCCTAAATATAAGCCTCGATGTCGAATATGATTACATGTGTTTAACAAATAAAAATATGTGAAAATAATTATTTATTTTAGTAATTAAAATAATTAAATTATTTATTTAAAAAAATCATATAAAAGGCATGCATATCAGACAAATATTAAACATATGTGGTGTTCAAAATATATTTAACACATGAACATAACAACTTAATAAAGTGCTTGTATATATTATACTTTATAGATTAAAATAAAAGACTTATTAAGCCACTAATATTGTTTTACCAATATATAATTAATCGATAGAAATTATCAAATACTAATACCAAACAAATAAAAAAAAATTACGGCACCTACTATACTTAGTAGGTACGATCAAGTAAGGCATTATTTTCATCCTAGTGCTAATCTGCACTTGTTTGCTTTTGCAAACTCTAATTGCGGGTTAGATTTGGACGATCGCAGATTCACATGTGGCTATGGAGTGTATCTTGGTTCAAATTTTATCTCTTGGTCTAGTAGGAAACACACATCTACCGGCCCTTCCAATATTAAGGGTGAATACGGTGCATTAGCAGCCACTAATGCAAAAATTGTATGGATACAAAACCTTTAAATTGCGTGTAATGAGAGTCGGTTTTGTTAAGTTTTGGCCAATTTGATTGAATTTGATTGTTAACAAAATTTGAATGTATAATAAAACTGTATAACATAATATTCATAATTTTATATATATAATATTTATAATTATATATTTATTACATCTAAAATTACACAATTATTCTAGTGATAATCAATAAATGTTAAATAAGATAACTGATGGTTGTTTTGGTTAATTATTTTTTATTTTTTTTAAATATTATAGTAATACAAGCATAATTTTTTCTTCTTTGTTTAAAAATTAAGATGACTAATTAGGAGTAGGAATAGGCAGATACATCATTCTCGCTCCTTAATTGAACTAAAATCATCTTGATATTATTTTTGCTTCCAAAGAAACCGTATTAGTTTGTTACAACTACATTCTATTGCATGGCATTATTGTCGGACGATGAGGAGAATGTTTCCAAACCCTAAGATTTAAAACCAAATCACTTATTACACATAGCAGATCTTACGCATTTACTTGAAAAAGAGTTTGAAAAAATGGTTCCTACTCCATCTGATATTGTGAAGGGAATGGTAAAGATGAACTCATTCCTCGCATTAGGGGCTTTAATGGGTTTGCTATGGACCACCAAGCACTCAAATCTTGGTTGCACCAACATCCTCGTTATCTCTTACACCTTCTCCTTCTTCGCCTTCTTGACATGTGCAATCTTAAGCGAGGCCCACCGCATCCATGCCTTCTCCAGACCTAATATAAAAAAAGAACACTATATTTTTTGGTGGTGCTATGTCGCTGGTAAGATAGTGTTTGGCATAGCTTTTGCTTACGGGATTGTCCTCTTCGTGTTGACGGTGGCCTTTGAGGGAAATATGCTTCTAAAAACGCATGACACATGTCATAGTGGTCTTCTTTCTTTTTTTTCGCCTGACGAGGACACGTTTGTAGAAAGTCTTCCTACGTTACTCTGCAATTTTATTTTATCTATTTTCCTGTGCTTCATCTCGGCTACTGATCTTAGTCTATGGTGTCCTTAGTTTAATTTGATTCATATCAAAAGAATGAATAAATATGCGTAGAAATATTATAATCAATCAAAACATATATAAATCTTAGGACAATTCTATACTAAATTTCTTTTTGTTCAAACCCTACTAATCCCAATGGAATGCTCAAAATATTTGGTATAGATAAAATTAAAGTTTATTATCAGTACCTTAATTTTCTTCATTTATGTATGGATATGGATTTTAAATTTGGATTTTGAATTTAGGTGGTTAAAGTGGTTAGAAAATGGAGCGTACAAGCGAAAGTGCAAATTTACGTAATTGATATAAATGAATACTAAATATTTACTAAAAAAATATGATATAACAAAATTACAAAATTATAAGTAACTATTCTATCCTAACCAAATCTCTAATGAGATACAAAGTGGTAATTGATGACGCTACTCCACCTTAACCAAATCTCTTCTAAAGATAGCCTAAACGGATAACTACTCTACCCAAACCAAATATCTCACACAGAGATATAAAGTGGTAATCTGTGATACTCCACCCAAAACCAAGTCCCAATATACATCCAAAATATAAAGAGAAGATACCCAAAACACAAAACCAATATTCTCTAATCAAAAGAGTGACTAATAACTTTATACATAGCGAACTAGTATAAAGCCCGCATGACGCGCGAGTTGTGTACGTAATCTATTTTATTGTATTTAGATATAACTTGTTTTCAAATAGATTAGTATATATTAATGAGAAAATTTAATTTACTTAGTATGTAGATAACCTAATTAGTTATATTGATATAGAATTTGACTTTAAAAATTAATGTATAAAATCTGGCATAGTTATATTGTTTAATATTTTAGTTAAAATTAATATATTTTTTATAATTTTTTTTATTTGGTAACCTTCAAAATATATTTTAACTAAATATATAAAAAAATTTGTAGGTGAAATTAGTATTATGTATATTTGAAAGTAACTATGGACATAATTTCTCTTAATATATTAATAGACCATTACGTAAAGATATCAATTGTTAAATTAATATTGCGTCCAATTTATAAAAGAATGTTCTCATATTGGTGATAAATAAATTAGTTAAATTTTTTTAATAACATCAATTAGACATATTTTTTAATTGAACGTGAATATAATTTATTGATATTTCATAATTTCACTTTATATTCATGTTTAGTTAATAACAAAAAAGTTTATTAGTGCAATAAAAGAACTGAAATTCTTGTCACTCCCAATAAAAATATATGAACAAAAGTGGTCTTATGAACAACAACCCCTTTTTTTGAAATATACAATTAGTTTCCTTATTCATTAATCACTTATAAGTCTTACTCTACACAATATTTTTTTATTTCAATTTGAATCTGAATTAAGCCATTGTAAAGATAAAAAGGTGAGTAATAAAAATGAGGCTTCATAAAGATAAGTCACATTTTAAACTTTTTTATGGTCATTGTAAAAATAAGATGATTAATAAGCTTCCTAATTATAAACCACATGTCACAAGTCTATTTATGAGCCAGCTGTAACGGTATGCAATAATTAATTACCCTACCTAACAATGACCAACCCATGAAAGTGGGAAGCTTTTTTCCTTATACCAAATAGAGTGGAATCGGCAAATGGATTTATTGCTTCAGCTTCACCGTGAGTTGAACAGGTTGGCTTGATTGGCAAGTTAATACATAAACCCAACTTAAAATCTCCTCTAATAGAAACTAAGCTTCGTGTTTTGAATAGTACATAGTCATTTGTTACTATTTAGTTTTGTTTGTAGCTTTTTTTTAATTCGTCTCCCATTTATGGTGGATAATCATATCTTGTGTTGAGCTAAATCAATGAGCTCGTCGGGAATTTCGCTAAGTGTGCTGGACTTCGCCCAAGAATTGGGGTGTATGTTCATTGAAGGTAAGCACCAATTTGGGTTAATGTACTCTACTGTATATACTTTTTTTTTTATTTCCTCTGATCTTATTTTTCTTTGAACTCCATCTTGTTGATGGTGATGCTTTTTTGTTTTGTGAAAGACACTGAGCTCTGTATACTGGATATTGAGATGGGAAGCCTAAATTTGTATTATCATAAGGTTTAAAATTTAGAGAATTTGCTAACTAAATTAATTTTGCATTTGATGTTATTATTTGTGATTGGCAAATCAACGTAGGCAATTAAACATTCACAAAATGTTTAATCTTTTAGGATTAACACGTTTGAAAGAATGGTTGGTGGCATATTCGTAGATATCGATTGCACGAAGGATACAAAGGGTCCTCATACATAAAAAATAGGTGTTAAGGTACTATCTTTACAATTTGACCAAAGAATTCTGGTTTGTTGAGTTTGTATAGAGTGAAACAATGTAATTTGTATTGTTTGTCAACTTCCAGTTTGGCATGCGAAGATTTGGGGTTTCACTATATGTAAGATACCTGGTCACGGTTGAGCGGGCTCTGCCTTTAAAGATTGTAGGCATCGTGCAGAATATTTGAGGTTAACCCCTGTCCCAATAACTTGTGAAAATAGAAAGTCTTGTTTTTTGTATGCCATGGTTGATTTGTACATTTAATTTACTTTGTTGATAGTATTGAAAAATAGTAGATTAATTTCGACCAATCTTATGAAAATTGTAAAGGAAGTAATTGTTGATAATGATAAAGAAACTGTTATTATGACTATAAGAACATAAGTGTGTTAAAAGTGCTATGTTGACCACATAATTGACTAGAACCATCTAAACCTTGTGATATGAGGTGGTAAGAAGTGCAAAAATTTCCTAATGCTAAATTGAAAATAAATGTCATTTATCTGCGTGGGTAATAACTAATCATAGATTAAAATTAACTAAGCAAATGGAATGTGAATGCATGATGACCTCTTAATTAAGTCTTCAATACCATAAAACAGTAGCATGTGACATGGAAAGCTAGGTGGCTATGTCTTGGATAATGATTGACAAATTTAATGCATCTAATTGTGCCTATAAACCAAAAGAAATTTGGAATCAATAATGATTTTTTAAATAAGTTAATAAGTTGTTAATTTGGCCCCAAGTGGTCATTCACAACTAATTTGTCATGTGTTGAAAGATTTCATTAATAATATAAGCATTGTAAATCTCCGTGGAATAAATCCTGCCAGCTATATGAATATATCCTACAATTCATATGCGATTATAATTACCTAATTCTAAGCTGAACAATCTAATATCACATTAATAAAACATTTAATAAGGATGGGTAAATAATAAGTTAAATGCAACCAAATAGGTGTTTTGTTACCTTTAATTGGTATGCAGATTCAATCTAATCTGTATTTTGAAACACCTCTTTGTATACCACATTATCTGTTTTCTTCTTTTGATGATCATCATGACATATTAAAACCTTGAGCCTCCTCCTATGAGCAACCCTGGATACAGCCACGTACAACTGTCCATGTGTGAAGACAGGTTTCTTCAAAACCAATCCGACATTTGATAATGATTATCCTTGGCTCTTGTTAATTAACATAGTATAGGTAACCATGATAGAAATTTGTCTCTTTTGGAATCTGAATGGTATCCTATGATCAGATGGAATTAGCGTTATACGTAGAATAAAAACTTTCTACTCTGTGTTGTTCTCTGTTAGGCTTCTTGCCTCGATGATGTGGTTCTCCAATTTAGTCACCGCTAACCTAGTACCATTACATAGACCTGCAGAGTGGTCTATATTCCTTAACAACATAATCAGGATCCCTACTTTGAGTGTTAACTTATGGTTAGGAATCCCAGAGCATCTGATAGTGTTAAGAAATTCTGGTGTTTGTACTGATGCCAACATATCGTTGTTCACCTCATTTTGACATGTCGTGTCCGAACTATAATAAATTTTGGCTTCTCCAGGATTCAGGCTCATCATGAAACTATTTATTTCATCCACCATTTGGAGTATAGGTGCAAAATTGGCTTTGTCTTTAATGTGTGCTATTGGAACACCTGAACAATTCAGGGTATGTTACTTTGCAAATTTCAAGTATAGGGTCATCCTACTTTTCAATAAGATTATCGTCAGATATTTGAATATTGTCTATCCCCTCAATCGATGTTTTACATTTACCATCTCCTATTGCAAGAATCCATTCAGCAAGCAATCTAAGATCATTGTTGCTATCATCATTAACCTTAGCTCTGAGTCTCATGTTCTTTGTTAGTGCCAAAAGCTTGCAACTATTCCACAGATAAGATGAGTTTATTGTTGCGTTTACAATATCTTGTCTACTACCTTTAGGTATCATCGGTAATATTTGTCAAAAATCACTCCCAAATACAATAATTTTTCCTCTGAATGGCTAGTCAAGGCTTTCTGGATTATTGAATCTCAATAGGTCTCTCATCGTCCTGTCAAGGATTTCTATGCAAAGTCTATTTACCATCGGAGTTTCATTCCATTTAATAAGCTTGGCCTTTATAATCAAATCTGCCAAAGCACTATTTTGCTTTATATTGCATGTTGAGAATTCATTTAGGTTGATTGGGATTGCAAACCGCAAATGTGATGTTCTTCCATCAGGTAATAACAGGAATGCAATTCCATTCGAGGCAACCAATAGAACAATTTGCCCTTTCGACCTGATCGCAGTAACTAGGGTCTTCCAAACAAATGTCTTTCCAGAGCCGCCATAACCATATAGAAATAACTCATCACCTTGTCCGTTGTTCATAGCTGCCATGATGGTGTCAAATACCTTTTTTTATTCATCGGTTAGCTTTGTCAAAGAGTCAGCTAGTTCTGCGCTAAGCCTACGTTTATCATAGCGCAATTAGTCTAATATCAACCTGTTAATCCCTGACTGAAACAACTGCTTTGAGGATAAGTCAATGTTTGGAAATGACATGGATGGAATCTCTTTTAAACTCTTGTAGGATTTAAGAATCTTTTCAATTTCTAAAAGAGTAAGATTCATCATCTCTTGACCTATCAGCTGTGTATCTGTAAAGAGAAGCCACAGATGGTTTTTAATTATTAATTATATAAAATCCAATATTGAACTAATTTCTTCGAATAAATAATCCAAGAATACAAAATGTGTGTTATGATTGAGTAAAACCGAACTTTTCAATGGTAAAGATAGATCAATCCTAAATATAAGCCTTGATGCCGTATATGATTACATGTGTTTTAACAGATAAAAACATGTAAAAATAGCCACACGCAAAAATATTTTATATGATTAGCACAAACAATTCTTGATGTCAAAAATATACCAATTTTTATTTTTGTCATTGACACATGTTGCTCAAATACATTTGTCCGTATTAAATAGTCATGTTGAGTGGCCTATTTAGTCTTCCTGCTTATAAAATAATATAATCAATGAGATGCCAAAAACTATTTGTGTGCATGTATGTCTTGGCCATGGTATGTATTGTGGTAGGACCATAATTATTTGTTTTCTTCTTAGTTAGCTAATGAATTAAAACATAAATTATGTGTAACGTCTAATATGAAAACTTATTATTTGAAACTTGAAATAGTAGTGCACATAGCAACATACCATGATTCTCGTATAAGTTTGTTGAATATATAGGATATCTTCCGATAGGATTTTCCAACTCCTTTCCCATATATTCTGGCCTTGTTATTGAGTTTGATATTAGAAGAGTTGCAAACAACTTTCTTAGGTATTTACCGGAACTCCAATGGCTTGCTTCCTCGATGGCATCAATGTACTCCTTGGCATCATCAAGAATACCTTTCGCATAACATGCATCTCTATAGGTGGGGTACACAACACCGTCAATGGTTCTAATATCCTCATAGCTTGTCGGGCCTCTAAAAAAATTTAACAATATCGAAGATAATAAATTTCACCGGATCTAGGAGGAACAAAGAATATCCGCCTAATTACGGAATGTGATTTCTGTGGAAACCATTTTCTTGGTGTCGAATTCCAAACAAACTTAGAAGGAAACTCTGCATATGTTAGGGTGCGGGCTCCAGTGTACTTCTTATTTTCTTCAAATCATCTTAGGAACATCGATTCTTTTACGGACGCTTTCCTGGCAACATCTTGGAAAACTACTGGTTGCTCACCAAGCAATTGAAAGCCCAAACGTACAACTAATAGGTCTCTATAATGAATGTTATAACCAAATATCCTCCATGCTGCTTCACATGGGAATATGTATCTACAGTTATAATACATATGAACTTCATCACACTCATCATTCTCTGCATCTGTGTTAGCACTGTTATAGATTGAAGCAGTGACTCGATCATTCCCTTTGTCATATACTTGATTGATCTTGATTAGTTGCACCACTCCACATTAATGTGAGTGTCATACCTCAGTAATAATTTTCTGTTATGTGGGACAACATATCTATTATCAAGATCAATCCCAGATTTAATTATTGTCTTTCCATCTTCCTTCAGTTTGTGAATAGGATATCCATCCTCATCAACCGTTGTACTATCAATAAATCTCTTGAAAAAATGTCTTATGTACTTTTTATTTTCCATGCATGGTGAGTCTTGTTTAATGGTTCCACATTGTCCGTGCATCATGTGTTTCTCTACAGCTTCATAGTATGCTGGATCGGCCTCTTTATCTGGTATCTCAGCGTATATAATTTGATCAATGTCTTCTGGGGTTGGATATTTATCATCTATATGTGAAAACACTAGAATATGCGCATGTAGCAAGCCTCACTTTTGGAATTCAATGGTGTATACAACTAAAAGTATTTAGAAAATTTGTTAGTTAAATAAATGGATTTTTTTTAGAGACAGAAAAGAGCTATGATGATGCATTATCCTGTGCCCTTCTAACATCCCTGTCAATAACCTTTCTTTGTAAATTTTCCAATGTATGAAATATTAAAAAGTATAAAAAGATGGTTATGCCTTATAAAATAGTTACGAATTGATTTCTAATGTGTTTGATCTATATTTTTTGTCATAGTAGTATAAGGCTAATAATCTAAATCGTAAAATACTATTAAATTAGAAACCCTAAGATTATGAATGGTCAAATACAAATTTAAATCTTAGTATATCAACTAATAGCAAGGTTGGATATTTACTTGCAGTAACCCTTCCAAAAATCCTTTTCTTTCTTATGTCTTGTATGAGCCGATCAAGTTTCACTTTGAAAGCTCTACAAACAACATTTGGTCTGTCTTTGGCATTAAGTTTCCTATTCTTAAGAAAATCTTCTAGTTCTAGCCACTTAGGATTGCAAGTGAATGTCAAAAAGAGATCTAGATAGCCAACCACCCTACAAATAGTCATTGCATCTTGGTAATTTTGTATCATGTATCTCAGACCTCCTGTGAATGATGATGGTAGTATAATACATTTTTTCCTTGATGAATGCGTTGTTTCACCTCTCAAGACAGCTTCTGCTAAACCCCTATACATCTCACACCTAAATTTGTCCTAGTCCAAGCGAATATACATCAACCTTAAAGACTCAATCGTTGAATATGCATCCACCAAGAATTGTTGAAATAGTCTCCTTACGTAAAGCAATGGCGATCCATTAGCTAACCTCTCTTGTACGCTAAAGGCAAAGAATTCCTTCATTGAAACATGTTCCCAAGGCTTTTCAGAAGAACTTACCCTTCTATTTAGTGGTATATCTCCCTTGTAGCCATCTTCTCCATAAAGAAACAATAAAGGATACTGTAATCCCAAGTATCCAGGGTTAAGTTGGTTTATTCCCTGTAGCCTTTCCCCTCATGTCTCGACCATAATATCCCTATCTATTTTCTCGAGATCAAAATCACTAACTATCAACGCAACTATTTCATTCGTAGATGGGAGATTATACCTTCTTCTATCTTTTCCATACTTGCCTAATAATCTTAACTTTACATTAGATTGATTATCAACTGTTATTTTTTTCCCAGCCATGCGAAATGCCTTGACTAAAACATTTTGTTCATCTAGCATCAACCTCAAGTCTCCAATTATGTCTTCATGAATCTTATTAGTTTCTTCTCCACTGCATGACGTTATAAAGGAATACACCTTTAATTGTCAAGTAATCTGGGTAAACAATCTAAATCATATGTTAATAAAAAAAAAGTGCTCGTATTGTACATGTCTGAAATACCTTACTGTTGAAATGCGGTTTTGAATCTCATTATGTGTATAAAAAACATAAAGTTGTGCAAATTTTGTTGTGTCTCCTTCTTGTGATAAGAGACTTCCGATCAAGTGGTAATTCTCGCCATATAACACAAATGTACGTGGTCCTCTCCAACAGCTCGAGCACGATCAATCTTAGCACCCATAGAAGTGAATTGGAACATACTATTATATGTTCTAATGTTTTCATGAAAATGCTTGCTTCTACTGTCATCACCAAACAACAAACATATAGGACTTTAGGAGCATCTTGTATTTGAGGGATTTGAACTTGGCCGCCTTTACAGCAAAGTGTGTATTTCAGGTGATTTGTGTTGTAGTGTTTTTCTATCCTCTCGTCATACAAAAAGGTGCATGGCAATATTCACACTTGTGCCTTGCATATCCTATGTGCCAATATTCTACAAAATAGGATGAATAAAAGTTTGTGCATATATTACCAAACCCCGAGAATGATCCATTCAATTAAGAGTTTGGTTTTATCGCCAAATCACTTTCGTTATACCTTCGTCTACTATTTGTGCCCGATTAGCAGATCTTCCATTGTTGTGGCATCCGCTGCTGCCTATAAATTTTTTTATGTCAACTAAAATTCAGATGAAAACTCATTAACTAATAATTGAATTTTCAACCTTCCCTATTGTGCTCCTTTTCTGAGCAACTTGGTTGGACAAGGGATTTGTGTTTGATACTCTAGGCTTCTTCTTTTGTTGGGACGCTGTTTGATTTTTTCCATACCACACACCAAATTCTTATTATTTAAAACTTGATTTGATAATGAGCTTTGAAGAACCATGACCAAATAACAAAACATGTTTCAAAGAATATTAACTGATTAGCTGATACTTACTGGCTGCTTGAATAATATGGTGAGCTGAGTTCATTTCAGTACTAATCATATCATACTCATTTGAGATCCCCCCGCATGAACTATTTGTATTAGGAGCATTAGTTCTTGACTGGTTCCCTGTTTTTGTGTTGATGTTAGTAAAATATTCATTCTAAAATGACCAAAAATGTTTTAGTTTAATGATATTTAACAACCAACCTAATCGATCTCTCCTGTAGTAGTTTTGTCCTTTCCTAGCCATCTTTAGGGATCTCTCTCTTCTTGCCTCTCGTCCCCCTACACAAATCCATTTCAAACAATTTGAGGAACAAAATGAATACTATTTTGTGGTATCTTAATTTTGGTAAAAGGTTTACCATAGTGTTGGAATCATATCATCTTTGTTGACTAGATACATATTCAAAATATTGGATTATATTATAGTAAGAAATCACTTTATACATGAAGAAGAAGCTCTTCTGGCATGAACCATATAACCTATGTGGCCGAGCATTTGAGTTCCTGCAGTCGTCGTACTTAGAGTTTCCACCGCTCCTAAGTGAACTTGGTTTTCCTTATCCTCACAGCAAATGGTGGACACAGTGTGTTTTGTATAACTGATAGGTGTTGCAAAGACATGTTCGTTTATGACCTTTGGTCTTAATCTTAAATTCGTTTGTAAGAAAAATGAAAACATTAAACACCTGTCATTCTATCTTTCTACCCTTGGCTATTTGGGCTGGTTAATTTGTTAATCTTCCTCTTTGTTTTGGTCAGTGTGGAGCTTTGTTGTTCTGTCAATCAACATTGGATATGAAGAAACACGATTTAAAATAATTTTGAAGACTCTAGAAAAAAATTCACATGTGAATAAACTTGAGTCTATGATGTTATGTGAACTTTGCATTATAAATTTAAGAGTAAAGTATCGTTTTTGTCCTCAACGTTTGGGGTAAGTCTCAAAGTTGTCCATAACGTTTCAATCGTCCTATTTAAGTCCCTAACGTTTCAAAATTGACTCAATGTTGTCCTCCCGTTAAGGATCCATTAACAGAATTGACGGCGGGATAAAATTGAGACGATTTTGAAATGTTAGAGACTTAAATAGGACGAAAACGTTAGGGACAAAAACGATATACAAAAATAAATTTTAATTTAATTTTATCTTTCAATAATATTAATTTTTTACTGTACATAGTATTCAATTATTTTATAATTACATCTAAATAAATTACATTTAATCACATTACTTTCATTTTAAATAATTTTTTTTATAATTTTAAAGAATTTTGATACATTAGAGACAAAAGGTATAATTTATATTTTATTATATATATATATATATATATATATTATTTTTTTCGTTTCTGTAAGTTTATATACTAGTCATTCTACAAACATTTTATGATAACTAAAAATTTTTAAGAGTAAAATTATAAAAAAAAATTAATTTATTTAAAATGAAAGTAATATGATTAAGTATAATTTATTTAGATGTGATTAAAAAATAATTGAATACTATGTATAGTAAAAAATTGATATTATTAAAGGATAAAATTAAAATTTATTTCTATCTATCATTTTTGTCCCCAACGTTTTCGTCATATTTAAGTTCCTAACGTTTCAAAATTGTCTCAATTTTGTCCCGCCGTCAATTCTGTTAACGGATCCCTAACGGCAGGACAACATTGAGTCAGTTTTAAAACGTTAGGGACTTAAATAGAACAATTGAAACGTTAGGGACAACTTTGAAACTTATCCCAAACGTTGGGGACAAAAACAATACTTTACTCTAAATTTAAAATCTATACACTTACCAACATTCTGACTCAACGAGTTCAAGCTTAGTTCTGTGAAGGGTTGTACTTGAGTCACTACATTTCCTTCGGCCAGTTATGATATCCTCATCTTACATTTTTCATCTATAGCACTCCTGTGTTTACTCCTAGCAATAGATCGAGATGGACTTTAATGAACCCATTTGATTACATATAGGTGGACACCGAATAAAGTCTTACTCTGCATACATTAAGGTTCTATTTAGATGCCTTGTAGAAAATAAAACAACTTAGATATATGATATGTTAATACCCATGGACATTGAATGTGTATACTATACCATGAGAAAGAACAATTGAAAAGTTGAAGTCTCCTTTCTATACCAGCTGGAGCTAGTTAATTTAATAGATTTTTTTGTAAACTTGATTAATCTACTTCACTATATGTTTGAAGAGGTGTTCTGGTAACACATGAGTAAACCTCACCTTTTTATCCCCGCCAAAAAAATAACTAATAAATGAAATCTACTTTTAATACATGATTGAAACTTACATAACATTATTCGCAGCACTGGGTCGATGCAACCAATAAGCCATGTGTCAGCTGAAGCAAGAATGAATGAATACATATATGTATTAAAGGTGATACGATTAGAATAAGTGGTCTTATGTAGGATGCATCCCAATTCTCGGTATCTATATTGTCCTTTCTCACCATTGAACTTGGGTTTGTTTACTACTTATGTGTTGAAATCACATGATGCTGGTCACATGAACAGATTTAGTTAAAAGAGTGTGGGGGTAATTGCCCTCATTGGATTTTAAATTATTTTCTAATAATATATAATAATAAAAATTATTTGCCTTCATTATATAATTAATTTTGAGTCTATTATATTATTAAATAAATTTGTTAGATTTAACTTAATAAATGTATAAAATTACTACAAATTGATTTGATTTTAAAAAGATTATTGTATTAAAATTGTTTTAAAAGAAATATTAGAGAATTATAATATTTTTTTATTACTATTAGTAAATATGATATACTAATATTTTACTATTATATTATTAAAATTTATAGTTTAGAATTTAAAATTTAGGAAGTTGGTCAAAAATAAAAAACTTCATTAATGTTAACATTGTACTTATTTTAATAATAAATTTAAAAAAACTAATAAAACTATTAGAAACATATTGACGGTTTAATAAAAAAATGAATAGTCAAAATAAATATGTAACTCTAATATGAATTATCCCAAAAGTCTAAACCCAACCTACCGCCACATTTCTCTGCTCTTTGACGTTCTGTATTTTTTAAATTTTTTTCTATTGTTGTGTGTTTTGTTGAATAATTATATTATTGTGTATTTTTTATTGTTTGGTTCATGTTTATTTTTAATTAAAGTTTATTAATATTTTTTTAAAAAAAAGTTTGCTGTGTATCGTTGTTGTGCTTTTAGTTTTTTTAGAATTGTGTATTTTTTTTATAACGATCTTTTATGTATTAATTAATTGTTTAGGTTTATGATTTTTTTAATAATAACAAAACATTTAAAAATAATTTTTTTTTGCGTGTTAGCATTGCTCTTATTTGCATTTTAAATTAAAAATAACTAATAAAAATATTAAAAGTATATTGACTATTTGTTAAACAAATAAAATTCAAAATGAATAAATAATAATTCTAATCTTACTTACCCAAAAAGTCCAAACTCAACCCTCTCGTGGTGCTGCTACCTTTCTCTATTCGTTTATCTTTTTTTTTTGTAATTTGTATAGTAATTATATTATCATAAATGTACTTGTTGACTGCTTATGTGTTGAAATCACATAGTGCTGGCCGCATGAATAAATTTAGTTGAAAGAGTATGGAATAAGTGCTTCTACTAAATTTTATAAATGATTTTTTAATAGTATATAGTAATAAAATTTATTTGTCTTTATTATATAATTAAATTTTACTCTATTATGGTATTGAATAAATTTATTAGATTTAATTTAAAAAATGTATAAAATTATTGTGTTAAATTGATTTGAAGTTAAATAAAAATATTGTATTAAATTTGTTTTAAAAGAAATATTATAGAACTAATTTTTTTTCAATAAGTCAATATTTTAGACAAAAATTCAATTTTTATATTATTAGAATTTATGGTTTAGAATTTAAAATTTAATATTTAGAATTAACGATGTTGGCAAAAAATAATTAATTTCGTTAGTGTCAGCATTGAACTTGTTTTAATATTAAATTAAAATAACTAACAAAACTACTGTTAGAAACTTATTGACTATTTAATAAAAAAAATGAATAGTCAAAATAAATGAGTAAGTCTCATATTAATTAGGGGTGTGCATGGGTCGGGTGAAACCGGGTTTGATGTGATCCAGACCCAACCCGAAATATATACCGGACCTATTTGTTAGACTTGAACCTGACCCTAAATCCGATGAAACCTATACATTTTCGGGCCACGATTATACTGGATAAAAACTGGGTGAAAACCGGGCCGTTAACATTATATTACATTGATACCTTCTTGTAAGTTAGCATGTAAAAATATCCAAATTTCTAAGACTCCAATAATTATTTGACATGGTAAAATTCACTTAGAAAAATATAATAAGAACCAACTCTTCTCTAAAATTAAAGTATAACTATAATCAATACTAATATTGCCTAATAACACCAAATATTTAAATCAATACAAATAACACAAGATTATGCATTAGTCTAAAGTCTTATGCATTTTAAACATAAAATATTAACTTATAGTCTTATATATAATGACTAATAACATAAAATATTAAGGTTTACAACACTTAAATTTCACATAATAATAGCTATCATCCATCACTAATAACACAAAATATTAATTATGTATGATGACCGAGTCACCGGGTCGATTTCGGGTGACCCGAGCTATGGCCCGGACCCGACCCAAAATAATGACCGGGTCTATTTTTGAGACCCATACCCAGCCCTAGACCCGATGAAATCACACCAAATTAACTCCTAAAGTGTTCGGGACCGAACCGGATCTTCGGGCCGGGCCGGACCATGCACACCCCTAATATTAATTACCCCAGAAACAAAAGTTATTTATACTCCAACCATAACTTTTCCTTTTCATCCAAGGTGAGACTTTATACCTTTCAGGCTTTCAGAACTTATATATAGTGCACAATCATAATAATATTGCAGTAAAATCTAATGGGATTCTCCTATAAAGGCGCAGAAAATATTTTTTTAATATTTTTTAATAATTAAAATTTAATATATATAATCACTTAAATTATGTTATTTTTATTAAAATTAGGTCAAACAAATTAATTTGACTGAAAAATAGTAAATCAAATTTTGAATTTGTCTAAATTAATATTATTTTTTATAAAAAATGACTATAATACCCCTATTATATAAAATGACTAAAATACTCTTATTATATATATTAATTTTGAGAATTCTAAATTCTATTCCTTTTTTTTCTCTATCATTATAGGGTTAGAATTTAAAATTTTCAAAATTAATATATATATATATATATATATATATATATATATATATATATATATATATTAGTTGTGTTTTATAATAGGAATATTGTAGTAATTTTTTATAAAAAATATTAATTTATATCGGTTTAAAAATTTAATTTATTAATTTTTTTTGTTAAACTGATTTGTCGAGTCTAATTTTAATAAAAATATTACAATTTAATTGATTATATGTATTAAATTTTAATTTTTAAAAAATATTTTTAATAAAAAAACGTTTTTGACATCTTTCTCTAAGTGGTTCCCAAATCTAATAAAAGTCTCAATCCCAATTCAATAATCTTAGGAGTGGAAGCTTAGGAGGCCAGTTTGTAAGTAGTGTTATGAAGACAAAATAATTGAAGTGAAGGAATTTGAAAATAATAAAAAATTAAGAAAAGAAAGAAGATAGAGGAAGTTGGTTAGTTTGTTAAGCTTGGCGGGAAAGTTGGTTGGAGATATTTTATGATTGGTTATTGATGAGAATGAAGTAGTTGTTAATGTTGCAAGTGTGAGGAATGTTGAAATTAGTCCCACATCAAAGAAAGGAAGGAAGAGTAAGGAGTTTATAAGATAAGAGACCCATTAATTTAACACTTTAAGGTTTTGAGTTGGATGTGGTATCATTTTATCTTATGTTCTCTCGCTTGATTTCTCCTCGAAGTCTCTACGGTTGGCCCAATAAGTGGTATCAGGTCTCGCTTGATTTCTCTTCGAAGTCTCCACGGTTGGCCCAATAAATGGTATCAGGTCTGATACTTTTAAGGAGTACTCAAGTGAACCCTCATATCAGGAATGAAGTAAGGTCTGATACTTTTAAGGAGTACTCAAGTGAACCCTCATATCAGGAATGAAGTAGTGGTAGTAGTGGAGTCAGAGTGTGTGTATTTTGCGTTCTCTTGAAATAATTCTGATTTGACAATGGCGAAGGAGAAGGAGGAGGAGATCAACAGGAGGATGACGGTAGCCACCATCAACATCTTCCACTACTCCTTCATCACCGTAACGTGTTTCCTGGTTAGTGAATTTTAATATTTTATATAGACTTTGCATTCAAGAATCAAGATCGGTACTACTCTAAACAAATCATCATGCATCTTTAATCACATTGCAACGTTTCAATTTAAGTTCCTACATTGTGATGATAATTGTGTTAATTATTTGGCTGATTTCAATTGGATCATGATTTGATGCAATGAATGCTGTATAAATTGATTGTGTTGGTGTAGGAAATGACAGAAATCATGATGCTCCAAGAACTGATAAAGTTGAGCCCATTCAAGATCGAACTCTGCCACCGATGGATGAACTGAAAGAAACTAAAATGATGCACCAGGGTAAGTTCTTCATATCAATTCACTTTCATTTAATATGGATTTAGTCTCATGCTTTATGTGCAATAACTAGAAAACAGTAGTACCAATTCCAACCACTTCATTCTTGGGTGGTTCAAGTTTAAGAAACAATTTGGATGTAATATTATTCCTTTTATGCTACTATTATTGCAGATATGCAATGAGTGGGAAATTGAATGATAAAAGTGCTCTACATAGTTTGGATGCTATCCTTCAGAAGCTTTTGGCAGAAAAGAAGCCTTTGAAGCCTTGTGTATGTTACTTGGGCCATCCCGTTAACACAATCCTTGCTATGTATCTAATACACCTAGAAACTAGAAGGGAACTTATTCTTCTTTTTTTTTTTTTTTTTTTTTTGTAATTTCATGAAGAAGAATGGATGAATGAAATTTGTAAACCTACTGGCAAAAAATTAATTGAACTGACATAATTTTTAACGATTAATTGATTTAAAATTAAAAAAATTCATCTTAAAATATATAGTTTATAATATATATATATATATATATATATATATATATATATTATTTTATCTTATCCAATTTAACTATGGTTAAAATTCGATTAAAAACTTTAAAACTTTTGCACCTTTAATTTCTGATTGAGTGATTGTATTGGTTTGATTTTGGGAACCTTCCACTCAAACAGGGTCAATTGTCGGATAACTATGATTACAACTTTTTTTTTAAATTTTTTATAAATGATTAGTATTTAAATTCCATTATCAGAATGTGCTCATTTAATTTAATTCGACCAGTAGCATAATCCTCAAACTTCTCTGCTATTAGCATTTAGCAGTGAAGAAATTGAAAATCAAGGTCCAATTGAAAAACCTAATCCCCATAACCAAAAAAGTGAAAAACCGAAAACCCTCTCCGTGATCGAAATCGAAAGTTCCGACAACAGCATGGCTTGTTCAATCAACTCTGCCACCACCACCATCGCCACCACCGCCGCCAGCACACTTGAACTCGAACACATTCCCTTGACACAACGTCTACGGTTCTTGCATTCCGGCAGTGGCTATTCCGACACACCAAGCTTGCTCATGTGAGCTTCATTTTAATATCTGACAGATTTTTTTCTTTTCTTTTCTGAATTCAAATTTGATATTTATGTTTTGGCAAAGGATAAAGTCCACTTTATAGTTTCTTCTGTGTGCTTTGGTTATGTACAGGCCCCCGGTTGATATTATTGTGAAAAAGGAACATGAGGATTCTGATTTACAGGTAAATCATTATCCTTTTTTTCTTTTGAGTGTTAACTGGTGTGTTTATTTTACCTAATATCCTTTAGTTAATGTGAGCAATTAGCTAAAGTCTGTGGTTGGTTGAGATTGACTATGATACTATGTTTATTTCTTGTCTTCATTGGATAGTGTTGGGCAAGCATTTGTATTATTTTGTTATGTTTGTTTTTTGTTTTTGTTTGTTGGGGGGGGGGGGGGGGGGATGTTTACCATTTCCTGAGCATGTTTTCTCAATTAATCATTTAATCGTGTTTAGGGTTAGTTGCCATTGTTGTTACTGGTGTATTTAATGTTTAGAAAGGGGTAGTTCTCAGTATGGAGCTGCCGTTTTCATTGGTTGCAACTAGCAGAAGACTCGAGCATGATCATGATCATGGCCTAGTTTTCAACAGGTAACATGTCGCAAGGTTCAAACTAATGTTAGGGAAGAGGAGAAAACTAGTATCAACACTAGCAGTTTGTCTCAGAATCCAATACATTGTGATGTTCCTACTGCTGCAAAGGTTGAAGATTCTGATATTGATGATGGTAGAAAAACATCTCTTCAATCAGATTTCCCTGCCCTGAAGGTAAAACAGGAGATTTCTGAAGACATTGTTGATGACCTAGATCATATGGTACTGAAAGAACGGTTAAGGTTGCTTCTGGCCAGGTACCTTATGTTAATGTTAATAGGTTTCTTTTGGATAGGGCTATTAAACATGCTTTTTGTGTGTTTACATTGAATTCCCATTCTTCTTTGGTAAGACATTGAGTAAAGGCTAAAGAGCATGAGGATAATCAGCCATAACTTTTCACTGTTATTTTATGTGTTTTGTAATGGGTGGAAGGGATTTGTAAGACTTGATGATCACTGGAATGTTAGGCATAATATTGTTCCGGACTTCCGGAACAAATATGTAAAAGGAGTTTTATGGACTATTTTAAATCAGCTTAGCTATTTTCACATGATATTTTGTGTTTCTTGGATGCTACATCTTGGAATTGAAGTGGGAGTTTCATTTCTGTTTCATGTATTTTGATTTCAGTTTTTTGTTTTTAAATAAAAAAACAATTTCAATCTTTGAACTTTGATAAACCAATTTGATAACCAGACAACCATGTTTATTGCATTCGTGGAGTACTATATTTTGAATATTTTGAATTCATGGAGTACTATATTTTATTTCTAGTTTCTTACCTAAGGTAAAAAAATGTTTCTATTCAACAAAGCTAGATGGAATTATCTTCTTTAAACAAGGTTAAATGATGTATTTATAATTGCAGGAAGCCTCCAGGATTGTCAACTCCAATTTCCGAGGTATGCACTTATTGTTTTTATTAGTTGAATAATATATTCATGACTAAAAGGGGTTGTATTCACTTTTTCTTCTTTGTTATTTAATAATAAGTTGTTCATTAGTTATTGGAAAAAGAAAATCATAAGTCATCTCATTTAGCTTTAATTTTTTATTAATAAATGAATTACTTAATTTTGGTGCATACTGTTAATGCTGATATACTATAAAAAATGGATACAACACCATTTTGCTATTGTGACCGCGCATTGAACGCTTATGTGCTAAGTGTTGTACAACACATTGACGCATGTATAAGCATGTACGCTGAGTTTAAAAACTATTTTTATGGGCACAGACAAAGTGGGACATGTCTTTGAAGTTTGAAAAGACTGTTTACAATGTGAAATAAATTAACAGCTAATGTTTTGGGCTTGTTTTAAACTTAGTCTTTAACCGTAAACAAAGATTTTGGTTTTATATACACACACGCGCGCACAGACACACACACTAGTTCGGGGATAATTAGCCACATTAGTAATATTGAATATTTGAATAGTGGCTTCTGACATAAATGTGTTAATCAAGTTGTTAATGTTTCTAAATCAGAAATGTCTTTAATAAAAGCTCTTTCCTGTAAGTGTGTCTTTAATTATGGATGGTGTGGCTCAATTCAAGTTGAACTGTGGGAAAGATGAGCTGCTGCTCTTGGATTAAAGGATCAGATTGGAATTGATTTGGGGGATTCGAGGAATAATGAAGGATCAAAACGCAGGAAATTGGGGTTGGAGCTATTAATAATGAATATTGTCTTATGTTTGTATTAAATTGCAAACTTGTTATTGAGCTAAATTAAGTACTTGTTTGTTCTATATTATTATTTTCTTTTTTTTCGAAAAAGAATAATTGTCTCATAGTCATGCTGTTTTGTTTGTTGGCTTGACATGCCTGCTATTTGCTTCATGTGAAGTTGCTCATAGTATTTTACTTGTATACTGTGTTTGTAACTTTACACTCATGGAAAAGTTACCTGGCTATTTCTCATGAGACAAGGTGAATATATTTTACCATAATTCATCACTTTATTGGTGTTGTAACTTATTTATGTTACAGGGTGGCAGTGGAGGTTTGTTGGAGAACATTAACAAACAATGTGTGGAAAAATTAAATGAAGAGATTCATTCTGCTGATGGTAAAGCAGAAATGGGTAGAGATCAGTGTAATGACATACCCGAAGCTAGTAAAATTTCGCTGCCTGAGTTGCCAGCTGCAGGCCTTCAAGAACATGATATATTAAAATCTGGAGCAATGGTGAAGCAACTTGATTCACATGAGGAACAAGGTGTTGCAGCTATAAAGAAAGATGGCTCCAGTAGTTCAACTTGTCGAATCTCTGTCAAGGTCAAGGATGAACCTTGGGACAGCAGCGAATTCCATAATGTCAACGAGGAAATTATGGGTAGCATCTCTACAGAACTCTCAAATGTAAAAAGTGAATGGGAGGTCCAGGATGTTAATACTGATGATCTAGTGGAACATATTAGCTTAATTGATAGATTAAATTTTCTCAAGTCTGGAGATGATTCTAGTTTAAATAGTTCCAAGAGCTACTCGTTTTTCAAGAAGTCTGGGTTTTCTTCCTTTACATATAGCTCTAATGCCTCAGAATCTCCAGATACTATAAGCATCAAGCGACTGCGGAAAAGGAAAAGAACAGCAACGTACTGTATACTTGTGTTATTTCTTGTGTAATATCATCTTTACTTACATAGTTCCAATATTTTATTTATTCAACATGCCAAATTATTTTGCAGTGATTCAGTTCAAACGGCACTCGAGGAGGATGCTCCCGGGCTACTGCAGGTGCTATACTTTGTTTTCTATATAGTTACTCTAATTTTGATATTGGTGTGAATGTTCATGAATATGATATTTGGGCAGGTGTTACTCAACAAAGGTGTATTAGTAGATGAAATTAAGCTTTATGGAGAGACTGAGAATGATGAAGATCTGGATGAGTCATCATGTGAAGATGGCTTTTCAGAGCTTGAGGCTGTGATTTCGAAGGTAAAGAACATAGCATACTTGCAATGCCATAACCTTGGCTTTCATGTCATTTCTTAATTTCATATAAATATATGTTTGCCAGCAAGAAATATGATATATATGTTTAAAGTAAGCAAATGCTGACTTTCTTTCTTTTCTCTTCATTTAGTTTTTATTTTTGAACACGTTGATGTGAGGTTTTTTCTTCAACTTGAAATTCTCTAAAAAAATGCATCATCTTTTGTATTAGGATGTGTTTGGTTTGGCTTTTGAAAAAAAAAATTTCATTTTTTTTTACCTTTCTATAAAAGATCTTTTTTTTAATTAGTAATTTTTTTTAAATAGAAAATATAAAAATACTTTTACTAATAGATCATTCATTACAGAATTTTCCTAAAAGTTTGCTTTTTCAAAAAACATGGTGCTAGCTTAAAATAAAGGATTTTTTTTGTTTTTCTTTTAAGTAATTGTTTTCCTCTAAAAAAGCCAACCCAAAAATGCACACTTAATCTTTTTTTATGGCGTCCAAAAGTTTCTTCCTTCTACTAAGAAGGGAATTGCTTTGCTTAGCCAGAACCTTTTTCTTCACACTATGATGCATCAAATACTGGCATTGGAAAATTATATACCGTTATTTTATGCCTCAAACAACATAGAATATGAAAATGCTTTGTTTTCCATTCCTAGCTGCCCTGTGATTTTGATGGAAGCATTTTAGTGATTAATCTGGTGACAGCTATGTTTATGATGAACGAGAGGGGTGACACTTGAATGTTAATTCACCCTGGACTTAAGATCTACTACTATGATTATTCAGAATATTAGCATGCAATTAGATGCACACCTTCGTTAAACAGAAGCTTAAACTTTTATAAGGCATTCACCTGTATGCGGTAAATGAAGCTAAAGCATGAATATTTAACGCTGACTTTATTTTTAAGGGGAAATAAGAGAAACTGGTTCATCCTTTGTGCTTGTCTTTTCAGAAAGAACAGGACTCAAATAAGTAGTTCTATAGATAAATTAGTCATTTCCCCCATTTTGTGTTTTTGATACCTGACTTTCATGACGATCAGTTCTTCCGCGGAGGTGTTTTCTTATGGGTTACAACTTACAACAAAATGATCAGGATATTATTTTTGGATGAGACTAGCTGTACACTTCACACGCAATTTTATTATCTTTGTATTGATATTGAAATCATTTTTGTATCTGGTTTTGCTCATATATTTTTACCTTTTGAGTCAGATTTTCTTTCAGCGCCAGTCTTATATAAAGTTCCCTATTGTTCGCGCTGCAAAGACTTCAAGAGCAAATTATTGTTTAGCTTGTCTAATCTCGCTTGTGGAGCAGGTAATTTATTTATTATTTATTATTATTACCAAATTCAGTGTCCATATTCCATACCAGTGTTTTCATGCTACACTTAATGTTAACTTTATTTTTCTGCAGTCAAGATACCTGCAATTTCGAAATTGGCCTGTCGAGTGGGGTTGGTGCCGAGACCTTCAATCGTTTATTTTTGTATTTGAGAAACATAACAGGTAGTTGGTGTATATTTGAGTCCATGTTTTCCGTTTATTTTTTTCCTTCACCATTATATTTCCCGACTTTGAGATTTAAACAAAATTCGATGCAGGATAGTGCTGGAACGCCCTGAATATGGTTATGCGACCTACTTCTTCGAGTTGATACGCTCCTTACCTGTTGAATGGCAGATCAAGCGATTGGTGATTGCTATGAAACTGTCAAATTGTAGCCGAATTTCCCTTATTGAGGACAAAGAATTAGTGGTAATGACTCGATGCCACCTAATGTAACCATTCTGCAGAAGTTTTTTAACCTAACTGTTAGTATCGATTGACTTTGTTTTATGTATTTGCAAAGGGGTTATTGGTGAAATGTACCCTCTTGAATACTCCATTTTGCTATACGCTCGAAATCGCCGATATGTGGTGGCTGAAAATTGATTGTGCTGAGCTATGTTTGGCTGAAAATTGTTACCTCCTTAGTAATCATTGTTCATTAGTGTTGAATAGAACAATTTTTCTACCATGAATTTCTATTTTCTTTCACTCATTATTGCTCTATTCAATGCTGTGTCTGGAACATAGGTTGGTGAACATTTGAGTGAAGGTGAGGCCAAGGTGTTGATGGAATATGGTTGGACCCCAAATACTGGCTTGGGAACAATGCTTAACTACCGTGACAGAGTTGTGCATGATAGGAAGAACGAGAAGGAGAGTTCCGAGTGGCGGTCAAAAATAGGTAAGTTGCTGATGAATGGCTTCAACGGCGGGAATATAGTGACGGAAAACGTCCCCAAGAAAGTCGAAGAGTTTATTCGCGCTCGAAGCCCTGACGTAAAGCTTGAAGAATCTGACATCTGATTAGAGGTTAACTTGTGCATATAGTTTTGTATCATATTAGAGACTGAGACCTTGTTAATGATTCTGACTTAGCAGTTTATTGTGAAAACTCGAGCATTGTTTCTTCAAAAATACTATTTGTACATCAAAATTAGCCACTAAAATTAATTAGTATGTATTTCTGTATAAATACAGATGTTGATTAATTCGTTTTCAATATGTATTTTGTATTCAATATATTTTTATACTAGTTTCTGATTTTGGGATACACATAAGATTTTTTTTATTATTACTGCATGTATAGTGTGAGTTAGGGACCTTGCTAATGAATTGGAGAAAATTGGATGAAGAATGGTTTCTTTTTTTTTTTTGGTATTGGGATGGGGCCAAAGCCCAAGAATTACAAAGCAGCGACTACAGTAACAGTTCGGGGAAAAGATATCCCTCTACAATCATTAGTAAGAATTGGTCTTAATTTAGTCGGAGGCTGATCTATGAAAAGAAAGCCAGGATTAATATTAAAACTCTTTTTGACAAGCCAATCCGCTCCTTGGTTTGCTTCTCGATAGATATGCTTGATTTGAAATTTGAATACACCAATTCCTTTTGAGATAATCACCAATTCTTCTGATTAAAGGTACCGGGTGTTGTGTTGAATCCTTTGCCTTGTTGATCATATCCACTACTACCTTGGAGTCTGACTCCACTACCAAAAATTTTAAACCCAACTCCCATGCAATTTTAACACCATGGAATATTCCCCATTGCTCGGCTTGAATTGAGGTGCATGTTCCTATGTTCACAGCTCACAGCTCCGTCTGAGACTCTGAGTTGAGCTTTGACCATCCCTCTGGTGGCTTTAACCAGCCAATATGTATCTCCTCCCGCGTTCGCTGATTCTTCAAGGGTTTGGTTCTCTCAAAGGTTTCTTCTATGTTCTTGACGTATTTCTGAATAAGATGGTCAGCATTTTGAGGTCTGCAGAAAGGAAGCGTGAAGATTTCTTTGTTCCTCCACTGCCATATCCACCAACAAGTTACAAAAAATTGCGTCATCTAATCGCTCTTGGTCTTTCCCAGTTCCGCAGTCAGATTCCACCGAATCCAAGAATCGAAGGGAGCTCTAAAGAAGAGGTAGTGGGAGGGATGAATAAGCTTTGTCCAAACTCTTGATGTCCATGGACAGTCTCTGAGAACATGTAGCACAGATTCTTTCACACCATCACATTTATGGCACGAAGGATTTGTTTGGAACATTCTTGCTCTTCTCTTTGCTGTGAGTATTTTCTTATGAACCACCATCCAAAAAAAAACTTTTATTCTGTGAGGTCCTTTCCACCTCTATATCAGGGTCCAAACTTGGTTTTGCTCTTCCTCATGCTGAGTTAGTGCGCTATAGGTGCTAGATACTGAGAATTCTCCGTCATTCGTGAGCTCCCAAGTTAACATGTCCTGTCCCATAGAGTCCATTGCTGGCGGCATTGCTCTGATGGTACTTAAGATGTCTTCAGTAAGAAAATTCTGCAAATAAGTTACATTCCATTCCGCTGCTGCAGTGATGGCATCACGCACTGTTAGACTGAGATCCACCTGCATTGGATTAAAGGGGGGGCTCCCTTTATCCATTTATCAGTCCAAAGCTTAGTTGTTCTTCCATCCCAATAGAGATGTAAGTATTTTGGATCAAGCAATTCCAAACTTTGGCCAAGCTTCTCCATAGTGTTGAATCTGATGAGCATATTTGAAGTTCATGGAGTAAATTTTTTCCTCTCTCAGTACTTACTTCTTAGGACCTCAGACCATAAAACCTTCTCATTCTTTAGTAGACGCCATAACAGTTTAACAAGAAAAGCTTCATTCATTGCCTCAAGCCTCATTCTTCCATTTATTTTTGGTTTGCATAGAACCTCCCAGTTAACATTGTGTATTCTTCTCTTGTTAGTCTCTTCCCCCCATATAAATCTTCTCTGCATTTTTTCAATTTCCAAACAAACTCCCTTTGGTATGGAGGTGTACATCATATCAAAGTTGATTGAAGGACTTATGGCAGACTGCACTAAAGTAATTCTACCTCCCAACGAAAGACACTTTGCTTTCCACCCTTTCAACTTTCCAGCCACTCTATCAATAATCTTTTTAAATTTATTCTTTCCTTTTCTCTTATTATTAAATATGGCACCCAAGTACCTTCCTAGACTTTCCACGTCAGAAAAGCCACTCAATCTAACAATCTCTTGTCTGGTCCGTACATCAACATTCTTAGAGAAATAAATTGAAGTTTTCATTGGATTTACCTTAAAGCTCGAAGCCTTTTTAAATTCCTCTAAACTCTCCATAGCAATTCTCATCTGTTCTGGGGATGCTTCCATGAATAAAACCAGATCGTCAGCAAACAAGAGATGCGAGATATGAGGACCCTGTCGTCCTGCCTTCATAGGTATCCAGTCTCCTATATTAACTTTTTCTTCGATAAGTTGGGACAGCTTGTCCATAGTTATGACAAAAAGGTAAGGGGATATAGGGTCTCATTGCCTTATGTCACGAGTAGGGAGGAAAGCATCCGTCTTGCACCCATTCCACAAAATTCGATAGGAGGCGGTAGTGACACAAGCCATAATAATTTCTAGCATATGTCGCGGCAACCCAAACTCGCTCAAAACTTTGTTTATGAACTTCCAACTAATGCGATCGTAAGCTTTCTCAAAATCGATTTTTATGGCCATAAACTTCTTTCTCCCTTTCATTCTTTTCATATTGTGCACCATTTCCTTGGCAATAATAATGTTGCCCTGGATAGAACACCCTTGTATAAAGCTGGACTGGTTTGGGGCTATGCGATTTGGCAAGGGGGGTTTTATTCTTGTTCATACCCTGGCCCAATAATAAAGGTCCAGGATCCAAGCAAAGAGGCCCAACCCCAAAGGGTTGGCCCTCACCCAGTACCAGCCTTCATCCCAGAAGTCGGTACTGAGCACGACCTGCTCCAAAGAAGTCGGATACGAGGGTCAGCTAGCAGATAACACTCATTCGAATAAGTAACTGCCCCTAGAAACTCTCTAACCACTTCATAGAGCCATATCTTAACCTCCCTAAGATATGGGAACGGTTATCCACCTAAAAAGGTAGCACTACTTCAGCGGTGGTTATTGGTTCACCACTATAAATACACTGACACCATTCAGGTATCTCTAAGTTCCAATACTCTCTAACCTGCTCACACTCTTGCTAACTTAGGCATCGGAGTGTCTTTGCAGGTACCACCCCCCATTCTTTCTCACATACAAGTCGGACGGAGGAACACCGAGTACCAGATCCACTCGAAAGCCACCTCCTTCATACGTTTGGGCCAACCAACGCCATCCAGCCCATTAATCTCCGGTTACCCACCGTAACATTGGCGCCGTTGCCGGGGACCCGAGAGAGCAACCAGTGATGGCGGATAGATCCCCCGAAGAGGGTCATGTGGAGACAGATTCTGAACAAGAGAATCTGAACACTGGAAACAATGAGGCAGACCAGACCCTTCACCAGGAAGCCAATGATCAACACAGGGAAGGCACCTCCGGAATCAAAAACCCGAAGGTGAATTCCTCGGAAGGGCGCGAATCAGAAAAAGAAGGACCATCCCACGCAATTGAGCTCATGGGATTAGTCCACAGTCGCCTCGAGCAGCTAGAACAGGAACGGGAACGACAAAAGGAAACCGAAAAGAACCTAAAAGAGGAGATGGAGCGACGAAAAGAGTTAGAAAGAAAACTCTTAAAGTTAGAATCCTCCCTCAAAGGTCAGAACTCCCACGACGGTAGAGAAGATTCGCCCTTAGGGGAGAAAGATCCTTTTAGCGAGGACATAATGAGGGCAAAAGTTCCGAGAAACTTTAGAAGCCCCGATATGGACCTCTACGACGGAACCACTGATCCAAAGCATCATCTGAGCAACTTTAAAAGTCGGATGTATCTGGCTGACGCTTCTGACGCTACGCGATGCAAAGCTTTTCCGACAACCTTGTCAAAAGCAGCGATGAAGTGGTTCGACAGCCTCCCTCCGAGGTCGATTACCAGTTTTGAAGACCTCTCAAGAAAGTTCTTGATGAGGTTCTCCATCCAGAAAGACAAAGTAAAACATGCACCAAGTCTCCTGGGAATAAAATAGGAGGTCGGGGAGTCCTTACGGGCCTATATGGAAAGGTTCAACAAAGCATGTTTGGAGATTCAAGACCTGCCCACCGAAGCAGTCATCATGGGGCTAGTCAATGGTCTTAGAGAAGGTCCCTTCTCACAGTCCATATCAAAAAGACACCCCGCCTCTTTAAGTGATGTACAGGAAAGAGCTGAAAAGTACATCAATATGGAAGAAAATGCTAGGCTAAGAGACCCGAGTTGGAGACCCGGTCACCCTCCCTCAACGAAAGAGAGGGAGAGGGAAGCTAAGAAGAAGGAAGAACTCGGCCTCGATAGGCCAAGAAAATATCACTCTTATACTCCACTGAAAGTTCCTGTAGTGGATGTATACAGAGAAATTTGCAATACCGAAAGGCTGCCTCCTCCCAGGCCCATTAAAAATAAAAGAGGGGGAGCCGCGGTGATTACTGTGAGTACCATAAGATGTATGGACACTCCACAAACGACTGTTACGACCTTAAAAATGTGATAGAAAATCTGGCCAGAGAAGGTCGGCTTGACAGATATCTCATAGAAAGGTCGGACAGTCAAGGAAAAAGAAAGCGAGATGATGTGGAGAGAAGAGATCCACCACCACAAACTCCGGAGAGGCATATCCATATGATCTCAGGAGGGTTTGCGAGAGGGGACTCACAAAATCTTCTCGCAAAAGACATCTCAAGAGAGTTTATCAGGTCGGAGAGGGGTCATCCGACCTTCCAACCATTTCATTCACAAAGGAAGATGGGCGAGGAATAATCCCTGGGCACGACGACCCAGTGGTAATTACCATGATCCTGGCAAATGCCCATCTCCACAGAACACTAGTAGACCAAGGAAGCTCAGCGGACATCCTCTTTAAGCCCGCTTTCGACAAACTAGGGTTAGACGAGAAAGAGTTAAGAGCCTACCCCGACACCTTGTACGGATTAGGCGACACGCCAATAAAGCCACTAGGATTTTTGCCCCTCCATACCACCTTTGGAAAGGGGGAAAAATCAAAAACTCTGAGTATAGACTTCATAGTCATCGACGTGGGGTCGGCTTATAATGCTTTAATCGACAGAGCTACCCTTAATCGACTCGGAGCGGTGGTGTCGACACCTCACCTCTGCATGAAATTCCCGACCTCAGCGGGAATAGCAACGGTGAGGGGAGATCAGAAGTTGGCAAGGAAATGCTACAATGAAAGCCTAAACCTGAGAGGAAAAGGCAAAGAAGTTCACACAATAGAACTCGATGGAGCAAGGATTAAAGAAGAACTGCGACCACGACCCGGAGGAAAAACCGAGGAGATTCAGGTCGGAGAAGAGGAAGGAAAAAACACTCACATAGGAACTAACCTGGGGGAAACCCTAAGACAAGAGTTGACTAAGCTCCTAAGAGATAATTCCGATCTCTTTGCCTGGAAGGCCTCCGACATGCCTGGGATAGATCCCGAGCTCATGTCCCACAAGCTCTTGGTCTACTCGGGATCCCGACCTGTACAACAAAGAAGACGCAAACTCGGCCCAGAGCGAGCTCTAATAGTAGAGGAGAAAGTACAAGCGCTCTTAGAAGCCGGTTTCATCAGAGAAGTCGAATATCCAACATGGCTAGCCAATGTGGTGCTAGTCAAAAAACAAAATGGTAAATGGAGAATGTGCGTCGACTATACCGACTTAAATAAGGCATGTCCCAAGGACCCTTATCCACTACCAAGCATTAACACCCTAGTAGACTCTAGCTCGGGGTATCAATACTTGTCGTTCATGGACGCCTACTCGGGGTATAACCAAATCCCGATGTATGAACCAGACCAGGAAAAGACATCATTCATCACACCCAGAGCCAACTTTTGCTACGTGGTCATGCCATTTGGATTAAAAAATGCAGGGGCCACATATCAAAGGCTGATGAATAAGGTGTTTGCCCCTCACCTAGGGAGCTTAATGGAAGTGTACGTCGACGACATGTTGGTAAAGACCAAGAAAGAAGCCGACCTCTTGTCTGACCTTTCACGAGTCTTTGACACCATAAGGTTGCACGGGATGAGACTAAATCCTGCAAAGTGCGCCTTCGCGGTGGAGGCAGGAAAATTTCTAGGATTCATGCTAACACAAAGAGGGATCAAAGCCAATCCCGACAAGTGTAGAGCTATCCTGGAAATGAAAAGCCCGACTTGTTTGAGAGAGGTCCAACAGCTGAATGGCCGGCTAGCAGCTCTCTCCAGATTTTTGGCAGGATCAGCACTAAGATCCCTTCCGCTGTTCTCCCTATTGAGAAAGGGACACCAGTTTGAATGGACTCCCGAGTGCGAGGAAGCGTTCCAGGAGTTCAAAAAGTTTCTGAGCCAACCTCCTATTTTGACCCGACCTGTAGCCGGAAAAGACCTCGTCCTATACCTATCCGTGGCAGACAAGGCTGTCTCAGCAGCCTTGATAAGAGAAGACGAGGATGGTCAACACCCCATCTATTTCATCAGTAAAGTTCTACAGGGCCCTGAACTAAGGTATCATAAATTAGAGAAATTTGCCTATTCCTTAGTGGTAGCCTCTCGAAGGCTACGGCCTTACTTTCAAGCTCACACAATAAGAGTCCGCACGAACCAACCCATGAAGCAAATCCTCCAAAAGACGGATGTTGCAGGAAGAATGGTTCAATGGGCAATAGAGCTCTCCGAGTTCGACTTGAAGTATGAAACTCGGACGGCTATTAAAGCCCAGTGCCTCGCCGACTTCATCGCAGAATATGCAGGAGATCAAGGGGATAAACCAACTACATGGGAACTCTATGTAGATGGATCCTCCAACAAAACAGGAAGCAGTGCAGGCATAATATTGGTAGATGAAAGGGGAACCCAGATAGAGGTTTCCCTCAAGTTTGAATTCCCAGCTTCAAATAATCAGGCAGAGTATGAAGCCTTGATCGCAGGATTGAAGCTGGCAGAAGAAGTCGGTGCTACGAAGGTGATGGTATACAGCGACTCCCAAGTGGTGACCTCCCAAATAAGTGGGGAGTATCAGGCAAAGGACCCAAATATGAAGAGGTACTTGGAAAAAGCTTTGGAGCTCCTGGGGCGCTTTGCAGAAACCGAGGTGAAACACATAACTCGGGATCTAAACAGCAGAGCAGACGCCCTATCCAAGTTAGCAAGTACCAAGCCAGGAGGAAATAACAGAAGCCTGATTCAAGAGACTCTCCAGGAACCTTCAGTGGTAAAAATGGAAGACAAACTAGAAGTCTTTGAAGTGGTCGGATTAAACCTCGGATGGATGAACCCCTTAGTCGAATACCTGAAATTCGACATCCTCCCTAAGGAGGAAAAGGAGGCCCAGAAAATCCGAAGGGAAGCACAACACTATACCTTGGTGAAAAATGTTCTCTATAGAAGGGGGATATCAACACCATTGTTAAAGTGTGTGCCGACCTCAAGAGCCACCGAGGTATTGGAGGAGGTACATAGTGGAATCTGCGGGAATCATCTCGGAGCCAGGTCATTGGCCAGGAAAGTGATCCGAGCTGGATTCTACTGGCCAACCTTACAGAAAGATGCCACAGAATTTGTGAAAAAGTGCCAACCATGTCAGATGCATGCAAATTTCCACGTGGCTCCCCCAGAAGAGCTCATTAGTATCACTTCTCCATGGCCCTTTGCAAAATGGGGGATGGATTTGTTAGGTCCTTTTCCTCAGGCGCCAGGACAAGTCAGGTACCTAATCGTGGGAATAGATTATTTCACAAAGTGGATAGAAGCAGAACCGCTAGCCACCATCACTGCACAAAGAAGTCGGAGATTCCTCTACAAAAATATCATTACAAGGTATGGGATACCTTATTCCATCACTACAGATAATGGGACCCAGTTCACTGACTCCACCTTTAGAAGCCTGGTAGCCAGTATGAAAATCAAACACCAGTTCACCTCGGTGGAACACCCGCAAGCCAATGGGCAAGCCGAGGCAGCCAACAAAGTCATATTGGCAGGGCTGAAGAAAAGATTGCAAGACGCAAAGGGAGCCTGGGCTGAAGAGCTCCCACAAGTGCTATGGGCTTACAGAACAACCCCTCAATCCGCCACTGGAGAAACACCCTTCCGACTAGTTTATGGCGTAGAAGCCATGATCCCAATAGAGGTCAATGAGCAAAGCCCAAGAGTGATTTTCCACGACGAGATCGGGAATATACAGGGGCACAAAGAGGAGCTCGACTTGCTCCCCGAAATCTGAGAAGAAGCCCAGATAAGAGAAGCAGCGTTGAAGCAAAGGATGACCGCGAGATACAACAAAAAAGTCATTCGAAGGAGTTTCACCCCAGATGACTTGGTCTTAATCAGAAACGACATTGGAGTCAACAAATCTGGGGAAGGAAAGCTCGCTGCTAATTGGAAAGGACCATACAAGATCAATGAGGTCTTAGGAAAAGGCTATTATAAGGTGACCGACTTAGGCGGCACCGAGTTACCAAGGTCATGGCATGCTTGTAATATGAAAAGGTACTACAGTTAAAAGCGAACTCTACTCCCTGATGTACTCTTTTCCCAGCTTCATGATTTTTTTTCCCAGAATCAAAGGGTTTTTTCTGGAGAAGGGTTTTTAACGAGGCATCATAGTAGGGGCTAAGGGAAATAGATTATCAAAAACCCTTAGTAGCAATGAGGTACCTCCTCCTTTAATAAAGATCTTTTTTATCTCTTATAAATTTCCTTTTTTTTCCTCTTTTCTTTCTACGAAACGCGCCGACTTAAGCTCGACAAAACGTAAAAATCCCATGAACCGACCTAGATGGTCATCAGGATAAAACGACGAGGTACAAGTCGGTGTAAAGAGGCTATAGAAGTTGATCATGATAAACTCGGAAACATCCCGACTCATAAGTCGGAATGGGAAACCGAGTAAAACGAAAATGAATCACGAAAGTAGCCTAAGTCATAAAAGCTCAATGAAACGAAATTGAGTACTAGGAATAACAAAAGAGAGATAGGGAAAAACCCACGAAAAGATTAAAAGGCTGTCCTAAAGATCCTTAGAACAAAAAGGTTCAGAAAGGCAGACAAGCCAAAGAAAAGGTTTTTCCAAAAAGATCAAGGAGAATTCAAAAAAATCGCAAAAGCATGCACGCATAAGGTAACTTAAACCCTTATCCAAAAAAGGGTACTTATTTTTTAACTTAAACCCTTATTAAAAAAGGGTATTATAAAGTGTTTTGTTTACGGCCTTAAAAGGCCAAAAAATCGTTCACGCACTACCAAAATTAAATAAAGAGTTTAAAAAAGAGGGGACCCACAGGCCGGGCCCCTATATAGCCAACAAAATTATTTTTTAGGAAGGAGAGTAGACGGATCACCATCACCAGGACCAGGAAGAGAGGCATCCATAGGAGATGAAGAGGAAGTCGGAGGAACTGTGGAGGAACTCGGGGCGTCCTTAGGGCGAGGAGGAGACTCTATAATCCTTTGCCCCCGAGTCTTCAAATCTGACTCGGAAATAATCTCGGGGACAGGGGGATCCACAATGGCACCATCGATGACAACCTTATCAGGATCTAAAGAAGAGAGGTCCAAGTCAGGAGCAATGACTCCGACCTGCTCCTTAAAGATCCTCCAAGCCTCCTCAGCGCCATCAGCAATAGAGTCCTCCAACTCGGCGTATGCCTTCCGAGAATTCAGCAGATCATTTTTTACAGACACAAGATCATTAAACAAACTTTGATAGCTATCATGTGCTGTCTTCCTCAAACCGACCTCCATGTTACATTGGGCTTGCAACTTCCTCTCCCTCTCACGGAGGTTATCTCTCTCCTCCCTCAGCTTGGCGACTTCCTCCTTCAACTTCCCCTCATGCTCCTGATATATGAGAAGCCTTCCTTCCAGCTCTTCGACCCTCAAGGTCATCCCTAAAGAGCTGAGAGGGGCCTTCTCGAAAATATCCAAGAGTTTGCCACAAACCCCCGCCGCCTTCAGGCTCTCCTCAACCAGAGTGGTAAGGTGGCGCCGAACAGAAACATCATCCATGTTTATGCGAACGTTGGGATAGATGTTCTTTCGGACGAATGCAAGAGCATCCGCCTTTGCCTCACTAGAAGAGCCAGACTCTAAAGTCTTGCGCTTCTTATTATCTGGTTCAGAAGAAGGTCGAGCAGGGGGGTGGCTGAGAGAAAGTTGAAGAAGAAATTACAATGGGCTGAGAGGGAGTCCCAACATTCCGAGGAGGAGGAGGAGGAGAAATAACCGCCCTGGCGCCACCAGTCCTGGCGCGAGACCTTGCTTTAGCCTCCTGGACCCTTTGGTAAGATTCTTGAGCGTTTGCCTTTACCATCTCTGAAAAAAGCGACAAATGATAGATTAGACAAGTCGGATAAGACAAGTCGGAAATCCAGCAAACAAATAAAAGCTACCTAGCTGTGCCTGGACAAAGGTCGGAGACCCCTGGAGAAACTTTTTTGTGTCCAAGTATGGGGCCTTCCCCCACACTTCTCGGAGGAACCCCACAATGGCTGCTTCTACCTCATTTAGGTCATCCAGACCATATTTCTCGCAGGGGGAGGCCTCCAGCCAATATAAAGGAAATCGGAGAGAAGAATTATCATCCAGGAAAAAGGGGTGGTGACCCTCTACAGCTTGCACTTTGAAAAAGTAGTTCTTGAAGTCGTGAAAGGATTCGTCAAAAAGGGTGAAGATTCTCCGACCTTGTATGGCTCGGAACGACATCCACTGTTGTTTATTGTTTAGCCCACTGAAGGGTTTTGTCATATGAAAAAGATGGAAAAAAATCTTTAAAGAAGTCGGAAACTCTAAAGCCTAGCTAATGAATTGATAAATTTTCAAAAAACCCCAAGAGTTGGGGTGAAGCTGGGTGGGAGCGACTCGACAGTGACGCAAAACAGATATCTCAAAATTTGAAAAAGGAAGAAAAACACCCAAACGGGTGATCATGCACTCATACATAAAGAAAAAATGAGGGGCCGCCTCATTGACTCTTCCAAAACAAACCCGGTCTTCAGGACCCGGGACTACCAATTCATATTTTGGTTCGTCATCCTCAGAAGTACAAATTCTGTGATGAGTTCGAAGGTTGGTAATGAACTCAGAATCGACTGAGGGCTCCTCCCCTAAGACCGTGACATCAACCCAGTGAGAGAGAGCATCTACAAAAGCCATTTCTTTTTATAAAAAAGGGGGTAACAAAACCTACAAGGGGAAAAGAAAAATCACCAACACGGTCTCTAAAGGGAGGAGGATGCGAAACTAAAATCTGCAAATCAAATTTATCTACAAGAGCATATTAAAGAACTAACCTTTATCCGGAAGTAAGGGTTGGAAGCAAAAGCCTTCGAAAACGCAAGAATGCAGCACGAACGAATGCAAGGGAAATTTGAAAGATCGTAGAAACGAAACAACGAAAGAGAGGGAAAGTATTTATAAGAACGTTAGGGGCATAATGGTAAAATTGGGGCAATCATTAATGAAGATGCACCGTTACCAAGGCCATTAAATCCCTACGCACACCCCTAACGGACACGACACTTGATTAGACGTAACTTTCAGAACCCAAAAGTCACGAAAAATCACGTCGGTTCTTAAACCATCACGTCGGTCCTCTTGCGAATCGGTTACGACCCCGAGTTGAATACTCGAACCCAAATCCTAAAAAGAAATTGGGCTCGAGTAGGAGCACTGTTCATACCCTGGCCCAATAATAAAGGTCCAGGATCCAAGCAAAGAGGCCCAACCCCAAAGGGTTGGCCCTCACCCAGTACCAGCCTTCATCCCCAGAAGTCGGTACTGAGCACGACCTGCTCCAAAGAAGTCGGATACGAGGGTCAGCTGGCAGATAACACTCATTCGAATAAGTAACTGCACCTAGAAACTCTCTAACCACTTCATAGAGCCATATCTTAACCTCCCTAAGATATGGGAACGGTTATCCACCTAAAAAGGTGGCACTACTTCAGCGGTGGTTATTGGTTCACCACTATAAATACACTGACACCATTCAGGTATCTCTAAGTTCCAATACTCTCTAACCTGCTCACACTCTTGCTAACTTAGGCATCGGAGTGTCTTTGCAAGTACCACCCCCCATTCTTTCTCACATACAAGTCGGACGGAGGAACACCGAGTACCAGATCCACTCGAAAGCCACCTCCTTCATACGTTTGGGCCAACCAACGCCATCCAGCCCATTAATCTCCGGTTACCCACCGTAACAATTCTATTCACCAATATCTTAGTCAAGCATTTATAAACCACATTGCAAAGTGCAATGGACCTAAATTGCGAGATGAATTCAGGATTCTGGTTCTTTGGTATGAGAGTAATTAAGGTTTGATTTACCTCTTGAATTGTTACTGGACACTGCCAAAGCCTTCTAATGTATGTTGAAAAGGCTTCACTAATAATGCCCCAATATTCTTTATAAAAATGTGCTGGGTATCCATCCTCGCCAGGAGCCTTGAGGACCCTATGTTAAACAGGGCCGTTTTAATTTCTTCGTAGGAGGGGGTGGGAATCTTCGCTCTAAAATGGTTTCTTTCATATAAAACTTTAGCTTGGGCCTTGAATGACCCAAAAACTTTGAGGTGTTTCTGTTTACCAAATTCTAGTTCAATCTTCTACCAAATATCTGAATTCTCATTAGTATACCAATTTTGGGCTAAAAAATTTATTGGGTTGTGCAAGACCAGATATTATAGATGCGTTTTGCATGTCCAATTCCAAATACTCCACCTGTTCTGACAAAAACAAAAAACCCTCCACCGGGTTATCATCCAAAAGAAAATAAACGTGGATCCTCAATTTTCCCCAAGGGGAGTAAATAATTTCCTTCACTTTCTTAAAACGTAATATGATAAGAATTCAAGGTTTATAACTGTGCAATTGTGTAGTCGTATTATTTTCAAAATTGTTTACAATAATATACATTTCTTCATTTCAAAAATTGTGTACTGGCTAAAAAGATTCTTTATATGCACACTAAATTTAAACCCAGGTCTAAATTCTTAAAATATTCAACTGAATGCAACTTTACTAGATTTCTTAATTACCTTAGCTTCATTATTATCTACTATAATATGGTATGTTAGTAGCAAAAGTTTTCAATACTTACCACTAATCATTACTAATTACTTACTGTTCTATGCTGATTCATCCAAAGGTGGAAACTTGTCGAATTTAATGTTGAAAGTATCACATCCACTACCACTTTGTCCTCCAAAAAGCACTAGTGCTTCTAGCTAGCTAGCCTTCTACATTAGCATTAGATGACATTATCCATAGCAATTTTCTTCAACTTCTTACGTCAGTTGAACTTATTAATTACTATTATATATATATATATATACATAATTGTCACACACATCTGCATTTTGGAAAATTATGGTTATATTTATAGTTCTATAGTATAAATGTATTCTTCCGAGGTTAAAAGAAAAAAAAAACTAAAACACACAAGTAAATCTCATTAAACTAATTATTGAACACTAAAACCTTTAGTTGCTATGAAATCCTCGTTGCAGGATCAACGCTCAAAGAATTTGGAAACTGTATTTAACCATATTATGTAACAATAATAGAACAAATGATGTTAAGTTTAGAATTTGGATCTTATTTATCAAAAATGTTTGGTAACAAAAAAAAATTAACCAAAAATAACCATAACTTACCTTATTTAACATTTATTAATTGTTGCGACAATTAATGAATGCTAAATAAGACAAGTTCTGGCTGTATTTTTTGTCTCCTAACATTACCCCTTATCTATTACCTATGTTAGGTGTACACAAAAATTCAGCTGCCAAATTAAGTATAAAAATATGCTAAAATAAATATATAATACAGATTGAAAATAAATTAAATAATATATAATTAGTTTATTAATTAATTTATTGTGTGTTCATAGCGTTTCGTTTCTCTAAACTTTCCTTGTACTAAAGAATGCTTCCCTAAAGACACTTGGACTTTTGCCAACTCATTTAAAAAATGTTGAAACACATTTTCTTTTTTCTTTCTTTCTCAAAAAACTTATTGAAAGCAAGCTTAAATTACACGTCTGCACACATAACTAATCATATCAATTCCAAAAATGCTAAGTCTAATGGAAAACCATGGGATTTGAGTGCTTCTGTTTGCTAATTAATAATGGTAGTCCACATGATATGATTGTGGGAGAAAGAAAAGAAAAAGAAATGGAGGAAGGTAACGAACAAAGGGGTACCCTCCAAAACATTATGTCTGTTTCTATCATATTCTAACGCTCCTCGTGCCCTAAAATGCATGGTACACCTTGTCACATCTCAGAACAATGTAGAAGCTAAGGAATAGTTGACTGCTCAAGATAATGTTTAATTTGCATGAAAAATTCGAAAATTGAAAAGCGAAATGTCTTTTAAACATTGATTTGTTCTCTTTTATTATTAGATAAATTATTTAACTTAATATAATTGATATAAGTCTAACCACACTAATAACCAATAATGAAGAACTATAAATCATTTAGTAATATACGGAAAAAATAAGTACATATATAATATAAGTAAATTAAAATTCCATGGGCGGCACGGCCATCAAAGAATAAAATACACTACTTAAAGGCTACTTACCAAAATTAATATATAATTAAAATTTTTTCATCTTTTCTGTTTTTTATTCTTTCACAGTTTTATTATGACATCAGAGTTATAATATCTTCCTTAAAGAGAGTATATAAATTTTCATCTTTTCAAAGAAAAATCACGATACTTCTTTTTCATATTTTTATAATTTCAACCTCCTCCTATAATAAATAATTAATCTTCCAATTTAGTTCAAGATCCAACCAATCTCTAGTACATCAATCTAAGTGACAATCCTACTTCAGTCTTAGTTACTTCTATTCTAATAAGAAACAACTACCATTTATAAAATAGATCATTCACTGTAGCCATAATTTTCAAAAACAAATCTGAATTTTTTACCGGCAGTTCTGTTTGTGTTTCCTTTCAACAGTTCCATCTGCACTTCCTTCCACCGTCTGTGCTTTCTCACAGCAGTCACGCCTACATTCTTAGTGCGCCCTGTGAAGATCACTCTTATGGCCCTCTGAAAATCACTCTTATTGCGTTCTCTGAAGATCACTTATCGCGCTCTACGCGCTCTCGCTCTATGCACTCTCTCTTATCGTGCTCTATGCGCGCTCTCTCTCAACGCGCTCTACGCGCTCTCTCTTATTGCGCTCTACGCATTCTCTGAAGATCGCTGCTTGTTCACTCTCCCTCAAGCAACCTTCTATGTTTCTGCATCACCGCGCCACATGCGTCTTCCTCAACTATTTCATCGGAATTTATCCAGGTTGTAGATTATTGACATCTTCCTTCTACTAATTTGCGGGGCATATTAAATTCTTATCTTATTTTTATTTGTTATCTTATCTTTTTTCTTTAAAAACAAAATTTTTTATGCTTATATTTTTTTAAGTTAGTTATGCTTATCTTTCTCTAATAGAATCATGTAGAGATTCTAGTTGCTTTAACTTATTTTTAAATTCAAAATCAGTTTAATATAAATAGGTAGCATTATTCTCTATATCAAAAAACAATAACAATAACACAATAAAATTCGTCTTTTTTTTTTTCATTCTTTCACAGTTTTATTAATAATCTTAAAAGCCTTTGATGACTATCATTATAATCACAAACATGATATATATTTATCATCAGACAAAGTCGTGTAAATAAAAAATATATATTATTTTTTGGGAGGAAAAGGGTTCTTCTAAAAAATAATTATAGTTTGAATTATTTTGATAGTCCTTATAGTTTTACTAAATTTATTATTAAGTCTCTATAGTTTAAAAGTTTTTAATTGAATTATTACGCTATTTTAAATTTTGTAATTAGATCTCTTTTGTGCTAAAAATATTAACACTAACAGAATATTTATTCGTAAATTAAAAATATTCATACTTAAAAATTAAATCTTTAAACTTGAGCATTCTTTTGTTTTTAAAATATTTTATTAATTCTAATATTTTTTTGAATAAAATTTAATTACAAAATTTAAATTAAATTGGTATAAGAACTCATTTAAAAGTTTTTAAATTATAAATACTTAATTATAATTTTTTGTGACTTAAATAAGCTAAACAAAAAATAACAAAGAGAACAAAAGTTAGTAACTGCTTAAATAGAGGGATAGTTCCGCTTAAAACTACTCTCAAACTCCTCCCAAGGGGAGAGAAGCTCCACTTGATGGAGTTGTAATCTCATCGCTATCTTTGCCATGGTGTCTGCCTCTGAATTTGCATCTCTCATAATCAAATAAAAGTCAACACACCAATTCGAATTCACGATATCCCTTATTTCGAGCACTAATAGATCAATAAACCCAAAACCATCTTGATGATTAGTTATACGATTAAACGTCTCCACACAATCCGTCTCACAAATAACATCTCATTGACCTACATCTTAGACTAAGAGATAACCTCTTCAAATAACAAACAATTCTCCTTGAAAAATACTATTACTTTCAATCATTCCCAAACACCTCTTTACCAACACCATTACATAAGGGTAGCAACACAATCCGAATTCGTAGGTACTTACCCCACCCTTATCCGCTCTGTAAGACCCCAGATTTTTTGAAAATTAAATAATTAGCTATTTATGAGCTAATATATTATATTGAGATGTAATTTTTGAGAAAATTATTTTTTAACAAAAATAATTAAATAAAATTTTAATGATTATTGAAGTTTAATTTAATTATTATTTATTTTATTACATTTAAATTAATTATTATTATTATTATTATTATTATTATTATTATTAAAGTTTACTAGAAAAAGAAAGAAAATTAGAAAGAATGGCCGAAGCCATTAAATGGAATCAAAGAAAAAGGAAAGTTAAACTTGAATTGTTACATATATATATATATATATATATATATATATATATATATATATATATATAGGAACACATGCACTTGAATCACTATATGAATCCCATTTCCTTTTCTTTCCTCCACCGAAACCAAGGGACAAAAGAAAAAGAAAGAAACATGCTTATATGTATATGTATAACCTAAGTATGACACCTAATCTTTTCATTTAATAACTAATGACACCTAGACTTCTTTATATGTAACATTTTCTCCTACAATAGTGATTTAGCAATACCTATCATCCTTGCATACATTATTTTTCGGTAAGGCAGGAGAGAAAGAACCGAGAAAGAGAAAGGAGAAACCGTGAACTTTCTTAAAGCTTCCGAGTTCGATTTCTTGTAATTTGTAATTCCAATAAAAAATTTAATCCGGTAAAAGTGTTCGTATCTTCCTCCTTTACGTGTTGGCATTACTTTTGTCCGGTGGAAGTCGACGGTGACGTAGCTCTCCTACCCCTTGAGCTTGGCCAACTGGAGTTCTACGAGGCACGGAGGATTCCGGACGTTTTTCCTTTCAGCAGCTCGGTCAGAAAGTTTCTCCAGAATTTCGAGTATTTCGATTACGTATGAAGGTAGGGGATTTATTTTTAAAGATAAACATTTTTAATTTAGAATGCCTACAAAATTAATTGAATAATTGCAAATATATATATATATAATAGTAATGTTATTGAGTATGGATTATTGCTGTGAATGTGACTGAATTTGATGAATATGTATTTAATTTCTTGATTGAAAAGAGGTTGAAAATGGTTCAGTTGGGACCCGAAAAAGGGTGGCTAACCCCGAGTTTTAGAGAAAATGCCGCCAAAATTTTATAAAATCTGAGGTTTTATTTGAAAAGTTATTTTAAAAGATTTGGTTTTGGAAAATTAAATTATTTAAATATATTTAGTTAAGAAAAGATTTATTCTATTTTAAAGTTTGATTTATTAAGAAAAATATAATGTTTTAAACCCAATCTTTTAAGGAGAGATTTTGTTTTAAGTAAAGATTTGAGCTCGGTTTATTAAGAAAAGAAATCTCTGCCACAGGAGAGCAGAGAACAAGGATTTAAAGAATATATTAATTAATGAAGTGTCTGCCACAGGAGAGCAAATGTGACATTGTTTGGGCCTTAGTGCCAAATGTAAAGTGGGGACGCCCACACACTGAGAACTGTTTTCCAGATGTACGCTTATTGATTTGGAAAGTCACACTGATGCGGCCTAGCCGTACGACTTAAAGTCACACTGATGCGGCCTGGCCGTACGACTTATAAGCACACTGATGCATCTGGAAAACCATATCTGGGACTCGTGCCCGGGTAATGTCGGGGGCGGGTAGGCAACCGACACATGAGCTCATGGCCTGCATTAGGAATAGACATGCATCATGTTGTTTGCACATTTGTATTTGGTTGTGTTTGCTTGTATTACTCCTCTGTGATTGTGCTGTTTGACTTGTTTGTATGTTGGTTTGAATCTCTTGCTTGCACTATTTGTTTGTGAGTGTATTAAAGTGATTACGAGTTGACATTTGACTGAGGATTAACTATGTGGCTGAGAGACAGAAAATGTGACTAGTTTTATATTTAAAATTTGTTTTGAGTTTTAGAAATTTAAAGAAAAGTAATTATTTATCTAAAGTAGAAATAAAAGTATTTTCAAAAGTTTACCAAAATAGTTTTACTAAGTAAGTTAATTATTTGCATTAAATTCATTACTTTTACGGCATTTCCATTCTCTACTGAGAACTAGTGGTTTGTTCTCACCCCAAATCTTCCACCCTTTCAGTGACACAGGTTCGGAGATTCAGTAAGAAGCTGCAGACGATTAGTAGATTTACTTGTGATTCCTGTTGTTTTTATAGAGTTCCCTCGCCCTTGTTGCTTCAGGATTTTTATTTTATCCAGAGGGATAGGTATTATATTTAAGTTTCACATTGAATTTAGTTGTATAACATCTATTATTATTATTAATAATTATGTGATTTTAAGTACTAAAATCTATTTTCTGAAATTTTCTTAAAAATGGAAATGCGATATCGACTTAAAGGCTCAATATTAAATAGTAAATAAGGAGAACAGGTTAGTAACTCCTTACTTTTGGTACGATCATGACGTGCTAAAAGTTAGGGTGTTACACGCTCGGGGTGGTTAATTACCCGCTATGGTGCCGGGCAAGTTTTCTGCGGGACGAGACGGGATTGAATTTTGGTAATACCTGCTCGGTATATATATAATTTTAATATATAAGATATATAATATAAGTAATATATGTAAAATAATTAGTAAAATGATTAATAATATTGTATCATATTTAAGTTTTTACTTTAATTTATGTTATATATGTGATGTTGTTTATATAAATTTTGAAATTTATTTTTATTTGTTAGATTTTAATAATTATAGGTCCGGATAGGGACGGGGTGGGTTAGGGTTTAACTTTTTACTACCAGTGAATAGGAGTAGGGCGGGTTCTATGCGGGTTATTGTATGGTAGGGCGGGATCAGGTCGGGTAGGGCAAAAATTCGCTCCATTGTCACCCTTATTACAATCTCTAATAACACAAGCAAAACCAATACTGTCACCGAATTTAGGATAACTAGCATCACAATTAATCTTGAAAGTAGCTATAGATGGAGGATTTTAAGAACCACTTAAAATAGAGGGAAGAGATATACATTGTAATTCAAAAACACTCCTAAACTTATTTTCTGAAACTAAAGCCAAACAAATCACTTTTTTTGGAGACCAAGTCTCATGAGGATTAAAAATGTCATTATTTCTTACTTGCTATATCCACCAAAGTCTAAAAAATAACTTGAATGGATGCTACATACTATGATATAAGAATGAGTTTTTCAAATCCAATGGTTGATAAGAAATATCTAACCCGTGCCATACAAATTGAGCTTTCGGACAATTTCAAATATAATATAAAACCAATTTCTGACTAGAAAAGCATCTTGTACACCTATCCGATGACGACATCTCTTTTCTAAAGTGAAAATTTATAGTAGATAGAGCCTCTCTAAGATACAGTCAAACAAAAAACTTGTACTTTTTTAAAAGGGTTAAGTACGATTTTGGTTCCTTAGGTAGAGACTGAAAATTTTTTTTGTCCCTGACCTTTTTTTTGCTACAAAATGGTCCCGAAAGTTTCACTTAATTTTAAAATCGTACTTTTTACTAAATTTATAATTTTTATTCCGAAAATACTCCTAATTAAAAAAAATAAAAAAAAAGGGAAAACGGGTTAAGGGGAGGAGGAGGGGGAATCACTCTTTGTTTGGGGGGGTTCCAGGGAAGGGAAGGGAAGGGGGAGGGGAAGCGCCGCTGCTCCTCCCGCTGCTGCCGCTGCCCCTCCCGCCGCCGCCGCTGCCGCTCCTCGCGTTTGGTCACACTAACGGGAGAAGGGAGGGGTTCCAGATCTCACTCACACTAACGGCAAGAGAGGAGAGGGAAAGGGAAAGGGCCAAGGTAAGGAAGGGAATCATGCGAGGGGGAAGGGAGGCCGCCTTCGCACTACGCTCGTCGCCGCCGTTGAGCCACCTCGTCGTCGCCGTTCTGACTGCGAAGAGAGAGAGAGAGAGAGAGAGGGATGCATGAGCTGAAGGTAGAGGAGGAGTGTCGCTGCTATCGGGCCAGCTGCCACCGCTGCTGTCCGTTGAACCCAATGCCGTTGCCGGAATTCCTCTGCTACTTCGCGTCCTGGATCTCGCCGCTGCTCAACGTTGCTCCTCACCGCTGGATTTCCAATTCTGATTTAGATTGACTTGATTATTCTGCTTCTATTTCTGATTATTCTACTTCTTTTCCAATTCTGATTTTGTTAATCACACTGTTGTTGTTGACTCTAATTTCATTCTGGGTATTGAGTCTATTAGTTTTCTTTTTCTGTTTTTCTGTTTTTATTTTGTTTCTGATTCTATTCTATTTTTCTGTTTTTCTGTTTTAATTTTTTTATATGTTAAAATTTTGTTGTTGTTGTGTTCTTCTTCTCTATTTTGATTTTTTTATATTTGTTATTTGAAATTTGTTGTTGTCGTTGAAATTATGTTGCTGTTGTTAAAATTGTAATTGAAATTTTGTTGAAATTTTAGTTGAAGAAAAAGAAAAAGAAGAAATATGATTGTGATTGAGGTGAAAAACTGGTATTGGAATTGTTGTGATTTGTTGTGATTGAGAAGAAGAATTAGTTATTTTGGGAAAGAAGGGGAAGAGCATTTTCGTCGAAAGGACAATTTTAAAATTAAGTTAAACCTTTGGGACTATTTTGTAGCAAAAAAAAAGTTGGAGACAAAAAAAATTTTTAGCCCCTACCTTAGGAACCAAAATCGTACTTAACTCTTTTTAAAACAAGCTAAGCATCAAAACCAAAAGTCAATTATCCCATTTCTTCCGATTAAAAAGTTGCTTACACAACTAAAATTTACTTAATTATAAATTTGACAAAGTAATTTAACCATAATTATATACACAAATTTATTTATTTAATGTGGGTTTTATTGCCCTCTAGCTAATTTGTTTCTTCTTTAGTTTTTGTTGCGTTGGCAAGCATCCTTTCAGCCGGAAAATTGAGGTAGTGTTTAGTTATTATGTCACCTTTTGATAAGATATGTCTAAGTGTGGAACGAATAATGATTCCATAAAATTTCACTTTTTTATTTTCTTATTTTTTATTTTTTTAATGCAAATGCAAATGAGGAACTCCACATCATCAGCTTATATTTCATAAACTTTCTTATCTCCCTATCCGTTCAGAACATGGGGCATTGAATTGTTTGTAAACAACCACATAATCAATCAGATAAAGTTATTTTTCTTCTTAGGCCTTGATGGATAGAGAAAAAAAAGGTGCTAAAATATATTGTCATTTCATTCCATTCCAAATAATGGGGGTAACTATATTTAGCTGAAGTCATTATTGTATGTTGCTGAAGTCATTCTTGTTCTTGTCAATACCAATTCAAACTGGTTTCTACATGTGAGAGTGACCAAAGCTTTTGGAAATTCACATGATTCCATGTGTCAAATTAACATCATCAATAGAATTTAAACTCAGCTAGTAAACAAAAAAGAAGAAAATATTGTGCTGTTTCATTTATTTTAATATTTCACCTTAATGGATTTCTAAAATAACTATTAGTAATTAAATTAATTTTATCAATAACCTAAAATCAAGTTAAAGAATTTAAGTTAAATTTAAATTCCTAGAGATTGCTCAAAGTAGAAAAATTAAGTAAATGCATTCAATATGAATTAAATCTCCTGTAAATTAAGTTTAGTAGAAAACTTTTGTCTATATAAAGGCAAAACATCTATGTTATTTTTCTTAAGTAAAGCTTATGAAAAATATGAAGTTAGATTTAGAATCTTTGTTTTCTCTCTATTATAAGAGTATAATAGAAAGTAGATATATATTATTGTTATAGTTTTTTTTTTAGTATATTATTATGAAAAAATTATATTAAGTCATGTTGTATTGTTGTGTATGTAAGTTGTTTATATCAGTAAATGATTCAACAAATTAAATTATTTGTGGGTTTAAACTGACAACACCTAATAAGAAATCTAAGAATTTTTTTTAAGAAAAATATAATTATTCATGTAAGTTGCATTGGTTCAAAAAATTAATATACCATTTTGTATTATTTATTTATTTTTAGTGACGAATTTTTATATTCCATTTTAGAGTAAAGCATCATTCAATATTTCTTTTTGTATAAGACAATATCATCGATCATATTCTTCTTTAAAAGGATTATAAAAAAAAAAAACTAAGGAAAAGAGATAATGATTTCCCCCGTTATTATTTATTTGTAAGATGAAGATAAGCAATAAAGTCTATAAGCCAAAATGTGAATAATATAGAATTCAAATAATGCTCATATATAAATTGAATATTAAATAATAACTAACTAAATAAATAAAACTGCTGACTTCTTCCAATAATAAGAAGATTATCATCAAGACTTATTAATATAGGAAAAATTTCAAGTGTACTAAAAATATTGATGTTTTAGTTGTTTTAACTATTGATCTGAATTATAAAAAATATATATAATATATATTAATTGAAATCAACGGTTAAAATAACTAAAACACCGATGTTTTTGGTACATTTGAAATTTTTCCATTAATATATATTAGAATGAAATGGGTTGAAGCAACAAATAAAGAAACAAAAGTGAGTGTTGAAGGAGGAATGCACTCATTGGAACATTGATTCATTTGAATAATGATGAAAAGCATGCGGGTAGGAGAGATGTGTCAACTGTAGTGTTTATAGTGTATATACCTTTGGACTTTGGTAAGGTCAGGTAAGGTTCTTTCTAACAATTAGGCACATATAAAACATATATATATGCACTTGCGACTTTGTTTTAGTGGCAATATATAATGCCTATTAATTAATATGTTGTATTTAAGTTTGAATTTTTATTATTTTATTTTTTGATAATAAATTTATTTTTTGCCTAGCTAATTCTAGTAGATTATATTTTTAATTAATTTTTTAACGAAATTCATATATATATTTGTGGGACCCAGAATCCACTAAATCCACCAATGGAATTCATGCGCGTTTTGGGTCGACTGTCCTATTCATTTTGGGAGACCAAATCCCACCGCCCCATCTTACTACTCATCACATTCTTATGCACTTTTTCGTTCCACTCTTTCCATTCTTTCTTAATTGGTTAATTATTCTATTATTTTTATAATTTTATCAAATTTTTAATTAAATTTAATTAAATTTTTATATTATATTAAATTTTATAAGTAAATTTTTATTGCAACAAAAATATTAAAATTAACGAAATATTCTATTAAATTATATAAAATATTTAATAAAGTGTTAGGTATATTCAGTTTGTTTAATAGAATATTCTGTTAATTCTATTATTTTTGTCACGATAAGAATTTAATTATAAAATTTGATATAGTATAAAGGCTCATTTAAAAAAAAAATATATATATATATATATATATATATATATATATATATATATTTAATTATAAATTCAGTAAAATTATAGAAATCAACGAAATAATTAAACCTTCTTAATTTGACTCCTTCCTTACTCATCACCCCAAATATATAGTTTAGGAAAATTTTGAAGTGCTCCAACAATATTAGTGTTTCATTGATTTTAATTGTTGATAGTAGTTATGTATTTTAATATAAATCAATAGTTAAAATTATTGAAATATTAATATTTTTAAAATATTTAAAATTTTCCTATAATTTATATTATAACTTTTTTTAATAATTTTAAAATATTAGCGTTTCATTAATTTTAGTTATTAATTTTTATTATGAAATATATAATTAAAATTAATAACTAAAATTATTAGAATATTATATTTTTAACTACTTAAAATTTTTTCTATAATATATATTATATACGAAGATTATTACATATATTAAAAATATTAGGGTTTTAGTATTTTTTAATCATTAATTTTTATTATAATATATATGGTTAAAAGTAATAACTAAAATAACTGAAACCCTAATATTTCTAGGATACTTGAAATTTTTTCCATACTATAATCTCAACAAAACTTGCATTGAAACATTTTCTTCATCAAACTTTATTTAAACATAAAAGGAGAAATTTTAACGAATAAGGTGGTGGCCTAATTATAGCCAGAGACATATCACTACTTCAAAGATTGTATTAGAGAGGATTTACTAGCTTGAAAACATTGAAAAATTGATTTAAGTTATAATATGAAGGAGGATATATCTCTTGATACACATAAAACAGAAAAATAATTTCTTATAACATGATAGAAAAACGTATGAAGTAGTCTATTAATGAGAAATGAAATTTATATAAAATTACTCTACTCTTTTATACAAAAGTTAGTTAAAAGTTTTCGAACAAACCGATAAGTTATAATATGGTATGAAAATTTATATGGTTATAAGGTTAATTAGATGTCAAATGGATTCAAGCTTTAATATAAATAATTTTTCTTGGTAAAATGTTAAATTTCAGTATAAAATAAAACATATTTATATATTATCTACACTTTAACTTTAAAAGAGAGATATTATTTGAAAGAAATTATTGTTAAAATTAAAAGTATTGTTATAACATTACTCAACCGCTTACATTTTTAACAGAAAGAAGAGTGTAATGCAGTTAGGGCTAAATTCTCTTATTACTTACAAATAAAATATTATCAAAAGCTTATTATTAATTTTATAAAATTTAATTATTCTGTTAATTTTTACAGGTATATTAAATTTTTTATTAAATCCTTACAATTTAATTTGTAATTGATGAGTTTTTATATTAGATAAAATTTTTAATCATATCTTTGCTAATTGTTTTTAAAAAATAAAATATCCTCAAAATATTAATTCTTATATTTGATGTAAAATATCTTTTAAATAAATATTTTAAGATTATTGTATTATTTAAAAGATAATAACTATTAAAGATTGAATTGAAAATTCTCATCTAATACAAAAAATTAATCATAAAATAAATTATTAAAATTTAACTAAAATTTAGTAAAATTATAAAAAATTCAGTAGGAAATTGAGCTTTGAGGCTTAATGTAATGCAATTGAAAGGGCACCTAATAATTTTTGTCCAACAAAAAGTAACCTGCCGAATTACTGAGTGCCAATGGGCTTGATCTGATCTCCTAGGAATTTAAAGAAAGGATAATATAATTTGCTACCAACTTCACTTCTTATGATTCCCCTTTTCGTCTTAAAAAAGCATATCTGCTTCCCACTACTATGCCCAACCCATCAATCATGGTTAGTTTTCATCAGTGTCCCATGCATTTCAGTTCTTAGCTTTAATTCTTTCTTTTTCGTTCTATTTGTCCAAATCTGCCACTGTTTCTGTCGACGATATGTCCATGGACCCCCTTCCTCTCATATATATATATATATATATATATATATATATATATAATAAAGTATTTTTTTTAAATTTAGTAAAAATTTTAAAAGTATTCATAAATTTTATTTTATTTTAATTTTATCTTAAAAATTTTCGATTTACATCAAATATAGTTTTAACAACTAATTTTTTTTTAAAATTTAGAACCAATTCAACAACAATTATATAAGAACAACCTTCAATACAAGTAAATCAAACATAATTATTGTCATGCATTATTATTGGATTGATCTTAACTTTTTTAAAAATTTAGCTGTTGGGGACATATTTGATGTGAATCGAAAATTTTTGGGATAAAATTAAAATAAAATAAAACTTGAGGAATATTTTTAAAATATTTGTCAAACTTCAGAGATAAAAAATTTATTTTTCTATATATATATATATATATATATAATAAAATACTATTTTGATTCGTAACATTTTGGTCATATTTTAATTTAATCCCTAACATTTTAAACATTTTAAATAATTTAATATTATTTTACTGTTAAATTAGACATAAATAATTAACAATAACTTCAGTATATAAGTAAAATTGATTAATAACGTTATTAGTTTAATGTTAACTAATAACATTAGTTATAAAATACTAATGTTACAAAAAGGATTTAGTTATTTTTTCTAACACACGAAAATTGTAATACCCTATTGTTACGATGGGTAACCGGAGATTATTGGATTGGATTAGCTTGGCTAGCCCAATCGTCTGAATGAGAAAGCTTCTGTGTGGGTTTGCGACCCAAGGTCCCCGTCCGACTTCAGTGTGAGAGAATGGTGAGGGGGGTGGTACCTGCAAAGACACTCCGATGCCAAAGTCAGCAAGGGAGTAAAACAAGTCTAGAGAGTATTGGGCTTAGTGATACCTGAGAAGTGTCAGTGTATTTATAGTGGTGAACCCATAACCACCGTTGAAGTAGTTCCGCCATTTAAGGTGGATAACCGTCCCTTTATCTTAGGGAAGTTGAGATATGGCTCCTAGAAGTGGTTAGAGAGAGATTTTAGGGGCAGTTACTCATTTGAATGAGTGTTTATCTGCCAGGTAATCTTCGTCTCCGACTTCTTTAGAGCAAGTCGCGGTAAGGACCGACTTCGTGGGGTGAAGGTCGGTGTAGGGTGAGGCTCAATCCTTTGGATTGGGCCTTTCCTTCCGATCTGGGCCTAATCATTGGGTCAGGGTATGAATAGTGCCCCTACTCGAGCCCACTTTCTTTCAAGACTTGGGTTCGAGTATTCTACTCGGGGTCGTAGCCGACTTGTGAGGGAACCGACGTGATTATTCGGAATCGACGTGACTTTTGTGACTTTTGATTTTCACAGTTACGTCTAATCAAATATCGCATCCGTTAGAGGTTCGCGTAGGGATTAATTACCTTGGTAACGGTGCAGCCATTAATGACCGCTTTCCGTTTTTACCATTATACCCCTAACGTGTCTATAAATACTTTCCCTCTCTCTCGTTGTTTCGTTTCTGCATTTTTCAAATTTTCTTCTCATCTGTTCGTGGGGCATTCTTCGTTTGAAGGCTTTCATCTTCCTCTACCTTGTTTCCAGACAAAGGTTAGTATTTTCTCCTCTTCTCTTTTATGAAATGCTTCTGCTTGCATGCTTTTACTTTTTTGGAGAGAGGAGTCGACTCTGTAGGCTTCTGTTTGATTCCATGCCTCCTTAGAGACCCTGTTCTTGATCTTTTTCTTTTTTTTCCTTTGTAGGTTTCACTAATCCTTTTTTAGGAAAAGAAATGTCTTCCATAGAAACTCTTGCTCAGTGGGTCGATGTCACGGTCTTAGGAGAGAAACCTTTGGTTGATACCGAATTTATCACCAACCTTCGCACTCACCGCAGAATCTGTACTTCTGAGGAGGATGAGCCGAAGTATGAATTGGTGGTCCCGGGTTCGGAAGACCGGGTTTGTTTTGGGAGGACTTCTAAAGTAGCCCCTCATTTCTTTTATATGTATGAGAGTATGATCACCCGCCTGGGCGTTTTTCTCCCTTTTTCTGATTTTGAGGTTGCCGTTTTACGCCACTGCCGAGTTGCTCCTACCCAGTTTCACCCCAACTCTTGGGGTTTTCTGAAAATCTACCAGTTCATTAGCCATGCTTTAGACTTTCCGACGTCCCTGAGGATTTTCTTTTTTCTCTTTCACATGACCAAGCCCTTCAGTGGGTAAAATAATAAGCAACAATGGGTGTCTTTCCGAGCTATACAAGGTCGGAGAGTCTTCACCCTTTTTGATGAATCATTCCATGACTTCAAAAATTATTTTTTCAAAGTTCAAGCTGTAGAGGGTCACCACCCCTTCTTCTTAGACGAGAGTTCTTCCCCTCGCTTTCCTCTGTACTGGCTAGAGGCCTCCCCCTGTGAGAAATATGGTTTAGATGATCTGGATGAGGTGGAGGAAGCCATTGTGGGGTTCCTCCGAGAAGTGTGGGGGAGGGCCCCATATCTGGATACCAAAAAATTTTTCCAAGGGTCGCCGACCTTTGTCCAGACACAACTAGGTAGCTTTTATTTATCCACTTTGTTTCCGTCTTATTTTTACCGACTTGTGTTGCTGACTTTTTGGCTACTGATTGTTTTTTACAGAGATGGCGAAGAAGAATTCCAGGGAGTCTTACCAGAGAGTCCAGGAGGCCAAGGCAAGGTCCCGTGCCAGGACTGGCGGCGCCAGGGTAACTAGCTCTCCTCTTCCTCCTCCTCCCCCTTCTTCCCAAAATTTGGGGATTCCTTCTCGACCCATCGTTATTTCCTCCTCGGCTTCTTCTCAGCCGTCCCCTCCCCCCCCCCGATCTTCCCCTGAGCCAGAGAAGAAGAAGCGCAAGACTTTAGAGTCTAGCTCTTCTTTTGAAGATGAGGCTAAGGTTGATGCACCTCAATTTGTCCGGAAATACATCTATCCCCATACCCACATAGGTATGAATGATGTTTCTATTCGGAACCACCTCCCTATTCTGGCTCAGGAGAGTATCAGGGCGGCGGGGGTATGCACAAAGTTCCTTGATATGTTTGAGAAGACTCCTCTTAGCTCTCTGGGTTCAACCTCGAGGGTTGAAGAGTTGGAGGGGAGGCTTCTCATGTATCAGGAGCATGAGATGGCGCTGAAGGAGGAGGTCGCCAAATTGAAGGAGGAAAGGGATGGCCTTCAGGAGAGTGAGCGGAAGTTGCAGGCTCGGTGCAACATGGAGGAGGGCCTGAGGCTGAAGGCGCAGGAGAGTTATGCGAGCTTGTTTGAGTACCTCGTGGTGGTGAAGAAAGATTTGCTGAAAGCTCAGAGTGACTATACCGAGTTGGAGGACTCTATTGCTGACGGGGCCGAGGAAGCATGGAGGATCTTTAAGGAACAAGTCAGAGTTCTTGCCCCCGACTTGGATCTCTCCCCTTTGGATCCTGACAAGGTCGTTATTGATGGGGCCATAGTCTCTCCTCCCTCTCCCCAGTATGTCACCGAGTTGGATTTGAAGACTCGGGGAAAGAGGATAGTGGAGTCTCCTCCCCGACCTAAGGATGCTCCTAGTTCCTCAAAGGCTCCGGTAACCTCCGTACCTACTCCTATGGACACTTTCCTCCCTGGTCCTGATGGCAGTCTTCCTGACTCTGGTGGTGCTCCGACTACTTCTCTTGGCTCTGGGGGCAATGAACTTTGAAAAAAATTGATTGTGGCTATATGGGGGCCCGGCCTGTGGGTCCCCTCTTTTTTAAACTTATTTGTTTTTATGTGGTGGTAACTCGTTGACATTTTTCCTGGCCTCTTAAGGCCGTAAACAAAATATTTAAAAATACCGTTTTTTTGGATAAGAGTTTAAGTTATTTAAAAATACCCTTTTTTGGATAAGGGTTTAGGTTACCTTTTTGTGTGCATGCTTTTCTGATTTTAGTTTTTGAAAAATCTCTTTGATCTTTTTTGAAAACCTTTTCCTTGGCTTTGTCTGTCCTTTTGAGCCTTTTTGTTCTAAGGACTTAGGACAACCTTTTGGCTTTGGCTTTTTAATAGGTTCTTTGATCTCTTTTTGGTATTTCTTATACTCAATTTTTTGATTCATTGAGTTCCTATGACTTAGGTTATTTTTGCGATCCGTTTTCTTTGTTGCTCGAATTTTTCACTTCAACTTATTGAGTCGGAATGTTTTCGAGTTTTTCACGATCAACTTTTATAACCTCTTTACGCCGACTTGTACCTCGTCGTTTTATCCTGACGACCATCTAGGTCGGTTCATGGGATTTTCACGCTTTGTCAAGCTTAAGTCGGTGCGTTTCGTAGAAAGAAAGACAAACGAGAAGAAATTTATAAGAGATGTTGCAAAAGATCTTTATTTATTTGGGAAGGTACTTTACTGCTACTAAGGGTTTTTGATAATCCATTCTCCCTTAGTCTCTACTGTGATGCCTCGTTAAAGACCCTTCTTCAGGAAAAATCCTTTTGATTTTTGGGAAAAAATCATGAAGTTGGGAAAAGAGTACATCAGAGAGTAACGTTCGGATTTAACTATAGTACCTTTTCATGTTACAAGCATGCCACGACCTTGGTAACTCGGCTCCGCTCAGGTCGGTCACTTTGTAGTACCCTTTTCCTAAGATTTCACTAATCTTGTATGGTCCCTTCCAATTGGCAGCAAGCTTTCCTTCCCCAGACTTGTTGACTCCAATGTCGTTTCTGATTAAGACCAAGTCGTCTGGGGCAAAACTCCTTCGAATGACTTTTCTGTTGTATCTCGTAGTCATCCTTTGTTTCAACGCTGCTTCTCTTATCTGGGCTTGCTCTCGGACTTCGGGGAGCAATTCAAGCTCCTCTTTGTGCCCCGTACATTTCCGACCTCATTATGGAGGATCACCCTTGGGTTTTGTTCGCTGATTTCTACTGGTATCATGGCTTCTACGCCATAGACAAGTCGGAAGGGTGTTTCTCCTGTGGCGGATTGTGGCGTCGTCCGGTAGGCCCATAGCACTTGCGGGAGCTCATCAACCCAAGCACCTTTTGCATCTTGTAGTCTTTTCTTTAGTCCCGCCAGTATGATTTTGTTAGCTGCCTCCGCTTGTCCATTTACTTGTGGATGTTCCACCGAGGTGAACTAGTGTTTTATTTTTTATACTGGCTACTAGGCTTCTGAAGGTAGAGTCGGTGAACTGGGTTCCATTATCTGTGGTAATGGAATGAGGTATCTTATACCTTGTGATGATATTTTTGTAGAGGAACCTCCGACTTCTCTGGACAGTGATAGTGGCCAATGGTTCTGCTTCTATCCACTTTGTGAAGTAGTCTATTCCCACAATTAAGTATTTGAATTGTCCAGGGGCTTGGGGAAAAGGTCCTAACAGATCCATCCCCCATTTTGCAAAGGGCCATGGAAACGTTATACTGATTAGCTCCTCGGGAGGAGCCACGTGAAAATTTGCGTGCATCTGGCATGGTTGGCACTTTTTCACAAATTCTGTGGCATCCTTTTGCAAAGTCGGCCAATAGAATCCAGCTCGGATTACTTTTCTTGCTAGCGACCTGGCTCCGAGGTGGTTTCCGCATATCCCATTATGAACCTCTTCTAGTACTTCCGTTGTCCTTGAGGTCGGTACGCACTTTAGCAATGGTGTTGATATTCCTCTTTTATAGAGGGTATTTTTCACCAAAGTGTAGTATTGTGCTTCCCTCCGGATTTTCTTGGCCTCTTTTTCCTCTTTAGGGAGGATGTCAAATTTTAGGTATTCGACCAAGGGGTTCATCCACCCGAGGTTTAACCCGGTCACTTCAAGGACTTCCTGCTTGTCTTCTGTTTTCATCACAGAGGGTTCTTGGAGAGTTTCCTGGATCAAGCTTCTATTATTCCCCCTGGTTTGGTACTGGCTAACTTGGAGAGGGCATCTGCTCTGCTATTTAGGTCCCGAGTTATGTGTCTGATCTCGGTTTCTGCAAAGCGCCCGAGATGCTCCAGAGTTTTTTCCAAGTATCTTTTCATATTCGGGTCTTTAGCCTGATACTCTCTATTTATTTGGGAGGTCACTACTTGGGAATCGCTAAATATCAGCACCTGGGTTGCACCGACCTCTTCTGCTAGCTTTAATCCTGCAATCAGGGCTTCATATTCTGCCTGATTGTTGGAAGCTGGAAATTTAAATTTGAGGAAAACTTCTATCTGTGTTCCCCCTTCATTGGCTAGTATTATGCCTGCACCGCTTCCTGTTTTGTTTGAGGATCCATCTACGTATAGTTCCCATGTAGTCGGTTTTCCTCTTGATCTCCTGCATATTCCACTATAAAGTCGGTGAGGCATTGGGCTTTTACCGCTGTCCGAGTTTCGTACTTTAAGTCGAACTCGGAGAGCTCTATCGCCCACTGAACCATTCTTCCTGCAACATCCGTCTTTTGGAGGATTTGCTTCATGGGTTGGTTCGTTCGGACTCTTATTGTGTGGGCTTGGAAGTAGGGTCGTAACCTCCGCGAGGCTATTACTAAGGAGTACGCAAACTTCTCTAGTTTGCGGTACCTTAGTTCGGGACCCTGTAGAACTTTGCTGGTGAAGTATACTGGATGCTGTCCAACCTCATCCTCTCGTATTAGGGCCGATGCGACAGCTTTGTCCACTACAGACAAATATAGGACAAGCTCTTCCCCCACTAGAGGTCGGGCGAGGATTGGAGGTTGGCTCAAGAACTTTTTGAACTCTTGGAACACTTCTTCGCATTCTGGAGTCCACTCGAACTGGCATCCTTTTCTCAGCAGAGAGAACAGTGGAAGGGACCTTAATGCTGACCCTGCCAAGAACCTGGAAAGGGCTACAAGTCGGCCATTTAGTTGTTGGACTTCTCTCAAGCAAGTCGGGCTTTTCATTTCTAGAATAGCTTTGCACTTGTCAGGATTTGCCTTGATCCCTCTTTGGGTTAGCATAAATTCTAGGAATTTTCCAGCCTCCACCGCGAAGGTGCATTTTGCGGGATTTAGTCTCATCCCATGCGCCCTTATGGTGTTGAAAAGGTCGGCCTCTTCCCGGATTTTTACCAGCATGTCGTTTACGTAGACCTCCATTAAGTGCCCGAGGTGGGGAGCGAACACCTTGTTCATCAGCCTTTGGTACGTGGCCCCTGCGTTTTTTAATCCAAAAGGCATGACCACGTAGCAATAATTTGCTCTAGGTGTGATGAACGATGTCTTTTCCTGGTTTGGCTTGTACATCGGGATCTGGTTATATCCCGAGTAGGCATCCATAAATGACAAGTATTGATACCCTGAGCTGGAGTCCACTAGAGTATCAATGCTTGGGAGCGGATATGGGTCCTTGGGACATGCCTTATTTAAGTCGGTGTAGTCGACACACATCCTCCACTTGCCGTTTTGCTTCTTGACTAGCACTACATTTGCTAGCCATATTGGATATTTAACTTCTCTGATGAAGCCGGCTTCTAGGAGTGCCTGTACTTGCTCCTCCACCGCTAGGGCTCGTTTTGGGCCGAGCTTACACCTTCGCTGTTGTACAGGTCGGGATCCTGGATACACTGAGAGTTTGTGGGACATAAGCTCGGGATCTATCCCAGGCATGTCGGAGGCTTTCCAGGCAAAGAGGTCAGAATTGTCTCTTAGGAGCTTAGTCAACCCTTGCTTCAGGGTTTCCCCTAGGTAGGATCCTATGTTTGTATTTTTACCTTCCTCTTTGCCGACCTGTATTTCCTCAGTTTTTCCTCTTGGCTGTGGTCGCAACTCTTCTTTGGCCCTTGGACCGCCGAGCTCTATGGTGTGAACCTCTTTGCCTTTTTCCCTCAGGTTCAGGCTTTCATTGTAGCACTTTCTTGCCAATTTCTGGTCTCCCCGCACCGTTGCTACCCCCGCTGATGTCGGGAATTTCATGCAGAGATGGGGGGTGGATACCACCGCTCCGAGTCGATTTAGGGTAGCTCTTCCGATTAGGGCATTATATGCTGACCCTACATCGATGACTATGAAGTCTATACTCAGAGTTTTGGATTTTTTCCCCTTTCCAAAGGTGGTATGAAGGGGTAAGAATCCCAATGGCTTTATTAGCATGTCGCCTAGCCCGTATAAGGAGTCGGGGTAGGCTCTTAGCTCCCTCTCATCCAACCCTAGCTTGTCAAACACGGGTTTGAAAAGGATGTCTGTCGAGCTTTCTTGATCTACTAGAGTTCTGTGGAGATGGGCATTGGCTAGGATCATGGTTATCACCACTGGATCGTCGTGTCCAGGGATTACTCCTTGCCCATCCTCCTTTGTAAATGAGATGGTGGGGAGGTCGGGCGATTCGCTCCCGACCTGGTAGACTCGCTTGAGGTGTCTCTTGTGAGAGGACTTGGTGAGTCCCCCTCCCGCGAATCCACCTGAGATAATATGTATATGTCTCTCTGGAGTCTGCGGTGGTGGGTCTCTTCTATCCGCGTCATCTCGCTTTCTCTTCCCATGATTGTCCGATCTTTCCATGAGATATCTGTCAAGTCGGACTTCTCTGGCCAGCTTTTCTATCACATTTTTGAGGTCGTAACAGTCGTTTGTTGAGTGACCATATATTTTATGGTACTCGCAGTAATCGCTGCGACTCCCCCTTTTTTATTTTTAATGGGCCTGGGAGGCGGCAGCCTTTCAGTATTGCAAATTTCTCTGTATACGTCCACTATAGAAACCTTTAAAGGAGTATAAGAGTGATATTTCCTGGGTCTGTCGAGACCGAGGTCTTCTTTCTTTTTGGGCTCCCTCTCCCTCTCTTTTATCGAGAGAAGATGCCCAGGTCGCCAACTCGACTCTCTCAGTCTGGCATTTTCCTCCATGTTGATGTACTTTTCAGCTCTTTCTTGTACATCACTTAAGGAGGCGGGGTGCCTCTTTGATATGGATTGTGAGAAGGGACCTTCTCTAAGCCCATTTACCAGCCCCATAATGACTGCCTCAGTGGGCAGGTCTTGAATCTCTAAGCATGCTTTGTTGAACCATTCCATATAGTCCCGTAGAGGTTCTCCGACCTCCTGTTTTATTCCCAGGAGGCTCGGTGCATGCTTTACTTTATCTTTCTGGATCTAGAACCTCATTAGAAACTTTCTCGAGAGGTCCTCGAAGCTGGTGACCGATCTTGGAGGGAGGCTATCGAACCACTTCATCGCTGCTTTCGATAAGGTGGTCGGGAAAGCTTTGCAGCGCGTCGCATCAGAAGCATCAGCCAGATACATCCGACTTTTGAAATTGCTTAAATGATGCTTTGAATCTGTGGTTCCATCATAGAGGTCCATATCAGGGCTTTTAAAGTTTCTTGAAACTTTTGCCCTCATTATGTCCTCACAAAAAGGGTCCTCCCCTCCTGGGGGTGACTCTTCTCGATCGCTACGGGAGTTCCGACCTTTGAGGGAGGATTCTAACTTTAGGAGTTTTTTCTCTAACTCTTTTCGTCGTTCCATCTCCTCTCTTAGGTTCTTATGTGTCTCCCTTTGCCGCTCCCGCTCATGTTCTAGCTGTTCCAAGCGACCTTGGTGACCATGGACTAGCCCCACTAGTTCAGTTGCATGGGTGGTCCATCCTTTTCCGATCCACGCCCCTCCGAGGAGTTCATCTTCAGATTTTTAAATCCAGAGGTGCCTTCCCTATGTTGGTCGTTGGTTTCCTGGTGATGGGTTAGCTCTGCGTCATTTTTTCCGGTATCAAGGTTCTCTTGTTCGGAATCTAACGCTACATGACCCTCTTCAGGGGATCTATCCGCCATTACTGGTTGATCTCTCGGGTCCCCGGCAATAGCGCCAATGTTACGATGGGTAACCGGAGATTATTAGATTGGATTAGCTTGGCTGGCCCAATCGTCTGAATGAGGAAGCCTCCGTGTGGGTTTGCGACCCTAAGGTCCCCATCCGACTTCAGTGTGAGAGAATGGGGGGGTGGTACCCGCAAAAACACTCCGATGCCAAAGTCAGCAAGGGAGTAAAATAGGTCTAGAGAGTATTGGGCTTAGTGATACCTGAGAAGTGTCAGTGTATTTATAGTGGTGAACCCATAACCACCGTTGAAGTAGTTCTGCCATTTAAGGTGGATAACCGTCCTTTTATCTTAGGGAAGTTGAGATATGGCTCCTGGAAGTGGTTAGAGAGAGATTTTAGGGGCAGTTACTCATTTGAATGAGTGTTTATCTGCCAGGTAATCTTTGTCTCCGACTTCTTTAGAGCAAGTCACGGTAAGGACCGACTTCGTGGGGTGAAGGTCGGTGTAGGGTGAGGATCAATCCTTTGGATTGGGCCTTTCCTTTGGATCTGGGCCTAATCATTGGGCCAGGATATGAACACCTATCTATCAAAATGTCACGCTTCTAACTGCGCCATTCTGATTGGTCGGGTATTACGACGGCTCTTTAAATTATTTAATATTAAAATATGAGCCCGTTTAAAACTTAAACCGAATTTTCAAAACATACATCCATACTTAAAATACCATGTCAATACTCATAGAGAATACATATACATACATATTTTTAACTATACAAGCATTACATCATACAATGCTTATCCCTCTTACAAAATGTATAAAGATAAAGGCGAGAGAAAACATAATATCTAAAACAATACAGTACATCATATAAATAGAAAATAGAATGAACTCTTCGTGACTTTCCCATCCATATCCTGAAAAGAAAGCACCTGTAGGGGAGTGAGATCATCGTCCTCGAAAGGGTTCTCACTATATGGTTACAGAATTATTATAATAGGATGCGTGAAAATAAAACCATTTTGAATAACAGTAATTAATAACCGCTTTATGTATCCTTACATAACCGATGATTTATATTCAAACAAAATCCAAAATCCTTTTTAAAATAGAAAACTGTTAATTCCGAAAATAAAATTCAAAAAGACCCTTTTTAAAGTTTTTCCTAGACAGCATGAATGACCAAGCTGTTCCAAGCATAGGTTCATTAAGTCTATGCTGAATCAGTTTAGTTTTTCATACTTTTCTAAACCAAAAACACAAACCAAGCACGACCTTCGGTCCATCTCATAACAAACCATGGCCCTAGGCCCAAACAATTCAAACAACAATCAATCCACCACAATCCAACCAATTTTCAATCACAAACACAAGTAGGAATGTTCAAGCACAATCAAGCAGTTACATCAAGTAGAGCAATTAGTAATTAGACATAATTATTCACATAGACAAACCAAGTACAATAGGCACACCCAAATAATGTGACATAGATGCATATGATGAATGTCTGCTTTATGGCTGATGAGTCTCATCTGTCGGTTATCAAGCCAACCTGACAAGTCCGGTTTGCTAAACCCTTGGACTGTTCCCCGACGCGCATCCCCATGAGTCTATGCATAGCTTTTTCTCATATATATATCAAATCGCTCAATAGGGGTACCATTCTCGAGAATTTATAAGTGCCCGGTCAGCCTTACGTCGTAGGGTCAACAGAGTATCGAGCCTCAACCTGGAACACGTGGTGGCAAGCCACGATACTTTACCCAGGGAAACTTGTATCTCAGATAAAAGAAGTGCAAAAGCCATGTATTCATTTAGTCATCATCATTTCCGCACTTCATTAACAATTCGTATCAAACCAATCATCATTCAAGCCATAAGTCACTTTTTTCTCAAATCTCCTTACTTTGAAACCAAGATCAATCCATTTCAGTCTTCACTTTAAAATCCTCAATTTCTCAAATCATTTCAAGCTCATAATCTAATTTTCTTTCAAAACTTAGTCACTTTAAGTGACATTTTCCAAAACTTCCAAAAGACTTTCAAATATCACCTCAAGAGAGAATTTTTTTTTGAAAAGACTCAATCCTTCCATTTTAAATCATTTGTTTGACTATTTTAAATTAAAGTTATTAATTAACAACCTTGGCAATGACTCAAGACTCTAGGGAAGAATAACTTGCCTCATTTCTTAAATTCTTTAGAAATCCTCGAAATCATAGTTATTTAAGTAGAAATCAATTAAAGTGAAGATTTAAAATCGAAACCAAAGCATGTAAGCCAAAAGTTCCGAACCACTTTCAAAACCAAAGTTATTTAAGCCCAAAAATCAATTTTATTTCATTCTTAAACCGAAAACCTTTCCAGGGCTCGGAATTGTTTAGTCTTGCTAAGTCAAAATTTAAAGAATACTTCAAAAGTAAAATGAACTTAATTAGTCAAGTTTAATCTCTTTTAAAATCTACTAAACTCCTCCGCCAAAAGTACTTCTTTAATCACATTTTAACTCATAGGTTCTTTCATATTTAAATCAATATTAAAACATGAACTTTCCGTAAACAAATTAAATTCGAAACATTTATTTCTTAATAAATCAAGAACCAAGTAATAGAACCTCTGAAATTCATTCTTTTTCTAAATTACATTTTAAAACAGAATCTTAAATTTCATGAAAATTCGGCAGCATCTCCCCTAAAACTTGGACTTTGCCACCCTTTTCGGGTCCCAACCAAACCATTCTGTAACCCCTTCCACGGGTTTGAATCGAAACGCTCACCAATACAGAGAACTCAGCGGCTGTTTTTGGTGGCAGAGGCGGCGGAGGCAAGGTGCAGCGACACTCGGCGGTTCCTCCTCCCTCCACGCAACACAGACGGCGGCTGCAGCAACACGCAGTGACTATAGTATTCCCAAAATTCAAAAAGGATCAATCTAATAACAAGACCCTTACCGATAGTGGATCCTGGCAACGTAGTGGCATTCTCCGGTAGCAGAGGCGCAGCCAGAAACTTCAGCAGCGGCGGATCTGGTGGCGGTTCAGACAAAGACAACGCTGGTGACAAGAACAGCGACTGGGCGCGGCGGCTAGACTGGTCGCGGCCCTCTCTTCCAGGTTCTCTTTCTCACTCGTGGATCCTGTCTCTGCCCGTGGCTCTGCTTGGCGGCGGCGGCGACACCCACGTACAGCCGCAGTCCATGATGATGACGATGGCAGCGCTGGCTTCGTGGCAAGGACAATGGTGGCGGCAGGGACCCGCGAAGACGACGACGGACGCAAGGACAAGGGCTTCTCCTTCTTCGCGCACGCTCTCTGCTCCCTGACGACGGCAAGGCACCAACAGCAGCGGCAGTGCGACAGTGGCACGACGGCTCCTCCCCCTACACCGGCGCCCTCTCCCCTCCACCGGATCTCCCTGTCTTCTCTTTCCCCTTTCTTCTTTCCCCTCTGCTCTCCCCGTTCTCTATTCCTTTCCGCCCTCCCTTTCTTTCCTTTTTCGAATTCCCCCTCTGATTCTCTTTTCTTTCTGTTCCTAAAGGCGGCTAGGGTTTCTTGGATAAAGGGAAAAATTATGGATTAATTTGGGTTAGGGTTTGTGGGGTTTAATTTGGAAATTAGAGTTTAATTTGGGATAAAAGTGAAATTAAGATTTTTGGGTAAATTGGGGTTTGGTAAATTTTAATAAAATTAAAGTATATTGTATAAATTTGAAATCTAATTTAATCTGTTAAAATTACTTTAAAAATACTACTTAATTATCAATTTACTAGTAAGCTTTTAATGAAGTATTCTAATTTAAAATTAGAAATAATATAATTTATTTTCTGTTTATAAAAATTAAAGTATTAAATTCTAAAATCTCAATTATTTAAATTAAATCATATAAAATTCTTATTCTTTTACAACTGTTAAGTTGTATAATTTAAATATAGAAAATTACTCAATAATTATGAGATTAAGTAAAATTTTTAATTTAATTATCAAAACTTAATTTAATTACTTTTAATAAAATAATTTCTAAAAATAAAGTCTTTAATGAATAAATAAATTGAAATTAACTCATAATAATATTTTTTTTCAAAAATTCTGGGTCTTACATCCTACCCACCTTATAAAAATTTTCATCCTCGAAAATTGATACAAAATAAAAGAGATTTCATATCACTTCACTCTTGAACACATTTAAAGAAAAAGTAAAAAGTTTTCAGTATATATTTACATATAGTTTCAAATACCAGAATTTTCATATGGCATAAAGGTATAAAGGGTATAAGTGTTATGCGAAACAGAAGTTACAAGATAGGCTTGATGTACAAGATGATATATTTCAAACATGTGATGGTAAAGCAAGGTGGCAAAAGGTTATAAAACAAGTCGGGGTTAAAAAGATGTGCTTAACGTCCGCATACTGATCTCATACCAACTTCAGAGATTCAACTATTTAAACTTCAACATAACTTATCTCCACCAGTCTCAACCGTACTTCATTAGGCAACTCATCCGAAGGTTCTCAACTTCGTCAAACACTTTGCAAACCTTACTACTGGTCATAAGTCCTACATCAACTGAACACTTTCACGTAAAACAAGGTTCCACAACTCTCTATGACGTCATACACTTACAAGTTTCACCTTTTGTGTCCACTAAACGTGTCCTAAAGGACTAATGTATCGTTTACTAAGTCCAACAGTCGCACAAGATACCAAAACTAATCTTGAGTATACTTAGAAGGATAACAGACCTTAGAAAAGAAAGAAAAGCGACAAAGACCGCATTCACAAGAATTTGAAAGAATTGTTGAAATCACAAGTAGACAAGGATGAACAAGCAATGAAGAAGGCTGGAAATAGAATTAACTGACAACTTTAAGGGTAACTCTTGAATCGAAGGGATTCGACAGGACCAATAAGATGAAAAAATAATACAATATTTTGAAACGAATTCAAGCTGAGTCAAAGAAATATGAGGTTTACAGAAGAAGAATATCCAAAACCAAAGACAAAGCTTACAGAACTCAAGAGTATGGTTTAAGAAAATACTTTCGAATATATTTTTCGTAAAGAATGGAAAACTTAAGGGAAAATCATTTGATGTTCTGAAAGAGAAAATGAGTAACAAACATCATTCAAAAGATTAATAAAAGCGTAAATGTGGCATTATTTCAATATAAATTCAAGTGGAAATAGATTACACAAAGTTTGTAAATGAAAAGATTAATTTGTCTAAGAGCAAAATTGTATTTTCTCTTCTTTTTTTTTCAAGCATGCATGAAAAGTGCGATTTTGTTGGAAGGAAACCTGAGATAAAGTTTTGCTCATAAAAGAAAAGAGGATGCATTACAATCGAACAGGTTTAAATCACATACAGAAATTTTCAGAGTAAAAAGCAAAGGAGTGTAGGCTGAATTGAAAGCGTTTTTATTAAAACTTCAATAGACAGTTATATCGCACCAAAACAAGTTCAAATCACATCAAAGAGAGGCACTGCTCAAGTAAAGGAATGCAAAGTCAAGGACAACTTTGCATAAGAATAAATTAAAACTAGTTTAAAAAGGTTTAAAGCAAAACTCCAATAATATACTTGAAATCACAACTTTATAAGGATTTTCAATAATATTAAGATGCGGTAAGAAGGAAACCAACTCATTTCAAGAAAGGAACTTAAATCAAAGGATTTCAATTAGGATTCATAAAGCATGTCACTCATAGAAACAAAAAGCTTAAGAAGGAACTCAGCAACTTAAAAAGTTGATTTAAAACTTAAATTTCTTCAAAAGAATTCAAAACTTCTTCAAAATGGTTCAAAACAAAATTCTGAAAGTATACTTGAAATAACCACCTCGCAAGAATCATTTAAGAAGATTATGATGCGCTTAAAATAAAATCAGCCCATGGAAGAAAGGATCTTTAAATTAAGGGAATTCAAACAAGAACTCACTAGGCATGGATTATCAAACGAGTTTCCAATTGGTCCAAAGGAATATAAAACGCGCCAGAAAAGACAACTCAATCAATAGAAAATTTTCAACAAAGAACCTTTGACTAAAGAAAAATAAATAAAAGGACAAATGGTGCATTAGATGGAAACGAATTCAAGTTGACTCGGATGAGTATGAGATTCACAAGAAATTGAAAACTAAGACTAATGGTGACGTTTAAAAAAGTAAGAGAGTAATTAAAAACAGAATCAAATATAACATCCACAGAAATGAAAAGCTTAAGAAAGGAATTGGTCTATTCATAAGAAGAAAGACATGAGTCCAACATTTGTTTTTAAAGAACAACAATTGCATAAACAATGTAGTATGCTAAACCAAATTTAAATTAAAAATAAATTAGATGAAGTTTACCAAACAAAAACCAACTGGAAAGAGACAAAAACCTTTCTTTGAAGATTATCTAAATACATAATCAAATAAAGATATTCGTAAAAACTGTAATAAAGTTGTTAAAAAATCAAGTTGTATTTAAAGTAAATATATTTCCATAAATCAGTGAAGGAACAGGCGAGGTATTGGAAACAATTAGTTTTAAACTGTATAAGGAACTTTCAAAGTTTATATAAAGAAGTGTATATCAAATCAAAAGCGGTTTTGTTAAGATTTGAAGAATGGCTATAATTATCGTCAAATAAGAGAAAAACTAAATCACAATTTGTTTACAAAGGACTCGGAATAAGAACTTAAAAAGGTATACTGCATCAAAACAGGTTCAAATGTATATCAAAGAATACATGACTCAAGAGGAAGTGCCTAAATAAAGAAGGTAAATACACCAAGGGTTTTAAGTAGACATATGCGGTTAGGATCAAACAAGAGCGCACGTGAACAAGAGGGCAAGATTCGAAAATAATCTAATTTCTTTCCAAGAAAAGAATCGCAGACAAGAACCTTAGAGCATACCAAGCAGGAACATGATACATGATATTCACAGAGTTCAAAACACCTAATTGAGTAACCTCAAGAATTAACTCCTAATGTTCCCAAAATCCGCGATTCGCATTACCTATGACTCGCATATTGTCTATGATAACCCATTGGTGCTTCCATATACATAATTCACTAGTGTTAAGCCGGCCAAACTTAATACCAGGAATTATGCAATGCAAGATTAATGGCATTAATAAATAGACCGTCATGTGCATAAAGCTCTAATTCTTGTTATCCAAACAAGACCTACTACATGACAAACGCTCAGAGTATGCAATTGAAGCATAGTCAGTCCATTCCTCAGGCTCTACAAGAAGGACTACTCTGATACCATAATGTAACACCCTACCTATCAAAATGTCACGCTTCCGCCTGCGCCACTCTGATTGGTCGGGTATTACGACGGCTCTTTAAATTATTTAATATTAAAATATGAGCCTGTTTAAAACTTAAACCGAATTTTCAAAACATACATCCATACTTAAAATACCATTTCAATACTCATAGAGAATACATATACATACATATTATTAACGATACAAGCATTACATAATACAATTCCTATCCATCTTACAAAATGTATAAAGATAAAGGCGAGGGGAAACATAATATCTAAAACCATACAGTACATCATATAAACAGAAAACAGAATGAACTCTTCGTGACCTCCCCATCCATATCATGAAAAGAAAGCACCTGTAAGGGAGTGAGAACATCATCCTCGAAAGGGTTCTCACTATAGGGTTACAGAATTACTATAATAGGATACGTGAAAATAAAACCGTTTTGAAGAACAGTGATTAATAACCGCCATATGTATCCTTACATAACCGAATATTTATATTCAAACAAAATCCGGAATATTTTTTAAAATAGAAAACTGTTAATTCTGAAAATAAAATCCAAACACCCTTTTTAAAGTTTTTCTTAGACAGCATGAATGACCAAGCTGTTCCAAGCATAGGTTCATTAAGTCTATGCTAAATCAGTTTAGTTTTTCATACTTTTCTAAACCAAAAACACAAACCAAGCACGTCCTTCGATCCATCTCATAACCAACCACGGCCCTAGGCCCAAACAATTCAAACAACAATCAATCCACCACAATCCAACCAATTTTCAGTCACAAACACAAGTAGGAATGTTCAAGCACAATCAAGCAGTTACATCAAGTAGAGCAATTAGTAATTAGACATAATTATTCACATAGGCAAACCAAGTACAATAGGCACACCCAAATAATGTCACATAGATGCATATGATGAATGTCTGCCTTATGGCTGATGAGTCTCATCTGTCGGTTATCAAGCCAACCTGACAAGTTCGGTTTGCTAAACCCTTGGACTGTTCCCCGACGCGCATCCCCATGAGTCTATGCATAGCTTTTTCTTATGTATATATCAAATCACTCAATAGGGGTACCATTCCCGGGAATTTATAAGTGCACGGTCACCCTTACGTCGTAGGGTCAACAGAGTATCGAGTCTCAACCTGGAATACGTGGTGGCAAGCCACGGTACTTTACCCAGGAAAACTCGTATCTCAGATAAATGAAGTGCAAAAGCCACATATTCATTTAGTCATCATCATTTTCGCACTTCATTAACAATTCATATCAAACCAATCATCATTCAAGCCATGAGTCACTTTTTCCTCAAATCTCCTTACTTTGAAACCAAGATCAATCCATTTCAGTCTTCACTTTAAAATTCTCAATTTCTCAAATCATTTCAAGCTCATAATCTAATTTTCTTTCAAAACTTAGTCACTTTAAGTGACATTTTCCAAAACTTCCAAAAGACTTTCAAATATCACCTCAAGAGGGAATTTTCTTTGAAAAGACTCAATCGTTCAATTTTAAATCATTCGTTTGACTATTTTAAATTAAAGTTATTAATTACAACCTTGGCAATGACTCAAGACTCTAGGGAAGAATAACTTGCCTCATTTCTTAAACTCTTTAGAAATCCTCAGAATCATAGTTGTTTAAGTTGAAATCAATTAAGTGAAGATTTAAAATCAAAACCAAAGCATGTAAGCCAAAAGTTTCGAACCACTTTCAAAACCAAAGTTATTTAAGCCCACAAACCAATTTTATTTCATTCTTAAATCGAAAGCCTTTCCAAGGCTCGGAATTGTTTAGTCTTGCTAAGTCAAAATTTAAAGAAAACTTCAAAATCAAAACGAACTTAATTAGTCAAGTTTAATTTCTTTTAAAATCTACTAAACTCCTCCGCCAAAAGTACTTCTTTAATCATATTTTAACGCATAGGTTCTTTCATATTTAAATCAATATTAAAAGATGAACTTTCCGTAAACAAATTAAATTCGAAACATTTATTTCTTAATAAATCAAGAACAAAGTAATAGAACCTCTCAAATTCATTCCTTTTCTAAATTACATTTTAAAACGGAATCTTAAATTTCATGAAAATTTGGCAGCATCTCCCCTAAAACTTGGACTTTGCCACCCTTTTCGGGTCCCAACCAAACCATTCTGTAACCCCTTCCACGGATTCAAAACCAAATCAGTTTCAAAACTTTAGAAGAAATAACTGTTAAGAAACACTTCAAAAGCAGTCCGTTTTACAAAACCAAACACTAATCCAATCAAACAAGCATTCATATCCACCCAAGACAATCAAACAATACATAAGACTTATACAATCACTATAATACGTTTCTCACATAAATATCCATGTATAGCAACTCCGAAATATAAAGTTTAGTTTTCTGAAAAAGACCCCTACCTCGACACGTTGAAACCACAACCCAAACGCCTCATAGAATTTCTTTCATCTCGACCCAAAATCCACCGCAGCTTCAAATCACAGTCCCGCACACTTTCGCAACAGCATAAACAGCTCTAAATTACAACATGCAACCTCGGTTACTAAATCCTAAGAACATTGATATCGTAAAGGCTTTAACATACGTAACAGAACACTAATGCGAGAATTTCTGAAACATAAATACTTACTGAAATGACAAAACGAGGCAGCCGCAAACTCTGAGCACGAAATACAAGCACCGATACACAACCATATGACAGACAATACCGTAACACCTCAGCATAAGTTTACAGAACAGCGACAAAAGGCTTTTCGAATCGGAAACGCTCACCAACACAGAGAACTCAGCAGCTGTTTTTGGTGGCAGAGGCGGCGGAGGCAAGGTGCGGCGACACTCGGCGGCTCCTCCTCCCTCCACGTGACCTAGACGGTGGCTGCAGCAACATGCAGTGACTATAGTATTTCCAGAATTCAAAAAAGGACCAAATCTAATAACAAGACCCTTATTGATAATGGATCTCGGCGACGTAGCGACATTCTCCGGTGGCAGAGGCACAGCCAGAAGCTTCAGCAGCGGCGGATCTGGCGGTGGTTCAGACGAAGACGACGCCGGTGACTCGAACGACGACTGGGCGCGGCGGATGGACTGGTCGCAGCCCTTTCTTCCAGGTTCTCCCTCTTACTCGCAGATCCTCTCTCTGCCCGTGGCTCTGCTTGACAGCGACGGACTCAGAGGCGGTGGCGACGACACACGCAGCAGTAGTCCGTGATGATGACGATGGTGGCGCTGGCTTCGTGGCGAGGACGATGGCGGCGGCAGGGACCCGCGAAGACGACGACGGACGCGAGGGAAAGGGCTTCTCCTTCCTTGCGCACGCTCTCTTCTCCCTAACGACGGCAAGGCACCCAACAGCGGCGGGGTGCGACAGTGGCGCGACGGCTCCTCCCCCTACACCGGCGCCCTCTCCCCTCCATCGAATCTCCCTCTCCTCTCTTTCCCCTTTCTTCTTTCCCCTCTGCTCTCCCTGTTCTCTCTTCCTCTTCGCCCTCCCTTTCTTTCCTTTTTGGAATTCCCCCTCTGATTCTCTTTTCTTTTTGTTCCTGAAGGCGGCTAGGGTTTCTTGGATAAAGGGAAAAATTATGGATTAATTAGGGTTAGGGTTTGTGGGGTTTAATTTGAGAATTAAGGTTTAATTTGGGTCAAAAGTGAAATTAAGAATTTTGGGTAAATTGGAGTTTGGTAAATTTTAATAAAATTAAAGTATATTGTATAAATTTAAAATCTAATTTAATCTCTTAAAATTACTTTAAAAATACTACTTAATTATCAATTTACTAATCAGCTTTTAATCAAGTATTCTAATTTAAAATTAGAAATAATATAATTTATTTTCTGTTTATAAAAATTAAAGTATTAAATTCTAAAATCTCAATTATTTAAATTAAATCATATAAAATTCTTATTCTTTTACAACTGTTAAGTTGTATAATTTAAATATAGAAAATCACTCAATAATTTTGAGATTAAGTAAAATTTTTAATTTAATTATCAAAATTTAATTTAATTACTTTTAATAAAATAATTTTTGAAAATAAAATCTTTAACGAATAAATAAATTGAAATTAATTTATAATAATATTTTTTTTTCAAAAATTCTGAGTTTTACAAAAATAAAAATATATGACTTAACTAATAATTTTAGCATTTATGTCACTCGTTCATTTTTTAATTATTTATGTCAAATTTAATAATAAAATAATATTTAATCTATTTAAAAAAATTTAAAACATAAATAAAATATGTGATCATATTAAGATTTGACTGAGATTTTAGAAACTAAAATAATAATACATTACCCTATATATTATTATACACAGAGTATCCATTAAATAGATTTTTATTGGTAGTATTTATATAATACAATAAAAAATCATAATTTAATAGTTATTATAGTTAAAAGATTTGTTAAAGTGTCTAATTTAAAAGATCTAGCTAGATTTGTGTGAAAAATAAATGTGAAAAAAACTAAAATACAAATAAAACTATTTTAATTATGTGTACTCTAACTCTATTATTATTATTATTATTATTATTATTATTATTATTGATCAACACTTTATGCAGTTCAATGAATAATATAATACGGTGCATTTTAGAGGTATTCGTGGTTTGGATTGAATTAATTTTAAAAGAAAATTTAATTCATCTTAAGTATGTAATTTGTTGCAGTTTAGACTGAATTTATTTTATTTTATTTTTAAGTCTAATTTTTTAAAACGATTTAAATTATTGTAGTTTGGATTAGATCATATCGGTTTATTCAGTTTTATTTAAAAAAATAAAAAATTTATTATCTGTAACACCCTATTACACAGAGTTTTACGTTTAAGTCGTAGAACAGAGGTAATGTGGTGTTACGGACCTCTAGACAACAAAATAAATACATAATAGAGAATAAGATAATATACTAGGAGCCTTAAAACAAAACGGTTAAGAAAAAATCGCAAAATGAAAAGCGCAACGCTCAAAGGAAAGGATTACTTGCGTGCTAAGAAACCTAATAGGAACATGATAAAACAATAAACAAATGATAAAGGAAAGCCAAGGAACAACATAACTAGCCCCTGACTCAGCCTGCGAAGCTAAGGCTGGCCGGAGGATACATATATACATATAAACATACATAAGTGTCCCCAAATATACCAAAATACCAAAGTAAACTCCTATCTCTCCCTCAACCTCTAAGAGGAGCAGCGTCCATAAGTTACTTGGAGAGTAAGCTACACACACACACATATATATATATATATATATATATATATATATATATATACAAATAGAAACCAAAATACACCCAAGGACTACTTCGCTTTCCAGGATCCAGACGCCTAGCGAGGAGCCTCTCGACCTGCATCTGAAAAATAACAATACAATATGGAATGAGAACCGGAGGTTCTCAGCATGGTAAAAGTGCCACACGTATAATAAATAAGGTCCTAAGAATACCATAGGCAATCCTAGAACTCTGTTATTCAGTTATCCAACTTAAGTACTAACCAGAAGCCATAAATAGAGGTAGGTGTTCTAATTCTACCTAACTTACTCAAGTTCAAACTTAACCTAACACCAAACCATTTCCTCCGTTTCCTCCATCCTTCCATCATTCAGAATGCAACAGAAATAGGCAACCAAACAAGTTCATGTGCAAGTAGTGAGCAGATAGTACAAATAGCAAGTATAACAGATAGTAGGTGACATATATCAATTAGGCAAACCCAGGAAATGCATAGCAGTCAAACAAACAAATGCATATGATGCATGCCTGTCCTATGGCTGATGGGGTCCATCTGTCGGTTATCCAGCCAACCCGACAAGTTCGAAAACCTTAGACTGTCCCCCGTCGCGCATCCCCAAGAGTCTATGCATAGAGTTCACATTCATTCATCATATAATCACTCAATGGGAGTTCACATTCATATAACCACAGTTTACAACTTTCTTCACCCTCAAGTTATCTTGTTTTCCTAGCTTCTTTTATCTACTGAACCTAGAACCATATCTTAAACCTTAAAGGGAAGAAAATGGAGGTTTAGAAGTGAAAAATTGGTTTAAAAATGGCCAAAACCAATTTTTGCCGCAGGTAGCATCCACGCGTACACGTAGGCTACGCGCACGCGTGGAGTATACATCATGAATATGCACACATGCGTACGCATGCCTCTCGCGCATGCGTCGCCAGAACTCCACGCCACGCGTACGCGTGGTGCACGTGGTGCACGCGTACACGTGGATGGCGCGTTTTTGAAAAAAATGGGTAGAATGCCCAGAAGCATTCTGCAACCAACTTTGCCACCCTGCAACATAGCTTTATACACCAAACTTGTAACATCCATAACTTTCCCTATGAAATTCCATTTTTCACAAAATTAATATCAATCAAAATCCCTTAAAACCATCTTTTACTTACAACAAACCACAATTCAATCCAAAATTTGAGGAGAATATTATGGACGTCCAAAGTTCATCAAAATTTGGTTTTAACCACTTTCAACAAAACCTCATTTTCACCAACTTAAGTTTCTTACCATTTAAACTTACATTGTAATGCCATATCAACTCAATTCATCAACAACCATTGCCAATATAAGCTTTAGTCAACTTAACCAACCTTGATCATCAATAATTATCCACTTTTACCTCATACATCCATTGTTGTCAAACTCTCAAGTTAACTCGTAAACTCGTACGAGTTTACGAGTTTAGATATGAAAATGAGTTGACTCGGACATAGACTCTATCCTGAGTAAACTCGGCTAGACTCGGCTAGACTCGGTCAAACTCGGACAAACTCGTGAGTTTAGGACCGAGTTAGCGAGTTTGTGTTTTTCTTCATTTTTGCACAGAAAAACGTCATTTTGAAACTAAAAAAACACTTTTTTTATTAGGGTTAAGAATATGACTAACTAAAATAATGATGACAAACATTGATTTATTGGGTTAAACACCCAATTAATTTTTAATTGTGTTTGATTAGTATTGCAGGTCAAAGAAATAAAATAGCAGCAGCCCAAACAAATGGAACAAAGAAACAGAAGCCGCTACAGTGTGCAAAATTTACAAAGAAAGCCAAAATGAAATGTGACGAAGAAGTCATTTGGGCTGAATAGAAAGAAGCCAATCCAAGCCCAAGTTCCTTATCCAAGTTGAAGCCATCGTTCACTTTACTTGCTTCGGTCAGACTTATGAAGAAAGAGAGAAAGCTTCTTCCTAGTTCATTCACCAGAGAAGAAAGAAAGAGAAAGATAAATTCCAAAAATAAATGTCTAATCGCCCTAATCAAAGTAAGCTAACCTAAGCCAGAGGATAAATGTGATTTATTTCTATTTACATATAATTTATTTTCTTCACTCCTTCTTCAAAGTTCTGCAACGCCAATTTGGGATATACGGAGAAAGTGATTTCTGACAATCACTGCTATGAATCAAAGGCTCAAATTATTTCTTGGGGACAAAGCACAAACTCAAGGATTTGGATTTGGGTTTACCATTGAAAAGTTTCTTTTTGCTGCTCTGAAGTCTTCGGTCAAGCAAAAGTAACCAGCTTTGAAATCCCTAATTTGGGGGTTAATTGAAGTAACTGAGATGACAAGCTAAGGGAGCTCAGAGTTCAAAGAGTTGACTCAGGAGAAATCTAAACTGTGACTCTGCAAGAGGTACGAAAAGAAAAATTATTTCTAAGTCAAGCAAGGAGAGAGAAGCCGAATAGAGAGCTGTGTGTGAAATCTCACTACTGAGTTTGAAGTCTTGGAAGCATTGCACCTACAAAAAAAGGAGCACTCCGCCAAGATGAAGAATAAAGTCTTGAGTTATGTTGTTGGGTTCAGTTCATAGTGTTTAAGTTGTTATGCATCAATCTCCTTCATGTTTTACAGGTTGTATTTCATTTTCAATGTATATCTTTCTGTACTATCTTTGAGAGGTAAAAGGCTGTGAAAGAGAGTCATTGAGAAAAAGTCTAAGAGTGAAAAAGGCTGAGTGAAACACTTGAGAGAAAAGCCAAGAGTAGATTCTGATTTTCTTTGGTTGTAATTTTCTGTCTTGCGTCTTGTACTAGTGAGGTACCCCTTGCTAAGTTGAGTAAGCACTTAGTGTAAAGAGTTAGGTATTTGCATAATCTAGTCAAGTTTAGGAAGAAACTTGTGTGTCCAGATAGGATTGTGTGAATCCTAGAAAATTGGAGTATGTAATACTTTGACGATAGTAAAAATTCCACCACTGTTGTGGTGGAGACTGGATGTAGGTTGCATTGCATAAGGCAACTGAACCAGGATACATGACTATGTCAACTTCTTCCTTTATCTCACTGTTTTGTTTTCTGATATTTATGAGACAAAATAAAATTTTTTCTTAAATTTTTCGCTGCACAGTTCAAATAGAAATCAAGATTGAAGTTGGGTTTAAATACTTAATCTATTAAAGCAAAAGAAGGCCATAGATTCAACCGCCATTCTCTAAGCATTCTATAACCTTCAATTGGTATCAAGAGCCAAGGTCTCAAGAATCAAGTCTCACAGCTTAGAGCAAAGATCTAATGGCAAATAACTTAGGCACAACCACAATTTCCTACACTCTAACAGAAGATCAGTCTAACAATAGGCATCCCTTCTTCAACGGAAAAAACTATGCCTACTGGAAAGAAAGGATGTGAATCTTCATCCAATCCATCGACTACAACATATGGAAGATTGTAGTAAGCGGCCCGAAAATTAAACAAATGTTGATGGAGTGGTGACTCCAAAAGAGGAAACTGAATGGAATGACGATGACAATAAAAAAGTGGAACTGAATGCTAAAGCCATTAACTTCTTACACTGTGCCATCAGCTTTGAGGAGTACCGAAAGGTGTCTAGATGAAAGACAGCCAAAAAAATCTGGGAGAAACTCCAGGTTACACATGAAGGCACCAAACAAATAAAAAAAACAAGGATTGATATGCTGCGAAAAGGGTATGAGATTTTCAACATGAATGATGGAGAAAGTATTGTTGAAATATTTGAGAGATTCTCAATCATAATAAACAGCCTTGATGCTATGGGTTTAACACACACAGAACAAACACTAGTGAGGAAAGTACTTAGAAGCCTCACAAAAGAATGGGAAACAAAAGTCACTGTCCTAGCCGAGAGTAACAACCTAAATCCCATAACCTACGATGAGTTGAGAGAAAAACTTCTTGCTTATGAAACCACACACACAAGCCAAGACTCAAAGAAAAAGGGAATAGCCCTTAAGTCAAAAGTTGAACCAAAAGATAGTGAATCTAGTGACAGTTTTTCAGATGATGAACTTGGGTTTTTTGCTAGGAGACTTAGAAGGCTAATGACGAACAAAGGCAAGTACAAAGGCTCGAGCTCAAAGGAGTACAAGAAGGACATGAGCAAAGTGATTTGCAACAACTGCAAGGAGGCTAGACATCTCAAATACAACTGTCCGAAACTCAAGAAGGAAGACAAAAGAAAGAAAGAAAAGAAGAGAGTGCTCATGGCATCTTAGGAAGATCTTGAGAACCATTCGGATGAGGTAGAAGACTCCGAATGCGAAGCTCAAATCTGCTTCATGGCTGGTGATGATCAACTTGATGAGGTAAATTACTATGACCTGTCCATAGATAACTTGCGTGCTATCATAGATGATCTCACCCTCAATTCTGAAAATTGTTGAACAAATACAATAAATTTAAATTAGAAAAAGAAATGTTGAAAGTTGAAAATGATTTTTTGAAAGAAAAAGTGAAGGAAACCGAATGTGCTTTGGACATCATTGAAGAAAATAGATTTTTGAAATTTAAACTTGAAAACTTAAAGGAAAGCACATTGTGGATCCTTCTCAAGAGATTGTTGTTGAAAGTGAAAGGCTAAATGAGATGATTAAAAGACTGAATGGTGATTTAGCAAAATTTGCTCATAATTCTAGTAACTTGGACAAATTACTTGCAAATCAAAGACTATTGTTTGAAAAATCTGGTTTAGGTTATGTGACAAAAGAGAGTGCAGTTTTTGATAATTCTTCTACAAAATTCATGGCCTCTTCTTCTTCAAAAACGTAATTTGTCACCAACAAATCTAGTCTAGGATATACTCCCACCCATGAAGAGGAATTTAAAAAATCTTATTTTGATAAAACTGCATCATCTTCAAGAACCAAACTAACACCAAACGAATCAGGTCTAGGCTATGTCTCAAATAAGGAGGTTGCTTTAAAAAACCCATAGTTTCACAAAAGAACCTCTTATTCAAAAAGCCCATATGATTTTAAAAATTCTGGTTTTAATGCTTTTGCAAAAAGAAACACTAATAATAAAAATGTCTTTGTCAAAAGAAATGTCCAATTCTCAAAAACCATAAAAATTTAGTGATTTAATCATTTCCAGCATCAAAACTTAAATCAACCTCAGCAACATGCATCAGAAAAACATTGCTTTAATTGTAAGAAAATTGGTCACTCTTACTTACAATGCTTCATTAAAAAAAGAAGAGTAGGAAACTAAACTTACAATGTTGTTTGTGATTTTAATACACTTGGGCAACCAAGGTGGATTAATTTTAAAGGATCTAAATTAACTTGGATACCTAAGGTTACTTGAGATTTTATGCAGATTTGCCTAGCATCTAAGAAGAAGAAAGATATGTGGTACTTGGAAAGTGGATGCTCTAGGCACATGACTGGAAGGTCAACCTTCTTTATCAAACTTAACAAGTATGATAGAGGGTTTGTAACCTTTGGTGACGATAGAAAAAGGTAAAATCATCGCTGTTGGAAAAGTAGGTAACAATCATTCTACTTTTATTGATGATGTCTTTTTGGTTGATGATTTGAGGCATAATCTTTTGAGTATTAGTCAGCTGTGTGACTTGAGGTACTTAGTAATATTCAAAAGATTAGAATGCCAAGTGGTGAGTGAAAACTCAAATGAAGTACTATTCGTAGCAAATCATTGTGATAATGTGTATGGTCTCACTCTTGATTAACTAAATAATCAAAATGTAGCTTGTTTTGATTCCAAAGAATCTGAAAAGTGACTATGGCACAAAAGATTGGGCCACTCTAGCATGTTTTAAATTAACAAGCTTGTCAAGAAAGGATTAGTAAAATGTATTCCTTTGATAAAATTTGACAAAGATATCACTTGTGATGCTTGTCATATGGGAAAACAAACAAAGAACTCATTTAAATCAAAGGAAGATATCTCTACTAAAAGACCACTTGAATTGCTATATATTGATTTATTTGGTCCAACAAGAACTCAAAGCGTAGGTGGTAAACATTATAGGTTGGTTATTGTGGATGACTACACAAAATTTGGCTGGATTTTATTTCTTGCACACAAAAATGATGCCTTCTCGGCTTTTGAAATTTTTAACAAGAAAATTCAAAATGAAAAGGATTTAAAGATCGCTTCAATAAGAAGTGAACATGGAACTGAATTTCAAAATCAATCATTTGAATTATTTTGTGAGGAATTTAGAATATCACAAAATTTTTCTTGTCCAAGAACACTACAACAAAATAGTGTTGTTGAAAGAAGAAACAGAAGTATTCAAGAAATGACAAGAGCTATACTTTGTGAAAGTAATGTTCCAAAATTCCTTTGGGTTGTAGCGGTTAACACGGCTTGCCACATTTTGAATAGAACAATCATAAGAAAATTTCTAAAGAAAACTCCTTATGAACTTTGAAAAGGCTACCCACCAAATTTAAATTACCTACATATCTTTGGATGCACATGTTTTGTTCTAAATAACAAAGAAATTCTAGAAAAATTTGATCCAAAGGCATATGAGTGCTTATTTGTTGGATACTCCACAACTAGTAAAGTATATAGAGTTTATCATCAAGATGCTAGAATTATTGAGGAGTCCATACATGTTACCTTTTCTGACACTAACTTGATTTAAAGTATCTTGAAAGATTGTGATGCAGGAAATCAGGTTCAAGGCAAAGAAGGAGAAGCCCCAAATCAAGAGAAAGAAATTTCTAGGTCACCTAAATCTGAAATTGCTGCTGCAAGAAATTTTGTAGGAGACAATTCTGTTTTGTCTCCTAAATCAGGTGAAATTTTTGAGAATATCAGTTCTTTGGATCCTACAATAACTGAAACTGCTCCTAAGTATACAAGACCCTGTGAGTGGAGATTCTTAAAGAATTATCCACAGAAATTTGTCATTGGGGATGTCTCTCAAGGTGTCAAGACTCGTTCCTCCACAAGAAAAGTAAATGAAGAAACAAACTTAGCTTTTCTCTTTCAAATGGAGCCACAAAACATCAATGAAGCACTCAATGACCCTTCTTGGGTAAAGGCTATGGAGGAAGAGCTTGGTGAATTTGAAAAGAATCAAGTTTGGACACTAGTTCCAAAGCCAAATGGAAAGAAAGTGATCGGCACTAAGTGGATATTCAGAAACAAGTTAGGTGAAGATGGAAGTATTGCTAGAAACAAAGCAAGATTAGTGGCACAAGGATATGATCAAGAGGAAAGAATAGACTTTGATATCCTTTGCTCTTGTTTCTCGAATGGAAGCCATAAGACTTCTTCTAGCTTATGCTACTCATTGTGATTTTAAATTGTATCAAATGGATGTGAAATGTGCATTTTTGAATGGTGTAATAGATAGAGAAGTGTATGTGACACAGCCACCTGGTTTTGAAAATAAGAAATTTTTCAACCATGTTTTCAAACTCTCGAAAGCTCTTTATGGACTAAAACAAGCTCCTAAGACTTCGTATGAAAGACTCAATTCTTTTCTCTTGAAAAATGAACTTCAAAGAGGCACCACAGACACTATTCTATTTATTAAAAATTCTAATGATTCTTTTATTTTAGTCCAAATTTATGTTGATGACATTATATTTGTATCAGCTAATGAGACCCTTTGTACTGAATTTGGAAAACTCTTGACAAGTGAATTTGATATGAGTATGATGGGTGAACTTAACTTCTTCCTTAGGTTTCAAATAAAACAAACTGAAAATAGTATTTTTATCCATCAAGAGAAGTATGCCAAGAAATTAGTTAAGAAATTTGGTATGGAAAATGCCAAACCCATGAGAACACCTATGCATCCTAACTCAAAGTTAGAAAATGATGAAATTGAGAAAGATGTTGATGAGACTAGGTATAGAGGAATGATTGGATCTCCTATGTACCTGACTTCCTTTAGACCCGATATTGTGCAAATTATTAGAATGTGTTCAAGATTCCAATCAAAACCAAAAGAATCACATCTTTCTGCAGTTAAAAGAATTATTAGATATGTTCATGGCACATCCAATTTTGGTTTATGGTATCCTAAGACTAATGAATTTTTTTTAGTTGGTTACTGTGATGCAGACTTTGCCAGAAATAGAGTGGATAAAAGAAGTACATCAGGCATATGCTATTTCTTGGGAAGTCCTTTAATGTCTGGTCAAGTAAGAAGTAGTCTACAGTGGCATTATCCACTGCAGAGGCTGAGTATATTGCTGCATCCTCTTGCTGTTCTCAGCTTATTTGGTTGAAAACTCAACTTGCTAATTACAAATTAAATGCTAAAAATATTTTCTTGTTGTGTGACAATATGAGTGCTATAAATATTTTTAAAAATTTAGTTTTGCACTCTAGGACTAAACATATTAAGGTGAGATTTCACTCAATAAGGGAACATGTTCAAAAAGAAAATACTAGCATTCAAGTTGTTAAATCAGAAGATCAAATAGCGGATACTTTTACCAAACCTCTAGCTGAAGACAGATTTTGGAAACTTAGGACATTTGCTTTATTTGCGCATTACTGATGTATTTGTTAAAGTTTTTGTCTCTCAGGTTGAGATGAGATCATTCTGGACAAATGAAGAATCATCTTCCTGAATATTATTTTCTGGGCTCAATTACACGTTCTGAATCTTCTGGGCCAACCCTTCAATTCAGATTTATTGTGGTTCAATATGTTTCCTTAAACTCTACCATCTCTTGACCCAATAAGTATTACATTATCCATGTGTTATTTTGTGTTTTGTCATTTAATGAAAAAGGTTTCTTTTTTAAATCAGTTTGTTTTATTTTTAATAAAATCAAATCACTTTTCATGATGTCAAGTCTTTTCAAGGTCTAGTCATAGTGGTGCAGTTGCATGTTTTTAAGAAACCTCCTTTCTTGGTGCAGTTACCAAATATCTCTCTTCATATCTCCTTCCACTACCTCTTCGTTTCTTCCCCACTACCATTAGTGTTTTGTTTCATTCAAAAATTGTATTCACACCGATGAGGAAGAAAATCGTGATTCAAAAGAGTCCAAGGGCAAAAATTCTCAAACTCCCTGAGAAATCTAGGCCTTCTCCTCACTCCAAAGATCATACTTTCACACCTTCACCATCTCCTCCTCGCACCGATCCAATGACATGCACCAAAACCGCTCCTAGGTATCCCTCTTCTTCCAAGCCTACAACTCCACCAAGTGCTCCCTCAAAACCAAGCACTTCGAAGGGAAAGCGACCAACAACTGAGGAGCCAGCGCCTGAACCATCGCGACCTAAGTCTAGGTCTGCACTTCAGCGTTCTCAAAGAGGTAACCCTCATCACCCTCTCAAATCGGTTAAAGAGCCTTCCATTGACCCTTTTGAACACAAAGCACAATTCATGACCTCTCACTCTAATTACAACCCCACCGTTTTTGATTTGCCATGAATAATAATTTCTATGAAGGTGGTGTTGTTCATCGTACCATCTGTTCCATTTTTCTTGCTGATTTACCAACACTGAAAAAGAAAGGTTTTATTTTTGCTGATAATCTTCAATTTCTGGACTGGAACTATATTTTCAAAATAAAAAAAAAACCTGTCTACCCAGTCTTAGTTAAAAAATTCTATGCAAATATGACCTACCATGAAGGCAGCCTTCACTCATATGTGAAAGGTCGTGACCTTATTTTAAATGAGAAAACCATAAGTGACACTCTAAAATATACTGATGTCGGTACATATGCTTATACCTCTGGTAAATGGGATGAAGGGTTAGGTGTTTTCTATAGAGATGCTTTGGCTATTATGTGTGAAAATATCTCTCTGATTGATGGCCTTACACCAACTCACAAAGTCCTGGGTTATCTTCGGGCTCAGCTACATCGTATAGTAAACTATATTATTCTTCCTCAGAGTGGTTCTTATCAGAAGGTATCTTTCTGTGACACTATGATTTTATATGCTATTCTCACAAAATCTGAAATTTCTTTTGCATACTTAATGGTAAGGTATATGTTTGATTGCATTAGAAGTGAGAAAGATAAAGCTCTTCCTTATGGCATGTTCTTAACCTATATTTTTTAACATTTTAGTGTTGACTTGTCAAGTGAGACATATGAAAATAGACACTCATATCTAAAAGGAGGTGGTTCAGTGAAACAGCAGAAAAAGGGACCAACTCGAACTAAAAGAGTGGTTCTTGATGATTATGATGATGACTATGAACTAGAAGAATCTTCTCCTCCATCTACCTCTGGGACTTCAGCTTCCACTGGACATAAATCACTTCTATATGGAGTGGTTAAGGACGTGGTGCAGGAATTTGTCTCTCAATCCAACCATCTGATTACCCTAAGCAAAGAGCAGAGAAAACTGGCTACCAAGCATGAAAACTACCTCAGAAAATCTAGAGACGTGGCAGTTCTCATGAAGTTCACTGAAAACACACTTGAGGATGATAATGTGGTCTCTGACCCTGAAGAACCTGCTGACTCTGAGGGAGATGGTTCGAATGCTTGAGGATGTCTCTTCTATTGATCTTTTCTGTGCTGTTTTATTTTGATAATTGTCTCATGGAATAGTTGTAGTTTATTTTGAACTTTGTCTTATCTTGGATGACTATAAATAGATTTACTACTTTTTTTATGTTGCTCTTGGTTATCTAGTTATCTTGACTTTGCCTTAATAGTTTGCTGCATGTTTGATATTACTTCTATTTCTTCTCTTGATAACAAAAGGGGGAGTAGTATGTAGTATAGTAGTAATGCTCTATTTCATGTGATGTTGAAATGATTGAAACGCTTGCTGTATGCTTCATCCATGGATAACTATTTATATATAGTACACAGTTGTGTTCTCTTTGTGAATATGTGAACAAGAAACAAAAGAAGAGCACAAATTCAGGGAGAGCAACCATTGAAATGGAAAGGGGGAGCAGGTTAAAACAAGTGATATCATTCAAAGGGAAGTAATTTACTTTATATCATTTAATCCCTGTAATCATCCTTTGTGAAAATATGTTTGTTATCAAGGGGAGATTGTAGAGTTACGAATATGATTAACTAAAATGATGATGACAAATATTGATTTATTGGGTTAAACACCCAATTAATTTTAATTGTGTTTGATTAGTGTTGCAGGCCAAAAAAATAAAATAGTAGCAGCCCAAACAAATAGAACAAAAAAACAGAAGCTACTATAATGTGCAAAATTTACAAACAAAGCCAAAATAAAATGTGACGAAGAAGTCATTTGGGCCGAATAGAAAGAAGCCAATCCAAGCCCAAGTTCCTCATCCAAGTTGAAGCCATCGTTCACTTTACTTGCTTCGTTCAGACTCATGAAGAAAGAGAGAAAGCTTCTTCCTGGTTTATTCACCAGAAAAAAAAGAAAGAGAAAGGTAAATCCTAAAAGCAAATGTCTAATCACCCTAATCAAAGCAAGTTAAGCTAAGTTAAAGAATAAAAGTGATTCATTTCCATTTACACACAATTTATTTTCTTCACTTCTTTTTTAAAGTTCTACAATGTCAATTTGGGATATATGGAGAAAGTAATTTCTGATAATCACTGCTGTGAATCAAAAACTCAAATTGTTTTTTGGAAACAAAGCACAAACTCAAAAGTTTGAATTTGAATTTACCATTGAAAAATTTCTTTTTGCTGCTATATAAAGAATAATTATAATTATAATTTGTCTCTATAAAAGAATTAATTTAAAAATTAATATTTTTTATTAAATAACAATAAAAATTTATTTATCTAAATTTTTATTAAAAGTTTATTTAAAAATTAATTTGATTAATTTGATAATTAAAATTTATTAAGAATTAAATTATTTGACTAAAAATATTTTAAGATTAGTTTGGAATATTAATCAAGATAAAATTATCGCACTAGAAAAGAAAAAGATATGACTCGTCATTTTTTAGTTGTTATCCTATTTGGACCTACTATGTTTAGTTTTACAGTTTTACCAATTAAATAAATTTTTATCTTGGAAAGAAATTAGATTAGATTGTGTTTGTTTAGGAATTGGAGTATCATCATTCAAATAAAAAAATATTTCATATTAAAACAATATTACATCCAAATATAGATCGATTTTTTTATTTAAATATAAAAATAAAATAAATGAAAAACAATGTTTTTCAAAAAAAAAACACCTCATACAAATTTTATTCAATTCCTTCTACCTGTCAAAGTGTCGATCTACTTTTTCTTACTTTCTACTTTTCAGCGTATGTATATATATATATATATATATATATATACTTACTGCATGGATATTAAAATTAATTATTAATATAAAATATATATTAAAAATAAATTAAATTATATATATACATAAATATATTAATAATTAATTTTAATCTAAAAAAATATTTTATATATAAAGTAAATTAAATTTTATAATTTTATTTAATTATTTATTAAAATATGATCTTTTATTTTATTTTTTTAAACAAAATCAAAAACAAAATATATAAAAAATATTAAATAGTTAAAGATCAAGAAAAAATATTGAAAGGATATATATATATATATATATATATATATAATTACATTCGTTTTTTAGACTATTTATACAGTTAATATAAAAGATAATTATTTTTATTGATATAATATTATATAATTGAATATATATATAATTATTTTTACATAAATAAAAAATAATTATAATTATATAATTATGTAAAATATTTTATATTGTCAATATATCAAAGTTAAATTCTTTAACCAATTTATTAGATCGATTATTACTTAACAAATGAGAAATAAATGTGACACAAGAATCCTCTCCGGTTAGTGAAAAATATTCAGTGTCAATTGTTAAATCTCTACCGTTGAATACAACAAAAATTGATCAACGGTAAAAATTAAAAGATGACTTTTACAGCACAAAATCAAGCTTTTCCATTCTAGGCCACTCTCTCAGTCTCTCCAATCTTTGACTGGTGTGTGAAGGGGAAGACTCCAAAGAAAAACAAGAGAGTAGATTGAGAGAAAATTACTTATTTTATTTTATTTTATTTTGACCATTGATTTGTTTCTATTGTTTTGAACGGTGCAGAGATGAAACAAGTTTTTCTGTTAAGAAACAGAGAAATTTTAGATCTTTTAAAATAAAAAAATTAATAAAACAATAAAATAAAGAGTTAATGATCATTAATTTTTTATTTTATAATTTTCCTAACTTTCTTAGTTTAAAGAAATCTTAATCAAGATAAACTCCTTTAATTTGACTAAAACTGTATTACCATTTATCACCTTCACCTATTAGTGATATATAATATTTGAATTGACATTCTAACGACTTACTATTTAGATTTTATTTTAGGATAATAATCTTTTTTTATGTAAAATATTCAAATTTAACAAAATATCTTGTGATCTATAAAGATTTAGTCACTATAATAATTTTGTTTCTAATTTAATTTTTATATATAAAAAAACTCTTTATTTTACTCTATCTATTATAATTAAAACATTTTACACATTCATCACGAATTATATATTTTGTAAAAAAATGCTATTTTAATGATTAAAATTAAATAAATAATAACTTTTAAAAATCTTAAATACTCTTATTATTTTTCCGATAAATTATTAGAACAATTTCATGTTTTAATTATAATTGTTAGTTATTAACTCTCTTTTAGAGTTTTAGACTTTTAGTTCTCAAAGTAGTATTTTTTTTAATAGAAAGGTTTCTATGGGGAAAAAATTATTCGGCATAAGCCAATAATATTGCTCCGACAAAAAGAATACTGTGAAGCATTTAATCATTGTTGACTTTCAACGTTTGTCGTCGAAAAGAACAAAGTAAAGTACAAAATTTACCACTTTCATTTTTTATTTGAAATTTTAATACAACATATTAACATGTGTGTCCTAAAACAAAAATCATACTACAACTATTAACTAAATAGATTAATCTTTTCAAATCTTAGCAAGATCGTAAACAACTTTTGCTTAATTAGTTAGCCAAATAGATCTTATTAATTAAGAATGTGCACTATAATTGTGCTTCTATTACAAGAAAAACGTCGAATTTATCGTCAGAAAATTAATTAAAATTCGACAAAAAAATAATTAAACAGTATAAATCTCGTCAGTAATTTATTATCATCAAATTTTTTTGTTTGACGGTAATTACCATCAGATCCTGTGATAGATTACAAGCTCGAAAAACTGTTTAGTTACCGATAGTTTTTTCCGATAATAATGTTGACGCTACGATATGTTATTTTTCGCAGTATTACTGTCGGATTATTATTCCTTCTATAAATCCTACGATAATCTCAATGTTTTAAAAAAATGCAAAATAAATGATCAATTTGAATTTTTTATTTAAATTTATTTTTTACACAATTAATGGTGAATTTATAAATAATAGACATCTATTATTTAAAATAAATTATCAAATATTCAAATAAATTAAAAGTCAAATAAAGCAAATAAATACAATAAAACAATAAAACAGAAGCACTAATGACTACAAATCTAGGTAATCCCCGTTGTCGTCGTCGTCGTTGTCCTGATGATGTCTGTGTGCCGCCATCAGCGACGCGAATCTGAGCCTGGTACACCTCCATTTGAGCCTCCATCTGCTGAAGCCGCTCCAGTTGCTCTCTCCACACCCCAGCCTGAGGTCATTCGTGTCCGTCACGCATGTGAGGATCTCCTGATACCTCTCCCGATAATCGGTCAATTCCTAAGCCTGCTGGTGAAGGTTGCAGCTGAGCTCCTATACCTGCAGCCTCAAATCAACGCTCTCCTCGGGGTTGATGGCTCCACTGGTGGCAGAGGCAGATGATGGCCTCAACGTGAAGGTGCGCAGGCTGCTGGCGAAGAAGGACCTCATCCCGTATACGCGGTTTTTGTATGGCGCTAAGGCGGTCTCGCGCCAAACCACATCGGGATCGACGACTGAGGCAGCAGAGCCATCAGTGTCCCCCCACTTTGCTGAGATTGCTGAGTCGTGGCCTCTAGTATTTGCGTGTATGACTCTTGTGTAACGCATGTTATAATAATTACTACGACAAATATACAGTTAATCTCTAATTTTATATCAGAAGATAAGATATTTACTCACATAATGATCTTGAGACCGCTGATCAGCAAATCTCTCTTTATTCTCCTTCAGAGTGTAGGTGTACTTGAACGTCTCCGTCAATGTGACCTTGCGATCCAACGACTTTGACTACACATGTTACATTGAAATAATATGATTAGGATCATCGGTAATAATATATATGTAAAAGAATATAACTAACTTAATAACAAAATTAAAGAAAACTACATACCAGTTTGGCTTTAGTCTTCATGAAAGTTGCTGAGCCGCCGGTATACTTGGACGACCTGGCCGAGGGCCTGTTAGATCTATTTGTGAGACGCCGATGCCTGAACCCCACATCGATCTCCCAGTAAACTAACAGAGCCTTCTTTATTTCTGGGCGAAGCTAGCTCGTGAGGTGGTTCCGCCCCTCACGAACATCCTCCAATATCTGTTGCATCCAGCGACCATTCGATAATCGTATATCTTCTTGATGGTAATATCAAGCACAGGGATATGAAGTGCATCTGCACAAAAGAACTTTAAAATTAATTAAGCAACATAGAAGATATAAATAAACTAGCTACAAAAGTTTGAAACTAAAACAAAATTAATTACCGTCCACAGCCGAAACCATCGCTCTCAGGTCTCAGAGGGGATCTTCTTGTAGCTGGGCCACGTAGTGTTGTACATCAGCTTGATGACGTTGGTCATCTCCTGAGTACATGCGTTGTTGTTCGATAGAAGCCTATCAACAATTCACAGACAAACCAATATAAATTAAAACTTTAGAAGCAAATAACTTTAATTTTTAGAAATTTCGGCAGAATTTCATCTATAATTGGAATGTGCCACAAATTCTATCCATCAACAACCAATTCACAACAGGCAATAATCAGGAATTCAATATTTAGACACTTTCAATATTCACTAAATCCACAAATCCACTAAATATCCTAAATGCACTAAACTAGAATAAATAATCAAACACTTCAGCAATTCAATAATCAGAAAATATGAAACAGTTTCAGCAATTGAAACCTACAACCCTAAATTTACTAAACTAGAATCAATAATCGGTCACTTTCAGCAATTTAGTAATCAGGAAATATCAGACACTTTTAGCATATAGAAGACTTAAAATGATACTTATCCAGTGCTGTATCAGGCCATATCCTCAACCGTACGATGGGAGGTGGTGGAGGAATATCAGCAGGCTCACTTCTGTGAAAGGATTTCGGGGCCGCGGTGTTTGTCGTGGAGGCGGCGTCACCATTGCATTGGGCTGCTGAGCGGATAGAGGAGGCAGGGTCGTCACCGTAGACGGAAGGACGTAGTTGGGGTTATTAGGGACCATGATGAACGGCTGGTTCGATAATCCCGTAAGCTGTAACGTCACTGGGGTAGTCGAATAGGGGTAGAGGGGGAGGATCCAGAAGTTCCTGGGGTACCGGAAGAAACCCTCCTTCTACCACAACCACGACTACGAGCACAACCATGACAAGCAGCCTGATCCGCAACACCTCTATCTGTCGTCATGTCTGCAAAGAGCATACCAATTAACTAGTTAAACTTAGTTCAAAAATCCAACAAAGAGAACTAAATCAATAATAATCAACACAATGATCAACAATAATCAGAAATTTAGAACTACAAATCAACCTTATAAATTATAATAACTAGTTTAGAACAAATCAACAATAATCAAAATACGATTTAATTAGAATTAGAATAAATCGGAACTAAATAAGGAACATAAATCAGAACATGTTCTAATTAAAATTGAAACTAAACAAGTTCAGTATCCTAAGTTCAGAACTAATTAAATAAGGAACAAAAATCAGAACCAATTAATTTCAATATTTGAAATTTATTCCTAATATGATCTAAAACCAATTAAACATACAAAGTTGACCTAATCGGGTTAAAAAGGACCAACTTAATTAACCTTGTACTATTAAAAATTGCATTGATTTTCAAGAATTAGACAAAAAATTGCATTAAAAGCTCTAAGACATATTGATGAACACTTGGCATGCACAAACATCAAACATGCAAAATCAAGGTCAAATAGTAATTGACAGCTCCAATTTCAAATCAACAATCAACACCAGCAACAACCAAGTATAATCCAAATAATCCAAATATTTTTCAGCAATTCAGAACCTAATAACCTAATCTAACCTATTCTAACAACTTAAAATCTACTAACAAAAAATTAATTCTAACTAACTAAAAATCAGATTAATGAACATAAAATTAACTAAAATAGAAATTAAAAACATAGTAACCTGGTTTGCCAAAACGGAACAGAAACGAAGAAGATGAAAGGAGTTATAGCGGCACTATGATGTTGTCGGTGCGAAAAGCGGCAAACAAACGGTCGTTGGAGTTGAAGCTAGCCATAACAACCTAGGAACAGCGGCTGTGTGAGAAGGACCAAGCTAGAATGGGTTAGAAAGAGAAGGGAAGAAAGAGAAGGGAGAGGTGGTGGCTTAGGGTGGCCAACAGCAACAGGGATGGCGAAAGGGTGGTCGGCAGCGATAGAGAAGGCGAAGGGGTTAGAGAGAGAAAGGGCAGAGGGGTAGAGAGAGGGAGGAGAGAGGGTTAGATAGAGAGAGAGAGAGAGTAAATTCAAATGAGGGCAAAGAGGGTTTGCGCTTTGAATTTACGGCCTAGTTACTATCAGATTTACTGTCAAAAAAATCCGACGATAACCAATTGTGGGTCAACAAAACACACTACAAAAAAAGGGGTTAAAATGGCGGTTTTTTAAGGTAATTACGGCGGTTACAACCGCCATTATTACCGAAAATGGCGCCCCCAAAAAACGCCGAAATTCTGGGCGCCATTCTGGTTATTACGGCGGTTTTCTGAAAATCGCCGTAATAACCAGTGAATAATACGGCGGTTTTTGGGCGGTTAAAATGGCAGTTTTTAACCATTTTAACCAAATAAAACGGCGGTTTTGTGGTTGTTTAAAATGGCGGTCTGTAACCGCCGTTTTTACCTGGATTTAATGGCATGTTCTCGTTTAAAATGGCGGTTTATAACTGCCGTTTTTACCTGGGTTAATGGCATCTTCTCGTTTAAAATGACGTTTCTAACCGCCGTTTTTACCTGGGTTTAATGGAATCCTTCTCATTAAAAATGACATTTATAACCGCCGTTTTTACCAGTATTTAATGGCATCATTTTTGTTTAAAATTGCATTTTTTAACTGCCATTTTTACCAGGATATAATGGCACCATTTTTGTTTAAAATGGCATTTTTAGCCGTCGTTTTTACCTAATTGCAATTTTATACTTTTTAAAATGAGATTGAAACTATGTATTTAAAGTGACATTTTTAGAACTTAAACTTTAAAATCTCATAATAACTAAAAAGCATAACCTTAAATCAAACATCATAACAAGATTTTTAATTCATACACAGTCTCCGAAAATAAAAAATCATAATCCAAAAACAAAGTATCTAAGATAACATTTTTCAATAATTTGTCTTAACATATATCTATAATACTTAATACATGAAATCTTTATCATGCAAGATCATGCTTCTTTGTTGCTCACTCCAGAAGACCTACTTCCTAACTCTCTTGGTGATGGAATCTCACTCTCTTGATCCAATCCCTACAACAAAAATATAATTATGAGCACAATAAAAAAGGATATAAAACTGAATCTGAAACTATTAATGTAAAATTATTCAATCAAAAAAGAAAAGATCAAAGATCACATAAAACCGAATCTGAAACTATTAATATAAAACTGAATCTGAAACTATTAATATATAATCCAACAAAGCAACTTCTGTAAGAGAGGCTTCTCTAATGCACAAGCACTTGGAGGTCACATGAACCTTCATAGGAAGGACAAAGCAAAGATCAAAGAGCAGCAACAATTTTCTTCTTCTTCAAATCAAACTACTCATCATCAACAATTTTTATTGGAGGGGAATCTTGGTAGTAACAATGATAATAATAATAAAGAGCTTTTGAATGTGCCTCATCAACCACTTATGGACGATGAAACCAATAATAATAATATTGTGATGATGAGGCAGTTACCACTCTTTTTAGAATCATCATCATCACCTCCTCCTCATCATCATCTTCAACAGCAAGAGGATCAAATTTCTGGTCAACAAGGTCCCTCATCATCTTCAGAATTAGACCTTGAACTAAGATTAGGGCTTGAGCCTCCATAAGGATCTAATTCATCATTAGCTAGCTACTACTTCAATCTAATTTTGGTTATTATAATATTAACTTAGCTTCTTTAAAATGTTTCTTAGCATTCTTGCTTGCACCTTTTCATAGGAATCAATTGTTGGTGGACTTTTAATTAACAAAGTTAAAGCTAGCTTCAAAAGTCAAATTTTAGGGGAAAAAGTATAAATAAAACAATAATATAGAAAATGCATAGTTAGTAGGGAATGTTGGCATTTTGGAATGGGAGTGTTTGATGCAAAGCAATTGAAGTTTTAGTTTGAACTTTGAACCCCAAGGAATATGATGCAAAGCAATTGAAGCAATAAAGACCCCATCCTCCTTTTAGTGAACTAATGATGTGAAATACATAAGGCACAACTTGGCATTAGTTGCCAAATTTGCATTATTAACCACTGAAGCTGACCATGAGTCATGGCAAAGTAATTCAATAGGATCATATAAATTCATGTATTTATATCATAAGAAAAAGCATCTATTGCAAGTTCATCAAAGTCAAACATTCTAGCATGAAAAAAAATCAATTTTACCAATTTTCAGAGATAAAAAACTTAGTTTAGAAGAATTAAAACATGAAAAGCAATTTGATGCTTAGTCACATAAGATGCTGCTTTAAAGATATTGACCAAAAAGAATTCAACACAACAATTATAAATATTGATTTCAGAAGAACAAGCTAATAACAATGACTGCTATGGTTTTATAACTTAATCATCAACAAACTTATTGAGCACAGCAAAAATCACCAAGAAGAATGACTAGTACACGATGCAGAGAAAAATATCAGAACAAATGAGAATTGCACTAAATATCAGGAGAAAAAACAAATACTGAAACTAATGCAGAGAAGCTTACCTAATAAACGAGCTGCAACAACGTGAACAACGAAACAAGGTTTCTCCACTAATAACAATGAACAAGAAGTGAAACTAAAGCTGGGTACTGAAACATGCTCAGAATCTCCACTTCCATTTACTTGCCACAACAAATAATGTCTTATCTCTGATGAATTTTCTTCTGCCAAAATAAATAAATAAATGAATCAGCATATAAATAAATAAAAAAATTCTAGTAATATTGTTATTAAATAAAAAAAATAAAACGGCTACAAATTCAAAGGCATTCAAAGAACAAATATCATGGTTGAGTTTATCAAAGATGAAACAAGCTGGGGCATGATGCATGTGAAGCCCAGAATCGACCAAACTAAAGGCTAATTACCTGTGAAAATAAGTCAGCTAAGCAAGTTAAAAGATTTTCTTCCAACTCCCCAATGCTTTTGTTATTTCCATAATACTCTAGTAATTGTTCACGAAATGGAACACAAAGTTATAGTGCCTGCGGTAAGTAGCGAAATGAAATGATAAGTTACTAGTCAAGAACCATGAAGATATTTACAAAACAAGAATAATTATACACATAAAAGGTAAATGCTTGTACAAAATGTAGTGTGGACCATATATATTGAATACAACAAAGAAAACATTGAATAATAGTTTAGCCTTAAATTTCAATAGACTATCAATCAATTTCAACAAAAATAAAACTTATGAAAGATGATTAAGAGTCGCGGGTTGGAAGTAAAAATCACACATCCCCAATCCTCTGTAATTGATTTTTGGCCGAAACAAAACCAACACCCCCATAACCTAACAACAGCCATTCCACTAAAATTGTTCAAAAATAAATATAAATAAAAGGAAGCCCAAGACAGCTAGCCTAAAAGAAGCAGAAGGAATGAAATGAAACAAGGACTATAGCATGTTAATCAAATCTAAGTGCAAGGACAAGTTAATCAAATAATGAGCTGCACTACATGTTTGAGATTGGAGCAGTTTTTTCTGAGATCTAAGATATGAGATCGGAGATTAGAGAAACACCTTAATAGAAGTAAGCAATAGAAGATCTGAGTTCAGAGAGAGAGAAAGAGAGAGAGAGAGAGAGAGAGAGAGAGAGAAAGAGAGAGAGAGAGAGAGAGAGAGAGAGAGAGAGAGAGAGGAGGGAGTAAAGTTAAGAAAGAAGACCTGAGATCGTCGTCAATCACCCCCACACCAACGTCAATCCAATACTTCAAGGAAGACCTAAAAATCCCTAACAGAGCTGCAGAGAAACAAAAATCCCCAAAAATCAGAACCAAAAGCAATTTTGAAACCCTAACCCAAACAAAAACAAAGAAATCGGTGCCTTCTGGAATCGAAATGCTGAGGTCAGTAGCCACCAGAACCTTGCCTCTCGCCGAAATCTTCGTCTCCACAGCACAAAAGAAAAAACAAAATAAAACAGCATTTCAATTTAACTTGAGAGGGAGAGGTACCTGGAGAGATCGTAACCGGCGGAGAGAGGAGAAACCCTAGAAGGAAGAACGGCGTTGTTGGAGAGCTTCTTTACACGGAGGAGATGATGAACGTTGTTTGTTTAGAGAGGAGATCGTAACCAAAGCGTTGTTCAGAGAGGAGATGATGAACGTTGTTTCTTACCTTTACGTTGTTTGTTGGTGTAACCAGATCATAACCAGAGAGGAGAAGCCCTAGCTAGAACGAAGAACGGCGATGAATGAGCCAGGATTACAATTTTTTTCATTTTATATGCGTGTGAAAACGGCGGTTCAAACCGCCATAATCACCAGAACCGCCAAAATATATAAAGCCAATTACGGCAGCAGCAACAATTGCCATAATGTCTTGATATTATGGCGGTTCTTTAAAACCGCCTTAATATCAATGCCATTTTAACCCTTTTTTTTTGTAGTGACACATCGTTTCACTAAGTTGGTTTACCGTTGGATTTTTCGACCCCCAAGAACGCACCAATATATTTTTATTTTCTTTCAAATATTACCGGTAAATTTATTGTCAGAAACGTAAATTTGCCAATAATTACTTAATCTTACGCATTTGATGTTGTTATCGCTGGTAAATCTAACGATAAATCCACTACTATTTTACAACGCTAAATTCGACTGTATTCATCATTTTTTTTTGTAGTGCTCATAAGGAATATCTTTAGACTAGGGTTCGATTTATGCTACTATAAATTTGATTTAACAATCATGTTTCTAACAGCAAGGGGGGGAGGTAATAATAATGAATAAGCCGTTAGAAAAGGAATCGAATTGTAATGTAGTGTGTTTGATTATAGAGAGAAAAAGTATATATTTATCTTATATTATTTGATTCAATATTAATGAATTTTTCACTTTTTTTTACTAAAAGTATTTCTTCATATTTTGTACTCCCTTTAGATCTTTGAACAAGAGAAACTTAAACTATATATAAGGTCAAAAAATTAGAGCTAGGATAAAGTAAATTTATTATTTTCTATAATGCTTTTAATTTTTTTTAAAGTTTTCCTGATGGTTAAATTATTTTTATTTTATTCTTAATGTTTAAAGGGTTTTAATTTTGTCTTTATATTATTATTTTTTAAAACCAGCCTATCAAATAGCAACAATTGTAAAACTGTCACAAATAAATTTATCATTTTTACTGCAATTGTGTTCGTGGTTGTTAGAAACCGTCACAAATTCATTTTCCTGCATTTTAACTTTTTAAGGGACTGCAATCATTTAAACATTGGTAATCTTTTTGTGGCGGTTTTAAATTAAAAAAATCGTCATTATTTTCTGAATTTTTTTTAAGTGAAAAAAGTGACTAGGACTTAGAATAACGAAAGATAACAGAAATTATTTTCTCCTTAGATGACAATGTCCGTGAGAGAGGTGGTACCTGAAATGAGAGGAATTGAAGATAAATACTTTTAAATTCCAAGGAGGTAAAATAATGAGCAATAAAAGTTGGAATAATAATGTGAGGTGCTAGCGGTTTAAAATATATCTAGTAGTAGGGGTGCACAGACTCGCCCCGGCTCGAAGGCCCGGTCCGGTCCCGAACACTTTAAAGACTAATTTGGTGTGATTTCATCGGGTTTAGGGTCGGGTACGGGTCTCAAAAATAGACCCGGTCATTATTTCGGGTCGGGTCCGGGCCATAGCTCAGGTCACCCGAAGTCGGCCCGGTGGCCCGATCATCATACACAATTAATATTTTGTGTTATTAGTGATGGATCATGACTATTCTTATGTGGAATTTAAGTATTGTAAACCTTAATATTTTGTGTTATTAGTCATTATAAGACTATAAATTAATGTTTTCTGTTTAGAATGCATAAGACTTTAGACTAATACATAAAATTGTGTTATTTGTATTGATTTAAATATTTGGTATTATTAGACAATATTAGTATTGAATGTGGTTATGCTTTAGTATTGATTGTGGTTATGATTTAAAGGGTTGGTTATTGTTATATTTTTCTAAGTGAATTTTACCATGTTAACTAATGGTTGGAGTCTTGAAAATTTGGATATTTTTACATGCTAGCTTACAAGAAGGTATCAACGTAATGGTATATTTGTAATGTTAATGGCCCGGTTTTCACCCGGTATAATTGTGGCCCGAAAGTGTATTGGTTTCATCGGGTCTAGGGCCGGGTTCGGGTCTAATAAATAGACCCGGTGTATATTTCGGGCCGGGTCTGGGTCACATCAAACCCGGCTTCACCCGGCCTATGTGCACCCCTATCTAGTAGTAATATTTGGATTTGAGATAGAAAATGTTTTTATTATGTCTTTCTTTTGATTTTTATACGTGACTATATTAAAATTTTATTTTTCCTTAGATGATCTGAGGATCAAGTGTCAATGGCAAGGCTTGTATATAGCATTAATAAATTAAACATTTTATTTCATTTATAAAATTAAATCTAGTAAAAGTTAGCATTAATAAAGATATATTTTTTAATAATAAAGTTGAGAACATGTATATTCAACTTTTTTCGCTAAATATATCTAAATATAAGATATTCAAGTAAATATTGCAATTTTATTCCATTGATCATGAGTAGGGTAGCAAACGTGAAAACTCTGTCAAAAAATGTGATCTAAAAATTCTACTTCGTCTCATTTTTGGCAGATTCACAGACTAGTGAACTAGTTTGCCATCATTTTTTTTTTTACTTTAAAAGAATTTGAAAATAGTCTATTGCTATCAAATTAATTAAAATGCGAAAATAAAATTTATAAATCTAAAAAAATAAATTTAAAATGTATAAAAAATATTTAAATTTTAAGTTTTTATATATATAAAAAATTAGTGAATATTTGCAGCTCTGTTTTGTCCCATTATTCCACTAAAAATCGTGAGTTAAAAAAAAATATTTTTATGTATATTTTTTTAGTAAGTTCAATTTTAAAATTTAATTCATTTTTCTTTTACGGATTAAATGAGTTAACCTGATAAATTTCGATCCGTTTTATCACCATCATGTTAGACTATTTACAAGTGTCACCTCCCATTGAAAGTTACGTGTACATATTTGTGAATTTTCAATTTCAATGTCAATAATCCATGCACTAACAATGGTGAAATTTCGTGCATGGCGCATTATGGATAAATATTCAATTGGGAAATGTTTAATCATTTAAATTCATAAAACAAGTACAAAATTTTTCTAGGCTGAAAATAATAGAGTGTGACCTAACCAACGATTTTAACTTATGCGCAGTAATTAAATATTAAAGGATAAATTGATGATTAGTTATTTTCTGACTTTTTAGTAAGGTCCACTTGTCCACTCAGCTTGTCATTACGTTAGTTGATTTTTAGTTGATTTTTTGAATGTGAATGAGAAGAATAGAAATTCGTATATAGCTCCTATATCTATATGTATATATATGAATTGACAATGATGGTGCACGATGTTGAAACTTTCAACACTTATAATATTAATTAGTTTAACCAAAAATTGCTATCCAAATATAAAAAAAATTAACAACTAAATTAATTATTATGTAAATATATATGTGTCTTTTTATATATTTTTAATATATATTTTAGATTTTTTTTGGTATGGAATAAAAGTAGTGATATATTCCAATATCATAATTTGTTGTGTTTTTTAAAATTGTGGAAAGTACACAATTCGAAGAGTCTGATTTCTGTACCTCAAAATTTTTTTAAACACAAATCAAACGGTCTGATTTCTGTACTTTTACAAATCGGACGGTCTGATTTCTGTATCTCTAACAAATCTTATGGTCCGATTTCTACCTCTCTAATTAAACGATTTCACATTTAAGAATAATATCCCAACAGTCCACATTTTAAAAAAACACCACTGCCAGTCTGCCACTCTAATATCAAAAATAAAAAGTTCTATATTTTACATTATAATATATATAAATAATTAATTTTTAATATACATGATAGTAATTTTAGATCTTTATTATTTGGAGCACAAAATTCCCTAATTGGCAATTGGTTGAAGTTGATAACGACTAGCATTTTTTGAGAGATTCGAAGATTTCATAATTCTATAACGTAGCCATCATTATTCTATATATAGATAGATGTACTAAAAAACGTGTTAAGTGCATTGTTTAAGAATACAGAAGAAAAACATTTTATTTTACAAACGGAATGCATAAAAAAATTTTAAAATAATTTTAATTTACATTTTTTATTACAACTTTTAGTTTGTAGTATATATTCTTAATAAATATTTTTAGAACACTTAATAATAAAATCCTTATAATCGTTAGTGGAATATCACAAAATGTTTAGTTCTACAATCTTCACAAGTTTTAGATCTGTAGCACTAAATTTAAGTGGTTATAGTCTTCATAATCTTCAAACGATTTGAACCTCCATATTATCTCATTATCGAAATCAGTCAAATCACTTGATTTATCATTGTGTTGAATGATAACTCTCAGTTGGTTGTGAACAAAAAAGGTATAATTTCAATTTAAATAAAATTGATTTTGATTGGATTGATTTATTTAATTTTAAAATAAATACATTTAAGATATAATATACTATAAAAGAGAAATTCTTAAATAAAAATTGAGATATCAAGTATTATATTATACTTGAAAGAATATTCCTTTTCTTCCGTGGTAATAGGGCCTGTGATTCAGCTGCGATTCGATTCCCCAAGGATACTGAATTTTTAACTAAAACACATGATTTGTATTATGTTAATTCGCGATTATTTTGCAATTCCACAGATATCTGATCTATCTGAAATCAATCAATAAATTTTTTATTTTTGCCGACTAAAACGTGGTATGATGTATGAAAATTTAAATATATTATGAATGAATTTATGGTTAACATGTTAAAGATTAAATTTATTCTTTGCTATACGAGATAATTTAAGTTGTCAAAGGTGTAATTAATAAGTGAAGCACTAGAGTTTTTATATATATATATATAGAAAGAAAAGATTAGCTTAGTGATAAATGATTATTAAACTTTTATGCTTGAACTAATATATAAACTTTTTTTAATTTGTTTATATTGTAAAAGTATATATTGGGTAAACTCGTTTATTTCTGAATTATCAATGGATATGTTTAGATCCTAAAAGTTGACCAAGTCTAAAAATAGTGCTAAATTCAGTTCTAACTCAACTTGCTTCAATCCAACTCAGATATATCCTCCTAGTTAAAATAGGAATAATATAATAAATATTCCGTTTCCACGAAAGATACATAATATATTCAATGTGATTCTATACATGAATTTTTACTATAGGCTTTGTCTTCAATCGCCCACGTATATATATATATATATATATATATATATAGTACTTAGAAATATTTCTTTTTTCTTTGCTTAAAATAATAGGAATTTAAAACTGTGATTTAGTCCTTGAGTTTGAAAAAAATTATGATACTTACTGAAAGTTTGTAATGTATAATTAATTTAGTCCATTTTAAAATTTTTCTTCCTTTTTTCTTGTATTCAAACGTGTTTTTATATACATTTTTATATACACACATATTGGAGATTTTAAAACAATGACAAAAAAGAGACACAAAAAAGTAATTAATTTACATTCAGTTTCAGAATTTTGACTTATTTTTGGTAATATAGTGTTGTCTGTTATATGATTATGTCTTGATAAATGTTATAGGAGTAACAACAGGGAAGATCTATTAGTAGAAGAGAGATATGGACTATGAGTCATAAAAAAAAAAGAAGGGAAGATCTATTAGTAGAAGAGAGATATAGACTATGAGTCATAAAAAAAAAAGATGGTTCGTATATGAATGAAGATGCGCGTGTTGTTGGGGTAAATCATGTTCTTTAATTTTTTAAATTTCTTTTTGCAATTAATACCATTGAATTTAAATTAGTGTAAATTCGAATCTCACATATCTGCAGGAAGCAATTGAACATATTGAGGGCCAAGACGCCTCCAGCAAGGAGGTTTCACAGAATGATTCCCTTGCACTAGTGCTTAGAAAGGAGCACCAAGGAAGAGTTCGTGAACTAGCTAGGTTTCGGTCCATGTCCCACTCAGTATTTTCGTAACATTCCACAGCAGTCTAATTCCGGTGTGCAAATTGAGGAGTATCATATAGAGATTATAAAATTTAAGGCGGAGGCAGCAGAACTCAAGGCAGTGGCAGTAAAGGAAAAGGCAAAGAGACAGAGAATGGAGGCAGAGGCAGCAGAGGAGAAGGCAAAAAGTCAGACAATGAAAAATTTGTTAAAATACATAATCCAGCAACAAGGAGGTAATTTGCCACCTGAAATAGCTGCAGATCTGGATTCTTTGGGAAGTGCACCGACCTCATCCCAGGCAAGGTGATGTGCTAACACTAATGATCTAAATGACAAATCTTGGAGTCTGAATATTTTTTAACTGTTCACTGTCCTAATGACTTTTGAGATATTTATTTGTAGTTTACAGACATCGATGCACTGAATTCAAATTACTATTATAATGATTCACTTTTGCATATATATTTTTGTTTTGTTTTGTGTGTTTTAGTTTGATTGGTTGTTGGTTGTTTTAATAAATTAAAGCAACTTAGTGAAAGAATGTATAAGGAATAAAATAATTGACATATATTATTATAAATTCGAATTTAAAAAAAAAACTATAACTCTACATTTGGCAGCGGTTACAAATCCGCCACTATATCTTAAAAGAAGTTTTTAACAGATAACATTTTGCAGCGGTCAACAACCGCTGCCATCTACAAACAACCCTATTTACGATTTAGTAGCGGTTAAAACCGCCGCAAAACTATGTCGCCGTAAAATACCAATTAACAGTGGTTATACCAGCAGTTACTATTAACTGCTGCTAAAGATTTAGCCGCTCGCTATCTTCCAGCGGGTTACCAACCACTGCTATCCGTTCGACAGCAGTTAAAAACCACTGCTAATCGACTGCATAACCACTACTATTTACCGGATGTGGTGTAGTGCTAATACGAGAGATAGTTTTGGGCATAAATACACACCACATCATCCTTTGATTTAAATAATGTTATGTATACATAGAACTATTTTTCATTTAGTTTTTTATAGTATCTTTTAATACGGTAGGTTAATGACTAATTCATTGCAGATTAAAATTTTATTTAGGAATTTAGCGTTGGCTATTAATAGGGGTAGCAAATGGACTAGTCTGCCCTGCCAAAAGCTCGCCATTTGGCGGGCTGGCCCTCTCCACCCCGTCTAATGAGGCGGTCCCGAATTTCTTTCTTGTTCTGTCTAACGGCGGGTTGGCAGATTAAATTATCTTTTATAATTAGTTTTTTAATTTTTTATTAATAAACTATGAAATATTAAATAATATATATATAATTTCACAATCATTTCAATAAATTTATTATTTCTAAAGACATAAAAAAATTATAATTTCTAAATTCACACACATTAAAGTCTTTATAATTTTAAATATGTAATAAACATAATAATAAACCAAATTTTTTGAAATAAAATAATAAAACCAACATTGTAAAAAATAAAACAAATATCATCTAAAACATATAATTAAATATCTTCAAGTCCATAATCAATCAAACGTGGATCATAATCCAAATTATAACTTAGAACATCTTCAATTATCATTTTCAATTATTAAAAAAATGATGAACCTGCTGGAGAAGCCCACCCACCCCGCCAAAACCCACAGATTAAGTGGTACGGATCAGGCGGACTTTTTAATTGTGGTAGTTTTAAATTTTTCAGTTCGACGCTTTTTTTTGCGAGTTATACGGGCAGTTTAATAAGTTTCAGTCCGTTTACTATCTTTAGCCTCTAAATTACTATATGTATAAGACAAAATTTAAACTATCAATATTTATTTAAGTAAATTAGTGAATTAACCATTATAACCAAATTAGTTTATATATAATTGTTTAATAGTCTCTATTTATCCGTTTAGTAGTTTGACCATATTATGATCCATAGTACTCATAGTCCAAGATCTCTTAAATTCATTGACAATTGGAGAACCTACCTTGTTTAAAGATGCCATTACTAAGAGACAATAAAATAAAATACACAGAGAACAATTAATATGCCATATGATAGATGAAAGAAAAATGGTTGGAAGTTAATAATTTTTAGTATTTTTATAATATTTAATCAGTATAAATATTATATTATCTTTAATAAATAAATTTTATTAATTTATATATAAAAATTTTAAAAATTATATTAATTTATATATGTACAATTTTAATAAATATAAATATAAATTATATATTTTTTATGTATAAAATTTTTATAAATATAAATACAAATTATTATTAATTAAATACTAATAAAAAATAATATTTTTACAACATTATTCTAAATCAAAATCAACCTTTGTTTAGGTGGCAAATATATATAAGTTGTTGAAGTGTCAAAAAGAATGTGTGAATGATATGGCTTCTTTAAGTGTTGAAATACTTGAGGTCCATAAAAGAAGCATCACATTTGAGACAATGTAAAAGATTATGGCCAATAAAGAAATTAGAAGAATTAAACACGGTGAGAGAAGTGAAGTTTTGACCTTAAACTATACATTGTTAGGTCCACGTCGTCCATGCCGTTCTTTGAATGAATGGATCCATTTTTATTTTATTTATTTCATAATATTTTTTGTAACATATTATTATATCAAAGAATTGATGAGCTTTCTTGAATTTTCTTTGGCTTCCTAGCTAGAATAATGGTGATATATAATTGTATGAAAAAGTATAGGGGGAACGTATTATTGTTTCGTACGCGTTTTTTAATTTGAGGCTTGCAAGGCTAGCTGTGATTATCAATCTTATTAGAAAACATTTTGGTCACTACATAGTTTACTTTTAAAAAATTGTTCACTTGTTAAACTATTTTAAATAATCGTCAAAATTACTGGTTTTCTTTCGCTAATAAAAAAAACGAAAATCTTGGTTTTTATAGTTTTCAAACCTACAAGTTAATTATCTTAAAATTTTTAATTTAGTTTTGTAGAAGATACATAAACAAAAGAATTTCGTATAATTATTTACTTCTACTATAAATTGACACCACTTTAATAAAAAAACAAAAAGAAAAAAATAAAGAAGTGTGCTAACCTATTTTTATAGGTTCATTTTAACATTATTATTGTATATATATACCACGAGAGAATTACACATATGTAAAAATAACATTATCTTCTGTCCATAAAAATCTCATCAGTAATATTTTACCGATGAATTGTTTTTCATCAATAATTTACCAAAAAATTTTCTTTTAATAATTTACTTTTTGATTTGACCAAAATATATTTTTATATTGTGAATATAATTGTGGTGGATTATTATTATTATTATTATTATTTGAGTCCATTCTCTGGAGATACATAAAATGAGGGTTCCGATTTTTTTGTTTCGACTAAGACTAGACGAGGTTGTGGTTATCAATTGAGGTATATTTTCAAACCTTTCTGAGTTTTAGATATTTTCACCTAATTTTTTGTACTTTGTTTAATTTATTTATTTCACTTTCAAGTTTGTGATGTAGTGACTCTTGAAGTCTAATAATGTAGGCTCCAGGCCAATATGTTGTAATGTGTGGTTATTATTATTGTAGATCTTCCTTCTATAATTGTATTTTCAAATTAAATAGTAAAGTGTATATATATATATGCTTGTGGCTTCAAAGAGTAGTATATAATATGAGTGAATTACACTCAAAGTCTTTGTATGGGAAAAAAAGAAAATTCTTATAAAAAAATTTGACACTTTTTTTTTTCTTTCTCTCTTTGATAATTGAAAAAAAATATATATATATATATGTTGAAATTTAATTTTTGAGTTTGAAGTGTGATATATATACATAGGTATTTATTTTTAGTTTGTCTCATACTAAATTTCTTTCAGTGAGATGACAAAAATTAAATTTTAGATTTTTAATTTTGGTTATTAAAATTCTTATACAATATTATGAAACTACTTATTCTAAAATCTTATTCTAATTAATAAGTATATAAGATACAATCAGTGATGGACCCAAAAAAATTTAACAGTGGAGACAAAAATATAATAAAATATAAGTATAGATATTTTTTTTTTACTTCTCACCATACTCAACAAGTTAAGGACTAATTCTTTGTAAATTTGAGTTCTATATTTAAGAGTTTACAATTGGCAAGTAATGAGTTACCACACATATGAGACGGAATTTGAACCTCCAATACTTATTTAAGCGGACGACTAAACTTATCACTTGACCAATTTAAATTAGTTTAGATATATATAAAATTTTAAATTAGAACTATCTATACATATTAATAAAAACTAAAAATATATACACAATCACTTATTATAATATTTAAAATAATAAAAATATAATTTCATACACACAGTATAATATTCAAAATAATAAAAAAAATTTATAATGACTTTTTTTTTATTTTTAAATAACTAAATATTATTTTTCCATATATATTCTTAAACAATTATTTTATTTTTTATTATCTCATATTTAATTGCCAAATCTATTTATTATCATTTTTATAGTATAAATAAATTTTTTAACCAAAATAATTACAGTATATTAAGATATAGATATTATGTTTTTTATCTTAAATAATTTTTAAAAAAATACTAATAATTTTAAGTTATATTTAATTAAAAAATTAAGTTTGAATTTAAAATTATCAATTAATTAACTAATATAATAAAATTAATTATCACTATTTTTTGAGTTTATTTATTTATTTTTATACTAAGTCAAATTTAACAATATAATTATTATTATGTGTTAAGTTTAACAAAATATTTTTTAACAAAATACAAAAAAATTATTTATATTTTATTTTAAGACAAAAATAATATAACAAATGGTATATATATATATATATATATATTAAAAATTTTGTTTTTTTTTAAGTGTGGGTCCGTCCGTGGATACAATATTATGATATATATTTATACTATTAGACATAAATATAGAACAAATGAAGATATTCATTAATTATAAATTTATGTTAAACTTTTAATTTTAAAATGCATGTGTATAAACTAACTTTAGAAAGTATTATCATATAAAGGTATTTTTTAAGGCACACATAATTTTTAAAAGTAAAATTTATAAGAGTGTATGAATCTTTTAATTTACCAATTTTTTTTTTTAAAGACAAGCTAAGCACCCCTTCCAATAAGTAATTAGTTCCAAACTCATCCTAATAAATGTATCATATATAATGTTTAATCTATCTATTTTAAAAAAAAAAATATCACTTAAAATAGGATATTTATGAATACCAAATTTAATCTAAACATAAGGGGTAAAACCAGTGGCGAAACTTAAACAAAATTTTGGGTGTCAGATAGAAAATAATTGTCAAAATATTTTTGATATAGATTCATTTAAGATAAACTCGTCTAATCTCATCTCTCTGGTTTAGGTGATATTGTCAAATTTAAAACTGTTTTTCAAGATTTCGTTCCAAAAAGTTAAGATTAAAGTCATCAGATGTAACTTTTTGAACTTTTGAAGGTTATATCTCACTTTCTTCGTGATTCATTAAAGTAGAAGAACTATCTACAGGTATTGATATTGTAAAAGTTATATGTTCTCCTTTTTAAATATTAGCCTTCCTCTTAAAAAATATATCAATTTTTTATTTTTATTATTATTTTATATAAAAATTTAAATATATATTCTGTAAAATATATAAAGAAGAAGTTAGAAAGACAAATATTAAAATTTATAATATTTATTGAATTTTTTTTATCAATTTATATAAATACAATAATATTAATATTTATTGAATATTTTATTATTTTTTATCATATAAAAAATTAAATTAAATAAATAGTAAAATATAAAATAATATTAAATTAAATAAATAAAAATATCTAATTTTTTATATTTGAACTTAAAGATAGAGAGAGTGTTGTTTATTGAACTTATTAGATACTTTAAATCATAGTAAAGTATTTAAGTCAATTAAACTATTTTTTATAAAAAATTTGGAGGACCATAACCCCCCTTGTCTGAACTAAGCTCCACCACTGGATAAAATGAGTTAGATGTAAGCCCTAAAATAATATATATAAGAGTCCTAGGGTTAAAAACTGTCTTTTTATTATTATTATTATTATTATTATTATTATTATTATTATTATTATTATTATTATTATTTGAAGTAAACGTGCATAATGCCAATTAATAAAAAATTCGTGAAGATGATAAACAATTATGATATGAGTAGTTATATAATACGATTTACTTTATAAAGTAAAGTATCGTTTTTGTCCTTAATGTTTGGGATAAGTTTTATTTGTGTCTCTAATTTTAAATCGTCCTATTTGTATCCTTAACGTTTATAAAAGTGATTCAATGTTATCCTATTATCAATTATACTAACAAATTATATTATATTTTTCAGTTATTCTCACTTGAATGTATTCATTCTCAATTAGGTCTCACTTGCATGTGTTCGATTTTAATATTATACCCACTATTTGTGTTTAGATTCAATTATGTCCCTAGAAAAGTGAATTATGTAAATGTTGTAGGAATTAGTTTCAATATTTGATGAGCTATTTTTCGGAGTAGATCATCGATTCTATCCCAAATATTTATATTCTAACTTTAAGAAGAGATTTTTAAAACTCAAACCAAAACGCTCATGATGTGTAATTGACGGTATGATAATATTGAATCACTTTTACAAACGTTAGGGATACAAATAAGACGATTTAAACGTTAGAGACACAAATAAAATTTACCCCAAACATTGGGGACAAAAACGATACTTTACTCTATTTTATATTATATTCGATATGTTATATATGTACGAAAATATAGTAGCTATTTGTCAAACAGAAAGAAAATACAATATGAACTCTGAAAAAAGATACTGAGCAAATTAAATGCATACTGTGCATAAATTCCGGATGCTTACTTTATAGTCCATTCAATATTTACTGCGTTTAGTTTAAAAAAAAAAAGTACTGAGTTTATTTTATTTTTTAATTAGTGTAACATAATAACTAATTAATTAATTAACTATTTTCTTTCTTCGTTAAATTAAGATTATAGAAATTTCAAAGTCGTAAAAAGACTTCTCATTCTAATAATTGCCTTATTTTTCATTGAAAGAATTAACTAATACCATTATTAATTGGTATATGCCATTGCTCAGATAAGACAAATTAAAAGGAACAAGAAAGTAATTGACAAATATATAAAGTAGAGTTAATAGTCAAAAACGTCTTCGAAAGTGTCCTCGATCTTCATTTTCATCCCCGAAAGTCAAAATTAATCAAAAACGTCCTCGAAAGATATCCGTGTTGATCACGTTCGTCCTTCCGTCTTCTCGGTTGATCAGATGGCAAACGGCCGCTTACGTGGCACGTTAACTGCCAAGCTGGCCAACGCCAGGGTGTAGGATGTTGTTGCTGACAAGATAAGTTTCGTTTAAGCCATCAAATTAGTCCTTCGAGTTTATAAACCCTAATCCCAAAACGAACGATAAATACTTCGAGGTGATCACTTTCGGTGGCAGTAGAGGTAACTAGGAGGCGTAATCCCTGGCTGGCTGCGTGGATGGAGAGAGGAGATAGTGGTTATGGTGGCGGTTTGTCACATGCATCGCACGACAATCATGGATCCAGTGTTTCGATGCGAAGGAGGAGGGTGAATGCTCATGATGGATCATGTTTCTGTGGGCTGAAGACTGTGATTAAGAAATCTGGGACAGCGGAGAATCCGAATAGATTGTTCCATGCATGTCCAAGGTACCGGGTGAGTGATGGTAAAGGAAGTTAAAGCTTTTTCATGTTCTTATCCTCTGTTGGGTGTTTTCTGATTTTTTTGTTTACTCCCATATGAAATTGCAGAAGGGTAGTCACTGCAATTATTTTAAGTGGGTTGATGATGATGAATTTGAAGCAGTGGGTGTGTGTGGTACAAAGAAAGATGCAGGAACTGATATGGAGGTTGAAGGTGAGTATGATGAATGGAGGGTGAAGGTGGCATGAAAGTTGGGCACTGTGGAAGCTGAAGTTAGAGTTTTTCATGTTCTTATTCTATGTTGAAGGCTTGTGTTCTTTCAGAAAACTCATTGCAAGCCTTGTTTCTCCAAACCATGATGATGTGCCTCCTGTTACTTGCATAGTTTCTGATGGTGCTATGTGGTTCACTTTGAAAGTTACTCAAGAGTTCCACATCCCTCACTTTGTGTTTTTCACTCCCAGTGCCTGTGGCATGCTGGGATACATTAACTTTGAAGAGATTCGGAAAAGAGGTTATTTCCCATTGAAAGGTGCTCTCTTGTATTATATTTTGACAAGTTTTTATTTGTATCATACAATTTTTTAATAGAATAAAATAAAAATTTATTCTTTTCAGATAAGAAGAATCTGCTTGATGGATATCTTGATACTGAAGTTGATTGGATTCCAGCAATGAAAGGAGTAAGACTAAAAGACCTTCCCACATTTCTTAGGACTACTAATCCTTCTGATGTAATGTTCAATTACAACATAGTAAAAGTGAACACTGCTATGCATGCCAAAGGGGTTATCCTTAACACCTTTGAAGACTTAGAATCAGAGGTTTTGGATGCCATCAGAGCCAAATACTCCAATGTCTACTCCATTGGTCCATTATCAATGCTATTCAAACAGCTCTCAAACTCAAATACTCAATTGGAGTCGATTGATTTGAATCTGTGGAAGAAAGACAACAAATGCTTGGAATGGTTGGATAAAAGAGACAGAGGTTCTGTTGTGTATGTGAACTTTGGTAGCTTAGTGATTATGACACCAAAGCAACTAAGTGAATTTGCTTGGGATTTGGTTAATAGCAAGTACCATTTCTTGTGGGTCATAAGGCCTAATCTTGTGCATGATAATAATAATAATGGTGATGGAAAATTAAGTGATGAATATGTGAATGTGATTGAAAGATGTGAGAGGGGATTGGTATTGGGGTGGTGCCAACAAGAGAAAGTTCTGTGTCATGCATCAATTGGCGGATTTCTAACACATTGTGGGTGGAACTCAACATTGGAGAGCATATGTGAGGGAGTTCCAATGGCATGTTGGCCTTTCTTTGCAGAACAACAAACAAACAGCTTCTATGCATGCAAGAAATGGGAGATTGGGATGGAGATTGAGTGTGATGTTAAGAGAGAGCAGGTTGAGGGGCTTGTGAGGGAACTCATGGAGGGGCAAAAAGGGAAAGAAATTAAGGTTTATAAACTCGAAGGACTAATTTGATGGCTTAAACGAAACTTATCTTGTCAGCAACAACATCCTACACCCTGGCGTTGGCCAGCTTGGCAGTTAACGTGCCATGTAAGCGGCCGTTTGCCATCTCATCAACCGAGAAGACGGAAGGACGAACGTGATCAACACGGGTATCTTTCGAGGACGTTTTTGATTAATTTTGACTTTCGGGGATGAAAATGGAGATCGAGGACACTTTCGGGGACGAAATTGATTATTAACTCATATAAAGTAAAATGCAGAATGAAACGTGTGAGAAATAATTTAAGTTAACGTTATTGGTGAAAATGATAATATTTTAGGATACATGAACTCAGTTATGGAACAATAATAACATTCATTTATTCAAAGACTTCTCTCGTGTTCATAAAGTAATAAATTAAATAAGATTGAAGATGAAGTTTACATTAATGAGGGGATATATATAATATAACCTCAATACATAGTACAAACCAAAAAATGAAAATGACTTCAATAAATTAAATAAAAAGCAACAACCAACATGTTTCCACTATCACACACAAAAATAAATTTTCATCGAAAGATGAGCAAGTCTTAAAAAATAGTGGATAATGGTAAAAATAATAAGTTATTGGATCGTGATATGATGAAGAGTATTTTTTAATTAAAAATAAATATTACTAATTAATTTAGATTTATCAAGAAGTTAGCTTACTCATTTTCTAAAAAAAAAAAAAAAACATTATGTGTAATATACTTTTTTTATTAAAATATTTAGTTATAATTTTTAATCTTTACTAGATTTCAGTTTTTACCAAAAGAAATCTTTAAGTTATTGGTTATTATTTTTTCTAATTAATTTCTTGATGTATTTTTAAATTTATTTTTTTTTCTCACAACTTAAAAATCTTTAAGTTTTAATGAATTTTCAATTAGGTTTTTATATATATATTTTGATTGAGTCCCTATATTATATCAGATTTTGTAATTAAGTCTCTATCGTGATAAAAACGTTGTAATTAACAGAATATTTCATTAAGCAAAACGAATATACCTAACATTTGACTAAATATTCTATATAGTTTAATAGAATATTCCGTTAATTTTAACGTTTTTGTCACGATAGGGATTTAGTTACAAAATCTGATATGGTATAAGAACCTAATTGAAAAGAAAAAAAATATATAAATCTAATTAAAAATTCGATAAAATTATAGAAATAAAAAAAGTAATTAAACCTAAAATTTACTCAATAAACATGATATATAATAAGACACAATAATGTACGCAACCTGTATAATAGAATAAAATGTTGTTGTTGTTGTATTACACCAAAAAAAAAGTAAGATACAATATTTAATATATTATTTAATAATAAAAGTAAAACGGACTAAAAATAGTGAGTACATGTAAGTAAGATATAATTGTTTGTTATTGAATAAAATCAAAAGAAGCCATATGGCCAAGAAGATTCTGAATAATCCATGACCATGTTTGAGTACTGAGAAAGTGGAGAAGAAGGAGCATTATCATCAAACACTAGTTGTTGCTGCTTGCTACTTTCACCATTATCATGATCATGATCATGATCATCATTATCATCATTTATCAGCGAGTTCAAGCAGTTAATAAAATCATCATCATTCCACGAAGCCACATTATTGTCGTCGTTAATAATAATATCATTATGATCATTGTTACAACACCATTCAAAATCTGGGAGCTGAAGGTCTTCAAGGAAGTTATTACTTGAACTAAAAGAAGAAGAAGACGAGGACGAGGACGAAGATGAAGACGAAGACGAAGGGGAAGGATCAGAAGAAGGAACAAGAATCTCATGTGGTTCTATTATTGGTACCTCATCAGTGCAGAACCCATTGATATCATTCATTATAATAATCTCATCATCCATTATTATTGTGTCATCAATTAAGGGTGGTGGCATCATCATAACCATTTTCTCTTCTCTTTCTTTGGACTCAGTAGTAGTATCTGGTTTCTCTTCCTCTTTGGGATTGTTTTGGTCTTGAGTTTTAGGTAGTTCATCATGGTTGGGGTCAAAGTCAACATTGTGAGGAGGTGTTTGGTTGCTCTGTTCTTGAATTTGTTGATTATTGGAGAGTGGCTTGTGAGTAACAGGGTCAATGCCCATTTTCTTCAGCTTTTTCTTAATGTGAGTGTTCCAATGGTTTTTAATCTCATTATCTGTTCTTCCTGGCAGATGAGAAGCAATTTTCGACCATCTGCATAATAATCAAACACAAAATTATAATTATAATTGACATTAAGATAAGAAAAGAAAAGAAATATTCCATCATAAGGTCCACGCGGAGTTATGATATCACTTGAAACTTGAAAAGGAAGTGACTACTGACTACAGAGTATTGTCATGTTTTTTACATGAAAAAGATTTAAAAATTTAGTTTTAGAAATAAAAATTATACCAAAATTTAAAGAGTCGAGGGATTATAATATTTTACACAGTTATTCAATCATATTAGTTTTTTATTATTATTTACATAGTTAATATAAAAAATAATTATTTTTATTGATGTGTTACGTAATAAAATAAGAATACATAACAATTTTAATATTATGATGCTGTTGCCAAAACTTTTTTTTTTTCCTTCTCAGAGAAAAGAAGAAATATTTAAAAAAAAAATAGAAAATAGAGGAAAGACTAGGTCTACAAATTTTGCACGTCTCATCTAAGGCAGGTTTGTGGCATTGGGGGGGACCATAATGTTTACTCTCTCGTCAAATAAAAAATGTACAACTTGGATGGCATGAATTACACAAATAAAAAAACTTCAACAAATTAAAGTTAGTGGCTTGGGTGTCATTAAGGTATCTTTTTCTTCTTTTCACTTTGGTTTAAATCATTTCCTTAGATAAGGTTACTTTTGCCATGCCAATTATTTAATTTAATCATTGCAAAAGTTTATTATACTATGATTAAGCATGCAGAACAGGTGAATATATAAAACCATGAAAGTAAAACAATATTTTCCTAAAGCCAAAAGTGTATTCAGACCCTTGTTACTTTTAATAAAATTATTAGTTCACTTAATTTTACTTATCCGATCCACTATTTTTTATCTTTAAATTTGATAAAAGTTTAAAGAGATAACAAATAATATTAATTAATCTTAAAAAAGAGGTTGGTGTGAAAAAAAAATAACCTGTTTCCTAGTTGAGCATGAAGGTCAATGACCATTTTCTCCTCGTAATCTGAAAGAAGGCCTCTCTTTAAGTCTGGCCTAAGATAATTTGTCCACCTTAACCTGCAACTTTTTCCACATCTTAATAGCCCTGCAAGACACCATACCTCATATTGTTAGAATTTCAAATTCACTACACAAGAGATTCGTTATTATTTCTGCTGAAATATTTGGAACAAAAAATTTGTAACTCCCCACCCAAAAATCAAGAATGCAAAAGAATTATGCTTAAACATAATCCAACAACTAAATTAGAAGTGGTAGAAGCACAGTACAAAAAACCATAAAACATATTTTTAGAAGCATTTTAAATATATCATAAATCAAGTGTTTCAATAATTTTAGTAGTTGATCTCAATCATAAAATATATATAATTGAGATAAATAATTAAAATTAACGAATAATATTACTTAAATACTTAATTATTTATCACACTTGAAATGTTTGTCGTGCTTTTATTATGTGTCAAGTATGAGTGTTTCTTTTTCTTTGTCTTTGAATGGGAACAGAATGAAAAAATGCATTAATGAACAGGACAAGACAAAGAAAGTGAGGAACCAATGAAGTCTTCATGTTGTTATAATTTTGAAAGACTTTATTTAATAAAGAAAGCAACTCAATGGCAACTAGCAGACCCTTAAATGAAGTTTAGATTTGTGACGGATTAGTCATTGATATGTCGGGTTGGGAGATATCGTGGAGAAAAAAAAAAAAAAAAGAAAGCATGAAACTCCATTGATGAAAGATTAGACACAGACCTGCAAGCTTAGGCACAGCTCTCCAACAACATTGGCCATTAGTGAGGAGGAAGCTTATGAGCTTCTTGTCCTCTTCTGCTGTCCATGGTCCCTTCTTCAACCCAACTTTGTCACAACATGGTTGCCTTCCCATCTTTTCTTTTCTAAAAATGTCAGTTTTATATATATTGATCCGGTTCTAATTGAGAGAGAAAGAAAGAAAGAAAACAAGAATGTGTGTGTGTTGTGTATGTGCACATAAACAAGGTTGGATCGATGGAGCACCACCACCAACTTATATATATATATATAGTCATGATTGATCCCTGTAGCTATAAAACTCCAAAAGTCCCAAAGTCCACTATCTCTTATTTTTATTTATTTTATTCAATGTAATTTTTTTTTTTTAAGTTTTTGTGTTTTTTATTTTGAGAAGTTTTTGGAATCATCAAGTTTTAATATCTTTTGTTATTATTTTATGAGTATAAATATTAAATTATTTTTAATAAATAAATTTATTAATTTATATGTGTTGAAAAATATAAATATAAATTGTATTAATAAATATGTGTAAGATTTTAGTAAATATAAATATAAATTATATATTTTTTATGTATAAAATATATATAAATACGGATGGATATTATTATTAATTAAGTGTTAATAAAAAATAATAATATTTATTAGCGATGTAATCATTTTTATTTTTAGTTTTTGGAAGAATGGTGGTATGGACACGTGTCAATCAGGGATAGTTACATGCCACGTCTTAGTCAGATAGCGCCACCTCATCAACTAAGCTTATTGCTTTAGAATGAAGCGTGAGATACTCCACTCTATAAACCTCCCAAAATGGTAAGATTACAATAAATAAATAAATAAATAATATAAGGTTAGAAGAATACTCAAATACTGAAATACATCAAATCATGTATGCAGCCGCGTTTTGAATTTATTTTGCAGACATTTCATATTTTTTTCTTAGAAAAATATATAAAGTAAAATTATATTACGAATTTAGGCAAACTTTATGCTAAGAATTAAAGAATTTAGAATCACCACTTTGAAAGCGATTTACCTAACTACTATTTTCTAACTTAGAATTAACGGACCAACTATTTAAACAAAAATACATATATCTTAGCATGCACTACGTATAACTTTGTTTTTCTTTTTCTTCTGTTTTTTTTTTTTTTTTAAAAAAATCCTGTGACTACTGATGGTTAATAATATGATTATTATCAAATAAACTATTTACTCTTAAAAAATAGTATATATTATCCAAATATTTCATTTGAAAATTTTTAATTGCCAAAATTAATCATTCCTCTATTAATATATTCAAAATGATTTTGAAAAAAGTTGAATATTTTAGTTGAACTCTAGTGCGGATTTTACAAATCACACGTTACCAGCAAATGCACTGAATCGTACCAAGTAATTACTTATAGTGAGTGAGTGTCGATCTAATGAGAATTAATAGACTAAGCAAGCAATGGTTGATTAGCTATTCTAGTTAGACAAATTAAAATGAGAATTTTGATTATCAAATAACATAAAAGACAATAAAATAAAGAAACAAACAATGAACGGTTGATAAAATGGTATAAGAATAGAGTTAAAGTTTTGGAGATGTTTAAATGTCGAATTAATATTCAATGTCAACTACCTTGATCATACAATGATTAAGTTTATGACAAACCCCAAATGATTAAATTTTTATTCCTAGGCAATCCAATTTCCTCTAATCAAACTAACCGTCAATTTCTTGATCGCTCGACTGTATTAGAGGGTTAAGTTCAAATTCCGATTTATAAACCACACAAACCCTAAGAACCCAAAAGCATGATGCAGTTATATGTCACGTACCACATTAAGCCCGAATAATTAAGGAGTTGTGAGAAATTGGTTTCAAGCTGTAATTCTGATGATATAACTTTTCGAAGATTCAAATAGAATTCAAGTGAGATTAGAGTTATTTTCCAATAATCACTAATTCTTAGGATGAAGAACAAAACCAATTCTTAAACCATAATTAAAGCATTAATCAAGAGTAGAAGAACATATAATTATTAATCTATCAAAGTAAACAGAATTCCAAACCTTAAGAATGGAGGTTTAGTTGCTCATGGTGTAGAAAATCCTAGCAGAAAAAAAGTGTAAAAGTGCAGAATGAAAATTAGGAGAAGAGAAGCCCCTGCGTGGGTGGATCTAAATCCTATTTATAATCCTAATTAAAATTGATTTAAAACTTAAATAAAACTGTAAAAGATCTTTTCTAATAGTTATGTAATTTACAAAATCAAATCTCTAAAAGCCTTGTTGATTTGTTACAACGTGTGATCCTCATTGTGATTCTCGTTATTGTCACTAAACGTCGGTGACTAGGCGTTTAGCGCCCCTCATCCAGCAAGCCTTGCACGCACAATATGGTCTTCGGCACTAAATGCCGGTGAGTGGGTATTTAGCGCCAATTATCCAGCCACCAGGCGTGAGTTACAAACTCCTGACGCTAAACATCGAGTCATGGCGTTTAGCGCCACCAGTCCAGAGGAGAATTGTCTTATTTAAGCTCTTGCAGTTGTGCGTACACGCAGCACATGTGTACGCGCAGCACATGCGTACGCACAGCACATGTGTACGCATGAGGCTCCTTTGCTTCGTCATGCACTTTTTCATCAATTCTTCATCCAAATACTACCTAAAATCAATCAAAAGCCACAAATTTAAAGTAGCATCTAAAGGGGGATAATCCACTAAAATTCTCTAACAAATCAACAGAAAACCATATAAAACATATAGAAAAGCCACTAATGATGCTCACACATCAAACTCTCTGGAACGTTGCTATATATAGATATTGAAAAGTTCGGAATAAATGTTAGTTAAAATATTGTTGATGGTTCTAGTTGAACTTGAGAAGGGGGGTTGAATCAAGTTGGCTTAAAACTTAAAGTTTCAAGCTCTGTTTCAGCAGTAGCTCGAGTTGCAGGAGATTATTTCATTTTATCTTATGTACAGAATAAGTAAAGAATAGGGAAGAGAAGATGAAGGCTAGAATGTATCCTGGTTCGGATTCTTCGTGCAATGAATCCTACGTCCAGTCTCCACCACAAACCATGGTGAAATTTTCACTAAAATTCACAGATTACATACACCAATACTATTGAATTACTCCCTAATTCAACTAGTATCTACCCCCAAACTTTCTTCACCAAACCTTAGCTTCCTATAGTGCTGTCCCAACTAGGAAGGAGAATCTAAACAGATTCAAACTCTCCAAGTGCTCACCCAACTTGGCAAGGGGAACAAATCCTAGTTCAACAACTCAATACATCAGAAATCTGTGGCTATTCTGCATCACTCATGCCTTTTCTCTCTTGACTTTTCAACCTCTCAATATTAGCCTTTTCAAAACAGAAAATGACACAAGACAGCCATAACAAAAAGATCAAAAATTAAGTTTGAGTAGAAGAAAAAGATTCAAGCTCAATGTTTTAGATGGTGCTCTGAATGTGTGCTCTCTTTTTCTTGCTTGAAGTGATAGAATGAGACTTGTTATATATCTTCAGCTTGCCTTCATTTTTGCCTCTTCCATTTTCTTGTACCAGCTGCTCGTTGGAGCTGTCACTGCTGGCAGGCAGTGCTTTCTTCATCCTGCTCCACTACGTCTGCTATCCGAGGAGCTCGACCACTACCTCTGCTGTCCTTTGTTTTTCTTTCTTCCTTGGCATGCTCTCCTTTTTTCATTTAGCTCCATTTTTCTTGGGAGAGTGGAGATGTCCTTGTGTCCTTTCTAGCTTTTACAGAACCACACCTATTCTTGCATGATACAGTTGTCCTCTTATAACATTTAGCAATACATAGCCATTCAATTTGCTGAACGGTGTTCTGAGAAGCATTGGGCTTGATTAATATACTTGGAGCACTAAGGAGCTTATGTTGGTTTGGGCTGGTGCAGCATGAATCTTGAACAATTGGGCCTGCAACAATTAAAACACCCATTAAACAGCATTGGGCTTTCAACCCAAAGAAATGTTTGTCATCATTTGTAAACTCAAAATCAACTTAGACTTAACAATTGTTAAATAATATACATACATTTGTATCTTAGATAAATTCGAGGAAAATACACTTATATAAGAGATTTCTTAAAGATTAACATTGAGATATTAAAAAAAAAACACAAAATCCTTGGATTATTGGACATTATTGGACGAAAGGGAAGCTCAACATTGCGGCCTAGTATAGTAAACCCAACTCACGTGTAATCCGAGTTAACTGTAGTTAGATTAGAATTAGTGAAACTGAATTTAGTTAGCTAGTTAGTTAGAATTAATCTGTCATCCTAGCACTAAGTTAGTTATTTGTATGGTTAAGTTAGCTGGCTAGTTAGTTAGATTTAGATTTTGGAAAGTTGTATATATAGCCAGAAATGCTAATGTATTTACTTGAGATTAACCATAATTACAATTCTACTTTTGTATCTCTCTCAAGTTCAATATAAGGCATGGAGAATCAAGACTTTTCAGCCTTAGATCTTCAAAAGTTAGCTTCATTGATGGATCGGTTCGCAATAATGCAAGGACAGATCACTCAATTTGTCAGAGCCAACATGGACATGATGCAAGATCTTCCTCCAAGAATGAGCACGAGCTTAATGCAAGATCCCTCTAGTCCCTATTTTCTACATCCAAGTGAGAATCCAAGTATCACACTCACTCCAAACCTTTTAACGATTTTGAACTATCACTCATGGTCGAAATCAGTGTGGTTGTCTTTAAAAACAAGGAACAAACTTGCATTCATTGATGGATCGGATCATTGCCTAAACCTGAGAAGACAGATTGCACTTTCGAAGTTTGGGATAGGTGCAACACTTTTGTTCTTTCTTGGTTGCATGCTTCCTTGAGCAACGAAAATTTTCAAAGTGTAATGTGATGTAATGTAGCATCAGACTTATCGAAAGACTTAAAGTACAGATTCTATAAAGGAGATCTCTTCAAGATAGCTGAGTTAGAAGAAGAACTTTTATTTGTCCGGCAGGAAAACATGTCAATCATTGCATTCTTCACAAAGATGAATCTCTTTGGGAAGAATTAGAAGAGTTCAAACCGATCCCTGCGTGCAATTGCATGGGAGATTGCTCATGTGGATTAGAACTCATAAGAGGATACAGAAAACAAGGGCAAGTTATGAGACTCTTAAGATGCTTAAATGAGGAGTTTGCTAATGCTAGATCCAACATAATGTTGATGAGGTCCCTCCCTGATGTTAACGTAGTTCTTTCTCTCCTAATACAACAAGAAAGACAGAGATGATAGAATCAAGTCAAGAAAAGGTGCTAGTAAATACTTCCAACAGTGATGATTTTATTGGTAATTTTTGGAGTAGAAGTGGTACAAACTCTTGAGGAAGAGGGAGAGGGAAAGCTGGAAGAAGCTGTGGCCAAGGATGAAAATGAGCAACTAAAAAGTGCTCTCATTGTGGCAAGACGGGTCACTTAATTGACACTTGCTACCATAAACATGATTTTTCACTACACTACAACCAGAATTCAGCAAACTCAGCCTCAAGAGCAGTGAACAAGAAAATTACTGATGATGAAATTAAAAAAGTCAGTAGTTCAACCTCAGGAAATGATGGCAATGGACTAAGTTCTCTATTCTCCAAAGAGCAAAGACAAGATCTTATTGCTCTATTTTAAGATGATGCTGGTGAGATTGCTCATAACAAAAATCAGCCAATTGAAATGCAAACCCTTCTCAAGGTATATATCACATTTTGTCAATATCAAGTCACAAATTGAAGCAAAATAATTAAATTTTAGACACTAGAGCAACAACACATGTGTCATTTTTTCTAAAATTCTTCAAAAACTACTATAAAATAAATCCAATTAATCTTCAATTGCCTGATGGCTCAAACACTGTCTCCACCATCTGTGGCACAATATATTTTTAAAACAACTTGTATCTTACAAATATTTTATATGTCCTTTGATTTTCATTCAACATAATCTCCATATCTAAAGCTACAAAAAGTCTACATTACATATTCTTGTTTGATGAGTTACATTATAAGATACAGAAATAGAAAATCGTAAAGATGATTGGCATGTCTAGAGCTAAAGCTGGGATGTAGATATTGGAGTTCAAGTCATGCACTGATTTAGATTTGCATACACCACAAAATAAGTACAATCTTGCACTCATAGCAACACTCACCACAGATTCGGCATCCAAAGATATATGGCATAGTAGGTTAGGACACATATCATTAGAAAGATTAGATATTTTGAAAAAGGATTGTGATTTTTTTTTGTCAATAATAAACACTATACCTTGTGAACATTGTCATTATGCAAAACAGAAAAAGAACTCTTTTTTCAAACAGTGTCATTAAATCTAAAACATGTTTCGACTTGCTGCATATTGACATTTGGGGACTATTAGTAGTTTCATCTATTACAGTTTACAAATATTTTTTAATAATTGTAGATAATTTTAGTAGGTTCAACTGGGCTTATTTCATGAAACCTAAAATGGAAGCAGATGGTTTAGTCAAAGCTTTTGTTAAGTTAATTGAAACCCAATTCAATAAAACCATCAAAATCATTAGAATTGACAAATGACAAGAAATTCATTATGCATGATTTTTATCGTTCAAAAGGTATAACCCATCAAACTACTTGTGTTGAGTATCCACAATAAAATGTAGTGATAGAGAGGAAGCATCAAAAGATTCTGAACATGACTAGAACTCTTCTATTTGAGAGCAATTTACCAAAATAATTTTTGCACTTTGCCACTGCTCAATTCATATTATAAATAGAATCCTAAGCTCTTCAATACACTCCAAAAGTCCATATCAAATAATGTTTGATGAGATATCTTCAATCCAACACCTCAAAACCTTTAGATTTTTAACCTTTGCAACAACACTCACTGCACATAGAACAAAATTAGAAAAAAGAGCAAGGAAATCAATTTTTCTAGGTTTTAAATCTGGTGTTAAAGGATATGTATTGATGAACCTACATACTAATGACACCTTCATTTCAAGAAATGTCATCTTCTATGAAACAAATTTTTCATTTCATCAAAATTCTTCATCTAGTTCAGCTAACTCTAATACTGTTACATCACATGTGTAATGCATAATCACCAAATTCATCATAATCATTTTTTTAATGATGTCTTCGATCCTCCTATGTCCATCACACATAAGATTCTTAATGTAGAATCTCATCACAACACTGTCCACGTCTTAAATTATAGACATTTCAACATCTCATGATACATCTATTAATACTTCACGTAACACTAATGCACCCACTCACTTGTCACTTACACCTCCCTCACATCATGTATCCACTAATTCTATTACTAATGCATCACTACCACACAATACTAACACTATAGCACCACTTAGAAGGTCACTTAGAGCTAAGAAACCTCTGCATATCTTTCTGATTTCCAATGTCCACAGGTCAGTAAAGTTAATTAGAAACCATCATTTTCATCTACCAAATATCCTTTCTCGTAATATCTCTCATACAATAAGCTATCTTCTACCCACAAAGCTCTGACCTTGGCAATTGACAACATCACGGAGTCACAAACTTATGAGCAAGCAATCCAGCATAATTGCTAGAAAGATACAATCAAAAGTGAATTTCGAGCTCTTGAAGATAATAAGACTTGGATCATAACTTCTTTACCTAAAAGCAAGAAGGCAGTGGGGTGCAAATAGTTTTCAAAATCAAATTGAAGCCTAATGGGAGTGTAGAATGATACAAAGCAAGACTGGTTGCAAAAGGTTACACTTAATTGCTTGGTTTCGACTTCTTTGACACATTCAGTCTAGTGATCAAGATGTCTATCTTTCGAGTTTTTCTTGCTCTGGAGGGCTGGTTTCTCCACTAACTTGATATAAACACTGCTTTCCTCCATGGCGATCTTCCTAAAATAGCCTACATGAAGGTGCCTCCAGGGCTTTCAGCTCCATCAAATAGTGTTTGCATGCTTGAACGCTTACTATACGTCCTTAAACAGGCAAGTCGCCAATGGAATCACAAACTCTGCAGCGTACTCAAAACCTTAGGATATACTCAATCCAAGGCAGATACTTCCATATTCACTAAAGGGACTAGAGATGATTTCACTGTCATTCTGGTTTATGTGGATGATCTGGTTTTGGTTGGTAACAACATGCTTGAAATTAATAGAGTAAAAAAGGTCTTGGATGACAAGTTCAAAATTAAGGACACTGACAATTTAAAGTACTTCCGGAGTTTCAAAACTGCTCGCAACAAGCAAGGCATTGTCATGAAACAGAGAAAATATGCCATTGATCTTCTCAATGAATTTGACATGCTAGATGCCAAACCCATTTCGACGCCAATGAATTATGCCACCCCATTGTCGAAATCGTCAGAGAATCCTCTCCCTGATTTCACTCCCTATCATAAGTTTGTAGGGAGGTTATTGTACCTCACAAACACAATGTCTGACATCTCTTTTTCATTCAACAAGTTGAGTTAGTACTTGGATTATGTAACAGATGCACATTTTAAAGCAGTCTTACACATACTCAGATACATCAAACAAGCACCAGTTTGAGGTATTCTCGTTACTATCTTATTACCAGATCTGTTCATAACTGGATACTTAGATTCACACTAGAAAATTTGCTCAGACACACGAAGATTTGTTTCAGATTTTTGCTTCTTCTTGGGATCAACAATTATCTCATGGAAGAGTAGAAAATAGGTGATGGTCGCTAGATCCTCGACATAAGCAGAGTAAACCAGGGAAGATAGTTGAGTTACATCTTGAGAGATTTTCAAACACCAATGAACAAGTTCATCATCATTTATTGTGACAATTAGTCTGCTATGCATATTGTAACTAACCCCGTGTTTCATGAGCGAATCAAATACATAGAAATCAACTGCCACACCATGATGGATAGATTTTAAGATGAGTTATTCAAGTTACTGCCAATTCTCACTAAAGAGCAAGTTGTAGATGTTCTCACGAAGAGTTTGGCTCCCGATCCATTTTTATTATTTTATCACAAGCTATTAGAATGATTGATGTCTACATTCCATGCTTGAGGGAGGCTATTGGATGAAAGGAAAGCTCAACACTGCAGCTTACCACAATAAATCTAACTCACGTGTAATCCAAGTTAATTGTAATTAGATTAAAATTAGTAAAACTGAATTCAGTTAGTTAGTTAGTTAGAACTAATCTATCAACCTGGCACTAAGTTAATTATTTGTATGGTTAAGCTAGCTAATTGATTAATTAGATCTAAATCCTGGCAAGTTATATATATAACTAGAAATGTTACTGTAATAACTTGAGATTAACCATAATTACAATTCTACTTTTGTATTTTTCTCAAATTTACTCTATTCCCTCATAGCTCTAACTTCATCTCCGATCCAAATTTTACCTCAACATCATAGAATTTTGACAAACATTAGATGCATACATTTATTTAGAGTTTAGATGAAATTAATAAGACTTTTGAGCTTTTGCTATTTTATTACCCAAATAATTAAGCAAACAAAATCAAGCTTGAAATTGTGAAAGGATAGAAAGGATATGTTATTTACACATGTGGCTGTGGTAATATTAATATCCATAGAGGCATAAAGAAGATAACATACAACATTGTGTTATCAATTTGGTTATGGTAATTGACGATTTACCAACTTGTGTATATTTCTAAGAATTTTTTATTCTTTCATAGTACATTATTTTCATTTTTTTTACTAATAATATTTTTGTTATTGCTATTATATATATATATATATATATCTAGGAAGACAAAATAACAAGAGTCACATATTATTAATCCATACATAATCATAAATTAGTAATAATACGTAGGAAATCTATATCTATATAGAATGGATAAACCATCAACACGCAAGACGGTACTGAAAGGTTATATATATTATTGAAATATATAATTTTAAAAGATACATACGATGAATAAATTTTTTAACAGTTTAAAAATATAATGATAAAAATAATAAAAAAATACCATTTGTTATAAGTAACAAACAAATTTTATTTTTGATAAATAATTTATATGTTTGATTTGAATTTTTGTGAGAATATTTAAATAATTATTTAAAAAAATTATATGCAATTAATTGGAATAAATTTTGATTTCTAAATTTATAAATTCATTTTCTTTTAAAAATTTTAGGTCATTTGAATTTTGTGAATCATATAAACTTGCAGTTACAATTTTCACAATTTTAGCCTTAACTAATTAAGTATATTTTCTTTCACTTTTTAAATGTCTTATCCAAATTTAGTAAGAACCTTATCTTTGGTTTATTTATCATTAACTTCTCTCTTAGTTTCTTCTTAATTATTTCTTTACATCAATTAGGTTTGCAAAATCTAATAGCTAGAAGTGAAGATAACGGGATAAGAAAGTGAAATAGGTTGCGTAAAGAAAGGCTTACTTTAAAATTTTTTGAAAAATGTTTGTGCTTTTTAAAAGTATAAGTTCATTTAGTAAATTAAAAAAATTATATATTAGTTTGTACTTAAATCTTTTAAAAATTAGAATATTTTTTAAAGTAATTAAAAAGTAGCTTTTTAAAGTTGTCTTCTACTTATTAAAATTAAAAAATTAAATATAATTTTATATATTAATTAATATCTAAATTTAATTCTATTAGTATATATTATAGTATTTTATATTTTAAAAGTTATTTTATCAAACATATTTATTATTGTTGTTATTTGTGCTTATTAAAAATTATTTTTAATTTAATTTATTAAATATAGATGTTATAACTTTTAAAAAATTATCTTTTATAAGTTACTTTTAAAAAGTAAAAATTTTATTAAATCAAATCTTAAGGTAGAGTTTTCAAAAATGAGTTATTTTTATCAAAATTAAAAAATCTAATATAATCTCATATATTAATTAATTTTTAAATTTAATTCTTATATTTATGTTTATTATGGTACTTTTAAATTTTAAAAGTTATTTTACCAAAACATACTTATTACTTGTGCTTATTGAAAATTATTTTTTATTTAATTTATCAAATATAAATACTACAACTTTTAAAAATAAAATCTTTACCAGACCTAATTTTTTATCAATCTCCTCATAACCTAATTAGCTAAATTGTGATTGTGATAAGTTAAACTATTCTAATAACTTGACAATACAGCAAGATTGAATCATAGAATATGACCAACAGAGACAGAATCTTACATTGTATATTGCATAAAATTATAAATCTTATCCAAAATATAATTAAATTAAGAAAATATAATGTATTTTTTTGGATAATTATAGGTAATGTTTAAATCCAAAATAGACAAGTATATATTGAAGTAGTCTTTCTTCACTTAATTTTTATGATAGTTAGCCTCATGATAAAACAAAAATTTAACAAAAAAGTTGTTAAATTATTTTTTCTGAAGAACATAAAAATAAAAATAAAAATAAAGGAGAGAAAATGAAATTTCTATGAATGTTCGTGAGCAAATTAAATGTGGTCTAATTAACTGTGTAACTCCTTGTGAAAAAATGGAGAACATCACAAAATTTCTTTGCCATAGATATCAATGATATAATATAAATGTTATTTTAGCGGTTACTTGTAAGACCCGGTCAATTAACGGTTAACTAACTCATAAAATGAGAATTTATTCTAGAAAGCCAAAAATGTTATTTTTATGGCTAAATGTGATAGAGGAGATTGAGACGAGAATTTTGGTACCAATTTTATAGAATTCGGACCAAGATTGGACCGAACGGGCCAAACCGGTCCAACCGGACCCAAAGTGGGCCCTTGGCCTAACTAAACTAAACTAAAACCCTAGTTTTCAGCACTCTCTCTCCTCACTTAGCACTCAAACACGCTGAAATTGGTATGGAGGGGGGAAGAACACTCTCTCAAGTTCTCTCCCTTGGTTGATCTTCAAACCACCATAACTTTTTATCTAGAGCTCCGATTGCCGCTCCGTTTACGGCCACGCGTTCACCGCGGAGAGCTCTACAAAACCCATACAATCAATCTTGAGGTAAGCCACGTTTTACTGTTCGAAATTCCAGCCCTTGATTTCGAGTTTCATGAGCAAAAATGTTGAGATTTTGGGTTCTTTGATGTTATAGAACCCAACTCTCTTGAAGGAGAAGGTTAATCTTGTCTCCTTGGACCTTGGGTGTGGTAAGATTCTCAACCCTAGTGTAATTTGTTGTTCTATGATGTTTGGGTATTGAGATGTTGTGTATGGATATGATGATTGTGGCTTAGGTTGTGTATATGTGAATATTGGAGCTTGATTGGTGATTTTGGAAAGCTTGGGAGAGGGTTTTGTGTGACAAAATCTGTTCTTGGAGGTGTTGAGACCTTGAGAGCTTGAGGAAAAGTGGTTTGGAAGTGCTCCGGTTGAGCTTGGGAAATCGGCTAAGGTATGGTTTCGGTTTCCCGTATCTAATATGTAATGTGGTAGGAAATACTTAGGCTAGAGGCCCTAAGATAGGCATTGAATTGTTGGTGTTGTTGAATGGTTGAGATATATGATGTGTTCATATATGTGATTATGAATATTGATGCCTTGATTGTGTGATATATAAGAAATGAATGTTGTGATATATGCTTGATGGATGATGAAGGTTGAATTGGTGGGTGGTACCATGTTGATGGTGAGTATGATGTTAATTATGTATAGTGATTGCTGATTGGAAACGGTATTATTGGAAATTGGGATGAGGAAGGATGTATGACATGATATTGTGTTTGTCCTTTAGCCATTTGATTGAGGAGTGTTAAAATGGTTGGATGTGGTTTTGGGAATTTTGGTAAAATGTCAATATGTGAGTTGAGGATGGCTTGTTGTTGATTTTGGTACATTTTGAATGATTTCAAAGAGAAGGGTTGAAATTGGCATGTTTTGATTGATTTTGAAAAGAGTTGAAAGTGGCTTGTTTTGAAAATGGCACTTTGTGGTTTTGTATGAAAACATGGTTTTTGGGCATACTTTGACGGGAAATAACTTGGACTACGGATCTCTGATTTGTGCCAAATCTGTTTAGAAATGAAATTGGATCCGGGATGTCCATGCCGTTCGAAAAACGGGTGAAAAATGATTTAAAATGAGAGTTATGACCGTCAGAAGATTGGGGGTTGAATCTGTGAATTCTGCAGCTTTTAACTTAGAAAAATTTTAGCAGAATCACCCCCCGCGCGTAGGCGCACTTGGCGCGTACGCGCCGTTCTTCGAGAAAGCACCATCCACGCGTGCGCGTGGTGTGCGCGAGCGCGTCGATGCGCTGCATCGAATGCCCAGCCATTTTCCCGAGAGTTGTGCCAAAGTTGTGCCAGTTTTGTGCCTGGGGCACAAATGTATCCGCGCGTACGCGTGGCTGACGCTTGCACGCCGTTTGGATATTTTTCAACCCGCGCGTCCGCGCGTATGACGCTTGCGCGTCGATGAGTTTTGTGGTCATCCGCGCGTGCGCGTGGAGTGCGCGTACGCGTGGCCCTGTTTTCATCCCAAAGTTGATTTTTGAGTTTTAAAAGCCAAAATTCATACTTCTAAGCCTCCGATCTCACCACTTATGTCTTAAATCATTATGATATGCCTAGCATGAGAAAAATGGCTAGTGAATGTGGTAACTTGCGAGTGAAGCAAGGGAAAAATGAATGATCATTGAGGATCAAAGATGATTATGTGAGATGCGGAGAATGGCGGTGGAAGTGCTTGTTATGCCATGGGTCGAAGGGCCATAATTGTTAATGAATTGGCTGGTTATGGATTTAACCGTGAGCCGGATGGCTGGATTATGCCGTGTGACGGCGGAGCCATGTTTATGGCTAAGTATAAATGCATATATGCTGTTGATTGAATTGTGAATGTTTGCACTTCCACCATTAGAGATGAGGGTTTCCCTGGGTAGTAGCAATGGCTAGCCACCATGTGCTCCAGGTTGAGACTCGAAGCTCTGTTAACCCAATGTCGTAAGTGTGGCTGGGCACTGTGAAAGGCCCGGATGAGCTCGCCCCCATAAATATTCACCAGTGATGGTGATGGATAAATATTCACCAGTGAGGGTGATGGAAATGGATCATGATTATGATCAAGTTTATGATGAGTATAACTCGAGTTGGGGATGCACGACAGAAGGACAGTCCAATAGTTAGCTACCAGGACTTGTCGGATTGGCTCTATAACCGACAGATGATATCATCAGCCACTAGGGACAGGCATGCATCATAAGCATACTACCTGAATTGTTTGAGATTGCCTATTTGACTGCATATTACTTGCTAATTGCCTAAATGCCTTATCTGTTCCTATTTGTAAATCTCTTGTCTGATATAACTGTGTTTGCTATATTATACTCTTGTTGGTGGTTGGGAGGTCTGAAGGAATTAGAAAGGGAAGTATTAGTTAGACTGAAGGATCTTTAGTCAGTTGCCACTTACGGTTTAGCTTGTTTATAAGCTTTGATATTATCTGGGGGAAGCTCTAGGATTGCCTTCGGCTTTCCTCTATTATTATGTATTATATATATGGAAGCTGTTACCATGTTGGGGACCTCTGGTTCTCACCCATGCGGATTTTGTGGTTTTCAGATGCAGGACGCGAGGCTTCTCGTTGAGGCATGCTGGAGACTTCTGGATTTAGCGAAGATCCTTTGTTCTCGGGACTCTGTTTTGGGTTATATATCTTGTTTAGATACTTTTATCTCCATTAAATAATACAAACTGTGATGACTCCTCTTATAGGAGGTTTTGGAGAATAGGTTTCTGTATTTGTGTCCCTTTGGATTTTCCTTGGGGTTTTCCTTATTTTATTATATGTATATATTGCTATGCTCGGACCGGTTATCTTCGCAGCCGGATTTTGAGTCTTGATATTCCCGTTTTTGACACTCTTTATACATATGATCTTGCGTTAGCTTATCCTTTGCTCGTTACGTTATCGATCGGAGTGTTGCGCGTTCGAGTTACGGTTTTTGTTTACCCCTTTTTCTACAAAGGCTCCTAGTTATATTCAATTATTCATACTACTATACGTACAAAAAATTGGTTTTAGAGGTGGTAATACCTTGCCATCTCTGAATTATGACTTAAGCATAAATCTCTATATGGTAGGGTGTTACATTATGGTATCAGAGCAGTTCGTTCCTGTAGAGCCTGAGAAATGGACTGACTATACTTCTGTGCATTCTCTGTATGTGTGTTATGTGCTATTAGTATATCTGCTTGATATAATTGGCATAAACGTTCATGAGCATGCATTTGGGACTTTGAAGCACTGAACTTCCGATATTGAGACTGATCAACTTAATATTGATTGTTTAGTGCGTATAGGAACCAGATGGCGCCTCGTGGATGCGGTAGAGATCGTGGGAGGAGTCGTAATAATGCTCGTGCACCAGAGACTAACCCCAATGATCCGGTGAACTTTATGACTGCGTTAGAGAACATGGCTGCTGCTATGCAAGCCACTGTTGAGGCTCTTGGTCAACAGATGAACAACCATGGTAATGACGGAGGTGGAGTTCAGGGCCCGATGACACTGGCAAACTTTTTGAAGGTTAATCCACCGAAGTTCAAGGGAACTACTAGTCCGACTGAAGCCGATACATGGTTTCAGGCTATGGAACGAGCACTGCAAGCGCAGGTGGTACCTGAAGGGCAGCGTGTGGAGTTCGCTACCTATTTGCTCACTGGTGAAGCGTCGCATTGGTGGCAGGGTATCCGACGCCTTCTGCAGCAGGGTGATGATTATATCACCTGGGATGTCTTCCAAGAGGAGTTCTATAAGAAGTACTTTCCGACTTCTGCTAGGACGGCCAAGGAGCTTGAATTGTTGCAGCTGAAGCAGGGTGCTATGTCCGTATCTGAGTATACTGACAAGTTTGAGGAGCTGTTTAGATTCTCTCGTATGTGTTAAGGGACTCCGGTGGAATATGAGGAATGGAAGTGTGTTAAGTACGAAGGAGGACTCCAGAGTGATATTTTCGGTTCAGTGGGGCCAACGGAGATTAGGACTTTCTCCGAATTGGTGAACAAGTATAGGGTTGCTGAAGAGTGCGTGAAGAGGGCAGCCGTTGAGAAAGGAAGTCACAAAGGATCATTCCCACAGAACCGAGGGAAGAGCTTTGCACCTAGAGGTCCACCTTTTAAGAGGGGAGGTTCTTTTAGGAGGCCCAACAACAACTACTCCCAAGGGAAAAGGTTTGGGAAGCAGCCTCAGAATGATCAAGCTTGTACTAGGTGTGGAAGTCACCATCCGATAGTACCATGCAAGGCCGGATGGGGTTTGTGCTACAATTGTGGAAAGGCGGGGCATAAAGCCACAAGTTGTCCGGAGAAGCAAAAGCCAGGTGCTGGGAAAGCACAACAGACTGGTCGGGTGTTCACCACCTCAGCTGTAGGTGCAGAGGGATCCGAGACACTCATTCGAGGTAACTGTGAAATGGCTGGTCAAACTTTAAATTCTTTATTTGATTCGGGAGCATCGCATTCATTCATTGCATTTGAGAAAGCCCATGAGTTAGGATTGAAGATCGTAACCTTTGGTTATGACTTAAAAGTGTATAATGCTACCCATGAAGCCATGGTAACTAGGCTAGGATGCCCGAAAGTTTCGTTTAGGTTCAAGCAGCGTGATTTTGTCCATAATTTAATCTGCTTACCGATGATCGGTCTTAATCTTATCTTGGGATTGGACTGGTTATCTGAGAACCATGTTCTGCTTGATTGCTCTACAAAGTCGGTGTACTTTATGCCGGAAGATACAGAAGGGCCGGTCGTGGTGAATAATTATTACTTGAATTCGATGATGGTGAACTGTTTTAGAATTGAATGTCAGGGTATCCTGTTGTTAACCGCTGGTGTTTCGGGTGATGATCAAAGGTTGGATCAGATTCCGGTAGTGTGTGAGTTTCCGGAAGTGTTTCCTGATGATATTGAGGAATTTCCACCTAACCGAGAGGTCGAGTTTGCTATTGAGTTGGTGCCTGGGGCGGGACCAATCTCAAGTGCTCCTTATAGGATGTCACCGTTAGAGATGGCCGAGCTAAAGTCTCAGTTAGAGGAATTGTTGGGTAAGAACTTTATCCGACCAAGTGTTTCCCCGTGGGGTGCTCCCGTGTTACTGGTAAAGAAGAAAGATGGAAGTATGCGGCTCTGTGTGGATTACAGGCAGTTGAACAAGGTCACCATAAAGAATAAGTACCCATTGCCGAGAATTGATGATCTCATGGATCAGTTACAAGGAGCTGGGGTTTTCTCTAAGATCGATTTGCGATCCGGTTATCACCAGATAAGGGTGAGGGGTGAGGATATCCCTAAGACCGCTTTCAGGACTCGTTATGGTCATTACGAGTATACTGTAATGTCCTTTGGGTTGACGAACGCCCCTGCAGTATTCATGGATTACATGAATAGAGTATTCCGTCCGTTTCTGGATAAATTCGTTGTTGTCTTCATTGATGATATACTAATTTACTCCAAGACTGAGGAAGAGCATGCGGAACACTTGAGGACCGTGTTGCAGATTTTAAAGGAGAAGAAACTCTATGCGAAACTGTCTAAGTGTGAGTTTTGGAAGAGTGAGGTGAAGTTTTTGGGTCACGTGGTGAGTAAGAAGGGAATAGCCGTAGATCCAACTAAGGTAGAAGCTGTGATGGATTGGAGGCAACCAACCACAGTAACCGAGATAAGGAGTTTTCTGGGTTTAGCTGGCTATTACCGAAGGTTCATCAAGGGCTTTTCGCAATTAGCCTTGCCGTTGACAAAGTTAACTCGCAAAGACACTCCGTTTGTTTGGACTCCTGAGTGCGAGGAGAGCTTTCAGGCATTGAAGAAAAAGTTGACCACTGCACCTGTGTTAGTGTTACCTGAGCCGAACGAACCATTTGAGATGTGCTGTGATGCCTCACTAAAGGGTCTAGGATGCGTGCTGATGCAGCATCATAATGTGGTGGCGTATGCCTCACGACAGTTGAGACCTCATGAAGTTAGTTACCCTACACACGATTTAGAACTCGCTGCGGTCGTGTTTGCCTTGAAGGTGTGGAGGCATTATCTCTATGGGGTTAAGTTCCAAGTCTTCTCTGATCACAAGAGCTTGAAATATCTCTTTGATCAGAAAGAGCTTAATATGAGGCAGAGAAGGTGGATGGAATTATTGAAGGACTACGACTTTGAGTTAAATTACCATCCTGGAAAGGCGAATATAGTGGCAGATGCGTTAAGTCGGAAGTCGTTATATGCGTCTTGGATGATGCTTCAAGAGGAGAAGTTGCTCAAGGGATTCGAGAGTCTAAAAATTGGTGTTCGAGAAGTATCTGGAACCTTGTGTTTGAGCCGATTAGAAATCTCAAGTGACTTTAAGTCCGAACTCCTAAAGGCTCATGAAAATGATGAAGCGTTATGGAAGGTGTTACCGGCTATCGAGCAAGGAAAACAGTTGAGGGTGTCGGAAGAAAAAGATGGGTTATGGAGATTCAAGGGTATGATCATTGTGCCAGATGTTGGTACTTTGAGGCAAGATATCTTAAAGGAGGCACACAAAAGCGGATTCTCCATTCACCCGGGGAGTACTAAGATGTACCATGATTTAAAGGCGATGTTTTGGTGGCCGGGTATGAAGAATGATGTGGCGGAATATGTTTCAAAGTGCTTAACTTGTCAAAAGGTAAAGATTGAACATCAAAGACCTTCCAGGATGTTGCAACCTTTAGAGGTTCCGCAATGGAAGTGGGAAAGTATTGCAATGGACTTTGTGTCAGGATTGCCAAGGACTAGGACTGGTTTTGATGCTATCTGGGTGATTGTGGACCGACTGACGAAGTCAGCTCTCTTTTTACCCGTTCGGATGACTTACACCCTTGAGGAGCTAGCTCGGTTATACATAAAGGAGATTGTGAGACTCCATGGTGTACCTGCTACTATAATCTCTGATAGAGATCCTCGTTTCACTTCGAGATTCTGGGGTGCATTTCAGAAAGCTTTTGGAACCCGATTAAGCTTGAGTACAGCTTACCATCCTCAAACAGATGGTCAATCCGAGAGGACGATCCAAACCCTAGAGGATATGTTGAGAGCTTGTGTTTTGGATCAACCGGCGAGTTAGGATCGGTATATGCCGTTAGTGGAGTTTGCATACAATAATAGTTACCATGCGAGCATCGGAATGGCTCCGTATGAGGCATTGTATGGGAGGAAATGTCAATCTCTGCTATGTTGGTATAAAGCTAGAGAGAAAGGCTTGTTGGGGCCGGAAATGATAGCTGAGACCACTGAACAAGTCAAGAAAATCCGAGATAGGATGTTTACGGCGCAGAGTCGCCAGAAGAGTTACGCTGATCAGAGGCGGAAGCCCTTGGAATTTGAGGCAGGAGATCATGTTTTCCTGAAGGTTACTCCGACCACAGAAGTAGGTAGGGCGATTAAAGCGAAGAAGTTGAATCCTCGATACATTGGTCCATTTCAGATCCTCGAGAGGGTCGGACCAGTGGCATATCGGATGGCTCTACCACCTCATCTTTCGAACCTGCACGACGTGTTTCATGTGTCGCAGCTTCGGAAGTACACCCCTGATGCTAGCCATGTGTTAGAACCCGAATCGGTTCAGTTAAGGGAAGATTTGACGCTTCCAGTGGCTCCAGTCAGAATTGATGATACTAGTATCAAACGATTGCGTGGAAAAGAGGTTTCATTAGTCAAAGTGGCTTGGAGTCGAGGCGGTGTTGAGGAACACACTTGGGAACTTGAGTCGGAGATGCGAACGGATTATCCGCATTTATTCTCAGGTAATTGAATTTGAATTTTGTGGGCAAAATTTCCAATTAGGTGGGTAGAATGTAAGACCCGGTCAATTAACGGCTAACTAACCCATAAAATGAGAATTTATTCTAGAAAGCCAAAAATGTTATTTTTATGGCTAAATGTGATAGAGGAGATTGAGACGAGAATTTCGGTACCAATTTTATAGAATTCGGACCAAGATTAGACCGAACGGGCCAAACCGGTCCAACCGGACCCAAAGTGGGCCCTTGGCCTAACTAAACTAAACTAAAACCCTAGTTTTCAGCACTCTCTCTCCTCACTTAGCACTCAAACACGCTGAAATTGGTATGGAGGAGGGAAGAACACTCTCTCAAGTTCTCTCCCTTGGTTGATCTTCAAACCACCATAACTTTTGATCTATAGCTCCGATTACCGCTCCGTTTACGACCACGCGTTCACCGCGGAGAGCTCTACAAAACCCATACAATCAATCTTGAGGTAAGCCACGTTTTACTGTTCGAAATTCCAGCCCTTGATTTCGAGTTTCATGAGCAAAAGTGTTGAGATTTTGGGTTCTTTGATGTTATAGGACCCAACTCTCTTGAAGGAGAAGGTTAATCTTGTTTTCTTGGACCTTGGGTGTGGTAAGATTCTCAACCCTAGTGTAATTTGTTGTTCTATGATGTTTGGGTATTGAGATGTTGTGTATGGATATGATGATTGTGGCTTAGGTTGTGTATATGTGAATATTGGAGCTTGATTGGTGATTTTGGAAAGCTTGGGAGAGGGTTTTGTGTGACAAAATCTGTTCTTGGAGGTGTTGAGACCTTGAGAGCTTGAGGAAAAGTGGTTTGGAAGTGCTCCGGTTGAGCTTGGGAAATCGGCTAAGGTATGGTTTCGGTTTCCCGTATCTAATATGTAATGTGGTAGGAAATACTTAGGCTAGAGGCCCTAAGATAGGCATTGAATTGTTGGTGTTGTTGAATGGTTGAGATATATGATGTGTTCATATATGTGATTATGAATATTGATGCCTTGATTGTGTGATATATAAGAAATGCATGTTGTGATATATGCTTGATGGATGATGAAGGTTGAATTGGTAGGTGGTACCATATTGATGGTGAGTATGATGTTAATTATGTATAGTGATTGTTGATTAGAAATGGTATTATTGGAAATTGGGATGAGGAAGGATGTATGACATGATATTGTGTTTGTCCTTTAGCCATTTGATTGAGGAGTGTTAAAATGGTTGGATGTGGTTTTGGGAATTTTGGTAAAATGTCAATATGTGAGTTGAGGATGGCTTGTTGTTGAATTTGGTACATTTTGAATGATTTCAAAGAGAAGGGTTGAAATTGGCATGTTTTGATTGATTTTGAAAAGAGTTGAAAGTGGCTTGTTTTGAAAATGGCACTTTGTGGTTTTGTATGAAAACATGGTTTTTGGGCATACTTTGACGGGACATAACTTGGACTACGGATCTCTGATTTGTGCCAAATTTGTTTAGAAATGAAATTGGATCCGGGATGTCCATGCCGTTCGAAGAACGGGGTGAAAAATGATTTAAAATGAGAGAGTTATGACCGTTGGAAGATTGGGGGTTGAATCTGTGAATTCTGCAGCTTTTAACTTAGAAAAATTTTAGCAGAATCACCCCCCGCGCGTAGGCGCACTTGGCGTGTACGCGCCGTTTTTCGAGAAAGCACCATCCACGCGTGCACGTGGTGTGCGCGAGCGCGTCGATGCGCTGCATCGAATGCCCAGCCATTTTCCCGAGAGTTGTGCCAAAGTTGTGCCAGTTTTGTGCCTGGGGCACAAATGTATCCGCGCGTACGCGTGGCTGACGCTTGCGCGCCGTTTGGATATTTTTCAACCCGCGCGTCCGCGCGTATGACGCTTGCGCGTCGATGAGTTTTGTGGCCATCCGCGCGTGCGCGTGGACTGCGCGTACGCGTGGCCCTGTTTTCATCCCAAAGTTGATTTTTGAGTTTTAAAAGCCAAAATTCATACTTCTAAGCCTCCGATCTTACCACTTATGTCTTAAATCATTATGATATGCCTAGCATGAGAAAAAGGGCTAGTGAATGTGGTAACTTGCGAGTGAAGCAAGGGAAAAATGAATGATCATTGAGGATCAAAGATGATTATGTGAGATGCGGAGAATGACGGTGGAAGTGCTTGTTATGCCATGGGCCGAAGTAATTGTTAATGAATTGGCTGGTTATGGATTTAACCATGAGCCGGATGGCTGGATTATGCCGTGTGACGGCGGAGGCATGTTTATGGCTAAGTATAAATGCATATATGCTGTTGATTGAATTGTGAATGTTTGCACTTCCACCATTGGAGATGAGGGTTTCCCTGGGCAGTAGCAATGGCTAGCCACCATGTTCTTCAGGTTGAGACTCGAAGCTCTGTTAACCCAATGTCGTAAGTGTGGCCGGGCACTGTGAAAGGCCCGGATGAGCTCGCCCCCATAAATATTCACCAGTGATGGTGATGGATAAATATTCACCAGTGAGGGTGATGGAAATGGATCATGATTATGATCAAGTTTATGATGAGTATAACTCGAGTTGGGGATGCACGACAGAGGGACAGTCCAATGGTTAGCTAGCAGGACTTGTCGGGTTGGCTCTATAACCGACAGATGATATCATCAGCCACTAGGGACAGGCATGCATCATAAGCATACTACCTGAATTGTTTGAGATTGCCTATTTGACTGCATATTACTTGCTAATTGCCTAAATACCTTATCTGTTCCTATTTGTAAATCTCTTGTCTGATATAACTGTGTTTGCTATATTATACTCCTGCTAATGGTTGGGAGGTCTGAAGGAATTAGAAAGGGAAGTATTAGTTAAACTGAAGGATCTTTAGTCAGTTGCCACTTACGGTTTAGCTTGTTTATAAGCTTTGATATTATCTGGGGGAAGCTCTAGGATTGCCTTCGGCTTTCCTCTATTATTATGTATTATATATGTGGAAGCTGTTACCATGCTGGGGACCTCTGGTTCTCACCCATGCGGATTTTGTGGTTTTCAGATGCAGGACGCGAGGCTTCTCGTTGAGGCATGCTGGAGACTTCTGGATTTAGCGAAGATCCTTTGTTCTCGGGACTCTGTTTTGGGTTATATATCTTGTTTAGATACTTTTATCTCCATTAAATAATACAAACTGTGATGACTCCTCTTATAGGAGGTTTTGGAGAATAGGTTTCTGTATTTGTGTCCCTTTGGGTTTTCCTTGGGGTTTTCCTTATTTTATTATATGTATATATTGCTATGCTCAGACCGGTTATCTTCGCAGCCGGATTTTGAGTCTTGATATTCCCGTTTTTGACACTCTTTATACATATGATCTTGCGTTAGCTTATCCTTTACTCGTTACGTTATCGATCGGAGTGTTGCGCGTTCGAGTTACGGTTTTTGTTTACCCCTTTTTCTACAAAGGCTCCTAGTTATATTCAATTATTCATACTACTATACGTACAAAAATTTGGTTTTAGAGGTCGTAGTACCTTGCCATCTCTGAATTATGACTTAAGCATAAGTCTCTGTATGGTAGGGTGTTACACTACTCAAATTGTTTAAATCAAATAATTAATTAATAGTTGGTAACTCATACAAATAGTTTGTAATTTTAATTTAAGAAGATATAACCTTTCAAAAGGTTTGTAATTTCTTAAAATCTTGAAAAAAAAAACCATATAAATTAAAATAAAACCATGTAATTTCTCACCGTTTATTTCACAGATAAGACCAAGAAAAAATATGAGAGAGCAAAAAACTATTTAAAGATGAGATATCACACTTAACTTCATAAAATAAAAATTTAAAATTTAGAGAATCCAAATTCTTAAAGAGAGCAAATTACACAAAAATTCAATATATTTAAAAAAAACTAAATAAACTGAAAGAACACTTTTCATATATACCTTGTTAGAAAGGAATAAGCTAAGACGCCATAGAACACATCTCAACATCATCCTTCTTCTTGTGTAACACTTTTTAGAGAACACTTTTAGAGAAAGCGGCAGAAAATAATGAATATTCGTTGTCTTCGGCGGTAGCTTTAGCTTTAGCTTTTGGATTATTATTATTATGACGATGCTTGTTCGATTTCATTCCAAACCACTTGTGTATTTTGTTCTTCACAGACTTCTTTTCGTGGCTCCTGAAATTCTTGAAAGGGTTGTTTGTGACAAGATACTTTTGTCTATGGTAAGCGTAACCCTCATTCTGGTGATTGATCATGGATAAAACAAGACCCTCGTTCATGATCTGAGGAACCCTTTGCTTCTCATTAATTTGATTCTTCAAGAATGCTGCCATTAACTTAGTTTCTCGATCACACCGACCTTGATCCATCTCATTGTTCATGGGATTAGGGTTACCTTGTTCTGTCTTTTCTTCAACTGGTTCAAAGCTTTCCATTAAGATATGGTTTTCAAATTATGATACATTATTATATTATATTATATTATATTATATTATATATATATATATATATATATATATATATATATATATATTAAATCATTTTAAAAAGTTTTTGAAATTGAAATTTGAATTGATATAATTTGTTATTTAGAGTTTGATACGATTCTTCAGTAACTATTCATAAATAAATTTTTGAAATTATTTAAATTTAAATATCATTTTAAAATAAAAATCTATTTAAGAGTTAAGGACGTAAATCCTTCGAGCATACAATATTTCTTTGATTTTAAATTTCAACTACTAAACAACATTGTTAACGATATATAGAGTATTTATGCAGGTTTTATTAGATGTACAAACATATGGTATTGAAGTTCTAAATAAACATAGTCACCAACTTGAAAAAATGTAAAATAATAAAAAATTCTACAATACTCTGATAAAATTGTGACTTTTCTCCACCTAAATCTTACACTAAATATTGAACGCTTTTTTCACTATATTATTGGTGAAATCAAAATTCATCACAATTATTTAATTTAGAAATATATATTAATAAAAAATATATATACTTCAAATTATTTTATATATTTTAAATTTTAAATATTTAATTCTAATTTTAAATTATAAATTAAACACTAAAATGACTATATAATATTAACTACTAAAAGTTGATTTTTTATTTTGTTATTTAAAACATAACCATTTGAGGTATAATTATTCATAATTTGTTTGATCTTTATTATTAATAAAATATAATGCTAAGGAATTCATATTATAGCAATTAATTTCGGCCAATACTATAAGAGTAATATTACACATCTAAATTTTTTTATTAACTAAATCCAATTAAGTTAAACAATAAGATTGAATAATGTTAGACATAACTAATTTTTGTTATATTAGACTAATTTAATTGAACTTAGTTAAAAAAAAATTTAGATGTATAGCATTATTCATATTATAATAAGTTGTTAAAAAGTCGTCCCGTATAGAGTTTAGATTTTAAATATTTCTTTTAATTAAGTTTAGATTTTAAATATTTCTTTTAATTGAGTTTTGGATATTCTTTTTAAGAATTTTGAATTTATTTTTCTTAAGTTAAATGTTAGTTGTAATAATGTTGGTGGTGTAATGTTAGCTCTCAAGAGTTTCTCTAAAAATATTAGCATAAGACAAAAAAAAAAGTTAATATAAAATTTACACTTCAACTTTTTAAGTCCAAAAGAGAATAATGTTATATCTTGTAATTATAAGTATGTAATAGCAAAATAAATAAATGAAAAATGAAAGAATAATTCATATTTAGCTACGGAGACACACAAAAATTGAATAAATAAAAATAAAAATCAATAATCTAGCGTTACTTAATATATATATATATATATATATATATATATATATATATATATATATATATATATATATAAGTCTTGCATTTAAACACTTTGATTAATAATGTAACTAATTCCACCTAATTAAATGTTTAGGTGTTATTCTTTAATTTTTGTCTTCTACTTAATGAATCTTTGCAACTTTGCGTTAGCATAGCACACCATAATTCACTATTAATATAATTGTGGGATTAGCGATACACAGGTATAAGATTTTTAAATTACTCACATTTTACTAGTGAGTGTAATGATCTTGAAAACAATATAATATAACTCTGAAAGAATACAAATATCAAGGAACCTGATTAAGTATTTATTTTGTTAGTGGTCATTTTTTTTCTAATTAATAATAATTACACTTCCTAATTTTATATTAGTTATTTTATATTTATTTTCTTCCTATATGAAAAGGACATCTCAACAACACAAATTAATAGAAAATGATAAGGTGTTCAAATAAAAATACATGCAAAAAGAAAAGAGACTGATAAAATTAGAAAAGAAGACTTAATATACATAAATATAGAATTATAAATTCAAACAGAATAGTATTCTTCCTACAACAAATTAATTAATCATATATACTTATCCTCAAAAAAATTATTATTAAAATATACAAAACATTTTGGTAACTTTAATTTTGGAGTCACCATCTATATCGTTTTGATATATTATGGAACAAAAACACTAATGAAGCTTTTCTTTATATATATGTCATTTTATTTGATCTTTTAATTAATCTAGTATCTTCTTTATTGTGATTCCACATCTGATACATTATCTCATCTTTAATTCTGTGTGTGAATGGGTGTATATAAGAGACAGAGATTTGGAATCAACAGAAAATAAAATAAGGTCAAATTAATTTTATTAGAGATATTATATATATTGTTAGTTAATAAATAATGAGTAGTTGCATGTTAGTTACCTTTCAAACTTTATATGGTTATTAAATAAGTAGTAGTTACAAATTGCTAAATTAAAGAAATTTAATTCTTAACTGAATATATCTACCTGCATTCACTACAAAAAAAATATTGAGTATTGTCGGATTTAATGTCATAGAATAATGATAGATTTATCGGCGGTAATGGCATTAAATTCGTAAAGTTAAGTAATTACCGGAAGATTTTGGTTTCCGACGGTAAATCCGTCAGTAATATTTGGAGAAAACAAAAATAAAATAGCGCGTTTTTTATCGTCAAATTTTTCTGACTGTAAAACCAAGAAACGATGGGTTTTGATGACCCGCAATGCTTTATCATCGGATTTTTCCGACGGTAACTGGATGTAAATTCAAATCGCGAACCCTCTTCTCCCTTATTTGAGATTCACTCCCTCTCTCACTAAACCATTTCCTTCCTCTCCCCAAAACCACCATCTGCCGTCGCCGACACCACCACCATCACAGCCGCCTCTCCGTTTGCCCATTCACCACTGAGACCCTTTCATTCTTCTTCTTCTCCCTCTTCTCTCCTTGTCACTTTATCGTTAATCTTTTCCATTCTCCGAGCCGCCGCGCCGCACCATAGAGCCAGCACCGCCATTGCCCAGCTTCATCTCTCTCTCTCCTCACGTCTCGCTGCGCCTCCCTCTGCCGCTCCGCCATCTCTGTGGATGATTGTTGCTGCTCGTGGAAGGTCGTTTGTGCTTTCGTGGTTGTGCTGCCTGCACGCTGTCGTGTATCATCTACCTTCTGGAATCAATTTTGCCTTGCAACAATAGGTAACATATTCAAATGCGAATGTTAAAAATAGAAGCTTGCCTGCTTAATGCTAATCCATGTTGAAATTCGATTAGATTATACTGTGTTTTGTTAATTGAAATCTCTATATTGAGTTAATTAAAATCTCTATATTAGGCCAAAATATTTTGTTGGAAATTGAAAAAATTGTCAAGCTATCCATTTTAACAGATCCAAAAATAATGGAGAAATTAAGTTATATTGAAGCATATGTTGCTTATTAAGAATGCATATTTGAAAAAGAAAATTAGTTTAACCTTTTCTTCTGTTTGATGAAAGTGGAGACAGGTGTTTATATCTGGTTGTTTATATTCAACTGTTTTTCTTTTAATAGATTATATCCACATGTATGTAAATTATATATTGAATGAAGCATTATCTTAACAGATTTTGTTTTTAGAGTGAAAAATTTTTGTTTTCTATTTAATTATTTCTTTCCTTTTTCCTATGAAACCTAGTTAGATGATGTATATGATTAATATGGAGACTGCATTTTCATACGTGTCTGAAGATGACTGAATTTGAGTTTATGAATATGTTGAGATTTTGTTGATTGTTGAATTGGTTTTTCTTATTTTAAATTTGAATTTGAACTTTGAATTTCAACTTTAAAAAGTGTTTTTATGATTGAATTGAATTGTTGAATATTGTTGCTGGAGTTATTTGAAATTGTTTGAATATTGTTGCTGGTTTAGATATATGCAAACATGACGACACGAAGAGGTGCTGCAAATTAGGCTGCTGGTCGTGGTCATAGCCGTGGTCGGCATAAAGGGAGGGTTTCTTCCAATGCTTCCGGGAGTTTTGGATCCTCTCCCTCTACTCCGACCACCCCATCACGCCACAGGTTATGGGTTTAGCGAACCAGCCGTTCATCATGATCTCTAACCCCAACTACGTGCCGCCGTCCACGGCGATGATGCCACATCCTATCACTCAGCAGCTCGCATCCATGGCGACGCCGACTCCAGCAACAGATGCCGCGGCCCTAGAGTACAGTCACGAAAGTGAGACAGCAACTGATGTCCTTCCACCACCTCCCATCGTACGGTTGCGTATTTATCTTGATGATGGCACATGGTAAGTATCACGTTCAATGCTCATGTATTTTCTGTTTATGGTTATCACTGAAAGTGCCTGAATTGTTTCTAGTTTAGTTGATTTAAGTGTTAATTTATGGTTATTGTTTTTAAATTTCAATGATAAATGATTCCTGTTATTGCTGAAAGTTTCTGAAGATTGATTCATGTTTAGTAGATTTAGGTTGATTTGGAATGCTGGTTCTTGTTTTCTAGTTTTAATGGTTATGATTCCTCTTATTCCTGAAATTTTCTAAAACCTTATTCCTATTTAGTGGATTTAGGTTGATGTGGATTGCTAGTTATGATTTTCTAGTTTTAATGATCATGATTCTTGCTAATGCTGAAAGTTTCTGAAACTTGATTCTTATTTAGTGGATTTAGGTTGATGTGGATTGCTGGTTATTGTTTTTAAGTTTCAATGATTATGATTTTTGTTATTGCTGAAAGTTCCTGAAAATTGATTCCTATTTAGCGGATTTAGGTTGATTTGAAATTCTGATAATTGTTTTCTAGTTTTAATGATTATGATTCCTGTTATTCCTGAAAATTCCTAAAACATGATTCCTGTTTAGTAGATTTAGGTTGATGTGGATTGCTGGTTATTATTTTCTAGTTTTAATTATTATGATTCCTATTAATGCTAAAAGTTCTTGAAACCTGATTCCTGTTTAGTGAATTTAGGTTGATGTGGATTACTGGTTATTGTTATCTAGTTTTAATGATTATGATTCTTGTTAATGCTGAAAGTTCCTGAAACCTAATTTCTGTTTAGTGGATTTAGGTTGATGTGGATTGTTGGTTATTATTTTCTAGTTTCAATTATTATGATTCCTGTTAATGCTGAAAGTTCTTGAAACCTGATTCCTATTTATTGAATTTAGGTTGATGTGGATTGCTAGTTATTGTTTTCTAGATTTCATTATTATGATTCCTATTATTGCTGAAAGTTCTTGAAACCTAATTTTTGTTTGGTGGATTTAGGTTGATTTGGATTGCTGGTTATTATTTTCTAGTTTTAATGATTCTTGTTTTCTAGATTTAATGATTATGGTTGATTCTTGTTTATGGGTTGTTGTTAGGTTTCTACCAAACACGAATGTGTATACTCAGGAGATGACGAATGTCATCAAGCTGATCTACGACTAGTTCTGGCCCAGCTACATGAAGATCTCCGCTAAGACCAGGCAGCCCTGGTTTGAGAAATGGGTGGTAATTACTTTCATTATTTTTGTTTTAAACCATTTTAGCTAGTTTATATCTTCTATCTTGTTTAACTAAATTTAAATCTTCTTTGTTGGAGCTGCACTTTATTTGGGATGCTGAGCACGACCTGGCCATCCAAAAGATATTCAACCATAGGATGGGTTGGCGGCTCCAGCAGATGCAAGATGATGTTCGTCCATAACGAGACTAGCGAACGGGCTGGCTCCAACCGGAGATAAAGAAGGGCCTGTTAGCTCATTGGGAGACTGATACAGGGTTCAGGCATCGGCGTCTCACCAACCGAGCTAACAAGGCATCGGTCAGGTCGTCCAAGTACCCGACAGCTCAGTAGCCTTCATAAAGATGAAGGCCAGGCTGGTATGTAGTTCCTTTAATATTGTTAATAACTTTCTTATGTTATCTGTTTTGCATATCATTAAAAGGCATTCTAATAATTTTGTATTTCACTGCAACTTGTGTAGTCGAAGTCGTTGGACTGCAATGCCACATTGGCGGAGACGTTCAAGTACACCCTCACGTTGAAGGAGAACAAAGCGAGATTTGCTTATCAATGATATCAGGACCATTATGTGAGTAAACATACATCTAATTATCTTCTACTATGAAATTAGTGGAGATTAAATGTATATACTCACACATCTGATTATCTTCTGCTATGAAATTAGTAGAGATTAAATGTATATCTGTCTTACTAATCACAGTAATAACTTGTGTTAATTGTACAGAAATCCTACACACAGAGACTAGAGACCGCGACTCAGCAATCCCTGCAGTTTCAGCAAATTGGGGAGGACGCCATTGAGGTTTAGGGAGTCCTACTCAGGCTGGTGTTTAGGGAGTCGCTGGAGTAAATGTAGTGTATGGAGGCTCAGATGAAGATGTACCAGACCCAGATACAAATCACTGGCAGTAATCCTACTACAGATGGCGCTGGTGGCATACGGACATTATCACCGTCTTTTAAGTATCAGAATTTTTTAAAAGTACAGTTCCACCCTTGTGGAGATATTGATTCAGAGCAAAAAAATTTATGCAATCTCATATTCTCATCCTATAAATTTATATTCGACTACTATAAAAAGTAATCCTAATCTCACATCGGGAACATTTTTTAATATAGTATAACGTTATGCTATATTATGAAATGAGAAAATTATATTTAACTCTCTTATGACCTATGAAACCGGTTAAGTAAAAAATATTATATAATATTCATTCATTTATAAAAGAATGTACCAAATTTTAAGTTATAGGACGCTTAATATACTTGTTTTATGTGCATAAGATGAACAGTAAATATTCTAAATTAGTTTCTAAATATTTTTAGTGAAACATTGTACTTTAGTTTTTAGTAAGTTTTAATTATTTATTTTGTCAGATAAATTAATTTCACATTCAATTATACTAAAAAAAAAATCAAACAAATTAATTCTTATCATTACTTAAAAAATAACATGAAATTCTTTAAAAAAAAAAATTAAATTCTCATATCAAATTATCAATCTTTCTACGTAAGCGAATAAGTTAATGTGAATACTAATTTATATACAGATAAAACTTTTGAAAACTAATTTAATAATTGAGATCTACGAAAAAAATATCCAACAAAACTATTTCAACAAAAATTAGAATATTATTCTAAATTTTAACTTATTTTAGTTTATAGTTGTGTGTGTCATTGGTGACGAAATAAATTTGCGTAGGTATATAATTATACACATCTAGCCCGTTAATTTTGAGGGGAGAAAATGAAATAGCAACAACTCCCAATTAAGTTTTGAATTTGTCATCACAATACATATCCAAATCAATATCTTTTTATCTGCTTTGACTACACTGTGTCAGCACAATATTTTAGTGAGTGAACTCAATCGGGAAGTTATTTTATGCAAATTGCTCTTTCACACACGAAAGTTGTATGTGTATGTGATAATAATAATAATAATTGTTTTCTAATTAATTATATTATTAGTCCTATTTTCATAAATGATTAAGAAAACGAAAGTTTTCTCTATTTGTGTAAGGAATGCCTATACGGCATGTATATTAATAAATAGTAGATAATGACTTTAAAAATAGTGATAATATTTTTATTTGTAAGAAAACATACACTAATTCTTTTCATCCACTGTCTTACTTACCATTTTAACTAACTTTTATTGAAAAAAAGTGGCACTGGTTTGGAATTCGAGCAATTCTGCCTATACCTATTGAGGAATGACAAAGAGATAACTTACGTTACTTGCATTGCCATGTGGAAAATTTCAATGGATCGGATAATTTTATTTTATTTTTTTAAAAATACAACAAAGCCAGGTGGAGGTGGTATTGAAAAAGAAAGAAGTTAGTGCTGATGGAATAATAATGAGTTAAAATTATAAAGTTATATAAAGATGACTATTTACAAAAAGTTATTTTTATATAAAGATAATAAATGATGAGAATATAATTAGATTATTTGATATATTTGATTAAATTGTTATTTAATTATTTTAATTTTTTATTTTTATATAAAAATAATTTTATTTGAATAGTCATTGTATAAAAAAAAATAATATTACATAGTCAATAAATATTATTTTTTATTAGTATTTGATTGGCAATAATTTATACTTATATTTACAAAAAATTTACACACAAAAAATATATAGTTTGCTCTTATATTTATTAGAATTTACAAATATAAATCAATACAATTTGTACCTATATTTTTTCAGAATTTGTACACATAAATTAGTAAAATTTATTTATTAAAAATAATTTAGTACTTGTATTGATTAAATAAGAGTTAAATATACTAAAAATTGTTGATCTCCAAAAATTTTTCAAAAAAAATTATTATAAAAAATATTTTCTCTTATCATTTATGCCCAATTTTATAGTATCTAATTTTTGTCTAACTTACTGTTTATAATAAAATTTAAATATTTAAAAATTATTTATTTTTATATTTTTTAAATTAAATATTAATTCTTAACTTTTTTTTTTAAACAGATTAAACACTACTTTTTAGACACTATATCAATTATTAATTATTATTTCTACTCTTTTCTATTAGAATTGAGATTGAGTAGTAATTCAACTCTAAAAACTAGTTCATAAAATGTGAAACTTGTAATATATCATTTTTACGTTTAAGAATGATCATCTCGAACGTAAATATTTGCAGGTGAGTGGTATAACAATATTAAATCGAATAGACATTGATACCATATAAAAATTGAGATCGTGTAGATCTAACTCAATTCTTAAAATTGATTTATAGAGTAAAAAACATCTTGTAGTTATATTTATAAACTATCTAAAGACTTTTTTTTTTTTGTGTTTGACATTCTTAAAAAATACGAAACTTATAATATTTTTCCTCAAGATACATAGTAATGCAACCAAAATTTTTAGTTCTTTGTGTGTGATTATTGTCTAATGATATCACAAAACCAATAGATAGCGGTGGTTTACTTTCGAATTCTACTTCTTATAGTGATGGTTTAACAATGTTGCTTTTGCTACCATAACTCTGAGATAATAACAAGTGTAAACTCCTTCTTCAAACTTGGATAAGCATGCAAAATACTTTAATGTGTAGTTGTTATTTTTCATACCGTGGTTCCTAAGTAATCTTTCTTAGTGTTTTACTTTGTACTATATATCTTAGCATTTTCTTCTTCTTCTTTTTTATTGTCAAATGGGATACACATTATTCTTTTAATATAATTTGGTTCAGTTTATTAATTATATTTAGACCCTTGGCTTCAACTCTGAAAGCAAACTAAACTTGTTTTAGGGGATAGCAACTCTGTTTTTTGTTTAATATTTGCATTGAGTTTCCTCTTCAATCATTATTAGAAAAATGTCAATGGTAGGGAATATTTTACTAATGAATTTACTATTTTTTAGATGAATAATTGTTAATTCTACCTCCATATTTTCTAACTCTCAATTGGGATATATTCCCATGGTTCTTATTAAAATATGGCTGACCCTAGCCTAAAACTTCATTATCCATAATTTCGCCCCTAAATAAAAGACTAGTAATATCATCATAAGCTGTAACTTGCTATTTTAATCTAGCTAAGCTTCTTTATAATATAATCTTATACATCGTTGAAATCAAACTTCATTGGCAGATAGCAATATAGCATCGTCTTTATTAACAACTCTGTTTTGTTTAATCTGTATTCGTTGAGTTTCCTTGTCATAGTCTAAGATTAAAAAAATCTATATACTTGACATTATTTAATAATAATAATAATAATAATAATAATTTTTGTTACCTGGTATATAAGCACTCTTCTAAAGAATATGTCCCAATAATCAAGTTGTGTCTCCGAATTGGATAACTGTAGATTAAAATAAATAAGTATAATATGAAGAATTTCTTGGATATACATTGATACTGTTTCATTCTAACTGGTCCCAAGTTGCAACTATAATTGTTCATATAAAGATTGTGTAGGTTTAATTAATATAATTAAGCTTCAGTGTGTTCAATTCACAGCATTGTTTTGAATGTATATTTTATTTGACTTTGAATTTAATTTGTATTCATTCCCTATCTTTCTGTGATGTCCCTGGTTTCGTGCCCAAAAACAACTGCAGGTTTATACTACTATTGATCCTTTCTTATCTTTATAAAATTTGGCTGATATTTAATTAATAAAAAAATAAATAATTTTATATTATTAAATATAATTTATACTATTAAAAATATTAATAATAATTAATTAATAATTATAAATAATAAAATTTGTTCGGCTCCTAACATTCTTCTTAAAAAATACTCTGGATAGATTTGCTATACCGTATTTACTTTGATTCTCATGTTAATAATGCTTTAATTTTATAATGCATGTATGTGCTGTTTAATTATTAAGTTAGGAATTTGGTTTGAGGATTGAGACACACACGACATATAAACATAGAAACGAAATCAAAGTATTAACTAAAGGAACAGATAACGATTGGTTATTAATTAAGTTGTCGAGCCTTTTAATCAACACATTTTAAATATGACACTCATTTGATATTAATTTGACATAAATATTTTTTAAAATTAAGTACGATTTTAATTTTTAAGATATAGGTTAAAAAATTTTTTATTTTGAATCTTTTTTATATACAAAATTATCTCAAATATTTAACTTAATTTTAAAAATATCCTTTAAACTAAAATACTCTTCTTCTTTTTCACAAAAATACTCAATTTTTATTATTCTTTTTCTTTTTCTCCACTACAGCAATATTTGTTCTTCTTTTCTTTTTCTTCAACTAAAATTTCAACTAAAATTTTAACAATAACAATAAAATTTCAACTAACAAATATAAAAAAATTAAAACAGAATTTTAACTAACAAAATATCAGAAGTAGAAGAATATAATCAAAAGCAGAAAAATAAAAAAAAAAGTAGAAAAATAATGGAATCAATTATAATGAAATTAGAGTCAACAACAATGTAATTAAATACAAAATCAACAAATCTAACAACGTAAATAACAAAAGAAACAAAAACAAAATAGCTGGAGTTGCAGTGTCAATGTTGATCGCTGCTGGTGAAGGTGGAACATGGATTGTCCTCTGTATCTGGTTCAGTGAAAGAGAAGCTAATGAAGACAGTGACGTCGCTGGCAACTTATTGGAGAAAAGAGGCCGGCTTCGGTGGTCTCTGTTCAGTGAGGGAATTGAGGGCGAGTAGAGATGAACGGCTAGGTTGGAAAAGGACAAAGGAGGGAGACGTCGCGGCGGCCAGAGTGTCGATGGCAGCGCTAGGGATCAGGAGATTTTGGGTTCGCAAAGAGGGGGACAGAGAATTTGCTGCAACAGAGCTAGCGCAAAAGGGAGAAGAGGGAGGAGGGTAAAGAGAAGTGCGGCGGCGCTATGGTAGGTAAAGGAGAAGAAGAATGGTGTCGATTTCCTCCCCCTCCCGCGATGATTTCTCCTCTCTCTCATCGATTTCTTTCTCTTTTTTCCTTTTTTTATTTTATAATTTTTCTATTAGAGGTAATTTGGTAATAAAATTTAAAATTTAGATGAAAATGACAATTTTAAAATTAAGTTAAACATTAAAAACGATTTTATATGTAAAAAAAAGTTGAGGACGAAAAAAATTTTCGACCTATACCTTAAGAATCAAAATCATACTTAACCCTATTTTTTATAACAGACTTATGATATATGGTCACTAACATGAATTTGAGATATAACACGATATGGAATGCACTGATACACAAAATTTAAATTTTTATAAGATACGAAAACACGACAAATATGTAAAATATAAAATATTTTTTACATGAATAATAATAATATTTTAATATTTTATTAATATTAAAATATTTCGTAAATTACACGCTAGAAAATTAACTAAAAAAAGTGTATTTGAGATATTTATTAAGGATATTTTTTGTGTCTAAATATGGAAAGAAACAAAGCAAACACTATCTTATATCCAAGCAGATGATTTGCTGGAGATCAACATAAAACTCAGATCAAATAACATGATTAGAGTTACTCTTGGCACCATATCTAGCCATCCAATTTGCAGCTCTATTTGCTTATCGAGACACCCATTCAACGTGAACAAGCCAAAGACGAGATAAAAGCTCTTGAATCTTGTGAACCAAATCTGTCACTTCAGATGAATACCCACTTGTAAGCTCATGCATGATGGGTAGAATGTCAAGGCAATTCGTTTCACATATAATATCCCTCAAACCACAATCCCAAGCTAAAACCATCCCCCTCCAAGCAGCAAATAATTCACATCTGATGATAGACCAGGGGAATGCTTCCAGAGCAGCCCGAGATCCAATCTCCCTTAGAATCCCTAATAATACACTCAAATCCCGCTAAATTTGAATCCAAATACAAGCTTGCATCATAATTAACTTTAAAACTGTTGCCTACCGGTGGTTCTCAACACAGGCAATTTCGGAGAGACCTAAAGGCATTGTTTCGATTTCTGTAAATCAGTAAGTCCTTGGCGATAATTCTGGCCAAGCCAACAACCTTGTGGTCTGTCCAAAGGTTGTCAGTATTGAATATGTCATTGCACCTATGTCTCCATACCTACCAAAGTCTTGCACCAAAAGACGCCTCATTGTTAGCTAAGGCCTTCCGAAACCACTCTTCAAGAGCAGTACCAGCCGTCGAGTCCAGGATACTAGGATCCAACATATGCCAAATTACCTTTGATCGTTCACAGTCTCTAAGGCAATGCTCCATAGTCTCCTACGCCTTGTTACATCTCTTACACATATCTGAAGAAGCTAAATGCCACTTGAATCGAAAGGTCTCAGTTGGTAGAGCATCATGTAAGCCAAGTCACATAGTAAATTTGAACTTCTCTGGAATGTTTGTATTCCACAACCAGATCCAGTTACTATTGGCATTCTAATTTAATATTTTCTCTAATAACCATCTATAACCCTCCCTTATACTATACTTTTTTTGTTGCTGCAGGCCACCACTCCCACTGTGGCTCCAACTCAATCAAACTAGGATATCTCAGACCACAAATAAACTGCTTAATCCCATGCGGAATAGGCGTGGTAAGACTATCAACCTCCCAAGACACCCATTTCCACAAGTCAGCTACTATGAAATCTGATTCAGAAAAAATGTACATAAGGAACAAGGTTGCAAAGCTTGCCAAAAGGAGTCCACTCATCATACCAAACTGATTTGTGGACATCCCCAATATTTTAATGAAGCCCTTCCTTGAGATGCTCATAGGCACTAACAATGTTCTTTCAGGTAGCTGATGAAGAATTTCTACTATTTTCGTTCATACCAAATTGATTCCTGAGATATTTATGCTTCAGAACCTGCATCCACAACTTCTCACTATTATTTAGACAATCTCATACCAACTTTTCCAGAAGCGCCATGTTAGCACAGAAAATATCCCTAATACCCAATCCTCCTGCCTTTGTAGGAGTTATGGCGACCTCACACCTGACCAGAGGCAGCCTTTGTCGGTCGCTTGGCCTTTCCACAAGAACTGTCTCATCAAGAAATCAATTTTATTACATGCATACTTCGGGAGAAGAGAAATTTGCATTTTATAAACCAGGATAGAGGCCATAACTAATTTAACAAGACAAAGCATCCCTACCTTATTCAGCAGGCATCCTTTCCAACTGGAGAGCTTCCTCGAAATTTTTTCAATAACCTCCTGAGTTGTCTTCCTGGAAGCTCTGGCATGACCGATGTTAATTCTCAGGTATTTACCCAAATCATTGTAGAATCGGATGTTAGAGACCCCTGAGAGAATCTTTTTCCTCTCCGACACCCTCTTGGAACACTGGGGCTTTGACTTATGAAGATTTACCTTCAAACCTGATGCTTTAGAAAACAAGTCCAGACAATGCATAACCTCTACTACTTGAGCTTTCCATGCCTTACAGAAAAGTAAAAGATCATCTGCAAACATCAAATGAGAGAGTCGTGGTCCGTTCCGAAAAACCGCTACCGGATTCCACAAACCTTGGGAAACTCTATGAGAGATAAAGCAGGCAAGCATTTCTATGATGAGTACAAATAGATAAGGAGACATGGGATTTCCTTGCCTCAACCCTCTCTTTGGATTGAAATTTTGGATGATGTTCCCGTTCCACAAAACTGCTAACAAAGAGGAAGTCACACAATTCAATATAAGATTAATGGTAGCATTTGAAAACCCAAACCAGACCAAAGTAGCTTCCAAAAAACGCCAGTCTACCCTGTCATAAGTTTTTTTTCTAAATCAATCTTGAATGTCATGGTCCCTTTTCGAGACTTGGTTTTCCTCATGAAGTGCATAATCTCCTGAGCAATGATAATATTCTCTGTGGTTCCTGTTTCTGAAATGAACCCTCCTTGCAAAGGACCAATGATCTCCGACAGGAAAGGTCTGAACTTGTTAACTAGAACCTTTGTGACAATTTTATAAATTACATTACATAAGCTAATAGGCTGAAACTCCCGTAAGGAAGAGGGAACTTCCACTTTAGGAATTAGAACAATGAGAGTATCGAAAATAGCTGCATTCATTGGCTCACCCTCAAAGGCTCGCTTGACCAGTCCACACACGTCATTGCTAAGATAGTCCCATAATTCTTTGTAGAAAATTGCTTGAAATCCATCTGGCCCTGGGCTTTAAATGAACTCATGGTTATCACAGCTCTTTTAATCTCTTTAGACGTCACTAGTTCCACTAGCTTTTGACAAGCCTCAGTACTAAGAGACGGGCAAGGAAAAGGCCCATGGCGTCCAGGTCAATATCCTCCCTTGTAGAAAAGAGTTTTTGAAAGAAAGAATTTGCCGCCATTTCTATAGTCGAAGTCTCCGTGGCCCAAGACCCATCCTCCAAAAACAACCCATGAATTTTGTTCCTCTTTCGCCCAATAACCATCTGCAGATGAAAAAATTTTGTATTTCTGTCTCCACATCTCACCCATTGTTCTCCAGATTTTTTTATACCACAACAGCTCTTCTTGAAGAAGGACAGCATTCAGTTCCTGATGCAAAACTTGCTCTTTGATCCTAAGCTGTTGATCCTCCCGACTCTCCAGAGTAATCTGAACGTCATTCAAAAGCCTCTCCAGCTCCCTTTTCTTAACAAAAATATTGCCAAAAACCTTTTTTTTTGAAGTTAGTTACATCTTTTTGAACCTCCAACAAATATTTGACCACATCCGGACTCCTTTATTCCAGGCTGTATGAACAACATTCCTAAAAAGAGGATGAGTCATCCATGCAGCCTGGAATCTGAACGGACGATGGCCCTTGGTAGCCCTCTCTGCCATCTTGCACCTAGTGAACAACGGAAAATGATCAGAGTGAAGGCGTGCCAACACCTCAGTATAAGCCTCCGAAAACATTAGTCGCTAGTCCTGGTTGATGACTGCTCCATCAAGCTTCTTAGCCACCTGCACCCCACCTTTCACCTTCTTGTGCCAAGTGAATCTTCTCCCAATAGCCCACAATCCTCCAATATTTCTGCAAATTATTCTGCTCTGGCAAGTCTAAACTTCCCCCCTCTAACTTCACTCTGCAACAGAACATCATTAAAGTCCCCTAATACAATCCGAGGTCCTTGGATCATATTAGCAATCATTGTCAAGTCACCCCACAGTTCTTTACGCCGATGTATATGTGGATTAGCATACACCGCACTGCAGTAACTAGAAGTATTGCCCAGAGTGATTTCAAAATTGATACATTGATCAACTACATCCAATACTCTCATAGAAATATTTGAATTAGAATATAGAACACAGATACCCCCACTATGACCATTAGCCTCAACAATACCAACACCCTGGTAACCTAAATTATTCCAAAAAGATTTCATACTCTCGAAAAAAATATGGGTTTCAAACAGAATGAAAAAAGTAGGGTGAAATTTATTCACTAACTCTTTGCTATGAACCCGGGCCAATTTATTAGAGGCCTCTCTAATATTCCAAAATAGAAAGCTTAAATCTAAATAATCCATAAAATAATTATACTGTAAAAAGGATCAACCTCAGTCGAAATTCCTTACGAGATGATGAAGATCCACCATCATATCCCCTTGAGACTTGCTTGTCCTTACCTGGTTCTTGCTTACCATCATATCCTTACTTGCTTGTCCGGTTTGTCAGTGTCCCTCCACTGACAACCCTTCCAATTCGTTGATTTGCTACTAGCTGGTGTCGCCAAGGCAGTCTAGAGTCAACGGCGAATTCTGCAAAGAAGAAGGGCGCAACCTCTTGTGTCTATTTTTGATAATGGCAGTGAAAGTCGGCATCGTAACGGAGACAGCTTTGCCCTTCACCCCTTGCTGTTTGGAATACGCCATGCGTGCTTGAGATCCGCCGACCGACCCGGTCTTCACCCCTGATTCGGCTCCTCTCATATGTAGCCCAAAGTCACGGTTCTGGTCTAATTTCTGATTTGAGTGCACCGGCACTTTGTCTTTAGAGGTTTGTTAGGCTTTGTTTGATTGGCTCAATTTTCCTCTCCTTTTACCGCTGACTTTGGTCCAGCCAGCCTCATTTCCCAAATGCTGGGACCCCACTTCCTTCCCATGCAACGTATCACCCAATTCCTCCCCAATTTCTGCAACTATCACTGAATCTTCGGGATTGCATCTAAATTCAAAAATTTTTTCCTTTGAGGCTTCCTGTGACTGCACCACCTGGGCCGCCGTCTCGGTCACTGATGTTTCCTTTCGATCCACATTTTCCGACTTTATCGGGGTCATTCTGCAGTCAGTTGCTAGATGCCCAAAACAATTGCACTTGTCACAAATAAGGTGTAAGCATTCATACTCTACCTTATATTCAAACTCATCGACAATCACACTCCGGACCACCGGCAAACCAAGATTAATTTGCACGCAAGCCCGAGCAAATTTCCTCCACTCCGCCGACTTAGTAGCCAGATCCACCCTGACTGGTCTCCCCACGGCAGAAGCAATTCTCATCATGGCTTTATCCTAATAGTACCATATGCTCAAACCAGCGATTCGAATTCAAACCATAGTCTCCCCAAAAGTGTCCTCACAAGGTTTAAAATCCAGTGTCCATGGCTTGACCGTAATATAGTGACCGAAGATCATCCATGGCCCCCTAGTAAAACATTCTCTCAATCGTCCATGCGATCAAATTTAACGAGGAAGTACCCAAAACCCACATCCAAGATTTTATATCCACCGGTGATCCTCCATACCCTTTTCAGTTTGTGTGTAATCAAAGTAAGGATCCAAAGGAGTGTCATTACTTCAGCCATAAATAAAAATCACTAAGATATCATGCATGAAAACTCCATTAACCAGAATTGAATGTCTTCCAATAAAGGCTTATACTTCTCTTTGTTTTCATTCATTCTGCTTATGTTTTACTGCTTGCTTGGGGACAAGCAAGATTTAAGTTATGATCGTGTAACTAAGATTTTTTCCAAGAACCTTAATCACAATTGCCTCCTTGTATGGTTCATAAAGGATGTTTCTAGCCTCTTCGGAGAAGCAAACTCTCGGAGGCATAGGATCTCCTTGTTTTTTGGTGACCACTGTCATGAAATCCTCATCTAGAGCTTCAGCCCAGTTTATCCCTGAGGCTACCGTAGAACCAATAACCTTGTCACGGAAAGAAATCTTGGAAGTCACCCTAGAACTAAGGTCGCCCTTACTTGATCCCTCCTTCACACCTGATGCAAACCCTCCCACGCTCTCCCCCTTATCTCTTTCGATGGCATGACCATCTTCTTCACCGTGTTTCACCCTCAAACGCTCTCTCCCGCTCTCTCCTTCTCTCATTCTCCCTGAATACGGAGTACGTACTCTTTCTCTTTCTCTACTAGGGTTTTTTTCCTTATTTTTATTAAGGATATTTAAAAACACTATTATTACTCTTAGCTGTAATTTTAGATTATGCTATATGTATCTTAAAATTAGCCATTAGTATAAATTATATGTTAGAATATAAATACATATTAAAAATAAATTAAACCACATATGTATTTATACACAAATATATTAATGATTAATTTTAATGGCCGATTTAATTTAATTTTAGTGTACGGATAAAATTTTTATATTAACTTATTTGTTAAATTTTATAATTTCAATATATTTCAAGCACTTTTCTAAATTCAAACAAAAATAAGAAAATAAAATATCAAATTAAGATCCCAAACTTTTAATATTCAAATTTTACATTTAATAAAAATACTAAAATAAATTTGATTATATTCGAGTATAAATAATAAATAAATCTTTGACACACACTACCAATCTTGGACTTGTGTGTGTAGCGTAGCAACCTCTCAACAAACTAAAGTAGTGCCAACTAATTATAAGACACATATAGTGTAGGGCTAACTAGGTGACTTTGATATTTGACTTCGTCACTTTTTTTTTTTAATCTATATATTCTTTATTTTTGATGTCATTCTAACGTATGGCTGATGTATGCACCCACTTACTCTTGCCTGAGTGAGACAGAATTGTCGTACACAAACTTATTGAGTGAACAATGATAATGCCTATGTTGTTACGTAAAAAATGTTTCAACCTTTATGATATGGGGTTACAAATTTCTAGGGATATATAATATGTATTTTCCAAATGATCCAATGAAATAACTAATTAAATTGCTTTTATACTAAAAGAAGCAAACATTTTGAGAGATCATGAAACTCTAGGTATTAGTTAGCTTTCCATATATATGTTGTATTTGGAAATTTATCAATTATCATCATAATCTAATGGTAAATTTTTAATAGAACATAATAATTAATAAAAAATTAACTACGTACGGTATTTAAATTGACTCATTCTAGTACGAATATATTACGATGATATAATATTTTAAAAAATATTATTAAAATTAAAATAATATATATTTTATTATTAAACAATATTTTTAAAAAATATAAAAAAATATAATTTTAATTTTAACAATATTTATATAATCACTATAATTACTATAACATAATTGCACTAAAATCCACCGTTTAAATTTTATCCAAACTCTGTTAACACCTTTTAAGCAAAAACAAGTGCATGCGTATGGCTCTAAACAAAGGAAAGATATCTCAACCTCCGATTCGCTCAATTATTAATTAGGAGGTGGGTTAAGGACCTATGGTTTTAAACTGTATAGGTTGTGATTTTAAAAATAAAAATATAAATAAATCAAAGTGACAACTAATTATAAATTATTATATCACAGCAACAAAGGCTCGTGAATCAATATTAAGCGAGTCATTTCAGTTTATTTAATTTAATTTAATAATTTATTTATTTATTCAGAATTGCGCTTTTTTTTAGTGAATGAATTAATTTAAAAATTATCCTTAATGATTAATTGGAGGACAAAAAAAAATGAAATATGAAAAAATATTCAAATTTAAATGAAAAATAAAAGAGAAAACAAGAACAGATTCACATGCAATAAAGCTGGAGCATCTGCTCCCACAAAAATTTTTAAAAAATACTAATACTTATATATAGAGGTATATATTTACCCATTGTTATATTCTGCTTGTTCCCAAAATAAAATATATATATGGGTTAAGTACTGAAATCGTCCCTAAGGTCTGGGGCGAAAATTAAAATCGTCCCCGACCTTTTTTTTGTTATTAAAATCATTCTCAATGTTCAAAAATGTTTTAAAATCATCCTTTTTACCAATTTTATTTTTTTTATTACCAAACTACCCCTCATTAAAAAATTATAAAATAAAATAAATAAAAAAGAAAGGAAAGAGAAAAAGGGCTTCAGGAAACAAAAAGAAAGAAAGACTTGATGCGGTGAGGGCTTGAGGGAGAGAGTGACGGAGAGCTGCGAAGGGAAGAGAGGGAAGCCGTGTCCAGCGCCGCCGCCGCCATGCCCAGCTGCCTTGCTTGTCATCGTCGCCATCAAAAGGAAGAGGGAAAGAGAGTGCCGTCGCGAATCAAAGTTGAGCCGAGAAAAGAGACAGCGCGAGAGAGGGAGTGAGGTACCGAGGGGAGCGTCACCACCGCCAGGGCCGCCGTTGATGGGGGTGGGGGGAGGGGGAGGGAAGGGAAGCCGCACCGCCGCACTGCTATACCGCCGCTCCGTCGCACCGCCGTTCTGCCGCCTGTGATCCGCCACTGTTCCTCCTCCTTCTTCTTCTTCTTTGAACTGGATTTTTGTTGTAGAATTTCTGGATTTTTAGTGATTTTTGTTGTAGAATCTTTCTGAAGTGAAGAAGCTCAAGGCTATTTTTGGTGGCAGTGGATACTAGCTTCATTAGTGAGATCATGTTGGTTAACTCAAAATTAATCCGTTGCTTCTATTTTGTGATGTGAGATACTGCAATTTTGAATTCTTGTTCCCATTTTCTTCGCGTTGTTCTCTTTCTCTCTTTTTATTTTTTTTTGTTGTGAAGAACATATGAGTTCTTTTTAAAATTTTTTAATTTATGTTGTTGCTAATTTTGGATATGAAATTATAGTTGATGATTGCTGAATTGTTTAATTTGAAATTTTTGTGATTTGTTTTTTATTGTTGCTGTTGGTTTTGCCGGATTGTTGGTGGTTATGGTGTAGCGATGGTGATGGGGTGGAGAGACTTTTTAATTTTTGTTTAAGGGCAAAATAAAATTGGTAAAGGCGGGCGGGTTGGACGCAGGGGTGGCGGCAGTGGGTGGAGGGGTGAGGGAGTGGAAACTGAAAACTGATGATGATGGAATTGGGGGTGGGTTTGGGGTGGAGGGAGAGACGAAGAGATGCTGGGTGTGGGTGGGGTGGGGTTATATTTTTTTTAATATTATTTTTATTTATAGTTAAGGGTAATTTGGTCCAAAAAAATAAAAAAGGACGATTTTATAACGTTTTGTAACGTTGAGGATGATTTTAATAACAAAAAAAGGTTAGGGACGATTTTGATTTTCATTCCAGACCTTAGGAACGATTTCAGTACTTAACCCTATATATATCAATGATTTTCTTGTGTTTATGTTAAAAAATATTTTATTAAACTTAACATATAATAATAATTATTATATTGTTAACTTTAATTTAGTATAAAATAAAAATAAATTAATTAATTAACTTAAAAAATAGTAATAAGTAAGTTCATGATATTAGCTAATTAATTAATAATTAAATTGAAACTTAATTCTCTAATTAAATATAACTTAAATTATTAGTACTTTTTTTAAAAAGTTATTTAAAATAAAAAAATATATCATTTATATATTAATATACTTTATTAATATAAATTATTAAAATATTCTTGATTATAGTAACTATTTTAATTTGGTTAACCACATAAAGATTATAATAAGTAAAGTTTACAATTAAATATGAGATAATAAAAAATAAAATAATTGTTTAAAAATATATATAAAACTATTATAAATTTTTTTATTATTTTAAATATTATTATTTGTGTATGAAATTATTTTTAATTATTTTAAAAATTATAATAAGTGATGTTTGTATAGACATCAGCATGTGTAGTTTTAATTTTTATCAATATATATAGATAGTTTTAATTTAAAATTTTAAATATATTTAAACTATTTTAGGTTGGTTGATGAGTAATTCATTCGTTTAAATAAGTATCAGAAATTCGAATTTAATTTCGTATGTGTAGTAACTCATTGGTCAATAGATCCTTAAATAGAACTTAAATTTACGACAGATTAGTTTTTAACTTATTGAGTATAGTGGGAAGTTAAAAAAGAATATATTTATACTAATATTTTATTTTATTTTTGTCTCTACGTACTGATAATTTTTTTTTAGATTCATTGTTAGAGAAAACCTATTAAACTAAAATATTATTAATCAATTTAAATTGTCAAGTGATTAGTTTATTTGTCTGCTTAATTAAATATAAAAAATTTGTGTTTTATTTTATATATACAATAATTTATTAATAATAATAAACTTTTAAATAAAATTTAACGACTAATTAATTTTTAATTTGACTGATTGGAAAATACGGTGTGAAATTACCAAAAAAAAAAAAAGTATCGTTCATGTACTATAGATAGAAGTCTTTTTCTTCCTTCATTATTTATTAGTAGTTTAATTCAATTCATTCCTCTCTTCATTACATTGCAATTAATGCTTACATCACTGTTTTCTACCACAGGAAGATTAACGTTTGACGTTATATATGCTGAGTTCTTAGTCAACTTAGATGTTACTGGCTGCTAGTTCTTTGTTTTTGTCACACTGTACAGGCTGCTATTCTTATATATTTATGGTATTTTTTAGTTCAGTAGATTAAAGATTAATTTATCATAAATTTAAATTTTATTTAAAAATTTATTTTTAATCAATAAATTATTACATATATAAGATAAAATTTAAATTTTTTATATTTATTTAAATAAACAAGTAAACTAATCACTTAAACCCAATTTAAATAAATTTATAAGTAATTTTTAACTTTTAATATAAGCGCTTATAGCAATAATATTTAGTATCATTTTTAAAACAAACTTGTGGTTTTTTTAAAAATTGTTATAAAAAAGTAAGAAAATGATTTTTTATAATAATTTTTTTTATTATTCTTCTTTTAAAATAAATATTTTTTATAACTAAAAAATTAAATATAAAATAATTTATTATAAATTATTTTAATATAAATTTTTATGTTTTAATTTCTTTTTAAAAAAACTTAATTTAAATTCTTTTTAATATGATTCGCTGGCTGCTAGGTGCTACTCTAAACACCACAAATTCTCAAAGCAGAACTAAGATAGTGGTACGAGAAATTTTCAAAAAGATTAATTTAATTTATTAATTAAATTTAAGATTAATTTACTCTTTTAATCTTATTAATTCATATTATTCACATATTATTCAAAAGTATTGTTGGTTACCTATACTTTTCCTTCACTTTAACGTGATGTACTTCATAAAAATCCTATGCATTGCATTTGCATGCATATATATTTTCTTCGAATTGTTGCAGTGTGACTTGTGTCAAAACATTGCATCCAATAATATTTTCAGACAATAATAAGTGCAACAATTCTAAATTCATTAGTCAGAAGAAACGCTAGCATCATATGTTCACTAGAGAAAACGATTGATTAGATACTCTAAAAGTCTTGCCAAACCCAAATGTATAGCTAAGATATTTCGGTTTATTATTTTCAAACACTAATTTATTAGAATGTATTTTACAACTGTGATAGATGTACACTAAAATTAATTATTTGTATAAAATATATATTACAATATAAAATATACATTAAAAATAAATTAATTAATATATATAGTTATATACAAATATATAATAATTAATTTTAGTGTATAAATAATATTTTTTATTTTTCTTTTGGCAGGGGTTGATCCCCCATCTTTTTCACCAAGCGTCTGGTTTATAAACTTATTCTTCATTTACATTAAATGTGTTTGGAATGGAAAATAGTCAAAACACCTACCAACTCATTGACCAGAAAAAGTAAATTATATATAAAAAAAAAATTCTTTTATATTAAAAGCTCCATGCATAGAATTTTAGCGGATAATAAACCTTTTCAAGTTTGAACCGGAGTTAAAAAAAAAAAAAAAGTTAAAAATATTATGATCACTTTAACACACCATGTTCAAACTTTTCCCTCTTTCAGACGACCTGCTTTTGACATAACCTAAGTCGTAGATCCAAAAAAAAAAAATAAATAAATAAAATAAAGCAAAACAACTAAGTCAAACTTAAAGGAATTTAATGTTCTTTCATTCTAAACAAATATTTTTATGTATTATTAATTTAAATTAAATTGTATGAATAAAATTTAGATATAGTTTACACAAATAAAGTTAAATATAGTTTACCGAATTATTTTGTTTTATTTCTCTCTTTTAAAAAGATGAAAAGTAAAATAAAATTGGTGGCCGGTTCATTTCAAAATTCAAGAATTAGTTTTTGGTTGGCGAAAAAAATTGCATATGATGCAAAGAAATATGACTTAAATGTTTAAACAAAGCCTGCTTGGTGAAGGCTTATTTTTTGTTCTCGGTTTTTGACATATTTCCTCAATCCTTTGAAAATTTAGTTTTGATTTCTCCATCTAATGAGCTAACCCCACGTCAGTTAATCTCTAATGAGTCCATAATCCATATTGTTTTTGGGCATCATAATAGGAAAATAATGTTGAGGCCCAAAATAACACGATTTTTAGTTAATACCAAAAAAAAAAAACATTTTAACGCTATTTTTAGTTAAATACATTTTATTTTTATTTTTCACGGTATTTCCTAAACTGATCTGAACTCCAGTTAAAAGACCAATAGAATGTTGTATGTACAAGATGAAATTTGAAAACCCCCAAAATACAAAATTAATTAATAACAATTATAATTTTATGCTTGTACGTATCAAGATTCAAGAGTGTTTAGTATTGAAAGAAGATTGTAATGCTTTATTGCGGTGTTGGTGGAACATTTGGGCGAGTCCAATGTTTCCCGGTTCAAACAAACAGGCTGCAAAAGAGTGGCTTTGGTAAGAAATTAGCGGAAGCTAATAGTTCTCTTTTGGCGCTATTTATTTCATCGTCCACCACATTATTGAAAAGCTTCAGCTTCTTAAATGCTGCTTTTGATTTTAATACTGATAAACAATAGAAATACACTCCAGAAAATAGCATGAAAACTTTATTCCAGATTGCTACAACAACTTCGCATAAAATGACTTGCTAGCTAGTAGTGCAAGTATTTAGAAAATTGTTTCGGGCTAAAATTGCTAGTTATTCACTAAGCTTTATATGGACCCCAATCGTCCACTCATCAAATTCAATGGAATTAACTAAATAAGCCTTAGAGAAAGAGCACAAAAATGATTATTAACTCTATCCTTGCATTGAAATTGGCTTAAAAAACTAATGATTGCCAAAAAGAAAAAGGAAAAGAAAGAAAATATTAGTACATTACCTATAATTCTGCCACTTTGAGATGTCTCCTCTCATACAAACCAATTATTTGATCGGCCACTGTCCACATAATGGCCTGGCCAGGCGGGATCCTCATGAGCCGAGGCAGCAGACCTTTCCATAAGGCGCGAAGTCCTTCCTCCGAATATATTGTTCTGATGGCATGAATCATACCCTTGTACTTCAGTTCGCCCCCCTCTCGGCTCTGAGCCATCAACCTTGTTTTCACCACATCAAAGGGACCAGTACAAATAGGGCCTGCGGTGCCAGCAAGAAACCCTGAAATCATAGACTGCCATGGTAGGAGTACTTTTCCATCTCCTTCATGTTTGCTCCATAAAAGTATATCAAAAGAATTTTTGGCAGTAAACATGGCAGCTTGATTTGTCCCATTACGCATTACAGTAGGAGCAGCCCCTGCCCAAAGCCCAAGAATGCCTTCCTCCCTCACAATCATTCGAGCACAATGCACGGGACCTTTGTATTTTAAAAGCTCCGGGCTTAGACCCCTCTGCTGCTGCAATCTAATCTTCACAACCTACAAAGACACGAAGACATATTATGAACATGAGAAACCACATGCCAAAGATGTTAGTGATGTCTTATGCTGAATAGCAACACCAATGTTAACTTTCTTTTCTTCTTGAAAAAAAAAGTGCCTTGTTACAATTACTTTAGGATAAAAAAATTCAAAAAAAAAAGTATCATTTAGTCATGCACTCATCATTGCAAGTTTGCAACACACAAAAACTATGATAGGAAGAATTAAAAGGAGGATGTGCAGGTTAGCAATTAGGCCTCGAATGAATAGTGCACTTATATCATTGGGCAAATGCACAGACAATATCTGCCGGTAGTTCATGCGAGAGCATGAGAAAGAGCTAGAGACAACAAGAAGTTAGCGAAAAACAAAAATGAGAGGGGAAAAGAGGGAAGGGTTCTCCGTGTTAGTAACATTTGAATTCTTTGATCTCTCTCATCAAGATACATACACACCCATCTCTATACATATCTGCAGCTTATTTTTTTAGTACTAGTACTATCATTGGTCTCAAAGGTTTGTAATCTTAAAAGCTTTTAACGACATTTTAGTAGTATGGGCCAGTTTGTAAGTGTATTGTGGATGCATTTTCAATTGGTTGAGTTGAGTATGTAATAGGTAGCATTGTGGGAATGCATCATAACATGCTACACCCAAGTAAATCAATGACATGATTTATTAGTTTGTACTATACACAAAATATATAAACTATCAAGGGTAAAGGCACAAACCTTCTTCCTGGCACTTACCCCAATTAATGGTCATTAGATTTTACAAATCTTAGCCATTAGTCAAGTTGACTTGGCATTTTAAAAAGAAATCTTTAAGAATTTCCATGCATCATGTATGATCTGACAGACCATTGACATTGTAAGAATTTACTCATTAAAATTCCAAGAACAACCAGTACAACTGACATTAAAGGAATGTTATCCAGCCATCCAATAGAATGTAGATACAAACTTGAAAATGTTTCTAACCAACAAAGGCTACTGTGTAAAACTATGAATTCCAAGACATAAAATCCTAAGTGTTCAACCAGGACCTTGCACTAAACAGTTTATCAACATGTCATTTGTAAACAACTAAACTTTAGTCCACTAGAAATTGAGCAGCTACATATTACAAGGCACGGGCAGATAATATGAGCATGAATATCTGATGAAATATAATTTGTAAATTGTAGTTCAGTGTATAGGGAATCCTCGGATAATCGAAATGACATTGATCAACTAATTCAACATAAAATTTAAGACTTCATGTTCAATCTGATTATAAATATAATTAAGCATAGTTATAGTACTAGGAACAATGGAATGTAGAGTTAATGTTTTAGAAGGCACAACGGGGACTCATATAATTAGGTACTTAGAGTAACGATAAGTCAAGATAGCAAACACAGAAACAGGAACAATATAAGAAGGGATCAGGTTATAATTTTGAACCATCAAGATCTAATTATTTAATAGCAAAGTATGCAAAGGAAAATATCTAGACAAAGTAATATATGCCTATAAAGAGCCCTATTATAAAAGCTAAATAAGTTGTCTCCTCAAATTCTTAACATCTAGAAAGAACCTAAGCACTAAATGCTGTTGATCCACACCACAAGTACTTAAACAAATATCAAAAAGTGAAAATGCAGAAACTAGTACCGGTTGCTAGCAAGAAAATCTTAGAAGTTGTTTATATGATTTTCCCTTCATGAAGTCATACTTATTAACTCTGGTTCCTATGCTACTTAATCATAGTCCAATATGCATAAACAAGCATAATTACTTAATGACATTGACAATTACACATCAAAGAACATAAAATTCTCAAACCTCAAAAGGCGTGACAATAGCAAGAGCCTCAAGCACCCCAGCACCAAAGCCAGAAAGCAGCCTACCCTGGTTGCTGATCTTCCCGCTCTTGGGGTCCTTAAACACGGACTGAAACACCGCGTTGGATCCCATCCGTAATGCATACTTCAAGGTCAAGTGAGTGGCGAAAGGCGTCAAGCCCTTCCACAGGGCACGCACGCCTTCAGTCCGGGCAATGGTGGTGCCGCAATGTGCTATCCCCTTGTAGTTCCCTGACCTATCAAGCTGCAACCGGGTCTTGATCACATCAATTGGCTGCAAGCAAGAAGCCTCCACAATCCCTCCAAGGGAGCCAGAGATTGCTTTCATGTAAGGTGGAATTGCTGCCTTTAGAGCTGAATTTGGGTTACCCTGTGTTTGTGCTTTTGCACCACCATCCTCTTGCTTCATCACTAATCAAACTTTGCTCTGCAAATTTGGATTAACCTTGTTTTATATTCAAACCAACTTACAAAAATTGCCACCAACAATGAAATGTATACATTGATGACTTAATCTTTTCTTTTTCATTTTTCAATTAAAAATTTCTACTTTAATTTATTTCATCATGGCAATGTCAGTGAACAAGTAAAGATAATCAAAATGATTATATAAGCTAGTAACATTAACATGCGAAAAAAGAATGCACAAATTAAATAATAGAAAAACTGAGAATTAAAATAAAGAAGAAAAAAGAAGCAGTGGGGGAGCTTTGAGTACCTTCAAGTGCAGCCGGTTCGACCGGCGAGGCTGCAAAGAAGGTTGCGACCGAGGGGCGGCGGCGGAGGCGGAGGAAGCTTCGCCCGCGGTGGCTGCGTCTTCTACGCTTCTCTCTCTGTCTCTCTTGAGAATCCCTCTTTCCTTTGGTGTTTATAGATTTTAGAATTAGAATAAAATTAACCAAAATCAATTTTTGTGTTTCTTCCTTTTTGTTTTTCGTCAGAGGAATTGATGTTGGGGGAGTGAGGCGCAGGGTGAGGGACCCAAATACAGAATCTTGCTCGTCTCATTTGTTTATTTTGTTATTTGAGAAAGAAAATAAAAAATTGGGGATTTTGTCACGCACATGCAGAATCAGAATTTTTTATTGGTTTAATTATTTTATTGGTGTTTATAATTTCACCAATTTTTTTATTAAGTTCTTATATTTTTTAATTGAATTCTTATATTATTTTAATTTTATAATTAAATTTTTAGTATAAAAAATAGAGCTAATTGAATATTTTTTTGTAAATTAAATATATTTATAATTAAAAATTTAAGTAAATTTTTTATTGTATGTATTTTGAGAAAAATATTTGATTAATTTTAATAATTTTAATATAAAAAAATTAATTATAAAATTAAAAATAATGTAAGAATTTAATTAAAAAACATAAAAATTTAATTAAAAATTTAGACTATAAAAATAATTAAACTATTTTATTTTTATTTGAAGAAGGAAGAGACTGAAGCACCTGTTCACGGATTTTGATTCCGATTTATTTATTATTGTAATAACATAAGTGACTTATTATGTAAAAATCTCTTTATTTAAAAATAGTAATTAAAAAATATTAGACTGTTGCTGTCTTGGTACTCTTTCAATTATAATAACTGACTTTATTTTTAATATTATTTAACATAATATGTATGTATATCGTAATTATTATCTTTTATAAAATTATTTTCATGATGTGAGTAGAATAAAAAAAAAGTAATAATGATTGAAAGCCAGGAGGGTCTTTGATTGAGTTTACTTTGAGAAATTCTTATTTACTTTATATAAAAAATTTAATTGTTTAATATTACTTTTTATATATTATGTTTATTTTTCTTAAATTTTTCCATTTTTTTTATTTTAATAAGATTATTTTATGGAGTAAAAATTACTCCATAAAATATATACAAATGTCTCTTGATAAGAACTAAATAGATGAGTTTCAACTAATTTGAATCTTAGTTATTTTCAAGGTTCAGAAAATCAGACCGGTCATCAAACCGTTCTAGTAAATGGTTTACTGGTTTATTAGTCTAACCAGTCCAACCGGTGGTTCAACTGAAAAAATTGTTTTAGAATAAAAATAATCAAGGTCCTAAAAATCGGACCAGACCGGCCAGTTTGACCGATTTAACCGTGAACCGACGATGCAAGCGGTCCGGTCCTCCTCCACTTTTAACATGGCCTGGGAAAACCCCCAAAAAATTCAGATAAATTGGAAATAGCATTAAAGCCCCAAAAGACAGGGTGCCCACGGGGCAGCACCAATCGCAAGATGTGAAAAAACATCTTGCTTGTGCCTCACTCAGAATAAGGGGAAGGAAGATAGGGCATCCGATTCAAAATCCATTCTTCCAATCACAACAACGGACCTTGATGAAAACAATGCAAACGGAAGACTAGCTATCGAACTTAAAGACAAGAAAGGAATCGAGCTAGAATGGCTTAAAATTGACTTCTATCGAGAGATACTTTTTTCTTTATATGCAGCTGTTAGTATCAATTGATGGCCGATATCGACCATCGCACGAGCAGAGTGGCCATCTCATTCAGCACTATCTCAACATACATAAGCCCAGCAGACGTAGGCTTCTCATGGGTGATCGCTTTCCGCGAAAAAGAACCCGACCCGGTTACCACTCGAGAACACCCCCCCTTTTCTTCCCCCATTCACTCATCTCACTTCTCATTCTCACTCGAGAACCCTAGCATTTCCAAATCCCAGCCCAGTAGCCACCGCCGTCGCCGGGGTCCTCAGGTCGTCATCGCCACCGCCGTCGCATGGAGTCTTCACCCAATCATTCATCTCAGTCTCACTCCACACGTGAACGGTGAACCACTGAACCCTAGCTTCCCAGCCCAACCCAGTAGCCGTCCATCGTCCCCACTGGGCTACGAAGCTAGGGTTCAGTGGTTCACCGTTCACGTGTGGAATGAGACCGAGATGAATGACTGGGGGAAGACTCCAGGCGACGGCGGTGGCGATGACGACTTGAGGACCCCGGCGACGGCGGTGGCTACTGGGCTGGGATTTGGGAATGCTAGGGTTCTCGAGTGAGACTGAGAAGTGAGATGAGTGAATGGGGGAAGAAAGGGGGGTTCTCGAGTGGTAACCGGGTCGGGTTCTTTTTTTTTTACAACTAAAAACGGCGTCGTTTCATTGTTTTAGAAAAATAGGCCGGTCACCGGTCCGACCCAACCGGCCAGTTTTCAACCGGTTCATCAGTTTTCTTTCGATTTTCTCTCCAGCGGTTATTAGAGGAGGACCAGACCGCTTGCTTCGTCGGTTCGCGATTAAACCGATCAAACCGGCCAGTCCAATCCGATTTTTAGAACCTTGCATAAAACACTCCCACTCCTCTCATTTATTCATTTTCTTCTCATTTCTCTTTTTTTTTAAGACAAATTGTATTTGTCCATTTCCTAGGTCCTATAAATCTAAATAAAATAAGTCGTCACTTGATTATTATAAACTTAAAGGAGGTAAAGAAGGAGAAAAGAAGAATTCTTCTTTCATTCCAGATATTGATACTGATGATTTCGTTCTTGCAATCAAATTCAAATAGTCGTCAACGTCTTGATTCCTACTTTCAACGAGTCTCTCTTAGTTGTATCAACTTGTAAAACTCTCTTTCCTTCACTAAAAAAGAAGAAGCAGAAATAATCTCAACGTTTAAAAATATTTTATTAGATAAAAAAAAGATTGGTGCTAAGATAATCAAAATTCGTACCAATGTACAAGATCGAAAGAATCACACTCATTTGAACTGTTAATTAGTTCATTTGAACTTATTTACTGTAACTTGTGAAAGTATATTAAAAGCATCAAACCATGACAATAAAAAGATAGTCAGAACTTAATATTAACGACTTAATAGGAGAAATGGAAGATAACTTTTATAGTTATCTTCTTAACACTAAACGTCCATCTTCAGTCAACCTTCTAGCTCGTACTCCTTCTTACATCATGAATCTAGCCGTGTAGAAAACCTTATAGTTATCTTCTATTCCCCTATTAAATCATCAATATTAAGCTCAATCAGCCTTTTATCTTCATCATTAAATGTTTTTTATATGCTCTCACAAGCTACCATAAATGTTTAAGTAGTACAAGTGTCTATTTAAAAATAAATTAAGATAAATTTTTAATTAAAAAAAATCATGAACTAATTAAAAAAATAAGTAGTTAAAATTACAGTGATTTCCTTGATGTTGTATATTGGAAAGAATTTTAATTCTTTTAGCATCATTCTTTCTTCTGATACAATCAAACATATTTCTAAATGTTGAGACTTTTTTGCTCTGACAAAAGAAAATTTTACAAGCTAATGCAATTAAGAGAAACTCGTTAAAAATAGGAACAAAGACTTAATGATTATTTGAATTTGATTACAATAACGAAATTATGACAATATCTATATGGAAATAAAGAAGACTTCTTCCTTTCACCCGTCTTACCCTCTTCCAAATCTAATGATAACCAAGATGCAACCTATCTTATTTAGATTTTTAAAACCGAAGAAATAAACAAATGCAGCTCTGTTTTATAAAAAAAATTAGGAGGAATGGAAGAAAAAATATGAGCAAGAGGAGTGGGAGTGCTTTATGTACCACTGTTTATGAACACAAATTTTATATATATACATATTCCGTGTCTTGTAAAATTTTAAAATTTGGGTCGGTATATCAAATGTCCGTGCATCATAGATAACCATATTTATAATTCATAAACTTTTTTTGAACAAAAAAACTATAATTTTAACTAATTTTGATCATTGATTCTTTTTAATTTTGTTTTGTGTTTAAATAATTGAATAATTAAAAATCTAAAATAAAAATAATTTGTTTTTATAAAAATTTATTTTAACGAATCACTCCAACAAATTCCATAGACTTCTTTTTTTAAAGAGGTCAGACTTAGGCTTTTATAATACCTGAATATAACGGGCCAAACTCAACCAAATCTAAAATGAACCGAGTCACGAGTTTCCGTTGAATAATCCGGTATCCCTACTTATAAGGAGATAACTTAAGTTGCATACTTGTTCTTTTTCTTTTGTAAGGTTCAAGGTTTTTTTAATTTAAACGCGGCATTTTTTTATGTTATGCGTCTATAAAAAAGACATCAAGTTCATCTAAGCCAAATGCGAGGTTATCCAGAACCAAAAAAAGCCTTCAAATCAAAAGAATTTGTACCATAAAAACTAACACAATAGCAGCTAAAAGTTAAAACAATGAACAGAGAATAACTGAACCATTAAAACAAAAATAATAGAAAAATTATACTAAATTAACAAATTATAAGCCCACAACAACACCAATTAAAAATTAAAACAGTAACAACGCCAATAGGAACAACTGAAAGTTACACACCAACAATTAAATCACAATAACACAATAAAATGTAACTCAGCAGCAACCAACTTTTTTAAAGATTAACAAGATTATCAAGGACAGTTCTTTTTAACTAAGATTAACAAAGTTTTTAAAATAATTTGTAAAGTAAAACTTAACAGTGTTAGAGCCCCCGTTTTTTTTTATTATGAAAAGTCACGATCTATCATTTTAAAAAAAACTTTTAATTTATCAAAAAGTTAATTTGTAGCTTTTAAAAAAAGTAGAAATACATGACTTCTCTACTTCTCCATTAGTCATTCTACCGCTTACTTAAAAAAAATTAATTTCAAAATATAAAATACTGACCCTTCACTACCATTTTTACGCAAGGTCTGCTAGAAGCACTGCCCTTTTACCATCATTCCACCATCATTCTCACGCAATGTTTCAAACCTCACAATTTTCATGTAACGATTCATCTGACGGAAGTATTGATCCTCCACCACCATTTTCAGACAATATTTCTAAACAACCTACTACATATATTCCTTCTAAGTATATTTTTTTTATCATTTTATCACTCTATTTTTTATTATTTATTATTAAATTTGTATTTAACTGTGGTATAAAATTTTAGTTTTAATTTTATTTTTTTATATGTGATTTTATAGTTTACTATTATTTTCATAGTTAACTATAGAAGTTCTTGACCTCAATAAAAGAAAAGAGAGTTCTAATAGGAATAAAAAAAATAAAAAATAGCAACAAAATATACATTAACACACATTTTATATTTATTTTTTATTTTCACCTACCATATCATACACAATATTAATGATTAGGTCATGTAAAATCAACATTCAATATTAAAAAGTATTTGTTTTCATCGTTATTTTAATATTCATTCTTTTCTGCAAAAAAAATTATTTTTTGAATTATTTATCCAAAAACTACTACTTTAAAATAAGTATTTTTATAACTAAAAATACATACACAAAATAACTTATGCTTTAAATTCTTTTTTCAAAAAAACTTATCTAACTTATTTATCCAAACTAAGCCTTAGTCAACCAAAAACAAACAAGAATAAGCAGTGAATCAGTATCAATTTATCATCAAGCAGTAACAGAACCAAGAACAAGCAAGAACAAACCAGTGACAGAGTTAAAATTCTAGTGCATCCGAGGCATTACCTTCGGCGAGGGTAGGGAGCAGAGATTTGAGGGAGATCAACAGACGACAGGAAGCTGGCGAGCTGGCGTTGGGCGAACGAGGGGAGGGCCTTCGAGGCTCGAGCACGACGAACCAGGAGGATTGGCAAACGACCACCACGAACCAAGTGGCGATGGTGAGATGAGCGGCGGCGCTATGGTTGCTAGGGTTTTCAAGGAAGAGTGGACGGAACTATGGAGGCTAATGGTTTCTGCGTGGGACAGAAAGGGAGGAGAGAAAGAGACTGGTCTCTGGTATTTAATTTTTTTGTGGAGGACGGTATTGAATAGTTTGAAGACCAACCATCCATTGGGCCCATAACTTCACTAAGAACAAATTACAAGGCCCAAAAAAAGAACGGACTAGTGTTGGAAAACCAATTTGCACTTCATCACTTTCCTTCAGGAAGAACCCAGAACCATGATGTTTCATAAAAAACCAAGAATCATAGAACATTCTGGAGTGTCTCTGATCACAAACTCTTATCCAAAGGACAACAAATTTATTATTTATATATATATACATATATATATTATAGTATTCAGCCATTGTTAATATCTGAAGTTGGTATCACAAGATTTCATAAGAACTTGATAAATTTTTCTGCTTTATCAATGGGTGATGGTATATTCGGATACCCTTTTAGACGATTCTTCTTGGGTCATCCTCCTATTTTCAGAGAATGGTCTGGTTCAACTGCACTCTTGGATTGGCTTGAATCCCCCACTTCCCACATCTTTAAACTCAATGTTCCAGGTAAATAAAACTATACCCAACTCAATCACTTATAAACTTGACTTATAACTTCATCCAATAAGGTGTTTATCAATTGTCTCAAGTCTTGTATGATTGAATAAACTAAGTCCTGTTCTAATCTCAAGTAGATTACAATAAAAATTTTCTTTTCTATTGATTTAGCTTTAGATCAATGTTATTAGAATCTTTTGTTAATAATAAATTGGTTAATTGATTATGATTTGTGTATGTGTGGGATCATAATAATAATATAGGATTCAGCAAGGATGAGATAAAGGTGCAAATTGAGGATGGGAATGTTCTTCACATCAAAGGTGAAGGTGGGAAAGAGGAGAATCAAGCAAAAGAGAAAGACACTGTTTGGCATGTTGCTGAGAGGGGGACAACTGGAAAAAGTGATTTCACAAGGGCAATTGAGTTACCAGAGAATGTGAAGATTGATCAAATTAAGGCTCATGTTGAGAATGGTGTGCTCACTGTTGTTGTGCCTAAAGATGCATCACCTAAATCCCCTAAAGTTCGTAACATTAACATTACTAGCAAGCTCTGAAGTCTAAGATCATTTTGGAAAAAAATTGTTAAGGTCAATAATAAGAATTCAAAGAACAAAAAATGAAAAGAAGAAAAAAGATGTATCCTGTGATGTAAGATGTTTGATATAAGAAAAAACGATTGCGTGGTTAATTAAAGAGTTTCTTTATCTTACTCTTACTCTTAGATTTATGTGAACCGTGTGTAACTTTTATAAATTACTTAACAGTTGCCACCAAAATTTTAGAACTAATTCCTCAATTTCATTTTTGTCTTATGTGTAGTTTTAAGTAAAGGCGGCAAGCGGATTAGTCTGTCCTCCTAAAAATTTGTCATTTAACGGGCTAGTACGTTCTCCTTCACCTAATAGAGCGGTTTCGAAATTTTTTTCCGTTCCATTAACGGCAGGCTAGGTCTGTTAATTTTTTTTATTAATTTTTTATTGTTATTAATAAATTATTAAATATTAAATAATATATATAATTTTATAATTATTTTAATAAATTTATAATTTTAAATATATAATAAACATAATTACCAGCTAAATTTTTTAAAACAAAATAATAAAACTAACATTGTAAAAAATAAAATAAACGTTGTTTTAAATATCTTTAAGTTTTTTATCAATCAAACATAAAATATAATTCAAATTATAATTTAGAATATTTTTCAATTATTATTTTCAATTACAAAAATAATGACGGACCCGTCGAAAAAATTCGTCTTGCCGAAATCCGCCAAATTCCGTAGATTGAGTGGTGCGGACGATTTTAAATTTAGTTCAACCTATTTTTTGGTGAGTTAGACAGTTCAATTTGACAGATTTCGACCTGTTTGTTAGTTTTAAGTAGTTCATAAAAATATATTTTAGATTTATTTTTACTTTTTTTAATATGGGAATAACACCGGTCAGAATTTATTTGTATTCCTTAAATAAATGTTACAGAATTGCACAAATGTAAACTTGAAGTGTATACTAAGTACTAACACATGGACATATGAACATTTGAGTAGGGTGAAATCCATGGAACAAAAAGAACCAATTTTGATAAATTCTTTTTTAGAAAAGCGAGTATTCTCTGTATTAAAATGTTTAAAACCTCACTGTAATTCGTATATACCAAAATATACTTATGAAAAATATAATTATAATAAATTGTATATCTATAAAAATGTACGATTTGGAGCTGTCAAAATGTGCTAACAAAACTGTAACGGTAGAAGTAATTCGTCCCATTAAGAAATTTTGTCTCCATTAAAATAAATCACATGGTTAAAATGATTTTATGGTATATACACCTATAACGCTTTCCTATTTAATTAGCCAACGCGTGTATGTTAAATTGTAGAAATGAGGTATAAAGTTTATAAAAATTGGATTTTGATTACTTATAAGTAGTGGTAGAAATGGGTTGAACCGAATCAAGCTAGTAATAAGTAGAAGTAGAAATAGGTTGAGTCGAGTTTTAGTTTTGATGAATCTAGTTTATGTTGTAACTAAATACTAAATAAATAATTCAAGCTTACGTCTATTACTTTTCATAGGTTTTTTTTTTTTTCAGGTTTAAGTCCAATTTATTTAAAACCTGACAAGTCTATAAGTTTATTTGAAAAAAATTATAACTCAAAACAATAAATTTAAAAATTTTAAATTGACATAAATATATTTCAAAATTTATAATTCATAATTTATAAAGTATAATTTATTTTTATATCAATCTTTAGTCACATATTATAACTATATTTATAATTTATAATTTTTTTTTTGAACAAAAATATCATAATCTTAACTAATCTTGACCATTGATTTTTTTTTTAATTTTATTTTATATTTAATATAAGTGAATAATTGAAAGTCTAAACTAAGAATAATTTATTTTTACAAAAAAATTATTTTCACGAGCTGATTCAATGAATTTCATAAATTTTTTAAAGTCTATGTTCTGATCTTTTTAACTAATATGCTTTACAAAAAGTTTAAGTCTGACTTATTTAATAAAACAAATTGAGGTGAGTCAAGTCTAAAATAAATTGTACCACGAATTTTTGTTAGGTAGTCTGACCCACTTTTACCTCTACTTACAAAAAAATAACTTATAAATTAAATACTTGTTCCTTTTCTTTAGTAAGGGTTAAGGATTTTTTCAATTTAAATACTGCTTTTAGAAAGATAATTAATATAGAATTTTCTAACATATAATTATAACGAATTATACATCTATAAAAATATAATTTCTATTTTATATATATATAATTATAAAATAATTTATATTTTTAAATTATTTTTAAGATTGACTTATATCCATTTAATTCTAAGCATAATTGATGCCCAACAACATATTACAAGAAAGATAATAACATAATTCATGCAAACTGCTAAATGCTAAGGTTAAATAGGCGATGTATTATTATCCCTCTATTATTCATCAATAATATGAATATATGATACATCACTATATCTATATAGAAGCTGTCTAATTGGCAGCAAATGACCAACAAGATTCCAAAGAAATTTGAGGTTGGAAGAAATAGCTAGTGGGGAGAATGGTAGATAGGGCTACAAATAAAGGACCCAAATTAGTGGTTTAAGCTCTAAAGTGACTTAAAAAGTTAAAATGTTGACTTGAGCTTATATAATTTTGGAATGTTAAGACTTATTTTTGTGGCTCATGATTATTATGGACAAAAGAATATTTAATTCCCTTGTTCACCTTTGTTTCTTGAGGGAAATATCTGTACATTTGCCTTCGTGCTCTTGAACTGTTAAGTTAGAAATGAAAGGAAAGAAATTGTGTGGAAAAGGAATTTATTTGGTGAAAAACAAAGGTAGATCATGAGTGAAAATTGTAATTAAATTTTTTAAAAGAATGTATACATTATATATAGTATTTTTATTTTTTTTAAAATATACTCTTCACCATAGTACGGTTGGCAAAAAAAAAAAATGGTTATTGAATGTTTATTATTCTAATATGCATGTCTTGATACTCAATTCATTAACTTTACGTTTTGTACTTTTTTTATTTTAATACTTAAATTCTCATTTTCTTTTTTAAAATCATACGAAATAATATAGAGATATATTGTCCAATCATCTATGACCTTGTAACTTTTTCCTATCATAATATATATTAGAATAAAGTATTATTTTTATCTCCAATATTTGGATTGAATTTTAGTTTAATTCCTAATATTTTAAATATTTTATTTCAGTTTTAAACATTTTCTAACATCTTGTTTCAATTTCGAACAAATTTTAAGTGGATTTAATATTATCCTATAATTAAATTTAACACAAATAATTCATATAGTGAAGAACCAATAGTATTTAATTTCAGTATATAAGTAAAATTAATCTACCAACGATCACTAATATAAAATTTTTTCTTTAATTTTAAAGTGTTGATAATTGATTGTTAGGATTTAAAATTTTGTAGAAAAAGAAAATTAAGAAAAAAAATTGTTACGAGAAGATTTTTGGTTATATTTTTTTAGTAGATTATACATAGAAGAATATATGACTTAACTAGTAATATTATTAACATTTATCTCACTTATTTTATTAATTATTAGTGATAAATTTAATGGTTGGACAATATTAAATTTATTTAAAATTATTTAAAAATAAAATATTAAAAATATTAAAAATTAAATTAAAATTTAGTCCAAATATTAGAGATCAAAATAGTACTTTTCTTAAAAATAGGTATTTGCATCAATCATTTACTATAAAAATTGATGAGTACAATAATAAAATTAAAGTGTAAAACACAAAAAGTTGTGTGTAAAAGCATACACACAGAGAAGTCTAAACCAACTATCTCCACTCCATTGTAACTGACTGTTTTTCTTGTTTGCATCTCATAAAATGGACAATGAAGACATGCCAAAACCAAAGTAGTGATAATGATCTCATAGACCTAATTTAATATATTATTGAACTGCACATATACCACTCAAATTTGTGGGTACCCATCTTGTTCTTATTCGTTCGGGACGGATTTTTAGCGGGACGGATTTTTGGAAGGAGTTGGGCAGGGTCGGGTTTAGGTAATATTCGTCCCTACCCGTCCCGCTATATATATAATTTTAATATATAATATATAAAATAATTAGTAAATGATTAATAATATTGTATCATATTTAAATTTTTATTTTAATTTATGTTATGTATGTGACGATGGTTATATAAATTTTGAAATTTAATTTTATTTATTAGATTTTAATAATTATAGAGGCGGGTAAAAACGGATAGGACGGATATCTGCAGGGGCGAGTTAAGGTTCAACGTTTTACTACTCATAAGTAAAAGTGGGGCGAGTTCTATACAAATTATTGTACAACGAGACAGAATCGAATAGAACAAAAACCCGCCCCTATCCGCTCCGTTGCCACCCTACTCAAAAGTATGATGCACCTTCTTCGACCCTATAATTCCCATACAAAATGGCATTATAATAAAGTTATAATAAGAATATATTAGTGTCCTTTCATGAATTGATGAATTAATAACCACATATATGAAACGAATACTCTAGATTTTTTCTCCCTTAATATCGGTATCTGTATCAATCTACATTCATGTCAACTAAACAGTACTTGAAAAAAAAAATTCATTGACTCAAATTTTCGATAATTCTTTTTTTTTTAGAAAAGTTGGAGTAAATTATTTCAATTATAATATCCACTACTTTATTATAACTATTTATTTATTTTATATATGGTCGAAAATTTTTTTAGTTGAATAATTCAGAGTGCCAATGAGTAATAGCTCAAATGGCATAGACTCTCCATACTCAACTAAGAGGTTGCGGGTTCGAGTCTCCTATCTTTACATAAAGCCAATGAGTAATAGCTCAAATGACATAGTCTCCCCATACTCAATTAAGAGGTTGCGGGTTCGAGTCTCCTATCTTTGGTAAAAAAAAAAAAATAATAATTCAGAGTGATGGGTTGGGCCAGGTTACTTCAGGCTAGCTACTCTATTATTTTCCTGCCCAAGAAAAAACTACCCCGATATTTTTTACCAAAAAGAAGACACTATTTAGCAGTGCTTGCAATTTGCATTTTAAAATCATAAGAAATAGTTGATTGAGTTATCTGTGGTAACTTAAAATATTTAGAAAAAAAATAAAAAAATATTTAGAAATAGAGAGACATGTGTTGACCTCTGTATCAATAAATTCTTCTTGAGTTATAAAGAGTGGTATTGTATTGACCTATAATGCACGAACACTAATATGGACACAGGACACAATATGACACGGGATATGTCGATACACAAATTTTAAAATTTTATAAGATACGGAGACATGCATACATATAAAATATAAAATATTTTTTAAATAAATTATAATAATATTTTAATATTTTATTGATATTAAAATATAAATTATTTTTTAAATTATTTTTAATGTCTTATTTTAATTATATCAAGTATTTAAAATATTTTTTGCTTTAATATTTCAAGAATATATGTTTAGAATAAGATTAGACATGCTGAGACGTGATAGTATTTAGGTGTATCAAAACTAATGGCGGATTTACGGGAGGACCTAAGGTGGCCATAGTCCCCCCAATTTTTTTTAAATTAATATTATTAATTTATTATTTTATATATATATATATATATTATAGATTAAATATGTTTTATTATACTAACATACTAAAAAAATTTACATGTTAGTAATTTAATATTAGTAATTTAATATGTATAAATTATAATGTGTATTATAATATATTAGTAGCAATTAACAAATAGGTTTAAAAAAATAAAAGAACGTATAAAAAAATTATTAAAAGATATAGGTTTGTATTAATGTAAAAAAGCAACGACTATAAATTTTTTTTTTATTTTGACACTTTCTAGGGCAATAGTAATAATTTAATAAACTTTTTAAACAATAAAAATTATTAAAACAAGACTTTAAAATAAGATAAAAGATAAATTTTTAGCAAATTATATAATTGTATATATTGAAAAAGAGAATGCTTCAAAATTTATCTCAGATGATAAATTGATAATTTTAGTTATATGAAATATCGCAGAACAAATTTAAAAATACCAAAATCCTAAAGTATGTAGTTGAATGTTAATTTCTATATAATATAATTATTAATTTTGACATATATACTATAAATTATATTTTGTTAATTTTTTGTTATGTTATATTTTAATCTATTTTGTATTTAATTTGGCCCCCTTTTATAAAATTTTTGGATCCGCCACTGATCAAAACGTGTTTGGAGAAGAATTTTTTATTTTTTATTAAGACACGGTTGGACACACAGTAAACACGTCTGTCGGTGAATATCGTGTTCAAAATATATCCGACACGCAAACACAGCAACTCAACGAAGTGTCTATGCTTTATATAGGTATTGACCTATTCAATTATTGATAGCAATACCGAAAATGATAATAGGTTGATTGTAAATTGATTTTACTATTTTTGTAGTTTTTTTTTTCTGTTTTTTTTTTTTTTGTTTTTGTTTTTGTTTTTGTTTTTTTTTTTGTGTTTGTGTTTGTTTTTGATATTTCATCTTGTTGTGTTGAATTTTTTTAAAAAAAAAATCATATACAGGGTTTTTCCAGAATAAATGTATGTATAGTGGGCGTAATTGAATATAATTAACTAAGCTTTTTTGGCATATAATTAAGAATCCTAAAGGCCAAAATAGCGATGATCAATTAATCATAGTTGAGAATATGTTACATTGAATACAATTTCGCTATTCAATCAATCAATCATAATTAATACATTAAATTAAACCCTCTAGGTATGATCGACCGAATGCAATGAATTCGCCAAAATACAAAAAAAAAAAAAAAAACAAAAATTATTCATCAAAATTAAACAAGTGAAAATAAAACTCAAGCATGATCCTTATTAGCTATGGTATCATTTTTCACCATCTATGTCAATAACCTTTGACATATTCCAAACTAATTAATGAACATAAAAATCGTAGTAGTTGGGCAAGGATGATCATAGCTTGTTATACACACATGAATATGTCAAAGGGTAGTTGTTATTATTAGTAGATATGAGCAAATTCATCTCCTTTTTCCACTTCCTTCTAAAACTATGCAAACCAAATTGCAATTGAATTGAATGCGTTTCGGAATTTCCATGAACCCAACCATTTGTTCTCTCGTGGGCTCCACCAACAAGCTTAGCTAGCCCTCGTTGGAAAGGGAAAAAAAAGAATTATTTGTTTCCCTTAACCTAACAAAATAAATTTGATGGAATTGTCTATTATTGTAGATTTGTATACCTTGTGATGATTTGTTAAATATCTCAGAATATATAAATTAATTACTATGTTATATGTTATATGTTGTATGTTGTATTAAATGTATATATAATAAATCCTAACACATTTTGGCACGAGGAAAGGGTGTGGTATTAATGTACTTATGTACCATGAAATAAAAGACCCCGTTGCGAATGTATCTTAACACAATACAGAACATTTTTATTGGTTAATAAATTATTAATCATTAGACAAAGGGTCGGATCAAAAAATAAAAATAAAAAATAAAAACAAGAAGAAAAATAAAAGAAAAGAGAAAAGAGGCGGCAATACTTCTGTAAGTCTGTAACGAATATAATAAGGGCTGTGGAACTGTGGTTATAAATTCAAAATTTTAGATGAGTAAACCTCCCTCCTATTCCTAACTATTTAATTTGAATTTTTGATAAGTAATAATCCGTCTTTTAACAAGATGAATATGAACAAAAAAATTAAGATATCAAACAAAATAAATGATTAGGAGTCGATATAACATTTTAGTCTTGTTAGAGAATAGCTTTACATTTATCGAAATAGTAGGGGTAAGAGTGAAACTTTAATCATTTCATATTTACAATATTACTCCTTATCAATGAGTAGTAAGCTAGTATCAAAGCTTATGAGTAGTATTGTTTAAATAAAGAGTTAATACCCTAATTAATTAGTAGAGTTAATACCTTTTCTCTTTAACTATTATTACTTAAAGAATTTAGTTAATTTGTATTTCAAAAGTATAAGTTAAGATTATAACTTAAAAAAAATTATTAAAAATACAAAAATTTAAATATTTAATACATTTGTTAAAAGAAAAATATTTAAAAATTTATATTAATAATAATCTTATCATGTATTTTAAAGACACATATTAGTTAAATCTTTACTTAAAAGATATTTGTTGAGTTTATTATATTACTCAGAGTAATTACTTAAATAAGTTCCTTAAGTTTTTAAGATCGGACATTTTAATCCCTCAACTTTTTAAACACAAAAAATTTTCCAAATTTAATACCGGTAGACAAATCAATCATTGATCTTATTTTTTCATCAATGACAAACAGAAAATGGTGACATAAAAGCATGGACTAGCACACGTGACAATCAGTTGTCCATGCGTGCAAACAAGGCAAATTAGTTTCTGGACTTAAGTTTTAAAATTGTGTCATTTTGGAGAATATCGAAAACGCAGCATTTGATTCTCCTCCATCTCTGAACTCCGTTCCCTCCTCGGTCACCACCTCCTGAGTCTCTCGTTGCTCGAATCTCCTCTACTTCTCGTAATTTTCTTATCCAACCAGATTTTGATTCAGATTTTAGTTCTGTTTTACTTGCGTTATACCTATTGAAAAAGAAGGAAGTGATTATGGCAGAGAACATTGAACCCACGAGACCATGGCCAACATGCTCTCCATCGGCGCTATCTACTCTCTTTTGTTTTCTTTAGTTCTCCAACTCCACTTATATCTATCTCTCCATCTCTTTCATCCAAATGTTGAAGGCTCTCATGCCCGTCACTATCTATCTACTCCATCACCATCAGTATTCTCTTCAAGAAGGAGAGTTTCAAGAACAAGACCATGGCTAACAATTAACATGCTTTCCATATCATTTGATGTCGTCATTCGCCGCTTATGGGGTACCATTCTCTCAGGGATAACTCCACTTTTCATTTGGATTTCGTCATCTTTGGGATTAACTTCTTTTGTGCTTTTGCTTTTAATCTTGCCGTGTTCTTATTCATTGGAAGGACTTTGACTTTGACCATGAACTTTGCTGGAGCGGTGAAAGACTGACTCCTAATTGCGTTTTCGTGGTCGGTGATTAAGGATACCGTCATGCAGGTGAATTTGATTGGGTATGAGTTGGCATTCTTGGGAGAGGTGAGAAGAGAATCAAACGCAGTTTTAGAACTTTAAGTCTAGGGACTAATTTATCTTATTTGCATACATGAACAACTAACTTCCACATACATGTGCTAGTATATGTCTCTATGTTAACATTTTTTGTCTACTATTGACAGAAAAATAAAGTCAGGAACTGATTTGTCTGTTGGAATTAAATTTGGAAGAGTTTTTTTAGTATTATATATTTTAAAAGTTGAGGGACTGAAGTGTCCAATCTTAAAAATCTCAGTGACTGATTTGGATAATTATTCTATAACTTATTCTAATAACCTTAATTAATTATGTGTATTAATGAATCCTCTATTCTAAGACTTAGTTTGGTAAAAATTTTATTTTTCAAAAGTAGTTTTTAAAATATAACTTTTTAAAAATTGTAGTACCTATCTTTGGTAAATTAAATTAAAAATAACTTTTAAAGCACAAGCAATAAGAAGTGTGTTTGGTAAAATCACTTTTAAAATTTAAAAATACTATTATAGACATTTATGTAAGAATTAAATTTGGATATTAATTAATATATGAGATTATATTAGACTTTTTATTTTGATAAACACAAGCTAACTTTAAAAAATTCACTCTTAAATGTTTTCAAAAATACCTCTAACTTTTAAAAGCTGCAGGTACGAGTACATAAATTTTTTAATTTATCAAATACAAAACGAGTTGTTTATACCTTTAAAAAATACAAACATCTCTTTAAAATTTTTTATCAAATCAAGTCTAAGTGTTACATGCAGATAAAAAAAACAGTTAATATAGAATCTGAATTTCAGTAAAACACATATCAAGTAAGTCAGCATTCATTGTGCCATATCTTATCAAAACAAAATGGTATCAAATTAAAAGAGAAGATTTTACGAGATCAAGTTAAATAAAATAATAAAAAAATTTTATTCAATACAAACTGTCACAATTCTAGATGTAATAAGTTCTAGCTATGTAACAACAGTCTGAAAAACAAAAGAAGAAAGTATCATCTTGTTGTTGCAACTCCCTTTATATATGAAATTTCACTCTATAAAAGGTTGATTTTATTGTATGAGAACAAATAGATAGAAAAAGCCGTAAAAAGTGACAAAAGATAAGAGTTTTAGATTTCAAAAAGTATGAGCTAGATTGAACTCATATAGTTTCCTTTTCACTAATTTGTGTTAGTATTTAGAGGTGTTTTAAGGTAGGTTAAGCTTAGGTGTTAAGAACTTGGTTTGAACTATTGGATTAGTGATTATAATCATGTTGATTATAGTGAAAGGTAATTACTATATATGATGTCTAAAAGTGTATGTCTAATTTACTATAAAAAATAAAAAATTAATATTTAATTTTAAAAATAAAAAAATAAATAATTATTAAATATTTAAAATTTATCATAAAAAGTAAATTAGATAAAAATTATTATAGGCACTATAGAATTTAGTATAAAAAAATTTCGTCATGGTTTTTGGTGTAAACTGGATGTAATTCTTTTTGCACATGAAGTCTGAGTCAAAATACATGATTCCATCATCTTTTTCCCTCATCTCTATTACTTTTTTTTTTGAGTACAGGATAAAGGGTTTATTTGGATAAACTTTTAAGAAAAAATATTTTTTTAAGTATTTTTAAAAAAAATAAAAAATAAAAAATAATTTTATATTTAAATATCTCATATAAAAATATATTTTATCTATTAATTATATTTAGATACAATTATATAAAAATAATTTTTTATTTATTTATTACATTAAAACATCTTTTCTAAAGTAAAAGAGATCTTTTAAAAAAAATATAGATCGTAACTTCTAAAACAAATATTTTTTATTTTTGTAGTATTTTTATTTTTAATATTAAAAATTTATCAAACATATTAAAAAATATAAAAAATATTTTTTAATAATTTAATGACGTTCAAATAAATTCAAAAATAAAAATAACAACTTATTTTATTGATTTACTGCACCAATTGTCTTAAAATATATAATTTTTTTTAATTCAATCTTCATTTTAATTTAAAAAAAATGTCAATATTTAGGCGACCACTCTGATAAAGATAGTAGAAACGTCTTTTTTTAAAGACGTTACATGTGTCACATTGTTATTGGACGAAATATTAAATCGGTCAATAAAATATTTTGAATAAATCAAAATAAAATCGGTTTATTATAATTATCAGATCCGATTTGATTCGATCGGTTTATATAATCTGAACCAAATCATATTTAAATTTTTTATCAAAATGATAAATATATCCTTAACTTTTATTTCACAGACATTTAAATCTATAAAAATATAAAATTACAATTAAATCCTTTTTTGGTAATACAATTAAATCCTTAAAAAAAAAAATCCTAAACTCTTGGTAGCCCAAGCCAAAGCCAAGACAAACCCAATCTCAATGGCTCACCAATTTCTCAATCTAACCGCGAAAAAGCCCTAGCCCCAGCAATCAGCATCTCCTTCGTCTCATCTCTCTGCTCACTTCCGCGATCTCAAGCTTTCTCCCTCTCTCGTTTCGGGTCTCGCACTCAAGGTTTTCGTACTCTTCTTGCTCCACATTATAGCTGTATTCAGACTGAGTCCACAAGTCTCCCATATTTTTATAGCAGCATTCATGACCGAGTCCACATACTCTTCTTGTTCCAAGTTATAGCTGTATTCAGACTAAGTCCAAGTCCCCCACATTTCTATAGCAGCATTCATGACCGAGTCTACATACTCTTCTTGCTCCACATTATAGCTGTATTCAGACTAAGTCCACAAGTCCCCCACATTTATATAGCAGCATTCATGACCGAGTCCACACACTCTTCTTGCTCCACATTATAGCTGTATTCAATCTGAGTCCAAGTCCCCCACATTTCTATAGCAGCATTCATGACCGAGTCCACATACTCTTCTTGCTCCACATTATAGCTGTATTCAGACTGAGTCCACAAGTCCCCCACATTTCTATAGCAGCATTCATGACCGAGTCCACATACTCTTCTTGCTCCACAATATAGCTGTATTCAGACTGAGTCCAAGTCTCCCACATTTCTATAGCAGCATTCAAGACCGAGTCCACATACTCTTCTTGCTCCACATTATAGCTATATTCAGACGGAGTCCACAAGTCTCCCACATTTCTATAGCAGCATTCATGACCGAGTCCACATACTCTTCTTGCTCCACATTATAGCTGTATTCAGACTGAGTCCAAGTCCCCCACATTTCTATAGCAGCATTCATGACCAAATCCACATACTCTTCTTGATCCACATTATAGCTGTATTCAGACTGAGTCCACAAGTCCCCCACATTTATATAGCAGCATTCATGACCGAGTCCACATACTCTTCCTGCTCCACATTATTGCTGTATTCAGACTGAGTCCAAGTCCTCCACATTTCTATAGCAGCATTCATGACCGAGTCCACATACTCTTCTTGCTTCACATTATAGCTGTATTCAGACTAAGTCCACAAGTCCCCCACATTTCTATATCAGCATTCATGACCGAGTCCACATACTCTTCTTGCTCCACATTATAGCTATATTCAGACTGAGTCCAAATCCCCTACATTTCTATAGCAGCATTCATGATCGAGTCCACATATTCTTCTTGCTCCATATTATAGCTGTATTCAAACTGAGTCCACAAGTCCCCCACGTTTCTATAGCAGCATTCAAGACCGAGTCCACATACTCTTCTTGCTCCACGTTATAGGTGTATTCAGACTGAGTCCAAGTCCCCCACATTTCTATAGCAGCATTCATGACCGAGTCCACATACTATTCTTGCTCCACCTAATAGCTGTATTCAGACTGAGTCCACAAGTCCCCAACATTTATATAGCAACAATCATGACCGAGTCCACATACTCTTCTTGATCCACATTATAGCTGTATTCAGACTGAGTCCAAGTCCCTCACATTTCTATAGCAGCATTCATGACCGAGTACACATACTCTTCTTGCTCTACATTATAGCTGTATTCAGACTGAGTCCACAAGTCCCCCATATTTCTATAGCAGCATTCATGACCGAGTCCACATACTCTTCTTGCTCCATATTATAGCTGTATTCAAACTGAGTCCACAAGTCCCCCACGTTTCTATAGCAGCATTCAGGACCGAGTCCACATACTCTTGCTCCACATTATAGCTGTATTCAGACTGAGTCCAAGTCCCCCACATTTCTATAGCAGCATTCATGACCGAGTCCACATACTCTTCTTGCGCCACATTATAGCTGTATTCAGACTGAGTCCACAAGTCCCCCACGTTTCTATAACAGCATTCATGACTGAGTCCACATACTCTTCTTGCTCCACATTATAGCTGTATTCAGACTGAATCCAAGTCCTCCACATTTCTATAGCATCATTCATGACCGAGCCCACATACTCTTCTTGCTCGATATTATAGCTGTATTCAGACTGAGTCCAAAAGTTCCCCACGTTTCTATAACAGCATTCATGACTGAGTTCACATACTCTTCTTGCTCCACATTATAGCTGTATTCAGACAGAGTCCAAGTCTCCGACATTTCTATAGCAGCATTCATGACCGAGTCCACATACTCTTCTTGCTCCATATTATAGCTGTACTCAGACTGAGTCCACAAGTCTCCCACATTTCTATAGCAGCATTCATGACTGAGTCCACATACTCTTCTTGCTCCACATTATAGCTGTATTCAGACTGAGTCCAAGTTCACCACATTTCTATAGTAGCATTCATGACCGAGTTCACATACTCTTCTTGCTCCACATTATAGCTGTATTCAGACTGAGTCCACAAGTCTCCCATATTTCTATAGCAGCATTCATGACCGAGTCCACATACTCTTCTTATTCCAAGTTATAGCTGTATTCAGACTAAGTCCAAGTCCCCCACATTTCTATAGTAGCATTCATGACCGAGTCCACATACTCTTCTTGCTCCACATTATAGTTGTATTCAGACTGAGTCCACAAGTCCCCCACATTTATATAGCAGCATTCATGACCGAGTCCACACACTCTTCTTGTTCCACATTATAGCTGTATTCAAACTGAGTCCAAGTCCCCCACATTTCTATAGCAGCATTCAGGACCGAGTCCACATACTCTTCTTGCTCCACATTATAGCTGTATTCAGACTGAGTCCACAAGTGCCCCACATTTCTATAGCAGCATTCAGGACCGAGTCCTCATACTCTTCTTGCTCCACATTATAGCTGTATTCAGACTGAGTCCAAGTCCCCCACATTTCTATAGCAACATTCTTGACCAAGTTCACATACTCTTCTTGCTCCACATTATAGCTGTATTCAGACTGAGTCCACAAGTCTCCCATATTTCTATAGCAGCATTCATGACCGAGTTCACATACTCTTCTTGTTCCAAGTTATACTTGTATTCAGACTAAGTCCAAGTCCCCCACATTTCTATAGCAGCATTCATGACCGAGTCCGCATACTCTTCTTGCTCCACATTATAGCTGTATTTAGACTGAGTCCACAAGTCCCCCACATTTATATAGCAGCATTCATGACCGAGACCACACACTCTTCTTGCTCCACATTAAAGCTGTATTCAAACTGAGTCCAAGTCCCCCACATTTCTATAGCAGCATTCAGGACCGAGTCCACATACTCTTCTTGCTCCACATTATAGCTGTATTCAGACTGAGTCCACAAGTCCCCCACATTTCTATTGCAGCATTCATGACTGAGTCCACATACTCTTCTTGCTCCACAATATAGCTGTATTCAGACTGAGTCTAAGTCTCACACATTTCTATAGCAGCATTCAAGACCGAGTCCACATACTCTTCTTGCTCCACATTATAGCTATATTCAGACGGAGTCCACAAGTCTCCCACATTTCTATAGCAGCATTCATGACCGAGTCCACATACTCTTCTTGCTCCACATTATAGCTGTATTCAGACTGAGTCCACAAGTCACCCACATTTATATAGCAGCATTCATGACCGAGTCCACGTACTCTTCCTGGTCCACATTATAGCTGTATTCAGACTGAGTCCAAGTTCCCCATATTTCTATAGCAGCATTCATGACCGAGTCCACATACTCTTCTTGCTTCACATTATAGCTGTATTCAGACTAAGTCCACAAGTCCCCCACATTTCTATAACAGCATTCATGACCGATTCCACATACTCTTCTTGCTCCACATTATAGCTATATTCAGACTGAGTCCAAATCCCCTACATTTCTATAGCAGCATTCATGATCGAGTCTACATACTCTTCTTGCTCCACATTATAGCTGTTATTCAGATTGAATCCACAAGTCCCCGACATTTCTAAAGCAGCATTCATGAACGAGTCCACATACTCTTCTTGGTCCACATTATAGCTGTATTCAGATTGAGTCCACAAGTCCCTCCCATTTCTATAGCATCATTCAAGACCGAGTCTCCATACTCTTCTTGCTCCATGTTATAGCTGTATTCAGACTAAGTCCAAGTCCCCCACATTTCTATAGTAGCATTCATGACCGAGTCTACATACTCTTCTTCCTCCACATTATAGCTGTATTCAGACTGAGTCCACAAGTCCCCACATTTATATAGCAGTATTCATGACTGAGTCCACATACTCTTCTTGCTCAACATTTTAGTTGTATTCAGACTGAGTCCAAGTCTCCCACAGTTCTATAGCAGCATTCAGGACCGAGTCCACATACTCTTCTTGCTCCACATTATAGCTGTATTCAGACTGAGTCCACAAGTCCCCACATTTCTATAGCAGCATTCATGACCGAGTCCACATACTCTTCTTGTTCCAAGTTATAGCTGTATTCAGACTAAGTCTAAGTCCCCCACATTTCTATAGCAGCATTCATGACCGAGTCCGCATACTCTTCTTGCTCCACATTATAGCTGTATTCAGACTGAGTCCACAAGTCCCCACATTTATATAGCAGTATTCATGACTGAGTCAACATACTCTTCTTGCTCCACATTATAGCTGTATTCAGACTGAGTCCAAGTCCCCCATATTTCTATAGTAGCATTCATGACCGAGTCCACACACTCTTCTTTCTCCACATTATAGCTATATTCAGACAGAGTCCACAAGTTCCCCACATTTCTATATCAGCATTCATGACCGAGTCCACATACTCTTCTTGCTCCACGTTATAGCTGTATTCAGACTGAGTCCGAGTCCCCCACATTTCTATAGCAGCATTTATGACCGAGTCCACATACTATTCTTGCTCCACCTAATAGCTGTATTCAGACTGAGTCCACAAGTCCCCAACATTTATATAGCAGCAAACATGACCGAGTCCACATACTCTTCTTGATCCACATTATAGCTGTATTCAGACTGAGTCCAAGTCCCCCACATTTCTATAGCAGCATTCATGACCGAGTCCACATAATCTTCTTGCTCTACATTATAGTTGTATTCAGACTGAGTCCACAAGTCCCCCATATTTCTATAGCAGCATTCATGACCGAGTCCACATACTCTTCTTACTCCATATTATAGCTGTATTCAAACTGAGTCCACAAGTCCCCCACGTTTCTATAGCAGCATTCAGGACCGAGTCCACATACTCTTGCTCCACATTATAGCTGTATTCAGACTGAGTCCAAGTCCCCCACATTTCTATAGCAGCATTCATGACCGAGTCCACATACTCTTCTTGCGCCACATTATAGCTGTATTCAGACTGAGTCCACAAGTCCCCCACGTTTCTATAACAGCATTCATGACTGAGTCCACATACTCTTCTTGCTCCACATTATAGCTGTATTCAGACTGAATCCAAGTCCTCCACATTTCTATAGCATCATTCATGACCGAGCCCACATACTCTTCTTGCTCGATATTATAGCTGTATTCAGACTGAGTCCAAAAGTTCCCCACGTTTCTATAACAGCATTCATGACTGAGTTCACATACTCTTCTTGCTCCACATTATAGCTGTATTCAGACAGAGTCCAAGTCTCCGACATTTCTATAGCAGCATTCATGACCGAGTCCACATACTCTTCTTGCTCCATATTATAGCTGTACTCAGACTGAGTCCACAAGTCTCCCACATTTCTATAGCAGCATTCATGACTGAGTCCACATACTCTTCTTGCTCCACATTATAGCTGTATTCAGACTGAGTCCAAGTTCACCACATTTCTATAGTAGCATTCATGACCGAGTTCACATACTCTTCTTGCTCCACATTATAGCTGTATTCAGACTGAGTCCACAAGTCTCCCATATTTCTATAGCAGCATTCATGACCGAGTCCACATACTCTTCTTATTCCAAGTTATAGCTGTATTCAGACTAAGTCCAAGTCCCCCACATTTCTATAGTAGCATTCATGACCGAGTCCACATACTCTTCTTGCTCCACATTATAGTTGTATTCAGACTGAGTCCACAAGTCCCCCACATTTATATAGCAGCATTCATGACCGAGTCCACACACTCTTCTTGTTCCACATTATAGCTGTATTCAAACTGAGTCCAAGTCCCCCACATTTCTATAGCAGCATTCAGGACCGAGTCCACATACTCTTCTTGCTCCACATTATAGCTGTATTCAGACTGAGTCCACAAGTGCCCCACATTTCTATAGCAGCATTCAGGACCGAGTCCTCATACTCTTCTTGCTCCACATTATAGCTGTATTCAGACTGAGTCCAAGTCCCCCACATTTCTATAGCAGCATTCTTGACCAAGTTCACATACTCTTCTTGCTCCACATTATAGCTGTATTCAGACTGAGTCCACAAGTCTCCCATATTTCTATAGCAGCATTCATGACCGAGTTCACATACTCTTCTTGTTCCAAGTTATACTTGTATTCAGACTAAGTCCAAGTCCCCCACATTTCTATAGCAGCATTCATGACCGAGTCCGCATACTCTTCTTGCTCCACATTATAGCTGTATTTAGACTGAGTCCACAAGTCCCCCACATTTATATAGCAGCATTCATGACCGAGACCACACACTCTTCTTGCTCCACATTAAAGCTGTATTCAAACTGAGTCCAAGTCCCCCACATTTCTATAGCAGCATTCAGGACCGAGTCCACATACTCTTCTTGCTCCACATTATAGCTGTATTCAGACTGAGTCCACAAGTCCCCCACATTTCTATTGCAGCATTCATGACTGAGTCCACATACTCTTCTTGCTCCACAATATAGCTGTATTCAGACTGAGTCTAAGTCTCACACATTTCTATAGCAGCATTCAAGACCGAGTCCACATACTCTTCTTGCTCCACATTATAGCTATATTCAGACGGAGTCCACAAGTCTCCCACATTTCTATAGCAGCATTCATGACCGAGTCCACATACTCTTCTTGCTCCACATTATAGCTGTATTCAGACTGAGTCCACAAGTCACCCACATTTATATAGCAGCATTCATGACCGAGTCCACGTACTCTTCCTGGTCCACATTATAGCTGTATTCAGACTGAGTCCAAGTCCCCCATATTTCTATAGCAGCATTCATGACCGAGTCCACATACTCTTCTTGCTTCACATTATAGCTGTATTCAGACTAAGTCCACAAGTCCCCCACATTTCTATAACAGCATTCATGACCGATTCCACATACTCTTCTTGCTCCACATTATAGCTATATTCAGACTGAGTCCAAATCCCCTACATTTCTATAGCAGCATTCATGATCGAGTCTACATACTCTTCTTGCTCCACATTATAGCTGTTATTCAGATTGAATCCACAAGTCCCCGACATTTCTAAAGCAGCATTCATGAACGAGTCCACATACTCTTCTTGGTCCACATTATAGCTGTATTCAGATTGAGTCCACAAGTCCCTCCCATTTCTATAGCATCATTCAAGACCGAGTCCCCATACTCTTCTTGCTCCATGTTATAGCTGTATTCAGACTAAGTCCAAGTCCCCCACATTTCTATAGTAGCATTCATGACCGAGTCTACATACTCTTCTTCCTCCACATTATAGCTGTATTCAGACTGAGTCCACAAGTCCCCACATTTATATAGCAGTATTCATGACTGAGTCCACATACTCTTCTTGCTCAACATTTTAGTTGTATTCAGACTGAGTCCAAGTCTCCCACAGTTCTATAGCAGCATTCAGGACCGAGTCCACATACTCTTCTTGCTCCACATTATAGCTGTATTCAGACTGAGTCCACAAGTCCCCACATTTCTATAGCAGCATTCATGACCGAGTCCACATACTCTTCTTGTTCCAAGTTATAGCTGTATTCAGACTAAGTCTAAGTCCCCCACATTTCTATACCAGCATTCATGACCGAGTCCGCATACTCTTCTTGCTCCACATTATAGCTGTATTCAGACTGAGTCCACAAGTCCCCACATTTATATAGCAGTATTCATGACTGAGTCAACATACTCTTCTTGCTCCACATTATAGCTGTATTCAGACTGAGTCCAAGTCCCCCATATTTCTATAGTAGCATTCATGACCGAGTCCACACACTCTTCTTTCTCCACATTATAGCTATATTCAGACTGAGTCCACAAGTTCCCCACATTTCTATATCAGCATTCATGACCGAGTCCACATACTCTTCTTGCTCCATGTTATAGCTGTATTCAGACTGAGTCCGAGTCCCCCACATTTCTATAGCAGCATTTATGACCGAGTCCACATACTATTCTTGCTCCACCTAATAGCTGTATTCAGACTGAGTCCACAAGTCCCCAACATTTATATAGCAGCAAACATGACCGAGTCCACATACTCTTCTTGATCCACATTATAGCTGTATTCAGACTGAGTCCAAGTCCCCCACATTTCTATAGCAGCATTCATGACCGAGTCCACATAATCTTCTTGCTCTACATTATAGTTGTATTCAGACTGAGTCCACAAGTCCCCCATATTTCTATAGCAACATTCATGACCGAGTCCACATACTCTTCTTGCTCCATATTATAGCTGTATTCATACTGAGTTCACAAGTCCCCCACGTTTCTATAGCAGCATTCAAGACCGAGTCCACATACTCTTGCTCCACATTATAGCTGTATTCAGACTGAGTCCAAGTCCCCCACATTTCTATAGCAGCATTCCTGACCGAGTCCACACACTCTTCTTGCTCCACATTATAGCTGTATTCAGACTGAGTCCAAGTCCCCCATATTTCTATAGTAGCATTCATGACCGAGTCCACATACTCTTCTTTCTCCACATTATAGCTATATTCAGACTGAGTCCACAAGTTCCCCACATTTCTATATCAGCATTCATGACCGAGTCCACATACTCTTCTTGCTCCACGTTATAGCAGTATTCAGACTGAGTCCAAGTCCCCCACATTTCTATAGCAGCATTCATGACCGAGTCCACATACTATTCTTGCTCCACCTAATAGCTGTATTCAGACTGAGTCCACAAGTCCCCAACATTTATATAGCAGCAATCATGACCGAGTTCACATACTCCTCTTGATCCACATTATAGCTGTATTCAAACTGAGTCCAAGTCCCGCACATTTCTATAGCAGCATTCATGACCGAGTCCATATACTCTTCTTGCTCTACATTATAGCTGTATTCAGACTGAGTCCACAAGTCCCCCATATTTCTATGGCAGCATTCATGACCGAGTCCACATACTCTTCTTGTTCCAAGTTATAGCTGTATTCAGACTAAGTCCAAGTCCGCCACATTTCTATAGCAGCATTCATGACCGAGCCCACATACTCTTCTTGCTCCACATTATAGTTGTATTCAGACTGAGTCCACAAGTCCCCCACATTTATATAGCAGCATTCATGACCGAGTCCACACACTCTTCTTGTTCCACATTATAGCTGTATTCATACTAAGTCCAAGCTTGCTCCACATTATAGCTGTATTCAGACTGAGTCCACAAGTCCCCCACATTTCTATAGCAGCATTCATGACTGAGTCCACATACTCTTCTTGCTCCACATTATAGCTGTATTCAAACTGAGTCCAAGTCTCCCACATTTCTATAGCAGCATTCATGGCCGAGTCCACATACTCTTCTTGCTCCACATTATAGCTGTATTCAGACTGAGTCCAAGTCCCCCACATTTCTATACCAGCATTCATGACCGAGTTCACATTCTCTTCTTGATCCACATTATAGCTGTATTCAGACTGAGTCCACAAGTACCCCACATTTATATAGCAGCATTCATGACCGAGTCCACATACTCTTCCTGCTCCATATTATAGCTGTATTCAGACTGAGTCCAAGTCCCCCACATTTCTATAGCAGCATTCATGACCGAGTCCACATACTCTTCTTGCTCCACATTATAGCTATATTCACACTGAGTCCAAATCCCCTACATTTCTATAGCAGCATTCATGACCGAGTCCACATACTCTTCTTGCTCCACATTATAGCTGTATTCAGACTGAGTCCACAAGTCCCCCACGTTTCTATAACAGCATTCATGACTGAGTCCACATACTCTTCTTGCTCCACATTATAGCTGTATTCAGACTGAATCCAAGTCCTCCACATTTCTATAGCATCATTCATGACCGAGTCTACATACCCTTCTTGCTCCACATTATAGCTGTTATTCAGACTGAGTCCACAAGTCCCCCATGTTTCTATAACAGCATTCATGACCGAGTCCACATACTCTTCTTGCTCCACATTATAGTTGTATTCAGACAGAGTCCAAGTCCCCCACATTTCTATAGCAACATTCATGACCGAGTCCACATACTCTTCTTGCTCCACATTATAGTTGTATTCAGACTGAGTCCACAAGTTCCCCACATTTATATAGCAGCATCCATGACCAAGTCCACACACTCTTCTTGTTCCACATTATAGCTGTATTCAAACTGAGTCCAAGCTTGCTCCACATTATAGCTGTATTCAGACTGAGTCCACAAGTCCCCCACATTTCTATAGCAGCATTCATGACTGAGTCCACATACTCTTCTTGCTCCACATTATAGCTGTATTCAAACTGAGTCCAAGTCTCCCACATTTCTATAGCAGCATTCATGGCCGAGTCCACATACTCTTCTTGCTCCACATTATAGCTGTATTCAGACTGAGTCCAAGTCCCCCACATTTCTATACCAGCATTCATGACCGAGTTCACATTCTCTTCTTGATCCACATTATAGCTGTATTCAGACTGAGTCCACAAGTACCCCACATTTATATAGCAGCATTCATGACCGAGTCCACATACTCTTCCTGCTCCATATTATAGCTGTATTCAGACTGAGTCCAAGTCCCCCACATTTCTATAGCAGCATTTATGACCGAGTCCACATACTGTTCTTGCTCCACCTAATAGCTGTATTCAGACTGAGTCCACAAGTCCCCAACATTTATATAGCAGCAAACATGACCGAGTCCACATACTCTTCTTGATCCACATTATAGCTATATTCAGACTGAGTCCAAGTCCCCAACATTTCTATAGCAGCATTCATGACCGAGTCCACATAATCTTCTTGCTCTACATTATAGTTGTATTCAGACTGAGTCCACAAGTCCCCCATATTTCTATAGCAGCATTCATGACCGAGTCCACATACTCTTCTTGCTCCATATTATAGCTGTATTCATACTGAGTTCACAAGTCCCCCACGTTTCTATAGCAGCATTCAAGACCGAGTCCACATACTCTTGCTCCACATTATAGCTGTATTCAGACTGAGTCCAAGTCCCCCACATTTCTGTAGCAGCATTCCTGACCGAGTCCACACACTCTTCTTGCTCCACATTATAGCTGTATTCAGACTGAGTCCAAGTCCCCCATATTTCTATAGTAGCATTCATGATCGAGTCCACATACTCTTCTTTCTCCACATTATAGCTATATTCACACTGAGTCCACAAGTTCCCCACATTTTTATATCAGCATTCATGACCGAGTCCACATACTCTTCTTGCTCCACGTTATAGCTGTATTCAGACTGAGTCCAAGTCCCCCACATTTCTATAGCAGCATTCATGACCGAGTCCACATACTATTCTTGCTCCACCTAATAGCTGTATTCAGACTAAGTCCACAAGTCCCCAACATTTATATAGCAGCAATCATGACCGAGTCCACATACTCCTCTTGATCCACATTATAGCTGTATTCAAACTGAGTCCAAGTCCCCCACATTTCTATAGCAGCATTCATGACCGAGTCCATATACTCTTCTTGCTCTACATTATAGCTGTATTCAGACTGAGTCCACAAGTCCCCCATATTTCTATAGCAGCATTCATGACCGAGTCCACATACTCTTCTTGTTCCAAGTTATAGCTGTATTCAGACTAAGTCCAAGTCCGCCACATTTCTATAGCAGCATTCATGACCGATCCCTCATACTCTTCTTGCTCCACATTATAGTTGTATTCAGACTGAGTCCACAAGTCCCCCACATTTATATAGCAGCATTCATGACCGAGTCCACACACTCTTCTTGTTCCACATTATAGCTGTATTCAAATTGAGTCCAAGCTTGCTCCACATTATAGCTGTATTCAGACTGAGTCCACAAGTCCCCCACATTTCTATAGCAGCATTCATGACTGAGTCCACATACTCTTCTTGCTCCACATTATAGCTGTATTCAAACTGAGTCCAAGTCTCCCACATTTCTATAGCAGCATTCATGGCCGAGTCCACATACTCTTCTTGCTCCACATTATAGCTGTATTCAGACTGAGTCCAAGTCCCCCACATTTCTATACCAGCATTCATGACTGAGTTCACATTCTCTTCTTGATCCACATTATAGCAGTATTCAGACTGAGTCCACAAGTACCCCACATTTATATAGCAGCATTCATGACCGAGTCCACGTACTCTTCCTGGTCCACATTATAGCTGTATTCAGACTGAGTCCAAGTCCCCCATATTTCTATAGCAGCATTCATGACCGAGTCCACATACTCTTCTTGCTCCATATTATAGCTATATTCATACTGAGTCCACAAGTCCCCCACATTTCTATAGCAGCATTCCTGACCGAGTCCACATACTCTTCTTGCTCCACATTATAGCTGTATTCAGACTGAGTCCAAGTCTCCCACTTTTCTATAGCAGCATTCATGACCGAGTCCACATCCTCTTCTTGCCTCACATTATAGCTGTATTCAGACTGAGTCCACAAGTCCCCCACATTTATATAGCAGCATTCATGACCGAGTCCACGTACTCTTCCTGCTCCACATTATAGCTATATTCAGACTGAGTCCAAGTCCCCCACATTTCTATAGCAGCATTCATGACAGAGTCCACGTACTCTTCTTGCTCCATATTATAGATATATTCAGACTGAGTCCATAAGTCTCCCCCATTTCTATAGCAGCATTCATGAGCGAGTCCACTAACTCTTCTTGCTCCACATTATAATTGTATTCAGACTGAGTCCACAAGTCCCCCACATTTCTATAGCAGCATTCATGACCGACTCAACATACTTTTCTTGCTCCACATTATAGCTATATTCAGACTGAGTCCAAGTCCCCTACATTTCTATAGCAGCATTCATGACCGAGTCTACATACTCTTCTTGCTCCACATTATAGCTGTTATTCAGACTGAGTCCACAAGTCTCCCACATTTCTATAGCATCAGTCATGACCGGGTCCACATACTCTTCTTGCTCCACATTATAGCTGTATTCAGACTGAGTCCAAGTCCCCCACATTTCTATAGCAGCATTCATGACCGAGTCCACATACTCTTCATGCTCCACATTATAGCTGTATTCAGACTGAGTCCAAGTCTCCCACTTTTCTATAGCAGCATTCATGACCGAGTCCACATACTCTTCTTGCCTCACATTATAGCTGTATTCAGACTGAGTCCACAAGTTCCCCACATTTATATAGCAGCATTCATGACCGAGTCAACGTACTCTTCCTGCTCCACATTATAGCTATATTCAGACTGAGTCCAAGTCCCCCACATTTCTATAGCAGCATTCATGACAGAGTCCACATACTCTTCTTGCTCCATATTATAGCTATATTCAGACTGAGTCCAAGTCCCCTACGTTTCTATAGCAGCATTCATGACCGAGTCTACATACTCTTCTTGCTCCACATTATAGCTGTCATTCAGACTGAGTCCACAAGTCTCCCACATTTCTATAGCATCATTCATGACCGAGTCCACATACTCTTCTTGCTCCACATTTTAGCTGTATTCAGACTGAGTCCAAGTCCCCCACATTTCTATAGCAGCATTCATGACCGAGTCCACATACTCTTCTTGCTCCACATTATAGCTGTATTCAGACTGAGTCCACAAGTCCCCCACATTTATATAGCAGCATTCATGACCGAGTCCACGTACTCTTCCTGCTCCACATTATAGCTGTATTCAGACTGAGTCCAAGTCTCCCACATTTCTATAGCAGCATTCGTGACCGAGTCCACACACTCTTCTTGCTCCACATTATAGCTGTATTCAGACTGAGTCCACAAGTCCCCCACATTTATATAGCAGCATTCATGACCGAGTCCACATACTCTTCTTGCTCCACATTATAGCTGTATTCAGACTGAGTCCAAGTCCCCCACATTTCTATAGCAGCATGCATGACCGAGTCCACATACTCTTCTTGCTCCACATTATAGCTGTATTCAGACTGAGTCCACGAGTCCCCCACATTTCTATAGCAGCTTTCATGATCGAGTCCACATACTCTTCTTGCTCCACATTATAGCTGTATTCAGACTGAGTCCACGAGTCCCCCACATTTATATAGCAGCATTCATGACCGATTCCACGTACTCTTCCTGCTCCACATTATAGCTGTATTCAGATTGAGTCCAAGTCCTCCACATTTCTATAGCAGCATTCATGACCGAGTCCACATACTCTTCTTGCTCCAAATTGTAGCTATATTCATACTGAGTCCACAAGTCCCCCACATTTCTATAGCAGCATTCATGACCGAGTCCACATACTCTTCTTGATCCACATTATAGTTGTATTCAGACTGAGTCCAAGTCTCCCACAATTCTATAGCAGCATTCATGACCGAGTCCACATACTCTTCTTGCTCCACATTATAGCTGTATTCAGACTGAGTCCACGAGTCCCCCACATTTATATAGCAGCATTCATGACCGAGTCCACGTACTCTTCCTGCTCCACATTATAGCTGTATTCAGACTGAGTCCAAGTCTCCCACATTTCTATAGCAGCAATCATGACCGAGTCCACATACTTTTCTTGCTCCACATTATAGCTGTATTCAGACTGAGTCCACAAGTCCCCCACATTTCTATAATAGCATTCATGACCGAGTCCACATACTCTTCTTGCTCCATATTATAGCAATATTCAGAATGAGTCCACAAGTTCCCCACATTTCTATAGCAGCATTCATGACCGAGTCCACTTACTCTTCTTGCTCCACATTATAGCTACATTCAGACTGAGTCCAAGTCCCCCACATTTCTATAGCAGCATTCATGACCGAGTCCACATACTCTTCTAGCTCCATATTATAGCTATATTCAGACTGAGTCCACAAGTCCCCCACATTTCTATAGCAGCATTTATGACCGAGTCCACACACTCTTCTTCCTCCACATTATAGCTATATTTAGACTGAGTACAAGTCCCCTACATTTCTATAGCAGTATTCATGACCGAGTCCACATACTCTTCTTACTCCACATTATAGCTATATTCAGACTGAGTCCAAGTCCCCTACATTTCTATAGCAGCATTCATGACCGAGTCTACATACTCTTCTTGCTCCACATTATAGCTGTTATTCAGACTGAGTCCACAAGTACCCCACATTTCTATAGCAGCATTCATGACCGAGTCCACATACTCTTCTTGCACCACATTATAGCTGTATTCAGACTGAGTCCACAAGTCCCCCACATTTATATAGCAGCATTCATGACCGAGTCCACGTACTCTTCCTGCTCCACATTATAGCTGTATTCAGACTGAGTCCACAAGTCCCCCACATTTCTATAGCAGCATTCATGACCGTGTCCACTTACTCTTCTTGCTCCACATTATAGCTGTATTCAGACTGAATCCACAAGTCCCCCACATTTCTATAGCAGCATTCATGACCGAGTCCACATACTCTTCTTGCTCCACATTATAGTTGTATTCAGACTGAGTCCAAGTCTCCCACATTTCTATAGCAGCATTCATGACCGAGTCCACATACTCTTCTTGCTCCACATTATAGCTGTATTCAGATTGAGTCCACCAGTCCCCCACATTTATATAGCAGCATTCATGACCGATTCCACGTACTCTTCCTGCTCCACATTATAGCTGTATTCAGACTGAGTCCAAGTCCCCCACATTTCTATAACAGCATTCATGACCGAGTCCACATACTCTTCTTGCTCCACATTATAGCTGTATTCAGACTGAGTCCACAAGTCCCCCACATTTCTATAGTAGCATTCGTGACCGAGTCCACATACTCTTCTTGCTCCACATTATAGCTGTATTCAAACTGAGTCCAAGTCCCCCACATTTCTATAGCAGCATTCATGACCGAGTCCACATACTCTTCTTGCTCCATATTATAGCTATATTCAGACACAGTCCACAAGTCCCCCACATTTCTATAGCAGCATTCATGACCGAGTCCACTTACTCTTCTTGCTCCACATTATAGCTGTATACAGACTGAGTCCAAGTCGCCCACATTTCTATAGCAGCATTCATGACCGAGTCTACATACTCTTCTTGCTCCACATTATAGCTGTTATTCAGACTGAGTCCACAAGTCCCCCACATTTCTATAGCAGCATTCATGACCGAGTCCACATACTCTTCTTGCTCCACATTATAGCTGTATTCAGACTGAGTACAAGTCTCCCACATTTCTATAGCAGCATTCATGACCGAGTCCACATACTCTTCTTGCTCTACATTATAGCTGTATTCAGACTAAGTCCACAAGTCCCCCACCTTTCTATAGCAACATTCATGACCGAGTCCACATACTCTTCTTGCTCCACATTATAGCTGTATTCAGACTGAGTCCAAGTCCAACACATTTCTATAGCAGCATTCATGACCGAGTCCACATACTCTTCTTGCTCCACATTATAGCTGTATTCAGACTAAGTCCATAAGTCCCCCACCTTTCTATAGCAACATTCATGACCGAGTCCACATACTCTTCTTGCTCCACATTATAGCTGTATTTAGACTGAGTCCAAGTCCCACACATTTCTATAGCAGCATTCATGACCGAGTCCACATACTCTTCTTGCTCCATATTATAGCTATATTCAGACTGAGTCCACAAGTCCCCCACATTTCTACAGCAGCATTCATGACCGAGTCCACATACTCTTCTTGCTCCACATTATAACTGTATTCAGACTGAGTCCAAGTCCCCCACATTTCTATAGCAGCATTCATGACCGAGTCCACATACTCTTCTTGCTCCACATTATAGCTGTATTCAGACTGAGTACACAAGTCACCCACATTTATATAGCAGCATTCATGACCGAGTCCACGTACTCTTCCTGGTCCACATTATAGCTGTATTCAGACTGAGTCCAAGTCCCCCATATTTCTATAGCAGCATTCATGACCGAGTCCACATACTCTTCTTGCTCCATATTATAGCTATATTCATACTGAGTCCACAAGTCCCCCACATTTCTATAGCAGCATTCCTGACCGAGTCCACATACTCTTTTTGCTCCACATTATAGCTGTATTCAGACTGAGTCCAAGTCTCCCACTTTTCTATAGCAGCATTCATGACCGAGTCCACATCCTCTTCTTGCCTCACATTATAGCTGTATTCAGACTGAGTCCACAAGTCCCCCACATTTATATAGCAGCATTCATGACCGAGTCCACGTACTCTTCCTGCTCCACATTATAGCTATATTCAGACTGAGTCCAAGTCCCCCACATTTCTATAGCAGCATTCATGACAGAGTCCACGTACTCTTCTTGCTCCATATTATAGATATATTCAGACTGAGTCCATAAGTCTCCCCCATTTCTATAGCAGCATTCATGAGCGAGTCCACTAACTCTTCTTGCTCCACATTATAATTGTATTCAGACTGAGTCCACAAGTCCCCCACATTTCTATAGCAGCATTCATGACCGACTCAACATACTTTTCTTGCTCCACATTATAGCTATATTCAGACTGAGTCCAAGTCCCCTACATTTCTATAGCAGCATTCATGACCGAGTCTACATACTCTTCTTGCTCCACATTATAGCTGTTATTCAGACTGAGTCCACAAGTCTCCCACATTTCTATAGCATCAGTCATGACCGGGTCCACATACTCTTCTTGCTCCACATTATAGCTGTATTCAGACTGAGTCCAAGTCCCCCACATTTCTATAGCAGCATTCATGACCGAGTCCACATACTCTTCATGCTCCACATTATAGCTGTATTCAGACTGAGTCCAAGTCTCCCACTTTTCTATAGCAGCATTCATGACCGAGTCCACATACTCTTCTTGCCTCACATTATAGCTGTATTCAGACTGAGTCCACAAGTTCCCCACATTTATATAGCAGCATTCATGACCGAGTCAACGTACTCTTCCTGCTCCACATTATAGCTATATTCAGACTGAGTCCAAGTCCCCCACATTTCTATAGCAGCATTCATGACAGAGTCCACATACTCTTCTTGCTCCATATTATAGCTATATTCAGACTGAGTCCAAGTCCCCTACGTTTCTATAGCAGCATTCATGACCGAGTCTACATACTCTTCTTGCTCCACATTATAGCTGTCATTCAGACTGAGTCCACAAGTCTCCCACATTTCTATAGCATCATTCATGACCGAGTCCACATACTCTTCTTGCTCCACATTTTAGCTGTATTCAGACTGAGTCCAAGTCCCCCACATTTCTATAGCAGCATTCATGACCGAGTCCACATACTCTTCTTGCTCCACATTATAGCTGTATTCAGACTGAGTCCACAAGTCCCCCACATTTATATAGCAGCATTCATGACCGAGTCCACGTACTCTTCCTGCTCCACATTATAGCTGTATTCAGACTGAGTCCAAGTCTCCCACATTTCTATAGCAGCATTCGTGACCGAGTCCACACACTCTTCTTGCTCCACATTATAGCTGTATTCAGACTGAGTCCACAAGTCCCCCACATTTATATAGCAGCATTCATGACCGAGTCCACATACTCTTCTTGCTCCACATTATAGCTGTATTCAGACTGAGTCCAAGTCCCCCACATTTCTATAGCAGCATGCATGACCGAGTCCACATACTCTTCTTGCTCCACATTATAGCTGTATTCAGATTGAGTCCACGAGTCCCCCACATTTCTATAGCAGCTTTCATGATCGAGTCCACATACTCTTCTTGCTCCACATTATAGCTGTATTCAGACTGAGTCCACGAGTCCCCCACATTTATATAGCAGCATTCATGACCGATTCCACGTACTCTTCCTGCTCCACATTATAGCTGTATTCAGATTGAGTCCAAGTCCTCCACATTTCTATAGCAGCATTCATGACCGAGTCCACATACTCTTCTTGCTCCAAATTGTAGCTATATTCATACTGAGTCCACAAGTCCCCCACATTTCTATAGCAGCATTCATGACCGAGTCCACATACTCTTCTTGATCCACATTATAGTTGTATTCAGACTGAGTCCAAGTCTCCCACAATTCTATAGCAGCATTCATGACCGAGTCCACATACTCTTCTTGCTCCACATTATAGCTGTATTCAGACTGAGTCCACGAGTCCCCCACATTTATATAGCAGCATTCATGACCGAGTCCACGTACTCTTCCTGCTCCACATTATAGCTGTATTCAGACTGAGTCCAAGTCTCCCACATTTCTATAGCAGCAATCATGACCGAGTCCACATACTTTTCTTGCTCCACATTATAGCTGTATTCAGACTGAGTCCACAAGTCCCCCACATTTCTATAATAGCATTCATGACCGAGTCCACATACTCTTCTTGCTCCATATTATAGCAATATTCAGAATGAGTCCACAAGTTCCCCACATTTCTATAGCAGCATTCATGACCGAGTCCACTTACTCTTCTTGCTCCACATTATAGCTACATTCAGACTGAGTCCAAGTCCCCCACATTTCTATAGCAGCATTCATGACCGAGTCCACATACTCTTCTAGCTCCATATTATAGCTATATTCAGACTGAGTCCACAAGTCCCCCACATTTCTATAGCAGCATTTATGACCGAGTCCACACACTCTTCTTCCTCCACATTATAGCTATATTTAGACTGAGTACAAGTCCCCTACATTTCTATAGCAGTATTCATGACCGAGTCCACATACTCTTCTTACTCCACATTATAGCTATATTCAGACTGAGTCCAAGTCCCCTACATTTCTATAGCAGCATTCATGACCGAGTCTACAAACTCTTCTTGCTCCACATTATAGCTGTTATTCAGACTGAGTCCACAAGTACCCCACATTTCTATAGCAGCATTCATGACCGAGTCCACATACTCTTCTTGCACCACATTATAGCTGTATTCAGACTGAGTCCACAAGTCCCCCACATTTATATAGCAGCATTCATGACCGAGTCCACGTACTCTTCCTGCTCCACATTATAGCTGTATTCAGACTGAGTCCACAAGTCCCCCACATTTCTATAGCAGCATTCATGACCGTGTCCACTTACTCTTCTTGCTCCACATTATAGCTGTATTCAGACTGAATCCACAAGTCCCCCACATTTCTATAGCAGCATTCATGACCGAGTCCACATACTCTTCTTGCTCCACATTATAGTTGTATTCAGACTGAGTCCAAGTCTCCCACATTTCTATAGCAGCATTCATGACCGAGTCCACATACTCTTCTTGCTCCACATTATAGCTGTATTCAGATTGAGTCCACCAGTCCCCCACATTTATATAGCAGCATTCATGACCGATTCCACGTACTCTTCCTGCTCCACATTATAGCTGTATTCAGACTGAGTCCAAGTCCCCCACATTTCTATAACAGCATTCATGACCGAGTCCACATACTCTTCTTGCTCCACATTATAGCTGTATTCAGACTGAGTCCACAAGTCCCCCACATTTCTATAGTAGCATTCGTGACCGAGTCCACATACTCTTCTTGCTCCACATTATAGCTGTATTCAAACTGAGTCCAAGTCCCCCACATTTCTATAGCAGCATTCATGACCGAGTCCACATACTCTTCTTGCTCCATATTATAGCTATATTCAGACACAGTCCACAAGTCCCCCACATTTCTATAGCAGCATTCATGACCGAGTCCACTTACTCTTCTTGCTCCACATTATAGCTGTATACAGACTGAGTCCAAGTCGCCCACATTTCTATAGCAGCATTCATGACCGAGTCTACATACTCTTCTTGCTCCACATTATAGCTGTTATTCAGACTGAGTCCACAAGTCCCCCACATTTCTATAGCAGCATTCATGACCGAGTCCACATACTCTTCTTGCTCCACATTATAGCTGTATTCAGACTGAGTACAAGTCTCCCACATTTCTATAGCAGCATTCATGACCGAGTCCACATACTCTTCTTGCTCTACATTATAGCTGTATTCAGACTAAGTCCACAAGTCCCCCACCTTTCTATAGCAACATTCATGACCGAGTCCACATACTCTTCTTGCTCCACATTATAGCTGTATTCAGACTGAGTCCAAGTCCAACACATTTCTATAGCAGCATTCATGACCGAGTCCACATACTCTTCTTGCTCCACATTATAGCTGTATTCAGACTAAGTCCATAAGTCCCCCACCTTTCTATAGCAACATTCATGACCGAGTCCACATACTCTTCTTGCTCCACATTATAGCTGTATTTAGACTGAGTCCAAGTCCCACACATTTCTATAGCAGCATTCATGACCGAGTCCACATACTCTTCTTGCTCCATATTATAGCTATATTCAGACTGAGTCCACAAGTCCCCCACATTTCTACAGCAGCATTCATGACCGAGTCCACATACTCTTCTTGCTCCACATTATAACTGTATTCAGACTGAGTCCAAGTCCCCCACATTTCTATAGCAGCATTCATGACCGAGTCCACATACTCTTCTTGCTCCACATTATAGCTGTATTCAGACTGAGTACACAAGTCACCCACATTTATATAGCAGCATTCATGACCGAGTCCACGTACTCTTCCTGGTCCACATTATAGCTGTATTCAGACTGAGTCCAAGTCCCCCATATTTCTATAGCAGCATTCATGACCGAGTCCACATACTCTTCTTGCTCCATATTATAGCTATATTCATACTGAGTCCACAAGTCCCCCACATTTCTATAGCAGCATTCCTGACCGAGTCCACATACTCTTTTTGCTCCACATTATAGCTGTATTCAGACTGAGTCCAAGTCTCCCACTTTTCTATAGCAGCATTCATGACCGAGTCCACATCCTCTTCTTGCCTCACATTATAGCTGTATTCAGACTGAGTCCACAAGTCCCCCACATTTATATAGCAGCATTCATGACCGAGTCCACGTACTCTTCCTGCTCCACATTATAGCTATATTCAGACTGAGTCCAAGTCCCCCACATTTCTATAGCTGCATTCATGACAGAGTCCACATACTCTTCTTGCTCCATGTTATAGCTATATTCAGACTGAGTCCATAAGTCTCCCACATTTCTATAGCAGCATTCATGACCGAGTCCACTAACTCTTCTTGCTCCACATTATAATTGTATTCAGACTGAGTCCACAAGTCCCCCACATTTCTATAGCAGCATTCATGACCGACTCAACATACTCTTCTTGCTCCACATTATAGCTATATTCAGACTGAGTCCAAGTCCCCTACATTTCTATAGCAGCATTCATGACCGAGTCTACATACTCTTCTTGCTCCACATTATAGCTGTAATTCAGACTGAGTCCACAAGTCTCCCACATTTCTATAGCATCATTCATGACCGAGTCCACATACTCTTCTTGCTCCACATTATAGCTGTATTCAGACTGAGTCCAAGTCCCCCACATTTCTATAGCAGCATTCATGACCGAGTCCGCATACTCTTCTTGCTCCACATTATAGCCGTATTCAGACTGAGTCCAAGTCTCCCACTTTTCTATAGCAGCATTCATGACCGAGTCCACATACTCTTCTTGCCTCACATTATAGCTGTATTCAGACTGAGTCCACAAGTTCCCCACATTTATATAGCAGCATTCATGACCGAGTCAACGTACTCTTCCTGCTCCACATTATAGCTATATTCAGACTGAGTCCAAGTCCCCCACATTTCTATAGCAGCATTCATGACAGAGTCCACATACTCTTCTTGCTCCATATTATAGCTATATTCAGACTGAGTCCACAAGTCCCCCACATTTCTATAGCAGCATTCATGACCGAGTCCACTTACTCTTCTTGCTCCATATTATAACTGTATTCAGACTGAGTCCACAAGTCCCCCACATTTCTATAGCAGCATTCATGACCGAGTCAACATACTCTTCTTGCTCCACATTATAGCTATATTCAGTCTGAGTCCAAGTCCCCTACGTTTCTATAGCAGCATTCATGACCGAGTCTACATACTCTTCTTGCTCCACATTATAGCTGTCATTCAGACTGAGTCCACAAGTCTCCCACATTTCTATAGCATCATTCATGACCGAGCCCACATACTCTTCTTGCTCCACATTATAGCTGTATTCAGACTGAGTCCAAGTCCCCCACATTTCTATAGCAGCATTCATGACCGAGTCCACATACTCTTCTTGCTCCACATTATAGTTGTATTCAGACTGAGTCCACAAGTCCCCCACATTTATATAGCAGCATTCATGACCGAGTCCACGTACTCTTCCTGCTCCACATTATAGCTGTATTCAGACTGAGTCCAAGTCCCCCACATTTCTATAGCAGCATTCGTGACCGAGTCCACATACTCTTCTTGCTCCACATTATAGCTGTATTCAGACTGAGTCCACAAGTCCCCCACATTTATATAGCAGCATTCATGACCGAGTCCACATACTCTTCTTGCTCCACATTATAGTTGTATTCAGACTGAGTCCAAGTCCCCCACATTTCTATAGCAGCATTCATGACCGAGTCCACATACTCTTCTTGCTCCACATTATAGCTGTATTCAGACTGAGTCCACGAGTCCCCCACATTTATATAGCAGCATTCATGACCGAGTCCACGTACTCTTCCTGCTCCATATTATAGCTGTATTCAGATTGAGTCCAAGTCCCTCATATTTCTATAGCAGCATTAATGACCGAGTCCACATACTTTTCTTGCTCCACATTATAGCTGTATTCAGACTGAGTCCACAAGTCCCTTACATTTTTATAGTTGCATTCATGACCGAGTCCACATACTCTTCTTGCTCCACATTATAGCTGTATTCAGACTGAGTCCAAGTCCCCCACATTTCTATAGCAGCATTCATGACCGACTCCACATACTCTTCTTGCTCCATATTATATCTATATTCAAACTGAGTCCACAAGTCCCCCACATTTCTATAGCAGCATTCATGGCCGAGTCCACATACTCCTCTTGCCTCACATTATAGCTGTATTCAGACTGAGTCCACAAGTCTCCCACATTTATATAGCAGCATTCATGACCGAGTCCACGTACTCTTCCTGCTCCACATTATAGCTATATTCAGACTGAATCCACAAGTCCCCTACATTTCTATAGCAGCATTCATGACCGAGTCCACATACTCTTCTTGCTCCACATTATAGCTGTATTCAGACTGAGTCCATGTCCCCCACATTTCTATAGCAGCATTCATGACCGAGTCCACATACTCTTCTTGCTCCACATTATAGTTGTATTCAGACTGAGTCCACAAGTCTCCCACATTTCTATAGTAGCATTCATGACCGAGTCCACATACTCTTCTTGCTCCACATTATAGCTGTATTCAGACTGAGTCCAAGTCCCCCACATTTCTATAGCAGCATTCATGACCGAGTCCACATACTCTTCTTGCTCCACATTATAGCTGTATTCAGACTGAGTCTACAAGACCCCCACATTTCTATAGCAGCATTCATGACTGAGTCCACATACTCTTCTAGAAGCCGATTCCACCATGCCAACTTCCGGCACTTGAATTCTTCTAGAATGTTTTGGAAAATAGTGGAATCGAAGGATGAAGAAAAGGAGAGGGTTTCAATGAGAGAGATGTAGAAATGGAGGGAGTGGGAATAGCTAGGTTGAGAGTGAGCCCAGTGGAAGAAGCGCGTGGCGAGGAAGGGTTGGTTGGTGAGGGAGCGGAGGGTATGGGAGATGAAGTTGGGGGAGAGAGTCACTACAGGAAACACGGAGACTGAGTCCACATACTCTTAGAAGCTGATTCCACCATGCCAACTGCGGCAAAGCTCCTGAGCAAGGAGTTAACGGCGGCGGCAGTTAATTTAATCTTCTGGCACTTGAAACACGGAGGATAGCGGCAACAAATTGTTTGTGGTTTTTCTATTTGCTGCAATTTGCCAAGATAATTGTGCGATGAGGTTTTCGATATCGAGAAGGCCCCTCGTGACCATCTGCATCCTGAGTATGCGTATGAGGAGACTTGTGTTTTTCTCTTGCGGAAGGAGAAGAAGAAGCAGTGATTTCGGTAAGCTTTCTAAATGAATTTTTAGAAATGCTTGAACTTGTTCACTCCTATGTCCTCCAAATTGAATTTACTAGTTGAGTTTTACAATTCAAGTTTTGTATACATTAGAAACTCATTGCGATGATTTTGATCATTTTCAAGGATGTTTTGTCCCCTCTTGCATAAGTACCTGTAATGCTGCAAAAATGAGCTATAGCTTCTTTTCACGAGACAATTCTTAATTAACATTAATAACTATTCCGGTTTGTTCCTTTTTGTGATTAGAGGTCTGCAATTATCCTTTCCTGAAGTGATATTTTCAATTGATTTAATATTTTTATTATGTTTTGGGTTGTTTTGTGGCCATTGCAAGAAAGTAAATAAATCCTGGCCTTTTGCTGTTGTTTTCAGTTTCAAATTTGTCACAATGAAATTAAAAAGCAAAACCGAAAAGTGCGCCGTGGAAAAGAAGAGGAAAAGGAAGCCGGAAAAAATTGGTGATGTTGAGATAGATAGTATATTGAATGCCGAAGGTATAATATTTTGATAGATGTTTCTTCTTCCCCTTTTTGAACTGTTATCATGTCGCATTTATTTATTAATGAAACAACAGGCTTGCTGTATTGTTTCAGTGGATAATGGAATGCAAGTTGGAAAGGAGAAAAAGGATAAATCTTCTATCAATAGAAAGAGGAAGAATAAAGATAAAAATCGTCGCAAGGGTGAAGTTGATTTAGAAGAGTATAGTGGTGAGCTAGTGTCAATAAGCGTTGAATTTTATTTAAATGGTTCGGCAAAGTGCCATATGTTGATATTAAATTTGTTTCCACTTCTATTAGATGGGATTGTTCATGACCATCCTTCTGAAGCTCAAGAAATCAAAGATACTGAGGAGCATGGAGATACTGATACTAGAGCAGCCATCAAATCTCATAATTAACAATTTGGTTTTATTTATTGGAAATAAAATGGCCCTTCTGAACTTCCATTTATTTTTAGTTACTCATGGAATTCGTCATTCTCTTGTAGGTAAAAAGAAATCTAAAAAGAAGAGGAAAAAGGAAGCTAGTTTTGTAAATGAGGTGGAAAATTCTCCAAAAAAGGAGGGGACCCTGATCAGGATCAAATTTATGTTATTTCTTCTGGAGATGAGGACTTCTCAAAAGGAATGATAAGTATGAATTTGTAAATGGATTGGGATTAGTTTGCATTTTTTTAGAAAAATTGTGCCCATTGATCTTATATTTGCATGATTCATGCATGGATAATGGACTTATAGCTTAAGCATTTGTGGTCGTAACATGATTAATATTTATCTATCCGACTATTTACTGGTCCTGAAGCAAGTTGGATTCAAATTCATCATTTTTATTTTTCTGCATTGATGTCTGCTATGCCTACTATTTCTGACGTGGTTACTTAAAACTGCAGAATGGATCAGGGAATACCATCAAAGTAGACAAGGGCTGAATATATTGTAGGAGCAAGTTGACGAATTCATAACTGTTCATGAGGAAAACCTGGAGCAGGTAAAATGTTTAATAACCCTCTTGCATTTATTTTCCTATAGTAGTTTCAAGGCTTTGAAAAATAACAATTGGAGCTAGTGGTAGACTTTAACAAGTTCCAATTGTTAATCCCTTCTGTTAAAAACTACACATTTGAAATGTATATCTGTTCTCCATAATCTGGCTGAATTCTAAGCCATTTTTTAAATATTGTTAAATCATATCAAGTTATTCTCTTCCAATGATATTTTGATATTTAACAATCCATTACCAAATGTAAGATCTTAACATTAATTTACTCCATATCTTTGGTTTTCAATGTTATGCACAATTCAGGAAAGGAAAGAGAGAGAAGAACGTGCAGCAGAAGGGGGTTGGACTGTTGTTGTACATCACAAGGGTAGAAAGAAAGCGGAGTAGCTGTGGGATCTGTTGCACAGGCTGCAGTGGAGAACAAAATGGCAAAAATGAAGAATAAAGAAGTGAAGGGAATTTTCTACCGGTTTCAAAAGAAAGAAGCCTAGAGGAATGGTATGAGCTGCATTGAATTTATCATATCACTTTCTAAAACAAATAGTCTAATCAAATGGTGTATGCAGAAGCTTCCTTACTTTTATTTTGGATTTCTAAGTGGTAACTTTGTACAGGATTTGTTGAATTTGCACCTTATTTTTATTGAAATAAATAATTTTTGCTTTTCTTGCAGAGATCATGATGCTGCAGAGCAAATTTGAAGACGACAAAAAGAGACTGCAGCAATTAAGAGCTGCCAGAAAATTTAGACCTTATTAACAGTTTTCTAGAACACGGGGATCCAATTTTTTTCATTTACCCTTTGGGATCAATTCCAACCCTAGGGTGTCTTCCCATGATCCCAAAGGGTAAATGAAAAAAATTGGATCCCTGTGTTCTAGAAAACTGTTAATAAGGTCTAAATTTTCTGGCAGCTCTTAATTGTTGCAGTCTCTTTTTGTCGTCTTCAAATTTGCTCTGCAGCATCATGATCTCTGCAAGAAAAGCAAAAATTATTTATCTCAATAAAAATAAGTGCAAATTCAAAAAATCCTGTACAAAGTTACCACTTAGAAATTCAAAATAAAAGTAAGGAAGCTTCTGCATACACCATTTGATTAGACTATTTGTTTTAAAAAGTGATATGATAAATTCAATGCAGCTCATACCATTCTTCTGGGCTTCTTTCTTTTGAAATCGGTAGAAATTTCCCTTCACTTCTTTATTCTTCGTTTTTTCCATTTTGTTCTCCACTACAGCCTGTGCAACAGATCCCACAGCTATTCCGCTTTCTTCCTACCCTTGTGATGTACAACAACAGTCCAACCCCCTTCTGCTGCACGTTCTTCTCTCTCTTTCCTTTCCTGAATTGTGCATAACATTGGAAACCAAAGATATGGAGTAAATTAATGTTAAGATCTTACATTTGGTAATGGATTGTTAAATATCAAAATATCATTGGAAGAGAATAACTTGATATGATTTAACAATATTTAAAAAATGGCTTAGAATTCAGCCAGATTATGGTGAACAGATATACATTTCAAATGTGTAGTTTTTAACAGAAGGGATTAACAATTGGAACTTGTTAAAGTCTACCGCTGGCTCCAATTGTTATTTTTCAAAGCCTTGAAACTACTATAGGGAAATAAATGCAAGAGGGTTATTAAACATTTTACCTGCTCCAGGTTTTCCTCATGAACAGTTATGAATTCGTCAATTTGCTCCTGCAATATATTCAGCCCTTGTCTACTTTGATGGTATTCCCTGATCCACTCTGCAGTTTTAAGTAACCATGTCAGAAATAGTAGGCATAGCAGACATCAATGCAGAAAAATAAAAATGATGAATTTGAATCCAACTTGCTTCAGGACCAGTAAATAGTCGGATAGATAAATATTAATCATGTTACGACCACAAATGCTTAAGCTATAAGTCCATTATCCATGCATGAATCATGCAAATATAAGATCAATGGGCACAATTTTTCTAAAAAAATGCAAACTAATCCCAATCCATTTGCAAATTCATACTTCTCATTCCTTTTGAGAAGTCTTCATCTCCAGAAGAAATAACATAAATTTGATCCTGATCAGGGTCCCCTCTTTTTTTGGAGAATTTTCCACCTCATTTACAAAACTAGCTTCCTTTTTCCTCTTCTTTTTAGATTTCTTTTTACCTACAAGAGAATGACGAATTCCATGAGTAACTAAAAATAAATGGAAGTTCAGAAGGGCCATTTTATTTCCAATAAATAAAACCAAATTGTTAATTATGGGATTTGATGGCTGCTCCAGTATCAGTATCAGTATCTCCATGCTCCTCAGTATCTTTGATTTCTTGAGCTTCAGAAGGATGGTCATGAACAATCCCATCTAATAGAAGTGGAAACAAATTTAATATCAACATATGGCACTTTGCCGAATCATTTAAATAAAATTCAACGCTTATTGACACTAGCTCACCACTATACTCTTCTAAATCAACTTCACCCTTGCGACGATTTTTATCTTTATTCTTCCTCTTTCTATTGATAGAAGATTTCTCCTTTTTCTCCTTTCCAACTTGCATTCCATTATCCACTGAAACAGTATAGTAAGCCAGTTGTTTCATTAATAAATAAATGCGACATGATAACAGTTCAAAAAGGGGAAGAAGAAACATCTATCAAAATATTATACCTTCGGCATTCAATGTACTATCTATCTCAACATCACCAATTTTTTCCGGCTTCCTTTTCCTCTTCTTTTCCACGGCACACTTTTCGGTTTTGCTTTTTAATTTCATTGTGACAAATTTGAAACTGAAAACAACAGCAAAAGGCCAGGTTTTATTTACTTTCTTGCAATGGCCACAAAACAACCCAAAACATAATAAAAACATTAAATCAATTGAAAATACCACTTCAGGAAAGGATAATTGCAGACCTCTAATCACAAAAAGGAACAAATCAGAATAGTTATTAATGTTAATTAAGAATTGGCTCGTGAAAAGAAGCTATAGCTCATTTTTGCAGCATTACAGGTACTTATGCAAGAGGGGACAAAACATCCTTGAAAATGATCAAAATCATCGCAATGAGTTTCTAATGTATACAAAACTTGAATTGTAAAACTCAACTAGTAAATTCGATTTGGAGGACATAGGAGTGAACAAGTTCAAGCATTTCTAAAAATTCATTTAGAAAGCTTACCGAAATCACTGCTTCTTCTTCTCCTTCCGCAAGAGAAAAACACCAGTCTCCTCGTACGCATACTCAAGATGCAGGTGGTCACGAGGGGCCTTCTCGATATCGAAAACCTCATCGCACAATTATATTGGCAAATTGCAACAGATAGAAAAACCGCAAACAATTTGTCGCCGCTATCCTCCGGGTTTCAAGTGCCGGAAGTTTAAATTAACAGCCGTCACCGTTAACTCCTTGCTCAGGAGCTTCGCCGCAATTGGCATGGTGGAATCAGCTTCTAAGAGTATGTGGACTCAGTCTCCGTGTTTTCTGTAGTGACTCTCTCCCCCAACTTCAACTCCCATACCCTCCGCTCCCTCACCAACCAACCCTTCCTTGCCACGTGCTTCTTCCACTGGGCTCACTCTCAACCTAGCTATTTTCACTCCCTCCATTCCTACGTCTCTCTCATCGAAACCCTCTCCTTTTCTTCATCATTCGATTCCACTATTTTCCAAAACATTCTAGAAGAATTCAAGTGCCAGAAGTTGGCATGGTGGAATCGGCATCTAGAAGAGTATGTGGACTCAGTCATGAACGCTGCTATAGAAATGTGGGGGACTTGTGGACTCAGTCTGAATACAGCTATAATGTGGAGCAAGAAGAGTATGTCGACTCGGTCATGAATGCTGCTATAGAAATGTAGGGGACTTGGACTCAGTCTGAATACAGCTATAATGTTGAGCAAGAAGAGTATGTGGACTCGGTCATGAATGCTGCTATAGAAATGTGGGGGACATGTGGACTCAGTCTGAATACAACTATAATGTGAAGCAAGAAGAGTATGTGGACTCGGTTATGAATACTGCTATAGAAATGTGGGGGACTTGGGGACTCAGTCTGAATACAGCAATAATGTGGAGCAAGAAGAGTATGCGGACTCGGTCATGAAGGCTACTATAGAAATATGGGGGACTTGTGGACTCAGTCTGAATACAGCTATAATGTGAAGCAAGAAGAGTATGTGGACTCGGTCTTGAATGCTGCTATAGAAATGTGGGGAACTTGGACTCAGTCTGAATACAGCTATAATGTGGAGCAAGAAGAGTATGTGGACTCGGTCATGAATGCTGCTATAGAAATGTGAGGGACTTGTGGACTCAGTCTGAATACAGCTATAATGTGGAGCAAGAAGAGTATGTGAACTCGGTCGTGAATGCTGCTATAGAAATGTGGGGGACTTGGACTCAGTCTGAATACAACTATAATGTGGAACAAGAAGAGTATGTAGACTCGGTCATGAATGTTGCTATAGAAATGTAAGGGACTTGTGGACTCAGTCTGAATACAGCTATAATGTAGAGAAAGAAGAGTATGTAGACTCGGTCATGAATGCTGCTATAGAAATGTGGAGGACTTGGACTCAGTCTGAATACAGTTATAATGTGGAGCATGAAGAGTATGTGGACTCGATCATGAATGCTACTATAGAAATGTGGGGGACTTGTAGACTCAGTCTGAATACAGCTATAATATGGAGCAAGAAGAGTATGTGGATTCGGCATGAATGCTGTTATAGAAATGTGGGGGACTTGGACTCAGTCTGAATACAGCTATAATGTTGAGCAAGAAGAGTATGTGGAATCGGTCATAAATGCTGCTATAGAAATGTGGGGGACTTGTGGACTCAGTCTGAATACAGCTATAATGTGGAGCAAGAAGAGTATGTAGACTCGGTCATGAATACTGCTATAGAAATGTGGGAGACTTGTGGACTCAGTCTGAATACAGCTATAATGTGAAGCAAGAAGAGTATGTAGACTCGGTCATGAATGATGCTATAGAAATGTGGGGGACTTGTAGACTCAGTCTGAATACAGCTATAATGTGGAGCAAGAAGAGTATGTGGACTCGGTCATGAATGTTGCTATAGAAATGTGGGGGACTTGTGGACTCAGTCTGAATACAGCTATAAATTTGAGCAAGAAGAGTATGTGGACTCGATCATGAATGCTGCTATAGAAATGTGGGAAACTTGGACTCAGTCTGAATACAGCTATAATGTGGAGCAAGAAGAGTATGTGGTCTCGGTCATGAATGCTGCTATAAAAATGTGGGAGACTTGTGGATTTAGTCTGAATACAGCTATAATGTGGAGCAAGAAGAGTATGTGGACTCGGTCATGAATGCTGCTATAGAAATGTGGGGGACTTGGACTCAGTCTGAATACAACTATAATGTGGAGCAAGAAGAGTATGTGGACTCGGTCATGAATGCTGCTATTGAAATGTAAGGGACCTGTGGACTCAGTCTGAATACAGCTATAATGTAGAGCAAGAAGAGTATGTGGACTCGGTCATGAATGCTGTTATAGAAATGTGGGGGACTTTGACTCAGTCTGAATACAGCTATAATGTGGAGCAAGAAGAGTATGTGGACTCGGTCATGAATGCTGCTATAGAAATGTGGGGGACTTGTGGACTCAGTCTGAATACAGCTATAATATGGAGCAAGAAGAGTATGTGGACTCGGTCATGAATGCTGCTATAGAAACGTGCGAGACTTGGACTCAGTCTGAATACAGTTATAATGTGGAGCAAGAAGAGTATGTGGACTCGGTCATGAATGCTGCTATAGAAATGTGGGGGACTTGAACTCAGTCTGAATACAGCTTTAATGTTGAGCAAGAAGTGTATGTGGACTCGGTCATGAATGCTGCTATAGAAATGTGGGGAACTTGTGGACTCAGTCTGAATACAGCTATACTGTAGAGCAAGAAGAGTATGTGGACTCGGTCATGAATACTGCTATAGAAATGTGGGGGACTTGTGGACTCAGTCTGAATACAGCTATAATATGGAGCAAGAAGAGTATGTGGACTCGGTCATAAATGCTGCTATAGAAATGTGTGGGACTTGGACTCAGTCTGAATACAGCTATAATGTGGTGCAAGAAGAGTACGTGGACTCGGTCATGAATGCTACTATAGAAATGTGGGGGACTTGTGGACTCAGTCTGAATACAGCTATAATGTGGAGCAAGAAGAGTATGTGGACTCGGTCATGAATGCTGCTATAGAAATGTGGAGGACTTGGACTCAGTCTGAATACAGCTATAATTTGGAGCAAGAAGAGTACGTGGACTCAATCATGAATGCTGCTATAGAAATGTGGGGGACTTGGACTCAGTCTGAATACAGCTATAATGTGGAGCAAGAAGAGTACGTGGACTCGGTCATGAATGCTGCTATAGAAATATGGGGGACTTGTGGACTCAGTCTGAATACAGCTATAATGTGGAGCGTGGACTTGTAGACTTGAAGACTCAGTCTCAATCATTATGAATATAGCTAGAAATGTGGAGCATGGACTTGTGGACTCAGTCTCACTAAGTGCTACCAAATTTGCTATATATATACTCATATGTTAGGTTTTCAATATGCAAACTAAAATTTTTCAAATCTAAAACATGAATTTTCAATATATTCAAATCCTTTTCATTTATTTACTATTAATATGTAAACGCATATATAATTCAAAATTCCTTCCTTGTGATGAGAAGGATAAAAAAGTGTTACTTATGTTTAAATACGGAGTTATTGATCCCTTCGGAGTACTTTCTTCATGGTCTGCAAAACAAAATTGTTGTCAGTGGCCAGGGATGCTCTGTGAAAATACTACTGGCAAAGTCACGGGGCTCAATCTTACTTGTCCTCGAATTTATCCTGTTTATGGTAATGATAACAAACTGCATTGCCTATCAGGTGAGCTCAACGTCTCTTATTTGTTTGAGTTTTAATTTCTAAGTTCTTTGAAGTTGGGCAACAATGACTTCAGCATCATCCATTATCATGGTCAGGGTGAAAACTCTTCCAACAACCTCCACCACCTAGATTTGTCATATAATGACAATCTTAAAGCTGATCATATGCTTCATTGGATTTCTAATCTTTCCTCTCTGCAGTATCTGGACCTCACTGGCATTAATCTTCAAGAGAAAACTAATTGGCTTCAATTAGTTACCTTGCTTCCTTCTCTTTCACAGTTATATTTGCGGCATTGCGGACTTTGGGACATTTATCCATCCCTGCAATACGCCAATTTTACTGCACTTGAAGTCCTTGATCTTTCCAACAATGATTTTTTTCCAGATAAGTTACCAAACTGGATTTTTAATTTCAGTTGTAGAATAGCAGCTCTTATTCTCTCAGAAAATTCATTGCAAGGCCAACTTCCTCGAACATTTCCACACTTTCAAAGCCTTGAGTCCTTGCTTTTGGATCAAAATGCTCTCAGTGGATCCATTCCAAATTGGGTGGGTCAACTTGAGAAACTAAACAAATTAGTTATTTCTAGAAATTTATTTTCAGGTATTTTTCCTACATTTTTAAAAAATTTGTCATCTTTGACTTGTTTATCACTTGAATCAAATTCTTTTGCTGGAAATATTTCTAAAAATTGTTTTCACCCCTTTTCAAACCTAGAATATTTAGGTTTTGGCTCCCAATCATTGTTGTTTGACTTTGATCCTCAATGGATCCCTCATTTTCAACTCCAAACTTTGATATTGGATGCTGTGAGGCCCAAACTTCCTTCATGGATATATAGACAGGATTCGCTGCCACTTTTAAACATTTTGAACTCAAGAATCCCATTAGAACCAAGTGAAAAGTTTTGGAAATTTATTTCGAATCAAGTTGGGAATCTTGTTATGCATAATAGTTCAATCAATGGCAGTATTTCAAACGTGTTATTTAATTCTAAAGTATTAATGCTAAATAGCAATAATTTCAGAGGTAATGTGCCTCGAATATCTCCAAATGTCACCCTTTTGGATTTATCTAACAACTCTTTGTCCGGGTCAATTTCTCATTTCTTATGTGGCCAGACAAAAGAAAAAAATAATTTGAAATATTTGGATCTCTCTCATAATGTATTATCAGGAGAGATTCCAAATTGTTGGATTCATTGGAAATCATTGGAATATATTAACTTGGAAGGCAATAATTTTAGAGGCCAAATTCCCTACTCAATAAGTAATTTGTCCAACCTAGTTTCATTTAGTCTATTCAATAATAGATTATCTGGAGAAGTGCCTGTTTCGTTAAAAAATTGTAAAAAGCTTCGAATTCTTAATTTAGGTGAAAATAAGTTTTCAGGAGCTATATCAAATTGGGTGGGACAAAATATAATTGCGTTCTAATTACGATCCAACCTATTTAGTGGTAATATCCCCACTACAATATGCAAGCTTGATTTTTTCAAGATATTGGATCTTTCAAATAACAAATTATCAGGCCAATTCCAAGTTGTTGTCTAACAAGCATGATTTCCAAGAATGAATCATTTGATTCATTTGTTGTTATTGCTCTTCTAGGTGACATTTTTTTTACCTTTTATTATAATCTTACCATGCTCATTAAGGGTATTAAGTTAGATTATTCACATTCAATGCGGGCCATTGATTATTCAAACAATAATTTATCCGGATAGATCCCAGTAGAACTATTTATGCTCATTAGGTTACAATCTTTGAATTTATCTGAGAACCAATTGACAGGGATTATTCCAGATGAGATAGGTAACCTAATACTGTTAGAATCACTTGATTTATCCAAAAATTTATTTTCAGGACAAATTCCTCAGGAAATGTCTAAGTTGTCTTTTCTTGGAGACTTGAATCTCTCATGTAATAATTTTTGGGGCAAAATTCTATCAGGGACCCAACTTCAAGGGTTCCAAAATTTTAGTTATATGAAAAATTCAAACTTATGTGGACCTCCACTAATAAGGATATGCCCACAAGATGAGGAGCCACCAAATGAAAAACAAATGAGAGAAGATGATGATGACAACTTTGAAGTTTATTCATGTTTCATTATGGGATTTGGATTCGGATTTGCCATAAGTTTTTCGGTAATTTGGATGACAATTTTCTTCAATAGAAGATTCAGATATGGTTATTTCAAATTCGTAGACATGGTATTTCAAAAGTTCAACTCAGTGGTTGAAGTTGTGACATGACGAGAATTCATTTGTCTCTTGAATAACCGTATCCGAATTCGAAGCATCCGAGTTCAACACATGGCTAACACCGAGTAGTGGCAACTAGTAAGTAAAGTAACAAATTATATTCAACTTTTTAAATTTGACATGATACTTCTTTGGATATATTTTCTCGTATTTTTGCATGCCAAAAAGTTTGACATAATTTTATTTTAAATTTGACATGATACTTCTGTTTTAGCTATTGGAAGAGGAAGAAGTTGACGTTTTGATTTCCAAAAAATCAGCTGCAGAAAACACCAAGATGGATACCGATGAATCCCCTGCTGATGGTGTTGCTCCTCCAACCTCCAATGACACTGATGTTAACATGCAAGATGCGAAGGCTAATACTGATACCACTGGGCCTGAAATTGGTAGCCCTGAGACTGGAGAAAACCCTGTGCAAATTGACACCGATAGCAAGGTTTGTCCTGGTGAAAGAAATACACAAGCATATGCAAGAAGCTTTCTATTTTCAATTAATTTTGCATTCGTTAAATTTTGTGACACCAAGTTATTTATTTATTCTTAAAATTTTACACTTGTGGGTTTCTGTGGCTTCCAGCAATGGAGCATTGACATTGTAGAACTAGCTGCGTATTTATATTGGTATCTACATCAAGAAGAGGATGTGCGGTAGGTTTTTAAGGGGTTACTTTTGCATTGTTTAATTTAGTAGGATGTTGTTACTATATTTTTCTGTTAAACAATCTGAGAGAACATCATATACATGATAGTTTTTCAAATATGACCTCATCATTGAGTGTATACGATTCTTTTTATTTTTTGGTGGTATTTCCATCTGTTCACATAATATTGGAATCAACCTGCATAAAGTCACTTTGGTTTAAAGTGAATCTTACACCTTATATTGATAATTTGATGTACTATCATGCATAATTAATCATAAAATATTGTTGTTATCCAGTAGGGGGTGTTCGCGGTACGGTTTAGTTCAGTTTTTGAACGAAAAGTCATCCGATTCAATCGTTTAATTAAACTGCAGTTCGGTTTGGTTCGGTTTTTTTATCAAGATCATCCGAACCAAACCAAACCAATTAAAATCGGTTTAATTTGGTTCAGTTTTTCGGTTTTTTTAATCAATTCAAAAGAAATATTACCATACTATTTCACAAAGTCATAACCTTAAAATAAACGATGAACAGATATAATGATATAAGAAATATTATATAAGCCCCACCCCTCTCCCCTTTGAGAGTGAAAAAATTTCACTGGATAAGAGTATGTAAGAATGGTATAAGAAAATCAGTTACATGATAACAGATTCAGTTGTATATCAGTATTTGCCACATAATTTAATGATATACACTCTAGTTTCTCCTTCTCTGTTCTCTTCCTGAATACAGTGATATCCAAGCAAATTTAATTAGCAACCTACAAGTCAAGTGTATCTCTGATATATAACTGCATTAAAAGCTTCAAAATAGAGATCTTTATTTAATTGTAAAACAAACTAATTAAATAAGAATTTTATCACAGTTGACTGGTTGAGTGAGGTGCCTTTTCGTTGGAGCAGACAAAACATGTGGTCTAGGATTGATGCATGGAGAAAAACTCACTGAACCAGTGAACCAGCAATTAGAAGCAATTTCCCTAAAGAATGAACAACAAATAAAACAATGAACACTGAACCCAGCAATAAAGTCCTAAAATCAATAGAGGAAAAGGGTCACTAGCTCGTAGAGTTCTAAAGCATGCAAACAAAACAAAACACATAGTATACTCTAGAATAGACTAGAAGGAAGGATGACAAAGGCCATTGGAAATAATTGATTTTCATAATGTGGCCTATGATTCATCCATGGAGAGTTCTAAATATATGGTCTTCAAACCAAAAACAGCTTTCCAGATATCATGATCAGTAAATACAACTTTGCTTGCTAACATCCATTCCATACAGTGGGAATTGAAAAAACAACTATTCAGGCTATGCCGTAACAATACATTGAACAATGATCAATGAACAACAATCAGAAGCAATTTTAGTAAATCAACAACAAATAAAATCAGAACAGAGAATAAAAATCTAACAACCTTCGACCAAAAAATCAGAACCAACAACCCTAAACCTGTGAACCAAAATATACAAATAGAATTGAAAATCATGAATCAGAATTAAGCCTAAACCCCTAAATCAAAACAGAACAAAAAGTTTAGAATTAAAAAATGAAATCAGAATCAACAACTCAACCATAAAATCAAGAACAATTCAACCAAGTATTAATTATAAATTAGAATCAATAAGACTAAACTAGAATTTAAAAATAAAAATAGACTCAGAACAAAAAACCAAACATGAGGCTTAGCCTCCATTACAGAAGACGATGGAGGCTCGGTGGGAACTGGGGTCGGTGGCTCGGCGCTGCTGGAAAGAACATTCCTGGGTCGGTGGGTCGGTGCTCGCTGGCGACGCTGGGCGTTGCTGGGAAGAGAACGCTGCTGCCTGCTGGGTCGGTGCTCGCTGGGAACTGAGAAGAAGGCTTCGGGTGTTGGTGGCTGGTGGGATTGCAACTCTGCGACTGCGAGGGCGAGACTGAGAGCAGCAGAGAGCGACTGCGAGATTGCGACTCTGCGAGGGCGAGACTGAGAGAAGAGAGCGAGAGAAGCTAGGTTTCGAAATTGGGGATGAGGGGGGTTATGTGACTTTAGGTCACGACTTGGGGAGTTGGGGGCTGGGGGGTGTTCGCGTTCGGGGTCTGGATGGGGATGGGGGTTGGTCTTTAGGGTTTTTCATTAATCGGTTCGGTTCGGTTCGGTTGAAATTTTTATGGTCAAAACCGAAAATCGAACAAAACCGCAATAAAAATAGCAAAACTTGTTTTTTTTTTTCAGTTTTTTCGGTATTCGATTTATTCAGTTTTTGATTTTTCTGTTCGGTCAGTCGGTTTAGATCGATCCGATTCGGTTTTGAACACCTGTCCAGCATGGTCAAGTCGGTATTTATAAGTGCACCATGAATGTTGTTGGTACAGGCTCCGAAGAAAAAGGTTAAGAAAGCAAATATTCCTGTAGCAGAGGTGGTTTATGGAGCTATGGAACAAGTGGATCTCCAAAAAGCTGTAGAAAAGGAGTTTGAAATGGCTTTGCAAGATCGCGTGATGGAAGAAACAAAATACAAGAAAAATGCCGTTGAGGCTTATGTTTATGAAATGCGGAACAAGATGAGGCTTATCTTTTCTCTTTTCTTGCCCAATTTCAAGTACAAATGCCCATTATTTGATGTTTACCAAAGTGATTTTTTTTGTTACCATTTCAGCTTAATGACAAATATCAAGATTTTGTCACTGCTCCAGAGAGGGAAGATTTTTCTGCTAGACTTCAGCAGGTGGAAGACTGGCTATATGAGGATGGTGAAGACGAAACTAAAGGCCTATTGCGAAACTTGAAGAACTTAAAAAGGTAGGAACTAAGAAGTTTGAGGGCTAGAGAAACCTGCTCGTCCCCCATTGAAACTGAAAAACTTCATAAAAAAAATGGGGACCGGAAATTCCTTGTTGCTGCTACTTTCTTTGTTGTTAGACATAGTTGTCAGTTTGTCACACATTCACATGAGCAGCAGGAACTATTTCTGTGCTTTTATTTATTTTTTTTATTTTACAATCTTAGTGGAGTTTTGCAATATTGCAGCAAGGTGATCCTATTGAAGCTCGTTATAAAGAACACACAGAGAGGGGCACAGTAATTGATCAGCTCGAGTATTGTATAAATAGTTACAGAGATGCTGCAATGTCAAGTGATCCCAAATTTGATCACATTGACATCAATGAAAAGCAGAAGGTAATTGCTTGCTAATTTTCTTCCTTCCCGTGATTCTTCTATGGTTAACAACTTGACATCAATGACATCAATGTTTGTAGGTCCTAAATGAGTGTGTTGAGGTTGAAAAGTGGCTTAGGGAGAAAAAGCAACAGCAGGAATCACTCCCAAAATATGCCAACCCTGTGCTCTTGTCTGCTGAAATAAGGAAAGCGGAAGCTGTTGACAGGTATTATCAACTATGTAATACAATTAAGATAGCATTTAATTGTCTATATCAATATTACAGTGTTATGAGACGAAAATTTAAGTTAAAGACTTAAATTTAAGTATTACAGTATTATAGACTTACAGTGTTATGCTCCTCGTGGGAAGATGTTCAAAAAAATGCCATTTGACGTATTGGAGATGGCACGTCGATAAATTTCTGGAGGCACAACTGGATCCCTACCATTGGCCGTTTAGATCAGCACCAACTTCAGGTAAAGAATATGGATGAATCTGGAAACTCGCTAATGGATTTTCTTGCTGTTTCAGGGTCCTGGATGTGGCGAAGCTCAAAGAATGGATCCCCGAACCGGAGGTGCGTAGGATCACGTCCTTATCCTCACCGTTGCCTTGGAAGGCAGATGATGTTTATGCTTGGGCTTTGTCCCCCCGACGGCACTTTCAACCTGAAATCAATTTAACAAGCCATCCCTGAAGACGTCGGAACTAAGGATCGTATTTTTTCTTTGATTTGGAAGTGGAATGGCCCAGAAAGAACAAGATTTTTTCTTTGACTGGTGGCTCATGAAGCAATACTCACCAATGCAGAAAGGAATAGAAGGCACCTAACTCCGTCTCCCTGCTGCCCGCGGTGCAGCCACAACAAGGAAACCGTGCTTCACATGCTGCGTGACTGCCCTTTTGCTGTTGCTGTTTGGAGGAATTTGCAACCTATCCCGGAAGTGAGAAACTTCTTCAGATCAAGCAAGAGAGATTGAATGATAAACAACCTCTTGAGCCCCCACGACAGGTCGGTGTTCTTTGGTGTAGCTCTCTCCTCTCTTTGGTTCTTTAGAAACAAGTTAATCTTTGAAGGGGAGAACACCGACCCTGCAGCAGTCTCAATGTCTATTAGAACAAGAGGTATTAAAATCCTTAGTACTCCTTTGAAGAAGGTTATTCATAACACCGGCAACAATTCTATGGGACTCCTTGTCAAGTGGCATCCTCCACATGAGAATTTTATCAAGGTCAACGTTGACGGATCTTTTATGACTAGTTTAAATAATGCTATGTGTGGAGGAGTGCTTTGAGATAATTTGGGCAGGTTCTTCATGCAACTTTGAGAGTTGCTCTATCATGCACGTGAAATTATGAGCTATCATTAAAGGCTTAAGCGTTGCCTTAGTCAATGAATTTAAGAACATCATTATGAAATTGAATTCTATGATGGCTATCAACTTTATAAAAGATGATTTTCTACTGCAAGACATCAAAATACTTGTTGGGCGTATCAATCAAATCTACTACACACGTACCCTGAGACGAATAGTGTTACCGACATCCTCGTCAAAAAATGCTAAAATTTTCCTCTCAGAATCTCGGTCTACATATTTTTTAGCATCCTCCCTCATACATTTATTTTATTTTATTTTTTGAAAGTTTTGATTCTTATAAATTAAGAGGATGTAATTAATTTGTTTTGAATATTTTTCTTTTGTTTTAATCTATTTCTTTGCTTTTGGGATCAGTCTTTTTTTCTACCAAAAAAAAGACTTAGTTTATCATTTTAAAAAATTTAAAATTAAAAAAAAAAATTATTCCTCGTATTAATTATTTCAAGAAATACTGAAATAGGCATTACCTCTATGTCCGTACAACATTCTTCTTATCGTATATATGAACTTACTTTGATAGCGTTTAATTATTTCAATTTCAACTCACTCTTTTAGTCTTTTTCTTTTTTTTTTCTGACTAAACTATTATCACCAATAATACTAAATTTATATATTCTAAAAGGTTATTAATTAAGATATATTTTTTACATATACTACATAGGAACAATAAAAAAAATAAATGAAAAAATATTATAGAGTAATGTATAACAATTTTTTTTTAATTAAAGGAAGATAGAATATCTAATTAGACAAAGACACAAATACCCAAATACAACAACAATCATTATCGAGTTGGCGGGCGGCACCGAAAAAGCAGCGTAACCAATTGGAAGCATATACTGTCGTGTATGTTGGAAATTAATACTTCGGTGCCGCCATTTATTCTTTTTATTTTTTATGCCTCATACTTTTCCTTATTTATTTTTGGAGTAAATCACATAAACAACATAAATGTTACTCAATATTATACTAAAATTTCAAAACTCAAAATATTATATAAAAACACACGTTTCGCAATTAAATTTATTGATATGGATTCGGTTAATATTTTTCTCAAACTTTTAACGAGTTTTACTAAATTTCAGAATATTATAATCCAAAAACTGGAGATACAATACGTAAAATGGGTAGAAAAATTATTCTATAGAATTTCAATTTTTGTATTACAGGATAATGTGAAGTATGATTCGTTCGTCATAGGTAGTGACAAAGATTTGTAAGTTCTATTTCATTATTGTCGGCAATTTTTCGAGATGAGAATTTCTGAGCTGTTGGCCAAACTTGTAAATGTGGTCTACAGTTTAGGAAGTTCAAACCAGAATCCTCAACCTTTAGCAATGGTTGCCTGCTCTAGTTCAATGCCTGTTGGTGCATCTTCATTTGTGTTCGTGATTGCACCTGAGACAGTTTTGGTTGCCTCCTCATCCTTCGCAACTGATCAAAACTGCAATCGTGACGGAGAAATAGGTGATACTCGACCCTTCAGTGAGATTTGATTGCGATGGCTGGTACTCCTGATGTGGTACCGATTTTTGGAAAGGGTGGAGCATTGGATGGTATGGAAGATGTACCGCGAGATGATGATAATGATGATGATGATGATGATGTGGAGTCCGCCACGATTACTGATGATAGTGATGATGACATAACAATGAGTAATCCAACTGGAGGTGGTGGAGCGGCTAGTTCAGGAACTCAGCAATACCCCCCCCCCCCGCGCACCTTTTAACTCTGGACTTGGATGCCATGAGACAGCAGGAGATACCTGGTGTACCTGTTGGATTTGGAGCCATAGATACACAGGATACAGGAGGACTAGCTGAGTTTCAAGTCGGTCAGCAGTTTCAGAATAAAGAGAAGGTCGTCTTAAGCGTGAAAAATTATAGCATCCGATATGGGGTTAAGTACAAAGTGTTGAAATCCGATTATCGCAAGTACTATGGGAAGTGTAAGGAATTTGGGGTTGAGTACAAAGTGTTGGAATCCGATTATCGCAAGTACTATGGGAAGTGTAAGGAATTTGACAATGGGTGCACATGGTTGATTTGTATCAGTCTCCGCTAGCGCAGAGGTATTTCGGAGGTAAAACGGTACAATGAACCTCATACTTGTCTGGCCACGTCGATATCGAGTGATCACAGGATGCTTGATTACCATGTGATCTCGACCTTCATACTGCCTATTATTAGAGCTGATGCTGACGTGTCAATCAAGGTACTGCTGAATGTGACAGAGGCACATTTCGGTTTAGACTGATTTACAGGAGAGTTTGGTTAGCTAAGCAGAAGGTCGTGCCTTAGATTTATGGAAATTGGAAAGAGTCATATAATGAGTTGCGGATGCTATAAGACTTCTAGGTTAAATCGACCCATCCTTGAAGATCCGACTTGTCATTGCAAATGTTCAATCGAAGTTCAACTATACGGTAAGTTATCATAAAGTTTGGTTGGCAAAATAAAAGCCAGTTGCAAAAATCTTTGGTGGTTAGCAAGTTTTCTATGACTGTTTGCCGATACGGTGTATGACAATGTATGCTCAGAACCCAGAATTTGAGATTAAGTAGATACTATATCAGCATATTGTGGATTTGAGGTGGAGGAAGTCGTCAAAATAATGCGCCAAATATTTTGAAACTTTCATCCATGCATTAGAACATTTTGTCACTGCAAATTATTCGTGCAAGTTGACGTCACATATCTATATAAAAAATACAAAAAAAGATAAAATGTATGTGTTTCGAAACGCTGTTTGTCTATTAATAGTTTAATACAGTTACCAGAGATTAGTTATATTTTACTTTTTTTTATTTGAGATACGTAATAAAAACTTATTTTTTGTAATGCATCAGTCACCAAGTAATTATACTGTTCTAGTAAAACCAATTTTCTCAGTTTTAAAATTCTCTTCACTTAAATAAAGATAAAAAAAATTAGATTGATATACAACAAAAATTACAAAAATTATATTTTTAATTAAAATACTTTATATATATATATATATATATATGGTTCATTAATGTTAATATTAACTATGTATTTCAGTCACCAAGTTACATATATTCTTATCCATATACGTAGCAAATTTTAGTTTAACGAATAACGATAACATAATAATATATATTTTATTAACATGAATATATATATATATATATATATATATATATATATAATACTTTAATATTAGTAAATATAATAACTTTCATATTCCGGAATAAATTTAATATAATAATATTGATTTAACATATACGTTAATATTTAAAATTCGATATTCATATCACATTTTTAATGATAATAATAAAAAAATAAATAAAAAATACTAGTCACATACTATAAAAAAATATATATATATTTAAAATATATTAGCTACTAATATTAATATTTAGGATATACCTACTTTAGAAATTATTCTATATGCTTTCATACTTAATTATTCGTATAATCTATTATCGTACAAAAATAATTAAAAAATTAACATAATAAAAGAAATTACATGTATATAAAAAGAAATAAATAATTTACATATCAAGATTATTTAAATGTACAATAATATGTTCTTTTTATAGAGTTAAATTTTTTTTAATAAAAGAGTAAAATACCGTTTTTATCCCTAACGTTTGGAGTAAATCTCAAAGTTATCCCTAACATTTGAATCGTCATATTTAAGTCCCTATTCGTATAGTCTATCGTTTTTGTCCTGCCATTAGGAATCTGTTAACGGAATTGACGGCGGGACAAAATTGAGACAATTTTGAAACGTTAGGGACTTAAATACGACGAACACGTTGGGGACAAAAACGATACATAGAAATAAATTTTAATTTTATTCTTCAATAATATCAATTTTTTACGATACATAGTTATTCAATCATTTTTTTAATCACATCTAAGTAAATTACACTTAATCACATTAAATTTATTCTAAAAAAAATTATTTTTTTATAATTTTACTCTTAAAAATATTTACTCATCATAAAATATTTGTAGAATGACTAGTACATAAACTTGTGAGAAAAAATGATACATATACAATAAAGTAATGTAATTCTAGTCATTTTACAAACATTTCATGACGAGTAAAAATCTTTAAGAGTAAAATTATAAAAAAAATAAATTTATTTAGAATCAAAGTAATGTGATTAAGTGTAATTTGTAAGACCCAAAACTTTTGAAAAGGTTTATTATAAACTAATTTTAAATTCAATTATCTATTTATAGCTTTAATTTCAGAAATTACTTTATTAAAGATAATTAAAGCAAATCTTGATCAATTAAATTTGAAATAAATTAAGATTCTTATCCCATTTTACAATTATTGAATTATATTCCATATTTAAATTATAAAGTTGGTAGTTATAAAATAATAAGAATTTTATATGATTTAATCTAAATAATTAATATTTTTATAATTTGATACTTTAATTTTTATGAATAAAAAAAATTAATTATATTATCTCTAATTCTTGTATTTGAGTATTTATTCGAAAATAAATTATAATTTTATAATTAGATAGTATTTTTATAAATATTATTATTAGATTAAAATAGATTTTCAATTACTCTATTACCCCTAATTTTATTCAAAATTACTAAACTATCCCTAACCCTAATTTCTAACCACACACTCACCTCACCCACACCTGCCGCCACTCTCCTCACTCAGCACAACACACACACAACGCACCACACTCTTCTTCACACACACAGCAACAACTTCAGAAAAAAAAGAAAAAGAAAGAAAGAGGGAAACAGGGAAAGGAGATCCGAGAAAGAGGAGCACCGGTGGAGGAGGTCGTGCCATCATCGCGGACCGCCGCTGCCGCTGCGTCTTGCTGCTTGCGCTGCCGCTGCGTCTTGCTGCTTGCGCTGCCGCCGCCGTCCAGGAAGATGCCGCTTCTGTTCCCCATCGTCGTTCATCCTCACCACGTCGCCGTCGCCGTTGACATCACAAAGAGAGATGGCTCGCGAGTGAGGGGAGGTCGCGGGCTTGGAGCCGCCGCGTCTTTGCCGCTGTCCAACGCAAAGCCAGCCGCGGTCGTCCTATCCTCCAGCCGTGTCTGCCACCACCGTGTCGTCAGAGGGAAGCCGTCGGGTCGCACAGAGTGAGAGAGAGAGAGAAAGCACGGGAGAAGAGGAGAGAAAGGAGAGACCCGCGCCAGCCACCACCGCTTCTGCCGCCCGAAACCCTGCTGCTGCGGCCACTAGAGAACGCACTGTCGTCGTCCGCCGCCGCCGCTTGTTGTTCTGAACTGCTGCACCGTCGCCGCCGTTTTGGTCACTGGGTGTGGCATGGGTGTTGCCGGGACCACCATCGGAGCTGCCGCTACTCGATTTAGTCGCTTTTCCTTTGTTGCGGTGCGCGTTTTCGTTTCGAAAAGCCTTTCAGTCAGTATTCTATTATTTTACGCTGAGGTGTTGTGGCATTGTCTGTCATAGGGTTGTATATCGATGCTTGCAGGTCGTGCTCGGAGTTCGCGGCTGCTTTGTTTCCCTAGTTCAGTAAGTATTTCTGTGTCGAAAGTCTCTGCGTTAGTGTTTTGTTCCGTGTAATAAAGTATTTGCAACGTTAATGGTTTTAGGAGTTAGAATCCGAGTTTATTTGTGGCGTTTGAAGCTGTTTCTGCTTTTGAGAGAGCAAGCAGAGCCGAGGTTTTGGTTGCCGTCAATTCGGGTTGAAGCGAAAGAAACTCTGTGAGGCGTTTGGGCTATGTGTTTCGACTTATCGAGGTAGGGTTTTTCCTAAAACTTAATTTTATCTTACAGGATTGTTATAAATAGATATTGATGGGAAAAATATATTTCTGTGATTACGTTTGTCCTATGGATGTGGCTGTTGCTGTATTGAATTATTAATTGCTTCAGTGATGTGTGGTTATTGATAAAAGAGTGGTTTGTAATGTTATTTGATTTGATGTTATTAATTGTGGGTCCTTTTTTCTGGTCTTAGAGTTAGTTTGCTAATGTAACTGAGTCCGTTTTTGAAATGACTTGAGATATGAAAATGAATGGATTTTTGGAAGTGGTTTGGTTTTAAATTAGTTTGATTTTATAAATTATTTAATATTGGAGGTGGTTTGATTTTGAAGAAAAGATTTATTATTGGAAGTGATTCAATTTGAAAATAATTTGATATTGGAACTGGATAAATTTTGAAAAATGATTGAGACTTAGAAATGGTTGAGAAAGGTTTGAAAAATGTTTCGGATGGGACTCGAAAAGGGTGGCAGAGTCCGAGTTTTAGAGGAGATGCTGTCGAAATTTTATAAAATTGGAAGTTTCGTTTGAAGTAATTATTTAAAAAGATTAGGTTTTAAACATTATATGTTTTAAGATTGATTTATTTAAAAAGAAAGACTTATGTTTTGGATTGGGATCGTTGATTAATGGAATGGAAAGAAGGATGATGAGGATTGACTTTGAAATGTGATTTTTGAATGAATTTGGAAATGAGATATGGATTAACGAATGATGATGAAATTCAGAATGGCTTAGATATTGATGAATGATGAATGAATTATTCATATGGCTTATGAATTTGAATTATCTGAGACACGAGTTTCCCTAGGTAGACGCAGTGGCTTGCCACCACTTGTTCCAGGTTGAAACTCGATACTCTGTTGACCCTACGACGTAAGGGTGACCAGGCACTTATAAATTCCCGAGAATGGTACCCCATTGAGCGATTTGATATATATATATATATATATATATATATATATATATATATATATATATATATATATATATATATATATATACGAGAAAAAGCTATGCATAGACTCATGGGGATGCTCGTCGGGGACAGTCTAAGGTTTTCAGACTTGTCGGGTTGGCTGGATAACCAACAGATGAGCTCATTAGCCATAGGACAAGCATGCATCATATGCATTTGTATGCTTTTCTTGGGTTTCAACGTGTTTTGGTGTGTCTAATTGTTAAACTGTTCTTAACTGCTACCTGAACTATTTGCTGTAACTGCTACCTAAACCTGTGCTTTCCTTGTCTGTTTTGCCTGTGTTTGTCCTGGTGTGCTACTTTTGAGAATGAGCTTTGGTGCTGAATTGATGATTGTGATGATTGATTGCGTGGTTGGTCTATGATTAATATTTTCTTATAAGAAAAAAAAAAGGTTTTGGATTTCTAAAAGATTAAATATTGTTTCTTTGAAAAGGTTTTAAATGATTAGCTATTGGTTTAAAAAGATTCATAAGGCAATGATAATCACTGAGCTTGAAAATAGTTTCCTCATTAAGTATCTTCTTATGACAACTCTGAAACTCCGTGGTGAGACCGTGTGGTTAGGTTCTCACCCCTCTACAGCTTTACCTTTTCAGGAATCGGATGAAGGAGCATTATGAAGAGTTATACTGTGTTTTGGTTTATATGATATTGTATTAATTAGATAATTATTCTTCTCTCGTCTTTGTTATTACAATTTTTATAAGAGGGATAGAAATTGTATGTTTATGTGTATTACATTATAAGCTATTGTGTAAGAAGTCTTGTATATGAATCTATGCTTGTTTGATTTTTTTTAGGTAAAGTATTTATTTTTGGTTTTCAAAAAAAAATCAGCGATACGGTGTCGAGTCATAGGCTCATATTTTAATATTAAGTATATAAAGTAGTTGTAATACTTCTTGCTATCAGAGTGGCGCAGCCGAAAGCGTGACATTCTGGTAGTGAGGGTGTTACATAATTTATTTAAATATGATTAAAAAATAATTGAATAACTATGTACCGTAAAAGATTGATATTGGTGAAGGATAAAATTAAAATTTATTTCTATGTATTATTTTTGTCCCCAATGTTTTCGTCCTATTTAAGTTTCTAACGTTTCAAAATCGTCTCAATTTTGTCCCACCGTCAATTCCGTTAATAGATTTCTGATGGTAGGACAACATTGAGTCAAGTTTGAAATGTTAGGAATTTAAATAGAACAATTCAAACGTTAAGAACAACTTTGAGACTTACTCCAAACATTGGAGACAAAAACGATACTTTATTTTTAATAAAGCGACACTTCAAATACTAATAATTTCACGCACTTTTAGTATTATCAAAAATAAAATATATATTTATATTCTTTCTATATCACTCTTTTATCTATAATTAAAACTCTCGGCACTAATACAAAATTCACTACTCATACTCCACTATACTCGATTCCATACACACAGAAAGAAAAAAGAAGAAGCTACTCAAATTTATTCATAGTACAAGATACACGAGGATCATATTTATACAAGGCTTGAAAGGTGGAGGACAACTTCAAGCTACGTGCTCTTAGGTATTAGGCAAATGATGTAGCAAAATACATAGACAAAAAATTAATAATATGTATAATTTTTGTTGAAAACTACAATTTTTTTTATTACAAGGATATTACAATAATATTCTTTCTTGATAAAAAGAGAGTACACCTCTTTCTATAATCTAGAAAAAATCACTCAAAAAAAACTTTCTGTGTAACTCAATGTTACTATTATTCTTGTTGGAAGAATTGATTGAAATGAATTAAGAAAAAACTCAATTTATATGTGAGTCTCTTCAATATATGGTTCTGAAAACTGGATTGGACTGGCTAGTCGAACCAGTCCAACTGAGAACCGGCGATGCCAATGGTTTGGTCCCACACCTAAAACCGCCAATTGGAGAACCGGCCAAAAACCACTGAACCGTTTTGCCAAATTAAAAAAAAAGAAACAACATGTATGAGTCACGCCCCCATCTCCCAACCCCCCCTCTTTCGTGCGATTCACTCAGCAAAGAAAGGGAATAGCCCTTACCCAAAATCAAAACCCTAGCTTTTTTTAATGGTTCCATCGCCGCCGTCCATGGTTGTTGGTGCCTCTGCGGCTTCCCTTTTCGCCCTGTCCCAAATCCAAAGTCTCTGTTCTATCTCGACTCGACGTCCATCCTCCCCGGCATCTCTGTTCGAGCTGGTTGTTGTCATCCTGCATTCATTTTGCTGTCATCTCGTCGTCGTCCTGCTTTGCATCGCGCTCCACCGCTGCCGAAGGTTAGTGGCAGTGCTTACAGGAGTTTTTTCTTTTATGCTCTGTTCTGAATTCCTGATTTCTGAATGTGAAATCATTGATAAGATTATAGGGATTTTGTGATGTTGAAATTATTGATAAAAATGGCTTTGTTATGCTGCTGCTGCTATTTTTTAATTTCTGAGTCTGTTGTCTTTGAATTTTTGTTGATAGATTTATTGATTTCAAGGTTTAGGGTGATTATATGTTGTTGTTTTTTTATTTTGTTGCTTATTTATTTTGCGATGCCATGTAATCGTCATTTCTTTTTGGCTTGTTAAAGCAACTGATGTCTCTACCTCTTGCAAAATATCTCCCATAAGCATGTATAGATTTGCTACAATATTTTCTACTTTTATTACTACAAGAGCACCTTTAACAACTTTCAAGATTCCACTTTCAATATGGATCTTGTAACCAAGTTCATCCAGTTGTCCAATCGACAACAAATTCTTCTTCAAGCCTTTTACAAGTCTTATCCCTTGAAGTGAATGAATAGAACCATCAAACATTTTTATTTTGATAGTACCCATTTCAAGAATTTCTAAGGCATGATCGTTTTTCATAAACATAGATCCTTCCAAAACAGGTTCATATGTACAAAACCAATCGCGATGAGGAGTCATGTGACAAGTTGCTCCTGAAACAACAATCCAAACATTAGTGAGCTATGCCTTTAAAACCAATTGTTGCTTCGTCATACAGAATTTCTCCATCGTCAGAAGTACTCACAACACATTTTTAAGAACTTGATCCTTTTGTAATCTTTTCTATACTCTTTTTATTATAACAATCTTTGTTGAAGTATCCTTTCTTACCACAATTATAGTATTTGAATTGCTTCTTTCCTTATGACTTTGATCTGTTTTGGCTCCTATTGAAACCACACTTTATTGATCTTCGCTTCTATCACAAAGAGATTATAATAACACACCTCTTGACAAAAGGAAAATACACCTCTCTCTGTAATTTAGGAGAAAATCTCTCGAACAAAAACTTTCTATATAACTCAATATTACTATTATTCTTGTTGGATAAATTGATTGAAATAAATTAAGAAAAAATTCAATTTATAGATAAGTTTTTTCAATATGAATTATCCGTCAATTAATGATACATAATTTTTTTATTTTTCAACTATTAAAATTCTATGAATATAAACTAGGATTATTTATTACATTTTATTTTATTTTATTATTATTTATTTATTTTTTAAAATTAGCTTTACTAATTTTCAAACGTGCGTGGTGCACGCGTGTCTGCAACTTCCCCGCTTCTCGCAGTTCACGGGATGCTGGTTGCAGAAGAAGCCTGAACCCAAGCTGGTCCCGGAATATGCGTCACCTCCCAACTTCTCGCACTGTGCGTGTCACTAGGCTCAATTCCTTGTTGAGTGCGAGAATCTCTAGCCCACCACCTGCGTGTACAACACCATCTAGCACCATTAACATATCCATCTCCAAAAATAAATCGATATTAAAAATAATTTTTTTAATTAATTTATTTTTAAATAAAAAAATATCAATAAATATTTGTCAAATAAAAAACTTATCTTAATTTTTATAAAAAAAATTAATTTTAAATATAAAAAATATAAAAATTATCTATTTTTTATTATTTTTAATTTATTTATTTTGTTAAATATTAATGTGATAATACATGATTTTTTATACTTTGTATGATAAAAAAATATAATATAAAATAATATAAAAATTATTTTAATAATCTTATTATATGTATTTAAAATATATTGATAAATAAAATACGTAAAATATACTATTTTAATGAATTTATCTAATATATTATAAATTTAATATCATGCTTCACTCAAGTTATGTTTCTCATAATAGAAAGATTTAAAATTTCCTGTCCCCATCCAGGTCCGTCCTGGTGGTAGATCATTCCCACATCTATTTCTACCATATACTAGTGTATATTTTCGTACTTTCTACGGGATATATAATACATAAAATTATAAAAAACAATTTTATTAAAATTTAAATAAAAAATATATATAGTAATTATTATTATAAATATTTTATAATTTAAAAGTATTAAAAATAATTAATATTTATTTTAATCAATTTGGATTGGTTGAATGATCATCTTATTTGTCCAGTTAAGTAAATATTTAGAGTTCGAATCTCGTCTTGTGTGTATAAATAATCCATTAGTTAGCGACAAACTCTTAATAAATAGAACATCAATATGTGGTGGATTAGTCGTCCTCGACTTGCTGAGTTAGGAATCCGTAGAAAAAAATTGTATTTATCGTTAAAATAGATTAATTTTTCATTAATACCAATACTTATGGACTTTTGTCTTTGTTGAAATTTACTTGGGACAATTTTATTTGTTGGTATCATATTCATTTTTAAAGTCAAAACAATATAATCAATATTGTGCCAAAGAGTAATAGCTCAAATGGCATAGTCTCCCCATACTCAATTAAGAGGTTGCGGGTTCGAGTCTTATATCTTTGATAATATATATATATATAATCAACATTGTTACTCGTTAAAATTTCACATTTTATGAAATTATTTTTAAATTTTCAAATTCATAAACTTATATCATTACAAAAGTTATTAAATCGATTAATATTTCTTGGTAACATGGTGTACTGAAATACCATCGTTGAGTATTAGTTAGTGTGAAGAGAAACCAATAATAACTTATGTTATTCAATATATAATTTATTCTATTGAAAAATAAACTAATATTTTCTAAACTTGTAAATACATTTTCTTCTAATTTCTTACACCATTATTTACCATTAAAAAATAGTAAATGACCATACTATCCTACAATATATATGATGTATAAAGTAATTTCTTATCTTGAAATTGATTCTGGTTAGCGAGATAAAATTTAAAATATTTTTTTATTTTCTTACTCAAATTTAAATTTAGAATTGATTAACAACTCATCCTTTTTTAATTTCAATAAAAAATAAATTGGTTAGATGGAAAATATTTAACATTTAATAACTTCAATCATTTAAATTTTAATTACCAAAAATTGGATTAAAAATTAATTATAAACTTAATAATCGATAATATATATTATATTAATACGTAAATAATAATATGCAATATATGGATTACTTATTTTTTTTGACAGAATTAATGTATAATTTATTGAGGACTGATTTATTATCCAAATTTTTTTTCATAAACTTTGTAATATATGAAAATAGTGATCTTATTTTTTATTATTATTTAAGAAATTCTTCATAATTTTTTAATTATGTAATTAACTTTTATTATTACTTTTATACTAAAAAATATCAATTTATACTATTTACATATTTTTTCACTACTAATAAATAAATAAATATTTGCACTGTTATGCTTATTGTCTTAGATGATGACTTAAATTACTTATTTTGTATGTTAAATAATATTTTGTATGTTAAATTTATTAAATATTAAGATAAAAATATTGTTGAATAAATTATCTAAATAGTCATTATAGAAAAGAAAAAAATTATATATCATATATAATAATCCTTGATATATATATATATAGTGTCATATCTATATTAAGATTATCTATTTTAATTATGTGAGTAATTATTGTTATTTTTATTTTTTCGTTACATTAGAAAATAATATTTAAAGCTAAAAAAGAGATAATTAATTTTTTTAATTTGAATTGAAAAATGTCTTATAAATATATCCAACTTTTATATATACTAAGTGTTATAATGTTAAATAGTTTAGTATTTGCTATAACAATGACTCAAAATATTAATTCAAGATATATTTGGGTCTAGTAAGACCTCAATGCAAGCAAAATTAACTAAAATCCATTGTTAGGGTTCCAAATCTAACTTAGGTTCATTACCTTAAAGGCCCAATGTAGATAAAGTCCACGCGTCCCCTCTAAATTGACTCAAATTGGATCTCCATTGCTAGTTAGATATGGTAATGAGTACTTAGGGGAGCGTGAGAAGCCCCCTTCCCATCCCTCATTCCTATTTAAAAAAAAAATGCCCGCCTTTTTCGTCATTGCAAGTTCCTGTTTAATTATCCCTTAGGAAACGCAGATCTTCTCGGGTATCTACGAATATTTTTTAAAACAAATTTGAAAAAAATTAACACAAAAAGACATAATATAATAATCATAAAATAATCAATTTAATATAATTCAACACAATTTATAACATGTTCGTTATGAACTATGAAGCACGGACACTTCATTGAGTTGTCGTGTCCGCGTGTCGGACATAATTCGGACACGACACTCGTCCGACACGCGTGTCTGCTGTGCCCGACCGTGTCTTAATAAAAAATAAAAAATTCTTCTCCGGACACACCTGAACACACCTAAATACCATCACGTGTCAGCGTGTCCTGTCTTATTTTTAACATATATTTTTAAAATAAATTTAGATATAGTATATATTATTATTTATTAAAACAAAAAATATTTTAAATATTTGATATAATTAAAATAAGACATTAAAAATAATTAAAAATTTTAATTTACATTTTAATATCAATAAAATATCAAAATATCATTACGATTTATCTAAAAAATACTTTATATTTTATATGTATGCGTGTCCCGTGTCATGTAAGATTTTAAAATTCGCGTGTCGACGTGTCCGTGTCGTGTCATGTTGTGTGTCCGTGTCAGTGTCTATACATCATAGGCTATGAAAAATAACATTTTAAAAGGAGAAAACATAAAACATGTTCTAACATAATAACATAACATAATTTTTTGAGACGATACTGAGCGACGTAGTGACAGACTCGAGAGGCAGAGAAAGGGAGCTGGAGAGAGAGGATCAAGGCTGAGAATGAGTCTGGAAGAAAAAGAAAAAATTTGAATTGGAAGCAGAAATTACGGTTACTAAATTCAAGATGGATTTATGTATATATAAATTAAGATAAATTAATAATTTTATATTTGTATATATTTAATAGGTTCCATGGAACGAGTACTTATGTCCATGTCCTCATTAGGGGTGGCAAATGAGAAAACCCGCCCTGTCTCGCCAAAAGTTCGCCATCTAGTGGGCTGGTCCGCCCCGCCCCTCCCCTCCTAGTAAGGCGGTCTTGAATTTCTCCCCCGTTCCACCTAATGGTAGGCTGGCGGGTTGGCGGGATCTCCTTTTTTTATAAATCATTAAATATTAAACAATATATATAATTTCACAACAATTTCAATAAATTTATAATTTCTAAAAACATAAAAAAAATTATGATTTTTAAATTCACACACATTAAAATTTTAATAATTATAAATATGTAATAAACATAATTATAAACAAAATTTTTGAAACAAAATAATAAAACCAATATTGTTCAAACCAAAATAAATATTATCCAAAATATATAATTAAACATCTTCAAGTTTATAATTAATCAAACATAAAACGTAATCCAAAATATAACTTAGAACATCTTCAATTATCATTTTCATCCTCTCGTAGATCAATAACATAATAGAAATTTGTAAAAAAATGGCCCTAATAAAATAAAAGCTTGGCCCAGCGGGAAAGCCTGTCTCACCTCGCCTCTGCCCTGCCGAAACCCATGGATTAAGCGGTGCGGGATAGGCGGGCTTTTTAAATTTGGCGGTCTCAAAATTCCAGCCCAATCTGCCTTTTGGCGGGTTATGCGGGCCAGCCCAACGGGTTTTGGCCCGTTTGCCACTCCTAGTCCCTATCTTTTTTCCCGTGGCAAGTAGTGAGGATTTCACGAGTCCCCATCTAGCCCTAAAACGCGAGTGATCCCTGCAAATATCATTTTTACTGTTTTTGTGATAATCAGAGTTTAGGTTATATCATTTTTATAAAGTCACATGTATCCTTGTTATAACAATATTAATAGAAGATAAATGGATAAACACTAAGCTATTGTTTGGATATAAGATGGAAAACAAGAGAAAAAAAAATAGAAAGAAAGAAAATGAGAGGAAAGAAAAGTATATATTTTTTTTGTGTGTTGTTCAGATAAAGCAAAAATGAATGGAAAGAAAATAGAGGAAAATTTTTTTTTTGCTTGGATGGAAGGAAAAGTAAGAAGAGAAAAAATTATAATAAAGTCAAATTATATTAATATTTTTATATATTATATATAAATTATAATTCAAATGGTAACTCTGTATTTTTACCCATGTTTGCACTTCTGCATTAGTTTTCTTCGCAATTTTGAAGAGAAAAAATTTACATAACTTCTACATACACTTTTATGTTTTTCATTTAATTTATTTGTTGATCCAAACAATGAAAAATTAATTTTCCATCCATTTTCTTCTCCAGTATTTTATTTTTCTACAAATTCTTCTAATCCAAACAATGCATAAATAAGTCACTTTTTCATATATATAACAATAACTAATATCACATATTAGGTTAAACTAAAGCCACCCCAAAATTACCTGAATCTTCCAAATTCAAAAACATTACCTAGTTGTCTCCTTTTACATTTCTATATAAATCGAATTTAATGAATTCGAATTAGGGTAATAAGTAGTAAATCGAATCTATAGAATTCGAATTACTTGACATTATGATTTGAAAGTAAATTCAAAGAATTCGAATTATGTCATCCCCTACTAAATCGAATCTATAAATTCGATTTATGTGGTCCATGCTAAATCGTAGCAATAAGGTTCGATTTATACTCACTTAGTAGCAATCCAGCTCATTTTAAATTGAATCTTCTTCGTTCGATTTAGTAGCATAGATAGCATCCAAGTAATTCGAATCTTATAGATTCGATTCACTATGAAAACACATAATTCGAACTTCATAAATTTGATTTACATAGATATGTAAATTGAGACATACACGTAGCCTTTTTTAATTTGGGAGATATACGTAAAATTGGTATGCAAATAGTTTATAAAGGTGATTTACCCCACATATTATATCTTGTGAAATCATAATATTTTGAGAAGTGATGTATAGACAACTTAAAGGTTGATAAGTCTAAAAAATTTTAGATAAAAAATAAAAATTACATGTTGATCCATAAATTTTTTTTTTAAAAAAATTTGTCCATAGTATATGATTAATAACTTTAAAATTATATATATGTTATTTATTTTATATATTTTTTATTTTATAGAGACTTATAATTTTATTATCGGGGATGTTAGTGGTTATAGAGAGATTTTACCTTTAAATAAATTATAGAGAAATTAAAAACAAAATTAGTTGCTATTTTTCTGACAATTTATTTAGTTTTTAGTTTAAATTAAAATTAAATTATATATTTAATTTATATTTATTTATTTATCCTAATGATTGTATATAATAAGTAATATATTTAACCATATTTTGAAAGAAACTATTGACTTTTATATAATTGAAAGTTAATTATGAAATTAAAACTAAAATGAAGTGAAACACAATAAACATATGAGGAGTGAAAATAAAATAAATAATTAAAAATAAGGTAATAAAATAATTAAAAAAAATAAAAAAAAAACTAAAAATAATGTATGTAGTTGATAAAAATATACTGTAAAAAAATTAGTATAATAAATAAATATAAAAGATGAAAGACAAAAATTAAGATATATTTTTATTAAAATGTTCAAGAAAAACATTCTGAAGAAGAACCTATTAATCAAGTTTTATGAAAATATTATAAAAAATTTAAAATATTAGTAAATAAAAGAGTAACTCCTTTGAAAACTATTAATCAAAATACATAAAAGCACATTAAGATTTCTAGATATAGAAAATAATAAGAAAATAATTCAAATTAAATTTATTTATTTTATTTTTTATTTATTATTTATTAAATAATTTAATATTTATTTAATTTTGGTCAAATCAGATAATATAATTGATTAGTTATAATTAATGTTGTTCACTCTAATAGTATAATTAAAACATATTAAAACTCTAAAGGTAAAAATTAAAACTAAATGTTAAGGATAAAATTAAAATAAAATTGCATTTACTATCTTGTAAATTTTTTTAATAAAAATCTCATTTATACATCTTTAAAATGCATCATTTTAATACATTGATATTTTTATTAAAAATAAAAATTATGATAAATATCTCATATATTTATTAGTAAATTATATACAAATATTTTTTGAAGCATATCACTTTTATTATATGAAAATAACTTAAATACCTTTAAATGTGATTATGATAATTCATTAAGTATTATATTTTTTTTGCTAATCTATATTTAATAATTTACCTCTAACTTTTAATTATAGTAAAAATGTAAGATATGATGCAAAAAAAAAAAAAGTTAAAGCGACATTAATTTTTTACTAACAAAAATTTTTTTTTAAACACGTATCTATTTTTTAAAGTTATGCATTTTAATTTATATAAATTAATGACAATTAAATATACAAAAAAATACTAATTAATAAAGAAATAAAATTTAAGTTAAACATGTCCTGAACAAATTGAAATAAAATAAAGATTTTTAATTATGATCATTAATTATAATCACATATATTTACTTCAAGATTTATACTTTAAAAACTCAGTATATTAATATTTTGTATTTTTATTTTTCAATTTTAGACTATCACAAACATTAGTTACTCTCCAATAATAACAATATTTTTAAAAAATAAACATATTTAAATGATCTTAAAATTATATAATAATTTTTAAAATAACATAAAAAATATACAATTACCTAAAATATAATATTTGTGTAGTAACTTAAAAAATATGATAATTTTTATAATTTTGTGTGGCTATCTATATATAGAAGACCAAAAGACCATGATTATCTAACAAAATTAATTTTATTTATTGCATTCAATTTGAATGAGTAAAAAATAATCTTATTTTAGTTTAGTCCTTAATTCACATGATTTAAATTTAGCTGAATAAATATAATTTGATTTGATTTAATTATTAGTAAAAAATATCTCGAGAACCTATTTTATTCATAGATTTATTATTTTAATAATTAATTAATTAATCTAATTAGTTAATTAATACAGATAATTAGTATAATTAATTTGGTTTAATAAATTAAAAAATACTAACAGAACATTAAAAGAAATAAATTAAAAAATACTACCAAATCAAATTGATATAAATTATAATAAATTATGTGATATTTAAATATCTAATCAATTCTGTTAGTTGATATAGTTAATTTATCATAATAAATTGTATTTAATGAGTTAAAAGAAACAAATCGCTAAACATTCTCATAAGCATGTCACGTTAACTCCATCGTTAAGTGCAGAAACTTAATTTTTATATAATAGAATAGATAATAAATAGAATATATGAGAATATGATATGTGACATATTTTAATTATAAAATTGGTATTATATAATTGATTTTTTCTGAATCCTTATTGCTTGTTCGTTGCTAATTTTTACGTAATTACTTAATAATTTTTGCCTATGAAATTATCAACTACCTAATATTATGATTTAATTAATAAAAATGATGACACTAATATTTTTTCATAAGTCTTGCTATTATTTATAATTAGGAAATAACCATAAATAAATTTATTTCCTTAATGAATGTTAATTTTGTTGTCAAATTATATATTACCTTTAAAATTTTAGCGTAATTGAATCCAACTTCTACATTTAATTTTGAAATGAATTTACTCGAAAAAATTAATATGTAAATCACATTATTATTATAAAATTATTTTTTTAACATAATTAGTGGTGCTTATTTGAACTATTAAATTTAGCTTCTAATGATATTAAAGTCAACCTATTTTATTGTGCCTTCAAAGAATTTACACGACTGATATAAAAATATAACAATTGAAAAAAATTTATTACAATGGGTATATTCATTTTAACAAATATTCTTCTATCTAATACTATAAAAAAAATACATTGGCCATTTTGAATTGCTACAGGTCAACTTCCATCCACAGTAGTAGAATGCCTAAATTGAGATGTATTCATCAAACAAATAATCAATAAAATACTCATCTGTACTTTCTCATTTTGGGTACATTTATAAAAGAAATTATACATAAAGAAAAAAAAATAAGAAAAGAAGAGTTAAAATAGTAAGAGCAATAAAAATCACGATTTTTATAATTTTGTGTGGCCATCTATATATAGTAGACCAAACAACTATGATTATCTAACAAAATTAATTTGTATTTATTGCACTCAACTTGAATAAGTAAGAAATTATCTCATTTTAATTTAGTCCTTAATTCACATGATTTGAATTTAGCTCCATATATGTGATTTGATTTGATTTGATTTGATTCAATTATTAGTTAAAAATATTTCAATTGCCTATTTTTTTTATAGATTTATTATTTTAATGACTAATAAATTAATCAAATTAATTAATTAGTACACGCAATAAATTTGGTTTAATAAATTAAAAGAAATAAATAAAAAAATATTAATAAAATATTAAAATAAATAAATTAAAAAATACTACTACCAAATCAAATTGATATAAATTATAATAAATTAAATAATATTTAAATATTTAATTAAATTAATTAATTGATATAGTTAGTTTATCGTAATAACTTATATTTAATAAATTAAAATAAATAAATTAAAAAACACCCTTAAAACTATGTCATCTCAATTTTATCATTAAATACAAAAATTTAATTTTTATATAATAGAATAGATTTGTTCATTCATTAATATGTGTGGGGACGATAGACAAGGAAATTAGGACATATGTCAACATGTTACAGAAGGAAGAGAATGATGCCTGACATTGTTGCGCTTCCCTAGATCCTAATTAGCTTATAAATAGGATCCTCTTTTTCAACATCAATAAAATTAGATTAAATATTTAAATTAGTTTCTAATAAACTTTAAATTAAGCCCTTTAATTTTTAATAAATGTTTATTATACTCTAATATAATGTTTCTTTAGTTATCAAACATTTTTAATTATTGCTTTTAATAAAACTTTTATATGCACATTAAATAAATATATTATTAATAACTTTTATTATATGACAATTAAATTTTTTAAAATAATTTAATTGTCTTTATGAATGGATCAATTTGTCTTATTTTAGAATAAAAAATTATTTTAGATTTAAATATACAATTTAATAGTAAAAAGATTTTTTTTAGGCAATAATATAAGATAAAATAGTATTTTAATTGATTAGTTCATAAAGTTTACGTCAAATTTTAATTTTATCTTAAAAATATTTAAAACACCATTTTTTTTTTCAAAAAGTTTTTAAATAGATTTAATATTGCTTGTCTTATTAAATATGAGTTACAAATACTTTGTTAGTGCGTATTTAGCAAAAAGATTATTAATTCACCAATTTTATCTCTTAATATGTATGAATATTTTTTTTTTTGGTGGAGATATGATGAATATGTTAATAGCAGTAACGGAAAAAAACTAATAATATTTAGAGTAATTATCCAATTCAATTTTCAAGAATTTTAAAAGCGGACATTTAGTCTTCAAAAAAAATTAATATACAAATTAATTTTTATTGTTTTCTTCCATTAAACATATCAGTTTTCAGTCTATTTTTCAGCATGACTTATCAACGAAAATTGCTGACTTGGCACATTAACTCGCACACGTGACCGTTAAGTGTCCACGTGTGCAAAAAGGACAAAACAGTCCCTGAGCTTGTTAATTAAAACACAGTCGTATTTAAAATAGGATGAAATGTTATGCCCAATTCTCACCTCTTCTTTCCCTCCATTACTCCATGTCTTTATCCTCTCAAAAAGACATGAAATCCCATAATTCACTCTCCATTTTACATAAAAATCCTGTACCTCTGTAACCTCATCTCTCACATCACCCCATCACCATCAACATTAGGACTCCATTCATCATCGTCACAACCATCAATTATTTCTGTTGTCTTCAAATTTCACAAAGTGTTGCGGTGGATGCCGCGATAGCAACGAGATTTTCATTGAATACTCATCACATTGCAGCAAGTGAGTACATAATCTTCGTTAGGATAATTTATAGGATACAATGATACTTTACTTGATTAATCCATTAATTTTATTTTAGTGACGGTAAAAACTTGTGGATTGTAATAATGTTTAGTCTGTATGGGTTTATTTTTGTTCGAGAATACATCATGTTCAATAATGGTATATTTGGGTTTGTAGTTTTAATTTTGTTAATGCTAGTCTATTTTAATTTTGTTGTTAGATGGAATATTTTGTGGTTCCTATTTTTTACCATGAAGGTCACTTTGTGTGAAATAATAAAGGTGTGTTGTTATATATTGATGAAAAAGTGGATAAATTTCCTGAAATGGACATCGACTTGCTGTGTTTCTTTGATTTGAAAACTCTATTCAAAGAGTTGGGATATCATGATTACAAAGCTATGTATTTGTTTGATTCTTCTGCCTCTGAGCTTGAGTCTAGATTACATTCCATTGAAGGAGATGCTCAAATTAATGAGTTACGTATGTACAAAAAGAAGAACAAAGAGAGTCCAGAATTTGAGTTATACTTTGATCATCCAATAATGTTAGCTCCACTTGAGAATGAAGACCTTAATTTTAAGTATGATCAATCTAATAGTAGTGAAGATGGGTGTGTGGTAATAAGGAAGAAGACTGTTAAGTGTGAAAAAAAAAACAGACCATAAAAGAGATATATGGAAGAAGAAGAAGACAAATAAGGATATTAAAAGTAGGACCCTAACTACAAAGAAGAATCAATTGAGTAGCAAGAAGGCTAGTGTCCCAACATATGGGAGGAATAAAGATGGATCTATTGTTGCTGGCCCAAATGGTGCTACTAGGCTTAGTGCTACTGCTAGGCCAATTGGTTCTGGGCCAATTGGTGTCGGGCCAAGTGGTTCTACAAGGCCTAGTGTTGCTGGTGGGATAAGTGAGGCTGGTAGGCCTAGTAGTACTACAACAAGATCTGCTAAGCCTGGTATTGGAGTTCATGACATTAATGTTAATGAAGAGGATGAAGAGTTTGAGGAGGAGATAGAAGAACCTGCATTTGACTACGAGTCAGAGACATTATTAACTCCTGAGAGTTCTGAGGATGAGCGAGAGAGATATGAATTTTCACAGTTTAATGAAGGGGTTGGATTTGGTGAAGTTTATTTTGAATTGGGGATGGAATTTCCAACCATCGAAACGTTCAAGAATACTTTAAAGGACCATGTGATATATGAAAGGAAAAAGATAAGATACATAAAAAATGACCAAAGGAGAGTTAGCTGTGACTGGGAGTATGGTGTTACGAGGATTAAGAAACCCAGAAAATCAAAGAATCAAAAAGGAAAAAATGCGAAAGATGCAAATGGAAAGGATAAAAATGAGCAGAATGGGACTAAAGAGAATGTGAATGTGGAGAACAAAATACTAAAGGAGGTGATGCTAGTGAAAATGTTAATGGAGATGTCCAAACTAATAAAAAAAGTGATGCTGTCCAATCCAACAATGGGGCAGAAACTACTGATGTTGTGATTGAAAATGGACCTGAAAATGGGCTCAATAGTGGGATTGCCCATGGTTCACCTTACCCATGGCTTATATATTGTGCATGGAATACTCAATTGAAGAGTTACCAGATAAAGACCTATACCCCTGAACACACTTGTGCTAGAGAATTCGGCAGCAACATGGTAAGTCAGAAATAGGTGGAAAAAAACTCGAAAAAAGGCTCCGAACTCAACTTCACATGACCCTTAGTGAGGCATATGAGCACATCAAAATCGACTACAATGTCATAATAAATGGAAAGATGGTATACATGGCTCTGAAAGAGGCTAGAGAGCGTTTGATTGGCAATGAGAGGGCACAATATAGTAAGTTGAGAGAATAGCTGGCTGAGTTGTTGAGGAGTAATCCAGGGAGCCATACGATTTTGGATGTGACACAAATTCTCCAATCACCTCCACTATTTAGCAAGTTATACATTTGTTTAGAGGCATGTAAAAGGGGATTTAAAGTTTGGTGTAAAAAACTAATCGGACTTGATGGATGTTTTTTGAAGGGTTACTTTGGAGGTCAATTGTTGTCGGCTGTGGGTCAAGATGCAAACAATTACTTCTATGTGATTGCGTATGCTATTGTGGACAGTAAAACTAAAGAAAGTTGGAAGTGGTTCCTTACTTTGTTGCAAGAGGATATTGGAGATTAATATATCCATGAGTGAAATTTTATCTCAGACCAACAAAAGGTAATATTGTTTAAATTTGTTCGAAGTTGTTAAAATTTTTCTTATGTTCCAAATTAAATCTTATTCTTAATTCTATCCATAGCTGATTGAGAATTGTTGAGTTATTTTAAGTTTTTCATGTATATTTGTTATTTGCATTATTTTAAGCACAACAATAATTGATCGAAAATTGTTAATTAAGTTATTTTAAGTTGGCTAATTGAGAATTGTTGAGTTATTTTAAGTTTTTCATAGCAAATTTATATTTGTTATTTCATTATTGCATTATTTTAAGAATAATACTGATTGATTCAGAATTGTTAATTAAGGTCTAAGAGGGATTCTATTTAGTCCATGGTTTAAATTTGATTACTCAAGATTTTTTGAATTTCATTACTCTCTTGATTAATATGCAAATTCAAAAAATCACATCTGATTGTTCTGATAAATTATATTGTTATTTCTTCCTTTTTCCATCCTGACATGTACAAATGAAATAAAGGAAACAAAAGTTTAAAATTAGATACATTGTAATGATTGATCCTTAATTTTATATATTAAGAAGATGTTTGTTTTTATCACTTAGATCCGATTCCAATTACAAATGGCAACAAATTATATATATATATAGAAAACGTTTTAGGTGAGGTAAAATATGAAAATGGTATTTCAGTGCTCTAGGTATAATCAGGTGGTAGGTATTAGTTTGTCATGTAGCACAAGTTAAAATGATCATTGTAGCCTCATTTGTAATGTCGTAAAGACTGTAATGGACCGTTTCAAAATGAGAAAAAGAAGTGGGCAGTAACTTATTGAAAGGTGGACAAAAAAAGAGCTCGGCTTTGATGGTGAGATATATATATATTATAAAAAAATTATTATTAAAATAATATCTATGGTATAATTTAGATCGATTTACAAAATAAAAAATAATACAATTTATTATTATTTAAATCAAATTAAATAAATTTATAAGTAAAATTTAAATATAATATAAATTTAATTAAAAAATTAGTTATAAATTGACAATGTTACAATTTACAAGACCTAGTTTAAGCCATTAATAAATATTTTTCTTATTCTATTTCTAAGTATTTTTTATTTTTCAATGTTGTAAAATTAGATGGTCCTAAACAGTTAATCAATCTTACAAACTTATAAATCTTTTATTTTTTTTTATATTCTCAATATGATAAAAGACCATGTAACAAGCCAAATTTAAAATATATATAATTTAAATTTAAAAATTAATACTTAAGAGAATACATAAAAAATTTAAAAATTTAGAAATATTAAATAAAAAATTAATACTCCTTTTAAAAGAATACATACAAATTTAAAAAATTAATATTTAAAAGAATACATAAAAAATTTAAATTTTTTGATGAAAGTAAAAGGTTTGTATATATAAAAATTTAAAATTTTTTATCAAAATTTTTTATGTATTCTTATGAATACTAATTTTTAAATTTAAATTAAAAATATTAGAAAAAATAAAAGATTTGTAGATTTGTGGGAGAGATTAATCACTTATTTAATTTTGTTAAAAAAAATTAACTATTTAAATATAAAAAATATGTTATAACGTGGGATAAAAACTATTTGTGAGTGGGAAAATAGTTATTATTGACTTCTCTCGAAAATTACGAGTTATATTTTCTAGAACTTAGATCGTCAACGCAACGGTACCAATTTATTTTTAAATTTATTTTATTTAATTTAAATTTTATTATGTCTAAAAGTTATTTATAAATTGATCTCATTTGATCTAAATAGTAATAAATTGTATCTTTTTATATAGATTTTTTTATCAAATTAAATTTTACTTGTACATTTATCTAATTTTATCTAAATATTAATAAATTGTATCGTTTTTTTATTTTATAAATCAATCTAACTCATATCATATATATTATTTTAATCGTAATTTTTTTAATTATACATATATTTCGTTATGTACTTTTTAAATTTTTATATATCTTAATGTAAACGAAATATAAGTAATTTTAATTTGTTTATAATGTAAATAAAATATATAAAAAATAAAAAATAATAATATATTATAAATTATTTATATTCATAAATAAAATATTTAAATTACTTATTTATAAAAAAAATCCAATAAATTTCAATGGACTTAATTTAAAGGCTCAGAAAATAAGAAAACTAAAACATCCTTTTGGCTAGGGACGGATCCATATCATGGGGCCAATAATATATATAATATAAAAAATATATATACAAATAAATTATAATGTAAGATGTATTATCAAAATATACTGATAGAGAATGTATATTTAAAGTACAAAAAATGTGTACTTTTTACTAACGAAGTGGTACACATCGATTCTTCGTATCATAAAATTAATCGATAATATAATCTGTGTCAAATCTTTCAGCAATCTTCTTCTCAATGTAAATCAAAAGACAATTAGCAAGCAATTCATCTTCCATTTTATTTCTGAGTCTATTCTTCACAATATTCATAGCTGAAAAAGATCTCTCAGTTGTAGCAGTTGAAACAGAGAGAGTTAATACCAAGCGAATCAAACGATCAATCAAAGGATATGTTAAAGACTTTTCTGTCTTCATTAATCCTTGACATAACTCGGAAATTGTGCACAAGTTAGTTAATTCAACATGATTAGGAACATCAAGTTCATAATGTTGAGCTTGCATTCTAATATGAAATTTCTCTTGGTCACTGAAGTCACTTGGATAAAACCGTTCTACTAATTCACATACTTTGTTGACGCTGAAAAACTTATAATTATCTCTGGGATCTAAAGTTGAACTTAAAGTAAGCAATTCCACCATATTATCATTGAATCTTCCATTAAGCTCTTGCAATTGTGTATCAATTATAGCCAAAAATAAATTAACACGGTAATGATGCTCCACTAAAATTTGATCAATAATTTTGTGAGTTCGGCCTCTTCTAGGAATATGCAATGCATTCATATCAGGAACTTCAACTTCATGTTTCTCACAAAATAATATAACTTCTTTTATGAAAGCCTCCCAACTTGATTCTCTCATTCTTTGGATTAAAGTCTTGGTAGTAGAAATCAGAGTTAAAGCATTCAATATGTCTTGATTTTTCGTTGCAAAGCTTGACAAAGATCATGACTAACATCCAAAATATTTCTCATCAAATACAAAACAAAGACAAATTCAAAGGATGTGATAGCATCATAAGCAGCACTAGCATCACCACGAGTGGAGAAATTATCTTCTTCGGTGCTTTTTTCAAGAACTTCATAAGTAGCATTAAACATGCATAACAAGCTACGTACAGAATTCAAATGAGACCCCCATCTAGTATCTCCAGCTCTTTGCAAAGTATCAATTTGATTAAGTCCACTACTTGTCACAATTTGATCATTGGCAATTAAGTTTGCAACATTATTTGCTTGAGCAACCCTTAATTGATCATGACGTTTGGGAAAAACAGTCACAACATTCACAATTAGTGTAAGTTTTGAAAAGAATTAATGAACGTAACAAATTTCTTTGGCTGCAGAAACAAGTGCTAATTGTAATCAATGAGGAAGATAATGAATGTAATAAGCTAAAGGGAAATCTTTTAAAAATAGAGCTTGCAATCTATTCCATTCATCACGCATATTACTAGCTCCATCGTACCCTTGTTCCCTAAGATTCTAGACATCAAGAATATGACGAGAAAGAACTGATGAAATTTCTGTTTTCAATGTCAAAGAACATGTATCAGAAACACGTATAAGATCAAAAAATCTTTCTTGAACACAACCGTGCTTGTCTACTGTTAGAGAATCATTAGAGAATTATTAGAATCATTTTAGATTACGATTCTCTAACACATTTTAAGCATGTGCATTTAGACGCGATGATGAAAGTCCTGGATCTTTGAATAGAGGAAATTTTATTGAGTTAATTAAGCTTTTAGCTTCTTGTAATCAGAATGTTAATAATGTTGTCCTTGAAAATGCTCCTGAAAATGCTCAATATATATCTCCGGTGTTCAGAAAGATATATTGCATATCTTTGCTAGAAAAGTGTGTGCAACAATTCGAAAATGAATTGGTGATTCTAAATTTTGTATAATTATTGATGAAGCAAGAGATGAGTCAAAGCAAGAACAAATGTCTGTGGTTTTGAGATTTGTAGATGTTAGAAACAAGAGACCAAACTAAAAAAAGTGTTTTGTGTATTATTCAAGTTGATCAAGAATACAATATACAAGGGGTATATATAGGTGCCAGAAGAATCAAAGTAATAAAGGCATAGAATCCTACAATTAATACACAGATATATTATATAAATATAAACGATACTAACTGATCTAAAATGATTATAATGATTCTCTAATAATTCTCTAACAAAATGCAAGCCATCGAATAGCATTAATAGATGTCTTCAATCTTAAATGGTTATTTGCAATAGTTTCATCACTATGTCTATCAAGAACTTTGTCTATATACTTAGACTGAGCCATTAAATCATCACAAGATTTCACACATAAATTATGGAAAAAATTAGGAATAGAACCCTCGTGACATACAAATGCATAATTTACCCCATTATTTACTTTCTTCCAATTACTAAATTCTAACTCTGAAAATACATTTTTTCATTATTGCGAGCACCATAATATTTACCAAATAAGTAGCAAGGCAAACAATAAGCAACATCTTTTTCTGGTGAATATTTTAACCAACTTGAAAATTTCTTAAACCAAGAAGATTGAAAATATCGACGGTGATTGTTATTACCAGAAGCTGGATAGCTAATATTTGTTGGTTGGTATGGCCCAACTATTATGTATGCTCTACGAATCTTATCACGTTCATTGACATTATACTGCCAAATTGGACGTCGCTTTCCTGGATCCCTTTCTAGTAAAGAGATATCAATATCTCTTTCTAATCTTGGTACTTTGGTTTTATATTGCTGTGTATTTTGAGTAAGATTAGAGAGCTTACTTACTTGAACTTCTTGTGAAATAAGATGAGAGGGTTGACTTGTTTGAACTCCAATATTATTAGTAACTTTTCTCTTAAAAATTGCATCAATTTTACTTTGCTTTTTCATCATAAAATATTATAGTTTCTTTTTACCTGAAAAAAAAAACTCAAATAATTATATACTTACATGAATAAACAAAATCTAAGTATTTTTTATTAATTAAATATCAATAATAATAATTTTTTCACTAAATCACTATCAATTTCATTAAAAAAAATAATAAGAGAGAATTAATCTTAAAAATAAAATGAATACCTTGCGTCCTTGCTTTAATTGATGAGTATATGATTTAAAATTTCACTAGACACTTACAGTGACACTGTGACAGTGACTTAGTGAGGGCGCCGCGTGACTCGTGAGGAAACAGAATAGAAAACGTGAAAAAAGAGAATTAGTTTTAGGGATTTAAAAAATTTTAAAAACTATTATGTTTTATTTGGGTTGGGTTGAGTTTTTGACTACTACTTTTTTTTTAAGCTGGGCCCGGCCTCCACTTGCCCTCCATACATCCGTCCCGGCTTTTGGCTCCTCTATTGCCTTAATGTCTTCTGGCTAAAAGAAATGCACCTTCTCTTTAGGCAATCTTAGCATTAATGACATCTCCACAATATTCAAACTCAACACCTTCTAATCTGATCACATACTCATTGTTGACTCAATTACTAAAAAACACTGACTCACTTGAAACGCTTTCATATATATATATATATATATACACGCATACTTTGCTGCCAAGTCTCGCAATACATACATATGAATACGTTTCAGGTACTCCAGTGTACTTTATCAGAGTACTGGCATGTCATGTACGAAACGGTAACTTGAAAAGATTTGTTTACACTTAAGCTAGCAATGACAATTATATCCTTGAGATAAGAAAGAAATAGACTGTAAAGAGCAACTGAAAGATGGGAGAATATAAAGGTAATAGAGTTGAGCTATATTTACAAGGGATATATGCAAGTCGACTTTAGTTGAACACTTCTACTAAATTTAATTAAGTTAATTTAATATAACAAAAATTAATTATAATTAATATTATTTTAAATCTTATTGTTTAACTTAGTTCATAAAAAAATTTAGATGTGTAACATTACTCATAATAAAATATTGTAATCTAAAAAATATAATTAAAAAAAATTTATTTATTTTGTGCTCTTAAAACACATATTAATTAAGGTTATAAAATTAAAATTTTTATATTAAAAATATAAAAAATTTAAGTTTTTAATAAATTTATTGTATATTTATTAAATAAAAATATTTAAAATTTTTCACTAATAATAAATTTATCATGTGTCTTTATAACACGTATTAACTAAACCCATAAATAAAATATATTATTTTAGTACGTCTAACTTAGTAACTCCACTTCTTTTTTCATGTCATTCTCTATTTCTAATAATTTTATATTTTTTTCATAATTTTTTAAATTAAAATTATTTGACATTATTTTTTCTTACAATCAATATATTTTTCAAAAAAATATATTATTACTGTTCCGAACTTGTTCTACTTATACTCTCTTAGATATTAGAATTAATATTTATTTTTCTCAATATATAAATACTATTTCTATTTTGAATTCATGCTAGTAGAATCACTAAATTTTATAATTATTAATATTCATTCTATTATATTTATTTTTCTAATTTCTTACAGAAATACACAAAAAATAAATATCTTTTTTTTGTTCTTAATTACTGTATATTACAACAATATCACAAACAATGTTATACTTAAATATTAATATTTTTATCTCTCAACAAAATAATTTAACTACCTTTTTTTAAAATTTTGGTCTACTTCAAAAAAAAGAGTATAAACTAAAAACTTTAGTTGATCAATTAAACGACTCTTTTAAAAAAATATTCTCAAACTAATAATATATTTTATCGATCTCAACATAGTTCGTAAAATAATTTTATTCTTATATCATATTTGTAAATTTTTACTCTGATATAATAATTAATAATATATACCTGATGACCATCATAGACGATCTTACCGTTATCAGTAATATTTTTTTTGTTGGTATTAAAATAAATAATTAATTTAAAAGAATATTTTCAATTCTTTTTTCTTTGTATGGGCCAACAAAATACATTTTCGATCGATAATGCTATTGGCTGACTCACCCCTTTAAAACCACACATATACATTATGCCAATCTATCAGACAAAGGACACAGTGGTATACTTACCTCTATAAAATCTGCTACATCACGCTACGATTGCAACTCTTCCACGTAACTCTTTTTATATATATCTACATAATGTATATTTCTTTACATCTGTATATTCCCTTACATCTGAACCGATAATTTTTTTTATATTAAATCTAAATGATTCTAAATCATGGCATTTCAAACTTTTAAAAAAGGACAGGAATATACTTAAAATGCTTCCCATACATTATGCCATAACAATCTCTCACAAGTTTAATTTACAAGGCCAATAAAACATCGAATATATATATATATATATATATATATATATATATATATATATATATATATATATATATATATATATGTTATTTGATGTGTCATCAAGTCATAGTCATTCATTATAGAGACACAAAGGCGTGCTTTATATATATATATGCTGTAACTTCAAAGACTTTAACAAAAGTTTCTTTAAGATCCTGATAATACATAGCTATATATAAGTTTCAAAATCTTATTACTCTATTAATTAACATGATTGTTTTGACATAAAAATAAAATAAAATACAAAGAGGTTATGCTGATTTAATATGCTGATTTGATAATTTCATTGTTTAATTATATTGTTTGGCTTAGGGTCTGTTGCCAGCATTAAAAGAAGTTATGCTTCACGTTTATCACTGGAACTATGTGAGGTATATCTAAAAAAATTTCACAAACAAATACAAGGATAAGCAGGTTAAGAATATTGTATGGAAATATGCTAAATGCACTACTGATGTAGAATTCTAAGCAAGCATGCAGAAGTTGAAAAGGGTTAATGAAAAAACATGGAGCTACCTTGCGAAATTCGAGTCGACATGCTGGACCAAGGCTCATTTCAGTCACGGGCCAAAGTGTGACAATCTCACCAATAACATGTGCGTGGTTTGGAATGCAAAAATAGTGAATTATCGTTCTAAGCCAATTCTAACGATGTGTGAGGAACTCTGGTACTATATCATGAGGAAAATGACCAAATACAAGCAAGTGTTAGAGACACACATAGGCACTCAAGTGGCTGCTACTCAACAAAAGAGGCTTGATGACATAATGAAAGGTGTGAGATATTGGCACCCAATTTGGGTTGGTGACGATGAGAGGCGAATCTTTGAGGTGCAACAAGGATCTACAAAGGTTTCTGTAAATTTGTCTCAGAACAAGTGTACTTGCAACGCCTGGCAACTAACTGGTATAGTTACCTGCCTTGAGAACTATTAAATTTCATTCATGGAATTGTTATCTGCTGCTATTGAATGACTTCTGCTTTATAGGTCTCCCGTGTGTCTATGCACTTGCTGCCATTGCTAGAAAAGGGGATAGACCTGAAACATATGTGCACCCACTGCTGAAGATTGGGGCAGCACTAGCTACATATCAACACTACATTCAACTAGTTAATTCAAAAGAATATTGGGAGAAGACAATATATATGAATCCGATTCCACCAAAGTTGAAGAGGCCAATAGGCAGACCAGTGAAGAGAAGGAGAAAAGGACGTTTGAGATTGAAGCTAGCAGAACTAATGGCACCAAAGTGAAGAAAATATTTAGGGTCACTTGTAGCAAGTGTGGAGAAACTGGCCACAACTACAAGACCTGCAAAGGCCCACCAGCAACAACAATTAGAAGACCAACCAATCCAAATAGGAGAACAACATCGAGAGCTGGTTCTAGTTCTGGAACCTTAAACTAAAACGCCGAAGAGGTCAAGGTCTCTAAATCAGCCCCACAAGCACAAGTAAAACCAAACCCAACCAAGTTATTTTGAGATTAATGTGGTGGTATTTTTTTTCTTTTTTATTCGATTGCAATTTGATTTGCTATTTAGTCTCTTATAGAGTGTAAATGTTAATGCGCATCAGGTTCTGTCAGAAACACCAAATTCAGGTTTAATGCCTAATGTGGTAAGTTAAAAAATAGTGAATATGTGGTGCTTCTAATACAGACGTTTATAATCTAACAATCTAACAAGTTGTTACTAGTTATATGCAGGTAACTATGACATCACTATCGTCGCAAGGTCAGGCCAATTTTCAAGTGCCAATTCCACCTATTGATAGAGCCAAGCAACCTATTATCAGGCCATATAAACCACCCCCATTCAGTCGAGCACTCCACCACCGATTCCACCACCTACAACAATTGGAGGGGTCTCAGTTGAAACAATGGCAACTGCCAGTAAGGGTACTGCATCAAGGATGTTCCAATTTATTCCAAATCCTGATTTCAAGCATCCAAAAAAAAAGTGATCAGTGATGCATGCTAAATAAATAACATTAGGCTTTTAGTTCTTAGTTTGAACTGTGTTTTGATGATCAAGGATGAAGACTTGAAATACTCTTAATACTCTATTTTGCTATCATGATGTTAGTTTTGGATGAGAGATTCTTGTGTAGAAAACTCTCAATTTTTGGTTGTTATTATGTTTTCATGCTATTGTATACATGAAGAGTTCGTATTTTAACATTTTCTAGTATATTATTAGTTTGCTACTATGACATGAATAGTTTTTTTGAAGTTTTGAATGCTATTTTCTAAAATATATACTCTAGAGTGATTTACTTAGTATTGGAAGTAATGATCTGTTATGTTGTTCCCATTTATTTGTAACTATCTTTATAATTTATGTCAACTTCACAGATAAATAACATTGAGAAGTCATTAGGTGCTTACGCTTTGCTTAATAATGCAATGAAGAATTTCTTAACAAACATACATATTGAAAAAACTTGCTTTAACTTACTACCATTCAATCCAAAAAATAATTACAAATGTTCTTGCAACTTCACCAAAATAGCATTTAAAAATTGAACTAAAAGCAAACTTACATATAATATATGTCCAACTCTAAATCTCTTACAAAGCAACAATAACCATTGCCATGGTCAAAGCTAACAATGCTAGAACCATGAAAACAAACACTACATTGAAACCTCTACTCTTGAGTCAATTTTTGGGATTACATTTTGATGAACCTCTAACATATCAATTCTACTCTGCAACTCTATTAGTTTCTGTCTCAAACCAGCATCTTCAGTCTCACAAATGGGTGGTACATTAGACAGTGGAGGTGGAAGCTTGAAACACCAGTAGAGCAATCGCAGTATAGATGATAGTGCCTATAATGCTGAAGTATGACCTCTTTCTCATATGAGATGAATATATATTCATCATTTTATAGCCAGCACTTTCTATTCAACAAAGTTGAAAGTTTTCTAAACAAAAACTATTTAGGAAGATTAGTTAAAAAAATAAATAATGCATATGTTTAAAATAATAAAAGTATTATTAGCATTTTGCATTATGGGAAACTCATCAAAATGTCACCTTTGAATAATCTAACGGCATTACTCTTGTGCTAACTTTATGGCAGGATTCTTCTAGGCTATTACTATTACTAACGCTCATCAGAATGACCTCAATGCCATTAAATGGAAGAGTTGAAGTCCCTGCTTCAAAAACCTATATGCATAGGAGGTCAAACACAGAGGTGTCAACTGGTTCAGCGTTAGAGGAGAATTTGGGTGACTGGACTAACAGCCTGGAAGATAATCTTACCAGAGAAAGATTGCTAGGGCCTCCTGATAGTACCACTGAAAACCTTGAGATAGAAATTGCTTCTCCTAATAGAGTTTCTCTCACCCATTTCACAAACAGATTATTCAACGCAAATTTTTTTTTTTAATTTTAACTAACTAGAATGCCAATAATTGTTTATCTTATATAGTAGGCATCCAAAAAACAACCTGCTCGAATTTTCATAAGTTCTTGAAATGGAGATTATTGCATACAAAGTGCATAAGTATTTTGGGTGTTGCCCCTTCGTGATTTCAATATTTCTCAGGCTCCTCACATCACCGTGTACGAGACCACTACCACTGGAGAAACCGTGTCTCCCTCCATGGCAATTCGAAAAAGACGAACTTCCTCTACTTGGCATCATCGAAAATGAACCTAGATGTGTCGATTCCTACAGATGAAGAACTAGGGTTTCATGAGACCTTCAAAGATGAAGAACGAGAAAAGAGGATTATTTTTTATACGACTGCGTTTTAATTAACAAGCCCAGGGACTGTTTTGTCCTCTTTGCACACGTGGACACTTAACGGCCACGTGTGCGAGTTAATGTGCTAAGTCAGCAATTTCCGTTAATGAGTCACGCTAGAAAATAGACTGGGGACTGATATGTCTAACGAAAAAAAATGATGGAGATTGATCTGTGTATTAATTTTTCTTGGGGACTAAAATGTTTGCTTTTAAAATCTTTGAGGACTGAATTAGGTAATTACTCTAATATTTATGCTAGAAGATATTAAAGTTTATTTAATGAATACATAGATAGATTAATAATTGGATCAAAACTTGCAAAACTAATTACATTTTCACTACACGTGCGTGTCAGTTTGGGTAAACAACTTAATTAAGCTCCTTTTGACAAAATAGCTTAAATAATAAATGGCTATATTAAAAGTAACTTATAAATAAGTTATTTTGTGTTTGGATTTTTAGCTTTAAAAGTGCTTATTTTATAGAAATGTGATAAAAGTAGTAGTATTATGAGAAAAGTCATTTTTTTAACTTCTCTATAAGTTCCTAAATAGCTTCTTAAAAAGTTGCAATTTTGTTTTGAAAATTGTACCAGACATTAATACTACTATTTTTTATAAGTCAAAAAGCTCAAAAAAGTTACTTTTGAAACTTCCCAAACGGGTCCTAAATGTATGTCTTTAAAATTTAACAAACTAGAGTGTGCTCCCCGCATTGTGTGCGGAAATTAATAATTTACATAATAATTTTTCGGCTATACTACATGTATATTAAAATCAGTAATTATAGTCAATTATCAGTATAAAATATTCGTTGAAATATATATTAACATTTACAAAAAATGAAAAAAATATTAAAAAATATCAATAGAAATTCATTACAATTTAGAATATTGAACCTATTTACTTTGTATTTCTAGATAAAAATCTACAAAAAAGACTTGTAAAGATAACAAATGACTGAGATTCTTATACCTTCAGATCTCTCACTCACTTTATCTCTCAATTTATTTATCTTGTCCAAAAGAATAATTGAACCATACTTATACCTGAAAGCATCAACTTGTTATTACAATTAAAAAAAATTTATTAATATTTATTAATTTAGAGGTAAATGATCAACTATGTTCAATAATACTTACTTGTTTTCAGTTTTTATATTTGTATTTTTTTTTTGTCTTTTTGGGATCGATTGTTTTCAATCATTTCATGACGTATATTCCGCAATCCCAACTAATTAAAAAAATAAGAAAGTAAAATATGATTAATAGAAAAACTCAGAAAAGTACAGTAAAACATATTAAATAACACTACTATGGCAAAGAATAATAAGATTGATATGCTATTTGTTGACCGCTGATCGAAATATATGGTGCGTCAACGATTTCTTTGTTGTCCACCAAAGATTTTTTCCCAACATAATTCTCATGTGGGATACTATCAAGCTCTGAAAAAGATAGAAATTCAAATATAAGAAGCATAACAAAACCAGCAAAAAAAAAAAACAAAAAATGTATTTTTAATTCAGTAATAATTGCACAAAAACAAGCACACAAACAATGCTCAATCAGACACAAAAAGTGATTGATATAATTAAAATAGAAATAAGAAATTCCATAAGGAAAACAAAAATATATATTATATAAATAACTTACAACAAATTTAGGGTAAAAAACCTTAATAAGCCAAGTCAAGAATCATGTAACGTAAATACGCCAAAGCGAAAATCGTTTCAGCAATAAGCCAAATCATATTTTTATATAATTCGAACCATGCTGGTTCGAATTCCATTTCTACATAATTCGAACCAGCTTGGTTCGAATTACACACAAACACACGCACACACATAATTCGAACCAGCTTGGTTCGAATTACACACAGTAATTCATTGTATAATTCGAATTATGATGTTAAAAAATTAATAATTTATTTAAAAAAATTTATTAAAAAAATTAATAATTTAAAAATTAAAAAATATATTTTTTTATTTCATACGTTAAAAAAAGCTAACAAAATATTTAATTACGAGACTTCTTTAAAATATTAATGAGCTATCAATTCAAATTCCATACAATACTTTTCTGTCCATTTTTAATAGTTCATGAATATTTTTTAATAAATTTTTTTAATAAATTTTTTAAATTATAGTACAAAAAATATTTTATCCTATGCAAAACAATTTAAAAAAATGGCTTAAAAAATGTTAGGAGTACTATAAAAATTTGTAATGTTATAATAACTTAGGTAAATACATGCATGTACTCAAATTTTAAATAAAATACTCTACATAGTCAATAATAATTTAGAAATGAAAGAAAATATTTTATTCTATACAAAATAATTAAAAAATATATTTTATTCTATACAAAATAATTTTAAAAAATGGCTTAAAAGATGTTATGAGTACTATAAAAGTTTATAATATTATAGTGATTTAGGTAAATACATGATAAAAATATTTTTTCTTTAATTTCTAAATTATTAGTGACTATGTGGAGTATTTCTTTAATGTCCTAAGTCATTAGGACATTACAAATTTTTATAGTACTTCTAACATCTTTTAAGCCATTTTTTAAATTATTTTGCATAGAATAAAATATTTTTTTGTGGTATAATTTAAATAAATTTATTAAAAAATATTCATGAGCTATCAAGAATGGGCAGAAGAGTATTGTATAGAATTCGAATTGCTCACCATATCATTTGAATCAGAGTAATTCGAACTTCCCTATGCGTAATTCGAATCATGTAATATCTCACCATATAATTTAAATAATTTTATTAAAAAATTATCATGAATATTTTTTAATAAATTTATTTAAATTATATCATAAAAAAATATTTTATTCTATGCAAAATAATTTAAAAAATGGCTTAAAAGATGTTAAAAGTACTATAAAAATTTGTAATGTCCTAATGACTTAAGACATTAAAGAAATACTCCACATAGTCACTAATAATTTAGAAATTAAAGAAAAAATATTTTTATCATGTATTTACCTAAATCACTAGAATATTACAAACTTTTATAGTACTCATAACATCCTTTAAGCCATTTTTTAAAATTATTTTGTATAGAATAAAATATATTTTTTAATTATTTTGTATGGAATAAAATATTTTCTTTCATTTCTAAATTATTATTGACTATGTAGAGTATTTTATTTAAAATTTGAGTACATGCATGTATTTACCTAAGTTATTATAACATTACAAATTTTTATAGTACTCCTAACATTTTTAAGCCATTTTTTTTAAATTGTTTTGCATAGGATAAAATATTTTTTGTACTATAATTTAAAAAAATTTATTAAAAAAATTTATTAAAAAATATTCATGAACTATTAAAAATGGACAGAAAAATATTGTATGGAATTCGAATTGATAGCTCATTAATATTTTAAAGAAGTCTTCGTAATTAAATATTTTGTTAGCTTTTTTTAACGTATGAAATAACAATATATATTTTTTTAATTTTTAAATTATTAATTTTTTTAATAAATTTTTTAAATAAATTATTAATTTTTTAACAGCATAATTCGAATTATACCATGAATTACTGTGTGTAATTCGAACCAAGCTGGTTCGAATTATGTGTGTGCGTGTGTTTGTGTGTAATTCGAACCAAGCTGGTTCGAATTACGTGTATACATGTGTTTGTGTATAATTCGAAGCAAGCTGGTTCGAATTATGTAGAAATGGAATTCGAACCAGCATGGTTCGAATTATATAAAAATATGATTTGGCTTATTGCTGAAACGATTTTCGCTTTGGCGTATTTACGTTACATGATTCTTGACTTGGCTTATTAAGGTTTTTTACCCACAAATTTATGCAAAGTTCTTCTTTCAACACACATCTTTTTTGATGGGGTCAAGCTCATGAAAGACCTTCTAAACATCAGCAATCCACAACCACCAATTACCTCCATGATAAATTGGCACAAACAGCTGAAGTCTGGGCATATGATAGAATATTTCAGTCTAAATGATACCAAACGATAGAATTATTTAAGAAGTTTTAGAAATCACAACTTACAAATGAATGGGATACTAGTTTTTTTTTTGTAAAAAAAAAAAGATAAATGGTCCTTAAATTCATTGATCTGGAAGACCTTCTTAGGGTTTAGATCAATGTACTCAGAATTATGTTTCGATGATATGAAATTCTGCAAAATGAACCGAAATAAGTTTCTTGTATCACACAATACATAATCAAAATGAACCGAAATTAATGATAAACTTTAATGACAGCTTACCACAATATCTGTTGGGACGCAGTATATTTCTTTATCAAATCTATGACATTTGTTGTTATTGAGAAGCATACACAGTGCGGAGACCACTTATGTGACCAAAATTTATTAGATATATGGGAATATAACTTTCTAGAAAAATTATTAATGTTAATGTAATAGCAAAAGAATCTATCATAATTTATACGTATTCTGTGGGTCTTAGAGACAAGAAGTTACATCTACTCCCCTGAGCTTTGTGGTCTAAGAGGAATATGGTATCGAACTCATTGCTTGGCCCATCTTTGTTAGTCTTGATATGCATCATCCACTGATAATATTTTTCTCTCATCTCCTCTATTATTTTCTTTTCTTTTACTAGAGTCTTGTACTTTTCAAGGGTGCTCAAACTCGGCTCCGAACTTGTTTTCTTCGCATATTGCAATGCTCCTGCCAGCCCAGCATCCATTACCACATCTACCAAACTTTCAATGTGTTATTGTTGGTGCAGATCTTGGTGGACTTATGCCAAAGTCGAATGAAGGTGTACAAAAGTCATCTTTCAAATGCTGAGGATGAGGAAGAGTGCAAGATGACAGAGGAAAGTTTACAAAAATAATTAAAAAGCATTATGATATAACATCAAAACTAATAAAAAGGATTTTTAATAGAACTTACTCATTAACAAGAGCTTCTTGTTCTGATTCCCTTGCTGAAGTTTCTATGGAGGCTTACTGTTGAGATTGTGGAGGACAGCTGGATTACACAGTAAAGTGTTTTAAAATGAACCAAAATTATTATGATATAGCATCAAAACAAAAAAAAGATTTTAAGTAGAAATTACTCATTAGTAGAAGCTTCTTGCTCTGCTTTTCTTGCCAAAATTTTTGCGGGGACTTGCTGTTGAAGTTATGGAGGGCAATTGGATTACACAAGAAAGTATTTCAAAATGAATTGAAATTATTATGATATAGCATGATAACTAATAAAAAGTATTTTAAGTAGAACTTACTTGTTAATAGAAGCTTCTTGCTCTAATTTCCTTGCCAAAGTTTCTGCAGAGACTTACTATTGAGGTTATGGAGGGCAGATGGATTACTCAGTAAGGTGTTTCAAAATGAACCAAAATTATTATGATATATCATCAAAACTAATAAAAAGTATTTTAAGTAAAACTTACTTATTAACAGAAGCTTCTTCTATTTGAGTTTGTGAAGGGATAGAGATAAAGGTTTTTGCTTGTTTTAGCTCTTGCTCAAGAGAACTTGGAAGAGCAATTGCAATAGGAACTCTAATGAAGATAAACGAGAAAGGAGTTAACATGCAGTAAAGTAAATTTGAAATCCGCACTAAATGAAATATGCACATTGATTAGAATAGGAAAGCAAATTGAAAAACTCACATATCCAGAGATTCAGATTGACTTTATTGTCAAAATACAAGGATTTGTTCTATACGATCAACTGTTGCATTCAAATTGAAAAACTTACATAGTTGCTGGTTGTAAATTTTGTTTTTCTTTTTTTTTTTCATGCAATTTTTTTCTTGTGAAACGTCTTACTGGAGATTCATGGGTATTCTTTCTAATAAAAAAGATACGAAATTAAAATCATCAACCAAGATATTCTAATTAATAGCAGAAGTAGTACATAAATGTTAAAAAAAATTATATGGTATTGCTCGATGCGTTTACAGACCGTTTCAAGTTTGTATGTGTTTCAAACACAGGTCCATTTTCACTAACCAAGTTTACAGTTGGCAGTGTAAGCAAAAAAATAAATATTATTCAGTAAAATCAAAGAAATTACATCAGGTTTTAGGAAAACTTAGCAGAGAAAAAAAAAAGAACTTTATATAAAAAACTGAATCTTACGTCTTTGATGGATCATAGCGCGCGTCTATCGAGTCGTGGTCATTTTACTGTGTTTCAACCTGAGCAACTTTGTTTTTGCAAGACTGTCATTTTTTTCTTTAATCTTTTTTCTGTTTCTTTTCTTTTCTTTTTTTACTTATCCTCTCTATTTCTTCGCTTATGAAAAATCATATAAAAAATTTTGATTTAAAATCAAGATGAACCTTAATTCAAAAAGAAATGAACCGAAATTTTTAAAAGATTGAAACATAATGTTCAAAAACAAGCAGAAAAACAAAAATGCTCAAAGAAACTATAATGAATATAATATAATTGGTTCTCAGTCGGAACAGTAGTAAAAATCTAGTTTAAAGATCCTATATTGTTTTTCAACAATTTTATTGGCAGGACAAATCATTCTCCAAGTCAGAAAAACAAATATCAACAAAAACACATCGAATGTATACAGCTGACAAATATCAGAGCTATAACTAATTAAACAACCACACATGAACAAATTCAGCAAATTCAAACAAAACGAAATCAAATGAACCTAAATTAAACTAAGAAATGAATCGAAATTTCTTAAAAAATAAAAAATTTGGTCAGTACTTAACAGCAGTATCAAGTGAATCTCAGTTAATTCACAAATGAATAGAAATTAGTCCAATTTAAACAAGCATTCAAAAAGACCCAATCATCAATAAAAACACATCATATTTATTTTTGGATTCAAATGAACCTCAAATAAACTAAAAAATAAAGTGAAATTATTTATTAGAACCAATAAACTAACAACACAGTTTTATTCGATGCCCTAGTTACATATGAGTGTGCACAAGTGTGTATCTATATGTAGGAAGAAATTTGGTAACCAATTGCACTGGATAATCACACAAGTTAGCATCAAGTGCAATCAAGAAGCCCTAGTTGCATAACAAGAATATTAAATAAAGCAAACTTTTAGAGATAATTATTGTAGTTTCAAAGTTTTGATTTAAAATCACGATGAACCTCAATTAAAAAAAATGAACCGAAATTTTTAAATGATTGTAACATACAATTCATGTTCGAAAATAAGCAGAGAAACAAGAATTAATTTTTTATCAGAGTAGATCATCAGTATTTATTAAAATAAAAACAAAATATATTTATAACAATAAAATAATAATTTCTGAATCTTACTCATCTTCGGATTTAGTTTCGGTTTGCAAAGATGAATCCGGTTTGTTACCTAGATTATTTTTTTTTATCAATAATAGGCATACCATTGTAATTATTTTTTAGTAAGAGTACATAATATATAAGGTGTAATAATTTAACAAATATTTTTTAAAGGGATTTTTCATTCTCTTCAACAATGAGAATAACTTATTTTTCTCCCTCTCTTAATTCCTTCTGGTTCATCAAACTATCAACATCACAACTTGAATAGTTTAGGACATGAAATTTTCTTCATGGTGCGGTGAGCGTGGAGAGCAACCAAGTTGTGAATCAAATTAAAAAAATGTGAATTGAGATCCAATCCAATTTTGCCATTTTCTTTTTATCCCTAATTTTTCTTTCTACATTTTCTTTCCCCATTCTTACCTCTTCCTTCAAACTCATCCAATAGAGTTTGATGAGAGGCTATTTCACAAGATTCTTTCTTGGTGAATATAGCTGTTTCGATCAACGAGTTGGAAGGAAGAAGATTTGAATTCTTATTACTCTCTGATTCATTGATTTCTCAAAATGGCGAACATGGTAAACAGATCCTCCCATTTTATAGGTCGTGGAGCTACATTGACATGCTCTCATTGTAACAAGCAAGACCACACAGAAGATGTATGCTATAAGAAGTATGGGTACTCCTCCTATTTCTATCAACGGCGGCAACATAACACCACCATCAATCACGTGATTACTGAGGGGGCATGATGATATACTCAGTGACAAACAATCTCAGCTCAATTGTCTCCAAGAGAACATTGGAATATCAAGATCTGGGTTCACTCCAGAGCAAAGATTTGCCTTGTTAGAATTGATCAAAGACAAAAGTGTGCAGCAACAACCTCATAATGCAAATCAAATTTTGACTAATTCCATTAGACTTCCACTCCAGGTAAAACTATTGCATTACATTTTAATGCGAGAATTATGAGTATTATCACTCCAAAATCTGCACTATAGGTCATTGACTCTGGTGCAACAGATCATGTGACTTTTGACTTAAAAGATTTTGCAAGCTTTCAAAATATTGCTCCAATCAATGTGATATTGCCAAATGGGACTAAAACTGTTAGCACCATCATTGGCACAATCACATTCTCTAAAATTTTTTTTTCTAAAAAATGTTTTATACATTCCTTATTTTGATTTTAAACTAATTTCTGTATCAAATTTAACCTCAAACTTACATTGTCAACTGTTAATCAATGATAAATATTGTGAGATACAAGATCGATCCACATCAAAGATGATTGGCATTGCTGAGTGTATAGAAGGGTTATATACAATGAGTAGAGAACCAGAATTCTCTCACTTTCTCCTTCTTCCAACAAAGCAAGCTTCATTGGCGGCAACTACGACTACTACTCATCCCACCACACCTTCACACAGTGAGCACAACAACATTTGGCATCTTAGATTAGGACACATACCTATGCATAAATTGATTTTTCTGAAGAAGTATTATCCTTTTATAGATTGTATTGCTTCAAAACTTCCTTGTGATTCATGTCATTTTGCAAAACAAAAGAAATTATCTTTTAATCTTAGTACAACTGAAATAAAAGATTGTTTTGACTTAGTTCATATGAATATCTGGGCTCCTATTTCTGTCCCTCTAATGAAGGACATAGGTATTTTTTTACTGTGGTAGATGGCAAGAGCAAATTCACTTGAATTTTTTTTTTATGAAAACCAAATCTGAAGCATCACAATTGGTTATTAATTTTGTGAATTTTGTCAGAGTACAATTTGAAAAACAAGTTAAGTGTATAAGGACTGACAATGGGCCAGAGTTCACTCTAAAATTCTTTTTTGCATCAACTGAAATTTTACACCAAACTTCTTGTGTAGAAACACCAGAACAAAACAGGATTGTAGAGAGAAAACACCAGCATATTTTAGGTGTTGCTAGAGCATTGCTATTTCAATCAGGAATTTCACATTGTTTTTGGTAATACGCAGTTGCTCACGCCATTCACCTAATTAATAGGCTGCCCAGTACTAACCTGGATAATGCTAGTCCTTACAAGCTTTTGTATGGTAACTTACCTGACCTTTCATATTTAAGAGTATTTGGTTCTCTTGCATATGCCTCCACATTAACAAATTCAAGAACAAAATTAGACCCAAGAGCCAGAAAAACAGCTTTTCTCGGTTTTAAATTAGGAACAAAAGGTTTTTGACTTATTGATTTAAAATCAAAGGAAATTTTCATATCCAGAAATGTAACTTTTTATGAAACTCATTTTCCATTTTTACATTTCACTAGCACTAACATTTCTGTGGTACCCACTCGTACTCTACAGTGCATTGATCTTTTTCAATATGATACACCATCCACACATCATTTGCAATCACCCACACATACCACACTCACAGATTCAAATGAATATTTCTCAACCTCAATACACTCACCAATTTCCTCACACACCATTGCACCCATTGCCATACCACACACTAACAATGCACCTGCATCACAACACTCTGACATCACACATGACTGCATTACTAGAAAATGTGAAAGAGTCAAGAAACTGCCTGCTTATTTGAAGGACTATCATTGTATGACAACTCACACAGCTCACTCTAGCAACTTTGCCAACTCCAACTCTTTATATTCTATCTCACAACACTTGTCATATGATAAACTAACTCCAAAATATAATTCACTTTCTCTAGCCATCACCTCAAGTCCAGAACCCAGCACTTATGAGGAAGCGGCTGCACATGACTGTTGGAGAAAGGCAATAAAAGATGAATTGACAGCTCTAGATCAGAACAGAACTTGGTATCTCACTGAACTTCCAAAAGACAAGAAGGCTGTGGGTTGCAAATAGATTTTTCGGGTAAAATTCAATCCCGATGGCACCATAGAGAGGCACAAAGCGAGGCTAGTTGCAAAAGGATTCACTCAAGTGCAAGGAGTAGATTATGGTGATACTTTTAGTCCAGTTGTCAAAATGACTATCCTACGAGTAATGTTAGAATTAGCAGTGGCAAAGAAATGGTATTTGAAATAGCTGGACGTCAACACTGCCTTCCTTTATAGAGATTTGGACAAGGAAGTTTATATGAAGATACCACCCGGTTTGGCCGTGTCACAACCAGGTTTAGTTTGTAAATTGCAAAAGTCTCTATATGGGCTTAAGCAAGCAAGCAGGCAATGGAACATTAAGCTCACTCAGACTCTTGTGGATGCTGGTTATAAGCAGTTTTTTTTTATGATCATTCACTCTTCATCAAGAAACAATCTGGAAGTTTCACTACCATTCTAGTATATGTTGATGACTTGGTTTTAATCGGGAATGACATTGGAGAAATCAATTCCATCAAGAAAAATTTGGATGACAAATTCAAAATAAAGGATCTTGGTGATCTCAAATACTTCTTGGAAATGGAAGTAGCACGCTCTAACTTTGGAATTCACATTTATCAGCGAAAGTACACCATGGACCTTCTCAGGAATTTTGGTTATCTAGATTGCAAGCCTCTCTCTACCCCATTTGATTATAGTCAGAAACTCTCAAAGGAATTAAGTACCATTTTAACAGACAACACTGTTTACAGACAGCTCATCGGCCGACTCCTTTACCTCACAAACACTAGACCCGATATCTCCTATGCTGCGGGACGTTTGAGCCAATTTTTGGACTGTGCAACCACTTCTCATCTACAGGCTGCTTTTCGCGTACTCCGATATTTAAAAGGCCGACCTGCAACTGGTCTCTTCTTCTCCTCTACTTCTAATCTGCATCTCACTGGATTTGCCGACGCTGACTGGGCTACCTGTGCCGATACTCGTCGCTCTATTTTCGGTTATTGCTTCATGCTTGGGAACTCTCTCATTAGATGGAAGAGTAAGAAGCAAACCACAGTTGCCAAGTCCTCTGCAGAAGCTGAATATAGATCTCTTGCTGTTGCCATTAGTGAAGCTAGTTGGTTATCTTTCTTAATGGATTTCATTGGTTTGCCGCTTCAAAAGTCTATCACTCTATTCTGTGACAACCAGTCAGCCATTCACATAGCCAATAATTCCATCTTTCATGAAAGAACCAAACACATTGAAGTGGACTGCCACATTGTTCGTGAAAAGCATTTGTCTAGTTTCATTCATCTTATGCCAGTTCGTTCCAAAGATCAACTTGCTGATTTTCTTACCAAAGCTCTGCCACCGGGTCCTTTTCTTGCTAATGTTTCCAAGCTAGGATTGTTAGATTTACACAATTCTAACTTGCGGGAGGGTGTTACCTAGATTATTTTTTTATCAATAATAGGCATACCATTATAATTATTTTTTAGTAAGAGTACACAGTATATAAGGTGTAATAATTCAACAAATATTTTCTAAGAGGATTTTTCATTCTCTTCAACAATGAGAATAACTTATTTTTCTCCCTCTCTTAATCCCTTCTGGTTCATCAAACCATCAACATCACAACTTGAACAATTTAGGACATGAGATTTTCTTTACGGTTGAACAATCTTCCTTTTTTTGCTTTTTTTCTTTGCGGTTCTTTGTGGTTGTTTTAGTTTCTTTGGTGGTGTCTTCTGTATTTCTTCTTCTTCTCTATAATACATACAAAAAATTTTGTTAAAATAATAATATATAACTTTAAATAAATAGATAGTTTCTGATAAGTCATGGTGAGAAGTATACTCATATTCAGAATCAATTTCTTTTTCTAAAGACGAATGCAAGATGACAGGTTTCTTTTTTTCTTTCTTCTTTTTTCCCTTCTTTTCTTCTTTCTCTTTCCCCTCAGTTGTGCTCTTTTTATGAGGCCCTAAAACATAAACTTATTTAGTTAGCACAATAACTTAGAAGTAATTTAACCAAAATTTCAAGGGGAATGCTTTTTCTTAGTTACCATTTCATTCTTTGCCTCAAAGGCAATCCTGTTGACCAACCTCTTTCGTGTCCAGTAAGTCACCCATAGTGGTCTGGGAGCATTATCTACTGTTGCATCAGCGAACACGATTCATGAAAATAGATTATCATCAATACAAAGACGCAACCACAATTGAAAGTTTCTCTCTTCCTTTCTGGGCTTTGATCCCCTTGATCAAGAAGCTGAGCACATGAGACACCCAATTTCATTCTCGGACTATGTATGTCCACATGAAGGATAGGTGACTTATGCACTGGGGAGACTGTGCTTGTTGTTGTCGGCAACAAAAACTATTTCTAGATGAAGAGGATGAATGTCCTCTTGAATTTCATCAGGTTTTCCTCCCCTTCAATAGTCATCTCCAGCACAGATTTTATCAAAGACGCCAAAGTAGCACCTTCAATAATTTTCTTCTACTCCTCATTCAGTTTGTTGTAATCAACTTTTTCAAAAAAATTAGTCCCTATAATAGTACCAACATCAAAATAGTTTAATATAAATAGATTAATATAAAATAATAGCAAAACTTTATTGATAGAATATAGCTGAAAACCTTTTTTTATCGCTTGAATTTAGGCCCAGTGTATCTCTTATCTTGACTAGGGTTACGTAGATTTTTTCATAGCGCGTCTCCAAAAATGCTTTATATAGATCGAAGGAAAGTATCAATTCCCTCAAGAGCTTGTGCAAGACATTCAATGATGGGATATATCTCAATGCACCAAATCCTATTTTCTCGACAATAGCTTTCTTTTGATTACTCATGTTGAATACCTTAGCTATCATTCTCATTGAACATCCCAAATCGTGAGTTTTCTGCAAATATTTGAAATATTGTGTTATATGATATATTTATAATACAAAAATAGAGTTGATTTAATGTGTATATGCTTACATCGTAAAGTGGCTTCTCCTTTTTTGAGATGGTCTTCTTTGTTATTTTAACTGTAAGGACTAATTTAGTCAATACTTAACAGCAGCACCAAGTGAACCTCAGTTAATTCACAAATAACCAAAATTAGTTCAAATTTGAACAAAAACTAACTAAACAACCACACATGAACAAGTTCAGCAAATTCAAGCAAAATGAAACCAAATGGACCTAAATTAAATCAAGAAATGAACCGATATTTCTTAAGGAATAAAAAATTTAGTCAATAGTTAACAGCAGCATCAAGTGAACCTCAGTTAATTCATAAATGAACCGAAATTAGTTCAGATTTGAACAAAAACTAACTAAACAACCACACATGAACAAGTTCAGCAAATTCAAGTAAAACAAAATCAAATGAACCTAAATTAAACTAAGAAATGAACCGAAATTTTTTTAAGAATAAAAAATTTGGTCAATACTTAATAGTAGCATCAAGTGAACCTCAGTTAATTCACAAATGAAATGAAATTAGTTCATATTTGAACAAAAACTAATTAAACAACCACACATGAAAAGTTCAGCAAAATTCAAGCGAAACAAGACCAAATGAACCTAAATTAAATTAAGAAATGAACCAAAATTTTTTGAGAAAAAAAATTGGTCAATACATAACAATAGCATCAAGTGAACCTCAGTTAATTCACAAATGAACTAAAATTAGTTTAGATTTGAACAAGCAGTAAAAAAGACTCAATCATCAACAAAAACACATCGAATTCTTTTCTGGATCCAAATGAACCTCAAATAAACTAAGAAATGAACCAAAATTATTTATCAGAACCAATAAACTAACAACACAGTTTCATTCAATGCCCTATTTATAGAGAAAAATAAGAAAAAATTGAATTAAAGAAACTGGATCTACTAAATAAATGAATTCGATCAACTAAATCCTAAACCGAACTAGTAGAAATGCCAGAAATGCGAGAAATGCAAAGGAGAAAACAGAATATAATGAACAAGTAGTTTTGTCAATACCTTGAAGAATTTTTGTTGTTCTTTTTCTGTATTTTTTGTTGATGATCTCAAATGCAACATCGGATTTTTCTGTAGTTTCCATAGAGAATTTGAAAGATTGAGAGATTGAGAGATATTTCAAATTCTTTTGTTGCAGTTTTGAGTAGAAGATACGAACAGTTTTTCATATTAGAGCGCCAAGGGAGAGGTAACATTTTTTTTAGCACGTGTTACACGCTTTTTTAATGAGAGTGGTTTATGTTGGTGTTGGGCCTGCTTGGTTGGACTTGAATGGCAATAAGACTTGGATGTGTGGTAGATCTGTTATATTATTAGATGAATAATATTAATTATGTTTAAAATTTTTTAGACAGAGTTAGTTTTATAAATATTAATTAATGGTGTTTGCTATGGTGCCTAAAAGATATTGTCTAATTATTAAAATAGGTTAAATAATTAATTTTAAATTTAAAAATATAAAAATTAAAAATTTTAAATATTTTAAAATTATTATAAAAAGTAATTTAATTAAAAGTTAGATATCAAATAAAAGACATCATAAAATTAGCCATAATTAAAATACAAATTTATCAAAAAAATATATATGTATAAAAATAGTCAAATTTCTAGTAGAACCCTCCAATTAAAATGAAGAGAATAGTTTAGCTAAATATATTCTAAAATCATATATGAAGAAGAATAGAAGATAATAATATTGATACTTATTAAAAAAAATATTTTCAATTTTTATTATGATCAATATTTTCGAATATTTTTAACAGATACCATTAACAAAATCTAAATGAAACTTACTGTCTAAAAAAAAAAAATCTAAATGAAACTTGTCCATTAAGCTGGATGAAAGGAAAGGGTGTTACTAATTGGAATTTACCGGATTTTGTCCTCTAAAGACAAGCTATTTTTAAAGAGTTATGTTACGTGTATACTAAAATTAGTCATTAAAATTAACTATTAGTATAAAATATATATTAAAAATAAATTAAACTACACATGTATTTATACATAAATATATTAGTAATTAATTTTAATAGCTGATTTTAATATATAAATAACATTTTCTATTTCTAAATTCTAATTTACCACAAATAGATTCAAGCAGCAATGAAAAGGAAGTTTTAATTAGCTTAAATGTTAAAAACTTTTGGGAAAAAAAATTATTCGATAGGGCCCACTTGAATTTAAAATAGATTTTTTATCCATACATATGATCCAGCTTGGAGGCATCGGGACGCGCACCCACCGGATCAGAGCCCTCTCATTGCAAGGATTTTCGAATATGTGGGTCCACTCCGAACCTTCCTTAAATATTCTAATCTAACTAATCACTAGACAGTAGACACTAATCACCAATATTAATCCATTGATCACCACTGAGTGGCCAACGGAAGTCCAGTGCACGTGCACGCACTATAACAGTTCCCTCCACAAATGGTGAATTTGATTCTCTTTTAGAATGGATGGTGGCTTTTGCTTTCGGAATTTCAGAGTAGACTGTAAAAGACAAAATCATAATTAATACAAATAATTTCAATTAGATATTTTCTTGTTTTATAAAATGGTTTTATAATATAATTTGATAAAATTTTATTCAGAACATATGTTTGTGGGATCATTTTTTAGGTAAATGGAGAAAAATGATTTTTTTTTTCAATTTAGAACTTTTTTTTAGGATAGAATTTTATTCTATAATTTACATCTTGTTCTTTTTTTATCTAAAATTTTTGTTCTTTTTATTTAACAACTAACATTTGAATTTTATTATAAAAAAATTCACTAATTTGTTGAACTTTTGTCAATATGTAGTCAATATTAATAATTGTGCAAAATATAAAGATATTATCAAATTATATGTATAAATTCTTTATAATATCAATATAAGTTATATTCTATAATTCACGCGTAGAAACATGTGTAAGAAAATATCAAAAGTTTAAGATATTAGTTAATTATTAAAAAAAATATTGACTTTCTAAATTTTTTATTACCCTTAATCTAATTAAAGTTTTGTAACAAAATATTTTTTTTTATAAAATGAAAGAATTTAAATTTATACATCATTAATATAAAACAATTTTACACAAACAATTAATTAGTATATGACCACATTAATAAAAAATAATTTATAAATTTATTATTTAAAAAATTATTTATTACACTTTAAATCTTAAATTGAGTCTAAAAGTACGACAGAAACGTCTCTTTTAAAAATATGTCAATTTATAAATGACATGATTTGAATTATATATAAATAGTATATCACGAATGAATTTATTCAAAATTTTTTTAAATTCACTCTCCAAAAATAAATAAATTATTTAACACATGCTTAAAGTATGTTATATAATTCTAATTTTTGCAAAATTTTTTATTTTTTTAGCAGATTAGAGATTATTCTATTACAGATTTGAGTTTTATTTAAAAATTTATCGTTGACTAATGAATTAATGTATGTACAAGACAAAATTTAAATGTTAATATTTATTTAAATAGATTAATAATCTAATTATTAGACCAATCTAAATTGATTTTACACAAATTTTTTTTATCTAGATTGTCTTAATGGTTTCAAAAACTCTCTGACTTAAATCTAATTAAATAATGGTATAAAATTCTTACCTGTCAAATCCTGTACACTAAATAAATTAAAATTAAACTTAAAATTGAAACACAAAATTTTAATTATAAGGCAAAATATCTACTAACTTCAAAAAACAAAAAGGAAAAAAATCAAAGTAAATATGTACAGGGTAAAACAGTTAAACACAAAGCGGGAAGGAAATAAGGGAATAAAGGAGCCAAATCTGCTAGGTGGAGGTCTATGTTATAATATACGTGACGCCCACCACTTGCCACTCTCTCTCTTTCTCTTTATATAAAGTTTTTTCTCTCTCACCACTTTCTTTTTTCTCTCTCACTTTCTCTCCGTTTTCTTCCCCTTTTCTCACCTTCCAAACGCCACATCCGCCATGGCGCCGACACTATAGCCCACCCAAACCCCCACAAACATTCACCCAGCAACAATTCCCCAACCAAAAAACCATGAACAACACTCTGTTTCTATCCACACTCCTCGTCCTGTTATCCTCCGCCATTGTTTCCGGCGGCGATCTAGCCTCCGACAGAGCAACCCTCCTAACCCTACGGGCCACTGTTGGTGGTCGCTCCCTCCTCTGGAACCAAACGGAACAGAATCCATGCTCATGGACGGGTGTGTTCTGCGAAAACGAAAAGAGAAACAGAGTAACAACGTTGAGGCTCCCAGGCATGGGTCTCTCAGGGAACCTTCCATTGGGTTTGGGTAACCTCACTGAGCTTCAGACCCTCTCTCTCCGATTCAATGCACTCACCGGTCCCATTCCCTCCGATTTCGCCAAACTCACCTCTCTCAGAAACCTCTATCTTCAGGGGAACTTCTTCAATGGCCAAATCCCTGATTTCTTGTTCTCTATGGAGAATTTGGTTAGGTTGAATTTGGGGAAGAACAATTTCAGCGGCGAGATCTCTCCCAAGTTCAATTCTCTTACTCGTTTGGATACTCTCTATTTAGAGAATAATCACTTCACTGGGAGCATCCCTGACCTTAGTGTTCCGCCTCTGCATCAGTTCAACGTGTCGAATAATCAGTTGAACGGTTCGGTTCCGGAGCGGTTTTCGGGGTTGAATGAAAGCGCTTTTTCCGGGAATGAGCTCTGTGGGAAGCCCCTTGAAGCTTGCCCTGGTAGTAACAATGGTGGAGGAGGGAGCCATAAGAAGAAGAATAAGCTCTCTGGCGGTGCAATTGCGGGTATTGTTATTGGGTCTGTAATTGGAGCGATTTTGATTCTACTGCTTTTGTTCTTGTTATGCAGAAAATCCAGAAAAACTGATTCCAGGGATGTTTCTGCGGCTGCACCTCCAAAAAGTGTGGAGGTTGCTGACGTGGCACGAGATGGTGGTGGTGCTAGTGGTTCCTCGGCCGTTGCGGCTTCAAAGGTTGAAAGCAAGAGCAATGGTGGTGGTGCAAAAAGTTTAGTATTCTTTGGTGATGTGAATAGGCCGTTTGATCTTGAAGAGTTGCTGAGGGCTTCTGCTGAGGTTCTTGGAAAAGGGACATTCGGAACCACCTATAAGGCCACGATGGATTTGGGGATCAGCGTCGCCGTGAAGCGCCTGAAGGATGTTACCCTGCCGGAGAGGGAGTTCAGGGAGAAGATAGAGCAAGTTGGGAAGATGGTTCATGAGAATTTGGTTCCACTCAGGGGTCACTACTTCAGCAAAGATGAGAAGCTTGTTGTGTATGATTACATGCCAATGGGAAGCTTGTCTGCATTATTACATGGTAAAACTAAAAAAAAAAAGAATGTGCTTTTTTTCTTTCTTTTTCTTGTTTGCTTTGTTGTCATTTTTGGACTGTTTCAACTTTCAATTCTATATGTATATATTTTATTCTTTGTGTGTGTCATGATGCTGATTCTTTAGTTTACAAGTTAAGTGAATGATTGCGGCTGTTGTTGTTGTGTCTACTTTAGGGTAGATCATTGTGTAACTAGTTGTTGCTTTTTATTTGTCCCTTTGTGTTTCTAATTTGTTTTTCTGAATAGGAAGGCTTGTAGTTAGTGACAAGATTGTTATCATAACGGGTTTTGGTGGCCATTGCACATGGCAGATGAAATCTTGCTTCAAGAGTTATTATCTAAAGTATTTTCTGAGAAATCAGAAGTTTTGTGCATCTTAGCTGATCCTGAATTTTCGTAATTGTGATTTCTTTGCTTGGTTATATGTCACGGGCTCAAGCCATGGAAGCAGCCATTGATTTGTAATTATCAAGTTAGGCTGTCTAAATTGCACCCAAATTACACCCTTTGGGTGCGGCTCCTCCCTAACACAAGGTGCTTGTGCACCGGACTGCCCTTTATGTCAAATAGTTCAATGGAATTTCTTTGGTAAGCTCCCTGTGGTGTTCTAATTTCTAAATGGTAATACTTTCACCTCAAATGTGCATTGGTCTTAGATATGATGTCATGCTTGTTACAATGAATAATGATCAACATTTATGATCCTTTTTGCAACTTTTAAGTTGAATGAACATGCAAATTTTCAAAACTTGGATGCAAATGAATGAATTTAGTATTGGTACAGCTTATTTGACATAGTTTGCTTTTCGGTTTTCATGTTACAGCGAATAATGGCGCCGGCAGGACTCCCCTGAATTGGGAAACAAGGTCTGCCATTGCCCTTGGCGCTGCTCGTGGGGTCGCATACCTACATTCACACGGACCAACATCCTCGCATGGAAACATCAAATCCTCAAATATCCTTCTCACCAAATCATTTGAAGCTCGTGTCTCCGACTTTGGCCTTGCTCATCTTGCTCTCCCGACCGCCACACCCAACCGTATTTCCGGCTATCGCGCCCCAGAGGTCACTGACTCTCGCAAAGTATCACAAAAGGCAGACGTCTACAGCTTTGGTATAATGCTCTTGGAACTCCTAACGGGGAAGGCTCCCACTCATTCCTCACTGAATGAAGATGGTGTAGACCTCCCAAGATGGGTCCAGTCGGTGGTTCAAGACGAGTGGAACACTGAGGTTTTCGACGTGGAGCTCCTTAGGTACCAGAACATTGAGGATGAAATGGTGAAGCTCTTGCAGCTCGCGCTCGAATGCACAGCTCAATACCCCGACAAGAGACCTTCAATGGAGGTGGTTGAAAGCAGGATTCAGGAAATTTCACGTTCTAGTTTAGAGAAAGAGGAAGAAGAAGAAAAAAATGAATTTTCACAACAGTACTACTCTGTTGATTCTGGTCCCCCACAAGCTTGAACATAGAATTGAAGAGAGAAACCCTTCATTATTTCATCATTGGCCTGTTTTTGGCATAGCCATATTATTGTAGTTTGTTTGTTTGTTTATTCATTGAACTTTCATAGAACCAGTTGTTCATGATCCCTTTTGTCTTAACCCCTCAATTCCCTTTTGTCATTTGCCTTGAGTCTTGTTTTGGGGTTTCAATGTTACTATAGCCCCAAATTCATTTACATTACATTCAAAAAAAGACATCTATTTATTTTTATTTTTATTTTCACAGGATTTGGTGTGAAATGTGAATACTTTGTGTTTTTTTTTGTTTTGGTGACTTGTGAATACTTTGTTTGGATATCTAGAATATGTTTCTCCTTCACTTCTTCCTGATTATTGTTGGATTGTTGTGTCATAATTCTTTTAGCAAATTATATTCGTCTCTTTATGTTTGATGAAATTTAACTGACTTTTTCCTAGTTCTTAAAATATAAATTAATTTCAGAATTTAGGTAATAATATATTTGGTATCTTTATATGAATTTAATTTTGATGCACTGGTCGTGTAAAGTAGTTTTACACGTGCATCTAATTTCGAATGACACGTAAATAACTACCGACAGTAAAAATAACTATCGAATAGTCATTTAAAAGAATGGATGTAATTGCACGACTGTATAAAATGTTTTACATGTTAGTATATCAAAATTAAACTATTTTTATATTTCATAAAATATACACTAAACCCTTGTATAAATAGAAAATTATCTTCCTCAAAAGTGAGAATAATGTTACATAAACAAATACATATATAATCATGATAAATGTTGCCAAATTTTAAATTATGTTAATACAATTTGCTCTGCCACCCATATTCTTAAGGTGGGTCATCTATAGTAGATGAGCTACTAATTTTTCAATTCTGAATCATTTTCTTTTGATTAAGCATTACTTCCAACTTCCAAGAGTAAAAGTGAATCCGAAGTTTAGTTAGGATAGTTTTATTAGTTAGTGTGAATTATTAATAAATAGAAATAATAGGAATGTAAATTAGAGTATTTTTCTCTGTAAAATTCCTCTTCAATAAAATTATAGTCTTCGTCTCTGCTCTGATTTAATTTAATTCTTACCTAATTCACTCTTATTCTTTCCTATACAATGCGCTTCCCCTTACAGAACCTAATCAGACCTTTCATCTAATTATTTTGATGTTATAGGAAACTGCATATCTTAGTCTTGCTTTTGTTTCTGCCGTGCTGACATTTTACTCTAACATTAACATTTTTCTAATTGAATTTATCTTCGCATGAAAATTTAAAGGAATGATTATTTTTATGGAGTTTAAATTTGATAAATTGATAATATAAAACGTTTTTTACAGTGGTATAATATAAAACGTTTTTTACAGTGGTATAATTTACATTCGTTTTTTTTGGATGATAATTTATACTATCAAATATCAATGTAAAAATAGTTATTTTTATTGATGTTAGATGTACATATAAAAATTAATTTATATTAATAATGTATCAAAATTAAATTCTATTTATAGAACTTCAAAAGTATATTGTACTTACAGTTCACTAAATGAGTTAAGACAAGAGCGGATGTTTCATCAATTTCTCACTGAAGTTTCCTTCAATTTCATTCATAAACATACGCCACTGACTGTGATGAGAGAGATTTTAGAATTTAGAAGCATTATTTAGTTCCTCTTACCACTTGGCTTATTCATTGGGTTACACACTTATAAATCAAAGTCAGAGAAATATTTTTGAATTGATAATTTTACATTCTTTTTTTTGGTGACTTAAAAGAAAAAAAAAAACAAAAATTAAGAAAGAAAAAAAATAAGAAACTGCTTAAGAAAGGCAGTCCCGTTGAATACTACTCTCAAACTCCTTCCAAGGCAATGGAAGCTCCACTTGGGGAGAAATAGTCCTCATTGCAGTCTTTGCCATGATGTCTGCTACTGTATTTGCATCTCTCAAGATCAACCGAAGATCAACACGCCATTTCCAAGACATGATATCTCGGATTTTTAACACCAAAGGATCAGTAAACCCAGAGCAATCTTGTAAATTATTGACAATAGTAAAAGCCTCCACACAGTCTGTCTCACATATAATGTCTCTTTGTCCCGAGTCCCATGCTAAAAGAAAGCCTCTCCAAATAGCAAACAACTCTCCTTGCAAAATGCTACGACTCTCAATTGTTCCCAGACAGCCTCGTTGCCACCTTCCCTTCCAATCTCTGCTAACACAAGCAAAACCAACTCGAGCACCACTGCCAGGATAGCTAGCATCACAATTAATCTTAAAGGTACCCACTGAGGGGGGAATCCAAGAGCCACTAATGGTTGAGGGGATAGATAGTCGTTGCAACTCAAAAATATTTCGGAGCTCCTTTTCTAAGGACAAAGCCATACCAATCACCTTGTCTGTGGTCCAATGCTCGTGAGGATGAAAGATCTCGTTGTTTCTCGAACACCAAATCCACCAGAGACCAGAAAAGAATCTAAAGGGGCGCTGTTTGCTATTATGTAAGAACCAACTCATCAAATCCACTGGTTGATCGGAGACCCCTAAAGCTTGCCAAACAAGTTGGGCTTTTGGACAATTGTATATATTTGTCATCCTTTCTATTCTAAAATATATTACTTAAAAATTTGATACAAGCATTTTTCACTATGTTCCTTTCATTACAGTATTTCTGAACAAGTTCATGGATAACAAGCCTAAGAATTTTCTTTTTGACGATAATAATGATATTGATGATAGTGACGATATCGACCGTGACCTTGATACGGAGTTGGAACTTCTAACTATGATGAGTGCGCTAATTATGGATATGATGTCAGAAATAGACCGATTTTATATCACCCTTCAATTCGAATTAGCAAAAACAATGTCTCCTTGCATAATATGGATTCCAAACATTCATGCTATTTCAACACTTTCTCTTCATCACTCTTAAAATAAACAAAAAATTTCAACTCTATCCACTGCACTCCAAACCAGTCATGCTAGCACAATTTAAAGAAGTGAAATATTATATTAAATAGAGAAAGTAGACTCCTAAGACACATGTAAACACTCCCTCAAAAAATCAGAGTTATTCTTATTCTTATGGATTAATAGTAAAATTAATTTTTAAAAAATACGATATTTTTTAAATTTATAAAATTTTTGAATTAAATTAGTCTATTAAAGATTAAAAATAAATTATATTTGTCATTCAGTCACTCCATTAATAATTTCTATCAACAAATGATATTATAAATATTAATTGACATACCTAATTGAATATTCTAAATATATTTATAAAAATTTATTAATTTAATTCTTTTTTTCAATTACATAAACTCTATTCCCAATATTATTTAGTGACTAAATTAATAGATTTTTAAAACATATTTGATTAACGTCCAATTAGATATATTAGGTGTCATGTGTGTTATCTATCAATTAACATTTCACATCATCAATCGTTGAAAAAAATTGTTAATTGAATAACTAAAAGACAAATATGATTAATTGGTAAGTTTGATTGATAAAATCTTTCGGAACGAATTTAAAGAACATGGCATCTTTCACATACTAATTTGACCAGTAAGTATTAACCCTATTTTTATTTTTACCATTTTTTAATACTACCCTATTAGGCAAATTTTTTGTTGCTTCATCCCATTTTACGCAAATTCAGCTTTTCCTCACCCACAGTGAAAACAATTACCGCTTTGTTTACTTTCGTTTAAATATTATTTCTTCTCCCCCCCCCCCCCCTGTTAAAAAACGCAAACAACAGCAACAACAATAATTTAGCAGCCTTCACAATTCACAAAGATACTGTTACGGCTCTCTTTAAGGATTGAACATCATCTGTGTGACGGTGTCTTCAAATTCCAAGATAGATCTAGGCCTAAACTCTATCGAATAAAAAATTAGTTAAAAAAAAAGATAGATTGTGAAATTTTTTTTCTACTACGTGCTTTACTTTGAAGGCATTTATTCTTTTTCGTGGATATTGACATATGTTGTTCTTTGTTGCACTTCTTTTAGAGTGACATATTCATTATTCTTTTGAATAATTTTAGACCGTCAAAAACGTTTGCTTTTTGAAAAAAACTTGGGGGTCTGTTGAAACTTAGTTGTAAAGAACTATGCTTTATAACTCATAATCTGAAATTATAGCCATTCGAGAGAGAAAAAGGAGAAAAAGACATGTGTATATAACAGAGAAATGTAGCTAGCTAGTTAGCTTGCTTTAGCTTGTGATGCAATTTTGATTCGTTGAAACTTGGTTGTTCCAGTTGGTTTGAAAAGTAATTATCTTAGCTTAAGTGATTACAAATATTCCATCACATGATTGTTTTATTTTTTCCTTTCTTAAACAAAGATAATAAGCGTATGGTTTTTCAATCAGGATCCTGGGTCTTGAGTCATGCCTGCCTATCAAATAATCATTGAATATTATTATTATTTAAACAATGGTTGTTATTGTATATTTATATTAACATATTATCTATGCACTAAAAATAGGATGTAAGCTCTATTTATATTGAAAGGTCTCTATGATATAATTAATTTGAGTAGGAGTGAGCACGGGTCGGTTTAGTTTGGATTTATGGTAAAATTAGAACCAAACCAATCAAAATGTAATTGGTTCAGTTTGGTTTGGATTTGTGTTTTTTTGTACATGTACCCGAACCGATTAAGAACGGGTTGGTTCAGTTCGGATAATTGGGTACCCGATAAATTTGAAATTCATAAAAAAAAAACCAAATTTTTTATCTTAAAAATTCAACAAATACAATAAACATGTAACATCAATAGAAATAATTCAAACATGTTAAACACCAAATACATTAAAAACTAAACTCATTAAAATCCAAATATATTAATAATGAATAATCATTGTCTAATAAAAAAGCCATATATATTTTTTTATTTTTTTATTTAATTAATATATGATCGGGTTCGCGGGTTGGTTCGGGTTCCGCACTCCCAAAACCGATATCCGAACCAATCACTAACAAAAACTATCGATTTAGTTTGGGTTGGACCCAATTATCCATTAGTTTCAGAACCAATTTAATTGGTTCGATTTGGGTTCGGACGGGTAATTGGGTACTCGCTACCGTGCTCACCCCTAAATTTTGAAGCCACAGAAAATATTTGAGAAGTAGCAGCATCAATATCTGAATCACGAATTTAGGTATTAAAAAACTTGAGAGATTAAAGTTCATTTCAAAACTTCAATTTATAACTCATTTTGTTTGGATACGAGAAGCATGTGTGTTGTGCGTTGTTGTGGAGAATGTAAGTGTTAAACATGGATGTGAGAGTTTTTTCTGGAATAAAGGAATGTAGAAATCGACAATCCGATTTTTTTGTAAAAAAAATTAAACCTATTAATCGGACAGTCCGATTAGTGTGGAAAAAAAGATTTAAATTTTGGTGAAGGTAATCGGACCTTCCAATTTGTATTTAAAAAATTAAAAAAATTTGGAATACATAAATTGGAATACCCCAAATTTTTTCAAGTTTTTAAACACAAATCGGAGGGTCTAATTTGTATACCCAAAAATCGGAGACACCACAATTACATAAAACCCCTATACACTCCTGCATTCTACACCATTTCTTCTTCCATATCTAAATTAAATAGTATACATTTAGTCATAGATGTCAATTGTCTCAATTCTCAGTCCCTTTTTTTGTTTAAACAATTCTCAGTCCTAGTATGTTTCCTTTTATGGAGAACGGGGCAAAGTTTTGCCTTAGCCTATTATGTTTGTTTTTCTGAACTACCAGTAAACCACGTTGGCATATCAATGAGCATCTAAAATTTGGATCTTTCTTCTGGGCCATAGCCTATTATGGTTTTTTTAAATCCTGCCTGTATTGCTAACCTCAAACTAGTATGTAGTATCCTTAAGTCCTTTGCTATCATACACGGAGACACGACACAGACACAAAATAGGTTGATATATAAATTTTAAAATTTTATAAGGCATAGAGACACATAATATATAATATATAAAATATAAAATATAAAATATTTTTTAAAAAAATTTTAATAATATTTGATATTTTATTAATATTATAATATAAATTAATTTTTAATTATTTTTAATTTTATTTTAATTATATAAAATATTTATTTATTTTAATAAATAATAATATATACTATTTTTAAATTTATTTCAAAAATATATATTAAGAATAAGATTGACACGCTGAAACGTGATGGTATTTAAGTATGTCCAAATATGTCCAAAAAAAATTATTTTTTATTAAGATACAGTTAAATACAGCAGAGATACGTGTCGGACGAATGTCGATGAATGTCATGTTTGAAATGTGTTTGACACACCAACACGACAACTCAGCAAAGTGTCCGTACTTCATAGATCCTTCCTAATTACAGGATTTGAAAACTAAAGCAATTTTACCATTCCATATTTAAAATTCAGACATAGTTTTAATGAAAAGATAAGTTCATTGCAGGTAAGAGATCTGACAGTTTTATTACTGTACAAAGTACATGCACTCTTTCTTGAACCACAACTAAATTCATGGTGAGGGGAACAAAAAAGTATCACAACTAATACTCATAGTGGAAAAAAAGGACCACAACTAAGGCTAAAGGGAATGTATTCAACAAGGAAGCTTCATCAACCCCTTGAACATCTATGACTAAAAATTGAGATATTGATCGAAAAGACGGATCATTTTGCAGTTTTGGAATGTTTGATTAGCCAGTCAATGACCACATCTATGTTTACAGAATCCTTGCATGAGATCATATAGCAGCATACCTCTCTGTCTTTAATTGACTCAAGTTCTCTGAAAGAACACATGGAGAAAAAGATTTACATAAGAAAAAAAGGGGTTAAATATGTTTTTGATCCTTGATTAGCAATTTATCTTTGGTCCCTGTAAACTTTCTTTTGTGGTTTTGGTCCAAAATCTTTCAGGGGTGAAATTAGTCCCTCTCATCATCTCACATAGACATGAACTTAGAGAGTTATTTGTAATTTGAATCATAGGCCAGAAATCGATTCGTATGTGGGATGATAACACAGACCAATTTCTTTCACTCTTTCTAGAAAAATTTTTGAACTGAAACCACGAGAAGATTTACAAGGACTAACATTATAAATTGTTGATTTACAAGGACCAAAATTTACTTAACCTAAAAGAGAGAGAGCCCAGCGGGGGGGGGGGGGGGGGAGGGGGGAGGGATATATTATTGATTTGTGGAAAGATATCTTAAGTGCTCTGAACTCACAGCTGATCTACCAATGCTTGCTTGGAGAGTGCTTCTGACTTGTCAATTTTATTTCCAAGAACAAGCAAAGGAATTCCACCTAGAGAAGGTTTCGTCAAGAGTTCATGCAACTCGCTTCGAGATATAGGAACACTGTCTCTGTCAGCAGCATCTACAACATACCTGTTTTTGCACATCCATCAATTGAGAGAGCTTTAATACACATGACAAAAAGAACAATGCACAAGAATCTTTGTTTCGTTAACGGGCAACAGTAGATATTGATAAGAGCAAGTACTGAGTTTTCTGTTGTTCAAAACCATTCCCAGGTAACTTCTCTTGATAATAAAACTTTTAGGATATAGTTAACCCTTCACATAGGTCATTATTAATTATGTAGACTTTCAATTTAACCCCCCTTTGATGAAAAACTCTTAGGGAAAGGAAACCATGAAGGCATTGTTTGAAATCCCGAATGCTATTGTGCCCTATTGTAAGGTTTTAACTTTTAATCCTAAACCCTGAAACTACAGAGTTACTTTCTATTTGATCTACTCTCATTATAAGAGCTTCTATAGATATTCTGCTCACTAACCAAATTATCTAAGGTGAGATTCTTCCAACTGTTTCCAGAATATTTAATACTTCAACTTTCTCTACTATATAACCATTCTTAATCCTATCTTGTTTACAGTGTCCGCTCGTCCAACTTAACATTCTCATCTCTGTAAAATTGAGCTAAGTTCTTGGCTTTTTTAGTTGCCAACACCACAGGTCTTATTTCCTTAATCACATTTTTCTATTACAAAATAACACTAGAGCACACTTTAATTTTCATTCACTCATTTTGAATCCTATTGTCTACATATCCCTTTATTTTCTGGTGCTTTGTATCATATGCAAAAAATACTTAAACCACATGATTTGCAGTATTTTATCTTACAAATAGGAAGTAATCCCCATAATGAAATCCTATGCTGCAGAAAGTTTGATTTTAATGCCTAAACAAATTCATATAAATTCAAAAATCGATATTATCAAGTACCTTAAACCCAAAAGTTCATCTAACAACACACAACTTGTGATTCGAAACCAATATAAAAAGCCATCAAAGTATACGTGCCAAGAATGTACAAGTCTGTAAGAGTAAGAGAGAACATTAAGGGAGACAATACACTATAGCTGAGACGCCGCGACAGTAACGCTCCCACATTGTTCTGAACCTCCTCTGGCCACCAAGGTCCCAAAGCTTTATAGTTACATTCCCCTTGGTGACTTTCCTCATGTTGAACCCAACCTGGTTTTCATACCAAAACATTAGTGTCCTATTACAACTACAAACAAAGTGCTTAGAATATTCAAACATGCAATTGAAAAATGAACAAAAGAAGAAAGATACCCACAGTTGGAATCATGTCCTCACTATAGCCCCCAGTCTGGTAAAAAAAATAAATAAATCAAATATTAGGAATAAAAATTTCAGCCATTAATTCACTAAACTGTATTGTATTGAACTGAATTGAATTTGAATTTTCAGGGCATGAAATTCAGAATGTATGAAACTCACAGCAATTGAATTAACAAGAGAAGTCTTCCCTGCATTCTGAAGGCCTACAAGGGAAAGCTCCATCTCCTGTTTAAAAAACAAGCTGAAAAACAAATAGCAAAAGAACAATAAATAAATAAACAAAGAGTTAGAACTTATAAGTAAGAACATTCATGGAGCTAACCCTTAAGGTAACCCCTTAACATAAAATCAAACACTATCCTATCTGTTAAGGCCTTGTGAATCAATAAAAGTAACATGAAATTCTAAGCATGTACAAAGATCGAAGCCCTATCATGAGAAAAAGAAACACATGAAATTGAACATAGAATATGTAAAGATTAACAAATTATGTAATTGAATGAGAAGATGTATAATAAATATATATACCTGCGAAGCCAATTGAGAAGGGAATCCCAAAGACCCATTGTTAGGGAATGAATTTGAATGAAAGGGATGAGAATTGAGAATTGGGAAGAAAGAGGTGTAGAGAAGAGGAGAAACTTCGGCGATGAGGAAAACGACAATAAAAACTTGAGTTTTGAAAGATTGGAATCTAAAGAGAGGTGGCTACCGGTTAACACAGGATACGACGACAAACAATAACATTATTTGCATAACTTTTCTTTTTTTTTTTTTAATACATTTTTCTATGATGTAAAAAATATTTTTTAAATTAATCATATTTAATAAAAATATATGAGAAATACAAACATAATACATCCATAACATTTGTAATCTATTGTGTTGTGTTCTAGTACCTTGTGTTGTGTTGGGATAATCGCTTTCTAATATCTGTATATCCCTGCCTACCCTGTTGTGATCAAATAAATATCTTTAACTGTTTTAGTGAGACAACGCAATTCCTCTCTCATTTCTAGTCTTCTAGATGATAAGTTGGTTGTTAAGTACTACTGTGTTATTGTTCTATCCAAATAAAATAAAGAAAATTATACTCTCCTCTCTATTTCTAAAACATATTTTTTTTTTTTGAGAAATTCTATGGTACTTATCAAAAAAATCAACATATTATGTTATTCTTATGTGTTAATTATTGATTGGAGACTATTTTTTTTAAATAAAAAAGAGAAAAAAAAGATTAAATTAAAGTAATATAATAAAAATTTTATTATAATAATTTATTATAATAATAAAAATTTTGAGAAATATTTTAAATAAATTAATTAAATATTTTATTTGTCAAAATATATTATTATAGGAATATTTATTAATTAATGTAATATTATTTATTTCATTTATATTATAAATATATATATATATTTTGTTTACACTATAAAAAAAATAAATAAAATAATATAAAAAATATTAAAAAAGTCTATTAATGTCTGAAATAATAATAATAATAATAAGTATAAAATTAATTAAAATAATAAATATTTAATATTTTTTATTATAAAATTGTTAAAACATAAACTTAGATGAGTCATGTAAATTGATTTTACTTTTTAAAATAATATAAAATAAACTATAAATACTGTCTTTTTAATTATCCAATAATCTATCATGAAAATTAAATAGATATATAAATATTTTATTTATAATTTTAAATAAAATTGACTAAAAAAAATTTAATATATATCTCGTTTACATCCTAAGTACGACAAAACAAAAAAAAAAGCTCTACGAGAAATTAATACTTAGCTCTAAACTATTGATCTTATATAATTTTTTTAGCGTTGTTATTTTTACAAATGTAATATGGTCCTCGTTTTATTTTTTTATCATAAAAAATAATTGAACTTAAATAATTTTATTAATCATTATAAATTTTAATATAAAATATTTAAGCATTAATATTTTAATTCATAAAATATATAAATTAATTTTATATTCATTACAATTAAATTTGATAAAATTATTGAAATGATACAATAAATAATTTTTAATTTTATTAAATTAATACAATTTTAATAAATAATAATTTATTTTTTTTATTCATGATGGTGCTATGGATGCAGCAATCCTAACCTGATTAAAATTCTTACGGTCGTAGAAGGACATTTAATTTAATTTTTTTTAGGATCTAAATGAGATACGTATTAAATTTTTTTAGTCAATTTTATTTAAAATGTAAATGAGATACTTATATATCTATTTAATTTTTATGATAGACTATTGGATAATTAAAAGGGTCCTAATTAAAAAATGGTATTTATAGTTTATTTTGGATTATTTTAAAAAGTAAAATCAATTTACATAACTCATCTAAGTTTATGTTTTAACAATTTTATAATAAAAAATATCAAATATTTATTATTTTAATTAATTTTATACTTATTATTATTATTTCAGATATTAATAGACTTTTTTAATATTTTGTTTATATTATTTTATTTATTTTATTTATAGTGTAAATAAAATATATGTATATACATCTTATTTTTAATATAAATGGAATAAATAATATTATATTAATTAATAAATATTCTTATAATAATATATTTTGATAAATAAAATATTTAATTTATTTATTTAAAAAATTTCTCAAAATTTTTATTATTATAATAAACTATTATAATAAAATTTTTATTATATTACTTTAATTTAATCTTTCTTTTCTCTTTTTAATTAAAAAAAATAGCCTCCAATCAACAATTAACACATAAGAACAACATAACATGTTGATTTTCTTGGTAAGAACAATAGAATCTTCCTTTTTTTTTATAATTTTTAAAAATTTTTTTAATTTATTTTGAATTTTATATTAACTAATGTTAATTTTATTTATTTTTTAAGAAAAATAAATTATTTTTTACAAAATATTTTTTTAAAAAATCTTTTTTATCATTCAATTTTGTTTACCAAAATATATTTTAATAAATTTTTTTTATTGATTAAATTATATTTTTATCAAAATATTTTTTAAAAAAATTAATAATTAAATTATCTTTTCTAAGATATCCTTGAATAATTTTTTAATTATTAAATTGTGATTTTACCAAAATTTTCGTTAACAATTATTTTTATATTTTACTATTACTTTTCGATATCAATATATAATATTTTAATATTAAATAAAAAATCTTAGTATGATTATTTTTCGATATCAATATATATTAATTGTTATACATATTAACAGTGATAAGATTTTTTTATTTAATGTTAAAATAATATATATTGATATCAGAAAATTAATAATAAAATATAAAAATAATTGTTAACAAAACCAAAAATTTTGATAAAATCATAATTTAATAATTAAAAATTATTGAAGGGTATCTTAGAAAAATATAATTTAATTATTAAATTTTTTTAGTAAAAATATAATTTGATCAATAAAAAATAATTTATTAAAGGATATTTTGGTAAGCAAAATTTAATCACAAAAAAAATAAAATTTTTGTTAAAAGGTATTTTTATAAAAAAAATTATTTTTTCTAGAAAAATGAATAAAGTTAATATTAGTTAACACAAAAAATTTAAAATGAATTAAAGAGAAGGTTTTTTAAAAACTATAAGAAAAGAGAATGTAAATTTTATAAATAGAGAAGAAGGAAGTGTCATTTTAGTATCTCTCACAATGAGAGAAGTAAAATTTTCTCAATAAAATAATATTATTTTAACGTCAAATAATCAATCACTTATTTATCAAATAATGATTGTTATGGTATTTAAAAATATTTGTTTAACTTATAAAAAAAATCAAAAATTAATATTTAATTTTAAAAATATAAAAATAAATAATTATTAAATATTTAAAATTTATCATAAAAAATAAATTAAATAAAAATTAGACACCAAATTATAAATGCTATAAAATTCACCCAATCTTATTTACATGTGCTGATGTGCATGAACATGTTAGTTCAAATATTATCCTAGATGTACGGTTTATGTTACCATATTACTAGAAAATCTCAGATTTGCAGCTAACATAATCAATTACTATTTTTCTGTTAAGATTCCTCTATTGTATTCAAAATGTTTCTTATTTTTAAATTTTATTCACATGACCTTACCTTTTATTTTTTTTATTTTAAAAGAAACTCATCTGCTAAAATAAGGATAGGCAACTATTATTCTGCTCTTAAATCAAATGTATTCCTACAAAATTTTTCAGAAAATATTGTTTTTCAATTCACTTTTTCTTTTGTACTGTTATGATATTTATTATATTAATAATTTTTAATAAATATTTCAGTGTATGGTATAATAAAATAAATATAAATTAATTAATAAATTATACAATTTAAAAATTAAATATTATTTATTATAAAAAAATAATTACAAAATTTAAAAATTTTAATACCTCTTGTCTCTTATTTTTAAAATTTTAATTCATAAGTTCGCTAAGATAATATGGATCAAATTATAATTGGATTTAAAATAATAAAAAGTAAAATATAATAAACTAAATATAAAATAAATCTTAAAATAGATACTAATAAAGTGATGTATATTTGATTCAACTTGACTAATTAATAAGTGTATTCAATACAGCTTGAAATAATAAGATGTTTGGTTTTTTGTAGTTGTTAACTACTGTCTTGACCAATTATTTATATATGCATATCTTGAACAAATGATTTAGTTCTATTTATAAAAAGAAAAAATTCTCTTAAAATTCATATTGCTCTTGTAATTGAAAAAAAAATTAACATATGATAGTTTTTAGTTGGGTAAAGTATATTTTTTGTTCCTGAAGTTTAGCAAAAATTTCAAAAATATCCTTAAGTTTTATTTTGTTTTAAGTTTGTCCTAAAAGTTTTCGATTTGCGTCAAATATACCCTTAACGGCTAAATTTTCAAAAAAATTAAGACCAATCTAACAATAATGCATAAAAAATATGCTTGATTTGCTTGTATTGAAGGTTGTTCTTATGAAATTGTTGTTGAATTGGTTTTAAATTTAATTTTTTGAAAAATTAGCCGTTTGGGGTATATTTGATGCAAATCAAAAACTTTTAGGACAAAATTAAAACAAAATAAAACTTAGGGATATTTTTAAAACTTTTATCAAATTTCAGGGACAAAAAATATATTTTACCGTTTTTAGTTTATCCCATGTAACTTATATAAAAAAGAATGTGTTCGAACTATATCTTTAAATTAAATAATCTTTTGTTAATCCTTTCCCTTCTTTTCAAGCAGAGAAAAAAGGTCAAAAAGTACATATGTCATATATATGTTGCATGTAGAAATAAATAAATTTGCCAAAAATTCCAACATTCCATTCTTGATTATCAAGAAATTAGTAAACACTTTAGAATATGCTATACTTGATGTTTGACATTTAATCAAAGCCATTATACTCTTAATTATTAGGATACAACTATTAGTCCATGGCCTTCTCTTATAAATGGATGTTCTAATCCGTAGTAATGAAATGACCATACTAATTCTATGGTAAACACCGATTAAAAGGAAAAAAAAAAAAGAAGCCAAAATCATCATTAGTAACGTCCAATAAAAGTGTTATGTCTATATTCGGTGGTGCAAGTAGTACCTCATCAGCAGCTATAACAGGTAACATAGATAGGATCTCTTTTAATTATTATTACACTAAATTAAAGATGTTGGGAATAAACTGATAGTGGATAAAAGTAGTCAATTATTGAAGACCGCAACCATATAAATTTACATATGTAATGTATATAATGTGTTCCAATTAAGTTCCAACGTATTAATATGCAATTTCAAAGTCTAATAATTGAATGAATAACAATGAGCATGATAACCTGTGTTTATGTACCTTGCAAGAATAACAGATTGCGACGAACTGGGTATTGTAGTGGCGGAAGAAGCGGAGCACGTAGGAGAACGCATTTTTTGGGGACTGGATAGTAAGTTTTCTGTTTATAATTTTTTTGGAAAAAAAGAGATCAATACATTAAAGTGGAGCATACAAAAAGATTGCTAGTCCTATATTATCTTTGAATAATATCACCAATATCAACAACTACACTCTTTATATAACTATTAGTATTAAATCGTGCTATTTAAATTTGACATGTTAAATTAAAAATAATATTTTATAATTATAAATTTTTTGAGTTTAGTATAACACAATCATTGTCATTATATAATAAACATATTGAATATGCTGTTTTATCTTTATTCAAAGTAAAAAGCAAATAGAAGAGTTTAAAGTCTATAATATTCTTGAACCATAAGGAGGGAGACATGAAAAAAATAATGTAATAATAGCATGTCAATTTTACATAGAAAAGCAATTGGCATATAATGTTGTGCTCTTTGTTACAAATTTCATCTCAAATATGAAAACAGAGTTATAGATAAATTTGTTATATCTATAATAAATATTTATACAAAAGTGTAAATCATAACATGCTATTAAAATGAAAATAATATTATTCTTATCTAAATATTATTAAAAACTTCTTTGAACACGACATTTGTTGTTGATGACTTTAGATTGCCGTCTTTGTCTAGAATTAAAACCCTGAGGCCACTGCGACTCTTAACTCTTGACAAAGCAACATAAAGTTGTCCATGGGTGAACACTGATTTTGGCAAGTAAAGCCCTACATGTGATAATGATTGACCCTGACTCTTGTTAATGGTCATTGCAAAGCATACTGTTAATGGAAATTGTCTCCGTTGAAAGTTAAATGGCAACCCTGAATTTGAAGGAATCAAGTTCATTATTGGAATGTACACTTTATCTCCAATATTTCTACTGGTCACTACCGTCACTCCAATTATGTTGCTGCCAAGTTCGTTAACTATTAATCTTGTCCCGTTGCAAAAACCTGAAGTCCGGTCTATGTTTCGCAGTAGCATTACAGCGACTCCTGGTTTCAAAGTCAACTTGTGATTGGGTAGTCCCGAACATTTGATGTCATTTAGGAACTCTGGTGTGAACCACTCTTGTTGTACATCTTCATTCTCATCAGCTTGACATGTTGTGTTAGAACTCAAATACTCCTTTTCCATCCCTGGAAATATTGTCAAGACAAAATCGTTTACCTTCTCGACACTCTCAAGCGTGGGTGCAGGAATTGCCCTACTCTAAAAATACCTATAATTTGACATGTTTTGCAACAAATTTGAATATGCAAAGTCTACCAAATGAAAGAGAAGGTCATCAGTAGTTGTAATCAATAGATCATCTGGAATTTCAAATTCTGATTCATCACCAACAACAGAACCAATATTTTCATTTCCAACATCAAGTATCCAATTAGCAAATCTCTTCATTTCACTGTCATCTTGATCTGAAGAAGGTATTAGAAGCCTCATGTTCGTATGCAGTTTCAGAACCTTACAAAACGACCACAGATGGGATGAGTTAATAGCTGATGTCAATATATCGTGTCTACTCCCTTTCGAAATCAACGGAAGTATCTGTCTGAAATCACCTCCTAGAACAACAACCTTACCACCAAATGGTTGATGTGTCTTATGTTGATCAGTAACTGACATAAGATCCCTGAGGGTCCGATCAAGTGCTTAAAAGCACATTTTATTGAGCATTGGAGCTTCATCCCAAATTATTAAGCTAATTTGGATGAGCAGCTCAGCCTTCAAACTTTCATACTTGATATTGCAAGTAGATTCATCAGTAATTATAATGGGTATTGAAAATCTAGAATGAGCCGTTCTGCCACCACGTAGGAGTAAAGACGCAATTCCACTGGATGCGATATTTAAAATAATCTTTCCTTTAAATCGAATAGTAGAAGAAAGTCCATTCCAAATAAATGTCTTACCACACCCACCATGCCCATAAAGGGAGTAAAAACCACCAGAGTCTGTAATAACAGCATTGAGTATCTTATCGAATACTAACCTTTGCTCATGAGTCATCTTTTGTTCCGTATATAAGTTTGTATGAGTCAACTCATTTGGGTCATATGCTAACTCCTCCTCTATTAGCTTATTCTGAAAAAGGCGAACATCAGACATCTCAGGATATGGCATTGATTGATAGTCTCTTAAAGATCTCGCATTGCTGTTGAGTATCTTCTCAATCTCAATAAGGCAGAGGTTTTTCAATTTGTCATCAGTCATGTTTAGTCCTAGCAAAAGCACATGGTGGTTTTATGAAATATTTAATAAGTAATTCCAAAATAAAACTATTAATATTATTAATAAAAATAAAAATAATAAGAGAATACAATCTTGATATAAAAAAAAGATATAGTAAAATATCTTGATTTTTCAAAATTTTTGTCCTCTCATATAGTATTCCATCAGCTAATAATGTTCAAGTTGCATTTCAAACACGCTCTGGGTTGCTAATGCTATTAGATATCAGTAGCATTGCAAATAATTTTCTCAATTGATTACCAGATGCAAGTTCAGCTACCTCATTAATAGCTGTAATGAATTTCCTATCATCGCACAGTAGTCCCATGGAATAGCAAGCATCTTGGAAGCTAGAATATGTAATTCTATTAACTGTCCTAATAGACTCATATGTTGTGCAACCTCTCTGAACAGCTAACAAAATTCTCATATAATAAATATCACCTGTACCCGATGGAACATAGTTTAACCTCCCGATAGAATACCCTCTTTTGCGTGGATGTCATTCCCTTGCTTCTCTATCATAAACAAATTGATTTGGAAACTCAGCATATGTCAAAATTTGACCTAATTCAAATTTTTTATTGGCCTCCATCCATGTTAAGAACATCGTACATTTTTCTTCCTCTTCTTCCACGATTTTCTCAAGATCATCATCGTCTTTAAAGATGATATTTTGCTTTCCAGGCAAATGAAAGGTTAATCTCATCACTGAAGGCCAATCTAATTCGATTTGTGTGCTCCAATGAATCTATAATAATTATATAGCATATACCAAAGATTGTTTTTAATAGACCAATTAAAAAATTAAATGTTTGGTCTTTAAGTAATAAAAGCATATTAACATACGCTGGCTTTGTAACTGGTCGATATTGTTTGATGTTTGTTGAAGTTGTTGTTGACTTGTCTGATGACATGGGCTATCATATGCTCCACGTGTGATATCTAAATTACTAATACTATTAATATTGGCACATTATTCTTTTTCACCTCCAGAGTGTGGATTAGTAGTTGGAGACCTTGGTCAATATGGTGTTGGGTTATCACCTAATAAGATAATTCGAGACATTAGTTTTGAACAATTTTCTGTTAAAGTTTATAATTGAATAAATGGTAGGAACATCAAAATACATAAAGTGAATGCATATTCACATAAGCAAATTTCAAAAAAATTCATCCAAAGATCAACCTGTATTGATACTGCTATTTGTAATGTCCGACAACACTGATTCAAAATGCACACCATTGGAACTATCACTCGAATTTTCTGTAATTTTTTTATAAACAAATATAGTAAAATATTACGAAGACAATATAAACTAATAATTTATTACTTGTCAATAGCTAAATAATGTATAAAAAATATTGTATTTTATGAGATTTTATTTGGCCAAAATACTCATGACCCACCACGCACATTTGTTCCTTCTTCTCTATTCCTATTCCACTAAAAATTCTAAATCAATCATTATGTTTTGTTATATATTTATATCCATGTAGTTCTCATTTTTTCTCTATTTTTTTTCCAACCATTTCACCAACTATCCTAATTGAATTCAACCTCCTCACTCTTCTGCATCTCTACTCAATAAATAAATAACTAAATGGTCAGTTTAACTTCAATGGTGGCTTTAATTTTCTTTTCATTCTCATTTATTTAATTACGTAAATATATTTTGCGAAAAATAATATATATTTTTTCACAAAAGTTTCTTTTTTCAAATAAATATAAGTTTAATCTCAGTCAATAAATTCAACTAATAGTTAAATTTTTTTATTTTTTAAATAAAAAAATTGAAAATAAATAGCTTATAATTAAAAAGAGAGAAAAAGATGAAAGTACCTCTATTATTGTACAGAGACAATCTAAAAAATAAAAATATAAATGGAGTAAAGAGAAAATTTATAAATGTGACAAATAAAAAAAATTAAATTTAAAAATCGAAACGGTTAAGAAGTCACTTAATTAGGAATTAATATTAGAATTTCAAATTTCAAATTTTTAAATAGAGTTTACTAATTAGTTAGTGCAAAATTTAAATTTTTAAATAAAATTTTTTAATTAAACGTTCGTTGTTCATCGGAATATAGGAATTTGTTAATTTAAAAATGATTTTATTAGTTTCGTGATAAATAGTGTCAATCCTATTATTTATCGATAAAAATAAATAAAATTAAATATAATCTAAAAATTAATAACCTTATAAATTACATAAATTTAAAAAAATATTTAAAAAGAGAAAAAAATAAAAGTACTTCTATTGTGCAGAAACAATTTAAAAGATAACAATGTAAATTGAGTAAAGAGAAAAATTATAAATGTGGCAAGTAAAAAAATTTAAATTTAAAAATCAAAACGGTTAAGAAGTCACTTAATTAGGAATTAGTATTAGAATTTCAAATTTTAAATTTTTAAATAGAATTTTTTAATTAGTTAGTACACATTTTAAATTTTTAAATAAAACTTCCTAAATTAATTCAATTTTGTCAGACAACATTAGAAACAGAATTAAATATAGAAAAATATCGAATTAAAATTTTTTTTAAATAGTATAAATAACCTCACATTTTAATAAGACTGGTAATTCTATTTACTTTAATATAATCTTTTGTAATTAGCATAGTAGCTTATAAATTATATAAAATTTTTAAAAAATATTCTCAAACCCAATTTCTTACTTGAAAATTAAAAAAAAAATTTATTTAAATTTAAATTTAAATTTAAAATTTTAAATATAATACTTAAATTAAAAACTATAATTAGATTTTCTTTTTAAAATAAGTACACATTTAAAATCAATAACTAACTTAATTGTATCAACAATAATTCATATGAGAAATTTATAACGTTATAACATTAAATACTAAATTAGAAATTAACAGATATCAATGGTGTGAATCGAATTAAAAATTAAACCATAAGTAATAACCAAATAACTTCAATTTATATTTAAAAAAATTCTAAATTCCAAACAAAAATCCAAAAGAACCAAAAAAAAAAAAATAACAACTCAAGAAAAGACAATGTTTTCACCAAAATAAATATATGCTTGACATTATTCTATTATATATACTCTAAAAGAGATTCTAAAACATGTGATCCAAATTCTCAAGTTTCATTCTTAATCTTGATTTTCTTGCAAGTTGAGGTATCTCCTTGCACCTTCGAATCTTCCGACTCCGAGGATAGTCGCTTGGTTGGTGTAATAGCATTTTTTAACACTTCGGATTCATCATTGTCCGCAACTGTATTGAAAAATTCAAGCAACAAATTCTGTACAAAATACTACGTTAAATTAAAGACTTCCTTCTCACCTTTGATTTTATCTCAATAATATTTTTTTAATAAAATAAAGATCTAACTTTGAGAAAACAAACAAACAAAAAATTCATTTTTGAACAAATACCTTAACACCTTCTACTTTCTCCCCTTCAATGATTGAGGAAGCCTTTGAAGTTGGAAGCAAACCACCGGTGTAGTCAACATCCTAAAATTATAATTAGTTATTAATTATTATTTATAAATTAGATATTACTAATGACCAAGGAAGAGAAAAATAAACTATTTTTTAATAGAAAGTACACTTATAACTGTACTCACAATTTGAATAGGGTGAGCCTTTTTGAATTTATTTATGAGGTCCACATTATCAGTCATCTTCTTAACTTTATAAAAAGGCGAAAAATGTGGATTATCAGATATTTAAACTTCAACAATGAAGAGAAAGGTCTTATCAATTAGGTTGAGTAAAAGTGTATGTGTATCCAATAGATCTCATTTCTGCAGGGTATTACATAATATATTAATAATAAATAATATAAAAATTAACATTAAAATTATCTTCACTAATATTTTTAGAAATAAATATTGGTTAGAACTTACCAATAGGAGTGAATCAAGTATCTCTACACAGCTCTTTTTCCAAAACTTGTTTTGCCTCCTTGTCACGAATCGAGACACAAGAACCCTCTTAACCGAAGCGTGTATTTTTCTTTCGTAGAATTGATAAACAAAAATCAAAGAACAATTAGATTGGGATAAACAAACAAATTTAAAATATAAATAATATAAATTTAAAATAAAATAAAAAAATATTAGTAGAAAACTCACGTCTTCATCGAGCCAAACCATCTCAATTGAGTATGGCAATGAAGAATTACCGTAACTTGGTAGTGTCCATAATCGTATTAATCGTATACGTACACACAAATTGTCGATTGTAGGTTTGATTTCTGTGATTTTGTGAATACCATCCATTGGAATAAGTAAAGAAATTTTAGATTTTGGATGTATGTAAAGAAAGGGGCTTGATGTACTTTGAATTGTGGTGCTACACATATCTCATAACTTATACTTTTATAGTTGACTCATAGCTAAAATTTTTTAAATTTGATTGACTTTAATTTAAATTTGAATTAAATTTGCAGATAAAGTAAATAAAAATATTAACAATTTTTAAAATTCTAATTAACGTAAATATATTTAAATTTACGTATGTAGCTGCAATTTTTGAAAAAAAATCTACAAAAATTTAAAAAATCGTGCTAAAAAGAATCAACAAATTTTTAAAAAATAGTGTTAAAATTTAAAAAATAGCAACCTAAGTAAAACAATTTAAAATTTAAAAAATAACAACCTAAGTAAAACAAGCTAAGATTTAAAAAATAACAACCTAAATAAAAAAATTTAAAATTTAAAAAATAACAACCTAACTATAACAACCCAAATAAATAATTTAAAATTTGAAAATAACAACTAAATAATAATTTATAATTTATAATTTATAAATATAAATCTAAAAATTTCTAGTGACGACACCTAAGCAAATAAACTCCCAGACTCAACGTATGAGCGCCACGTCAGCATATGAGCTCCCCATTTGTATTACTATAAAGATTGAACGATTATCAACAGCCTTGGCTGTTTTCATTCTAAAAGATAACTTCATTTCTTTTTAACTAAATATTTTAAAGGGCAATGCTACGTGATCAGCAAATATTATTATTATTTTGGTAAGTAATAATTTGTATTTATATATACAGACATTTTGCATACAAAAAACACATAATTTACACTTTGCATTTATATTTACTAGAGTTTTACACATATGAATTAATACAGTTTGTGTAACACCCTACCACACTGAGCTTTACGTTAAGTCGTAAAATAGAGGTGATGTGGTATTACGACCTCTAAAATAAAATGTATACATATAATAACAGAAAGATTGTAATATACTAGGAGCCTTGAAGAATAGATGAAACAAAAGTCGCGAGATAAAAGCACAACGCTCAAGAAACGAGTTAACCTGCGTGTTAGGAAAACCATAACTATCGAACATAAGATAACAAAAGTAGGAGTAGAGCGCCAAAGATACAAAATAACAAGCTCCTAACTCAGCCCGCGAAGCCAAGGCTGGCCGGAAAATATTTACACATATATACATACATATCCAAAATCCCAAACATATATAAACAAAATCCTGTCTCTCCATAAACCTCTAAGAAGATCAAAAGATTAAGTTATGCGAAGAGGAAACTAAATATATATATTCATCACTGTACAACAAAATAACCCAGTAACCACTTCGCTTCAGGTGTCCAGACGCCTAACGAGGTGCCTCTCGACCTGTATCTGAAAAACAACAACATCGTATGGAATGAGAACCGGAGGTTCTTAGTATGGTAAAGGTGCCACACACATAATATATAAGGTCCTGGGAATGCCAGAGGCAATCCTAGAATGCCGACACTCAGATTATAGAGTTTAAAGTATTAAACAAAAGGCATAAAATGTGGTTTTCTAAGAGTATCTAAACCTAACTTAACTTAACCTTAAATCAAAGTTCCATACTACCATTCCTCCGTACCTCCATCTCCGTCAGTATTTCACAGACAAATAAACAGATAGAGGCAAGCACAAGAAGGTTACAAATATTGCAGGTAACAAATATATATTTAGCATGGCAAGTACACTTAGGCACACTCAATTAATGCACAAACAAGTAATTCAAGTAGAATGCATATGATGCATGCCTGTCCTATGGCTGATGAGACTCATCTGTCGGTTATTCAGCAACCCAACAAGTCCGAAGACCTTCGACTGTCTCTCGACGTGCATCCCCAAGAGTCTATGCATAGCTTTTTCTCAAATAATCAATATTGCTCAATGGGGGTTAACATTCCCGGGAATTTATAAGTGTCCGGTCACCCTTATGTCGTAGGGTCAACAGAGTATCGAGTTTTTAACCTGGTACACATGGTGGCAAGCCGCGGTACTTTACCTAAGAAATCTCGTACCTCAGATCATTTAATCATTCAAGCCAAATATCATACATGATCATCTGTAACATTTCATAGTCATTTCATCACTTTTCAGCTTTTCTTCATCTCCAAGTTAACCCCATTTCCTAACTTCATCCGAATATCAGGTTTAATACTATTATTAATGACTAAAAGAATGAAAATAGAGGTTTAGAGGTTTGAAACACAGTTTAGTCCATTGAAAATCATGTTTGCTGAAATGAGGGCCACGCGTACGTGTGACTCACGCGTGCGTGTGGGAGTATGAAGCTGCAGCTCACGTGCGCGTCCCTTTGTCATGCGTACGCGTGGGTGAAAACTTTATGTCATGCGTGCGCGTGGGTCACGCGTACGCGTGGACATGCTTACTACCCCTTACGCGTGTGCATGGCATCAGTCGCGTACGCATCGCCGAAATTCCATGCCACGCATACGCGTTGGTCACGCGTACGCATGGACGTGCGTTCTTTTAAAAAAACAGATCAGTAGCAGAGCTGCAGAATCATAACAAGTTTCCTGCATAGTCACATATAAATTACATATTTCACACCAAAATTTTCGACGGGCATAACTCAATCGTTTCAAATCATTTTTCTTCCGTTCTTCGAACGGCATAAAGTTCATGATCCCAATTTTCATTTAAAACCAATTAAAATCAATTTGGGGTTCCAGAAACCAAGTTATAACCCGCCGAAGTTCAGTCCAAAACCAAAGTGCAACAAAACCTCATAAACCTCATTTTCAATTCAAAAGTCTCATTTTACACACTTTCAAACCCACCAAATCAACACTACATACCCTTCATCATCACCATAGCAATCATCACCATAATCATAGTCCAAACCATCAACAAATTCACTAAATCACCACTAATTCATCAAGCATTATTAACTATAAACTTACATTCTCAAATCCATAATTATCAAGCTATTCAATTTCACACAAACATCCAACCAAACCAACTAATTAACAAGATGTTAAGCAATGATTGTATACACATTCGTTCCAGCCTATCTTATGGTCATCTAGCCTAAGTTTTCACAAAACCTTACATATTAAATGCAAGAATTCTAAACCACACCTTGGCCAATTTCCTCGTAGTGATCAAGGCAACTTATTTAAAACAAACACAACCCTTCCAAAATTTAATAAACACTAGACTCAGCTCCCTCCAAGTTCCAATATTCACAATTTCAAGCACCAATTATTTATTCATAACCTAATACACATTTATAACACATATATACCTAATTTAATATTCAAAGCTCAAATTCAGTAAAATTAAAATAAAATTATGGTTTCCTCAAGCTTCACATAAGCAAGAGTGAACGTTTTTCTCAAGCTAATTGGATCTTAAAACATCAAAGAACAAAGAAATTCAATATCTCCACTTAATTTTTCAAAAATTGGGAAAGAAGAGGTTGAGGTGAAATAGAAGGTTACCTATGAAATTGTTCCGATAAAAACATAAAGCTCGATGCAGTGAATGCGTGGCCGCAAACGGTGCAGCGATCAGAGCTCAGACGGAGAAATTACCGGAGTTGGAGTTCACCGTAAGGGTTTCGGTGATTTTCTCTTCTTTCCTTCCTTGGATAGCTTTCAGCTTCGTGCTGCTGAAATGAAGAAGAGAAAGGCTTGGGTTTATTTTAATTGCTAGGCCGGTTGGGCCTACGGGTCCGGTTTGGGCTTGGTTCAATCGATTTGGCCCGTTTGGTCCAATTTTGGACATTTTTCTTCGAAATTAGTGTCAAAATTCTCGTTTCGATGAGTTCTATCATAATTTAATATAATATTCGCATTTCTAATTTTTGTTATTAAAAACTAATTTATTGACTAATTATCTACTAATTTAACAGGGTTTACAGTTTGTATCCACATTTTTTAAAATTTACACACATAAATTAATAAAATTTATTTGTTAAAGACAATTTAATATTTGTACTAGTGAGACAATAACCAAAAATACTAAAAATTGATGCCTCCAAGAGTTTCTCTATTTTAAATCATGGAAAAATATTCAATCAATGGCTTCTTATAATGCAAGAAAGCATTTTTATACTGTAAATTTTTTATTAAGAATTCAGTGTATATATATAATATATACACATTCTTTTTTGCAGTTTTCAAATATTGATCAAAACTCTGATATATTTGTTTTGAAATTTGCACAGATGCATATAAAAGGCAGATATATAAGGCAGCGATTACAGGGAATTGGAGTAAAGCTTTAACATATAATATAACTGATCCTACTCGGCTCTGTTCTCTTTTGACTAAGCAAGGAGACACAGCTCTTCACATTGCAGTGAGCATGGAACAAACCAGCTTTGTAGAAAACTTAATAGATCATATGAGTCTGGAAGACATGCAAATTCGCAAGGTAGATGGCAACACTGCCTTTTCTATGGCTGCCATTTCAGGGAATGTGCAAATTGCTAAATTACTACTTCACAAGAATCCAGGATTGGTTTGGATTAAAGGACACAAAAACATGCTTCCAATTGAATTGGCATGTTGGGCTAATCAGCCTCTTATGGTGAATTATTTGTTTCAAAATACTCGACTGGATTATTTGAACCGTCAGTTATCCATTGAAGAAGACATTGTTAGGCTGTTTTTCTTGGCACTTACCACCAGCAATTATAGTAAGTCAAACTCTCGTTGGTTCTTTCTTTCTTTTTTTAGGTTTATTTACTCTATTAGCCTCTATAGTTTTATTAAAATTTCAATACTTTGTTTCTTTTTAATAATTGGGTCTCTATACTATATCCGATTTTGTAATTAAATCCCTGTTGTGTCAAAAACATTGAAATTAACAGAATATTTTGTTAAACTATAGAAAATATTTAGTAAGTATTAGACATATTCGTTTTGTTTAACAGAATATTCTATTAATTCTAATATTTTTGTCACCGTAAGAACTTAGGCTACGTTTGTTTCTAAGAACAGGACAGGACAAGACACTGAGAACGGGACAGGACAAGATACTGATGGACACAGAGACACAAAATTTTGTGTTTTTGTATTCTGTTTGGTGATAAACTAAAACAAATTATGAAAATATAATTTATTCTAATTTTTTTTCATTCAAAAAATTTGAGATGAAAAATATAACAATAAAAAATATAATTATGAAAAATTAACAAAAGTAACGAAAAAAAATAAAAAATAAGTTGTGTCCCTTATTAGTGTTTCCGTGTCCTTCCTGCCAGGATGGACACAAAATACACTAATTCAGTGTCTCTGTACACATTGTCTCTGTCCATGTCTCCTCTGGCAAACATGATTTTGTGTCTCAGTGTCCTTATCTCAGTGTCCTGTTTCTATAAACAAACGCAACTTTAATTACAAAATCTAATATAGGGATCTAATTAAAAATTTAGTAAAATTATAGGACTGACAGAATAATTAAACTTTTTTTTAATAATATATATTTATGAAAACGCAAAAGTGGCAATCCTGTGACATTATAGGTGTGGCATCTTCATTGTTGGATATGTATTCAGAACTTGCCAGGGCCGAAAACAATGACGGACTAACTGCATTGGAAGTCATTGCCAAATTGCGTGAGTTTTCTCAAATCTTAATTTAACTATTCTACATGAAAAATGCTACAGGTTAATATTTTAGTGGAGAATTAGTCAATATTAGTTTAAATATAAAATAAATATAAAAAAAAAAAACATTGCTATTCACCTAGCATTTTTCATTCTAATTTAGTTCTATTTAAATTAAAAGTTATTAGTAATGTATCAAGTTCACATAGTCTAAAATTAAAAATCCGATAGTCTTTATATATAAATATGAATGAGATCATTTTTAAATCTTGAACTAGTTTTGGGATAAGTTATGCCAACTTAATTTTTAATAATTGAAAACTAATTTTATTTATTATTTGTTTTTGTATTAGCCTTGGAGGGTGATGCAGCTGGATATAGAGACATTGTGCGTATGGTATTTGAGCATATGGAAGGGGAGGAGTTTGAGTGTGCAAGAATTTCAAAAGCAATGTTTGATGCAGCAAAATTAGGAAACGACATGATTTTGGAATTTATGTTTGGATACAATGCAAATTTGTTGATGGAAGTGAATTCAAAGGGGCAAAGCTTACTTCACATAGCCATTCTAAATCGACGAGTAACTACATACCAATTAATATTAAGCAAGGGTGCATACACCAATGCTATTGTGCAATTCCTTGATTTTAAGGGAAACAATATTCTTCACTATGCTGGAAAGCTTTCAGCTCCAGAAAGATTTGGAACACCTTGTCATTCTCTACTTCTCAGTGAGGAACGATGGTTTCAGGTCAATTTACACATTAATTCTAAGAGTAAATTATAAGGTGGAAACTCATCACTTGCAATTATTTTCATATGAAGTTGTTAGTTGAGAATCTTTAGATAATAATTTAGTCAAATATGTTAAAGCATCTAACAATTTTCCACTAATAATAAACTAATAACTTCATATGAAGACAACTGCACTGAATTTTCTCCAAATTATAATTGTTGCGCTAATTTATTAGTTGAATAACAAGCCATAACAAATATAAAGTGACTTTAGGATATAAACTGGTTGATTCAGAAAGCAACTAAGAATGATCCAATCTAAACTAACTTGTTTTGATCTGAATTATACATAGGAAGTGGCAAGCATAGTTCCAGGTGCATTTAAAAGCATGAAAAATGTGAAAGGACGAACTCCAGAGGAACTATTCTATAAGAAACACAAAGAGCTTCATGAAAGAGCTATGTCAGAACAGAATGAAACAGCAAACAATTTTATGATTATTGGAACTCTTGTTACCACATTGGCTGTAACTGCTGCTCTCACTATTCGGACCAACACTGTTCAAGGACCAACTCCTATCTTTAAAGAGACCACATGGTACATCATATTCCTTCTATCAATCGTTGTTATAACAACCCTCCTTGTTTTTTCAATGCTCTTCTTCACTTCAGTTATACACAGCCCACGCAAGCAGAAAATGTTTGACCAGGTCAATGTTCGTCATCGGAAGATTGCAATTGGGTGTTTGTTTCTTTTTCTTTCTATAATCACCATTACTTTCACTGCTCTTTGTGCTGGTGTTTTAATCTTCTCTTTCTTCCCCAAATGGATCTTCATTTTCATACTTGCACTTGCTTCTGTGCCACTCGTCTTCTCTTGTAAGATCTATGATTTTGTTACCCCAATAAGTCTTTTGGTACATAAGAATGATCTTTTCTGAGAGCTCATTCCAATATAAGAAATTATCTGAATAGTGACCAATTTTAAAATAAGGCCGTCAAACCAATGCCAAATCAAATTGGTCATTAGCGATCAATCGATCAAATTGGTCGTTAAAATCAGTCTCTATCCAAAAGTTTCTTGTAGTGTTTCTTTGATTAGGTTGCTTAATACATTGTAGAACAAAAAGGCTATTAAGAATGTTTGTAAGACGATTCTTTCTAGAAACATTAAAGTTGTTGTCACCTCTTTTGCCAAATTTTTTATTTTTTTTCATATATATATATTCTGCAATTATTGGAAATTCCTAACTAGCATTCTTTAATTTTCTCTAAAAATTACATTATACATGTGTTAGACAAAATATTATTCTCATAAGAAAATTAAAAAAAAAATAATAAATAATTAGTTGTCTAGTAATATTCCTATATATAATATCTATATCTATTTTAGATTAAATTAGATCATTTGATAGTTAGTTATTTATTTGAATTTTGAAATTTACATCAAGCAAGAAGTGCGGAAAACAGCTACATGAAATTCAAATTCTCTGCAAGTGGTGTACAAGGAGTAACTGCCCATTGAGATTAGGCTGGTCTATAAATAGAGTTTTAGGAATACGTTGTAATCAGTTCAGTTCTTCTTGGAAAACACTTAGAGACCCAAAACGCTCTCAGCCCCTTGGCATCACAGAGTAAAATTGGGAATCTTAAGTAATTCCTCTGAACTCAAACACTTGTACTTTGCTTTCTTTCAGTTTTTATTAATAAAATTTTTTTACTTTTACGTCTTTTTCTCTTTTACGTTCATGTCTCTTCTTTCATCTTCTTTTTAATTTCCTGTTTGTTTTAATTTCTGCATTTTACTTTGCCTCCGGCACCTTGTATGTTTTCCTTTTTATCTTTAATTTTACTTTCGAAACTACAATTGAGACTTTGAGACACCCACAAAAGGAGTCGTTTCCGCTCCTTGAATTAAGATTGTGAAACAAAACTCGAAAATTGTTGATTTATTTGTTGTTAACAATGGAACAAAAATTTGAGTAAAACAAATTGGCACGCCCAGTGGGACCTTGTCAATAGATTGTAGTTTGTCAAAAGAAAAATCAAGAGTTTTGAATTTGCATGTGGTTGCGTAGTGGTAAATTCATGCGTCCAGAGCCAAGAAAATCAGCGTCAGTTGATATGTCAAATACTTCTGCAGCATCTTCTTCTACTTCTAGTGATGAGATTAGAGGAAATGAATCCGGAAATTCTCCTGTGATTTTAAATGCAGAGCCTACCTTGATGTCAGTGAGGCATGATGGCGTTGGCCATGCCCATACAGGGTTAAATGCAACTCACATAAATACCATGGGGTGGCTGCCATATGGCTTGCCACCGGGGTATGTCCCCTCCATGGTGACACAAGGATTGCCTGTGCCTCTCTACTCAACTTTTCAAAATCCTCTTGATCAAAATCCATATGGCATGTCAAATGTACCTGTTTCTGGGGTGCCAGGTTCACACGTATCACAACAAAATTTTTCACATGCTATTAATACAGGAAATAAAAGTGCATCTAATTCTACTACGTCCACTGTCACTAGGGTAGAAAATTCCAGACCTGTATTTCCTGACATGTCAAGAGCAATGCCTGTTAATCAACCTAGTCAAACTGTGGGATCTTTAGCAAATATTAGGCAGCAGATGGATGAAAGCCACCATGATCTAGTAAACATGTTAACTCATCAAATGGTGACAGTTTTAAATCCTCTTCTAGAAAATACAAACACTAGAATTGAACAATTAAATAGGCAAGTCAATAGGATTGCTACTGTGGTAAATTTAGAAGAAAATGATAACTTGGGTTTAAGATTTGATAATGTCAATCAGAACGGTGGAGCAATTCCTAATTATGATGTTCATATGCCTAGACAGGGTCAAAATGCTGATGATATGTTAGAAAGACTTAGACAAAATAACTTAGGGGGGCATTATAATCTAGCAAGAAATGTTGAACAAGTTTTAAACCGTTTGGGATTTAATGTTGGTTGCTTGAATATGCCATATTTTGTGTCTGCTTTTCCTGAGTGTGTCCAACAAGCAGAGCTCCCAAGGGGTTGGGAAATTCCAAAATCCCTTACAAAATTTTCTGGAGAAGAAAATGAATCTACGATAGAGCACATTGCTCGATATACTGTTGAAATTGGGGAAGCAGCTTCTAATGAATATCTCAAGATGAGATACTTTCCTTCTTCTTTAACAAAAAATGCATTTACATGGTTCTCTAACTTGAGACCAAATTCTATTCATTCTTGGGCGCAGTTGGAGAGAAATTTTCATGATCAGTTTTTCTGAGGTGAATTGAAAGTTAGTCTTACGGATTTATTCTCTGTCAAACGTGCAGAAGGAGAATCCATTGATACCTATTTGGCGCGATTTAGAAACATGAGGAATAAATGTTTTACTCCGATTCCAGAATCTGAAGTTGTCAAAATGGCCACTAATGGGCTAGAATTCGGAGTTAGGAAGAAACTTGTTAATCAACATACTTTAGATCTTTCCCAATTAGCTGAGAGAGTAAGACAGATAGAACAAATTAAGAAAGAAAAAGAAAATTTTAAAAGGGGTTCAAAAAAGGTTGCATATGTTGATTGTTTTCCCGATAGTAGTGATTCAGATGAAAAAGAGATTTATATTGCTGAATTACGTGGGGGTCCTCCTTATGTATGCAAATCTTTGAAGCCTGTTAAAGGAAAGGAAAAAGTTTCTTCTTATTCTAAAGTTGAAAATAAGACTTATTCTTTTGATATTTCTAAGGCAGATCAAATATTTGAAGTTTTATTAAAAGATAAGCAGCTTATTTTACCGGAAGGAAAAAAAATGCCTACAACTGATGAAATAAAAAATAAGAAATTTTATAAGTTTCATCAAGTATTTTCTCATACCACTAACAATTGCGTCCGTTTCAGGGATTTGATACAAAAAGCAATTGAGGAGGGAAGACTGAAGTTTGAAGATAAAACTACTATGAAGGTGGACACTGAACCATTTGCTGCTGACTCAAATTATGTTGAGCCATTCGATTTGTCAATCAACATGGTAGAAGTTGATGCCACGATGGTTAGTGCTAAAAATGAAAATAAAGACCTGAGAGTCTTTGAACAAGATAAGAAGCCAGTTTATCCGCGTCCTGGTGAGGATTTGTTAGATTTTTTGTTAAGAATTAAAGAATCTGACAGCACCATTGCCATGTGCCCAAAGTGCAATGCTGTTTTTGACAAGGAAGCTGCAAAAGAGTTTGAAAAGTACAAAGTTGAAGAGAAAGAAAAGGCTGAGTTGAGAAAGAAGATTACTGAAAAAGAGAATGAAACTAACGAGCTAAAGCGGAAGATAGCCGAGGGAAAACAAAAGTTGGGTGGTCAAACTCCTTTGAACAAGTGCGTCAACAACACTGGAGTACAACCTGTCAACCAGAAGATGAAGACTATGGTCATGATTGATGGAAGACCTGATGGATTTTCTCAAAAGACAAGAGTTCCTCCCACCAAAATCTCAAACAATAAATGGGTCCAGAATGTGAGAAATGTGCAGAATCAACCTACTGCTTTTGCAAGAGGAAAAAACAAATGGGTGAAGCCTAGACCTTTCAAGCCCAGGTACTATGAGTCTCAGTTATGGAACATGAACCATGCACAAGACAGAAGTAGTATATATATTCCAAAAAATGCGCCTATTCCCTCTAAGCCAATTTATTCTTGTTATAGTCCTAACATGCAGCAGGTTCCTAATTATTCTTCTTGGCCAAATTGTCAAAACATCCCCAAATATTCTCCTTTTACAACTTTTGAGCAGAAAGAGAATATGCCTGAGTATGTTCCTTTGGATCCATACCAGGGACACGGAGTAGATTTTCCTCCTTTGCCAACCATGGCCAAGTCTGTAGAAACAGGCAATTCTTCTAATCACCCTAAGTGCAATAAAAATGTCAAGAAGAATCTTGTTGGGAAGAGGGTGATGGTTGAAAACAAGGGAGAAAAGGATGAAGATTTAATTACTGATAATTTTGACACTGGTTTTGATGACAGCTTAGAAGCAATATTTGGTGTTAAGCAACCTATAGCTGTGGTGTTAATACTGCCTGAGGAGTATAGTCAAGTCCAGGAAGTAGAGTCATTAAAAGATGATTGTTATGATGTCTTTCCTGGAAGCGAATGTTTATTGCTAGACGACAATATGTGTGGTGGAGGATTATTTGAGAAGCCTACTGAAAATGATAAGGAACACTTGCGTCCACTGCACATCAAGGCTCGTGTTGACGGAAGGATGGTCAATAAGATTTTGGTTGACGGGGGAGCTGCTGTTAATCTCATGCCTGAAAGAATGATGGGAAGGCTTGGAAAGACTGAAAAAGATCTGATTAAAAGTAGCATTGGGGTGACAGATTTTAATGGAAAGACTTCTTCTGTTAGAGGTGTGGTTCTGCTGTCAATTGAGGTTGGTTCTGTCAATAGGCCAACTCTATTTGTGGTGGTTCCTTCAAAGGCTGGTTTTAACTTGCTTTTGGGACGAGATTGGATTCATGGAATGGGTGCTATTCCATCAACTTTACATCAAAAATTGATTTTCTGGAATGAAGATGGAGGAGTGGAAGAAGTTCTTGCTGACAATAGTACTTGTTACTACGATGAGATGCATGTGGAGTTCAGGATGTATAATCCTGGAGTCAAGCCGCTGACCGTTGACACCAATGCATTTAATCCTGAAAATATTGAGATGTGCAAAATAGATATGAATGGTTTTATTTTGGTCCCTAAGGCCAGGGCGGATGCGGCCTCAGAAGAAACTTAGATGAGCTTGACGAGCCAACTGGCTCGGCTGTCAGCCTATATGGCAGGCAGAGAAGGGTGCATTGACAGTGTACCTTATGATTGTATATATGATGATGGTCCTTTAGGTTTTGAAAAAAATAATAGTACTGACATTGTAAAAAAGGTTGAAGTGCAGGATCCTTTGGAGGAAGTAGATATTGGTAACGGTGATTATCCTAGACCAACATATGTGAACAAGATGCTGCCTGATGATTTCAAAAGAGAAATGGTGGAGATTTTGAAGGAATATTGCGACTATTTTGCATGGGATTATGCAGAGATGCCAGGCTTGAGTCGTGGATTGGTAGAACATCAATTGCCATTGAAAGCCAATGTTAAACCTGTCAAGCAGCCACCAAGGAGATTTGCCCCTGAAGTCGTGCAGAAGATTAAAGAAGAGATTGAAAGACTTCTTAAGGCTAAGTTTATAAGAACAGCAAGGTATGTCAATTGGATTTCTAATATTGTCCCTGTCATGAAAAAGAATGGAAAATTAAGGGTTTGCATTGATTTTAGAGATTTAAATTCTGCAACACCAAAAGATGAATATCCAATGCCTATAGTTGATATGTTGATAGATTCTACTGCTGGCCATGAAATATTAAGTTTTATGGATGGATATTCAGGTTATAATCAAATATACATAGCTGAGGAAGATGTGTCAAAAACAGCATTTAGGTGTCCAGGTGCTTTAGGAACTTTTGAATGGGTTGTGATGCCATTTGGGTTAAAAAATGCTGGTGCAACTTATCAAAGGGCGATGAATAAAATTTTTCATGATTTTATTGGAAATTTTATGGAAATTTATGTTGATGATGTGGTTGTCAAATCAAATGCTAAACAAGAGCATTTAGAAAATTTAAAGAAAGTATTTGAAAGAATGAGAAAGCATAAATTAAAAATGAATCCTTTAAAATGCGCCTTTGGTGTGAGTGCAGGAAATTTTCTTGGTTTCTTGGTGCAGAAAAAAGGGATTGAAATTGACAAAAATAAGGCAAAGGCTATCTTAGAGGCTCCTCCTCCAGCTAACAAAAAGCAGCTGCAAGCTTTTTTAGGGAAGGTCAATTACCTCAGAAGGTTCATTTCCAATTTATCAGGAAAAACCAAGGTTTTTGCGCCTCTGATCAAGTTGAAAAGAGAGGAAGAGTTCCAATGGAAAACAAAGCATCAAGAAGCTTTTGACAACATCAAGCAGTATTTGACTAATCCTCCTATTATGACACCTCCAAGGCATGGAGCACCTCTAAAACTTTATGTGTCAGCTTCTAAAGTAACAATTGGTGGAATGCTGGCTCAAGAAGATGAGAATGGCAACGAGAGAGTGATTTATTATCTAAGTCGAGTGCTAAATGATGTTGAGAGCCGTTATTCTCCAATTGAAAAACTTTGTTTAGCTTTATATTTTTCCTGTTTAAAACTTAAGTACTACCTAATTCCTAGGAATGTTTATGTAATTTCTAAGTTTGATGTTCTTAAATATATGTTGTCTTCTCCAATATTGCATGGTAGACTAGGAAAATGGATGCTAGCCTTAACGGAATTTTCTTTGCATTTCGTGCCTGCAAGAGCGGTTAAGGGTCAAGTTCTAGCCGATTTCCTGGTTGATCACCCGTGTATTGACGTTGACGAGAACTTACTGAGTTTCATTAGTTTGGTGCCTTGGAAATTGTATTTTGACGGTTCATGCCATAAGGGTGGTGTTGGTATAGGAATTTTAATTATTTCTCCAAGTGGTGAGCCAAGTAAATTCCTCTTTGAATTGAATTATTCATGTTCCAACAATGAGGCAGAGTATGAAGCATTAATAATGGGACTGGAATTATTATTAGAAAGAGGAGTTAAAAACGTAGAAATACTTGGGGATTCACAGCTTGTAGTCCGTCAAGTATCACTCGAATATAGGTGTGTTAGTGAAAATTTGAGAAAGTATTTCAATGTGGCTACAGAGTTGTTGAGTAAATTTGATAATATCATTATAAGGCATGTTCCAAGGGAGTTAAACCAAGAAGCAAATGAATTAGCTCAAATTGCTTCAAGATATAAGATCAAGCCCTCAACACTAGAAAAATTGGTAAGGATAAAAGACATATTTATGCCTTTGAGAGAAAGAGAGGTGTTGTCATTAGAAAAACTAGACCCAGAAGATTGGAGAGTACCAATTGTAGAATATTTAAAAAATCCAAATCTTAGTGTCGATAAAAAACTTAAATATAGGGCTCAAAGTTATGTTCTAATAAGTAATGTCTTGTTTAAGAAGTCTGTTGATGGGAACCTCCTGACATGTTTGGGAGAAAAAGAAGCGTACTTGGCTCTTGCTGAAGTGCATGAGGGAATTTGTGGCGCCCATCAATCAGGGGAAAAGATGAGATGGGTGATGAATAGGAGAAGATTATATTGGCCAACTATTCAAAGAGATTGTACAAACTATGCTAGGTCCTGTGAAGAATGCCAAAAACATGGAAGCCTCCAACATATTCCAGCGTCAGAACTGCATGTTATAATTAAGCCATGGCCATTTAGAGGTTGGGCTCTAGATCTTATTGGACAGATTCACCCACCGTCTTCTAAAGGTCATAAGTTCATTTTGGTTGGTGTGGATTATTTCTCTAAATGGGTAGAGGCTATCCCTCTAAGGGAGGTGACTCACAATGAAATAATAGATTTTATTGAGGAGCATATTGTGCATAGGTTTGGAATTCCTCAGTCTATTACCACTGATCAAGGAACCATGTTTATTGGGAAAAAGGTCATGGAATACGCCAAATCTAGGGATATAAAAATGCTTTCCTCTACACCATATTATGCCCAAGCCAATGGACAAGTGGAGGCAGCGAATAAAATTCTGATTGCATTAATTAAAAAACACATTGGAAGGCAGCCAAGAAATTAGCACCAAACTATCAGTCAAGTTCTTTGGGCTTACCGAAATTCTCCAAGAGGATCTACTGGAACCACCCCGTATAAATTAGTTTACGGTCATGATGCAGTATTGCCAATTGATATTAATCTGCAAAGTATAAGGGTGGCTAGACAAGATGAGATGCCAGTAGTAGATTATTGGAATTCTTTGTATGACGAGCTTAATGAACTTGATGACGAAAGGTTAAGAGCTTTAGAGCGGGTGATTCGACAAAAAGAGATTATGTCAAAATCATACAACCGCCGTGTTAAAGCAAAGACATTTGCAGTTGGAGATTTAGTGTGGAAAACAATCTTGCCTATAGAAAGAAAGTCGAAAACTTATGGTAAGTGGTCTCCAACTTGGGAAGGACCTTATGTAGTTGACAAAGTTTACCCTAGAAATGCCTATAAGATTATTGAAATAGGATCAGGAAGAAGAATTCCTTCAATAAATGGAAAATATTTAAAAGTATATAGGCCAGGCATACATGAGATAAACATTCCGCATGTTTAAGGATACAAAAAATATCCAATTGAAGTGTCAAAGAAAAAGTGAAGAGCTAATTAATATTTGCAATTCAGTTTGTAAAAGCTAACATGTCCTTGTGATTTCTTTGAATTGCAAAATCTACTGACAGTGTAAAGCATTAAGCTTATGAGACAAATATATGTCCAAAGCATCAGGTTGAAAATCTTGGACAAAAAATAATCTCTTATTGACATTTGGGTATGTACTTCATAAATACAAGAGCCTAATTGACTTAGAAATTCTGTTGAGTCTATTAGCGCTTGGAGTCAAGACTATTGAAATGTTAGTGCGAAGATATTAACTATTGAGAATGTTAGTGTGGAGATATTAACTATTGAAAGTCAAGACTATTTCATACAAAAGAATAGACCCCATTGACAGTTTCAACTAGTAATGTAAAATTTTTTTTTCTTAGACTTAGAAATTCTATTAAGTCTATTACTAGTAGGCATTTATTTCTTAAAAAAAAAATGTTCTTTAGAGTAAAATTCGAACATTCATAGTCATAAATAATATAAGGGATACCTTGCAAAAAAGGTAGAAAAGAAAAGATATTGGAAAAGAAAAGAAAAGATAGAGATAGAGCTAACAGTAAAACCTTACTTGAAATATTAAAAAAAAATTAGGTATAATCAAACCCTTATGAACAGAGAAGGTCAATCGTAACAGATAAAATTTGGGAAAGTACGTGGGGAGTACAGAGTTGAAGAAAAGTTTAACACTAGCGTATTATCTTTCTCACACGTACCACAAGAAGATATAAGAGGACTGAGTGATTTCATTTTTGTTGAGCCAATTCAAATAAATAAACAAAACAACAATGAAAAAAGGAGAAAGAGTACAATACGTACTCTCTAGATGGTGTTCCGAAATTTCATTCTTCATCATTTATTATTATCATTTATATAAAAAAAAATTAACTAAATAAATAAACATACACTTGTATATACTTTCCTTATTATCATAAAAAACAAAATTTCTTCACTTTCAATCCCTATATGACTTCAAGTGAAAATTTTTGGGGGGCATTATGTTAGACAAAATATTATTCTCATAAAAAAATTTAAAAAAAATAATAAATAATTAGTTGTCTGGTAATATTCCTATATATAATATCTATATCTATTTTAGATTAAATTAGATCATTTGATAGTTAGTTATTTATTTGAATTTTGAAATTTACATCAAGCAAGAAGTGCGGGAAACAGCTACATGAAATTCAAATTCTCTGCAAGTGGTGTACAAGGAGTAACTGCCCATTGAGATTAGGCTGGTCTATGAATAGAGTTTTAGGAATACGTTGTAATCAGTTCAGTTCTTCTTGGAAAACACTTAGAGACCCAAAACGCTCTCAACCCCTTGGCATCACAGAGTAAAATTGGGAATCTTAAGTAATTCCTCTGAACTCAAACACTTGTACTTTGCTTTCTTTCAGTTTTTATTAATAAAATTTCTTTACTTTTACGTCTTTTTCTCTTTTACGTTCATGTCTCTTCTTTCATCTTCTTTTTAATTTCCTGTTTGTTTTAATTTCTGCATTTTACTTTGCCTCCGGCACCTTGTATGTTTTCCTTTTTATCTTTAATTTTACTTTCGAAACTACAATTGAGACTTTGAGACACCCACAAAAGGAGTCGTTTCCGCTCCTTGAATTAAGATTGTGAAACAAAACTCGAAAATTGTTGATTTATTTGTTGTTAACAATGGAACAAAAATTTGAGTAAAACAACATGTCTTACAAGTAGTTCCATCTTGTATTTTTAGGGCTGGCAATTGGTAGGATAAAGTATGGTAGAATTTGGACTCTACTCTAACCTTACCTGCGGGTTAAAGACCTTTTTAAAATTTTACTCTATTTTACCCAAGGATTGGAAATCTCTCAACTCTAACTCTATTCGCACCCTAAAGTACTAAACCCTACTCTACTAGCAGAAAAATAAAAAATATTCAAATAAATATTAAATTCAACCATTCCAAATTTCATACATATTAATAAAATAGAAAATAAAAAACTAAGTTCAAATTAAAATTAAAAATAATAAAATCTTAAAGAAATCCAACATAAAATTACAAATAATAAGATCATCGACTAGTTGAGTGGTTATTTCAAATTTTTATAAGAGGAAGATTGTGAATTTAACACTCACTTTTTTTCACTACATACATAACTTTTACATATATATTATATAATATTTTATGGGTGTAGGTAGGGTAGGGTATGATATACTCTGAACCCGTACCCTATCCTACCTGCAGGCAAACTCACACCGTACTTTACCTTACCTGCAGCGGGTCAGATAAACAACCCTATCTGAACGGATTGGTCCAGATTAGGTACTTGCGGATAGAGTATATGTTGCCAGCCATTACTAAAATTAACCGTGTTATAATCATGTGACACATGAAAAACTAGCAACCTTGAAAATTGTAAAGGAGAGTAACTCTTGTTTTAAATAATCAAGATGCTCAAGAACAAGATTAATAAAGAAGTACAATCTGTTATGTTAGTTTCGGGTTAGATTGTTGAGGTAGAGGAAGTGTATATAAGGCATTAGCCAAGTATTACTCAGTATGATTTTTCTAATAGCAATTCAATTTTTGTTTTTCTGCAAAATACTATGACTTCTGTTTTTCTGCTGCATAATTCTCTTCTTTGGTGTAGTTGCTGGTGTTCTAAGTCATTGCTGTCATTATCCTTTCAAACATGACATCACATCAGTTAGAAGAAAAAGTACTTATTTGTTTTGGTGGGAAACAAAAATAGTTAATATAGGATAAGAAATGTGAATATATAGACATAAATCACTTGATCCTTTGCATATATGTTTTGTTTTATGATCAATTCGATGACCAAATTCACTTTTTTATTCATATCATACCCTTTTTCATCAATCTAGAATATAGTTACATAATACCATACTTTTTGAATTATTTGGACAACAGTACTATTTTAAATTATATATATTCATACTCCTAAAAGTAATAATAAGGTCCTCTTTAATTTGTTTGAATAAGACCCCATGTTACGTCTTTGGTGTCTGCCTGTCTGGGGATTTTACTTTTTTTTTTTTTATAGTAATTTCATCCGTAACTTTATTAAAGTGGTTGTTCCTCTTCCACAAAATGAATTGAGTAACAAAACATATATATATATATATATATATATATAAAACATCAAGCGATTAGGGGTTTTTTTTTTTTTGCTGGCCAAATTTATCTTCCATTTATTCTGTCTTATTATGGTTTATGCACTGACTATATATTTTTAGAGCTTTTCTCCATAAATCCAACTTCTTATTTAGGTCTTCGCTTGACTCTCTCATAAAGACGATATCATCAGCAAAAAGCATGCACCATGACCCAGGCTCTTGGATATGCTCTGTGAGTATTTTCAAGACTAATGTGAAAATGTATGGATTTAAAGATAATCCCTGGTATATACCAATAAAATATTTCTCTGTTACACCACCTTGAGTCTTCACACTAGTTGTAGCCCCATCATACATGTCTTTAATTGCACGAATATATATAATCTTTACTCTCTTCTTTTCTAAAACCTTCCATAAGACCTCCCTTTGCACCTCTTGTATGCCATTTCCAAATCAATAAACATCATATGTAGATTCCTTTTATTACTACGATACATCTCTATCATCCTTCTTAACAGGTATATCGCTTCAGTGGTGGATCTACCTGACATAAAATCAAATTAGTTCTTTATTACTTATGTCTCTTGTCTCAACCTTCGTTCTATCACCCTTTCCCATAACTTCATGGTATGACTCATGAGCTTGATCCCTCTATAGTTTTCGCAACTTTGTATATCCACCTTATTCTTATAGATAGATACCAATGTGTTCTTTCTCCACTCATCTGGCATCTTCTTAGACTTTAAAATCTCATTAAAAAGCTTGGTTAACTAACTGATGCCTTTCTCTCCAAGACCCTTCCAAACTTCAATTGGGATATTATTGGGTCCTACTGCCCTGCCATTTTTCATCCACTTTAGAGCCTCTTTTACTTCGAAGTCTTAAATCCTTCAATAGTAGTCGAAGTTTTGATCTTCTTCCTTCGTGCATAACCGACCAAAGTTCGGAAGATTCTTCTGTCCTTCATTAAATAACTCGTAGAAGTAGCTCTTCCACCTTTTATTGATCTTCTCCTCTTGAGCCAACACCTCCCTGTCTTTATCCTTTATGCACTTAACCTTATCCAAATCTCGCGTTCTTCTTTCACGGCTCTTTGCGATTCTATATATACATTTTCTCCTTCTTTCGTGCCTAAGGATTGGTAGAGACCCTCATATGCTCTTGTTCTTACTTCACTTACAGCCACTTTTGTTTCTTTATTAGCCGTCTTATATTTTTTTCAATTATCTGCATTGCGGCATAAAGACCACTCTTTAAAGCACACTCTTTTTGCCTTTATCTTTTTTTATACACTTGTATTCCACCACCAGGACTCCTTGTTTCTTGGTTCTATCCTCTAGATTTACCAAATTTTTTTTTTGCTGTTATTCTAATAACTTCTGCTATCTCTCTCCACATCTCTTCCGCGCTTTCGTTCACATCCTACTTTATCTCTTCTTCTACCAATTTTAAAAAAAAAATTTATTTCTTACCTTTCATCCATCACCACCTCGTCTTTAAATTCTTCATATGATATCTTTTCCTCAATTTTTGTTCAATACAAAAATTCATGACCGGGTTCTTATTTACACGTGCTGATGTGCATAAACATGTTAGTTCAAATATTATCCTAGATGTACTGTTGATTTACCATATTACTAGAAAATTTAAGATTTGCAGCTAACGTAATCAATTACTATTTTTCTGTTAAGATTCCTCTATTGTATTCTAAATGTTTCTTATTTTTAATTTTTATTCACATGACCTTACCTTTTATTTTTTTTATTTTAAAAGAAACTCATCTATTAAAATAAGGATAGGCAACTATTATTCTACTCTTAAATCAAATGTATTCCTACAAAATTTTTCACAAAATTTTTGTTTTCAATTCACTTTTTCTTTTGTATTGTTATGATATTTATTATATTAATATTTTTTTAATAAATAATTTAATGTATGTTATAATAAAATAAGTATAAATTAATTAATATATTATTTAATTTAAAAATATTATTTATTATAAAAATAAGTGAATAGTTTTCAGTATAATTTTTAAATATACAAATAAAAAATCATACAATTAAAAATAAAGAATATTTTTTACACATCCTTTAATTACTGAATTATCATATCATTTTTGTATTTATATATTGTGTTATATGAGAAACTCTTAAAAGCCTGCAATTTTTAATGTTTTTAATTATATTATTTGACCAGCATAAATACTAAAGTATTTTTAATAAATATATTTTATTAATTTATGTAAGTAAATTCTAAAATAATTTGAGTGTAAGCTATATTAATTCATGTATGTAAAATTCTGGTAAATATAGATAGAAATTATATACTTTTTGTGTGCAAAATCTCTGTAGATATATGTGCAATTTATTTGTGACTAATAATGATAATATTTATTAATCATGTAGCATTGCTTAATAATATATATCATTTTAATTTAATAGATCATATTTTACCGTCTCTTCGTCTCACAACAAAAGCATAAGTGATACAAAATGAAACTTAGGATAAGAAGAAAATCAAAGAATGGAAATTAATTCTACCTCTCCTATTCACAATTTCACATCTAAGTTTCTCAAGAAATTCAAAAAAGTTTCATTCATAACAAATAAAAAAAAGTAACTACAAAATTTAAAAATTTTATACCTCTTAAACTCTTACTTTTAAAATTCTAATTTATAAATTCACTAAGATAATATGGATCAAATTATAATTAGATCTAAAATAATAAAAAAATAAAATAAAATAAACTAAACATAACATAAGTCTTAAAATAAATACTAATAAAATGATACATATTTGATTCAACTTGATTAATTAATGAGAGTATTTAATACAGCTTAAAAATAATAAGATGTTTAATTTTCCGTAATTGTCAATTACTGTCTTAAAAATAGTAAGTCTTAAACAAATGATTTTATTCATAATTATAAAAAAAAAATTATTCTCTTAAAATTCATATTGCTCTTGTAATTAAAAAAAATAACATACGAAAGTTTTTAGTTTATCCCATGTAACTTATATCAATAAAAGTGTGTTCGAACTATATCTTTGAATTAAATAATCTTTTGTTAATCCTTTCCCTTCTTTTCAAGCAGAGAAAAAAGGTCAAAAAGTACATATGTCATATATATGTTGCATGTAGAAATAAATAAATTTGCCAAAAATTCCAACATTCCATTCTTGATTATCAAGAAATTAGTAAACACTTTAGAATATGCTATACTTGATGTTTGACATTTAATCAAAGCCACTATACTCTTAATTATTAGGATACAACTATTAGTCCATGGCCTTCTCTTATAAATGGATGTTCTAATCCGTAGTAATGACCATGCTAATTCTATGGTAAACTCCGATTAAAAGAGAAAAAAAAAAAAAGCCTAAATCATCATTAGTAACGTCCCATAAAAGTGTTATGTCTATATCCGGTGGTGCAAGTACTACCTCATCAGCAGCTATAACAGGTAACACACATACGATCTCTTTTAATTATTATTATTACACTAAATTAAAGATATTGGGAATAAACTGATAGTGGATAAGAGTCAAATACGAAGTAGTCAATAATTTAAGACCGCACAACCATATAAGTTTACATATGTAATGTATATAATGTGTCCCAATTAAGTTCCAACGTATTAATATGCAATTTCAAAGTTTAATAATTGAATGAATAACAATGAACATGATAACCTGTGTTTATGTACCTTGCAAGAATAACAGATTGCGACGAACTGGGTATTGTAGTGGCGGAAGAAGCGGAGCATGTAAGAGAACGCAGTTTTTGGGGACCAGATGGTAAGTTTTCAGTTCATAATTGTTTTTGAAGGAAAGAGATCAACACATTAAGGTGGACTATACAAAGAGATTGCTGTTCCCATATTATCCCTGAATAATATCACTAATATCAACAACTACACTCCTTATATAACTATTGAACGATTATCAACCGCCTGGGCTGTTTTCATTCCAAAAGATAACTTCATTTTTTTAACTAATATTTTAAAGAACAATGCTATATGATCAGTAAATATTATTGTTTTTAGAGTAATAATTTGCATTTATTTATAGATATTTTGTATTCAGAAAGCATATAATTTACACTTTACACCTATATTTACTAGAGTTTTATACACATGAATTAATACCATTTGTATCCATATTTTTTAAAATTTGTATACATAAATGAATAAAATTTATTTGTTAAAAGACAATTTAGTATTTGTACTAGTGAGTTTCTCTATTTTAAATCACGGAAAAATATTCAATCAATCACTTTTTTTCTTTCCGAAGATATGAAGACTCAAACCTGCAACCTGTTAGATGAGTATGAGGAGATTATGCCATTTGATCTATTATTCATTGGCATATTCAATCAATCACTTCTTATAATGCAAGAAAGCATTTTTATACTGTAAATTTTTTATTAAGAATTCAGTGTATATATATATATATATACACACATTCTTTTTTGCAGTTTTCAAATATTGATCAAAACTCTGATATATTTGTTTTGAAATTTGCAGAGATGCATATAAAAGGCAGATATATAAGGCAGCGATTACAGGGAATTGGAGTAAAGCTTTAACATATAATATAACTGATCCTACTCGGCTCTGTTCTCTTTTGACTAAGCAAGGAGACACAGCTCTTCACATTGCAGTGAGCATGGAACAAACCAGCTTTGTAGAAAACTTAATAGATCATATGAGTCTGGAAGACATGCAAATTCGCAAGGTAGATGGCAACACTGCCTTTTCTATGGCTGCCATTTCAGGGAATGTGCAAATTGCTAAATTACTACTTCACAAGAATCCAGGATTGGTTTGGATTAAAGGACACAAAAACATGCTTCCAATTGAATTGGCATGTTGGGCTAATCAGCCTCTTATGGTGAATTATTGAGTTTAAAAACATAAATACATTTATTGTAATATAAAAATTTTAACTAAATTTAAAAACATAAATACATTTATTGTAATATAAAAATAAAAGTAACTATTGAGTTTTTTTTTTACTAATTAACTATTAAGATTATTTTTTTTATAGCCATACCAATTCAAAATTTGAATTATCTTTTTCTTTTGGTATAATTATGCCAACATAATATTTAATATATACCTAACCATGTGTTTCAAAAATTAATTAATTCAATTTCAAAAACTACAAAATATTAAATAAACATAAAAAATGAAAAATATAGTCGTCGTAATTAACAACTGATTTTATAAATTTATAATTACTAGTTTGTGCCATAAATTGAAATATAATAATAAAGCAAACATAAAATAAACATGAAGTATATCCATATTGCCTTCCTAAGAATATCTTAGAAAATAAATTTTAATTTTACTAATATGGGATAAAAAAAATTAAAATATCAATAATATCCTTATCACAAAATTGATATATGATGTATATATTTAGATTAGGAATTCAATCTTGAACTGAGAGCAAAAGTGAAACATGTGAAAAATAAAGTCAAAATCTCACAACTCAAGCAGAATAAATATTTTATGGATCAAACATTCTCTACAGAGCTCTAGTAAAATTAAAAGAAAGTGTCAATATAAAAAGTTAAAACGAAAAATATACTATTTTGTCACTTAAACTAAATTAACTAATTTGGCCAACATGTACCTAAAAAATCCGTCTAAAAGACATTTAACAAAGGATCAGTTACAAATTGTTGAATATAGAGAAATTGCATAATAATTCAAGCACACATGCACATGCATTCATCTAAATTCTATAAAACATTCACTTGCCAAAAGCAAATAGGTGAAGCAATAACCTAAAATGTGGAATGGGATTTTAACATCATAAAGGAGCTACTTCACTTTATTGAATTTTAAAGAAATAACTGAACTACAAACATAAAAGATTGCACAATTAATTTGCCTAGCGATTAATAATATTGTGTCTACACTCTAATACTTAATCAATTACATGAGAAATAAGCCCAATAAAAATGCACAAAGCATTCCATACAGACATCTTAATCCACATATCTCCTACATCACAACCTAAAATATGAAATACTTACATGGACACAATCAAAATATCTAATGTCCTATTAGTCCTAATCAGTAGCTCTAGTTAACTGGCATGTGTAGCCATTTCATTTAACATGCAGACTCATCCCTAGAGCCATGAGACTCATTAGATTCATTAAATTCCAGCATCAAAGATTTTCTCAACCTCTTCAATGGAAGATACTCCTCTTTCCTCAACATAACATTGTTTAAGACCAACCACATACTCCTAATCTAAAAAAAATGCATGAAAATTGAAACCAAATTATAGAGATAATTACAAATAGCCGTAGTCAAAAGAATCAAAAAATAAAAGTCAATACCCTTTCAAAAAAATAATTTAATATTACTCACCTCCTAACTTTCATCAACTTCATCACATGAATTTTTAGAATGATCTAATTCATTTAACTTGTCTCTCACAGCATGAATAGACTTTTTTTGAGAGGACATTGTTATAGCACACAAGAGAATAGTTTGAATTTAAACGGGCTAAAAAAGGGAAAAATGGAATAAAATAGTAAAACTGCTATAAATCCTATAACCTAACTTAATATTAGGAGAGAAATACAGCAAATATAAAATAGAGCAACTACTCAGATCGAAGAATGAGAAGGACAGACTTAGAACCCTATACCTTAACCTAATATTAGGAGAGAAATACAGCAAAGAGGTGTGAAAAAAATACGTAAATCAAGACGGCTCCCTCTAAACCATAACCTAATGCATAGATAAAGAGAGAGAAGAGGAAGAGAACAAAAATAACATGAGGTCAGTATAAGGATAAAAGCAAGAATCAAAACAAAAAAGTCTATGCATAAATCTAGGGGATGGCAGGCTTAGGTAATGAGTACACCTTTTTGTTTAAATATCATGATTTTAGTAGACTTCCTATATAATTAGATTTCCAATGAAAAAATATATCATATTCCAATGAAGATACACACAATCTAATTATTTATTTAAGGGTTAAGTTCGATTTTGGTCCCCAACGTAGAGGCCGAAAATCGATTTCATCCCCAACTTTTTTTTGCTACAAAATGGTCCCCAAAGTTTCAATTTGTTTTAAAATCGTCTTTTTTACCAATTTTATTTTTTTATTACCAAATTATCCCTCATTAAAAAAATTATAAAATAAAATAAATATAAAATAAATAAATAAAAAAGGAAAGAAAGGGATACAAAGAATCGGGGGGAGAGAAAGAAGGGGGTTTATGCGAAGAGAAATGGGGGGAGGGGGGAGGAAAGGGAAGAAGGGGGAGGGAGGGGTGTTGAAGAAGAAGAGGGGAGGGGTTTTATGCATAAAGTAAAGGGGAAAGGGGGAAGGGGTTATGCGAAGGGAGAAGATGGGGGGGGGGGGGAGTTCGGGAAGAAGAAGGGGAAGGGTCTTCGCCGTCGCCGCCGCCACCACTGCTCTTCTTTGCTCGATAGCCGTTGCTCGTTGTCGTTCGGGTGGCTCACCGAATTTTGCTCTTCTGCTTCCATTCTTCTTCTTCTTCTTCTTTGATTCTGCTTCTATTATATTTGTTGATTTTTTATTATTATTGTTTCTGGTTGATTCTGATTCTGATTGATTATATTCTTTCATTGTTATTGTTGTTGTTGTTCTGTTTCTGTTTCTGCTCCTGCTTCTTCTATTTCTACTTGATTCCATTGTTGATTCGTTAGTGATTCATTGTTGTTGTTGTTGTCCTACTGCTGCTTCTGTTTGATTAATTGTTGTTGTTGCTTTTGGTTCTGTTTCTGCTGGTGCTTCTGCATAATTTTGGGGAAGAAGGGGAAGAAGAGCGGAGGGAAGGAGGGAGGGAGGGGTATTTTCGTCTGAAGGACGATTTTAAAACAAACTAAAACTTTTGGGACCATTTTGTAGCAAAAAAAAAGTTGGGGACGAAATCGATTTTCGACCTCTACGTTGGGACCAAAATCGAACTTAACCCTTTATTTAACTAAATTTCCAAAAGATAGGGCATCGATAAACTTGGAAAATTATGCTAAAAGGAAAACAATAAAATATACAATCAAGGAATTAAGAGATAAATAAAAGCGAGTAACAAATAAGGATAAACTACTTACTACTTTTATTCCAATAATGAGGGAAACAAAATATGTATTTATAAAGTAACTAATCAAGAATATAAAAAACCAAAAATAAATTTATTAACTTATTTTTCACACACTTATGAGCTTTCATATATCAAAAAAAATAAAGATTATAAACAAGGTTGCGAGAACTAGACCGATCATCGAACCGGTTGACTGACTGGTTCAATGGTTCAACCAAAGTTGAACAGATTTAATTAAATATAGAGTAAAATTATAAAAAATTCAATACATAATTTTAAAAATTTAAATTCAATTATTTCTAAACTAATAAAATTCAAAATTTAACAATTTCACAAAATAACTTATCCATAATTTATCATTAAAAGTCACCACCACTTCACAAAATTAAAGCATTCTGTCTATGAAATCACCTAAATTGCAAGAAGTTTGAGCATTCCACTTATTTAGGTGTTTTCATGACAAAAATAACATCAAGCACAAGCACGAAGAAATACCATGAGCAATGGATAAACATGAGTTTCATAACTTAAACAAGCATCAAGAGACAACCCAAAGTGCATTATTCTTGAACAATTTGCCTAAACAAAGAGTGGTTCAAACTATATGGTAACTACAACATATAATTCAAACTCAAAGCATCACAAAGGCATTTAATCGAACACCTAGCACGCAATGTACAAATTTAGCATAAACAAACAAAATTCAGCTGCAATGCTTACCCATTCAACAACTTTCACACTTAATACAGCTAAACACAATAATAAATAAAAGTAACGAAGCTTATATCAGCAATCAAAGCATCGGCCAACCAAGAAATTTCCAATTCTCAAAACTTGCAACAAACCTAGAATCTACAAACTGAACTACCTTATTCCAACAACCTAGAATCCACTAACAGAAATAAAAAATCCAACTAAACTAATGTAGAACAAACTATAGAATTAAAGCTAAACAAAACAGCAAGAGAAAACAGAGCAAAAACCTGAAGTACTAGTCAAAGATGGAAATGAAGAAGGGAGGAAGGAATTGCTGTCGTACTATGATGCTGCCACAACCAGAGACGGCAATGAGAAGTCACCGCACACCAAGAAACTCTACGAAAAGAGGATGGAACAAAGGCTCAGCTTCGACTCTAAGAGAGAGAAAGTCGCGGATTGAGGAGAAGATGGTGGAGGAAAAGATTTGAAAAAACAGAACAAGAACCATGAACTTAAATCTGTCCAATTCAATGATTCATATAGTTTTGTCACTGGATAAACAAAATTAATTGAAAGAAGGAAAAGATGGGAGTACTGACTACTGAGTACTCACCGCGGGAGAGGCCGAGAGCACAGAAGGTCAGAGCCAGACGACGACCCACGCTTTGGTGACGGTGAAGGTTCGGTACCGACGACAAGCTGACGACCACAACGACGACCAGACGACGCCAACACGGTGATGCTTCGACCGCGACAGTGACCTTTGACCTTGATCCGCGACGGTGACCTTTGACCCGCGACAGTGACCTACGACTCGCGACGATGATACTTCCCTACGGCGTTTGTTGGAGGTGACGGTAGCGTAGGAAGAAGGTTGAAGAGAAACTGAGAAAGTTAGGGTTGGGAAGTCTTCGAAGTTCGAAGAGAAACCATCATACCAAGGCTTCAACCCTTTTTCCCCTTTATCTTTTTTATTTTAATCCACCGCCAAAACGGCGCCGTTTCGTATCTTGGGGAGGAAAACCGGTACTAGCTAAAACTCGGTCGGTTCGGCCAGTTTGCTGGTTAACTGCCGGTACAGTCGGGTTTTCTACCGGTTTTTTGCAGGACGATTTTGTAGGTGAACCGGACCGGTTACTTGATTGATTTTTGATTAACCCAGTTGAACCGACTGGTTTGGTCCAATTTTCAGAACCTTCATAGCCATTACATACCAACAATCAACATCAAAATTTATATATTCCACATCCCAAAACTCTATATCATCATCACCACCATACAACTTATCTTCAAACATTAAAATCACATACAATTAAACATACACCCAAACATCCAATCCTATCTTAAGGTCAACTAGCCTAAGGTTCACGAAACATTACATATTACATAAAGGAAATCGAAACCATACCTTGGCCAAGACAACTCCAAAAAGCACCAAAACTCAAACTAACAACACATATATCACCAAAATAAAAAACTAGAAACTACAACATACATCACTACAAGGGTTTATGAGTAACTTTACCTTGTTCAAAGAGGATTGGGACAAATCCCAACAATTGCCCGCTACTAGAGATCACTTAAAAAACCAAAACCACAAAATCTACTCAAAAACTATAACAAAAAACGCACAGAAACTAGGGCAGGAAACTAGAGAGCGAGCTTTAAGTTCTTACCAGATTTTCTTATATAGAAATGAAGATCTCGATGAGAGTTTTGCGTGACCGCAAACGGCTCGTCAATTGGAGTTTCGTAGCTCAAGTTATGGCTCCCGGAAGGTGATGATGAATAGTAACATCACCCTCTTCTCCTCTCTTCTCTATGCTGCGCCCCCTTTCTTAATTTAGGGTGGAAATGAGCTGAAATGCTCATTTAATGAGCATATATATGTTGGGCCTTGAGCCCGGTCCAACCCGTTAGCGCTTTAGGTCCATTTGGCCCACTTTGGGCCAAAACCTTTAAGGTTAGTGCCAGGTTTTCAATTCTAAATTATTTTTTTTGTCCTTTTAAAATAATAAATCAATTTTCAAAATCTTATTTTCTAAAGTACACGGTACTGGACAGACTAGATCCAGTACTACCGGCTTGAGTGCCAGTACGCATTTTTACAAAAACTTTTCGAAAATAATACATTTTCTAACTCAGTAAAATTTATTGAAATCAAATTTCACCTTTAAATTTTTAAATTAAAACTTCTAAATTTTGAATCTACTCCTGGCACTTAAAAATGATCATTTTACTAAAACGGTTATGCCGGTTCTTACATGACCTCAAATCTAACTTCGAGAATAACTTGGTTATACCAAGTTGATCAAACAAATCGGTTATCAAAGGAATATGGTATTTGTTCTTGATGGTTATCTTGTTAAGTGCATGATAGTCGATGCATAATCTCAATGAACCATCATGCTTCCTTTGGAACAGGACTGGTGCGTCATAGGGTGCCTTCGATGAACGAATGAATCCAACATCTAGCAAATTCTTGAGTTTCTTCTTCAACTCCTCAAGTTCTGGCGGTACCATCCTATAAGGTGTTGAGACAAGCGACTTTGCTCTGACTCCAATTCAATCTTGTGGTCCACCTTCCTCATAGGTGGTAGTTATTTTGGCAACTTAGGAGGTATCACATCCTTATTTTCTTCAAGGATTTCCTTGATTTTGGGAGGAATGTCTTCTCTTTCAGATATTGACACCTCTTGTAATAGAGCCAAATATGTAATTTTTCCCTTCTTAAATCTGTTCTTGAGATTGCATGGAGACCCTTTCTCCATGACACATACTATGTCGTAGTATGACATCGATATTATATTTTTCTTCCTTTGCAAGTTGAGCCTGATGACTATCTTGAAATCATCCATGGGTTCTACTAAAAAATCCATAAAGCCCTTCCAAGAACCAAGAGTCATCTCAACCCCTTTTGCTACTCCCTTAAAAGGTTCACCCTTGGTATTCACGGGTTTGAACCAACCATTCTTTTCAGTAATTTTCAATCCAAGCCTCGTTGCTTCATCAGGAGTGATAAAGTTTTATGTAGCACCAGTGTCGATAATAGTCATTAACAGGTTTTTTATTGATAAATGTTTTGACATACATGAAGCCTTTCTTTTTTGTAAGACTTGCCTCTTTACCCTTCGCATCATTCATGAGTTGGACAGATCTAACACATTCAGTCACTTATGATTGAGCCTCTCGTTCTTGGCAATGGATGCCAGAGTCCTTAGCTTGGGACAGTCATTCATTTGGTGTGGTCTCTTTGGTGTGGTCTCTTGCATACGAAGCATCTTTCTTTGGGCACAAAATCTTTCTTCTTTTCTTTGTACTCTTTTTTTAAGAGTATTTCCCTTCTTTCAGAGAAAACCCTGACATAATTTTGCTTTGCCTTCTCCTTCAGACCCTCCGCCATGGCACACTAACCCAAAAGCTTCTTCTCCCTCTCCTGAAGCCGGGTCAACTCCTCTTTTAGCCAGGTATTCTCCCCTTAAAGCCTTTGCTCCTCTTCTTGATAAAGGACAATCCTCCCCTAAAGCTCTTCCACAGTTTTTTGGGAAGAACTCAAAGAACTCAAAGGAGTTTTGTCTAAGATATCAAGAAGACCAGTGCAAACCCCAGCAGTCTGAACCCCTCCGCGAACCAAAATCTGAAGATGATTTCGAAGGGAAGAATCATCCATAGCAATCTAGCTATGAGGGAAGATGTGCTTCCGAATGAACTTCGGACCGTCGAAGCCGGACTCTCCAGCAATAGAACCGGACTCCGAGATCTTACGTTTCTTTTTCTCAGGTTTGGAAAGAGGTCGGATTGGGGGGATTAGGGCAGGAGGAGGGAGAGGAGAAGCAGAGGCAGAGGTTACCATAATTGGGCCAGAGGAGGTCCCCGAGTCATGAGGAGGAGGAGAAGGAACGCCAGTAGCTCCGGCCTTCGCAACATCAGCTCTGGCCCTAGCCTTCCTCTTAGCCTCTTGGACCTTCTGATAGGCAGCGCTAGATTCACTCTTCACCATTTCTGAAAGGAAGAAATAAAAGCAATCAGTTTACAAATCGAAAAATATCACAAGTGGGAAACCTTCAAAAACAACTACAAAAAGCAAAAACTACCTAGTTGGGTCCGCACAACACTCGGAGAACCCAGAAGAAATTTCTTAGTATCCAGATTGGGAGCTCTCCCCCAAGCCTCTCGGAAAAACCCCACAATGGCCTCCTCAACCTCGTCTAAATCATCCAGGCCATACTTCTTAACAGGGGAGACCTCCAACCAGTATAAAGGAAATCAAGGATAATTGTTCTTCTCTAGGAAAAAGGGATGGTGACTCTCCACAGCTTGGACTTTGAAGAAGAAGCTTTTAAAATCATGAAAAGATTCATCAAAGATTGAAAAAACCTTCCGTCCCTGAATAGCTCGGAAGAAAACCCACTGTTGCTTATTATTCTGAGCGCTAAATGGTTTGGTCAGATGGAAAAGATAGAAAAAAAATCTTTAAAGAAGTCAGGAAGTCCAGCTCTTGGCTGATGAGTTAGTAGATTTTCATGAAACACCAAGAGTTGGGGTAGAGTTGGGTAGGAGCAACTCAGCAATGGCCCAAGACCTCCATTTCAAAGTCAGAGAAAGGAAAGGAAATCCCTAGACAGGTAAAAAGGTGTTCCGAGGGTTACCTGAAATTGTAGGCCGATCTCGGATGAGATCTTCTGTACTGGTCGGAGATAACGTGTCCGGCTGGCTGGTGGCGGCCGGAGCTGTTGTGTCTGACTTATTGGACTGACTGCACTTCTGATCCTTGGTCATCGAAGGGTAGGGGGTACCTACAAGAGACTCCGATACTTAAGTTAGCACGGGTATTAAGCAGGTTTTTAGTAGAATCAGAGTATGAGTTATACCTGGGTGCTCCAGTGTATTTATAATGGTGAGAAATGACCTTTTTAGATAAGATAAGTTAGTTATCTTATCTTATCTTATCTTTGGGTGAGGTCAACATATCTTTCAACGGAACTGCCCTTCTCTTTGTAGGCTTGGGTTGCCTTTGGTTTGGGCTGCGTTCCTTCGTTTGGGCCTCCTTGGGCCTTCCTGTCGATTTGGCCGACCTCTTTTGTAAAGAAGTCGGATAGTCTGACCTGAAGAGGTCGGTCGCTTTGTCTCCAATCATCCCAGGTCGGATAGCTCGACCCAGGGTATGAACAGTGCCCCTGCTTGAGCTCGGTCTTTTTGTTGAGGTCGAATCCTTGACTTCGGTCCTTCTAGTGAAGCCGAACTCAAGCATTTTGTCGATTCCTTCCTTTGTAGAGCCTTTTTTGAATGTGGAACGTTTCTTCTTTCGCTTCTTCTGAAAGCGCGCGCTTTTGCATTTAGTATTTTGACCTTGGGAATATGCGAGGCTTTAAATACCTTCATTAATTGGTTTTAATTGCCCGTTTCCCTTGGTTTTTTATTTTGAATCTTTCGATCAAAAACGGTTTCTCTCCTTCGTGCTCTCTTCGTAACTTCTTCCTTCACTCTCTCACTTTCTGTTTTCGTCTGCATCATTTTGCCTTTTCTTGCGTGATAGCGTCACTTGGCGATTCTCTGGGTGATTCCATCTTTCCATCTTCAATCTCTTTTGCAGCTTCTCTCTTTGTTCAGGTTGGCTTTTCTTCCTTTCTCTTTTCCGCGTCATTTTCTTGTCTGATTTTGAGAAAGTTTTGATTTTGCTTGGAGAAAGTTTAGATCTTTCTGCTTTTGTTGTGCCAGATTGCTTGTTGTAATGTGTGTTCTGGGAGTTTCTTTGTCTTTTGTATGAACCTTTTCGCCTTTCCTCTTTGTTTGATGCTTGCACGTTATCACCGTTTCTGTTTGTGCTTTTGATTTTGAAGCTTTGTAGTGATGATTTTGTTTGATTTCTGAAAAAAGGTTGTGTCTTTGATGATTTCTGCTTTGGCATGTTTGATGTTGGTGATGCTCCTTGCTGATAGACTGTAGGAAGATAGTGGCTTCGATGACTTTGTGTTTTTTTTCTTCGAAATGTTTGCTATTTGAGATCTTCTTTTCTTGTTTGAGAAATGTTGGGACGTAAACTGTAGATTTTTCCTGAAACCTTGATTTGTTACTGCCTCCAAAGGAAGCCCCAGGACTTTGGTTTTGAGTCTTGGGGTTTTCCTTTTTCTGTTTGTTCGTCTGTCAAGTTGTTTTGCCCCTCGTCCGAGATGTTTTTTAGTAATCCAATCTTCTTTTCTTATTGTAGGATTAGTTGGCCTCATGTCTTCTCGCAATAACGTTGTAGAGGTGTCTTCTAAAGTTTTCGAGGGAATGTCCGATTGGCTGGACTCCCTTGTCTTAATGTGTGTCTCTGTCGTGGATGCTGAATTTTGTGTAGAGTTGAGGAAACATCATAGGATTTGTGGTAGCAGTGCCCGGGAGAGGGATTATGAGCTTGTAGCTCCCGACTCTGACGAGAGGGTTTGTTTTCCTACTTCTGTCGAGGGGAAGCATCCCTTCTTCTATGCTTATGAATATTTCTTCAGCCAGTTGGACATTACTTTTCCTTTTACTGCTTTCGAGACCGACTTGTTGTGGTCATGTAACATTGCCCCATCCCAGCTTCACCCGAATTCCTGGGGTTTCATCAAGATTTTTCAGCTGCTTTGCTGAGAGTTAGGCGTAACACCTTTTCAGACTCTTTTCCTTTATCTTTTTGTCTCTATCAAGCCTGGAGGTTCCTCCAAAAAGAAAGCTTCCTGGGTTTCTTTCAGGTCGGCCCAGAGCCATAATGTTTTTGCCATGTATGACGAGTCTTTTAAGGACTTTAAGAATTACTTCTTTAGAGTTCGTGCTGTCGAGGGGGCCCGACCCTTTTTTCTTGACGAAAATGATGAGCCTGCTTTTCCTCTAGAGTGGCAAAAAGATGTGAGGGTGTCTCGTTATACCTGGGAGATGCTTGATGAGGTTGAGCGAGCTTTTGTTGTTGTTCTTGAGGATTTATGGGGGTTACCACCCCATCTTGATACAAAAAAGTTTTTGAATGACCCGTCCCTGGTTCAGACTGTTTTGGGTACTTGTCTGACTTGTTTCTGTACTTGTTTTCTTAGTTTGGCTTCCTCTTCTTATGATTGTAATCCTTTATTGTGACTGATTTCTGTATTTGCAGAGATGTCAAAAAACAATGATTCCATGAAGGCCTTAAAAAAGGCAAAGAAGGCGACTGCTGCTCAAAATATCTCGGCCAAGGCGGCCGGAGAGGGATCTTCTCAATTTCAAGTGAAGTCGCCCGTGCCGAGTTCTCCTGGGCCGAGGAAGGTGATCTCCACTCCTCGGGTTCGTCTGGCTGAGCCTCCTCAGTCTTCTGCCGCTGCTTCTGGTGCTCCTCCTAACAAGAAGCAAAAAACAATTGAGCCTTTCAACCTTGATGCTCCTGATTTTGATGCCATCGAGTTTGTAGATCAGCAAATTGGTCCCTTCGGTGCCCTTCCTATGGATGATGTGTCGATCCTTCGCCCATCTAGACTTTATAACTCGAAGCAGTGTTAGAATGGCATATATAGGGGCTGCCCTATACCGGACTGCTCAAAATCTTCCTCTCCATGCCACTAAAGCTTTTATGGAGGAAGCTAAACAGGAGTTTGATCGGATGAAGGGCCTGTTCATACCCTGGGTCGAGCTACCCGACCTAGGATGATTGGCGACAAAGCGACCGACTTCTTCAGGTCAGGCTACCCGACCTCTTCTCAAAGAGGTTGGCCAAATCAACAGGAGAGACCAATAAAGGGCCCAAATAGAGGAACACGACCCAAATCCAAAGGCAATCAAAGCCTATAAAGATAAAGGCGGTTCCATTGAAGATAAGCTGACCTCACCAGAAGATAAGATAAGATAAGATAACTAACTTATCTTATCTAGAAAGGTCACTCTACAACCACTATAAATACACTGGAGCACCCAGGTATAACTCATACTCTGATTCTACATAAAACTTGCTTAATACCCATGCTAACTTAAACATCGGAGTCTCTTGCAGGTACCCCCACCCTCCGGTGACCAAGGATCAGCAGTACAGCCAATCCAACAAGTCGGACACAACAGCTCCGGCCGCCACCAGCCAGTCGGACACGTCATCTCCGACCAGTACCGAAGATCTCGTCCGAGATCGACCTCCAGTTTCAGGTAACCCATGGAACATTGGCGCCGTTGCCGGGGAACCTGGAAGTCATCCCATCACCATGGCGGACGACCATGACAATGACCACGATTCAGATCTAGAAGATAGAACGCCGCGCAAAAACGCGGATACTACACTGAAAGATACTCCGGAATCCAACGGGGACAAAAACTCACCAAATCCGGGAGCAATAGAAGCGCTTCAAGATCGCTTAAAGCAACTTGAAAAAGAAACCCAACAACAAAGAGAGATCGGAAAGGATCTACAAAGAGAGGTATGGCGACATCGAGAATTGGAAGAAAAACTACAGCAATTAGAAGCCGATATCAAATCAAAAGCTCCTCGGACCACCCCAGACGAAAATTCACGCAAAGAGCAAGACCCATTCACCAGGGAAATTATGAAAACCAAAGTTCCAAAAGTCTTCAAACTCCCGGATATGACTTTGTATGATGGCACCACAGATCCCAACCACCATCTCAGCAATTTCAGAAGCAGAATGTACCTCACCGACGCCTCAGATGCTGTTCGCTGTAAAGCCTTTCCAACAACTCTCACGAAGACAGCGATCAGATGGTTCGACAACCTACCTCCAAAGTCCATCTCAAACTTTGACGACCTGGCCAAAAAATTCCTAGCCAGATCCTCCATCCAGAAAGATAAGCCCAAGCACGCCCCCAGTTTACTAGGGATCAAGCAAAGAGATCGGGAGAGCCTCCGCAACTACATGGAAAGATTCAACAAAACATGCATGGACATACAAAGCTTACCAACAGAGGCTGCCATCATGGGACTCATCAATGGCCTACGAGAGGGACCTTTTAGCCAATCTATATCAAAGAAGTACCCTACCTCCCTAGACGAAGTACAGGAGCGAGCAGAAAAATACACAACATGGAAGAAAACGCTCAGTTGGGAGAAACCTCAAAATCTGGGGCCCCCTACCGAGATAAAGACAAGGAATCCAAAAGGAAAGAAGATCGACAAGGGGAGAAAATAAAAAAATACCATAATTACACTCCTCTCAGGGCATCCCTGGTCGACGTATACAAAGAAGTCTGTCATACAGAGAAAATCCCCCCAGCGCGACCACTCAAAGGCAAAAGGGGAGGAGGAAACCGGAATGAATACTGTGAATACCATCGAGTCCGAGGGCACTCCACCAACGAGTGCTTTGACTTAAAAAATATCATAGAAAAATTGGTGAGAGAAGAAAAATTAGATCGATTTCTGGCCACCCGAGATGAGAACCAAAGAAAGAGACGAAGGGACGAAGATGACGGACGAACTGAACGATCACCTCAGACACCAGAAAGACACGTCCACATGATACACGGCGGATTCACAGGAGGTGGGATCTCCAAATCATCTCGCAAAAGACATCTCAAAGAAGTATATCATGTCAAGGGAAAGGAGGAAGCACCCGACATCCCTGCAATAACATTCACTAAAGAGGACGCATCCGGCATCATCTCGGGACACGACGATCCCATGGTCATCACTATCATACTGGAAAACGCCAATCTACACCGCACATTACTAGACCAAGGGAGTTCTGCCGACATCTTATTCAAAACAGCCTTCGACAAACTCGGCTTAGAAGAAAAGGAACTTAGAGCATACCCGAACAGTCTGTTCGGACTAGGAGATACCCCGGTACAACCACTGGGATACGTATCGCTACACACAACCTTTGGAAAAGGGAATCAATCCAGGACCCTCAAAATAGACTACATTGTGGTCGACGTAAGTTCAGCCTACAATGCTCTAATAGGTCGGACAACTCTCAATCAACTCGGCGCAATAGTCTCGACTCCACATCTATGCATGAAATTCCCAGCTGCAGAGGGGATAGCCACGATAAAAGCAGATCAAAAGATGGCACGCCGCTGTTATAACGAAAGTCTAAACCTCAGAGGCAGAGGAGAAGAGTTTCATACAATTGAGCTTGGCGGAGTTCAGCGACGAGAAGAACTCCGTCCACAGCCAGAAGGCGAGATAGAGAAAGTTCAGATCGGAGACACCCCGGACAAAACAACTAACATCGGAACGATCCTAAGAGGAGACTCAAAGGAATTACTGATACAATTCTTACGAGATAATGTCGATCTCTTCGCATGGAAAGCCGCATACATGCTAGGTATAGACCCCAAGCTAATGTGCCACAAGTTGGCGGTCTATCCAGGATCTCAGCCGGTGCAGCAGAGACGAAGAAAACTTGGGCCAGAGTGATCCCAAGTTGTGGAAGAACAGGTGCAAGCACTACTGGAGGCAGGATTCATAAGAGAAGTCAAGTACCCACTATGGCTAGCCAGCATCGTCTTGGTGAGAAAATCAAATGGGAAGTGGCGAATGTGCACCGATTACACTGATCTCAACAAAGCCTGCCCAAAAGATCCTTACCCACTCCCAAGTATCGACGCTCTAGTAGATGCTTCCTCCGGATATAGATACCTCTCGTTTATGGACGCATACTCGGGATACAACCAAATTCCCATGTATCCACCAGATCAAGAAAAGACCTCGTTTTTAATGCCGAAAGCAAATTACTGCTACATCGTGATGCCTTTCGGTCTCAAGAACGCAGGAGCTACTTATCAAAGGTTAATGAATAAAGTCTTCTCAGATCACATCGGAAAAATCATGGAAGTCTATGTGTACGACATGTTGATAAAGACACAAAGCGAAGATACATTATTGTCTGACCTGGCTCAAGTGTTCGACACTATAAGGAAGCACGACATGCGACTCAATCCCGCAAAATGCACCTTTGCAGTAGAAGCAGGCAAATTCCTAGGTTTCATGCTCACACAAAGAGGAATTGAAGCAAACCCGGATAAATGTCAAGCCATACTCAACATGAAGAGCCCCACCTGTGTCAAAGAAGTACAGCAGCTCAACGGGAGATTGGCCGCCCTATCCAGATTCTTAGCAGGGGCAGCAATAAGATCTCTCCCCTTCTATGCTACTTTAAGGAAGGGAAAGCAGTTCGAATGGACGACAGAATGTGAACAAGCCTTCCAAGACTTCAAGGAATTCTTAGGATGGCCGCCTATCTTATCTCAACCACGAGAAGGAGAACCGCTCATATTATATCTCGCAGTAGGAAGCCGGGCAATAGCCTCAGCACTAGTCAGAGAAGACGAAAATGGGCAACAACCCGTCTACTTCATTAGCAAAGCGCTACAGGGATCTGAGCTGAACTACCAGAAAATAGAAAAATTTGCCTATACTCTCATCCTAACATCTCGACGACTTCGCCCATACTTCCATGCTCACACCATTAAGGTTCGAACTAACCAGCCCATAAAAAGAATACTGCAGAAAACAGATTTAGTAGGCAGAATTTTACAATGGGCAGTTGAGTTATCATAGTTCGACCTCCAATATGAAGCTCGGACGGCCATCAGATCACAGTATCTGGCCGACTTTATCGCAAAATTCACAAATGCCCTGGAAACTCCCACAGAATGGAATCTCTATATGGACGGTTCTTCAAATAAAACTGGAAGTGGTGCAGGTGTGATAATAGAAAGCAACCAAGGAACCCAGGTTGAGCTCTCCCTCAAGTTCGGGTTCCCGGCCTCAAACAACCAGGCAGAATATGAAGCGTTATTAGCTGGTTTGAAGCTGGCTAAAGAGGTTGGAGCTCAAAAACTCAACATTTACAGTGACTCACAAGTAGTCACCTCACAGATAACAGGAAGCTATCAAGCCAAAGATCCCACCATGAAAAAGTATTTGGATAAAACCAAGGGACAACTCGGACAACTCGGGGAATATAAGATCTGCCACATACCCCGCGAACAAAATGCCCGAGCTGACGCACTCTCGAAACTAGCCAGCACCAAACCAGGGAGCAACAATAGAAGCCTCATCCAGGAAATGCTACAGAACCCGTCAATCTCGAAAGAGGAAAAAGTCCTAGCCATAACAAGTCAGGACCAAGGATGGATGACCCCCATAATCAACTACCTCAAAGCTGGAACACTCCCCACAGAAGAAAAGGAGGCAAAGAGGTTAAAAAGGGAGGCACAGTACTACACCATCATAAACAACATCCTGTACAAAAGAGAGATCTCAATACCATTACTAAAATGCGTGCCGACCTCCAACACAAGGAAAGTGCTAGAAAAAGTACACGGCGGCATTTGTGGTAATCATCTCGGAGCACGAGCTCTCACCAAAAAAGTACTCCGGGCGGGATTTTATTGGCCAACTCTATAGAAAGAAGCTACAGAATTTGTAAAGACATGTCCACCATGTCAGAAACATGCAAACTTTCACATTGCCCCGCCAGAAGAGCTCATCAGCATGACTTCGCCTTGGCCGTTTGCAAAATGGGGACTCGATCTTCTCGGCCCCTTCCCCCAGGGGTCAGGACAAGTTAAATTTCTCATAGTAAGGGTAGACTATTTCACAAAGTGGATCGAGGCAGAGCCCCTAGCCAACGCCATGCCCAAAGAAGCTGGAAATTCTTATATAGAAACATTGTCACAAGGTTTGGGATTCCATATTCAATAACCACAGACAATGACACTCAATTCACAGATGCAGGCTTCAGAAAACTAGTAGCCGACTTAAATACAAAGCACCAGTACACCTCCATTGAACACCCACAAGCCAATGGACAGGCCGAAGCCGCCAACAAAGTTATATTGGCTGGGTTAAAACGGAGATTACAAGATGCAAAAGGAGCTTGGGCAGAAGAGCTTCCACAAGTCCTATGGGCGTATCGAACGACGCCACATTCCACCACGAAGGAATCCCCCTTCTGGCTAGCATATGGAATAGAAGCAATGATTCCAGTGGAGATCGAGGAAGGATCGCCTAGAGTGGTTCATTACAATGAGGGAGCAAACTCCCAACTTCAGAGGGAAGAGCTTGACCTACTACCTGAAATCCAAGAAAGAGCTCGGATCAGGGAAGAAGCACTAAAGCGTCGAATGGCTTCCAGATATAATCAAAGGGTAGTGCCGAGAAGTTTCGCAGAGAATGATCTCATCCTAATCCGAAATGATATTGGAACAACTTGACCAGGAGAAGGAAAGCTGGTAACTAACTGGAAAGGACCCTACCGAGTTGTAGAAGTACTTGGGAAGGGCTACTACGCCTGCAACCTAAGAAGGTACTACAGTTAGAAAAAGTAAAAGACCTCATTATTGGATGCACTCTTTTTCCTGAAAAGGTTTTTTAACGAGGCACCAAGTTGAGACTTAGACACTATCCGACTTAAAGGGATGAAAAATTCCCACATGTATATTTGCACTTTCCTTTGAATAAAATATATTTTAGATATTCTACAAGATTTCAAGACGCATTAATCTGAAGCATTCATCGTCCGATTATAAAGCAACAGATCGGCAGAAAGTGAAAAACAATTTCACTGCACGATCACGATAAAGATAACCGTCCGATAAAGGTAAAAACGCGATTCACCCAAAAGACGATCTAAAGATAACAACCACTTTCTGCAAATCGGCAAAGATGAACACAGAATAATGTAAGAAGTTATCAAAAGCAATCCGGAAAAGAACCTGATGAGGTCTTATGGATTGCTAAATAATAACTTAAAGACTGGCCGACGTTAAGAAGTCAGACCAAGTCAACCCAAGTTATAAGTAAACCCTGGAAAGAGGTCTGGCCAACCCTATTAAAGAGGATTACTTTAACTTAGAAGGGCCCGACATGACAAAGTCAGTCCAAAATGAAAAAGTTATAAAAGTAATCCCTGAAAGAGACCTGACAAAGGTCCAAGAAAGAGGATTACAAAAAATAACTTAGAAGAGATCGACCTAACGAAGTCGGTCTCCTACAACAAAAAAGTTATAGAAGTAATCCCTGAAAAAGACCTGACAAAGGTCTAAGAAAGAGGATTACAAAAATAACTTAGAAGAGATCGACCTAACGAAGTGGGTCTCCTACAACAAAAAAGTTATAGAAGTAATCCCTGAAAGAGACCTGACAAAGGTCCAAAAAAGAATATTACAAAAAATAACTTAGAAGAGATCGACCTAACGAAGTCGGTCTCCTACAACAAAAACCAAGTTATAAAAGTAATCCCTGAAAGAGACCTGACAAAGGTCCAAGAAAGAGGATTACAGAAATAACTGAAAAGAGGACCAACGTAAAGAAATCGGTTATGAAGTGCTAAAAATACAAGCAAGAGCGAGAAAACCGAAAAAGCAAGTTGGACCCACAACCTCAAAGGATCCAAGCTACAAACAATAAAGTACAAAGCAATCCAAAGAGGTCGAGCCGCAAGGTTCCAACACTCTCAGAGAACAGAAGAGATACCAAGTCAAGCGCAAAAAGCATGATATAATCTACAAAGTTATAAAGCTTCAGAGGCCACCAAAATTTACCTCAAAAGGCTAGCAAGCTACTTTTGTTTTTCAAAGAAAAAGTTGCTAGGCAAGAAACTAGAAAATGTTAGCAATTAACAAAACAAAAGTTTAAAAGCCCACAAGCCAGGCCAGCTGCATAAATATCCAGAGAGAGATCAACAAACATCAGGAGCCTTCTTGGCAGCATCAGGACAAGGAGAAGGAGGGCGAGTCTGAATAGGCACAGCATCCACAGTTCCATCCTCCCGGTTCAGAATCTGGCAATCCGGATCGGCTACAACCGGAGAAGCTGAAGAAGTCGACACTTTGACAGAGGACACATGGGGAGGTTCAACGTCATCATCCTCGTCATCAGGGACAATCTTGCCATCCCTGACAACGTTATCCAGGCTGAAGAGGGTAAGGTCAGCCTCGGGAGCAATAACCTGAACTTGTTCCTTCAGGTTCTCGTAAGCACCAGTTACGCTGCCAACAAGATGACCTTGAAGCTCGGAGTAATCAGCTCGGGCATTCTCTAACTCCTCCCTCAGGCGCACAACCTCCCGATAAGATGTCACATAACTGTCCTTATGTCTCATAGCCGTATCCTCGGCCAGCCTCACCGAAGCCTCCAGAGAGAGGGAACTCGCCTTCTCATTCTCCAGATCCTTCTCCAACTTGGCTACCTTTACCTCAAGCTCTTCCTTCAGGCCCTTCATCCGGTCGAACTCCTGTTTAGCCTCTTCCATAAATTCCTTAGTGGCATGGAGAGGAAGATTCTGAGCAGTTCGGTACAGAGCAGCCCCCATATACGCCATCTTAACGCTGTTTCGGGTCATAAATTCCAAATGATGAAGGATGGACACATCGTCCATGGAAAGGGCACCATAGGGACCGATTTGCTGATCCACAAATTCAATTGCATTAAAGTCGGGAGCATCAAGGTTGAAAGGCTCAGCTGTTTTTTGTTTCTTATTGGGAGGAGCGCCAGAAGGAGCGACAGAAGTTGGGTGAGGGTCAGCCAGACGAACTCGGGGAGTGGGGATCACCTTCCTCGCCCCAGGAGAACTCGGCATGGACGGCTTCATACGCACTTGGGAAGATCCCTCCCTGGCCGCCTTGGCTGAGATATTTTTAGCAGCAGTCGCCTTCTGTGCTCTTTTAAAAGTCTTCATGGATTCATTATTCTTCATTGCCTCTGCAAATAAAACACAACAGTAAGAAATTAAGCTGCAAGTCAGAAAGGCATTTACGAGCAATATAAACAGATAATAAAGGGAAAATCAGGAACACAAAATACCCAGCTCAGTTTGAAGAAGAGAGGGATTGGTTAAAAATTTCTTTGTATCAAGATGGGGAGGTTGACCCCAGTGTTCTTCCAAGACAGTCACGAAAGCCCGCTCAGCTTCATCCAACATTTCCCACGTATATCTGGATACTCTCACATCTTTTTGCCATTCCAAGGGAAAGGCGGGCTCATCATTCTCATCCAAAAAAAAGGGCCGAGCTCCTTCAACAGCTCGGACCTTGAAAAAGTAGTTTTTAAAATCACGAAACGATTCGTCAAACATGGAAAAGACCTTCTTTCCCTGGGAAGATCGAAAGGAGACCCAAGCCGCCTTCTTTTTTACTACTCCAGGCTTTGTCAAGACAAATAGATAGAAAAAGAGAGATTGCGAGGCGGGAATACCAAAACCATGACACAACAATTGAAAAATTTTTATGAAACCCCAGGAATTAGGGTGAAGTTGAGAGGGAGCAACATTACATGACCATAACAGGTTGGTCTCAAATTTAGTGAAAGGAATGGTGATACCCAGCTGACCAAAGAAGAAGTCATAAGCATAGAAAAAAGGGCGATCTCTAACAACCCGAGTAGAGAAACAAACTCTCTCGTCAGAAGAGGGAGGGACAAGTTCATAATTCTTCTCATCACCAGCATTACTACAGACCCTATGAAACTGCCTAAGCTGCGCACAAAACTCGGAATTAACCAAAGAGACACACATAAGAACCATTGAGTCCACCCAATCAGCCATGCCCTCGGGAACCTGGGAAGACATCTCTACAATGTTATTACGAGAAGACATGAGACCAACTAATCCTACAATAAGAAAAGAAGACAGGATTACCAAAAACATCTCGGACGAGGGGCAAAACAACTCGACCAATATGATATGGGCGAACAAACAGAAAAGGAAAACCCTAAGACTCAAACCAAAGTCATGGGGCATCCTTTGGAGGCAGTAACAAAGCAAGGTTTCAGAAAATTTCTACAGCTTACGTCCCGGCACTCATCAAACAAGAAAATAAGGTTTCAAATAAAACAAAGGAAGTAAAAACACAAAGTCATCTAAGTCACTACCTTTCTACAGTCTATCAGCAAAAAATATTGTCAAACATAAAAAATGCCAAGCAGAAAATCATCAAAGACGCAACTTTTTTCAGATTCAAGCAAAAACCATCATCGAAGGCACAAGCAGAAACGGCGACAACATGCAAAAGCCCTAAAAAAGATTCAAGCAACAAGAAAAGCAAAAAGATTCGCACAAAAAACGAAGAAATTCCAGAACACGCAACAATCAGGCACAGTAAAAGCAGAAAGATCCAAACTTTCTCTGAGCAAAAATCAAACTTTCTAAAAATAGACATATAAAGAAACAAAAGAAAAAAAATTGAACCTGGAGAATAGAAGAAAACCTCGAAAGAAAGCTGAAGAGCAAAAGCAACAAAGCCACCCCTCGAAGCGGAAAACTGCGAAGATGGAAGGAGAAATCTGGAAATCACCCCTCTTCCACAGAAAGCAGTAGCAGAACAGACGTTGCGGGAAGGAACTACGAACTCCAGGCAAGAAACAGAAAATGAGAGAGTAAAGGGAGAAGTTACGAAGAAGAGCGAAGAAGAGAAATCATTTTTGATTGAGAAATTCAAAATAAAAAGCCAAGAGAAAACGGGGCAATTAATACCAATTAATGAAGGTATTAAACCCTCTCACGTTCCCAAGAACAAAGCGCTGATATAAAAGCGCGCGCTTTTAGAGAAAAATGTTCTACATTCAAAAGATTCTACAAAAGGAAGAAATCGAAAAAATGCTTGAGTTCGGCTTCGTCAGAGAAGGACCGAAGTCAAAGACTCGACCTCAACAAAAAGACCGAGCTCAAGCAGGGGCACTGTTCATACCCTGGGTCGAGCTACCCGACCTGGGATGATTGGCGACAAAGCGACCGACCTCTTCAGGTCAGGCTACCCGACCTCTTCTCAAAGAGGTCGGCCAAATCAACAGGAGAGCCTAATAAAGGGCCCAAATAGAGGAACACGACCCAAATCCAAAGGCAATCCAAGCCTATAGAGATAAAGGCGGTTCCATTGAAGATAAGCTGACCTCACCAGAAGATAAGATAAGATAAGATAACCAACTTATCTTATCTAGAAAGGTCACTCTACAACCACTATAAATACACTGAAGCACCCAGGTATAACTCATACTCTGATTCTACATAAAACCTGCTTAATACCCATGCTAACTTAAGCATCAGAGTCTCTTGCAGGTACCCCCCACCCTCCGGTGACCAAGGATCAGCAGTACAGCCAGTCCAACAAGTCGGACACAACAGCTCCGGCCGTCACCAGCCAGCCGGACACATCATCTCTGACCTGTACCGAAGATCTCGTCCGAGATTGACCTCCAGTTTCAGGTAACCCACGGAACAGGGCCTGAAGGAGGAGCTTGAAGTAAAGGTAGCCAAACTGGAAAAGGATCTGAAGAATGAGAATGCGAGTTCCCTTTCTCTGGCGGCTTCTGTGAGGCTGGCCGAGGACACGGCACAGAGGCATAAAGACAGCTATGTTACATCCTATCGGGAGGGAATTCGCCTGAAGGAGGAGTTGGAGAACGCCCGAGCTGATTACTCCGAGCTCCAGGGTCATCTTGTTGGCAGCGTAACTGCTGCCTATGAGAACCTGAAAGAGCAGGTCCGGATTATTGCTCCCGAGGCCGACCTTACTCTCTTCAGCCTGGATAATGTTGTGAGGGATGGTAAGATTGTTCCTGATGACCAGGATGATAATGATGTTGAACTCCCCCCTATATCTTCTGCCAAAGTATCGACCTCTTCAGTTCCTCCGGTTGTGTCTGATCCGGATTGCCAGATTCTGAACCGGGATGATGGAACTGTGGATGCTGTGCCTATCCAGACTCGGCCTCCTTCTCCCCGTATTGATGCTGTCGGGAAGGCTCCCGATCTTTGCTGATTTCTCTTTGGATATTTGTGTAGTTGGCCCGGCTTGTGGGCTTTTAAATTCTTTATTTGTAGTTTGGATATTTTGCTGACTGTTGGTATTTCTTTTGGTTGCTTGTTTAGCAACTTTCATTTTGAAAAATAGCAAGTAGCTTCTAAGCTTTTGGGCTTGACCCTGAAGCTTTTATAATGTTGTATTTCATATCATACTTGTTTGCGCTTGTCTTAGCACTTTTTGAAAATGTCGGAGCCTTCGGCCTCTTTGAATTGCTTTGCACTTGTTGCTTGTGGGTTGGATCTTTCGAGGTTGTGGATGGGCAGTTCCAACTTGTTTCTCGGTTTCTTGCTTTCGCTTGTATAACCGATTTCTTTACGTTGGTCCTCTTTCCCGTTATTTTTGTAGTTCTCTTTTTTTGGACCTTGTCAGGTCTCTTTTAGGGACTACTTATATAACTTGTTTTTTTTTGTAGGAGACCGATTTCGTTAGGTCGATTTCTTCTAAGTTATTTTGTAATCCTCTTTTTTGGACCTTTGTCAGGTCTCTTTCAGGGATTACTTTTATAACTTGTTTGTAGGAGACCGACTTCGTTAGGTCGATCTCTTCTAAGTTATTTTGTAATCCTCTTTCTTGGACCTTTGTCAGGTCTCTTTCAGGGATTACTTTTATAACTTGTTTGTAGGAGACCGACTTCGTTAGGTCGATCTCTTCTAAGTTATTTCGTAATCCTCTTTCTTGGACCTTTGTCAGGTCTCTTTCAGGGATTACTTTTATAACTTGTTTGTAAGAGACCGACTTCGTTAGGTTGATCTCTTCTAAGTTATTTTGTAATCATCTTTCTTAGACCTTTGTCAGGTCTCTTTCAGGGATTACTTTTATAACTTGTTTGTAGGAGACCGACTTCGTTAGGTCGATCTCTTCTAAGTTATTTCGTAATCTTCTTTTTTGGACCTTTGTCAGGTCTCTTCCAGGGATTACTTTTATAACTTGTTTGTAGGAGACCGACTTCGTTAGGTCAATCTCTTCTAAGTTATAGCAATTCCTCTTTTATAGGGTTGGCCAGACCTCTTTCCAGGGATTTGCTGATAACTTGGGTTGACTTGATCCGACTTCTCAACGTCGGCCAGTCTTTGAGTTATTATTTTATCAATCCTTAAGACCTCGTCAGGTTCTTTTTTGGATCACTTTCGATAACTTCTTGCATTATTATGTGTTCATCTTTGCCGATTTGTAGAAGGTGATTTCTGTCTTTATTTGGTCGACCTTTAGATGAATCGCGTTTTCATCTTTATTGGTCTTCCATCGTGATCGTGCAGTGAATCTGTTTTTTACTTTCTGCCGATCTGTTGCTTTATAATTGGACGATGAATGCTTCAGATTAATGCGTCTTAAGAATTTGTAGAATATCTAAAATATATTTTATTCAAAAGGAAATGCAAATATATACATGCGGGAGTTTTTCATCCCTTTAAGTCGAATAATTTCTGGATCTCAACTTGGTGCCTCATTAAAAAACCTTTTCAGGAAAAAGAGTGCATCCTATGACTAGATCTTCTAGCTATAGTACCTTCTTAGGTAGCAAGCGTGCCATGATTGGGGAGCTCTCGTCCGTCGAGTTCAGACAGTCTGTAGTAGCCCTTTCCAAGTACTTCTGTAACTCGGTAGGGTCCTTTCCAATTTGCTGCCAGCTTTCTTTCAACAGGTCGAGTCGCTCCAATATCATTTCGGATTAGGATGAGATCATTCTCAGTGAAACTTCTTGGCACTACCTTTTGATTATATCTCGAAGCCATTCGGCGCTTTAGCGCTTCTTCCCTGATCCGAGCTCTTTCTTGGATTTCTGGAAGTAGGTCGAGCTCTTCTCTTTGAAGTTGAGAGTTGGCTTGTTCATTGTAGTGGACCACTCTAGGGGACCCTTCCTCGACCTCTATTGGGATCATTGCCTCCACTCCATACGCTAATCGAAATGGTGATTCGTTTGTAGTAGAATGTGGTGTTGTTTGATATGTCCATAGGACTTGTGGGAGTTCTTCGGCCCAAGCTCCCTTTGCTTCTTGCAGTCTCCGTTTCAGCCCAGCCAATATGACTTTGTTGGCAGCTTCGGCCTGTCCATTGGCTTGAGGATGTTCGACGAAGGTGAACTGGTATTTTATGTTCAAGTCGGCTGCTAATTTCGTGAAACCTGCATCTGTGAATTGAGTGCCATTGTCTGTGGTGATGGAGTGCGGAACTCCGAACCTTGTGACAATGTTTCTATATAAGACTTTCCGGCTTCTTTGAGCAGTGACATTGGCTAGGGGATCTGCCTCAATCCACTTTGTGAAATAGTCTATCCCAACTATGAGGAATTTGACTTGTCCCGATCCTTGGGAAAAGGGTCCTAGAAGGTCGAGTCCCTATTTTGCAAATGGCCAAGGTGAAGTTACGCTGATGAGTTCTTCTGGCGGGGCGATGTGGAAGTTGGCATGTTTCTGGCATGGGGGACATGTCTTTACAAACTCTGTAGCTTCTTTTTGTAGAGTTGGCCAGTAAAATCCCGCCCGAAGTACCTTTTTGGTGAGAGCTTGTGCTCTGAGATAATTACCACAAATGCCGCTATGTACTTCCTCTAAGACTTCCCTTGTGTTAGAGGTCAGCACACATTTCAACAACGGTATCGAGATTTCTCTCTTGTATAGGGTGTTGTTTATGATAGTGTAGTACTGAGCCTCCCGTTTTAACCTCTTTGCCTCATTTTCATCTGTGGAGAGTGTTTCTGCTTTGAGGTAATTAATTATGGGGGTCATCCATCCTTGGTCCTGACTTGTTATGGCTAGGACTTTTTCCTCTTCCGAGATTGACGGGTTCTGTAGCATTTCTTGGATGAGGCTTCTATTTTTGCCCCCTGGTTTGGTGCTAGCTAGTTTCGAGAGTGCATCAGCTCGGGCATTTTGTTCGCGGGGTATGTGGTAGATCTTATATTCCCCGAGTTGTCCGAGCTGTTCCTTGGTTTTATCCAAATATTTTTTTATGGCTGGATCTTTGGCTTGGTATCTCCCTGTTATTTGTGAAGTAATTACCTGTGAGTCGCTGAAGATATTGAGTTTTTGAGTTCCAACCTCCTTTGCCAGCTTCAAACCAGCTAATAACGCTTCATATTCCGCCTGGTTGTTTGAGGCCGGGAACCCAAATTTGAGGGAAAGCTCAACTTGGGTTCCTTGGTTGCTTTCTATTATCACACCTGCGCCGCTTCCAGTTTTATTCGAGGAACCATCTACGTAGAGATTCCACTCTGTGGGGGGTTTCCAAGGTATCTGTGAATTCTGCAATGAAGTCGGCCAAGTACTGTGATTTGATGGCTGTCCGAGCTTCATATTGGAGGTCGAACTCAGATAACTCGACTGCCTATTGTAAAATTCTACCTGCTAGATCTATTTTCTGCAATATCCCTTTTATGGGCTGGTCGGTTCGAACCTTAATGGTGTGAGCCTGGAAGTACGGGCGAAGTCGTCGAGATGTCAGTATGAGAGTATAGGCAAACTTTTATATTTTTTGGTAGTTCAGCTCAGATCCCTGCAGTGCTTTACTGATGAAGTATACAGGTTGTTGCCCTTCGTCGTCCTCCCGAACCAGTGCTGAGGCTACTGCCCGACTTCCTACCGCAAGGTACAATATGAGTGGTTCTTCTTTTTGTGGTCGAGTTAGGATAGGTGGTTGTCCCAGGAAGTTTTTGAAATCCTGGAAGGCTTGCTCACATTCCTTTGTCCATTCAAAATTTCTTCCTTTCCTTAAAGTGGCGTAGAAGGGGAGAGATCTTATCACTGATCCTGCTAAGAATCTGGATAAGGCTGCCAATCTCCCGTTGAGTTGTTGTACCTCTTTGACACAAGTTGGGCTCTTCATGTTAAGTATGGCCTGACATTTGTCTGGATTCGCTTCAATTCCTCTTTGTGTGAGCATGAAACCTAAGAATTTGCCCGCTTCTACTGCAAAGGTGCATTTTGCGGGATTGAGTCGCATGTCATGCTTCCTTATAGTGTCGAACACTTGAGCCAGGTCGAACAATAATGTCTCTTCGCTTTGTGTCTTTATCAACATATCGTCCACGTAGACTTCCATGATTTTTCCGATGTTATCTGAAAAGACTTTATTCATTAGCCTTTGATAAGTAGCTCCCGCATTCTTGAGATCGAAAGTCATCACAATGTAGCAGTAATTCGCTTTTGGCGTTAAAAACGAGGTCTTTTCTTGATCTGGTGGATACATGGGGATTTGGTTGTATCCCGAATATGCGTCCATAAACGAGAGATATCTATATCTGGAGGAAACATCTACCAGAGCGTCGATACTTGGGAGTGGGTAAGGATCTTTTGGGCAGGCTTTGTTGAGATCGGTGTAGTCGGTGCACATTCGCCACTTCCCATTTGATTTTTTCACCAAGACGACGTTGGCTAGCCATAGTGGGTACTTGACTTCTCTTATGAATCCTGCCTCCAGTAATGCTTGTACCTGTTCTTCCACAACTTGGGATCGTTTTGCCCCAAGTTTTCTTCGTCTCTGCTGTACTGGCCGAGATCCTGGATAGACCGCCAACTTGTGACACATTAGCTTGGGGTCTATGCCTGGCATGTCTGCAGCTTTCCATGCGAAGAGATCGACATTATCTCGCAAGAACTGTACTAGCACTTCCTTTGCATCTCCTTTCAGGATCGTGCCAATATTTGTCGTTTTGTCCGAGGTATCTCTGATCTGAACTTTCTCTATTTCACCTTCGGGCTGTGGACGGAGTTCTTCTCGTCTCTGAACTCTACCAAGCTCAATTGTATGAAACTCTTCTCCTGTGCCTCTGAGGTTTAGACTTTCATTATAACAGCGGCGTGCCATCTTTTGATCTGCTTTTATTGTAGCTATCCCTTCTGTAGTTGGGAATTTCATGCATAGATGCGGAGTTGAGACTATTGCGCCGAGTTGGTTTAGTGTTGTCCGAACTATTAAGGCATTGTAGGCTGAACTCACGTCGACCACGATGTAGTCTATCATGAGCGTTCTGGATTGATTCCCTTTTCCGAAGGTTGTATGTAGGGACACGTATCCCAGTGGTTGAACTGGGGTATCGCCCAGTCCGAACAGGCTGTTCGGGTATGCTCTAAGCTCCTTTTCCTCTAAGCCAAGCTTGTCGAAGGCAGTTTTGAATAAGATGTCGGCAGAGCTCCCTTGGTCTATTAATGTGCGGTGGAGATTGGTGTTTGCCAATATGATGGTGATTACCATGGGATCATCGTATCCTGAGATGATACCGGATGCGTCCTCTTTGGTGAATGTGATTGCAGGGATGTCGGGTGCTTCCTCCTTCCCTTCGACATGATATACTTCTTTGAGGTATCTTTTGCGGGATGATTTGGAGATTTCACCTCCTGCGAATCCTCCATGTATCATATGGACATGTCTTTCTGGCGTACGAGGTGATCGCTCAGCTCGTTCGACATCTTCATCTCTTCGTCTTTTTCTTTGTTCATCATCTCGGATGGCAAGATACCGATTTAGTTTTCCTTCTCTTACTAATTTTTCTATGATGTTTTTTAAGTCGAAGCATTCGTTGGTGGAATGCCCTCGGACCCGATGATATTCACAGTATTCGTTCCGATTTCCTCCTCCTCTTTTGCCTTTGAGCGGTCGAGCTGGGGGTATCTTTTCTGTGTTACAGACTTCTTTGTAAATATCCACAAGGGACACCCGCAGAGGGGTATAATTATGATACTTTTTGATTTTTTCTCCCGTTCGATCTTTTTTCTTCTTGGATTCTTTATCTCGATAGGTGAAACCGGATTTCGAGGCTTCTCCAAGTCGGAAATTTTCTTCCATGTTGATGTACTTCTTTGCCTGCTCTTGCACCTTGTCTAGAGATGTGGGGTATTTCTTTGATATAGATTGGCTGAAAGGTCCCTCTCTAGGCCATTGATGAGGCCCATGACGGCAGCCTCTGTTGGCAAGCTTTGTATGTCTAGGCATATTTTGTTGAATCTTTCCATGTAGTTGCGAAGACTTTCTCGATCTCCTTGCTTGATACCCAGTAGAATGGAGGCGTGCTTAGCCTTGTCTTTTTGGATGGAGAATCTGGCCAGGAACTTTTTGGCCAGGTCGTCGAAGTTTGAGATGGACTTTGGAGGTAGGTTGTCGAACCGTCTAATTGCTATCTTTGTAAGAGTCGTTGGAAAAGCTTTGCAGCGAACAACATCTGAAGCGTCGGTGAGGTACATTCTGCTTCTGAAGTTGCTGAGATGATGGTTGGGATCTGTAGTGCCATCATACAAAGTCATATCCGGAAGTTTGAAGTCTTTAGGGATTTTAGTCTTCATGATTTCCCTAGTGAATGGATCTTGATCCTTTCGAGAGTTGTCCTCTGGGGTGGTCCGGGTAGCCTTCGCTTTGAGATCGGCTTCAAGTTGTAGGAGTTTATCTTCTAATTCCCGACGTTGTCTTACCTCTCTTTGTAGATCCTTGCCAACTTCTTGCTGGTTTTGGCTTTCTTTTTTGAGTTGCTTTAGGCGATCTTGAAGCGCTTCTATCACTCCCAGATTTGATGAGTTTTTGTCCCCGTTAGATTCCAGGGTATCTTTTAGTGTGGTATCCGCATTTTTGTGCGGTTTTCTATCCTCTAGATCTGAATCGTGGTCGTTGTCATGGTCGTCCGCCATGATGATGGGATGACTTCCGGTCCCCGGCAACGGCGCCAATGTTCCAAGGGTTACCTGAAACTATAGGCCGATCTCGGATGAGATCTTCTGTACTGGTCGAAGATAACATGTCCGGCTGGCTGGTGGCGGCCAGAGCTGTTGTGTCTGACTTGTTGGACTGACTGCACTTCTGATCCTTGGTCACCGGAGGGTCGGGGGTACCTGCAAGAGACTCCGATGCTTAAATTAGCACGGGTATTAAGCAGGTTTTTAGTAGAATCAGAGTATGAGTTATACCTGGGTGCTCCAGTGTATTTATAATGGTGAGAAGTGACCTTTTTAGATAAGATAAGTTAGTTATCTTATCTTATCTTATCTTTGGGTGAGGTCAACTTATCTTTCAACGGAACCGCCCTTCTCTTTGTAGGCTTAGGCTGCCTTTGGTTTGGGCTGCGTTCCTTCGTTTCGGCCTCCTTGGGCCTTCCTGTTGATTTGGCCGACCTCTTTTGTAAAGAGGTCGGATAGTCTGACCTGAAGAGGTCGGTCGCTTTGTCTCCAATCATCCCAGGTCGGATAGCTCGACCCAGGGTATGAACAAAAGACAATCGTACATAAAGAAAAAATGAGGGTCATAATCAGCAAACCCGGTCCGCAGGACCTGGGGCCACCAATTCATACTTGGGCTCATCATCCTCTAAACTACAAATTCTATGATGGGTATGGAGCTCGGTAATAAAATTGACATCTATTAAAGGTTTCTCATCAAGCACAGAATCATCTACCTATCTCGAAAGGGTCTCAGGGATACGGGAAGATATTTTTTCTGACAAAAAGGAAGTAGGTACAAAGGTGGTAAGACCTAGAAATAAAAATAAAATCATCAAAAAACAGGACTTCCAAAAACAAGACAATCTTCCTCCAAAAGCAAACAAGAAAAAAGACCCAGCGACAACATCTAACAAACATGCAGAAATACTAACGTCTCACATTGCAAACGAAGGTATGGTAAAGGCATGAAAATCTCCTCAAAAGCACACCGAACAAAAATAAAGTACTAACACAAATAACAAAAGAGAGAAAAGAAAAACCAACCTTTTCTGTAGAATCAAAGAAGAAGTAGCCGTGACAGTGGAAAGCAACGAAGCACCCAAAAATGAAGAAGCAAAAGGATTTTTTGAGTAAGAAAAAGTGAGAGTGCAGGCAAAAAACTTCGAAAGAAAGACGAAAGAAAACAAAGAAAAAAGAGGGAAAGTATTTATAACATGTAAGGGGCACAATGGTAAAATAATGTGATCATTAAAGAAACGCGCCGTTACCAATGTAACTGCTCCCACGTGTAAATACGAAACCCCAAACGGATGTGACGTTTGATTAGACACGACGGTTGAGAAATTCAAATCACGTCGGATTTAAACTTAAATCACGTCGGTTCCCGACTTGAACAACCTGAGTTCAGTTAATACTCGAATCTGACTCATAGCGAAGAGATCGGACTTAAGTAAGGGCACTGTTTATACCCTAGACTAACACTATAATCCAAGCCCAAGTAAGCCTAAAAGGCCCAATCCAAAGGTTGGCCTTTACCACCTAACCGACCTCCCATAAAAAGAGATCAGGTTCGACAGGAGCCCCTCCCCAAAGAGGTCGGGTTGAGATGAGCTGGCAGATAGTACTTATTCAAATATGTACCTGTCCCCTAAAATCTCATCCATTTCCAGAAGTGATATCTCAACAACCCTAAGATAAAGGGACAGTTATCCACCTTCAGAAGTGGAACTACTCTAACAGTAGTTATTGTATCACTACTATAAATACACTGACACACTCAGGTAAAACAAAGTTCCAATACTTTTCTAAACCTGCTTGCCCCCTTGCTAACTTAGGTATCGGAGTGTCTTTGCAGGTACCACCCCCTCATTCTCTCGCATACACAACTCGGACGGCGGTTCCCAGACGTAAAGTAAGTCGGAGACCACCTTCCATCTGTATTTGGGCCAATCTTACAAGCCCAATTCACCTATCTCAGATTACCTACGTAACAGTATCAAAGTTAAATTAAAAGTTATTAGTAATGTATCAAGTTCACATAGTCTAAAATTAAAAATCCAATAGTCTTTATATATAAATATGAATGAGATCATTTTTAACTCTTGAACTAGTTTTGGGATAAGTTATGCCAACTTAATTTTTAATAATTGAAAACTAATTTTATTTATTATTTGTTTTTGTATTAGCCTTGGAGGGTGATGGAGCTGGATATAGAGACATTGTGCGTATGGTATTTGAGCATATGGAAGGGGAAGAGTTTGAGTGTGCAAGAATTTCAAAAGCAATGTTTGATGCAATAAAATTAGGAAACCACATGATTTTGGAATTTATCTTTGGATACAATGCAAATTTATTGATGGAAGTGAATTCAAAGGGGCAAAGCTTACTTCACATAGCCATTCTAAATCGACGAGTAACTACATACCAACTAATATTGAGCAAGGGTGCATACACCAATGCTATTCTGCAATTCCTTGATTTTAAAGTAGAAACTCACCTGCAATTGTTTTTATGTGAAGTTACTAGTTGAGAATTATTAGATAATAATTTAATCAAATATGTCAAATCATCTAATAATTTTTCATAATAACAAACTAATAATTTCATATAAAGACAACTGCAGTGAGTCTTCTCCAAATTATAATTGTTGTACTAATTTATTAGTTGAATAACAAGTCATAATATATATAAAATGACTTTACGATATAAATTGGTTGATTCAGAGAGCAACTAAGAATTATTCAATCTAAACTAACTTATTTTAATCTGAATTATACATAGGAAGTGGCAAGCATAGTTCCAGGTGCATTTAAAAGCATGAAAAATGTGAAAGGACGAACTCCAGAGGAACTATTCTATAAGAAACACAAAGAGCTTCATGAAAGAGCTATGTCAGAACAGAAAGAAACAGCAAACAATTTTATGATTATTGGAACTCTTGTTACCACATTGGCTGTAACTGCTGCTCTCACTATTCGGACCAACACTGTTCAAGGACCAACTCCTATCTTTAACGAGACCACATGGTACATTATATTCCTTCTGTTAGTGTTGCAAGTGTGAGGAGTGTTGCAAGTGTGAGAAGTGTTGAAATAGTTCTACTATAATCAAATGAGGTACAAGAGAGTCTCAAAAAAAGCATAAAAATATGCATATAACCAGTCAAAACATCAAAGCACTAAAGCTTTCAAATGAGAAGCAAGAAGATGAAATATACCCAAAAAATAGAGCTACTGTCGAAGCCAATTTCTCTCGCTGAAGATCTCCAATTAAAATCTTCACCGTTCAGAATGAAGAATAAGATGTGTAGAATCTACATTCCAAATTTGACGTTGATCCAACGGTGAAAGAATGAGAAAACGCCGTTCAAAGATTGCTGCTCTGTGTAAAAACGGGAAACCTAATTTCTCTCTTGCGAAGCCAATGTCTCCCACCACAAACTTCTAATCAACATCTTCACCGATCAGAATAAAGAACAAGATGAGAAGAACATGTAGTTTAAATTTTAAGCCGATCCAACGGTGAACGAATGAGAAACTGTCATTTGAAATTTGCTGCTTTACAAGAAAACGGGAATTCTGTTTCTCCCTCTTCTCTCTCTTTTGGTGGCTACTCTCTTTCTCTCAATTGACCCCAAAAAATCTGAATAGGGTTGTGAAACAATGGTTGGAAAGAGACACCCTCAAAATATTGGGTTTGGACCTCACAAAGGAGAGGAAAAAAACCCAACAAATCTCCCCCTTCTCGACTAGGTGGAGGCTCTCGCCATTCCGGCGATCAAACAACTTGTTTCAAACTTTTCTCTTGACAATGTTTTTATCATCATATCAGCACCATTGTCATCAGTGTGAACTTTCTCAAGTTCCAACAAGTTGGAATCTAACACATTCCGTATCCAGTAATATCTAACATCAATATGTTTAGATCTTGCATGAAAAGTAGAATTCTTTGCAAGATAAATAGCACTTTGGCTATCACACAATAACACATAACGGTCTTGCTTGAAACCAAGTGCTGCAAGAAACTTCTTCACCTACAACAACTCTTTACATGCTTCAGTTGCTGCAATAAACTCTGCCTCTGTGGTAGAAAGTGCAACACACTTTTGTAGCCTTGACTGCCATGAAATAGCTCCCCTTGCAAACTTGACCAAATAACCTGAAGTAGACTTTCGAGAATCAATATCTCCTGCCATGTCTGCATCAATAAAGCCAACTAGCAAAGGTTTCTCACCACCAAAACTTAAACTCAAGTTAGTTGTACCTTTGAGATATATCACAATCCATTTAACAGCATTCCAATGTTCTTTACCTGGATTAGAGAGAAAATGACTCGCAATACCAACCGTATGAGCAATGTCTGGTCTAGTACACACCATAGCATACATCAAGCTAACAACAGCTGAAGCATAAGGAATTTCATCCATTGTTTGTTTCTCCTCATCAGTGGTTGGACACTGCTTGGTGCTTAACTTAAAATGAGGAGCAAAAGAACTAGCAACACATTTGGCATCATTCATGCCAAATCTTTGAAGCACCTTCTTTATGTACTTCTCTTGTGACAAATAAAGCTTCTTGGAATCTCTATAATGAGTAATAGTCATGCCCAAAATTTGTTTGGAAGGACCCAAGTCCTTTATAGCAAAGAACTTGCTCAACTATTTCTTCAACTCATTAATCCTCAAAGTATTCTTGCCCACAATCAAAATATCATCCACATAAAGCAAAAGAATGATAAAATCATCATCAGAAAATTTTTGCACAAATACGCAATTATCTGAAGTTGTCTTACGGTAACCATGCTTCCCCATAACAGATTCAAACTTCTTGTACCACTGTCTTGGAGCTTGCTTCAACCCATAAAGACTCTTCTTAATCTTGCACACAAAATCTTCCTTTCCTTTAACAACAAAACCCTCCAGTTGCTCCATATAGATCTCTTTGTCTAAATTACCATGAAGAAAAGCTGTCTTCACATCCATTTGCTCAATCTCCAGATCAAAAGACGCTGTTAATCCAAGCACAGCACGAATGGATGACATCCTCACAACAGGAGAAAAGATCTCCTCGTAATCAACACCTTTTCTCTGGCTAAAACCTCTAACAACCAATCTAGCCTTATACCGAGGCTTAGAATTGTGTTCTTCATTCTTGATTCTGAATACCCATTTGTTCTTCAAAACTTGCATACCCTTCGGTAGCTTCACCAACTCATAGGTATCATTCTCAAGCAAGGACTTCATTTCTTCTTGCATAGCTTCAAGCCATTGAGCTTTGCTTTCATCTTCAACAGCCTCTCCAAAGCATTCAGGTTCTCACCCATCAGTCAACAAAACAAACTCATGTGGAGAATACCTTGACGAAGGCTTTCTCTCTCTTGTAGACTTTCTAAGTGCATTTGCAGGAATTTCTAAAGCTGGTTCTTCATCTTGATCATCATCACCAACTTCATCAAGTATCGGATCAGCTGTTCCATCTTCACCTGCACTTATATCATGCTCATTATTTTGAGCTTCAACTCTACCATCTTCTACCATAGGCATAGAGGAAGTAATATCCAAGTCAGAAAAATCATCACTAGGCTGAACCATTGGCTTCTCCGCATTATCAACATCCTTCAATGTTTGGTCTTCAACAAAGACAACATCTCTACTCCGAATCACCTTCTTGCTAACAGGATCATAAAACCTGTAACCAAACTCATCCATGCCATAGCCAATAAAAATACACTGTCTAATCTTTATATCGAGCTTAGATCTCTAATTTTTAGGAATATGAACAAAAGCTTTACATCCAAATACTCTTAAATGATCATAAGAAACATCTTTACTTGACCATACCTTCTCTGGCACTTCAAATTGCAAGGGACCACATGGTGTCCGGTTCAAGACATGAACAACAGTGCTCAAAGCTTTACCCCAAAAGGATTTTGCCAATCCAGATTGTGACAATAAGCACCTAACTCTTTCAACCAATGTTCTGTTCATCCTTTCAGCAAAGTCATTCAACTGAGGAGTCTTCGGAGGAGTCTTCTGATGTCTTATACCATGCTCTTTACAATAAGCATCAAATGGACCTGAGTACTCACCACCATTGTCAGTACGAATGTATTTCAACTTCTTCCTAGTTTCTCTTTCAACAGAAGCTTGAAATTGCTTGAACACATTCAAAACTTGATCTTTAGTCTTCAAAGTGTAAACACATAATTTTCTAGAATGATCATCAATAAAGGTTACAAAATAGATAGACCCTCCAAGTGTTCTTGTCTTCATCGACCCACATACATCAGAATGTACCAAGTCAAGTATCTCCGGCTTTCTTGAAGGTGGATGACTCTTAAAAGAAATCCTGTTTTGTTTTCCAGCAAAACAATGGTTGCACTTTTGCAAAGCAACCTTACAACCAGATAAAAGGTTCCTCTTGGATAACATATCCATACCCTTCTTACTCATATGACATAATCTCTTATGCCATAAATCGGTTTCATCAACAAACTCAGCAGCATTAACAACATCTTTCACAATCTTTGCTTGAGTTAAATAAAGAGTAGAGTGTCGTGTACCTCTAGCAACAACCATGGAACCCTTGGTGAGCTTCTAACTATCACGAGAGAATGAGCTATCCAAGTCTTCATCACACAACTTACCAACAGAAAGTAAGTTCAACCGAATATCTGGAACATGCTTCACACGCTTCAAAGTCAACTTGGTACCGTTGGAGGTTTCTAAACAAACCCGTCCAACACCAGCACATTTTGCAACACCTTGATGAGCCATTTTCACATCACCAAAATCACCAGGAGTATAAGAGGTAAACAAATCCCTCCTAGATGTAACATGAATAGAAGCACCACTATCAATCACCCAACTAGTGCTATTATCAACAAGGTTAACAGATTCAAACTTCTCAACAATAAGAAAATCATCATGAGTTACATTAACCTTGTCTTCATTGCTACCATCATCTTTATTTGTGCTCTTGTCTTTACTTGCCTTGGCTTTCTCCTTCTTTAGCTGCCAACAAAATTTCTTCACATGTCCCTTTTGACCACAATGATAACACTCAATATTCTTATATATTCCTCGAGACTTGCTTCTGCTTTGATCTCTACCTTTAGGACCTCGACTTTTGTTTCTCCCCCTAGACTCAGAAACAAGAACATATGAATGTGTAGTCGATGTACCTTGTGACTTTCTTCTCATCTCTTCATTCAAAACACTGCTCTTGGCAAGATTCATAGAGATTACACCATCAGGAGCAGAATTAGACAATGACATTCTGAGAATTTCCCACGAGTCTGGTAAGGAGCCAAGAAGTAACAATCCTTGAACCTCTTCATCAAACTTGATACCCATGGAAGATAATTGATTCATAATTCTTTAGAAATTATTCAAGTGATCTGTCATTGATGTCCCATCTGTATACTTCAAAGCCAACAACTGCTTGATCAAAAACATCTTATTATTCCCAGTTTTTCGAGCATACAACTGCTCAAGCTTAATTCAAAGGGTCCGAGCATGTGTCTCTCCAATAATATGGTTCAACACATTATCGTCAACCCACTGCCTAATATATCCACAGACTTGTCTATGCAACAAAGTCCAATCATCATCAGACTTATCATTAGGCTTCTCTGTACCAAAAACTGGTTGATGAAAATTTTTGACATAAAGCAAATCTTCCATCTTTGACTTCCACAAATCATAATTAGGACCATTAAGAGTGATCATCCTACTAGTATTAGTATTAGCTTCCATTGTTCACAGAATCACAAGCCCAGAAAAATACCAACAAGCTCTAATACCAGTATGAAAGAGCCTAGCAGTGGAAACGACACAAATGTCCAACAAAAGAACAATATGGAAGCACTCACAACACAATATGACAGCAACTATAACAAGCAAATATAACAAGTAAAGGAATAACAAGAACACACCGAGATTTTAACGTGAAAAATCCCCTCAATGTGAGAGGTAAAAACCACGGGTCATCCAGACCAATGAAATAGCTCCACTATAATCAAATGAGGTACAAGAGAGTCTCAAAAAAAGTACAAAATTGTGCATATAACCAGCCAAAACATCAAAGCACTAAAGCTTTCAAATGAGAAGCAAGAAGATGAAATATACCCAAAAAATAGAGCTATTGTCGAAGTCAATTTCTCCCTCTGTAGAACTCCAATTAAAATCTCCACCATTCAAAATAAAGCACAAGATGTTTAGAATCTACATTCCAAATTTCACGTCGATCCAACGCTGAAAGAATGAGAAAACGCCGTTCAAAGATTGCTACTCTGTGTAAAAATGGAAAACCTAATTTCTCTCTTGCGAAGTCAATTTCTCCCACTGAAAACCTCTAATCAACATCTTCACCGACCAGAATGAATAACAAGATGAGAAGAACTCGCAGTTCAAATTTCAAGCCGATCCAACAGTGAACGAATGAGAAACTGTCATTTGAAATTTGCTGCTTTACAAGAAAACGGAAATTCTATTTTTCTCTCTTTTCTCTCTTTTGGTGGCTACTCTCTTTCTCTCAATTGACCCCAAAAATCTAAATAGGGTTGTGAAATAATGGGTGAAAAGAGACACCCTCAAAATATTGGGCCTGGACCTCACAAAGGAGAGGAAAAAATCCAACACCTTCTATCAATCGTTGTTATAACAACCCTCCTTGTTTTTTCAATGCTCTTCTTCACTTTAGTTATATACAGCCCACGCAAGCAGAAAATGTTTGACCAGGTCAATGCTCGTCACCGAAAGATTGCAATTGGGTGTTTGTTTCTTTTTCTTTCTATAATCACCATTACTTTCACTGCTCTTTGTGCTGGTGTTTTAATCTTTTCTTTCTTCCCTAAATGGATCTTCATTTTCGTAATTGCACTTGCTTCTATGCCACTCGTCTTCTCTTGTAAGATCTATGATTTTGTTACCCCAATAAGTCTTTTGGTACATAAGAATGATCTTTTCTGAAGGCTCATTCCAATATAAGAAATTATCTGAAATTATCTGAATAGTGACCAATTTTAAAATAAGGCCGTCAAACCAATGCCAAATCAAATTGGTCATTAGCGATCAATTCAGAGACTAACTGTTTTTGGTCATGGAAAAAACCAATCGATCCAATTGGTCGTTAAAATCAGTCTCTATCAAAAAGTTTCTTGTAGTGTTTCTTTGATTAAGTTGCTTAATACATTGTAGAACAAAAAGGCTATTAAGAATGTTTGTAAGATGATTCTTTCTAGAAACATTAAAGTTGTTGTCACCTCTTTTGGCAAATTTTTTGTTTTTTTTTTCATATATATATTATTTCCTAACTAGCATTCTTTAATTTTCTCTAAAAATTACATTATGCATGCCTTACAAGTACTTTCATCTTGTATTATTAGGGCTGACAATGGATAGAATAAGGTAGGATAAGGTTTGGACTCTACTCTAATCTTATTCGCGGGTTAAAAACCTTTTTAAAATTCTACCGTACTCTACCTGCGGGTTGAGAATATCTCAACCCTAACCCTATTCGCACCCTAAAGTACTAAACCCTATTCTACCATCAGAAAAATAAAAAATTTTCAAGCAAATATAAAATTCAACTATTCCAAATTTCATACATATTAATAAAATAAAAAATAAAAAACTAAATTCAAATTAAAATTAAAAATAATAAAATCTTAAAGAAATTCAACATAAAATTACAAATAATATGATCATCAACTAGTTTAGTGGTTATTTTAAATTTTTATAAGAGAAAGATTGTAAGTTCAACACTCATTTTTTTCACTACATATATAACTTTTACATATATGTTATATAATATAATAGGGGTGCGGGTAGGGTAGGATAGAGTATACCCTGAACCTACCGCACTCTATCCTATCCGTAGCGGGTCGAGTAGACAACCCTATCTGAATGGGTTGGTCTGGGTTGAATACCCGCGGATAAGGTATATATTGTCAGCCCTATGTATTACTGAAATTAACAGTGTTATAATCATGTGACACATGAAAAATTAGCGACCTTAAGAATTGTAAAGGAGAGTAACTCTTTTGTTTTAAATAATCAAGATGCTCAAGAACAAGATTAATAAAGAAGTACAATCTGTTATGTTAGTTAGCTTTAAGTAATCTTTAGCCTCTTTATTAGTTTCGGGTAAGATTGTTGAGGTAGAGGAAGTGTATATAAGGCATTAGCCAAGTATTACTCAATATGATTTTTCTAATAGCAATTCAGTTTTTATTTTTCTGCAAAATACTCATCACTTCTATTTTTCTGCTGCATAATTCTCTTCTTTAGTGTAGTTGCTGGTGTTCTAAGTCATTGCTGTCATTATCCTTTCAAACATGACATCACATCAGTTAGAAGAAAAGGTACTTATTTGTTTTGGTGGGAAACAAAAATAGTTAATATCAAGGTTGCGAGAACCAGACCGGTCATCGAACCGGTCAAGTGACTGATTTAATGGTTCAACCGTGGTTGAACCGTGGTTGAACCGATTTAATTAAATATAGAGCGAAATTATAAAAAATTGAATACATAATTTTAAAAAGTTAAATTCAATAATTTTAAACTAATAAGATTCAAAATTTAACAATTTCACAAAATGAACAATACATAATTTATCATTAAAAGGCCATAAACAACTTCAAATGACAATATTCAAAACGCACATAAATGACAAATGACAAAGTAACAAACACAATGTTTTGCAACCAAAAGAAACAATGTTCAACAAACAATACTTCAACTAAACAAAGACACTACTCATCAGAAGTCATAATCATCATTAAGTGTTCCGATGTCTCCATCATAAACAGGTAAGCAAAGCCAGCATCTTCAGAAATATCACCAAAAGAAGTATTTGAGGATTCAATTACAACATCAGACATATCCACTTCAACTTTCATATCTCCACCATCTAATAAAATAGAAAGAAAACTCAATAAGAAATCAATGTTAATGACATGTATCTTTATGGAAGGAAACAAAGTTTGCTATGTCACTCACCATTAGGATACGAAGGCATAGCATTATCAGTGTATATTAAACTTTCAATACCTTCAACATCTCCATTAGTAAATTCAGGATCATCCTCATCTGCCATTACCCAAAAATCTACTGTGTCAATGCTTTGAATGTCAATTGGGTCATAATTCCTCTTCTTTCGATGCAACCTAGATTGAAGGCGTAGGTTATAGGTGACATAAACAATGTCACTTAACCTTTGATGCTCTAATCAGTTCCTCCTCTTTGAATGGATTTGTTCAAAAAGGCTCCAGTTCCTCTCACATCCAGATGAAGAAGAGGTTTGATGAAGAAGATGAACTGCCATTTTTTGCAAATTAGGAGCACTCCCACCATGTAGCCTCCACCATTCACCTATATAGATATAAAAATCAAATACTTTTTAATGTTTACCAATTATCACCCAACATAATAAACTTTGAAACTAAACTGAACTTGGATATGAAATAAGTCAAATAACTTACCAGGTTCGAGTCTTGATGCCGCTCTCTTAGCACCTTCCCTCCCAAAACTTTCTTTACAATCTCGATATAGCTGTATCTCTTGCATTGCAGCAACTGAGTCATCACAAAGTGTTTCAACATCAAGCAAATCAAGTAAAGATCTCAAAACATTTGCCTTCTCAACAAAACCCTCACTGTAGAAAATGCCCGGATTTAAAAAGTACGCTGCCGCATGGAGATCACGCTTCAAATGCTTATCCCACCTCATTTTCAAGATATTCGTGTATGGCGTATAAGCAGCTTTCCGATTTCTGAACATGGTCTTGATAGCCTTTTTTGCTATTTGCATGCCTTCATACACGATTCCCAAAGAGGGTTTTTCATCAGCATCAACAAGCCTCAACAACTTAATAAGAGAACCAACAATTTTCACAGTGGTAAGACAGTCTTGCCAAAACTTACTGTCCAAGACAATTGAGCTAACCATCTTTCCATTAGCACTTTTGGATAACTTATGAGAAGTAAAATATTGGTCTACCATCAATGTCTGCAAATCTACCTTGTGATCATATATACTTTTCAAAGTAATGAAAACAGTGGCAAAACGTGTGACTCCTGGTCGAACAATTTCTGTACAACTTTTTCTTTTTCTAAGCCAAGACAATAAGATCATATGATTGTAGACAAACACAGTCACTTTTGAAGCACGGGAAGCAAGGTCAGATATATGAGGAATACTTGCAATATCTTTCAATATAAGATTGATACAATGGGCAGCACAGGGAGACCAAAATATATTTGGGTATTTTTCATGAATAAGTTTTCCAGCAGATACATAATTAGCAGCATTATCAGTGACCACATGCACAATGTTACTAGGCCCAACCCACTCAATAACATCAGCAAACAAATTAAACAATGCATTGGCAGTTTTTATCACATCAGAAGCATCAACAGTCTTAACAAACGACATACCAGCAGGACAATAAACTAGAAAGTTAATTAAAGTTCATTGCCTTTGATCAGTCCACCCATCTGCCATCAGTGTACAACCCGTGCTTTTCCATGAGCTCCTATACTTTTCAACCAGCAACTAACACTCTCTCTTAAGATCAGCCAGCAAATGAACTCTCATTTCATCATATGAAGGTCCCTTAAAACCAGATCCAATTGCAGCAACACCATCCAATGCAGGTTGAAAGTAAGGTGATTGAATTGCATTGAAACTTGAAAGGAATACGTGCATCAACAATCCATTTGGCAAGTCCCAACTTAGCCTTGTGCACAATTTCTTTGCTAGCCAAAACACTTCTCAAAGTTGGTTGAGATCCTGGAGTAGTTCTTTCTTTAAAGTAACTTCCAATTTGTGTAGCTACTACAGCTCTTCTCTTTCCTTTGTCTCCCGTTGTTGTAGGAACAACAGCTTGTATAGGGTTAGGCGATTCAGCCTCTTGTGCATGTGCTTCCCCACCATAAGCCTCCTCCTCAAATTTTCTTTTCTCCATCTTATTTTTCTTGTTTTCCATCAGAATCCTTTTGAATTGAAGTTCAACTTCTTCAGTTACTTTGCTACATACTTTGATTTGTCCAGGAATTTTTGCAAGATGATATTTCATCCTATATATCCCCCTCCATTATAAGTGTTCAAACAAAAAATACACGTATATTGTGCCTTATTATTTTTATCATATTTCACAGTGAAATATTCCCAAGCCGGGTTAGATTTTCCTCGAGAGGAAGCTGTCTGAGATTCTTGTCCAGCATTATGTTGTTGTTGTTGATCATTTTGTGACTGTTCCATCTAAATTCAGAATGCCAGCAATCCAGAATCCAGAAATATATCAATTCATAGTTCATAGTTCATACAATTTATAATTTTATATGCATTCAATAGAGCAGAATCGCAAAATAAAAAAAATAAACAGAGCAGACTTGACAAGATTAAAAAAAATAAAAATTGAAGAACAGAGCAGAACATATTTTTCAATTTCAACATGCATCAATTTTATTCCCAAATCCAACATACAAGTATACAACAAATTCATGTGGAATAAACAGAGCAGACTTGACAAGATTAAAAAAAATAAAAATTGAAGAACAGAGCAGAACATAATTTTCAATTTCAACATGCATCAATTTTATTCCCAAATCCAACATACAAGTATACAACAAATTCATGTGGAATAAATAGAGCAGACTTGACAAGATTAAAAGAAAATAAAAATTGAAGAACAGAGCAGAACATAATTTTCAATTTCAACATGCATCAATTTTATTCCCAAATCCAACATACAAGTATACAACAAATTCATGTGGAATAAACAGAGCAGACTTGACAAGATTTAAAAAAATAAAAATTGAAGAACAGACCAGAACATAATTTTCAATTTCAACATGCATCAATTTTATTCCCAAATCCAACATACAAGTATACAACAAATTCATTCCACATTTGATTAATCATATAAAAAAATAGAAGAACAGAAGCCAGAAAAAAATTGAAACAGTATACATACACTGAACAGATACCAGAAACCCAGATCTTACCTCAAGAGAAGAACGAAGAAAAGCCAGAAAACAACACAGCACGAACAGAAGCCACAAACCCAGAAACCAAGAAGCCAGAAACGGAGAAACCCAGAAACCCAGAAGCCAAAAACGGAGAAACCCAGAAGCCAGAAATAGAGAAACCCAGAAACCCAGGTGCGCGACGGTGCGCGAGCGTTGGCAACGGTGCGCGAACGTCGGCGACGGTGCGCGAACGTGGCCGAACGTCGGGTGTTCTTCACGGCGCCCTAAGATCCGTTGTATGCAGAAGCTGCTTCAATTTCGGAGAGTGGAGAATAGATTGGGAGTGGAGCTGATGGTTGGGAGTGGCAATGGAGGTTTCTTCACTCTTCAGTCTTCAGCAATGTTCTTCGAATGTTTTGGAGAATAGGGTTTAGGAATTTTGCCTTTGGATTTTCAATTTTTGGGAGTGGCAGCCTGCAAGTTACGCGTTATTCATCTTTTTTTTTTTTTTTTTTTTTTTACAAATGACGTCGTTTTACTAGCAGAAGGAAAAACCGGGACCTATAAAAACTGGGCCGGTTCACCCGGTTCACTGGTTAACCACCAATTTGACCGGTTTTTTTACCGATTTTTTGCAGGACGGTTTTAGAGGTGGACCGGACCGGTTAAAAAACTGGTTTCCGGTTAACTGGGTTGAACCGGCCGGGCCGGTCCGGTTTTCAGAACATTGGTTAATATAGGATAAGAAATGTGAATATATAGACATAAATCACTTGATCCTTTGCATATATGTTTTGTTTTATGATCAATTCGATGACCAAATTCACTTTTTTTATTCATATCATACCCTTTTTCATCAATCTAGAATATAGTTTACATAATACCATACTTTTTGAATTATTTGGACAACAGTACTATTTTAAATTATATATATTCATACTCCTAAAAGTAATAATAAGGTCCTCTTTAATTTGTTTGAATAAGATCCCATGTTACGTCTTTGGTGTCTGCCTGTCTGGGAATTTTACTTTTTATTTTTATAGTAATTTCATCCGTAACTTTATTAAAGCGGTTGTTCCTCTTCCACAAAATGAATTGAGTAACAAAACATATATATAAAACATCAAGCGATTTTTTTTAATTAAAATTGAACGTAATATCTTTAATTAGATTATATTCTTTATACATTTTTTACTGAATTATTAATATAGTTTTTGTATTTATTGTGTTTTATATCACTACAAGAAACATCGTTAAAATCGACGGCTTAGCCGTCGATAATATTAAATTTCGACGGCAAAATGAACGGCGGAGGTGGTCGCTATAAAGCTTGTTTGTTTTTAAAAATTCTAATAAAATCGACGGCTTGCCTAGCCGTCGATAATAATTTAATAAAATCGACGGCTTTACTGTCTATAATATGAGTTTGAGAATTTTACATTCTTACTAAAATCGACAACGTTGCCGTCGATATTATTATATAAAATCGACGCCTTTTTTGTCGATATTTGATTCAATAATCGACAATGTTCTCGTTTATAATATGCTTACTAAAATCGACATCACCGTCGATTTTTAATCCAGTAAAATCGACACAGTTGCCGTCGATTTTATTATTTAGATACCGACAAATTCTTTGTCTATATTTAGTTTTTCTTGTCTATTTTAAAATTAAAAAGCGACAACCATTCCGTCGATTTTAATAGATATGTTTTAATTATTTTAATTGACACTGAACTCTTCGAAGTCCTTTTTTTATATGAGAGTGCCTCCATCTTAATTCAAGAAAATATGCAAAGCATATTTTAGTATTGCAATGCAATCAAACAAGATTTTTCATTTGTCAAATATAACATTCAACAATGCAGGAGTGGGACATTCAACAATTAACTAGGCCTTATCTCATTCGGTAAGACTGAAAACTTCTACACAAGTCAAATAATGCAATTGAGAAAGATTAAAAATTAAACTATCAATTAAACAATTGATCTGATAGCACTCCTCCTCCTTTTTTACATTGATCATGTCAAGGAAAAATGCATAATGCACAGGCATTGCAAAACAACAAGACAATGGTGTAATATTAAATTTAGTCATTACAACAGGCTATAGCAAAATTTGAACATTAAATTTTTTACACATCATATCATTACAAGCTTCATATTTTAAGACTTCTGTATCTCTTTTGGTGCAGCACAAAGCATATAAAAGTAATGATAGTTTCTCTCAGGATCAGAAACCTGACAGACACGAGACCGTTTCAGCAAATAAGTTCTAATAGCAGCTCCTGAAATTCTCCCTTTTTGATCAAACTGAATCTCCACAAACTTACCAAAACAACTGAAATTATGTATAATACAACAAACTTTAAATCAATCCAATTAAGACTAGAAAATACAAGATACAAGTTTTTTTTAATACCTTGAATTATTGTTCCTAACAGTCTTGGCGTTGCCAAATGCTTCTAAAACAGGACTTGAGCAAGCTTGATTTGCTACTTGTTTAAAATTGCTGTCTTCATTGTTGATTTTTATCTGTTTATTTTTTGCATATGAAACCTATTTATGGTTATGTTAATACTTAATAGTTCTTGAATGTTAGATGGAATTGATTAAATGTTTACTGCAAATCTGCAATTCATGATCACCATAAAGTAATTAATTAGATGGAGTTTATTTTTTGGCATTATCTTGTTTGTGTCTTAGATTCTGATTGTTGATTGATTTTTTCATTTTTGGCAAGTTGTTTCTTGAAAGAAACAATAAACATGTAGTAACAGACATGCAACATACTTAGGAATTAAAGTAGAACGAAATAATTGGTCAGGTTTGAATAATATTATTTAATTATTAGTTAGTCATTTTCATTTCCAATCAAATTTCCTCAAGTTTTGATTCATTATATATATATATATATTCAAAATAACAACAATCTCTAGTGATATTAGTCATTGTTTCACCTGATTAATTTATGCTGTATTATTAATTTATTTTTCATTGATCACATTTCTCTATGCTTTATTAAAATTGTTTCTTGAATTGCAATAATGGCTAGGTGAGTTATAGATGGTTCACAATATATAGAGACTTTTTTTAAGATATGATAAAGCTTTAATTTGCTCATTTTATAGAACATTGAATTTATGCCAAAGGCATGATCCAAAATCGTAAATTACCATCGTTTGGCTCCAAGGCCAATGCCTTCTTAAAGCTTTCAACGGCAGCATCAATGTCATGGAGTGCCATGTATGCCTGATAAGTCAGAACTCGGAAGCAACATAGCAATAGGAGAAGAAAGTGAGAAACATTAATTACCAGTAACAAGAAGACTGACATATTCAAGGGAAAGAAAAGCTCCTAAATTGTGACAAATGGGATACCAACCTGATCTTGGCAGAACAAAGCTTTGGCATTATTCTCTCCATCACGCACTGCAAATTCGGTATCCAACAATGCTCCTTTGAGATCGCCTAATTTCAATTTACAAGCCTAAAGAATGGCATACGATAGACAATTAGTAAAACAGGAACAGTTCATATAGCAAACTAGCAACAGAACTCAACAAAGAATATATCCACATCATCCAAATTGCAATAAAGTAAATTCAAACTCACAGAGCTGTTTGTAAAAATCTGAGACTTCGTCTTTCTCAAACCTGAACTTTTCTCTGCAAAGGAGGTGAAATGCAATTACAATTTAATCTCTCTGCCGAAATAAATAGTAGACAGGCCAACTTGCCTTCATCAATCCCCTCTTTTTTTTCCAATAAATAAAAGCTTGGATTCGGATTCGGAAACATAAATCTAATAACAAGTAACATAAATCTAATACCGTGAACATCAGGGTTAACATTGAGCTGGTGAACTTGCTTAATCAAATTCGAAAACTTGTTCAGGAAGGTCAATGTCGAAGGACTTAATCCCTAATTCAGCACATGTCTTTCTCTTCATTCCCACATAACTCTGGGAGTCCTTCCTGTTCCTTACTATCACCACCGCCAGCCTCAGAACCTGCAACAACACCATCACATTACATTATTTTAATTCCCAATTTTGAGTAGGTTAGATTGGGATTGGGATCGGAATTGAGTACCTTGCCGACTTTTGAGAGAGAGAGCACACTTCCTCCGCGATCTCAGATATGATAGTTTGCGGCACCGCCTTGCCGTCGATTACAGAGTGACAGCGGCACAAATGTGACGGAGCGACGACGGCAAGGGAGCAGCAGAACGACGACGGCGCGGAGGTAGTGGAGCCACGACGGCGCAGTGGCAGCGGAGAGGGAAGATTGGTGAAATGGTGGCGGTGAAACGGAGAAGGCCCAATTTGGGGTTAGTTAATTATTTCAGGTAAAATGTAAGCAGGAAATTGAGTGAAACGAGAGGCGCGGAAAATTTTTTGTTTATGAAAGTTCGACTGTGACTTCGTCGATTTTAATTAAAAGAAAAATCAACAACGTAGTCGTCTATTCATCTATTTTATTTAATAAATAGATATCTTTTGTTTAGTTTCGAAAAAAATATCTCGATCGTTTAAAATTATCGACGACAAAAGCTGTCTATATTATAATTATTAAAATAGATGACTAGTGTGTCGATTTTAAAGAAAAAATGAGGGCTTTTTTGTTGATAAAAATCGACGGTAATTTCGCCGATTTTAATTTAAAAAAAAATCAACAACATAGCCGTCTATTTTATTTAATAAATCTATACCCTTCATTTAATTTCAAAAAGAGATCTCGATCGTTTACAATTATTGACGACAAAAGCCGTCTATATTATAATTATTAAAATAGACGACCTATGTGTCGATTTTAAAGAAAAAATGAAACGAGCACAACACACGGGAAGTATGGGGTGTAATTTTTTGTTGATAAAAATCGACAATAATGTCGTCGATTTTAATTAAAATAAAAATCAACAACATAGCCGTCTATTTTATTTAATAAATCTATACCCTTCATTCAATTTTAAAAAGAGATCTCGATCGTTTAAAATTATCGACGACAAAGCTTTCTATATTATTAATTATTAAAATAGACGGCCTGTCTGTCAATTTTAAAGAAAAAAAATTTTCAGCCCGCCACTCCGTCTACAATGTAACGATAAGAGGAAGTTTGAAAAGTTATCAAAATAATAGACAACGCGGTTATCGATTTTAATATTTTATTTCTAATTATTTCTTTTTCATTTTATCGACGGTTTTGTTGTCGAAAAAAATCGACGACATTTTGACCGTCGATTTTTTGCGTCGATAATTACGGTGTTCTTTGTAGTGTGTATATATATATATTCTCAGTTTTAACATTTTAATTTAATAAATTATATTTTATTGTCTCTTGTTCTCACGACAAAAGCATAAGAGTGTGTCCGAACTGTATCTTTAAATTAAATAATCTTTTCTTAATCCTTTTCCTTCTTTTCAGGGGAAAAAGGGCCTAAAAGTACATAGGTCATGTAGAAATAAATAAATTTGCCAAAAGTCCCAACATTCCATTCTTGATTATCAAGAAATTAGTAAACACAGAATATGTTATACTTGATTCACATTATTTAATCAAAAACATATCTTATTAATGATTAAGATACTACTATTAGTCCATGGCCTTCTCTTATAAATGCACGTTCTAATCCGTAATAATCACCATACTAATTCTGTGATTTACCACCAATTAACAGAGAAATGATGAAATTCATCTTTGAAAAATTATTCATTTTTTAAATTAATTTCTGAAATATTTTTTTTAATTAAATTTGTTCAAGATTTTAAATTAGTTACATTAGTCTTTCCGTCGTTTTCATTACTAATTGCATCAAAATTTACTAATGTGACATATTAAGTAACAACACACTAATTACAGCACGTATTTGACAGTTTTAATTAGCTGTTAATATAATAAATTTATATAATTAAATTAAATTAATACCAAATTAAAGAGGACTTTGAAGTATTAAAATTCTTCAATTTAAGATTAATTTGTTGAGTTTGAAAACTTTAAATTGATGTGATGATCAAATATTATTAAAAATATTATTTACAAAATTATTGATTTAATTTTTGGTTATTATTAACTTAATTACCAATTGGTTGTTTAACAAATTTGTTGAAGTGTGCAGATTTTGTTATTGGGCAAAAAGAAAATTAAGCCCAATATGATGACAAGGGTCAGCCTTTGCAACAATAAAGTCAAACAAAGTGGCTGTGAATTATTTTGATGCTAAGCTAATACTCATTGGGTCAGAGAAATAATGAGAAGCCCAAAACAATTTTTTTTTATCCAACAAAAGGGTTGGTTCGAAATTAAAAGAAAAGAGAAAGGAAATGGTGCATGCTTCCCACGGTTACCTACTCCAGTTTGGAATGGAATTCAAATTTCGGTCACTTCACTAACAGGGAAGAAGCTTGAAGATGCAAGCTATCAGAGGTAGAAGTAGAGAAACTATGAAGAAGCAAGCGGCCAAGGTGATTATGGCTCTTGCAAAAAGAAGATCCAAGGTATGGTGTGGCTGAGATCTTTACCACTAAAGGTAAGATGTGGTGAGAAAGCCTCAAGATCTCCATACCTAGAAATAGTAGCAATCCATTTCGGTCAGAGAAGAAGATCCCTGTGGTATGGCTCGTTTCTACTTTTTGTTCATCCATCACAGAAGGTAGCTACTGTAGCTACGTGGAGGAGGAAGCAGAAGTGGAGCAGAAGGAGCTGTCAAGGATCAAGTGTTCATCAAGGGTCAGAAATCCTTCTTGGTGACCAAGTCAAAATGGAAGGCTCAGATTGATGAAGTTTGAAAAAAAGGGATGAGAGAGAGGTAATTGCATGTTGGTTTTTGCTTTCGGTTCCCTCTTTCTTCTCTCTGTCCGAACTGATTTTGGTGTTGAAGAAGAATAAGTTGGCTCGGTTGGACAGGGTTTCAACCTTGGAGGCTTCCCCTTCTATAATAAGGGTGAACAGCCAAGGCTTAAGACAATGAGAGTAAGCACAGAGTTCTCATAGCTACCTAAGCTAACAGAAGTTCTTCTCCTTCAATGTGTTTTATTTTGTATTTTCTTTAGTTTTGCCTGTCTGAGTCTCAGGGTGAAAAAGGTAAATAGTGTGAGGTTTGTAAGAAAAAGGTAGTGAGTGGAGAAAGACAGAGTGTACAAAATTAAAGAAAAAGCCATAGGTGTCTTAGAGGTCCTTTGTACATCTATGTGTTGTGTATCATGATTCTGTGGGAATCCCCTTACAAGTTGGGTTAGCACTTAGCAGTTGAAAGCTTGGTAGGTGACCAAGTCAAGTTCAGGGTTGAGGATAGATTCTGGACTTATTTCGGATATGAAGGGTAGTTCCTAGAGAAGAATTGGAATCTGTAATATGTTTGATTATAGTGAAATTCCATCATTGTTGTGATGGAGACTGGATGTAGGCTGCATTGCACTTAGCAGCTGAACCAGGATACTTCTTGGTGTGATTCTCTCTCTCTTCTACTCCATTTCTGATTCTGTTGCGTAGGAGACAAAATTGAAAAATATCTCCTGACTGGGTACGAGACAAAAAAAATGTCTCGTGTCTGGTTATGAGACAAAACGCAGAAAAATCTCCTGAAGATAATTTGAAAGGCAGCAAGTATTACTTAGCAAAAAGGGGCTAAGATTCAACCCCCCATTCTCTTAGCCACTGATTACCATCAATTGGTATCAAAGCTTGGTCTCAAAGGGATCAAGCTTTTCAGCTTGGAGAAAAGATCCTGATGGCAGAAAATAGTGGCTCAAACATGGTGGCCTACACTCTGACAGAAGAGCAGTCAAGCAACAGACCTCTATTCTTTAATGGAAAGAACTACACTTATTGGAAGGAAAGAATGAAGATTTTTGTCCAATCAGTAGATTACAGACTCTGAAAAATAATTCTAGAAGGTCCTCAATTTTCAACCACTAAAGGAGCTGATGGTGTGGTCTCTCTTAAGGGTGAAGCCAGCTGGACTGAAGAAGACAGAAAAAAGGTGGAGCTCAACGCCAAAGCTATCAACTTGCTCAACTGTGCGATCAGCTTCGAGGAATACCGATAAGTATCAAGATGCACAACAGCAAAGGAAATCTGGGACAAACTACAAATCAATCATAAAGGCACAACCCTAGTAAAGAAGACCAGAATAGACATGCTGAATAGAGAATACGAAATGTTCTCAATGAAGGAAGGAGAATTGATAGATGAACTGTTCAAAAGGTTCAACATCATCATCAATGGCTTGGATGCTTTCGGGATCACATATCCTGAATCTGTGCTTGTGAGGAGAATTTTGAGAAGTCTCACAAAAGAGTGAGAAACTAAGGCAATAGTAATTTCTGAGAGTAGTGGCCTTGATTCTATGACTTATGATGATTTGAGAGGAAATTTACTTGCTTTTGAAAACACATATTTGAAAAAAGATTCAAAAAGAAAAGGAATAGCCATCAAATCTGTTACTAACCCTCTGGATGATGAATCCAGTGATAACTCATCTGAAAATAATTTTGTTTTGTTTGCTAAGAAATTCAGGAAAATGGTGAAGCTAAAGGAGAAAAATAGAAGAAGCAGCTCAAGGAAGAAGGATCTCAGCAAAGTGATCTGCTACAACTGCAAAGAGGCTGGACACTTCAAATCTGATTGCCCAAAACTAAAGAAGGAGGAGAAGCCGAAAAGGGGAAAGAAGAAGGGACTTATGGCTTCTTGGGAAGACTTGGAAAATGACTCTGAGGAAGATGAAGAATCAGAAACCAAGTCTCAAACCTGCCTCATGGCTGATCACGTAGAGCAAGTAGTTTTTCATAACCCTGACACTAAAGATTTTCATCTCATGATTGACCATCTTTCTGAAAAAATCAAATGCTTCCTAAATGAAAACCAAGATCTTGAGTCTCAAATTGCTATTTTGAAAGCTGAAAATAGTTTTCTCAAGGATAAATTAAGGGAGGCTGAAACTGTTGTTGAACTTGTTGAAGAAAACAAGCAGTTAAAAGCTCAACTTAAAAGATGTGAATACCATCATTCTGTGACTGCAAATCTGAATTATTTTGAAGAAAATGAGTGGCTGCATAAAGAGATTAAAAGGCTTAAGGAAGACTTAGCCAACTTTGCACAAAGTTCAGAAAATTTAAATCAACTCTTGACTAGTCCAAAACCTCTTTATGATAAAGCTGGGTTGGGTTTTCATAAAGCTACAAAATCTGTTGAAAAACCTTATTTTGCAAACATAGCGTCAAATGATGTAAGGTTTCAAAACCCAACAAGCTTTGTAAAAACAACAACTCATAGATTTTGCAGATTTTGCAATCGGAATGGTCATTTTTCTATTCAATGTTTCGTTAGTGAAAGAATGATTGGAAATAAAATTTGTAAAATTGTTTGTGATTACAATGGATTGGGACAAAGAAGATGGTTTGACGTCAAAGGATCCAAAAAGATTTGAATACCTAAGGTCACTTGAGCTTATTTTGTAGGTTTGCCTAGCATCCAAGCGAAAGGATAATATGTGGTATATGGACAATGGATGCTCTAGACATATGACCGGAAAGGCAACCTTCTTCATTAAGCTTGATGAATATGATGGAGGATTTGTCACTTTCGGTGATAATGAAAAAGGAAAAATGGTGGCCATGGGAAAAGTTGGTAAAAGTTTCTCTTCTTTCATAAATGATGTTCTACTTGTTGATGGTTTAAAACACAATTTACTAAGCATTAGCCAATTATGTGATCTTGGTTATGAAGTTATTTTTAGAAAATTGGATTTCTTAGTTATTTGTGAAAAATCTGGTGAAATATTATTTGAAGCCAAAAGATGTAATAATGTGTATGGATTGACTCTTGAGGATTTAAAAGATCAAAAAGTGACTTGCTTTACATCACTTGAATCTGAAAAATGGCTTTGGCATAAGAAATTGGGTCATACAAGCATGTACCAAATTTCTAAGCTTGTTAAGAAAAACTTAGTGAGAGGAATTCCAAACATTAAATTTGATAAGGATATTACTTGTGATGCTTGTCAATTAGGCAAACAAGTAAAATCCTCTTTTAAACCAAAAGATGGAATTTCTACCAAGAGGCCATTGGAAATGTTGCATATTGATCTTTTTGGTCCAACTAGAACTCAAAGTTTAGCAGGTAAATATTATAGTTTGGTGGTGGTGGATGACTACTCTAGATTTAGTTGGGTACTCTTCCTAGCTTATAAGAATGATGCTTTCCATACTTTTTCCACTCTTTGCAAAAGGATTCAAAATTAAAAGGATTTGAAAATAGCCCATTTGAGAAGTGATCACGAAAAAGAATTTGAAAATCATTATTTTGAAAAATTCTGTGATGATTTTGGTATTGCACATAATTTTTCTTGTCCTAGAACTCCTCAACAAAATGGGGTAGTTGAAAGAAGGAATAGAAGCCTTCAAAAAATGACTAGGGCAATGCTTTGTGAAAATAATGTACCAAAATTTTTGTGGGCCGAAGCAGTAAATACAGCTTGTTATATTTTGAATAGGACTATCATTCGAAAAGGATTAAAGAAAACTCCTTATGAGTTATGGAAAGGAACCCCACCAAATCTTAAGTATTTCCACATTTTTGGATGCAAATATTTTATATTTAACAATAAAGAAAATCTTGAAAAATTTGATCCAAAATCCTATGAAGGAATGTTTGTTGGATACTCCACCACTAGCAAAGCATATAGAATTTACCTCAAGGAACATAGAACCATAGAAGAATCCATACACGTGTCCTTTTGTGATACTAATTCAATTCCCAGTGTTGTGGTAGAAGATGATACAGGTTGTGAAGATATTGTCAACCAGAAAGCCAGTGAAGAAAATCCCAAAACTGTCCCAAGTGAAGAACCTATCCATCCAAAAATGTATCATCAGGATGGAGGAGACATTTCAATTTTGTCTCCTGAACCAGTCAGAGAATCTGGAATAGACCAGATTGCTGAAACTCATAAAGGCAGATCCTTACCTCAAAGGCCTAGAGAATGAAAGTTTTTGAAGGGTTACCCCCGTGATTTTATCATTGGTGATCTTTCTCAAGGCGTGACCACTAGATCCTCAAGCAAGAAGCAAGTTGATGAACAAAGTAATGTCGCTTTTTGTCTCAATTAGAGCCTCTCAATGTAAAGCAAGCCCTTAAAGACCCCTCATGGGTTAAAGCCATGGAAGAGAAGCTTGCTCAATTTGAAAAGAATGGGGTTTGGACACTTGTACCCAATCCTAATGGTAAGAAGGTACAAAGTGAATTTTTAAAAATAAATTGGGTGAGGATGATAGTGTTGTTCGTAACAAGGCTAGATTAGTGGCCCAAGGTTATGATCAAGAAGAAGGTATTGATTTTGATGAGTCTTTCGCCCCGGTAGCAAGAATGGAAGCAATTAGGTTGCTTCTTGCCTATGCTGCCCATAAGGGTTTTAGAATGTTTCAAATGAATGTTAAATGTGCTTTCCTTAATGGCTTTATAGATAGAGAAGTATTTGTGACTCAACCCCTCGGTTTTGAAAATAAAGAATTTCCAAATTATGTTTTTAAAATTTCAAAAGCTCTTTATGGGCTTAGGCAAGCTCCAAGAGCTTGGTATGAAAGGCTTAGTGCCTTCATGTTAGAAAATTACTTTCAAAGGGGTACCACCGATACTACTTTATTTATCAAAGTATCTAATGATGATATTCTTCTTGTTCAAGTTTATGTGGATGAAATAGTGTTCGGTTCGGCCAATGAAACCTTGTGTGAAGAGTTTGGAAAACTTATGACTAGTGAGTTTGAAATGAGTTTAATGGGAGAATTAACATTCTTTCTTGGTCTCCAAATTAAACAAACTCCTAGTGACATTTTTATTCACCAAGAAAAATATGCAAAAGAATTAATCAAGAAATTTGGCCTTGAAAATTCCAAACCAATGGAAACACCTATGCATCCAAATACTAAACTTGAAAAAGATGAGAATGGCAAAGATGTGGATGAAACACGGTATAGAGGAATGATAGGCTCACTTATGTATCTTACTTTCTCAAAGCCGGATATTGTTCAAAGTGTGGGTGTATGTTCAAGGTTTCAATCTCACCCAAAAGAATCCCATCTTTTAGCCATCAAAAGAATCATTAGATACATTAAGGGAACATGTAATTATGGCTTATGGTATCCTTGATCTATTAATTTTTGTGCAGTAGGATTTTGTGATGCAGATTATGCGGGAGATTGGGTGGATAGAAGGAGCACATCCGGAATGTGTTACTTCCTTGGAAGCTCACTAAACATGTGGTCAAGCAAGAAACAAGGCACAGTTGCTCTATCCACGGCTGAAGCTGAATACATATCTGCCTCTGCTTGTTATTCTCAATTAATTTGGTTAAAAACTCAATTAGAGGATTATAAATTGAAAATCAATAGTATACCTTTATTTTGTGATAATATGAGTACAATAAATATTTCTAAAAATCCTGTTCTGCACTCTAGAACTAAGCACATTGAAGTTAGATATCATTTTATTATAGAACATGTGCAAAAAGGTACTATTGATATTCAATTTGTGAAATTCGAAGAACAATTCGCTGATATATTCACTAAACCTCTATGTGAAGATAGGTTCTATTCATTAAGGAACAGTTTAGGTATGCTAGATTTAAGTTCTATGGAAAAATTGGGATTTTATTGATTCTATTTGTTTTTGTCTCTTAGGTTGGAAGGAGACAAATCTGGGAAAGTAGTGAACAAGCCAGGAAACAGGGGGAGACTGATCACAATCGTTTTAAACTTGAGCCCAACCAAAATCTTTTTTATCCACTCCATGACTATGGCCCATTTGATTTCTTCATCATTTTAAAAATAATTTATGGAGGTTATCACATCATATCTTTATAGGGGGAGTTAATGTCAAATCAAACCTTTTTCCCTTACTCTCTCCCTTGATTCAAGGAAAAGATCTTTCAGTTATTTTTTAATTTTAAAAAGATTTTCTTGATGATAACCGCTCCATTAAATGCCCATTATTCTATTAATTCTCTCTCCACTCAGCATTAAATGCAATTATAACCTCTCTCCACTCTCTAATTCATTCGGCCATCCTTTCATCTTCTCACCCTCTTCTTCATCTTTCTATCATGAAAAAGAAGTTGGCACCTAGGAGAAGTAACCGAACCCCTTCCTCCAGAATTCCCCCATCCTCTTCTACTCCCCAAACACACACCCATATTCACATACATTCTGCTTCATCTTCATCCCCTTCACAATCTACCGAAGCCATGAGAAGAAAAGTAATTGCTCAGAGAACCTCTTCTCGCAAAAAGGTTGGAAAAGAGAAAGAACCTATGGTCGAAGAAGAAGACGCTTCACAATCCTCTCCACCTCTGTCACCTCCAAGGTGATCAACCCCTCATCCATCTAGCCGAAGCTCTCAGCGTCCAAAAGAATATGTTCTTCGCAACACTAGAGAACCACCAAACTTGGATTCTCTAGACTTCAAGAATAAGTTCAACAAGAATCACTCTCACTTTGATCCGGCACGGTTCAACTCTTGCGCTGCCTACGAGTTCCATGGTCAAGTTCTGGTCAACCATCAACTGTGTGCCTCTCACATAGTGAATCTGGAGACTCTGAGTACAAAAGGAATTGACTTCTCTACTCTGTTTGATAATCTCAAGTGGACTCCATTGTTCAAGATTCAAAAGCCGGTTTATCCAAACCTAGTTCGCGAGTTCTACACGAACATGATGTACCATGATGAAGTGATCCATTCGTATGTCAAGAAGGTTCATCTGACTCTGAACAGAGAGACAATTAGTGCTGCCTTAGGGTATACAGATGAAGGAGCCACAACATATATGTCAGGAAAGTGGGACTCTCAAGTTGGCATTTCTTATCAGATAGCCCTAACTCAGGTTTGCGAAAATTTCTCTGCGCTGGATGGTACTGTTCTGACTCATAAGGCTCTTGGTCCAGTAAGAGCTCTACTTCATCGCATTATTAACCACATTCTGATGCCATAAAGCAGTTCCTTTCAGAGAGTAACAGTTTGTGATACCCTAGTTCTCTTTGCTATCCTTACTTCTTCATCTATTTCATGTGCTTATTTAATGGTGCATCACATATGGGACTGTGTACGTAGTGATAAGAAGGCAAATCTACCTTATGGTATTTTTCTCACATGTATCTTTGAATACTTTCATGTTGATTTAATCAATGAGCCTGTAGAAAACAGGGTTTCTACCATCAAAGGAGGCAGAGTTTCTGGAACCGGGAAAGGAAACAAAGGAAAAGGCTCGATGCCAGCCATGTCATTTGACAGTGATCTTGAAAGTCGTCCTTCTGAGCCATATAAGCTTGCTGAGTCACTCAAGGACGTTGTAAATGAGCTTTCACATATGTCCAAACTGATGGCACGTTCCTACAAAGAAGCTCGTAAGCAGGCTTACCAAAATGAAAAAGATTGGAACAAATGTAATGAAAGGATAAATCTGCTCCTCCAAAGCTTTGAAAAGGATATGGCTCCATCCGACAAAGACAATGATTTTTCTGACTTTGATGCCTAATTGTTAGGCTCACTACTGCCCATTTATGTTTGAACAATTTCTAGTTTACTGCTCTTTTGGTTTGAGTACTGTTTTTTTTTTTTTTTGTTATTGGTTGACTGTACTTGGATACTCTGGACCTTTTTATTTTGGTTTAAACAAATATTTTGCATTTTGGCATGTTATTTTTCATTTGTTCTGCAGGACCCTCATTGATAACAAAAGGGGGAGGAATTAAAAAGAGAAAAAAAACAAGGTTGAATCTGTTGATAACTGGACAAAGACTGAAATCTGAATGATTACTCTTGTGCTCTAAATTTTTGATTTAATTTCTAATAATTATTCAATGGTTTATGCTCTGATTTATGCATTATCAAGTTTTGAATTTTTGGTGCTCTGATACTTTTTGATAATTTCTGATCTGATATGTTGGATGAACTTTATGTTGCTGGATAATTTTTGTTTGATTGAATATTTTGACTGCAAATATTTTTTAGGAATTATTTGTTTTGAGCATGTTGAGTTAAAGTATGCTAAGTCTTGGTTGCAATGTACTCTGTATTCAGGCATACTTTATGTTTATTTGTTGAGCAAGAAAAATTGGTTAGAAGATAACAAATCAGGTTTTGTTTATCTTAATACATATGCTCAAAAATTAAAGTGTTCAACATTTTTTCAATGTACCATATGTTGAATACATTTTGGAATGTATTAAGCTTGTTACAGGTAATGCTTCCACTGATAAAAAGTGCACATATTAAGGGGGAGCTATGTGACAAATGGAAAGGGAGAGGATTCCAAATATTCAAGGGAGTAATTTTGCTTTTAATCCTTAACCTCTTTTTAGTTTTAACAATGTTTATCATCAAGGAGAAGATTGTTGATTTTGGAAAACTTCAAATTATTGTGATGATCAAACATTGTTAAAAATATTATTTACAAAATTATTAATTTAATTTTTGGTTATTATTAACTTAATTACCAATTAGTTGTTTAACAAGTTTGTTGAAGTGTGCAGATTTTGTTATTGGGTAAAAAGAAAATTAAGCCCAATATGATGACAAGGGTCAGCCTTTGCAACAATAAAGTCAAACAAAGTGGCTGTGAATTATTTTGATGCTAAGCTAATACTCATTGGGTCAGAGAAATAATGAGAAGCCTAAAACAATTTCCTTTTGATCCAACAAAAAGGTTGGTCCGAAATTAAAAGAAAAGAGAAAGGAAATGGTGCATGCTTCCCACGGTTACCTACTCCCACTTTGGAATGGAATTCAAATTTCGGTCACTTTACTGACAAGGAAGTAGCTTGAAGATGCAAGCTATCAGAGGTAGAGGCAGAGAAGCTATGAAGAAGCAAGCAGCCAAGGTGATGATGGCTCTTGCAAAAAGAAGATCCAAGGTATGGCGTGGCTGAGATCTTTACCACTAAAGGTAAGATGTGGTGAGAAAGCCTCAAGATCTCCATACCTAGAAATGGTTGCAATCCCTTTCGGTCAGAGAAAAAGATCCCTGTGGTATGGCTCGTTTCTACTTTTTGTTCATCCATCACAGAAGGTAGCTACCGTAGCTACGTGGAGGAGGAAGCAGAAGTGGAGCAGAAGGAGCTGTCAAGGATCAAGTGTTCATCAAGGGTTAGAAATCTTTCTTGGTGACCAAGTCAAGATGGAAGGCTCAAATTGATGAAGCTTGAAGAAAAGGGATGAGAAAGAGGTAATTGCATGTTGGTTTTTGCTTTCGGTTCCCTCTCTCTTCTCTCTGTCCGAACCGGTTTTGGTGTTGAAGAAGAAGAAGTTGGCTCGGTTGGACCGAGTTTCAACCTTGGAGGCTTCCTGGTGCGGTATTTGTAACCCACTAACTTACCAGCAAGTGCACCAGGTCGTACCAAGTAATACCTTACGTGAGTAAGGGTCGATCTCACGAGGATTGATGGATTAAGCAACAATAGTATTTGATAGGCTTAGTTAGACAAACAGAAAAGAGTAATTGAGAGTTCAAAAGCATTAAACAATAAAGAAGAGTTTGAAGATAGGCAGGTGAATAAGTTGGGAGTAAAATATTGAGAAGACAGTTAAGGTTTTAGAGTTATCTATTTTTCCGGATTAACTTTTCTTACTAACTATTTTAATCATGTAGGATTTAATTTATGGCAAACTATATGTGACTAGACCCTAATTCCTTAGACCTTTCTAGTCTCCTCTAAAATTCATTAACTGCCAATTCCTTGGTCAATTAATTCCAATTAGAAGTTGCATGATCAAATTCCAGTTTGCATGCCACAAAAACTCTAATTACCCAAAAATAAAAAGATTATATGTCACGTATCCTGTTAAATCCAGATAATTAAAATTTAAGAGAATATGTTTTCAAGATGTTGTTCAAGTAAAGAGCTTTTTCAAGTTATACAAGAACTCAAATAGAAAGAGGGTCATACTTCCGTTCCACCCAAATTCATAAGATAAAGAGCGAAAACAATTCTTAAATTATAAATCCATGCATAAATTAAAATAGAAAAAGCAATAAAATTAATCCATAGAAATAGACAGAGCTCCTAACCTTAACAATGGAGGATTATTTGCTCATGGTTCAGAGTAGAAAATAAGGATTCTAATAAAATGTATTTTGGTAGTCTGGGATCAGAATAATATTGAGGTGGTATCCCCCTATTTATATCTAATCCTAATTAATTTAAAATCTATCTTTAAAACTAAAATAATATCTTTTCCTATTTTTAAAATTTGAATTTAAATTAGAATTAATTATAGCAATCAGCAAATCTTCAATTGATGGATGGGGACCACTTGGCTTCACTAGGATCCACACCTAACTTGGGCTTGGTAGCATGAATTAGAGTTTAGTTGAGTGAAGCTGCACCTAACTTGGGTTTAGTGCGCCTAACTTGGGCTTTAGTGCACCTAACTTGAAGTGGGCAGGGCCAATCTCACGTATTGTTGTTGTGTCTTGCGCCTAACTTGAGAAATCTCAAGTTAGGCGCAGTCTTGGCAGTGAGTTCGGAGAAGAAGTATGGACTATTATATATCGTTGGAAAGCTCTAGAAGTTAGCTTTTCAACGCAACTAGAATCACATCCATTGGACCTCTGTAACTCGAGTTATTCAAGTTTGAGTGCAGAGAGGTCAGGGTTGACAACATCATTCGCCTTCATCTCTTCTTCTGCAGAAACTCCATCAAATCCAGCTGAATGCTACCTAAAATAAATAGAATTGCACAAGAATCAAAGTAGAATCCATAGTGGCTAAAAGATAATTAACTTGATTAAACTCAACAATTTAAATGCAAATTCACTAGGAAAATATAGGAAAGATGCTCACGCATCACAACACCAAACTTGAATTGTTGCTTGTCCTCAAGCAACCAAAACTAATATAAGCTTAGGATGTGAATTTGCATGAGAATGAAAGTTCGATTAAGCCCATGTCTCTTCTTATAGTGGGGTTTACAACTGCAAGCCTGAACAGTTTTGGCATCTCACTTTATCCTTTGAAGTTCAGAATGATTGGCATCTATAGGAACTCAGAATTCAGATAGTGTTATTGATTCTCCTAGTTCAGTATGTTGATTCTTGAACACAGCTACTTTATGAGTCTTGGCCGTGACCCTAAGCATTTTGTTTTTCAGTATTACCACCGGATACATAAATGCCACAGACACATAACTGGGTGAACCTTTTCAAATTGTGACTCAGCTTTGCTAGAGTCCCCAGTTAGAGGTGCCCAGAGTTCTTAAGCACACTCTTTTTGCTTTGGACCACGACTTTAACCGCTCAGTCTCAAGCTTTTCACTTGACACCTTCACGCCACAAGCACATGGTTAGGGACAGCTTGATTTAGCCACTTAGGCCAGGATTTTATTCCTTTTGGCCCTCCTATCCATTAATGCTCAAAGCCTTGGATCCTTTTTACCCTTTGCCTTTTAGTTTAAAGGGTTATTGGCTTTTTCTGCTTGATTTTTTGTCTTTCTTTTTCGTTATTTTATTTTATTTTATATTTTTTTCGCAAGCTTCGTAGTTTTCACTGCTTTTTCTTGCTTCAAGAATCAATTTTATGATTTTTCAGATTATCAATAACATTTCTCTTTTTTCATCATTCTTTCAAGAGCCAACAATTTTAACATTCATAAACTTCACTATAAAAAATATGCACTGTTCATGTCATGCATTCAGAATCACAGAAAATACCACCACATTTATGTAAATAAGACTATTCTTCAATATAGACCCACTTTCTCATGCAATATATCACTCCTGTATTTTTTTTATTTGAATTCAAGCTCAGTGAGTAATACATGAGACATCTTTTCAGAATTAAAGCAATAGGGAAAACTAAACTAGTCCTAGGACTCTAACTAATAAAGGATCATGCAACAAACAAAGCAAAATAGCCGAAAACTGAAACATAACATTGAAAAAGAGGGGAGGAATAAAAAATAAAAGGAACTCAACCACCTTAATTATCCTAGCGGTCGTTTTATTCTTCAGGTTGTGCTCCTCCGTGAAGATGATTCGCCTCCCTTTGGTGCCATAAGAATAGACAGAAAACCTATAAGCGAAGCGTCAACACCAAACTTAAAGGTTTGCTTGTCCTCAAGCAAAGAAGAACTGAAAATAAAAAGAGCCAAATATTAATATGAAAGAAAAAGGAAAGGATAAAACAACAAGAGAGAATTAGGATTGGGAGAGGGAGGAAGAAAATTAAAACTGAGCAACGGAGGCGACGTGTACGCGTATGCGTGGGTCGCGGAATTTTCTTAGTGACACGTCAGCGTCAGGCACGCGTCCGCGTGCCTTGGGTTTTGCGTGATTCGCGCGAAGCCAGCCGCGCGCACGCGCAACTCTCTGTTCGCATGGATAGGGAATCAATATTGGCATACGACGCATTCGCGTCATGGACGCGCACGCGTCGATGGCCGTTTGGTCAAATGACGCTTGCGCATCGTGTGCCAATTTTTTTTTGAGGTGTTCAGTTCCTGTGATAAAATAGCTGCATGATCAGAAAATTAGTAAGAACTTAATAAAAATCAAATAAGTAAGAAAACTACTACTACTAAAAAAATAACTAAGGATACGAAATTATTGGGTTGCCTCTCGACAAGCGCTTCTTTAACGTCACTAGCTTGACAGTCAGCTCCTCTAAGGAGGAGGATCATAGGGGCTCAGCTCTTCACCCCTTACTTTGAACTTCTTTCCTGTGTCTCCATAAATTAGCTTAATATGCTCCAGAGAGATAATTCTGTTTACTGTATAGATCCATACTGGGTTCTTAGTCAACACCACTTTCATTCCTGGGGAGAAACCTTTAGTGGGGATCTTTTTGTTTCTCTATCCCCTGGGTATTTTCTTCTTTTTGGGAACCTCCTCCTTGGTGGATGATGCATTCCAAACACCAAACTTAGGTTTGATGTCAGGAGGAATTTTACTGATTGTCACTAAATGAGGTTTGAGCTGCAGACTCTGCTGTGCATCATCAGGGGGTTCTTGAAGATTTGGATCAATAAGCTCAGCCTGTATGCACCTCTCTTCTTCACCTGTTGAATGTATATCTTTGAAGACATGAAAGACCAGTTGCTCATTATGCACTCTAAGCACTAATTCACCCACTTTTACATCAATCAGAGCTCTTCCAGTGGCTAGGAATGGTCTTCCTAGAATTATAGAGGCATTCTCATCCTCCCCTGTATCAAGAATTACAAAATCTGCTGGGAGGAAGAACTTACCCACTTTGACCAAGATATTCTCCACTAATCCGTATGCAGGCTTCATGGATTTGTCCGCCATCTGTAATGCTATCTTTGTGGGTTGTGCCTCTTGAATCTGCAGCTTCTTCATCACAGACAAGGGCATTAAATTGATGCTTGCTCCTAGATCACATAACGCTTTCTCAAAGGTTGTGCTCCCAATGGTGCATGGAATTTGAAAGCTTCCTAGATCTGGCATCTTCTTTGGTAAGTTATTATGAATGATGGCACTGCATTCTTTAGTCAGGACCACTGTCTCATCTCCCTTTAAAGGCTTCTTCTTTGACAACAGCTCCTTCATGAACTTGGCATAGAGAGGCATTTGTTCCAAAACCTCAGCAAAAGGAATATTGATTTGTAACTTTCTGAAGACTTCCAAGAACTTTGAAAACTGCTTGTCCTTGGTCTCCTTTTGAAGTCTCTGAGGATATGGCATTTTAGGCTTGTACTCAGGAGCCTTTGGCAATGTAGGATAAGTGTCAAGAGAGTCTGGGAATGGGTTGTTTGCACGCTTTGGAGGGGCGTGCTCCACTTCTCCCTGCTTCTCCTCTGGAGCTTCCTTTTCAACTAGCTCTTCATTGGCCTTGGTCTCAGGTCCAGCTACTTTACCACTTCTCAATTGAATAACCTTGCAATCTTCTCCTGGGTTCACCACTGCATCCTCTTGAAATGTACTTGCAGACCTCTCAAGTATTTGCTTGCTCAGTTGACCCACTAGCACCTCTAAGTTTCTAATGGAGGCTCTGATTTCCTGCATAACTTGTGCTTCCATACTTGCCACTTGTCCACTTATCAAGGTGATAGCCTTGCATTCCTCTCTTGGATTTGGAATTGTGTTATCAGGAAGGCTATTAGTGGTCCTCTGATCAATTTCAGTGACTTTTGTGGCTAATTGACCCATTTGAATCTCCAGGTTCTTGATGGATGCTCTGGTTTCCTGTCTGAAACCTGTCAATATTGCTTCCAAATCATTGTTCTGCTGGAAACCACCCTGAGAACTATTGTTGAAGTTCTGATGTCTCTGAGGTTGGTCCCTCCATCCAAAATTTGGGTGATTTCTCCATCCCTGGTTGTATGTCTTAGAATATGGATCATTGTTGGGATTCCTAGGACCACTCCCCATGTAATTCACCTGTTCAGAAGAAGGTTGAGCATAATCATAATTATCATTTTGCAAAAAATTGCCTGCCATGTCATAGGAGATTTATTGTGGTGAATTTTGTGTGTTAATAGCTGAGACTTGCATGCCAAAGACGAAGGAACCGCGGCTGAGCAAACAAAGACGACGGACGCCAAGGTCGAGGAAGCAACCGTGATCGGTGACAGCAAACAGGGGTTGAAGATTTGGAGCACGAGGGACGCTAGATGACGGATGGCGAACTTTGAGTGCGACGGACGGCAATAGTATGCCACTCCTTGTGGCGGTGGTGTAGGCTTACAGTGCTAGGGTTTTGTGGTTGGGTTTGGGTGATTTCTCTGACTGAAAGAAAGAAACGGAGAAAGGGAGAAAGAAACGAATGAGCTTCCCTTTTTTTGTGTAAACCGGCCTGGTTCCGGTTCGATCCGAACGGTTGGTTTTTGTGCGGTTCAACAATTTTTTGCCGGTTTTTTAATTACCAGTTTTATATGCCTGCTCGGTCTGTTAGTGTTATTAGTTTGCGGTTAAACCGATCTGATCGACCGGTCCAGTCCAGTTTCCAGGTTTATTGTTGAGAACAAAAACCGCTATCAATTAAACATCAACACATTTTGCGTTCAATAGTGAAGTTGCAATATTTCATCTTTTTATTTTATATTGTTATTAAAATTAATGGAAACAACATAATACTACCAAGTTAAATGACAATATTAGAAACAAATTAATGAAAACGGCTTTACTATAAAGTATTAATAAAATAAAATAACAAACACTATCGCAGTAAAGGAAAACATATTACAAGTTTACAACAGATAATCACAAAAAAAAATTTGGAAATTGAATTATGGATGGTTGTGGTACTTTCAATCTATTATTGCTCATAAAGCCACTCAAATTCAATATACCCCAAAAAAAATTTGAAAAATAATAGCTAACCTCTGTAGACCAAAAAAATTTCCAAAATTAAGTTTCAAGTATAGTACTTTAGAAGTCTCATCTTAGATCAGTAATGGCAAAAGAAATATAATGCATATTAGTAAATGTAAATGGATCTTAGTACCTTTGGACATTTTGGCCCTTCATTGACATTACTTGATAAAGGTCTTATAATATAGTCCACATACTTTTTTACTACCTAATAAAGGTTGCTAGAATCACATAAAAGAAATTTATCAAAACTGCGATCCACAGCAACACAGGCAAATGCCTTATTGTTAACAGACAACGATCTCAAATCCGTCAATTGACCAGGCTTTAGCTTGGGATAAGCTGAGTACAGGTATGAAGTAATCAAAAAATCTAGCACAACATCTCCAGGAAACTCCAGACGCTGCAAAAAAAGAAATGTCAGGTTACAACAGATAAATAATCAGTGTCGTAACGGAGTTCTCAGATTTATAGAGTACAGAAATAGTTCCTATCATAACTGAGATATTGGGGTGTACAGTAAAGGATCCTTGCCTGGTAGCAACCTCCTCCATGCTTATTGTTACAAGGATGCACAAATGGCTGAAGAAGCAGATCCTTATGAATGAAGTGATATCCCAACTTATCTTCGAGGGAAAGAATGTTTATACATCAGCAGAGAGAGGACTATAGCCAACACTTCCTCGGCAAACATTAATCAATTGTGAGGCTATAAAACCAACTTGTATGCCAAGCCACGTAAGAAATACAATTGCAGCTTTAAAGTCACTGTCAACTATAAACGCTCTGACCAAAGCTTCAACTGCATCAGCAATTGTTTTTATATATAGCCAGTGGTGATTTTTATTGCTCTGGATTTCATTTGAGCTTCCTTGCTCCTTAACAGAAGTTAAACATGATTGTATACTTTCTTCCGTTTCATTGTTGCAGACTATCGGGCAAGGACGGCCAAATGCGTAGAATTGACAGGGATCAACCGCCTGATCATGTATATAGACCTGGGATTATAAGGCAGGAAGGTAGAGATAAGTTGGTAACAAAATTAGGAATTCTAAAGCTTCTATCAAGGTAGAACACACATGAAAAGCAAAGTTACAAGCCTTCTGTTAGTTTCTATATTTTCACCCTTTCAGACTTTCTACAATTTTTCAAGACCATTTATCCTTGTTAGTACTTCCAAGTATGGTAATCTTTTCTCTGTTAAACAAAGGTTTCATGTCATCAAAGAGAAAAATTAGGAAGATCCAAATCCCACAAAGCATGTCTTTTATCTACTAGCCAATTTTAGCATATATTAAATTATTTGACAGCACATCTAGTGACCAAAATTAGTTGCCCTGTATATCATATAAATTCAAAGGAAAGGAGAATCCAAAATAATCAATTTTGCTATATAGGTATTGAATATGTTGGTTGAAACTTGAAAGTGTAACTTCACCTGCAAATTGCGTTTAAGAGCCAACTTATACAAATTGGAATTATTTACAACATTAGAACGCCTTGCAGTAAGGTCTCCTTCATGAAGACTGTCATGTGTGAGGAAAAAATGGCGTGCAACAGCAAATTTGAGAAAAGCATCTCCAAGCACTTCTAGTCTTTCAAGCGAAAACCGTTCCTAACAGTTCTCAGTGTTGAGATCTTCAAGAATCTAGTAGTTGTCACAACTGTTAGTAACTCTAAACCACGACATTCTTCCACACAGTACAAGAACAATAGCAAATGAAGGAAATAGAATATAATACTTATATATCTATAAGAAGTACCTCTGGCCTTACTGTATGGGAGTTAATTTCAGCTGCCTCTGGGAAGAATGGAGACAGCATTTGCTTGAGTTCAATAGCAACCAGTAAGTTTCCAAGACGATTCATAACTGAGGGTAGCAAAGATATGGAACTACCCATATCCTTCAAAAAACCCACAACTTTCAGTTCGCAAAGCTCAGGAGGCAAATCAACAAAGAACTCCTCCAGCTTCTGTGGCTCTGTTATTGACAGTTAAAATTACAATAATGAGAGAAAAATCCGAAGACAAAAAAAAATTCAAAATCAAGACATAAAGTTCATAGTCAATATGAAATTCTTAAAAATGCCCAGGCATGTCATCATGATCCTTCTCTCCCTACCAACAATGGGAAGAGACAATATGGAATATTAGATATAGTCCTCCTATTGGGACAAGTATCGGCATTGCAAAAACAAAGTCATCAATAATCTAAGATAACTAATTAAAGTTACTTAAGATTTAAAATGATGGAAAGTTTAAAGGAATCTCATCCTCAATGGCTTATGGTTTTTGGTCAACCAGTTCTCGAAATCACTAAATGAAGAAAAAAAAGGTAGCCTATGTGTGGCAAATCAAGAATCATAGTGGAAAATGATGAGACATATATCTTAGTGTCACCTAAATAATTTAGTCAACAACAGCTACTAATATTCAAGGAAATGCATATTACACACCTTTCCCTTCTTGTCAAAGGGTAGACTTCTGTGTTCAATCATCTCTTGAGGTAACTTTTCAACATTAGTTTCATGAAGAATGGAGATAACAGATGAACCTTCATGTTTTTCAATTCGAAAAACTTCATAAGGTGCAACCTGTTGAGAAAATAAATAAATAATAATTTTCTAGCTTACTCATTAAACTAAAGCATATGAATACAGATAATTGTAGGACATACCTTGGTTGTGAAACCATTAGCCCAATTCACTTCCATGTTACCATCTTCGAAACCAGTAACATTCCCAACACATCACAGGAAAGGATTATCAGGGAACTCATCTACACAATAAACTTGGTTCCCATCTTCAAGAGAAGCCTCCGCCTTCAAGTCAGTCACTGACTTGCCATTATCTTACACAAGAAATTAAGTAAGTATTTCATGAATCAGTTTAACATGAAGCCAATCCTTGAAACTATCTAACTAATACAAGGTTAGCATTGGCTGACAGCTCTGTGAGTTATGGTTAACAGATTGGCTTAGAGCATGAGAGAGATTTGCTCTCGGTATAGGTCAGAATTTCTTTGACCACGCTCACTATCTCAGATTTTAGAACTATATCAGATTGAAGAAACAAAAAATCATGAAAATTTTCAGAACAATATCAAATCAATAACAAAATTTCCAAACAATATCAAATCAATAACAAATAAATTCAGAACTGTATCATAATTCAGGCAAATCAAATTCATGAAAAATAAGTTATCTAAAAAAAACCCTCAGGAGGGCAGTTCCAGAACTGTTTTGCTATAAAAGGGGAGTTGAGGGAAGGGCGAAAGCGAGTCAGCTGCTTGAGGGTGAGAACGACGGCTAGCGTACGGCTTCTTCGACGGTGAGAACGAAGGTTGGGGACTGGGGGGGGGGGGCACTAGTGAGTAAAGCCCGCCTTCTTGGTGTTATCATCGTTCTACTTCTTCGTCGCCATTGAAGCTCAAGCTCTGAACTCTGAATGGGGATGATTGATTTTGAGTCTGAGCAAGCCGTGAGACAGCTACTATCATTTGAGCCGCAAACACAATATCACCAAAACAAAAGGAGTAGTCTGGGTGCTCTACAAGTTCGTAGGCGCTCACAGTTTTCTTCGTTTTTTCTCCAGCAAAATTATCTTCATTGGAAATGGAAACAGCTTTCCATTGTACAGAGTTGAGTTGATTTTTTTCTTTCAATTTCAGGGAGAAATGGGACCGGGGTGAATTGAGTTTCTGCACAAAGTAAAGTTATAGAAATTATATATTTATCCCTCTTATAAAAATATTTAATTACAAAATTACCCTACTTTAGTTAAGATATTAACTCTTATTGAGTTAAATTAACTCAAACTAAAACCAAGCATCCAATTAAAACATGCCACGTCAGGAGGGGTAATTTACATGTTGAAATAGAGGGGATTGGGTAGAACTCACCAATAATATAATATTTATTAGTCATATAACATTACTCTTAAAAATATACATTGAGAGTGGATATTAGACAAATACAAAAAACATATAAAAATAAAACATGCACAAATATATACATTGAGAGTGGATATTAAACAAATACAAAACTCTAACATATAAAAATAAAACATGCACAAATATAAGACAAGTAACCAACAAGATAAGTAAGATCTCAATTCTTCTCATTGCTATTTACTCAATTATTAAGTTTGTATGTGTGATGATGTATATTTTCTATTCCAAATTCCCGCATATTATTATAAATTAATAATTGAATGGATAACAATGAGCATGATAACCTGTGTTTATGTGCCTTGCAAGAATAACAGATTTCGGCGAACTGGATATTTTAGTGGCGGAACACTACCAAAAAAAAGTTGGTTAATACGGCAATTTTCTTGGATAATTACAGCCATTTAAATTATCATTATATATAAAAAAAAAAAAACCGTAATCTAAAGTGTCATTTTAAAAATTACGATAATTATGACGGTTTTTTAAAAATCGTTACAATTTTTTTGTTAAAATAACAGTTTTTTAAATGTTTAAAATGACAGTTAAAAATTATCGTTATATCCAAATAAAATGACAATTTTTTAATTAATTAAAAGGCGGTTATAAATCATCAACTGTTGTTTTATCGAGTTAAATTAACATGTTATTTTATAAAATAGCAGTTATAAATTGTCCATTTTTTCTAGGAAGCAAGCAAAAGAACACATTTTTTGGAAAAGTGAAAGAATGAGATTAGAGGACACGTGATCCACCATCATGTACGAAGAATTCTCCCCTGTCCTGCACAACATAAACAACAAATCGATTCAGTTTTAGCAAATCAATTCAAATAGGTTACAGAAAATATAAAAGAGAGTAAGAAGATAGAAAACTTACAGAGAAGAATTTAGAAAAGTGAGACCTAAGAGAATGATTAGTAGTGGATTTGACGACGGTGTGAGTGTGACGGAGCAATGTAACGACAGCACAGCAACTACGGTGCGACAGTAGCAGAGAGGAGGTTGGTGAAATAGCGGCGGTGAAATAGAGAAGGTCGAAATTAATTTCATGAGTAAAATGTAAGTGATGAAGTGGAGCAAAATGAGAAAGGCAGAAAGTATGCACAGGTAAGATTTTTTATTGATAAAAGTCGACAGTAATTTCATCGATTTTAGTTAGTAAAAAATCAACATTCTAGTGGTCTATTTTATATAATATATCTACACCATTTATCTGAATTTTAAAAGGATCTCTATCGTCTAAATTTATCGACGGAAAGTGATGTCGATATCATAAATGTTAAAAATAAATAACATATTCCTTGATTTATTTAAAAAAAAATTTTTTTGACCTATTACTCTGCCGATAACGTGATAATAATATTAACACATTCTAATGTCGCCAAAATAATAGACGGTTGGATATTAATTTGAATATTTTATTTTTAATTATATTTTTTCACCGTATTGACGATAAACTGTTGAAAAGACAAAAAATTTAACCGTCAATTTTGGCATCGAAAAATATTTTGTCTCTTGTAGTATTTTTAGAGTATTTTTAGAATACTCTGACACTCAATTAATTTTTTTTTATTTCTATAAAAACACTGCTAAATATAACATTTAAAAGTCATCGTAATTAACAATCCCTTTGCAGTAATTTAAAAATATTTATACATTATATTTGTCTAGTTAATTCTGGAAAATTCTTGATACTTGAGACTTGATGAATAAAAACTTTCATGAAGATTTCAATGGAAAATAAATTTTACGCATTGATAGCACATATCAGTGGGGATCATGACATGGTTATTCCTTTTGTGGCGACTCAAGTGTGAATAAGATCGTTAAACTAATGGCCAAGTTGTAGGGTATTCATTCCTTTAACTCTAGAAAAGCTATGTTATGCAATTGATGTTTTTCTTTTCTCTTTTGTATTTATTGATGAGTAAATAGTCATTTTTTACCATTAAAAATTTGATCGTTGAATGTAAACTCCACAAAGTAAATAAATAATTATTCAATAAATTAATTATTATTTAAAAAATTAAAAAATTAAAATTTATTATTTAAAGATGTAAAAATAATTAAAGTATAAATTTTTAACATAAATTTTAAAGATTTTGGTCCAAAATTAAGTTATCGGACCAAACCGGTTGAATCAAATCCATATTGGGCTTAAGACCTAACCCATTCACCCTCACTTAATTGGCTTCAACCACTCGTTCCCCTTTTCACACTTCTTACTCAATTTGGGAAGGAGGTCCTCATCAAATTAATAGTTCAAGCGTTACCTGCTTATACTATGAATGTGATTCTTTTTTTCAAAGGTTTTTGTGAACGGGTTAGTAAGAAAATTGCCAAATTTTGGTGGACATCTTCAAGTAAGGAAAGAGGTATTCATTGGAAGAGTTGGGATAAGATATGTGCCAGTAAAAAGGATGGAAGTATTGGGTTTAAGGATTTATATAGTCATAATATAGCTTATTTGGTTAAACAAGCGTGGAGAATTTCGGAAAATCCTAAAGCAATTTGGGTTCAGGTACTTAAAGTTATTTAGGGCTTGTTTGGGTGAGTTTCTAAAAAAAGATCTTTTTTCGAGTTATCTTTTTTTAAAAGATCTTATGAAAAAGTAAAAGTAATTTTATGTTTGGGTATTTCATATAAAAAGATCTTTTTATTTATCAATTATGTTTGGGTATAACAATATAAAAGTACTTTTTTGTTTATTTATTATATGAAAAATATCTCTTTTTTAAGGAAAAAAGATCTTTTAAAAAAAGATGTAAATTACAGCTTCTCAAAAAAGATATATTTTTTTCTAGTGCTTTTATTTTTACTACTAGAAATTTTTCAAACACGCTAAAAAATAAAAAAGATATTTTTTCATTGAAAAAATATCTTTTTTTATCAAGATAATGGCACCCAAACAAACACTTACTTTCCAAAGGATGACTTTAAAGTTGCTAAGGCAAGAAGGGCAGCATCATGGATGTGGAAAAGTATTGTTCATGGCAGGGATTTTATTTTGAGAAATAGAAGATGGTTGATAGGGAATGAAGAGCGAGTAAGAATTTTGGAAGATAAGTGGATAATGAATATGGATAAGGATCTTGTCATTAGAAACCTTGATATTGAGTTTGTGAACGATCTAATTCTTGAGGGAGAGGGGTGGAATATGAATAAGTTAAAGATGTATTTTGATGGAGCTTCGGTCGATAAAATCATTAGAACTCGAGTAAGTTTTTTTGGAAGGGAGGATAGGTTTTGCTGGCCTTTCAGAACGGATGGCATTTACACTATCAAGACGGGATATCATGTTGCTAGGAATGAAAGGAGCTCCGGTAATAACAATAACTCATCTACCAGTGAAGATTTAAAGTATTTATGGCAGGAGATCTGGAAATTAAGAGTTCCTCAAAAAATCAGAACCTTTTTATGGCGGACTTCGCATAACATACTACTTGTTTTTGGAAATCTTTTTTAATAAAAGAATCACTAACACCCCTATGTGTCCTATTTGTTTGCAGGAACCAGAGACCACTGAGCATGCATTGCTACTATGTCCCTGGACAATGACAGCTTGGTTTGGTGCCCAAATTCAATGCTGTCCTACGACCCTAACAGTTTTTTCTTTTGGGAAGTGGATGATGGATCTTCTAGGAAAAATGAGGCTGAATGCAGGGACTAATTATGATCTTTGCAGCAGTAAGGTTGGTTTTCTAGTTTGGGAGGTGTGGAAAGCGAGAAATCTAACAGTATATCAGAAGATCAATCCTAATCCTATAATGGTGATTCGCAAAGCTAAACTAATGGAACTAGAATTTGCGGAAATGATAGAAGAACCAACAAAGGATTCAACTAATGTAACGAGACCAGGCAGCAGGGTTACCTGAAGACCGCCACTGGAAGGTTGGATCAAATGCAACGTTGATGCAGCATTCGTTGGAGCTCAATCTTTGGGTGCTACGGCAGCGGTATTTAGAGACCATAATGGAACCCTTCTCTCAATAATTAACTCCACCATAGTCGCCGCTTCGCCATTGGCTGCGGAGACATTAGCGGTTAGGGCAGCTTTAATTATGTCACAAAATTTTTAAATGCAGAAAGTTATCATAGAATCAAATAATCAGATACTCATTTAGGCGCTAAAGTCACATGCATCAATTGCAGAAATTCAAGTTGTACTAAATGACATACTACATTTAGCAAGAGGCATTCCAAATTGTGGTTTTACTTGGGTGCCCAGAGAAGCAAACTCATTAGCGCATGAAGTGGCGAAGCTCACAGGTCAGGGAACTCTCCACTAGAATTGGATCATGTATAAGCCACGGTCCATCAAGAACATCCTTCGAAAGGATAATTTTGCCGTCTCAAGATTGGCAAATAGATCATGACTGACGGCAGGAGTTTTTTGGGAGTTCAGGAGTTCTAATTAGGTTGCTGTGGCATACATCTCGATGCTCCAGGTGACAGTGCAGACAGCAGAGGCGGAGCTTGGAGATGAGGCAGAGGGGGCCACGAGGGTTGCTGCATTGCCGGAGGAGTTTGCTAAGGTGGGCTCTTTCACATTGATCTAGGGTTTTCAGGTTCGATTGTTGGTAGATTGGCGAGGTTATGTCTGGTGCATGTGCGGACAACTATACTAAAGGGAATGAATGCAATCGGAAGGGTGGGATTAGGCGTGGCAGACGAAGTCTCATGGCGGTTAAAGAGTCAGTGAATCAACAACACATCCAGTGCTGCTGCTGCAACATAGGGGGGTTGTCAACAGAAGACTGAGAGGACTGAGGAGGCGTGGATGAAGTATCCAGTTGTGGGAGGCGGCAAGGAGAACCTGGAATCATCGTGGACTTTGTGGAAGTGGACTGCTCGCCAGATCAACAGATTTTGATGCTTCATAGTTTCAGAGAGAGTAGAAGCAAACCGAAGCTCGAGATGGTTGTGGAGACGGGACGGTCTTGTCAGAGATCCGCGGAAGAACTTCAGTAGGAATAGAATGCACTTTCTGACGGAGTTTGCACTGAACCAGAATGGGATGTAGTTGTCTGTTGGCTTTAGGCGTGGGTGGCCAGGGTTCGGCCTTGCTTCGGCAGCTTAAGAGGAACGGCGGACTAAGGGAACTGATTACGATTGATATCCGAGTTGGGTGGGGGCTGGATAGTTCGTCTGTTTTTGTTGTGCTCTAGGCCCTTTGTTGGCCAGGCACCATCCAAAAAAAAAAATAGAGGTTCACTAATTAACAAATTTTTTCTGATAAAAAGAAAAGGAATTTTTTACTTCCATTAATAAGGAAGGGAAGGATTATTCTGGAGAACCCTAGACCTTCATTTATGTGATTATGTGATTAAGTTAACACCGTAACTCATACGTATATGTCCATAAAATTTGTTATTTGTTTATTTTAAACTCTTTTAAAGTAATATTATTAAAATGGTTAATTTTTTTTGCAATAATTAAAAATATTATTAAAAAGATAATATTATTAATTAACTGAAATAATTAGGAATTAATATATTTATTAATTTTTTTAGAATAATATTATTAAAAATAATTAAGTTGTTGCAATGATTAATATAATAATATTATAACAGTTAATATTATTATTAGGGGCTATACTACACATTCAAGTATTTTTTCATCCAAATTTTATTCAAGTAGGTCCAATACCAATAAAAATCACTTTCATTAAAAGAGCGTCATTACACGCGCTTTATCTTCTTCTCCCCTCCCGCACTTCTTCTTCTTCTTCTTTCAAATACACGCATACGTCATTTTCTTCTTCTTTCAAATTCACGTATACCTCCTCCTCCTCCTCCTCCTCCTCCTCCTCCTCCTCCTTCGCGCACGCAGATTCTTCTTCTTTATTATCGTCATCACCAACAACTTCTTCTTCTCTTTCGTTATCGTCATCACCAACAACACCAATATTTTGCTAATGGATTATTTTTTCAATCGAATTGAATGGAATGCAATTGCTAAATTGAATTGAATTGAATTGAATGGACGCAGGTGTTCTAAATCTGAATTGAATTGAATTGAATTGAATTGATAATCTCTAAATTGTAGATAGAGGTGTTTCGAATTTGATTTTATATAATGGATTATATTTCATTCATTCAATACTATACAATTGTTTCACCATTAGTACGTATTCGGTTTATTATGCAAAAAGCTGTTTGAATTTGATTTTATATAATTGATTATGTTTCGTTCATTCAGTACTATACAATTGTTTCACCATGAGTATGTATTCGGTTCAATTCATTATGTAAAAAGCTGTTTGAATTTGATTTTGATTTTATATAATGGATTATATTTCGTTCATTCAGTACTATACAATTGTTTCACCATGAGTACGTGTTCGGTTCATTATGCAGAAAGCTATTCGAATTTGAATTTATATAATGGATAATGTTCTATTCATTTAGTACTATACAATTGTTTTACCATAATAATATGTTCGGTTTATTTTTATTATGCACAATTCAAAACTCTTCCTCCTCACCTTCTACTGTTTTTTTACTAGGAAGAGAAAGAGAAACGCGAAGAAGAAGAAATGCATAAAAAAGGAGAAGAATGAAGAGGAAGAGAAACACAAAGAAAAAATATGAGAAAAAAAAAAAAAAAGAGAAGAATTGTGAGAAAAAAAAACAAAAAAAATATGTGACCTAAAATTATTTAAATAAATTTAGATATCAAAATTATTTGGACGTGAAAAATATCTCTATTATTAGCGCTAACACTGTACTATTATTATGGGAGAGTATCAAAAGTAATTTAAATTCTTCTACTGTAAGTGTACTAATAATTACAATTGCTTATTGACCTGCAATACTTTGCCATCGAATAAGTGTCGTCAACGGTACACGACACCTAAAATCCATCTGTGGGGATGTTTCATGCCATCTATATCATAGATTTTGTCTTTACATTGTTGTAGATAAATATGATAAAAATATTGTGAAGTTGGTTTGTTTTTCAAATATTATGTCGTGGATATTTTCTAATGCCCTTATTATAATAGAATATATATATATATTTTATCTAGTATAATGAATTATCGACAGATATGTTAATAAATATATTATTTTTGTTGTATTTATTTATCAATTTTTTAAAATCTAACTCATTTATCAAAATTAAATAGAAAAAAGAATTGATTTTTATATATTTTATAAAAAAATTTACTTAAACAAATAATTTAATATATATTTATATAATATATAGATTGATAAAATTAGTTTTCATTATATATACTATAACATTTATTACAATAAATGTTTTTGTTTTAAGAGTTATATAGATTATTTTAGAATTTACTATAAAACAATTTTTCATTTTAGTCCTCTAAAAAATATATACAAAAATTTTATATCATTAGCTTTCTGTGTACTATGGAAGTCTAAATCTAGATAGATTATGTATATTATTTTATCTTAAGAAACCTAATAAATATGATTTTAAATTTAATGCATGCATATGCATAGTTAAAAATGAATTATCACTAAGTAATAAAAATGCTATTTTCTGAATGAAGATGCAAAGGAATTGTTTAGGTAAACTCAAAATAGGATACTAGCTGTAAAAGAAAAATAGTAAAACACGCGTTGAAAGACATGGCAATATATTATTATTGGACTATGTTATATGTATATTAAAATTAGTCATAGTATAAAATGCACATTAAAATATAAATATAAATTAAAAATAAATTAAATTATAAATATATTATGCCAATGAATTATTATAGCTCAAATAACATAATTTTTTTATACTCATTTAAGAAATTGCGAATTCAAATCTCTCTATAACTCCATCTTAAGTATAAAAAAAATTACATATATATTATATATAAATATATTAGTAACTGATTTTAGTTACTGATTTTAGTGTAAAAATAATAATTTTTTATTATTATAAATCAATTTATAAGTTCTCGCGCATCACGCGGGTGTGTCCTGTTGTTTTTGATGATCATGATACGTCCCAAACTCCCAACTAAGCAAATACGAAACACTTCACGGTTCATACAACAATCAACTTGAAACATTTATGCACATGCATGCTCAAACAAAAAAGAGAGGAAACTAATTAAGAATGTCAACTTGTTCAACTGACCTATCCTCATTTCATTTGCCAGGGTTTAAGGGACCACTTCCTTTTTTGCTCGAAACTGATGGGTCAATTACACTTACCATGTGCTATATTTGTGCATGGCTATTGTTTTTTTAATTTTTGAGATTTGAATCATATACTTAAACTTTGTATGCATCAATTAAACTTAAGTGTAGAGAATAATATATATTTGAGAAGATGTGCAGGCTTTTCCTCTCATGCTATAGGGTAATAGTTGCAATTAAATCAGAAAATACAGATAAAAATTAAATCATTCATTTAGTCTTTAAGATATAGCCTATATTATGATGCATTGCAGGACCACTTTAATTTCAAGTTGATGAATATGATGGAGCCCTTCCTAATTTGGTATACATAGACCATACTCATGAATTCAAGTGGGGACAATTATTATCTACATTTTATTTGCTGAAATGTATAAATCTTTGTAGTGGTTAATGGATCATCCAGAATTTTTCACAAACAAATTAAAGTTTATAATATTGGTGGTGAGGGGTGACTCATACTCTAATATGCTTTGTTCTTATAATTGCTAACGAAATTTCAAAAGGTAATGGGTCACAATAATGAACAATAATCACTTAATTAAATTGCACTTTTAAAAGAAAATGTTATCATAAACTTATTTTTATGAGGAATGTTAGGGGCAGTAATTTTGGTGTTTTGTAATCGTCAATTGGCCATTAATAGTGTTTTTAATAGTGTGAGATTACATCTAATGATGTTAAATCACTCATTTTTATTTTGATGGTTAAGTACTGGTCAGAAAATAAAAAAATTGCTCGTCCCTAGACTTTTTCTATTTTTATTTCATAATTCGAGACTCATCAAGAAGGATCCTCTTGGCAGCCACGAGGAAAGAAGCTTATCCTTTACAAGCTCATGATGCAGAATCTCAAGCCTGTCTGTTGGGCCTCCAAAAAGTCCATAAATGTTAATTTTTTTATATTCTAACTGTTTTTTCTTATCTCTCTAGCCTTACTATTTTTGATATTATTCTTTTGAGTAATAATGTGAAAGTAATCCGGAATCATAGTAATTATTTTGGTTTCTTTTTTATTTGATTGCATCAAGTTAGCATCATCTCTAAGATCTGTTATGTTCTCTCATGTTAGAAGAAACGAAAATAAAGTAGCTAATGAATTAGTTCAAATAACTCTTATCTGATTCAAATCAAATGTGGATAGAAGAGACTTTGAAAATATTTATAATCTTGCTCTTTTAGATTTTATTGATTCTATTCACGAATGAAACTACCTATCTACACGGTAAAAAAAAATTTCAAGATTGATCGGGTGCCATAACTTGGTAGGAGGCTAGGCCTGTTTTTGTTTTTTTTTTATTATTTTATAATTTAAATACGGTATTTTTTAATTAAAAATATAAAAATATTTATTAATTTTTAAAAAGTATGATATTTAAGTCTTTTTGTTATAAAAAAAATAATTTTTTCGAAAAAACTTAGACATCTTGTAATTTTTATTAAAAATAATTTTTATATTTTTAATTAGTCGATGATATATTTATTTTTAAAATAAAAGATCAGAATTTATTTATTTATTTATTTTAAATAAAAAATAATGCAGAGTGCGTGTAGCGTGCTCCCACGTACATTAAGGGAGCGTTTGGTGGAGAGACAGATACAGAAAGACTAAGATTGAGAGATAGAAACTAAGAGACAGAAATTAAAATAAATCTCAGTATTCTGTTTGGTGTAAAGTGGGAGACAGAAATTGAAATAAGAATAAAATTTTAATTTAATTTGTACAAAAGATAAAATTAGAATTAATTAATTGAAATGAAGGTATTTTAGGTATAAAATATTATTAAAGTTTCAGTCTCTATCTCTAAAATTTTTAGTCTCCTATATCCCTACTTTTTGGAGGTACTGAAATACTGAAATTTTAGTACCAGTCTATAAACCAACAAACATAATACTAAGTCTCAATCTCCTAATCTCTATCTCAATACCTCAAAATAAACACTACCTAATCTATGAACGTTATCACTTGGAACACACTTATCTATTTGGGTTATTGGTTATGGTATCACTGTCCCATCACTAGCTTTGTATATTTATCATTAGAGATATTCATGGTTCGAATTTAAAAGAAAATAAGAATAGAATCAATTAAATTTTAATTAGTTTAATTTATGATTTTTAGTGTGTGGGGACATGAATTAATTCTAATAAATTAAATTCAGATTGGATCGATTCGAATAATTATACTTAATTAAAAATAAAATTTTTAAAATTTTTAAAAAAATTTTAAAAATTATTTAAATACTATAAATATATAATAATAAAAAAAAATATGTGATCGATTCAAATTTAAATAATTATTATAATTTAAAATATTTTAAAGTTAAAAAATAAATTTGTATATAAATTATTAAATTTTAATTATTTATTTTTTTAAATTAATATTAAACTAATTGAGTAATCGAGTTGGTTCAGATTTTGCAATCTTAATAATCAATACCTGAACTAATTAAGGTCAAATTTAATCGAATTTGACTTGATTGTATTCGATTACTCAACAAATTCAAAACCAAAATAATTAAATTAGATCAGTTTTTGACAGTCAATCAAATTATTCGTACCATCAACACTCCTATTTATTCTCATGAGGTTCATTGCCTAAAATGAAGAATTGTCGTTAGATCGAGATATATAGTTCATGATACTGTGAGTGTGATCAGAAGTTGCCAAGGGAGAGGAAGCAAATCTATGTATGTATTGCATTTCCCCTCCCCAAAACCCTTTGTTTAGGGTACGTAGATATATACAGATTGTTTCTATCTTTGAAAATTTAAATTATTACTATTAATTATTATTTGCATAGGTTTGAGACCTTAATCTGGACTCAGTTCCAAGTAAGGTTGCTGTAGCTTCAGTATATCCAATATGATAATTATTCATATGAATAATTTGATATGAAAATAATAAAAAATAATTAAATAATTTAATATATTTGATTAAAATATTTAATATAATAAATATTTATATATTAGCTACAATTTTTGTATAAAAATATTTTCATATATATAATCACTGTGTATATACATACTCGTGCATGTGTTTTGGTAATTAATATGTTAACCGGTTACCTCTATCCATTTCATTCTATTAATTAAATTCTTTTTTAAGGTCAATTACATTCTCTTTTTTATAAAGATCTATAATCATACAAGGGAAAAGCAAGACAGATTTTAATTAAGTGTTTCTTTAATTATTATGTCATCATAATTAGTGATCTAATGAAAAAAAAAATACATGCATATACACATTACGAGAAATGATTATTATCTTTATTTATTAACAATAATTAAGAACATTCTTGAAAGAAATTAAAATCATTTTATGTCGAATATTTTACTTTGAATAATATTATTGATCATAAATCCTACTCTAATCAGTCTCTTAATATTGAGCAATGTTCGTTTCTAGTTAATAAATAATTTAGTGAGCAACTTTTTATTACTATACTAAAAAAAATTGAACACCTCCATTTTGTACATCTGTCTATATAAAATATATTTTTTAATCATAATTATTTATTTGAAAGATAAATATGATAAATAATAAAAATTAGCCAATAGAAATCTTAGATAGATATATAATTTTTCAATTTTTATGTGCTAATTTTTTGTTGATGAAGATTATTTTTAATTTTTGTTGGTTGCCGAAAAAATTAATTAATTCATAATTCATAATTAGTGAAAAAAATAGAAATTTGACTAATATTAAATTACTCACAAGATAATTATAAATAAAAAAGAAAAAATAAGAAAAAAAATACTAGCTAGTTGATTAACATTTTTAATAATAAAAGATAAAATTTTCACTAATGTTGATTAAAAAAAATGATAGAAAATGATCAAAATTTATAGTTTTTGGTTATTAATTAATCATTAATGTTTAAAAATATGAGATAAAATATGTTGTTGAATTATTAAATTAAAAGAGCTATACTAAAAAAATTAAATTAATAATTAAATAATAATAAAAAATAATAAATTCTGATGATTCTAATATTTTTTTTAATTTAAGAAAAAAAAGTTGGTGATAAGCTAGCCTTTCTCAAATGTTATATTAGTTACTTATTACATGTTAACTAGAGAGTATGTGACTTTTGATATATACATGCACATATATATAGTTAGTTATTATCAGGTGATAAAGCGACACGATGATGGTGTGTGGAGCGGAGAAGAAGAGGCAGCTACACAGGTAAGCAACCCCTCTCCTCTTGTGAATATATATAGCAATGCAAGTTGATTATCATATTATTTATTTATTTATTATGCAGAGGGGGTAGTGGGGATTATGAGCATGATGATGTTGAAGGGCGTGGTGGTGTTCATGTGTGGATTTTTGCTGAGAAGACGCAACAGTTGCTCCTAGTGCAACGCCATCATCACTTCCAAGGCCTGTGGGACGCCTCCACTGCTGCAATAATAATATCTCCTCATTCACCTCTTACAACTGCCAGGTACCTAATTCATTCATTTCTATATATTTATTAGATATATAATAATTTGCGTGTCTAAGTTAAACCACTAAGAGAAATTTATATATGACATGGTATCAGAATTTCAATGATCTAAACGTCTAGAGTTCGATTTTTATTAATCATCTCAAAAGCCTCTTGCCTGAGAGGTATATTAGAGATATTATTACTAGAAATCATTTTTAGTAACAATTTTTATTCTTTGTTGTTAAAAGATTTTAATGGTAATTATATAATTCGCGGTAAAAACTTTTTTAACAACAATAAAAAATATATAATTGTCATTATAACATATAATAATAAAAGCAAACATATAATTATTGCAAAAACATGAGTTAAATAACACATATAATGACTATTATATTATTAACATTAAAAATTTGTTACTAAAAATGATTTTTATTATAGTATATAGCTATTTATGTGTCATTTTTTTATCGGTTTAAGTTTTTGAGAAAAATAATAGCATGATATAACGAGAATCTTTGTTATAATTAGCAGCCATATATGGAATGCATATACAAAAATATTACTATTATTGTTTTGTGCATATGTATGATTGAATTTTCAGAAGGAAGCTCCAGCAAGAGTTAGGCGTAACACTTGCCGAAGATGCATTCGAATTTATATTTTCCTTCCTCCAAGAAGAAAGGTAAATATTAGTCTGTCCTGTCCTGTATGGTGGATTAATAAAGTTCTATAAATCTGATCGATGGTGCAGTGGCAGTGCCAGGAATAATGGAGGAAAAGAGATTAATAATGATGTGTATTTGGTAACAACTATTGATCCAATACCACTAGAGGCCTTCACTCTGCAGGTGAGCATGCATTATGCATAATGTGTGATTGTGTGTGTTCTCTAAAAACAGAAACCTGACGGAAATTTTTAACATGGTTGGCAGAGGGAAAATGTTTCTGCTGTTAAATATGTCACTTACCAAGAGTATGAAAGTTTGCTGGCCAAAAATGATCCACACTATGTTCCTTATGATGCTCATGGACAATACGCTCAGCTCTTTGAAATAATAACAAAGAGGTACCAAGAGAACACTGTTGCCCGCACTTTAGCACTACAAAAGCAACTGAATCGTTATGCTCCTATTTCCCTCAATGCAGAGGTTTGTATCCTTGAATCATATTAGTTTTAATTAGTTCAGGCAAGATGCTGTGGTACCCGTTATTTGATGTTAGAAATAACTTGGAACTTCTCACAGTTGACAGGGCTTTCGGATTCAGACAAAGAGGCTCTTGCTTTAATTGTGAAAGCAGCAGCAGTAATCGATGAAATTTTTTATGTGCAGGTAGTTAATTTGCATGCAATTATTTTCATTTTGTACCTTGATTAGTTTATACCTAAATTTTAGTGAACATCTGTAAAATTTGATTGGCACTGCATTATTACGTACTAATACAAGTTTGTATATTTTTTTAATTCCGGCGTATCAGTCTTGGTACAGTAATCCAGATCTGAGAGAATGGTTGAAGGAGCATGCTGATGAATCAGAGTTAAATAAGCTGAAGTGGTCCTACTATAAGATTAACAAGAGCCCCTGGTATACTATCCTACTTCACGTGAAATTAACTGCACTTAAGTTTCCATTTTCAATTTTACTATTAAGCGTTAACATGGTTAATAGAGATGCTGATGTGTGACTGACACGTGGTAACCATGGGCTGATGTCTCAAAAAAGTGATATGTTTTATTCACCATTGTTTTTGGCAGGTCTAGCCTTGACAAGGATGAAGCATTTTTGACAAGTGCAGATTCGGCAATAAAAGTTCTTCCTAATGCAACTACTAAGACAGTTACAGCATGGAAGGGTCTGGAATACAGAGCTGCATTTCCCGTGCAGAAACCACTTTGTGCTAATTTCTACCCCCAAGACATGGACAAAAAGGTATACCCCATAACTATATTTAATTTTAATAAGCATACATTGAAAAATATGATGAAAATTGCAGGAGTTTGAAACTTGGAAGGGGAATCTGGATAAGGATCAACAGAAAGAGGCAACAGGCTTTTTCAGCGTTATTAGAAGGCACAGTAACAGTGATGATGATAATGATTTACATGTGGTTCCTTACTCTCAAGAGTATAAGTCTCTTCTTGCAAAAGCTGCGGATTTATTACATAAAGCTGGGGAGATTACCACTTCACCAAGGTATTCATGGTATATATATTTATATATTGTGGTTGTTCACTCATTCAAATATTTTCCAAGTGCAGTTTGAAGAGGCTGCTGCATGCTAAGGCTGATGCTTTCCTTTCAAATGATTATTATGAATCGGATATTGCTTGGATGGACCTGGTAATTAATTACTCTTGTAGCATGCTTATGTTGTGTGTATGTGATTTATAAGAAATTTCAGGATCTTCTAATTATGTTTTCTGTGCAGGACTCTAAGTTGGATGTCACAATTGGGCCATATGAAACTTATGAGGATAAACTTTTTGGATATAAGGTAATAATTCTGAATCATTAATTGGTGTCTATAACAAAGTCATTTTAGCGTTGGTGGCATAAATTGATTGAAGAGAGTAATAATGACTTATTTTTTAGGCTACATTCGAAGCGTTTATTGGAATTAGAGACGATAAAGCAACTGCTCAACTGAAACTCTTTGGTGATAGTATGCAGGTACTATATATTCTTAATTAAATAATTCCAATGTGTATAAATTATGCAAAACAAAAATTATAGATCTCATGTGACTAAAATATCAAATAATAATTCCTCTGCAACTAAATAAAGCTTCTGGAACAAAATCTCCCGATGGACAATGCTTACAAATCAGAAGATGTGAGTGCAGCACCGATCCGTGTTATCCAGCTTATATATAATGCAGGGGTGAGATAGATATGTAAAATTTTCACCATGTTATTTCTGAAATTTTACAAGGGATTATTAGTTACTTGTAATGCAATCATTTCTTTTGATCAGGATGTCAAGGGACCGCAAATTGTTGCTTTCAATCTACCGAATGATGAGCGTATTGTAAAAGAACGCGGAACATCTATGGTCATGCTTAAGAATGTTCAAGAGGCAAAGTAGAATTTCTCTCTTTCAGCTTAATTTCTAGTTTGTTCATGTATGAGTCCACTCTCTGACATCAATTCCAATTCTGAAATCTGAATAGGTTTGAGCACATTCTTATGCCAATAGCTGAAGTCTGTGTTGCTAAGGAACAACAAGAGCTTGTAGATTTTGAATCATTTTTCACGCATACTATCTGCCATGAATGCGTGCATGGGATTGGACCTCATACCATAACACTTCCAAATGGTCAGAAGTCTACTGTGAGATTGGTTAGTTATAACTTATAACATTTATATTTGATGAACTTTCAGTTCAATTTTATTTTAGATTCTGCAAAATGATATATCAGTATTTGTGGGATCATATAGTAATTTAAAACTAAATATGAGATTTATCATTTAAATATTTGGTTTCAATGGTTTTTTAATAAAATATAACCATCGATCTCGTTTTATTAATCATGTCATGAAATCACTCATTTAAAAAATTTAAGTTGATAAGAGAATGCAACATTAATGGTTATATCTCTTCTAACACTTCTCCCTCAAACAAGAACGCTCTGATACCATGTTATAAAACCAGTCATCCTAAAAATTTAAACTAACAGGAGAAGACAACATTAATGATTATATCTCTAATAATATCCAATACAAACTGAAATTTGGAACCATTTTATTTCATGTATATGTGGAATATGAAACTCCAAAAAAATGCTCCATTGGAGTTGCTCGAATGCATCTAGTATAATTACATGATAAGTGCGGTCTTTTTAATGCAGGAATTGCAAGAATTCTACTCAGCAATAGAAGAAGCAAAAGCTGATATAGTAGGCCTATGGGCATTGAGGTTCTTGATCTCCAAGGTTAGTTATCATCATTGTGATTTGTGTGTGACAATGCAGCATAATTCAACTGAATTGATGTGGTAAATGAGCAGGGGCTGCTCTCTGAAAGTCTAGTGAAGACTATGTATGTTTCTTTTCTGGCTGGATGCTTCCGGTCAGTGCGTTTTGGATTAGAAGAGGCTCACGGGAAAGGACAGGCATTGCAGTTCAACTGGATTCACGAGAAAGGAGGGTTTGTGGTGAACTCGGATGAAACCGTTTCTGTTGAGTTTTCAAAGATTGAAGATGCAGTTGAAAGCCTGAGCAGGGAGATACTCACCATACAAGCCAAAGGTGATAAACAGGCTGCGGCTTCGCTTCTCGACAAGTACGGTGTGATTACAGATCCACTCAAAGTTGCTCTCAAAAACTTGGAGACAGTTGAGGTCCCTGTTGACATAGTTCCCAACTTTCCCATTCTCGCCCAAATATAAAATAATTCTGCTATGTTATCATCAGCATTTCTGCCAATCAACCAATATCATTGCAGTCATCATCATATACACCAATCAACCAAGTTCATCTTTCCTTTCTTGTTGATTCATCGTAATAAGGATCCAGCCATCCAGCTACTAAATAATGGAACAATATGTATTGTGTTTGTCTAATGTTTTCGCTTTCCTTTCATTCACTGGAAAAACAATAAACATCCATAATAATTTCAGTGACTTATTGGCTTATTATTGCTCATTTTGGATTTTTGGCACTAAATTGCCGTTGCTGAATAATAATAATAATAATGTTAAATTATTCGGTTAGTATTTATAATTTTACTAAATTTTTAATTAAGTTTTTGTATTTTTTTTTTCAATTAAATTCTTACACTGTTTTTAATTTTATAGTTAGATTCTTTCTAATATAAAAAATATTAGAGTTAAGTCAATATTTTTTCGTAAATTAAATATATTTATAATTAAAAATCTAATAATAATCACGTCTTGCAACACTTTTTAAAATTGTTCACTTTTGTATCTAGAGTTCTTTTTTCCTTTATATATGTGAATCAGCCACCAATTCAAACGCAATTTTTTATAATAAAAAGAAGTTCATTTTAGTCATCGATCATGTTTTCTGTAGGACAATACAATCTTGATTTTTTTTGGTCAATTTTATCGTTAATTTGTAATAGAAACTGTCTAACTAATACATTAATTAAGAACTATTTTGTCACTGTCAAATTAGCTAAAGACTTATTTGTTTCTATTTACTCAGATAAACGACATTATTTTGTCGTTGGGAATCATCCATGGAAACTGTTGATGTAATATTATTGTTTCAACAATAATGGATTATACGATAAGATTATTGTTTTTTTTTTTTAATTATTATTTTGCTAGAGACAACCGTCTCATTACCTTTAACTCCTCTTATTGTAGCATATATTAAGTAAGCATTTGCTTTTTGGGTTGCTGCTTTTTTCGCTCTTCTCTTTGCAATGTATTGTTTTCCCGATATAAAATAATTGACAATATTTTAGGTTTCTGCAGAGTGCAGAGCTAGCTTTATTGTATCATGAACAGTAGTATTTGCGCATGATACTTGGTTCCTTAACGTCTAAGGTTTGTTTATGTGGCATCCATCTGGAAGTCAAATGCTAAGATTGATTCCATCAAATTAGTTTTCGAGGTAAACGACGAAGGACAAAAGTGTAAAAGAGAAAAAGTTTTTGGTCCAACATATATATAATTAGAATTTAGTAATCTTATCTTTAATTTCCAATAAAAGAACCTTAGATTATAATGTTAGCAAAAAACGAAAAAAAAAAAGAAAAAGAAAAATCCTAATTAGAGTAAGGCTTGTCGTCTCACAATGTTATCGTCTTAGACGGATGGACAATAATATACTATAAATTAGATAATTACAAAATTTTTGGGGGGATAGACTATGTGCTTCTTTATTTTTTTTCCCCCCTAAAGTTGATAGAGCTTAAATAAAACTCATACTTTAGGTGATTTTGATGAGTTGTTTTGAATGAATATTATTTATTGTGAGTACTATATGTATGTGCACGTACATACTAATAAATACTGCCTTATTTGGCAGTCTCTTTTTCTAGTCCCAAAAACAAAAAGTAAACAACCACCACCTTCAATTATTTAGTAATTTCATTATCCATATGAGACACATAAAGCAGTAACTTGTATATACCATGAACAATGTAGCTAATAATTAAGATGCTATTTTATTGACCCCAAAAAAAAAAGTTGCTATTTTATTAGAACAATTCCACAAATAATAAACATATATAATGGAATCTAGGAGTGCTATTATTTTAGCACTCTATTTTATTAATTATTCTAGCACTCCATTTTACACAGGTAGTATTTAATTATATGAAATATCAGAAATCAATATTTTTTATTTATATTAGTCAATATTTTGGATTAATATTTTATTTTTATAGTATTAAAATTTAGAATTTAATATAAAATATTTTTGTTGATTAAGTATTAATTAAAAATAATAAATTCGATTGATCATATATGATATATAACAATGTTCTTTAATTATAATTTGTAATTTTAGCATAAAAAATTATTAGAACTCAATCACTTAAAAACTAATCTAAAAAACTTTACAAACATAAACATTTTTAATGAGATAATAATATAAAACTCCTTTACTCTAAAGCTATTAAAGTACCACACTCCCACGTAGTATTTCCTTAAAGCGGACTACTGCTTTAATTTTGCTGAAAACCACCGCCCGAAATCATTGTCAACTGTATGAATTATCCACTTTCTACTACTAGAATGCTTTCAGGAAGTGATGAACTGTTCAAAATATCATATTGGATCTTTTAATATAGAACTACATTGTAAAGGAAACACAATAAGTTAATCGAAAATGTTTAATAACCAAAATTAGCAGAAATTTGTTTTATTTAGTATTAAAATATTAATAATTATGACAGTAATTAATGAAATAAACGTTTTATGATGTACGCATACAAAACACGATACGAAATACGTAAATTTTAAAATTTTATAAGACATGGAGACACACATACATATAAAATATAAAGTATTTTTTAGATAAATCGTAATAATATTTTGATATTTTATTGATATTAAAATATAAATTAATTTTTTAATTATTTTAATATCTTATTTTAATTATATTAAGTATTTAAAATATTTTTTGTTTTAATAAATAATAATATATACTATATCTAAATTTATTTTAAGAATATATGTTAAAAATAAGATTAGACACGTTGATACGTGATAGTATTTAGATGTGTCCAAACATATTCGATAAATTTTTTTTTATTTTTTATTAATACACCGTTTGAATACGACAGACACGCGTATCAAACGAATATCCATAAATATTGTATATAAAATGTGTCTAATATACAGACACAGCAACTCAACAAAGTATCCGTATTTTAGAATAAATGTTAAATAAAATAAATTTTAAAAAATTTTTTTGTCTCTTAATATTACCTAAGTTAATAATTTGTTTGAATTATTTGGAGCAAATAAAGCAAACTAATGAAGCATGAAGATCACATAAAGAACAACAAATTAGACAAGGAAAAAGTTAACATGGACCCCACACAAATGACATGGCTAAGTTAAATCACGGATATAAACTTGCATATTTAAACCAACTCAATGTCCATGCTCACAGGTCTTTCTCCACCATTCAAAGTTCCTTCAAGTATATACCATATCAAATACTCTCATCATATCTCACACACACATACATGCAAACGTTTTTGTACGTCAACATCTCCAATTTCCAATTTCCAATTACCAAACCCTAGTTTCCCTCTTATCACCAACACTCACACACACAACAAATCATACATATAAACATAGTCATCACTTGCACAAAAATGTCCAAAACACCCCTTTCTTTCACCATCTTTCTAAGTCTCTCTCTATTTTTCTTTCCCTCCATCACAGCCTCCTCCATCACAGACAGATACCTCTATGGCGGGTGCACCCAACAAAAGTACACTTCAAACTCGCCCTACGAGTCGAATCTCAACTCGATGCTCACCTCGCTGGTCAACTCGGCCACCTACTTGTCCTACAACAACTTCACCATGGTAGGCGGCAGTCAGCAGGACGTCATCTACGGCCTATACCAGTGCCGTGGCGACTTGTCCATGCCAGACTGCGCCACCTGTGTTGCACGGGCTGTCACAAAAGCTGGGGACATGTGTCGCGGCTCTTGTGGCGGGGCAGTGCAACTAGATGGATGTTATGTGAAGTATGACAACGCCACGTTTTTGGGCGTGGAGGATAAAGTGGTAGTGTTGAAGCAGTGTGGGCCCTCCGTGGGCTATAACCCAGAAGGGATGGGTAGTAGGGACGCCGTGCTGGGTGGACTCGCGGGCTCTGGTGGGCCCTTTCGTGAGGGAGGGTCCGGAGTAGTCCGCGGTGTAGCTCAATGCATGGGGGACCTTAGCTACGGAGAGTGTCAGGATTGTCTCTCCGAAGCTATAACAAAGCTGAAGAGCGACTGTGGGACGGCGGACTACGGAGACATGTTCTTGGGGAAGTGTTATGCGAGGTATTCTATTGGTGGAGCCCATCAGGCCTCCAAGGCCCATGGTAAGGCCCGTGGTCATGTGCTTCTTATTATGGCGCTTCTAATTCTTGTTTCTTCGCTTTGAAGTCTCTCAGATGAAGCGGTACTTTTAAGAGAGGGTCAAAAGAAAAAGAATAATTGATAAAGAACTTTTGTTGTGCCTTAATAATTTGAACTAGTTTGCATGTCAAAGTTTGTAAATTTGTTGATTGAACCTTTTTTTTTTTAAAAGAAAAATTGTAAAGTTTAGTTTCAGGAAGTGCTTAACATATTGAGTCATTGGTCTTTTGAAGAAATAATGAAAACTTTTTTTTTTAGGGTTTTATTTTCCTTTTCTCATAACTCATACATATGTTGATATAATAAATGTTATTCTTATCTTATGTCTAAATTCTTACCCCTCTTCTGCCCTAACTTGTTAAAGAAAAAAAGGAAAGGAAGAATGAAAAGAGCTTGAAGTTATGCCAATTTTTTTTTTTTTAAATAATGCTAGTAGTTAAGAGAGAGATATCAATTTATATATTCTTTTGATATGCAGACTTTGGCCTAGGCTTAGCTTCTAGATTCATTTGGTAATTTAAATTGTGTAGCCCAAAAAAAATGTTAGGAGGAAATTCAATAATTATATATATTCTATTTTTTTTTATATCACCTTACCTTTTTCTTCCCAATGGTTGTGTTGCAGGAAAATCCGGTAAAGGAGGCGAAAGAACATTTGCTATGGTTATTGGAATCTTAGCTGGAGTAGCAATACTCATTATTTTCCTTGCTTTCTTGAGCAAAATTTGTGGACGGCAAGGTAAATTATAATCCATTAAAGCACTTTTTTTTTTTTTTTACATGAATTCATTTAGCAATATATTAACATAATTCCTTTTCATTTTCGCTTGTTTCTTTTAATTTTCCATGCAGGAAAATGAAGTAAATCGAATTTGTCATAATCAATTTTCACTCAGCGCTCGTGGCATAGGCTAATTCTTGGCCTCCAATCTCCATCATCCATTTGCTTTTTGAGCCTTCTTCTTTGCTTTAATTTCTTTCATTTTTTTTCCTTCTAATAATTTCTTTATTTGTCACTACCTTTACTATGTACAATTTTAAATTGAATCCAAAAGAGGACTTTGAACCTTGAGGATGATACCACTTGAAAAAGGAATGTTGAATTGGGGTCCTTTATTTGAATGTGAAATGAAAGAGGAACAAAAGCTGGCTGAGATTCTAACTCTATTCTACTTTTCTTTCCACTTCACAAAGTTATATGTGCTGTCTCATATGCTTGCAAAGAAAATCAATCATGTTATTCTTTTGATTCTGTAAAGCTACATATAATTCACACTTTTGCTTTGTTTATCATCGGTATATGCACCCATGAACTTTTGGATTATTCATATATATTATCCTTATTCACAATGCATGGGGTATCAATGTGCACAACAATGTTAAAGATTTGGTTCAAAAACCATTTTGATATAAATTAAATTATTAGTATTTGAAGTCTATTGTATATCCAATAATTTGAATACAAGACTTGCTTTACTTATTAAGGTGGAAAATTTCTGTAACCATAAAGATTGTAGGTAGTCTCTAGAGATATGGAATTAAACTTCTAATACATTTTGTTTTATGCACGAGAATAATCATTTGGAGTGTAAATATTTACAAATGAGTCTAATTCAATTGAGAGATATTTCACATGTATAAATTTTTTAGATACTGTATCCTTGATAAATATAAAACTTGTAATAGTAATCACGGCTCCATTATTATTATAGCAATCTATAAATATCTCTAAAAATATATTGAAAATTTTCTAGTTGCATATTTTAAAATCCATGTAGCTAGTATAACCAAATTTGTAATTAAATTCTTAGTTTACTTATAGTAACAAAGAAAACTATGGCTTGATTCTTTTAAGGATTAAGTACAGTTTTAGTCTTGAAGCATAGGTCGAAAAATTTTTTCGTCTCTAAAATTTTTTACTTATAGTAACCTTTTTTGCATACAAAATCGTTTTTAAGATTTAATTTGATTTTAAAATCATCGTTATCTTAGGAACCAAAATCATACGGAGGTAGCAGTGGAAGCAGAGGCAGAAGTAAATCGTGGACAGCTTTTTTTTCTTCCCTTCCCTCTTTACATGAGTAGAAACACAATTTTTTTATTTTTTATTTTTTTTTTAATTTTATAATTTTTTTTGTTATGAATAATTTAGTCCAAAATTTTAAAATTTAAATAAAAAGACGATTTTATATACAAAAAAAATATTAAAAACAAAAAAAATTTTCAACCTATATATTAAAAACCAAAATTATAGTTAATCCTTCATTCCGATACTCTGTTCTCTAATAAATTAGCTTCATCAATCATATCTTGATGCTGTTACCTTCACTACCACTATACACCAATATTTCGGAAGAATATATAAAATATTGAAACCCAATATAATTGATTAAAGTAAATATTTATTGTTCAGAAAATAAGAAATAAATAGATTTTTGTGTAATTTAATAAAGTTTAATTATTAGAAAAATAGTGACACGACTTTTATTTTTGATAATGTCATTTTTCACCTGTTTTTTTTTACATTGTATATATGTATGAATTTGTAGAAAAATAAATGACAATATTAAAATAGGAATAACATTATTATTTTTATTATTATTCTATAAATATCTATAATTTAACTAAATTTTAACTAATTTCTTTAATCTAAAATTTGTAATTCATTCCTTCTAATAAATAAAAAATTTTAATTAGATTTATGTTAACCATTGTGATTAATTTCAATATACTGATATTATAAAATATTTTAACAGCTATCCAATTATTTTTGTTTTTTGAATGATTATTTTTGTAATTTGTGTAAAAAAGATAATTATTTTTGTAATATGACAATATATAATTGTATACTTGTGTAAAACCGTTTTATACGGATTACATTGTCTATGCATTAAAATTTTTTTCTTTGATAAGAGATAATGCATTAAAATTAAATTATTAAAAAAAAGTGTATATTATTTTGTTTTTGGTATTGAAGTATATTTTTTTTGTCATACAGTATATTCTTTCTTTTGTCAAGGAAAATGAATTCCGATTATCGTTAAATTTTCAAGCCCACAAGGACACAACAATTGTTTTTCTTTTAGACGGGCCAGTTATTAGTATTTTATACGATCCTGTCTTGCATAACTGGCTTGGGCTATACTTCCTTTTCTTTTTGTCATATGGGCCGTCTCCTCTTGTTCAAATAACATATTTTTTCTGAAAAAATCTCATTTTATTTTGTATACAAAAAAGCATAACATAAAATATAGAATAGAGTAAGAATTAAATTTTCATGAATTTTGTGTCCAAAAAAAAAATCAAGAATTTTAAATTTGAATTAATTAGCCTTTAAAAAAAAAGTATCAATAGGTCTTTCATGATAGCAAATGGTGGACATGTACATCAATAAATAGTGCAAAACGAAATAAAATTGTCTATGTATTTCGTTCTCTACAATACTGCATGTCCTATTGTTGCCACTCTACAATATTGCATGTCCTATTGTTGCCACTTGAGTATGGGAATGATGTAGTTTTAGACAGTAAAACATTCATTATCTTTTGTATTTTCATATAATCTTTTTTAACTGCTCTTTATTTACCACGAATTCTATCAAAACATGTACGTAAAGGTTTGTTCAAAAAGTTGTTATCTACGTGACGATTTTCATAAATAAACATATCATAGTAGTTAAAGATATATATAAGCATTACCATTAAGTTTTAGGTGATGAATTTGATAGAATGACATAATGTGTTTATCATTTGTTATTGTGAAGAATCAAATTATTATTATTATTTTTCAGAAACTAATTAGTCCAAAGTCAAAATTTTTAATTACCTAATTGTCACTTTATTCTAAAATATAATTGTATCTAATTGTTAGCTAGAAAATATTGTTGTTATTTCCTAGGGTAATTTTCGACACGAATAGAGGAGATATTTTAACCAACTTAGATTGGTTTAGTGATAATTAGTTTATTAGTCCACTTTAGTAAGTGTTGGGATTTTGAATTCCACTTTATAAACGCAACAATTCATTAAATATGATTATCCTGCCATATCAGGAAACCGTGAAAAACTTAAAAAAAAAAAAGAAAGAGAGAGATATTTTGAAAAAAAATCATTAGTAAGGATATCAATGGCAAAATTGTGAAGAATATGAGTTGGAGAAATACTTTGAAAAAATTGTAAAATGGCGATGCGAGAAGATGGATTCCACATACAAAGAGATTCAAAATTATTGACGGGCTCAGTTGACACACGAAGCAATTAAAACACATTAGAAATGTATATATAAATTATAGAGAGTTTTCCTAAGTAAATTGCAAAATGGTTATAAGAGGGGATTTACGTTGCAGAATCCGTTTCAGGAGAATCAGGTAATTTTGACTCCCATATAATTTATTTAAGTAAAAAACCCATATATATACTTACAAACTTATTCGACTTAGATACATACACAGTTTATAAGTTATATATCTGTTACGGGTAAGTTTTTGTTGTTCTCAACATTTTAGTTCTATTTTTATATTCAAATCTTTGCCCAAGTCAATTCTATAATTTTCTTAATTTCTGCAAAAATAAACAAATTAAATCCTCAACACTTTTAAATTCCATAAACGTTTGTCTTACTTTAGAATTCAGTAAAATCTAAGAAAAATACTTGATGATATAATTTGACCCGATATTATCTTCTTTGACTTGTTTCTATTTGATACTTATGTTTTATTTTTTACTTTCTTTCCGTTTAGTGCATTTCTTTGGTTGGTACCTATAGGAAAACAATAAGGCTACCAGATATTAAATCTTAAACCTTAAATCTAATCGTATTAAAACACTTAATTAGCTTCTTGAAACCTCCAATGATGCATTGTCTGAAAAGACATGTCATTGCCCATGCAATGCAAAAATTGATGACCAATTCTATTGCTTTAATTAATGTAAATCCAATCATTCTTTTACTCGTTTGTTATAATTAAATATATAATAATAGATTTCCGCAAGTCTTATATGGTACACATGCAGTGAATTTCAAAATTTTTAATTAAATGCAAAGAACAATGGAATTGTCAACTTGAACAATATGTGATATATATTAATTATTTATTGTAATTGCAACATTTTATACCAAGTCCATACATACATAATCCATCGTTGTTGTTGGTATGGTAGTAGCAATAAAAGCAGGTAGCTAATTAATAATTAGCGATTACAAGTCAGAATTTGCAATCATGATAAGGTAGGAGCAAGTTTATTATTATTACGAGCCGTAAGGCGATTTACTAGCCTCTGTAGAGCTTCCTTCATCCACCAGTGTTGACAAATCACTTCCCTTGCCTCCGATATGCTCATCTATGTATTCAACCACATACACACTCCCTTCATTACTCATGCATCATTTACAATTTAACACAAGATATTCATTCAGTTAACAATAAAAGAAGCTATGGAGGTGAAAACTCAGGTACAGTCGATTTCATGTGAAATTGATATATGAGAATCGTTAAATAATTTGACTGATTTGACTAAATTTTCATCTAACAGCTCTCAGATATTAACTTCACATAAAATCAATTGCACCTGAATTTTCACTTATATATAGATAGCTAGCTTTCATCAATTTGAAGTGCTTTTAACATTCAACTATTTTTTTTAGATTAGATCTAAAATTTCATGTCTTAATAAAGTGGAGGAATTCGTTTATATTATTAGGTATTAAAATTGGTTGATTTACATCGCTGAATAATTTATTATATGCGATGAATTTCATCAATTCAACTGTTAAAAATAGCCACTAAAATACACGTATAATTTACTTTATTTTTAATATATATTTTATTAATAATTTATTTTAATAATTAATTTTATTATATACATAACATAATTATTTAGAATTATCCATTTTTATATATATTATAGTGTTAATAAAAATAAAAATAAATACAACTATTGGGATTCATCTCTATTACTGTCTAAATTTCTTATAAATTAAGCTTTATTGAGATATTATGTCATGATTTAACAGTTAGGGATTCATGAAATTTAACACCCTTTAAAAAAATCCAACAGTATAAGTTAATAGGACAAACAAATAGAATATTCACATCTTTATAAAAATATGATAGTTAAAATCCATCAAATTAAATTGTTATTTAATGATTCTTATTAGTTATCATTCTGGAAGAAAAACAATTGCAAGAGGGTAATAATAATAGAGTTGATAGGAGGTAGGTACCCAAGTTCTTTGACGATGATTGTGCTCAGGCCAGAAGTCGAATTGGTGTTGAACAAGAAGAGGGAACATGTAACCTTCATGGCAAGTATCTTGGCTTTTGCTCTTGAAACTCCACCTTCCCAATTTACCCTCCACAATGCCTCTCACTCCTGCTTCCTCTATGCTCTCTCTCAACGCTGCCTCCTTCTTCGATTCGTCTAATTCCCAACCTCCCTGTTCTTTTTATTATTTCATTGCTTACTTCAATCACATAAATCAATCAATTAATTATTCTTTTCTTACCTTTGGGAATAACATGCCTTTGCCTTTCTTAGACGTAATAACAAGAACTTCTATCTCATCTTCTTCTGATGATGATGCTGCCTCCAAATCCACTGAACCAGCTTTGTATCTGTATGGTATGCATCTGCACCGTTATTCAATATTAATTAACATTGAGAGGGTGGAAATTCACGAGTAGTCAATTTTATGTGAAGTTAATAGTTTAGAATCATTAAATGATTTGACTAATTTGACTAAATTATGGTACCCGACAACTTGGCGGCGACCTTTCCTGTAGCGTTGCAAGGCCCTGCCTGTTCGTGAAACCAAAGCAACAAGGTTATTTTCTTGGGAAACTAAACCCACCATTTGTTTTCTTTTCTTGAATTGAAAGAGGAGAAGATGCACTTTGAACCAAAACAAGAGGTAGTAGCAAGCAGATTATTGATTCATCGTTAGTGCCATGGATTACAACTCATGACCGGGCTATATATGTATGAGGCGTCCTATTAATAATGCTAACCTGCTACCTACACACAGAAAAAATTCTTTTTTTTTTTTGTTGAAAAAAATAATAATTTTAGGTTACCAGTTTTTCTTTTTTCACTGTTTGCGTATACTTAACAAATTTGATATGTGTTTGTTTAATATTATTTCTCAACAAAAGCTTTCTTTTAGCAAAGTTCTTTAGCACAGGTAACAAAAAATATATATATTTAAAAGTAGTTCAGATAAAGTTCTTCTAAATTGAGGGTGCCAATTAAAATGAAATTAAAAAATAATATTCAATTACCTTTTGAATTATTAGTAGGATTTATACACCACAAAAATATTATCTTTTTCATATTCTATTATCTTTAGCATAGAGGACTCAAGTTTCGGTTTAGGGAACGATATTGATGATATATTTTCTATATAGTATATCATGGAAATTATTGTAGGATTAGTTAGTTTTAGCTAATTAAAATTCTAAATATAGTATTATAAATAGAATTATATATTTTATATATGAGATAATATACTGTAGTTTAATTTGATATTAGATTTAACAAGAATAAATTCTCTTAATTTTTTTTATTTATTTTGTCAAGTGTGATTTTTAATTGTTTAATATTTTCTTTCACGTATTTTTTTTACTTAAAAGATATATAGTAAATATCACACTTTATAATAATAACTAGGAGAAAAAATTAAAAAGATTTGTTTTCAGATTCGACCTTTGTGCCATGTGTGTGTATATATGTTCGTCGTTTGCATTGGGAGAGTAGGGAAGGAAGTGGGGGGGGGGGGGGGGGGGATATATTTTAATTGGTTATTGATGTAAGTGGTAATTATTGATAAAATGGTTAGAATAATTACTATTAGAGGAATATTATTAGATGATTATCAAAATTTATTATTTTTATTAATTAAATCAGTAATGTTTAAAAGTATAAATATATTATTATATTAGATTATTAAATTAAAAAAAGTTGAGTTAATAATTAAATAATAATAAAAAATAATAAATTTTGACCGTCTTTTATTATTTTTTTTACTGTTATATATATATATGAAAAAGTCTAGAAGGCCATTACTTTTATTAAAATTTGACCAGTATTTAATTATAAAAAAATGAATAATCTTATACTATTAGATATAATCTCACACTATTAAAAATATTATTAATGACTAAATAATAGTTATAAATCATAAAATTTATTGACTTCCTAACACTTCTCTATATATATATATATATTATTTTTATTAAACTTACTTTATTATAATAATTAATGAATAATTAATAAATACTAAATAAAGTAAATTTTAACTATTTTTTGTTAATTTATTTTAGTTACTAAATATTTTTGTTTTATATATATATATGGTGCTTTTAACAATATATAGCAATGAGATATGTATGCGTAGAAAATTGTTCTAGTTTCTATCTTAGCTTAGCCAGTGGAAGAATGAAAATAATGAAATAGTGGCTACTATTTGAAGATAAGTAGATAAAGGAGGCTGCTTATTATGATGATTCATGATTGTAATTTGGAGTAATATTCTGCAATAATGCATGGCTGCTCAATTCCAGTGTAACTAACTCAGGAATAATAATAAAGTGCTTTTAGGTTTAATTTATATGGTACGCGGTGTGTTGTTTTTCCATGCTTTTTGTTATTCATAATCATAGACCAATATAACGGTGGTAATGTAATGTGTTGCACAATTTTGGATCTGTTATAAAATTATTTTTTTAAAAGGTTAATCTAATAAAAAGAGATATAATTAAATAATTATATTTTTAATATATTTTCTTATGGAAGAGATTTTTTTTAGTTCAACAAAAATTGAATTTTAGACTTTTTATCATAAAAATATTGATACCATGTTATCTCATGAAAATACTTCTCCTAAAACTTTAAACAAATAAAAAAAATACATAAATAATTATATATCTAATATATTTTTTTGTTAACTCTATCCTTAAGAGTAATAGTTGTTTTCTTTAACTAGAAAAATCACTAGCTAATTAAGTTTGTAGTAACACTGGGAATTTTTATTTAAACTTAAAGATCATGATTTTATTCATGTAACATTTATAATTACACATTTATTAACTATATATAAAATTACTCAATTATTTTAACAATAATTAAAAATACAAAATAAAAAATTTAATATAAAATAAAATAATTTTAGACTATTTCAAATTAATTTTTTATTGTCTCACGTGCATGTTGCTAATTTTTTTTGTCGAAATCAAAGATTATTAATTAATTACAATAAGGGGGAGATTATTTTGATGACAATAATTGTGTTAACCGTAAAACTAGTTGTTAAATATAATTTGTTTACAGTTAGTAATTTTTTTTACTTATATTGACAATTATTAATATAGCATATTTAATACAGAAAATATTTTACTAAAATATATATATTCAAACATTTAATAATCACCATAAAAAGTACTGAAGATAAATAATCCTTTTTAAGGACATATATACAAGACGAAAATTAGGAGGAAAAAAAAAGAGAAATATTGTGGATGGTGGAGAAGCAAAGCTCAAATGCATTTTTACCATAAAAGGAAAAGAATATTGGACGACAGCATACAGCAAATGAGCAAACAACAAAACAACAAACAGTATATAAATAGTTAAAGACATTACCCAAAAATAATAAAATAATTAAAAGAAAGAAGACTTCTTTACAAATTCAATTTGATGATGAATAAATCAGGAAATGTTTGCCGACCGACAATAATAAGAATTACAAGGATAAGCCAATCACATCTGCATGTAGCGTTAATTAGTTGCAATTGGTTCCCAAATAAAGCAAAATAAAATAAAAATTAAAAGAAAAATGTGATTTTTTTTTGTCAATTTTATACACACTTGATAGTTGATATATCATAAGGTCTAAAATCCTAAATCCTAAAGCATAAAATAAATTATTTTAATATAAGATTTGTTACGGTAGGTAACCGGAGATTAATGGGCTGGATGGCGCTGGTTGGTCCAATCGTCTGAGGGAGGAAGCCTTTGTCAGGGTCTGCGCCTTGGGGGTCTCCGTCCGACTTGTGAGTATGAGTGAATGGGGGGTGGTACCTGCAAAGACACTCCGATGCCTAAGTCAGCAAAGGAGTTAGCAGGTCTAGAGAGTATTGGGACTTAGAGATACCTGAGGAGTGTCAGTGTATTTATAGCGGTGAACCAATAACCACCGTAGGAGTAGTGCCACCTTTCTAGGGTGTTAACCGTCCCTTTATCTTAGGGAAGTTAAGATATGGCTCGTGGAAGTGGTTAGAGAGATTCTAGGGGCAGTTACTCATTCAAATGAGTGCTTATCTGCCAGCTAACCCTCGTTCCCGACTTCCTTAGAGCAAGTCGTGGTGCAAACCGACTTTGTAGCGGTTGATTTGGTGCAGGGTGAGGCTCAACCCTTTGGGTTGGGCCTTCTTACTTGGATCCTGGGCCCTAGCGTTGGGCCAGGGTATGAACAGTGCCCCTACTCGAGCCCAATTTCTCTTTAAGATTTGGGTTCGAGTATTCTACTCGGGATTGTGGTCGACTTGTTGGAGGACCGACGTGATGGTTTAAAACCGACGTGACTTTTCGTGACCTTTTGGTTTTGACAGTTACGTCTAATCAAATGTCACATCCGTTAGGGATGTGCGTAGGGATTGATGGCCTTGGTAACGGTGCACTCTCATTAATGACTGCTCCGCTTTTACCATCGTGCCCCTAACGTACTTATAAATACTTTCCCTCTCTTTCATTGTTTCGTTTCTGCGATTTTTCAAATTTTTCCCTTCATTCGTTCGTGCTGTGTTCTTGTATCTTCGAAGGCTTTTCGTTTCCTTCAACCCTCATTTTCGGATAAAGGTTAGTTCTTTTTGTAACGTGCTTTTCTATTTGCATGCCTTCATTTTGTAGATAGGTTGGTTTGTAGACTTCAGTTCCGTACTTCCTCCTTTAGAGACCGTGTTTTTTATTTTCCTTTTCTTTTTCCCTTGTAGGTTTTTTGCTACCTTTTTAAGAAAAAGAAATGGCTTCCGTAGATATCCTTTCTCAATGGGTTGATGTCACGGTCCTAGGGGAGGAACCCTCGGTCGATACTGAGTTTATCACCAACCTTCGCACTCACCACAGAATTTGTACTTCTGAGGATGACGAGCCGAAGTATGAATTGGTAGTCCCGGGTCCTGAAGACCGGGTTTGCTTTGGGAGAGTCAATGAGGCGGCCCCTCATTTTTTCTTTATGTATGAGTGCATGATCACCCGTTTGGGTGTTTTCCTTCCTTTTTCAAACTTTGAGATATCTGTTTTGCATCACTGCCGAGTTGCCCCTACCCAGCTTCACCCCAATTCTTGGGGTTTTTTGAAAATTTACCAATTTATTAGCCAGGCTTTGGAGTTTCCGACTTCTTTGAAGATTTTTTTCTATCTCTTCCACATGACCAAACCCTTCAGTGGGCTAAACAATAAGCAACAATGGGTGTCTTTCCGAGCCATACAGGGTCGGAGAGTTTTTACCCTTTTTGATGAATCCTTCCATGACTTTAAAAATTATTTTTTCAAAGTTCAAGCCGTAGAGGGTCACCATCCCTTTTTTCTGGATGATAATTCTTCTCCCCGATTTCCTTTATACTGGCTGGAGGCCTCCCCCTGCGAGAAATATGGTCTGGATGACTTGGATGAGGTAGAAGCAGCCATTGTGGGGTTCCTCCGAGAAGTGTGGGGGAGGGCCCCATACTTGGACAAAAAAGTTTCTCCAGGGGTCTCCGACCTTTGTCCAGGCACAGCTAGGTAGCTTTTATTTGTTTGTTAGATTTCCGACTTGTCTGACTGACTTTTCCGACTTGTCTGATCTATCTGTTATTGTCCTTTCAGAGATGGCAAAGGCAAACGCTCAGGAGTCTTACCAAAGGGTCCAGGAGGCTAAAGTAAGATCTCGTGCCAGGACTGGTGGCGCCAGGGCGGTTATCTCTCCTCCTCCTCCTCCTCGGAACGTTGGGACTCCCTCTCAGCCCATTGTAATTTCTTCTTCAACTTTCTCTCAGCCGCCCCCCCTCTGCTCGACCTTCTCCTGAGCCAGAGAATAAGAAGCGCAAGACCTTAGAGTCTGGCTCTTCTGGTGAGGTGAAGGCGGATGCTCTTGCATTCGTCCGAAAGAACATCTATCCCAATGTTCGTATAAGCATGGATGATGTTTCTGTTCGGCGCCACCTTACCACTCTGGTTGAGGAGAGCCTTAAGGCGGCGGGGGTTTGTGGCAAACTCTTAGATATTTTCGAGAAGGCTCCTCTCAGCTCTTTAGGGATGACCTCGAGGGTCGAAGAGCTGGAAGGAAGGCTTCTCATATATCAGGAGCATGAGGGGAAGTTGAAGGAGGAAGTCGCCAAGCTGAGGGAGGAGAGAGATAACCTCCGAGAGAGGGAGAGGAAGTTGCAAGCCCAATGCAACATGGAGGTCGGTTTGAGGAAGACAGCACAGGATAGCTATCAAAGTTTGTTTAATGATCTTGTGTCTGTGAAAAATGATCTGCTGAATTCTCGGAAGGCATACGCCGAGTTGGAGGACTCTATTGCTGATGGCGCTGAGGAGGCTTAGAGGATCTTTAAGGAGCAGGTCGGAGTCATTGCTCCTGACTTGGACCTCTCTCCTTTAGATCCCGATAAGGTTGTCATCGATGGTGCCATTGTGGATCCCCCTGTCCCCGAGATTATTTCCGAGTCAGATTTGAAGACTCGGGGGCAAAGGATTATAGAGTCTCCTCCTCGCCCTAAGGATGCCCCGAGTTCCTCCACAGTTCCTCCGACTTCCTCTTCATCTCCTATGGATGCCTCTCTTCCTGGCCCTGGTGGCGTTCCTCCTGGCTCTGGTGATGGTGATCCGTCTACTCTCCTTCCTAAAAAGTAATTTTGTTGGCTATATGGGGGCCCGGCCTGTGGGTCCCCCCTTTTTTTAAACTCTTTCTTTGTTTGTGTTGGTGGTGATTGAACAATTTCTTTTGGCCTTTTAAGGCCGTAAACAAAATATTTATAAGTACCCTTTTTGGATAAGGGTTTTGAGTTTCGGAAAATACCCTTTTTTGACTAAGGGTCTAAGTTACCTTATGCGTGCATGCTTCTCTGATTTCGAATTCCCCTTTGATCCTTTCTGGAAAAATCTTTTCTTTGGCTTTGTCTGCCTTTCTGAACCTATTTAAGGATCTTTAGGGTAGCCTTTTAATCTTTTTCTTAGGTTTTTTCCTATCTCTTTTCGGTTATTCCTAGTACTCAATTTCGTTTTATTGAGTTTTTATGACTTAGGCTATTTTCGTGATTCATTTCTGTTTTACTCGGTTTCTCATTCCGACTTATAAGTCGGGATGTTTTCGAGTTTATTATGATCAACTTGTATAACCTCTTTACGCCGACTTGTACCTCGTCGTTTCATCCTGACGACCATCTAGGTCGGTCATGGGATTTTTACGTTTTGTCGAGCTTAAGTCGGCGCGTTTCGTAGAAAGGAATAGAAAACAATAAAAAAAAGGAATTTTGTAAGAGACATATATGAAAAAGATCTTTCATTAATTGGGGACGTACCTTACTGCTACTAAGGGTTTTTGACAATCTTTTTCCCTTAGCCCCTACTATGATGCCTCGTTAAAAACCCTTCTTCAGAAAAAACCCTTTGGTTCTGGGGAAAAAAATCATGAAGTTGGGAAAAGAGTACATCAGGAAGTAGAGTTCGCTTTTAGCTATAGTACCTTTTCATATTACAAGCATGCCACGACCTTGGTAACTCGGTGCCGTCCAGGTCGGTCACTTTATAATAGCCTTTTCCTAAGATCTCATTGATTTTGTATGGTCCTTTCCAATTTGCAGCGAGCTTTCCTTCTCCTGATTTGTTGACTCCAATGTCATTTCTGATCAGGACCAAGTCGCTTAGGGTGAATGTTCTTCGGATGACTTTTTTGTTGTATCTTGTAGCCATCCTTTGTTTCAATGCTGCTTCTCTTATCTGGGCTTCTTCTCGGACTTCGGGGAGCAAGTCGAGCTCCTCTTTGTGCCCCTGTATATTCCCGATCTCGTCATGGAGAATCACTCTTGGGCTTTGCTCGCTGACTTCTATTGGGATCATGGCTTCTACCCCATAAACTAGTCGGAAGGGAGTTTCTCCAGTGGCGGATTAGGGTGTCGTTCTGTAGGCCCATAGCACTTGGGGGAGCTATTCGGCCCAAGCTCCTTTTGCATCTTGTAATCTCTTCTTTAGCCCTGCCAGTATGACTTTGTTGGCCGCCTCGGCTTGTCCATTGGCTTGCGGGTGCTCCACCGAGGTGAACTGGTGTTTGATTTTCATACTGGCTACTAGGCTTCTAAAGGTAGAGTCGGTGAACTGGGTTCCATTATCTGTAGTAATGGAATGAGGTATCCCATACCTTGTGATGATATTTTTGTAGAGGAACCTCCGACTTCTTTGTGCGGTGATGGTGGCCAATGGCTCTACTTCTATCCACTTTGTGAAGTAATCTATTCCCACGATCAGGTATCTGACTTGTCCTGGCGCCTGGGGAAAAGGACCTAACAAATCCATTCCCCACTTTGCAAAAGGCCATGGAGAAGTGATACTGATGAGCTCCTCTGGTGGGGCCACATGGAAATTTGCATGCATCTGGCATGGTTGGCATTTTTTCACAAATTCCGTGGCATCTTTCTGCAAGGTCGGCCAGTAGAATCCTGCTCGGATTACTTTCCTGGCTAGTGATCTCGCTCCGAGGTGATTTCCGCAGATCCCACTGTGGATTTCTTCTAACACTTCGATGGTTCTTGAGGTCGGTACACATTTTAATAATGGTGTTGATATCCCCCTTCTGTAGAGGATATTTCTCACCAAAGTGTAATGTTGTGCTTCCCTTCGGATCTTCTTAGCCTCCTTTTCCTCCTTGGGGAGGATGTCGAATTTCATGTATTCGACCAAGGGGTTCATCCATCCGAGGTTTAATCCGACTACCTCAAGGACCTCTTGTTTGTCTTTTTCTTTTACTACAGAGGGTTTCTGGAGAGTTTCCTGGATCAGGCTTCTGTTATTCCCTCCTGGTTTGGTACTTGCTAACTTGGATAGGGCGTCTGCTCTGCTATTTAGATCCCGAGTTATGTGTTTGACCTCGGTTTCTGCAAAGCGCCCAAGATATTCCAGAGTTTTTTCCAAGTACCTTTTCATATTTGGGTCCTTTGCCTGATACTCTCCACTTATCTGGAAGGTTACTACCTGAGAATCGCTGTATATCATCACTTTTGTAGCACCGACTTCTTCCGCTAGCTTCAATCCAGCAATCAAGGCTTCATACTCTGCCTGATTATTTGAAGCTGAGAATTCGAATTTGAGGAAAACCTCTATTTGGGTCCCTCTTTCGTCTACCAATATTATGCCTGCACCGCTTCCTGTTTTGTTTGAGGATCCATCTACATAAAGTTCTCATGTAGTTGGTTTTTCCTCTTGGTCTCCCGCATATTCCGCAATGAAGTCGGTGAGGCACTGGGCTTTGATCGCCGTCCAAGTTTCATATTTCAAGTCAAATTCGGAGAGCTCTATTGCCCATTGAACCATTCTCCCTGCAACATCCGTCTTTTGGAGGATTTGCTTCATGGGTTGGTTCGTGCGGATTCTTATTGTGTGAGCTTGAAAGTAAGGCCGTAGTCTTCGTGAGGCTACTACTAAGGAGTAGGCAAACTTCTCTAGTTTGTAGTACCTTAGCTCAAGGCCTTGTAGGACTTTACTGATGAAATATACTGGGTGCTGTCCGACCTCATCTTCTCTTATCAGGGCCGACGAGACGGCCTTGTCTGCTACAGATAAGTATAGGACGAGGTCTTCCCCAGCTATAGGTCGGGTCAAGATAGGAGGTTGGTTTAAGAATCTTTTGAACTCCTGGAACGCCTCCTCGCATTCAGGAGTCCATTCAAACTGACATCCCTTTCTCAATAAGGAGAACAGTGGGAGGGATTTTAGCGCCGATCCTGCCAAAAATCTGGAAAGGGCTGCAAGTCGGCCATTCAGCTGCTGGACCTCTCTTAAACAAGTCGGGCTTTTCATCTCTAGGATAGCTCTACACTTGTCGGGATTAGCTTCAATCCCTCTTTGTGTTAGCATAAACCCTAGGAATTTTCCTGCCTCTACCGCGAAGGCGCACTTTGCAGGATTTAGTCTCATCCCGCGCAACCTTATGGTGTCAAAGACTTGTGAGAGGTCAGACAAGAGGTCGACTTCTTTCTTGGTCTTTACCAGCATATCGTCGACGTATACTTCCATTAGGCTCCCTAGGTGAGAGGCAAACACCTTATTCATCAACCTCTGATATGTGGCCCCTACATTTTTCAATCCGAATGGCATGACCACGTAGCAAAAATTAGCTCTGGGTGTGATGAATGATGTTTTCTCCTGGTCTGGCTCAAACATCGGGATTTGGTTATACCCCGAGTAGGCGTCCATGAACGACAAGTATTGATACCCCGAGCTGGAGTCCACTAGGGTGTCAATACTTGGCAGTGGATAAGGGTCCTTGGGACATGCCTTATTTAAGTCGGTGTAGTCGACACACATTCTCCATTTGCCATTTTGTTTTTTGACTAGCACTACATTGGCTAGCCATGTTGGGTACTTGACTTCTCTAATGAAGCCCGCTTCTAGGAGCGCTTGTACTTGCTCCTCTACTATTAGGGCTCGCTCTGGGCTGAGCTTGCGTCTTCTCTGTTGTACAGGTCGGGACCCCGGGTAAACCGAGAGCTTATGGGACATGAGCTCGGGGTCTATCCCAGGCATGTCGGAGGCCTTCCAGGCAAAGAGATCGGAGTTATCTCTTAGGAGCTTAGTCAACCCTTGTTTTAGGGTTTCCCCTAGGTTGGCCCCTATGTGAGTATTTTTTCCCTCCTCTTCGCCGACCTGTATCTCCTCGGTTTTTCCTCCCGGTTGTGGACGCAGCTCCTCTCTAGCCCTTGCGCCTCCGAGCTCTACTGTGTGAACTTCTCGGCTTTTTCCTCTCAGGTTTAGGCTTTCATTGTAGCATTTCCTTGCCAATTTCTGATCTCCCCTTACCGTTGCTATCCCCGCTGAAGTCGGGAATTTCATACAAAGATGAGGGGTGGATACCACCGCTCTGAGTCGATTAAGGGTAGTCCTGCCAATTAAAGCATTATATGCTGACCCTACATCGATGACTATGAAGTCTATGCTTAGAGTTTTTGATTTTTTCCCTTTTCCAAAGGTGGTGTGGAGGGGCAAAAACCCTAGTGGCTTTATTGGCGTGTCGCCTAGTCCATATAAGGTGTCGGGGTAGGCTCTTAATTCTTTCTCATCCAACCCTAGTTTGCCGAAAGCGGGCTTAAAAAGAATGTCCGCTGAGCTTCCTTGGTCTACTAGGGTTCTGTGGAGATGACCATTTGCTAGGATCATAGTTATTACCACTGGATCATCGTGTCCAGGGATTATTCCTTGCCCATCTTCATTTGTGAATGAAATGGTAGGGAGGTCGGATGACTCTCCTCCGACCTGGTAGACTCTCTTGAGATGTCTTTTGCGAGAGGATTTGGTGAGTCCCCCTCCCGCGAACCCTCCTGAGATCATATGGATATGTCTCTCCGGAGTCTGCAGTGGTGGGTCTCTTCTATCCATATCGTCTCGCTTTCTCTTCCCATGACTGTCCGACCTTTCTATGAGATATCTGTCGAGCCGACCTTCCCTAGCCAGCTTTTCTATCACATTTTTAAGGTCGTAGCAGTCGTTTGTGGAGTGACCATATATTTTATGGTACTCACAGTAGTCGCTGCGGCTCCCCCCTTTTTTATTTTTAATGGGTCTGGGGGGTGGTAGCCTTTCAGTATTACAAATCTCTCTGTATACGTCCACTATAGAGACCTTTAGAGGAGTATAAGAGTGATATTTTCTTGGTCTATCGAAACCAAGTTCTTCTTTCTTTTTGGTTTCCCTCTCTCTTTCTTTTGTTGAGGGAGGGTGCCCAGGTCGCCAACTCAGATCTCTTAACTTAGCATTTTCCTCCATGTTGATGTACTTTTCAGCTCTTTCCTGTACATCACTTAGAGAGATGGGATGTCTTTTGGATATGAACTGTGAGAAGGGACTTTCTCTGAGCCCATTGACTAGCCCCATTATGACTGCCTCGGTGGGCAGGTCTTGAATCTCTAAACATGCTTTGTTGAACCTTTCCATATAGGCTCGTAAGGATTCTCCGACCTCCTGTTTTATTCCCAGGAGGCTTGGTGCATGTTTAACTTTGTCTTTCTGGATAGAGAACCTCATCAAGAATTTCCTTGAGAGGTCTTCAAAACTGGTGACCGACCTCGGGGGGAGGCTGTCGAACCACTTCATCGCTGCTTTTGACAAGGTTGTCGGAAAAGCTTTGCATTGCGTAGCATCGGAAGCGTCAGCCAGATACATCCGACTTTTAAAGTTGCTCAGATGATGCTTTGGATCAGTGGTTCCGTCGTAGAGGTCCATATCGGGGCTTCTAAAGTTTCTCGGAACTTTTGCCCTCATTATGTCCTCACTAAAAGGATCTTCCCCTCCTAGGGGGGACTCTTCTCTACTATCACGGGAGTTCCGACCTTTGAGGGAGGATTCTAGCTTTAAGAGTTTTTCCTCTAACTCTTTTCGTCTATCCATCTCCTCTCTTAGGCGCTTTTCTATCTCCTTTTGTCGCTCCAGTTCCTGTTCTAGTTGTTCCAAACGATTTTGGTGAATATGGACTAACCCCATAAGCTCAGTTGAATGGGACTGTCCGCCTTCTCTAACTCACGGCCTTCTGAGGAATTCACCTTCGGGGTTTTGACTCCGGAGGTTCCTTCTTTGTGTTGATCGTTGGTTTCCTGATGGAGGGTTAGGTCCGCGTCACTATTTCTGGTGTCCAGATTCTCTTGTTCAGAATCTGTTTCCACATGACCCTCCTCAGGGGATCCGTCCGCCATCACTGGTTGATCTCTCGGGTCCCCGGCAACGGCGCCAATGTTACGGTAGGTAACCGGAGATTAATGGGCTGGATGGCGCTGGTTGGCCCAATCGTCTGAGGGAGGAAGCCTTTGTCAGGGTCTGCGCCTTGGGGGCCTCCGTCCGACTTGTGAGTATGAGTGAATGGGGGGTGGTACCTGCAAAGACACTCCGATGCCTAAGTCAGCAAAGGGGTTAGCAGGTCTAGAGAGTATTGGGACTTAGAGATACCTGAGGAGTGGCAGTGTATTTATAGTGGTGAACCAATAACCACCGTTGGAGTAGTGCCACCTTTCTAGGGTGTTAACCGTCCCTTTATCTTAGGAAAGTTAAGATATGGCTCGTGGAAGTGGTTAGAGAGATTCTAGGGGCAGTTACTCATTCAAATGAGTGCTTATCTGCCAGCTAACCCTCGTTCCCGACTTCCTTAGAGCAAGTCGTGGTGCAAACCGACTTTGTAGCGGTTGATTTGGTGCAGGGTGAGGTTCAACCCTTTGGATTGGGCCTTCTTACTTGGATCCTGGGCCCTAGCGTTGGGTCAGGGTATAAACAAGATTCATAATTAAACTTAAATCTATAGAAGTTATCGTCTAATTAAACAAATCATATAAGGAAAGAAAATAATAATAAAAAATTCTATCAATTATATAATGCATGCATGCGTGATAGAATTGCCCTATGGATACAAACAAATTTAACTCTGCAGAGTTGGCATTGTTACAATCATTATCCACAACAATGTAATCAACGTAGATCTTTTTTTTTTCAAATAATGTTATATCTACACGAAAAAATCAGTCACTAAATAAAATTATATATATATATATATTATTTTTAATTAAATAGTTACCTTCTAAAATAATTAAATGTGTCGTATATAATAGGATAATTAAATTTGTAACAAATGAATAATTAAATTTGTTTATAATAATATATAAATTTTTTTATAAAGTATTAAATATATACTTTTATACACAATAATAATTGATTAATGATGGATTTTTTATATAGATATAATATGATTAACTTTTTCCCTCTCATTTCAGCAATATACCATCAACTGTCCTTTCAATAATCGATAGAGTATTTCCAGTGCAATAAAATTCAAACGCTTTTGTATTCTTCTTACAAAATATTTTTGAAAATCAAAGATAGTTTGCATTAGCAGAACTTTAATTTGAATAATTAACTAATATATATAACTTCTTTGTTTAATTTTGTTGAATTTAATTTATCATCAAATTTGAAAGCTAACAAAATTGTCAAATTTTGTATACTATTAGCTGTGCACAAGAGCTTTTACTTTTTCTAAATGCCTGTATATGCAATGGAGGCGCAAAGTTACATATTTACATCGTATAATATAACATTGCTCTAATAATAAATATAGTATATCTCTCCGTATAAAGAAAGGATATTTCACGCTTTATTTGTGAATCTAAACAAGAACAATGTTATATGATCAATAAATATTATTATATTATTTAATAAAATTTATATTTATATTTATAAAAATTTTACACGTAAAATAAATATATATAATTTATATTTATATTTATCAAAATTTATATATATAAATCAATACAATTTATTTATATTTATATTTTTTAAAATTTATATACATAAACTAATATAATTTATTTACACCTATATCTTTTACAATTTACACGTATAAATTAATAAAATTTATTTATTAAAAATAATTTAATATTTATATTAGTTAAATAATAACAAAAAATATTAAAAATTGTTAATCTCCAAAATTTTCTCTTATCATTATTATCTAATAATTATTTTTATAAAGATGAAACTTCAACAATACTTTTATCCCCTTGTGGAATTGTTACATATCTTTATGAAGGTGATTTATATCGTCAAAAGTCGTATGTTTTCTTCTTTCAAGAATGCTTAATTCATCAGTTGGTTAACTAAAGAATTTGAATGCTAAAAATGAGAAAAACACTAACACAACAAGATAATGGTGGTAGTTAGGAAGAAGACAAACATGAAAACATTCTAGAGACATAAAAAGCTTATTAAACATATAGGGGTTAATTATTAAGTATATTTAATTGATCAAATAATTAATAAATTGAGACATAGTTAAATTGTATGTAATCTAAATTTTGACTAAGCTAATATAACTTTTCCATCCCTACGAAATTGAAAGCTATACATCCAAACATTTTATGAAATTTCGAGGAAATGGGATGTTTGTGTGGCTTACTATAAAAGCACAGTGCTAATTAAAGTGATAGCTATATATAGCTTGCGTATGTGGAATTTCTATTCACTAATCCCACAAGGACTAGCATTATCCTTCACCCGGTTTTACGATTGGAATTTCATTTATATATGCTGAAATTATGGTATTTATTATTTAGTATTTAATTTTTATTTAATTTATTTTTATAATAAATTTTAAATATTTAAAAGTTATTTATTTTATATTTTTTAAATTAATTATTAATTTTTATTTTTTATTAATAATTTTTTTTTTGAAATAAAGAAAGCTCAACACATTAAAGTGGAGCAAATACAAGACATACACAAAAACAAATTCAAACACGAAGGTTATCAACTCCTGTCATTTTTGGCATTGCCATCAATAACCAATGGGATCAGTACCAGTCCATTCTTTATAGCTCAAAAACGTCTTATTTTGTATGACCTCAACACCTATCTTTTTATTGTTGAAAATTCTGTCATTGCGTTTCAATCAAATATTTTAAATTGTTGCAAAAAATTCAGTCAACCACTTTTTCTCCTCTTTTCTATTCGGCATTCCAGTTTAACTCTCAAACAGTCATTTAATGGTTCCTGAGACAGCCGAATCTCTCTAAAAACACCTCAACCAGGCGCACCGCACTTGCCACGAAAACTTACATAACAAAAACAAATAATGAACAAATTCCATCTCTTTTTTACACAGGACACAAATATTATTACTATAGTGAATAACACATAATCTACTCAACCTTTTTTTAGTATTCACCCTACCGACTAGAACAAACCAACCAAAAAACTTTATTCTCGGAGGTACTAACCATTTCTAAATCGAACTTGTGAAACTATAGCTCATAATCTCTTTCAAAAAAGTCTCCAATAGTAACACTTGCACAAAAAATTAATAAAAGAACACTTTTATTATCAAATTTTCAAATAAGATTATCTTCTCTGCATATATTATTCAAACAACTCACATTAATTATATTAAATAATATTAGTATGTTCTACTGAGACGTGTCGAGCAGTAATAAGTGGTTTCAATATTCATAGAAAATTATATTAGGAAATTAATTTTTTTAGTTAGTTAATATTAATTAATTTTTTAAAATTTTAAAATTCTTATTTTTTTAAAAATGTATAATTTAAAATTTATAATTAAAAATTTATTATTTATAGTCTAAAATTTAAAATAAATAAAATAATTTTTAAAAATTGACTAATATTGGTTAAAAAAAGTAGTTATTTAACATCACTCTTTTTTTTTATATTTAGTTTTTTGAAAACATATTATGCTTGAATTTTTTATTGGTTGATTCTTATTATTTGACTCATAATAACAGAAATCTAAAATTAATTTCTTTTTTTATTAAAAATTGAAGAAAATTTTCAAACCCTTTCTACAGGGAAAAAAGCTGACAAAATCTTGTGAAGTATGAACAATAAAAGAAAGGAAAAATAAATTAAGATATAAACTTATTCAGGAAAAATAAATTCAGATATAGACTTGTTTCATCATTTGACATCTTCACATTATTGAATATTGATATAGTTTTCAAAAGACAAAGAGTAAACTACCATTTGTATTCATGAAAGTTGAAAACGCTGACATATCTACCCGTAGAAAAATGAAATTACCATTTGTACCCATGAAATATGGGTTTCACACAATAAAATTATTCAAACACTAAAAAATTACCTAAAATCCCTAAATTACCCTTATCTTCACCACCACACCACCTCCTTCACCCAATCACCTTTCTAACCCTAATTCTCTTCACCCAACCACCACCCCTCTTTCCCTTTCTAATCTCAAATCCCACCACCACCCCCTTCACCCACCACCACTCCTCAAGCACTTCACTCAATGGTGGATCCCGCTACCCGCAACCGTCACCGGAACCCTCTCTCTCGTTCACGGATTTATCGGCGAATCCAACTGGTTCCTCCAGCTCACTGCCACTTACTTCGCCAAGGCCGGATTCGCCACATGCGCCATTGACCATCAGGGCCACGGCTTCTCCGACGGCCACATCGCCCACATCCCTGACATCAACTCCGTCGTCGACGACTGCATCGCCTTCTTCGACGAATTCCGCTCTCACTTCGATCCTTCTCTTCCTTCCTTCTTCTACTCCGAATCCCTCGGCGGTGCAATCACGCTATTAATCACTCTCTGCCACTGCGACACACTGGAAAATGTCTCATCCGAGAAGCCGTGGAACGGTCTGATTCTAAACGGCGCCATGTGAGGGATCAGCGAGAAGTTCAAGCCACTGTGGCCATCGGAACATTTTCCTTCTATAGCTGCGGCTATAATCCCTACATGGCGCGTGGTTCCAATGCGCGGATCAATCCCGGACATTTCCTTCAAAGTGGAGTGGAAGCGAAAGCTGGCGCTGGCAAGCCCGCGGATGAAGGTGGCGCGTCCCCAGCTTCGACGGCGCAGGAGATGCTGTGGATATGCAAAGGGGTGGTGGGATTTGAGATTAGAAAGGAAAAGAGGGGTGGTGGCTGGGTGAAGAGGGTTAGGGTTAGAAAGGTGACTGAGTGAAGGAGGTGGTGTGGTGGTGAAGATAAGGGTAATTTAGGAATTTTAAGTAATTTTTTAGTGTTTGGATACTTTTATTGTACGGAACCCATATTTCATGGGTACAAATGGTAATTTCCTTTTTCTATGGGTAGATATGTCAGTGTTTTCAACTTTTGTGGATACAAAGGGTAGTTTACTCAACGACAAAAGATAACACAGAATCTTCAATTCTTGTTGCTTAAATCCATAAGCTACTTCATGTATAATTTATTCATCGCTTTTCTTTCTTTTTCATTACTTCTAAACAAATCTCAGCCTTCGAACACAAAAATTAATGGCCATATCCAATCAGTATATTACTTCTAAATTAAACTTCTAAAAACAATTTAACTACCACTGGCAACAAAGACAACCAACGATAATGATAGGGTTCACAAATAGCCAAAAAAGTGTATAATATATATATATATATATATATATATATATATATATATGAAATCTAACTTATGAGAATGATATTCTTATATGAGAAAGTAAGAGTGTATTTATATTTTATAATAATTAAATTAATATAAATAATTAAAATTAAATATATCTAATAAGTTGTATACAAACAAGATATTTATAGTCATTACATTCATGTGAAAATATATTTATAGTTATTTTTTTAAATTTATTATTAAAAAGATTAAAAATAATTTTTATCCACTTATAACACTAAATAAACAAATTCTTTATAATAATTGAATATAATACTTTCAAACATAGCATTTTTTATAATATAATTTCTTAGAATATTTTTTTAGTTTTAAAATAAACCACAACTTAAATATCATTTGCATGCTGTAACCTATTTGATGTTATATTTTAGTAGAGATAGTGAGTCAAATTGTTTCTTTTTTTTATTATATAAATAATTAATTAAATATTATTATATCAATAAAATTTTAAAATCATTATGTTTTATATTTTTATTTAATACAACTTATAACCCTATAAATAAAGAAGGGAAAATCATATTACTCTTGATAATAACTAAAATTTAATTTAAAGAATCGACATGTGAGAACAAAATTTAAGGGCAAATAATTTATTTCCTTCAAATTGCATATTAATTTGATGGTGAAACTATTGCCACATACATATAAATACATGAAATAAGTTACACGAGTCAGATAGCACTCCATGTTCTTTGGCCTATATGTCATTAGAATTTTAAACTTATTATGAGTGTATTATTACTGTAAAATAGTTTTTTATTAAAATGATTTTCCAAACTAAATCTACATGATTTGTTAGGAAGCATTGAGGTTCATGTATTTGGCATTTTGGTTCCGTATCTTTACAATTACAACCATATGAGCTTCTTCTATATTTTGTTCAGAGGGAAAAAGAGAAAGTTTATATATGATTTGCTTTCTACACAGTATATATATTCTAGGCTTCTAGTCATCTTATATAGAAACAAGAGAATGAACACGACAAGTCTAGTGACACGACAAGAATTTAAATTTTATAGCCTAATTGCGTTTTTAAATATGTTTGCCAAGTTAGGCTTTATTTAGTAAAATGTTTTGAAGAAGTATTTGTGTTTTTAAAAAACACGTACTACTCATTGGATGTTGTTTGCAATTAGAAAAAACGAATGTTTCTAAAAGTATAGATGTAAAATTTTTCAAATAATTAACTTGTGTTTATATGTCAAAGTTAGAAAATCTAATGTATCTAATATAGATATCGTACATTAATTTATTTTAAAATGTAATTTTTATATTTATGTTTATTATAATATTTTAAAATTTTAAAAGTTATTTTATTAAACTTAATTATTATCACTACTAGAAAATGGATTAATACAGACAGATTTAGTCTTTATTACAGACGGATTTTTGGTTACCGACGAAATTACCGACCGATTTTGTCCTCTGTAAAAGCCTTGTCGAAAATTATTTACCGACGGATTTTTTTCCGTCGGAAAATTACCGACGGATTTTTACCAATTACCGACGGATTTTTCCTCTGTAAATTTTTCACCCATTTCCCTAAGGGCGACGAACTTTCCGACGGATTTTCCCTCTGTAAATTTTCCATCCATTCTCTCCTCAAGCTGATCTTTATTTGAAGGACTAGTAAGACTTTCAAGCATGGAAGACATAGATGGATCCTGAGATAGATAGTATAGATATGTTATCAACCAATAGATATTTTATATAACAGAGTACAGAAAGTTTATAAATATCTGCATCAATGCATTACCTAGGCGCTCAGCCATGGTCATGAAGTTAGGATTCTGCATCACCTGCTGCAACATTACCCAGTCGTATATTTGAATTTTACAGACAGCACAGCTTTCAATAGTTCAATGTTACTACTTCACATAAGATTCAGAATTCAGTGGCTATTTCAGTTATAGCAATTCACTCCATTTTCTGACCAGAAAACACATGAGATCTAAAAAGTTACCAACAGAAACACCAAATTTTGAGGGCAAACATCATAAAAACCAAAATCTATCTATCATATGTAAGCTACTTTTTTATTCTAGTCGATGCTTTGACATAAAAAAATAAATAAAAATAAAAAAAAAGGAAAAATCCTCCTTTCTCCAACACTTATTACAGATAGATCTATTGTCCAACCAACGAAAATCTCAGCCTAATAAACCAACCAAATAATCAAGCTCTTTCAATATCACTTTCCCTCAATAAGTTTATAAATTAAAAAAATTTAAGGGTTTAAATAAGGTTATGATCCATGTAAAATTTAGCAATTTTATGGTAAACTAAACTTATGGTTCCTATGATTCAAAGATAAGTAACCATATCCAAATTTCTTTAATTTTGGATGACAGAAGGGACTAATTTCACTTCTGAATACTTTTTTTTTTTTACCAAAACCACCAAAAGAAAAAATCTATAAGGCCAAAAATCTATTTAAGCCATGATTCAAACAATCTTGTTCACGGTTGAAGAGATCTCACATGACCCCCAATTAGTTTTTTATGATCAAGTAAAGTGATAAATAAATAAATAAAGGAGGAAAAAAAGAAACAGAGAAACCTGGAGCTCAATGGTGACAAAATACTCATCCATGTCAACATAGTTCTTGTTAAGTGAAGCCATGATGATGTGACAGTTTATGAAACCAATTTATGAATTTTCAAATAAGTAATATATATGCTCAAAAAGTAAATTTTATTGTCATATGATTCAGTATTTTAACAATCAGGAATTACATTAAATCAAACTATTGGCAGTTCACTATTTTAACAATCAGGTTCTAAGCATGAGATCTGAAAAGGAAATAGAGTCACTATCACCTTCACTGTTTGAAGAAAGTCACTAAGGAATAATTCCTGTGTTGTCTTGGACTGGTGACTGCAGGCCAAGATTTTCATCATATGCTTGACAGCCACATCATACATCCCAAGTGAAGCATACCACCTATAACAATGAAAAGTAAGAAAGTTTAAAGAATCTAGATGCATATGTTCTACATTATTAAACAACCAGAATATGCTATTACTGAAACAAGTCAAACTTACTATCCTATATAAAATTGAAAATGAACATGATCATTGATGTAGCTCCAAGTAGAAGGATCACTATCACACTGCAGCAAGAAGCAGCAGCAAAAGAAAAAAGATAGTGCAGTGAAAGAAAACACCAAAAATTGAAAAATCATAAAAAAAAAAGTTTCAACAACAAATTTTAAATCAAACTAATTACTAAAATTAGAAAAAAACAAATCTAACTAAACCTAATCTAATCAAAACCTAAAAATCTACTACACCTAATCTTTGTTTAGTGTTTGACAAAAATTAAAGCTGTGAATCCATTCCTTTACCGGCAACTGATTGACCCTTCTATAATTCTGCAAGTGAGAAGTTGAAGAGGAAGCCAATATTTAGCAACTCCGATCCCCTAGGTTTTAATGTTTAAAAGGTATATATAACAGTTTCTATTCTAGAAATAAAAAAACGGAAAAGCTCTGCATACAAGCCCTAATGGCTTGTATGCTTTACAAGTTCATTAAACAATAAAATCAAAATATGCGCTGCTTCAGGTACGTTGATTACACGCGCTATATAACATCGCGCGTATATCTAACTACCAGATTTAAAATATTTCTTTCCCTTTTCGTTTTCGTTATTTTGAGATTTCGTTGTTCTTCTTCTCGCGCGTCTTCCCTCCTTCTTCTCCATCGTTCTTTTCCTCTCCTTTTCTCACTAGCATCTTCTTCGTTTAGGTTACCTTTTTCTCTCTCTGCAACTCGAGCTTCGTTTTCTATTTTTGATTTGTTATTTTTTGAAATCAAAGTTTGATCTCGTTTTGAAGATAATGGATCATTCAACCTCAGATTGTCAGCTGAATGCAGGCGAAGTGGATTATGAGTCAGAATCTAACGAAGTCCCTGAGGTTTGATTTACATAGGATTAGTATGAATTTTCTTTCAGTAATTTGTATAGCATTGTGTAGTTGAAAAATTGCTGAACATTGACTGTGAAAGTAACACGTTTACCTGAATCTGTCGATTCAATGTATTAGTTGTGATTAATTACCTGAAATTTGTAGCAGACGCTCGGGTGTAGATCAATTCTTGTTTGGGTGTATCTACACTTTACTGGTTTTTTGTTATTTTAATTGACTTATTGTTGTTCAGGTGTATCAGACATGATTAGCTGTGTTTTTAGTTTTTGAGATGGTGTATATCTGCAGGCTGTGTATTTACAGTTTATGGCTTTAAAAGTCATTCTGTAGTTGAGTTGTATCGTATTAGACATGATTGGGTGTATTTGAATCATATCTATGGGTGTATTCACAGTTCTGACACGGTGTATTTTGCAGCCTCTCTCAGTTGTTGATGACGAGCTTGTTCCAAAGGTCGGAATGACCTTTACCACCCTTGAAGATGCTGGAAAATTTTACAGGAACTACGCCAAGGCTGCAGGTTTCTCTACAAGAGTTCGGTGCACGAATAGGAAGGGAAACGAGATTAAGAACCAACTGATTACATGTAGCAGAGAGGGAAAATGGAAATCTAAAATATCTCCGACTGAGAAGACGAATTCGACAGCCGGTTTAAACTGTCCTGCAAGAATTTATATACACACATTGAAGGATGTCGGTGCTTGGATCATTTCAAAGGTTGTGCTGGATCATTCACACCCCTGCTGTCCAAGTAAAGCAGAGATGCTCAAACAACACAGGGAACTAAGCATGTCCATTCGTCGTACGATAGAGAATAACAAGGAGGCCGGTATCAGACCTAGCAAAACCTACCAATCATTTGTTGCGGCTGCTGGGGGTCACCGAAGCTAAATTTTATCGAAAATGACGTGAGGAATTACATTACCAGGGAAGTGCGGAATGTTTCCGAACAAGAAGATGCAAAGGAATTCGGGAAATATTTGTTAAGAATGAAAGAGAAGAATCCAAATTTCTTTTTTGAGCTCCAACTCGAAGAGGATCAATCGATTAAGCTGGCTTTTTGGGCCGATGCAAGAAGCAGAGCCGCCTTTGAGTATTTCAGAGACGTCATTTCATTCGACACCACCTACAACACAAATAGGTAACAAATTGCCCCTGTTTATGATGCTAAATTAATTTATTTTTACGAATCCGCATCAGAGGTGTATATTGGCTGTTTCATTGGGTGTATGCGAAGCATTTGTTAAGGTGTAACTAATGATTTTGCATTCTGGACCATGGTAATTTGTTTCAGGTATAATTTGGTCTGTGGTTCTTTTGTCGGGGTGAATCACCACGGTCAATCAACACTTCTCGGATGCTCTTTGATGAAGAACGAAGAAATTGAATCATTCAAATGGTTATTTCAAAGCTGGCTTCGTTGCATGGGAGGAAACGCTCCGAAAGGGTTTCTCACCGATCAGTGCGCATCCATGAAAAGGGCTTTAGAGGCCTGTATGCCAACAACAGTTCACCGCTGGTGTATTTGGCACATCATGAAGAAGATTCCAAGCAAATTAAACGGGTACAAGGGACATGCCGATATCGAACAAGAAATGAGCCAAGTTGTTTGGAACTCTCACAGCAAAGACTCATTCGATATGAATTGGAATGATTTTCTGCTGAATTTTGGTCTTGCGGACAACAAGTGGCTTTCAGGTAATGTCTTTTTAAAATATGCAGCAGAGGTGTAAATTGTATGTCCCCTCGGGTGTATTTACAGCCTGTGTTTGGGTGTATTATGCAGATCTGTACGAAGACCGTCACATATGGGTTCCTATCTATCTGGATCAGCACTTCTGGGCAGGGATGAGAAGCACACAAAGGAGCGAGAGCATGCATTCATTTTTTAACAAGTATATCACCCGGAACAGCTCGCTTATTCAGTTCGTCAAACAATACGATAATTGCCTCGGAAGCAGGGAGCAAGCAGAGAGAATCAGATGCTGCAGATTTTCATACGCTCATACCGTGTGCAACCAAATCCTGCATTGAAGCTCAGTTTCAAGATGCGTACACTCACGCAAAGTTTAGGGAAGTCCAAGCGCAATTCAGAGGAAAGGCGAATTGCATCACCAGATTAAAGAATTCCACTCTAGGCTATTCAGTATACGACATCGGAGAACAAGTTTCCAGCTCAATATTCAACAAGTTCGTGGTTACTTACGACTCAGTGGTAGCCGAGGTAAAATTCCAATGCTTATTATTCGATTCGAGAGGGATACTGTGCCGTCACGCACTAAGCGTGTTAAGCTTCGAACAAGTAAGCCAAGTGTCACCGAGATACATACTGGAACGATGGAGCAAGAAGGTAAAGAGGCGACACACACACATCAAGAGCAGCCACGACGAGCCACTAATGGAGCCAAGAAGCAAGAGGTTCGACCAATTGGTTTTTCGTTCGCAAAATATCTACGAATTTGCCTCCGAATCGGAGGAGCTGACTGCAATTCTGCACCGTGCGTACGATAACGTCATGGCCGAGATGGAATCATTAAAAGCCAAAAGGAAGGGGACATCTTCTTTATCGCACGAAGACGCCAACTTGGAATCCGTTAACGAGCTTCAAAGCCCGCCAAGGATTCGAACAAGAGGACGTCCAAAAAACAGGCTAGGTTCAAAGCTGGAGAAACAGATCGCAAATGCCACAAAGAAGAAGAAGACGAAAGTTTTAAGCGAGGTAAAAGTACTGTTCTTTAAATTTGTGGCAATTGAGTTTATTTTTCTCGTTAATAGTTTAGGTAATGTGTGTGTGTTATATTTCAGATAAACCTTTTTGATGCTGCATCAGCGGCTCATTCAAATTGCAGCCAATATCAAGGACACGTTATGAGTTATCAGTTCAGGGTACCAGCAGCAGGGGATAACTTGTTGGGTGTATAGTTTTACAGAATATGGGTGTAAAAGCACCGTTATTTTGGGTGTATTTTCGTTAATTCACAATTTACATATAGACACATATATAGATACATATAGATCAAAAGCTGTAAAAATTCTCAGGTTATGGGTTTATATTTGATTTGATATTTTTCTTCATATTTTAGTACATGTAATTCATACATTTTGAATACAGCACAGACAGTTTGGGTGTATATTTTATGCAATCTTGGGTGTATTATTAGACTTGCGTTGGGTGTAACAGTTTATATATGCCTTGATTTTTTTCTTCATATTTTACCACCTGTAATACAGCTTTTGATTACATCACAGACAGTTTACCAGCACAGATAGTTTAACTATGGAAAAAAATATACATGGAATAGAAGTTGATAAATGGCAAATATTTACATCATTTGTTCAATTTACAAACTACCAAGCAGTTGGATTACCCAGTTTCTATATCAGCAGAATTAATCTGACAAAACGGACTTAATAATATAGAGGATGGCTTCGACAGCCTTATAGCACTACTCTCTCTAATTGCCCGATCTCTCTGTGTATTCATCTCACTGAATAGTATCCGGGATGCGTACTCCACTCTATAGTGGTCCACCTCCTCCTACAATTAAAAAGTATATTCTGTTTAAACAGCAATATTAATTCAGTAAAGTAATACAGAGTTATATGGTTCTAAAGACAGTTACATGTGGCCAATTATCCCATTGATACTTCCCCTTTTTGATGTTTTCCGGCTCAATTAACTCCATCCACTTCATAACGTACACAGCGCAGTCATAGCTGAAAACGAAGAAAATAAATTACAAATCTCATTTACACAAAGTTTAATGTTCAGAGTCACAAATTTATACCTTGTTTTTTAGCCAGATATTTTAACATATGGTGATTTAATTTCATTCTCCCTTTCCCCTTTCTGAAGAGGTTCCCCGCCGGCATATGTTATCAATCTTGAAAATACGTATCCCTTAAATACGAAAACAAATCAGTAATACACCCGAATGAATGGACAAGATACACCCAACGGAATGGACAATATACACCCATCAGAAGTAAAGAAATAGACCTATCTATTAAAGTAAAGAAGACAGAGGCAACTTACAGTGAATTTATTAATGGCCTTTCTCTCATCGGTGGGAGCTTTTTTGTGTAGCGGGTCAAGTATTTGACATTTCCGCTTTCTTGCATTTATCAGCCATAACCACCAATGCCCCGAGTAGCAGACAGGGGCAAAAATCTGAAGGATTGCCACACGTGAACATTGTGTTATTTTATTTTGCAAATAAGTAAATAAGCATACTAACAAATTTAGCAAACGAAAACTTACATATGGGTGCGAAGTCAATTTTTTTCTATCTATGAAGGGAATGAAACTCGGGTAGGCTTCCACCCTGAATTCCTTTTTCGTTTTCGGTGATACGAATTCCCCGTTTGGGTGATCCGAAAGTTCCATGCACTGCAAGAATTGCGAAACAAGAAATGAAATACTAAACTTACACCCAATGGAACGTAAAAAATACACCCAAATCAATACAGAAAATACACCCAAAGTTCGGAGAAGTAACACTTACCACAATATCGGGGGGGAGACAGTATATTTGTTCTTTAAACCTCTTTTCATTTTTGTTGTTGAGGATGAGGCAGATGGCAGATACAATCTTGAAATATATGCCAAAATCAATTTTACATTAATAAGCATTGTAATTGACTTTGGTGTAAAAAGATTAATGTTATTCTAATATTACCTGAGATTCTATATCACTTTTTGCCTGTAGGGAGGCAAGGTGCATTCTCATCAAAATGTATTCTCCTTGGCCAATCAGAGTGCACATTTCCTCATACTCGTTAGTATTGCCATCTGCATCTTCCTTCAGTCTCGTCCCCCAGATGTAGCACTTTTGTTTCATATCATCTGGAATTTGATTCATTCCCCCAGGAGTTTCAAACTTTGCAGAACTTTCTCCCCCAGTCTCCCTCTGAATTTGTGGACTTGTGTTTTTTCCCTTCGCCGCGCTGCTTGCTATTCTTTGGACCAAACTGTCCAATTGTTCTATCAAATTCGCAGCTTCTGGAGATTTTTCCCTTTCTGTCTCCTGCGTTGACGCCCCCTCCTGGCTTGAATCAGTCAATCCAAGGCTGAATGATGGCACCCCTGGATCTGTTTTAGGAACATAGGATGCTGTCCGTGCCATCATCAACAGGGCAGCAGCGTCTTCTGCGTCTGGATGACTGCGTCATCATGTATAAGAATAAGAATAAGAATAAGAATATACGGATGATAAGCAAAGATTGATTTTAGTCTGATGAACTTACATTTTAGTTGGAGCTGGGGGAACCGTGGGTGTGGTCTCTTGAAGTTGTTTGGGGGTTTCAGGAGTGCTGCACAGTTACAAAAAATTAATCACGGCGTAAAAGAAACTAATCAGGAACAATATACACCCAAACTGTTAGCTAATATACACCCAAACTCTAAACAAATATACACTCAATACTATTTCTTACGTTTCTGTGGTCCCTTCAATCTGTAGCATAGGGGTTGGTTCAAAATCTGTCTCAGTGGTTGTTTGGGATGCCGGCACAAAAACCTGAATCGGGACTCTAAACAAGAAGAAAAATGAAAGGTTAACAACGCCTTTGAAAATAATAAGGTTATAAGGTTGAAATATTATTGGAAAACTCACATTGCAAGCGCTTCCGACGGTGTCTGTTCCCTCACAACCATCATATTCGAATCAGACGGACTCAACCTAAAATACACCCAAAGAAATTCAAGAAATACACCCGAACAATTCAAAAAGAAGACAGGCTTTGTTTTTTTGAGAACTTACATACTTGCAGTTTTTGCTTTTTTTTCCTGCCTTTTTTTTTCTTGAATAAAATAATAAAGGGCTTTTTTTTCTAAAAAAAATATATACAGAATTAGAAGTAGAAGGGTAATAGAAGAACAAAAAGTAACGGTTATTTGAAAGAGAAATTACATGCTCTGTGACGGCTGGTTTACACTACTCTGTTCTGTGTGTCCTTGAGAGGAAGGACCATCACTTCCCAAGTTCACAGCCGGTATTCTAAAACAGATTTCATGTTATTCAGACAAAATAAGATACAGGTATAAAATACACCCAAATGAATGCACAAGATACAACCAACCGAATGGACAATATACACCCAACACAACAAAGTTAATATTCCAACTTATTAAACAACATACACCCAACTTGATCCACACAATACACCCAAATGGTTCCACAAGACACACCCAAATCATGATAACAAGATTTTATTAAATAATAAAGCTTCTTACGTTTCAGACGACACATAGCGACCTTCTGTCGATCGCAGGTCAGGTTGGTTCTCCCTGCGAAACAAGAAACAATTATTAGCATACAAAACACAACAAAATATGAAATAGACAGCCCAGCAAGACATACCCCTCTGCAGCAGATTTATCAACGTTTTGCCCTAGCCATTCATCCAGTTCGTCACTTGATATTTCATATGTCTCACTACATTCATAAAAGAAGATGTTAACAAAAATAATTACGACGATAGACGGTAATATAGCTTACGAGGTACTGTACCCCTCAAAGTATTGGTCTTCTTTAGGAGGTGAATCCTCCACGACAACTTTTTTCTTTTTTGGTTGTGTTCTGGGTGGAAAAAAAAGAGTACCAATCAGAAATAAAAAATTAATTTTATCACAGAATATTATGCAAAGAAGTGCTTACTTTTTTGGTGTTGTTTTTGTTTTTTTCTTCTCCTTCTCCTTCTCTGCAGGTGATGATTCTTCGCTCCTCTAAGTTAATAATAGACACTTCAGTTAATACACGAAATCTTTATAATGAAGCCAAAAGAAAGGAGTAATAATTTTAGGACATTACTCATCACTTTGTTCAGATTCAGATTCTGAATCAGAATCTGACTCCTCTTGCCTCTGCTTTCTTTTTCTGGAGTCCATTATGGAAGGCAAACAGTGATTATTTAGAACATACTAAAAATACACCCAACGTGATCAACAAAATACACCCAACTCGAAAAAGAAATTACACCCAAGTATGGTACTTACTTTTTCCCCTTTTTGATGGGGTGTTTTCTTGCTGAATCCTCTGAGTCTTGTTGAGTCTCAGACTCAGAGGTAGAAGTGTCACTGTCAGTAGCTGTTTCTGTCTCCGAAGATGATGTTGGACTCGCCTTCCTTTTTTTTGTTTTTTTGATTTCTTGTTTTTTTTCTTTTTTTCTTGTTTTTTTTATTTTTTCTCTTGCTCTTGTCTCCGCCATCTTCACAATCCCCTGAAACATGAGATATTTTAGCTAGCAGCATTCAGGTAAATAAAATACAAGCAACATATTATGTTTACTTACCAAAATTTCTTCTCTTTCTGCAGTCATTCTTTCCACCAACTGCTCCTTAGTCTAGTTGGCAATCCAAGGCTTTGGTGGTCTTTCAGCCCTCTTCTTGCCTTTGTTTTCAGAAAGATGAAAGTATATTATCATGAGGGCAAAGAGGCAGCCATCAATTGCCTTCTTCTTCTTCTCCTGGTAGTCTGTGATGCCCTTGATCAAGAAGGTCAAAACATGCCCCCCCCAGTTTCTCTCCGATATGCCGTCCATCTTAAAAATTGGGGCGAGGTGCACAGGCGATATTTTGTTTATCGTCGTTGGCAAAAGGAACGCCATCTGTATGTAGAGGATGAATATCCTCTTGAACATCAGGCGTTCCTCTTCGCTGCCAACGCCTATTTCCATCATTTCATCGGTAAGACTTTTGAAGGTCTTACCCTGAAATCTTCTATAAATTATTTTGTCATCATCAGAAAGTTGCTTATACTCAACTTTCTCAGGAAACAGATTTCCTACAAAAAAGAAAACAACAAAGTATCAAAATCGGTTCAAAAACACCCAAGCATCAACCTTAAATACACCCAATCATGAACTTAATATACACCTATAGTTACCTGTTGCATTGATGCCAAGCGCATCACCTATTGTCTTTGGTGTTATTTGGAAAGAACCATATATCCTGTCTTCAGTCTGTTCTCCCCAAGTTTGAAGTTGTTTGCCAGTTCCCTTAAGAGTTGGTGATCCACCCTTAGAGGTGGGACGTGCATCAACCCACCAAATCCGAGATCCCTGACAATTGCCTTCTTCTCCTCAGTCATGTTTCTGAACTTATCGCTCAGGAGATGTGTGGCACACTTAAGGTCTTTCGTTTGGTTTCTTGCTGCCATTTTATCTGAAACGAAAAATACACCCAAAGATATCAGTAAGATACACCCATATATAAGAGTCAGATACACCCATTAATAACAGTAAGATACACCCACAGATATGATTCAGATACACTCATTGATAACAGTGAGATACACCCATAGATATGATTCAGATAAATTCATATATATCAGTCAGGTATCACTCAAACATGCTTCAATATCAAATTAATTGAGATATCAGTAAGATACACGCATATATGAGTCAGATACACCCATTGATAACAGTGAGATACACCCATATGTAAGAATCAGATACACCCATTGATAACAGTGAGATAGATATTATTCAGATACATTCATATATATCAGTCAGATATCAGTCAAACATGCTTCAATATCAAGCCACATTACAAGTTCAAGCAGTATACACCCCCCAATCTACGGAATAAACCCCCAAAAATCAACAACAGTAGCAGGAGAACTTAGAACAAGAACGTAGAACGACGTAGAACTTAGAAGAATGACGTAGAACTTAGAACAGTGTAACAAAGAAGCAAGAATAATAGCCCAGTAAACCCTAGAAGAACGACGTAGAAGAAAAGTAGAATATACAGTAATCTTAATGAACTTACGTTGAGTGTTGTTGCTTTGTTTTCTCTTCAGATTCTTCACAGAGAGTTTGATGTTGTTTTGATGGAGGTTTCGAACAATGATTTGTATATTTTGAACTTTGATTTTTGCTCGAAAATGGGAGCGTTTCCTTGTTTTCGAAGCGTTTTGAGAAGTGGAAGAAGTGGAGGAAGTGGAAGAGTCTGCCATACGTAACCGTTTGTGTTGAGCGCGTGATTTTGACGCGCCATGTTATGCTTCTTTATGCGCGTGTCTTCGATTTGGGCTGGGCCAACTTGGATGCTTGTATACTTGTATGTGTAGCAGGCCCGATAAAAAAATGTCTTAAAGCTACACATTTTAATCTATTTAAGAAATACGACATGACAAACACTATTATAATAGCAATAAATATCAAATCAAGTTAATTAACAAAACTAATAAGAAAACAAAAATTCTTTTTCCCTTTTCAGATCTTTTTATGTGTCTTGTTTAATAAAGCAATGCTGGACACTTTCCTCCTAACTCCAAACTCACAGGTGTCAGATGCGCTGCTGCTGCACTCATAACAATCCGTCCCACCCTTGCACTTCCTATAATACAATTGCATTATTATTTTGAAACACAAATATAGTTAATTAATAAATTTAAGTGATGATTATTAGTTATATAAAATAATTTTATATATGCATCTAATTATATTATATTATATCAATAAAAATAACTATATTTTATATTGATTATGTAAATAGCTACCAATTATAGCCTATATCTTTTCTACAGCTGAATTCACACTATCAACAGAAGTGCCCTCAATGGTTGCAAAAGACCATTACAACAAATCATTTAGATATTGGATTTTCTTATGGCACAGTAGTAAGGAGTCAAGCTGGTAAGAGGGAAGAGGCTCTACTTAAATGAAAATCCACCAACTGAGCTAATGAAAGATTCCTGCACATATAATTATTATGTGCTGGTCTCTCAATCAATCAAGTGCTACATATATAGAGTTAAGAAACACTCATGAACTGAATATATTATATTGTGAATGAATTATATTAAATCAGCTATAACATAACCATTTCAAAGTTAAAATGAAAGCATAATAGAAAATAAACATTTCAATTTGATCCATACAAGTTAGGCAATAACTTAGGTACAGCCAGGAACAGAGGAACTTACTAACAAAATCATCTTCTTTTGAAGTAGGTATTATTATCTTAACCCTCAATTCCTCTTCTATCTTCTGTTGTGTGGATCCCTTGAAACAATATATTTTATAGATTTGCAGGTATATATTGATATGTAGGTTATTGATATAGGAAGAAACTAAGAAAATAGACCAGAATTATACTAACCCTTCATGGCAGGAGCCTTGGTCACAGATCTTGACTTGTCATGGGCCTCTTGTAAGCAAGTTTTGAGTAAAATGATGAAAAAATTGCAAGCCGTTTTTACTAGATAAAGTACAGAAACAAGCAAGCACAAATGCACAATATTTTTAAAGTTAATGAGCTTATACATGTAAATTAGAAAACACATAAAATAGCCAATGAGGTGAAAACTGATTTCATATATATATATATAACCAAAAGCTCTGGCTAGTAGCTTTTTCTTTTGAAGCCTGACATCTTAATAAAACTTCACGATTAAACACGTGCACCATAGCAAACAGGAATATTACAGTATCCCAAAGCAAAGAAATTAGATGTTGAACCTTTATGAGGTTTCCATGAATCTTCTGAAGCAATGACATAGATAAACTTCCTGAGTTACTAACAGCTAATAATTTTTTCATCACATGAACAGAGAATGAATTGGTGGCCACCTGAAAATTTACATCCACTTGCATAATAAAATTATACACCTTCATGCTGTATTTGAATTAGAAAAGGAATACTAATTTCTAATCTAATAATGTCTTCACCACCACGACCTTGGCCACGTGGGATCTCAAATAATTCCTAAAGAAAAAAAGTCATCAAGTTAATAAATATAGTTTCATCTTAAGTAAAACATAGTTGCATATGCCATCTATACGTTTTAATTCCTAAGTAAAATATTCACAGACATTACTGCTATTCTATTAGCTCTTGCTTTGCATAGGATTCAAGAATAAGCTGATCTATGATGCATGTAGAATTCATAGTGTAAAATAGAACACTCCAAGCTAAAACATTACAATAGAAAATATTTTATACTTTACTCACAGACATTATTGTATTGCTCATGTTTTAGACTTAAAGCCATATAATCATCTCAGTAACTGAAAAAAGAATGAACTAATTGAACAACAAAATCTACACAATCAGTATTTCAAACATGAAAATAAAAATCCAAAAAACTGAAAGTGATAAGTTCAAAAATTAACCGAATCTGAGGATAGATTCTCGATATTCTGGAACAGAAAATTCTATGAGTGGTAGCAGATCCAGAAGTGCGAGAAGGAAAACGAAGGAGAAAGAAAGAAAGAAAGCAAAAGAAAAATAAAAGAAAATAGCTATGCATGCGTAAGAGGATAGCAAATACAATAAGAACTGGACCACAGAAACCATACCAAGACGAGAACGACGGCAGCGCGCTGCAAAGTTCGAGGAGAGGTGGTGAATCGGACGAGATGCAGAAAAGCTCGACGGAAAATGGCGAACAGGAGGAGAGGCTGGCGTCAGTGTAGCAGCGAATAGGAAGAGTGATAAAGGTGTAGAAGAGATTAGGGCTACCTGCACAGCTGAGGCAAGATCGAAACGGAGCAATTTCTGCATATTAGGGTTCGATACGAAGCGACGCGAGCAACACACGAAGAAGCGTCGGGAGGGGGTGTGATGGAGCTTCGGTGTGACGGAAGTTCAGTGCGACGGCGGTGCAAGGCGGAGAGGCGCCGCCGATGGAGCGTTTGGAAGAGAGGGGTGTGGAGGCGCGGATAGGTATCGTGTGAAATGAGGAGCCACGCTTAAAGCAAACCCCTTATTTCAACATTTCCGACGGAAAATTTTAAATTACAGACGAAAAATCCGTCTGTAATAATTTAATAAAACGCAACGTTTTGTCTATTTAATTACAGACAGATTTTCTGTCTGTAACCATTTTTCACGGAAAAAAATTAATTTTTTCTACGGAATTATCGACGGATTCTCTTTTCCGTCTGTAATTTATATTAATCCATTTTTTTGGTTTTCCGACAAAAAATCTCTCTGAAATTCCGTCTGTATTTCCGTGGGATAAAATCCATCGAAAATTTTCGTCTGTAATAACAAAATTTCTAGTAGTGTATTGATACCAATAAATCAATAAAATTTAATTGAAATATGAAAATACAGATTATAATGTAATCAGCAAACTACATAAAGTTATTAATTAGACTTAATTTTTGTCGTAATTGAACCTTCTGCTTGTGTCCTATTGCGCATGTATCGATAGCTTGGTAAAATCAAAGTTCAATAGAGTTAGCTGGATGAATAGAGAACAAAGAATTGATGAATTGATAAATTAGAGAGAAAAAATTTATAGAATTGATGAATCGATAAATTTTTACTTTTTTAACAAGATGCACAATAAGAAGGTGAAGTGTGACTATGAAGAACTATGGAGGTGTATAATTAGTTAGGAATCCGGCAAAATACATAGTCCAAGATGTTGAAGAGGTCCCCAAAAAGCAACAAGTACACTTCCTAGTAAAGTTAATGCGAGAACTCATCCACTCTCACAGGTTTAGTATCCTGACTTGAATGTCAGTACTCCCCAAGTCAGAGATAAAAAGAAGAAGTTACTCCTCATAACAGGAACAAGAGGAACCCCGTCTATTTCAAACGAGTTGTGATTTGTTGTTACAAAACAAAATCCATCATAATGTATGGGAACTTTCTTTATCGTTGATAGACGTTGGCCTTTCTCCCATTAGGGAACCAATGAGAAATTTTGACAATGTATATAATGAGTTGATTATCTAATATAAATAAATAATAAAAATTACTTTACAGATTATTTAAATTCAAAAACTCTCATTCAATTATTTCACATTAAATTTCAAATTTCAAATCCTCAATTTCAAAATTTTTAAAAAATCTAGTTAGTTAATTCAAAAAAAAAAAAAAATAACCATATGAAATCCTAAATTACTAAAGCATTTCACTCTAATACTCTCTTCTTTTTCAACTCGCGGCCACTCCGCCTTCATCAATAATCATCCCATTTCACCATGGTTGCTGAGCTTGCCACATGCTACTCACCTTAGTAAAAATAATCATCCACTTAAGGATAAAAATAATTATCCGCATACGAATTGAAGATCTAACATAATTTAATTATATATAACTAAATCCAATCCAAATAAACTAATCGTCTACATAAAAATTAATTCTTTTTTTTTATTAAAAATTGAAGAAAATTTTCAAACCCTTTCTACAGGGACAACAGCTGATAAAATCTTGTGAAGTATGAACAATAAAAGAAAGGAAAAATAAATTAAGATATAAACTTATTCAGGAAAAATAAATTCAGATATAGACTTGTTTTATTTGACATCTTCACATACATTATTGAATATTGATATAGTTTTCAAAAGACAAAAGATAACACAGAATCTTCCAATTCTTGTTGCTTAAATCCATAAGCTACTTCATGTATAATTTATTCATGGCTTTTCTTTTTTTTCATCACTTCAATTCTAAACAAATCTCAGCCTTCGAACACAAAAATTAATGGCCATATCCAATCAGTATATTGCTTCTAAATTAAACTTCTAAAAACAATTTAACTACCACTAAGACAACCAATGACAATGATAAGGTTTACAAATAGCCAAAAAAGTATATATATATATATATATATATATATATAAACACCATTCTAAACTTACTAAATAAATAAAAGATGAACAATTTTACCTTTCTTTATTTTCATTAATGCTTTTTCTTTCATTTTCATTTGAATAAGACTTTTTTTTTCCTTTAAACTAAAAGTTATATATATATATATATATATATATATATATATATATATGAAATCTAACTTATGATAATGAGATTCTTATATGAGAATGTAAGAGTATATTTATATTTTATAATCCTTAAATTAATATAAGTAATTAATTAAATATATCTAATAAATTGTATACAGACAAGATATTTATTATAGTCATTGCATTTACGTGAGAATACATTTATAGTTATTATTTTTAATTTTTTAATTTATTATTAAAAATAATTTTTTTCACTTATAACACTAAATAAACAAATTCTTTATAATAATTGAATGTAATATTTTTAAACATAGAATTTTTATAATATAATTTCTTAGAATATTTTCTTAATTTTAAAATAAACCACAACTTAAATATCATTTGCATGCTGTAACCTATTTTATGTTATATTTTAGTAGAGATAGTGAGTCAAATTGTTTCTTTTTTTAAATTATATAAATAATTAATTGAATATTATTATATCAATAAAATTTTAATATCATTATGTTTTATATTTTTATTTAATACAACTTATAACCCTATAAATAAAGAAGGGAAAATCATATTACTCTTGATAATAACTAAATTTTAATTTAAAGGATCGACATGTGAGAACAAAATTTAAGGGCAAAATAATTTATTTCCTTCAAATTGCATATTAATTTGATGGTGAAACTATTGCCACATACATATAAATACATTAAATAAGTTACACGAGTCAGATAGTATTAAACCACTCTTCCACCTTAGCCCATGACAACAATAAAGACGTCTCACGGCCCACAAATTCAGCCCAACAGAATACACAAATTAAATTATAATTTAGTCTTTATCTTATCTTATAGTTATCTTTATCTTTATCTATATCTTATCTTTATCTAATTTTATCTTTCATAGGCCAATACTCTATATATACTTAGTTTTACCTTCATAGTTTACAATTCATTCAATCAATAATCAATAAAATTTCTTCATCTTTTTCTTTCACAATTCTTTTATTTTCCTATTCTTTCACAATTTTATTATGGTATCAGAGCTCCTCTTGAGCTCTGCTGACATCCATGGATCAAGGAGAAAGGGCACACCAGCAACTTCATCCGGAGTCTCTTTTGGACCTTTCGTCAGCCCAACACTTTTCTTTCATGACACTTCCTTTCAATGAAGAAGCTCGTCCTTCAAACCAACTTGAGCTTCTGCCAAGTCCAACTACTCATTATCTTTGTTCTTTCAATACCTTTTCTACTGTTAACAATTCTTCAAATCGAGATTCATTCTTGAATACTTGGATCATTGATTCTGGTGCCACAGATCACATTGCATCAAATTTGTCTTGGTTTATTTCTTACACACAAATTTCTCCTATTATTGTTCATTTACCAAATGGTTCTCGAACTACTGTTTCTTATAAAGGCATCGTTCAATTTTCACCATCCTTGGTTCTTCATGATGTTCTTTATTTACCTCATTTCAACTTTAATATTATCTCTGTTTCAAAAATTACTTCAGCACTCATATGTGAACTCACTTTTTCATCTTCTTCTTGCACTCTACAGAGCAACAATTTGCACTTTTTCAATCTGGTTTTAAAGGGTATATTATTTATGTTTTAGAAGATAAAAGAATTGAGATTTCTAGAAACGTAATTTTTTATGAAAAGATCTTGCCCTTAGTCACAAAAAATGTCCAATTCCAGACACTTAGCCCAACATTGCCAAACACACCTTCTCAAAAACAAGATTCGGTTAGTCTTCCAGTTGAACCCTCACCTATACCCATTGACCCAACTACACCTAGTTCTTTATTTTCTCCAACAACCTCTCCTTCTTCCTCACTATCGTTTCCTAACCAAGTTGAACCCATGACCACCGAATCCCTTTCAACACTAGACACCAGCCCACCATCACCTTCTCATCCCCCGTCACCTTCTTCACCACCTGAGCAACCCCATCCTCGTCATTCCGACCGGCCTCACCGACCTCCAGCATATCTCTCTGATTACTTGTGTAATTCCTCTCTCATCTCTACAAATCAATCTCCCTCAAAGTGCAAGTATCCTTTATCTTCAGTCATGTCTTTTTCTTCTCTTTCATCTTCACATAAAAAGTTTATTTTATCTCTACATTCTGACGTTGAGCCAAAGTCTTTTAAGGACGCCAATCAACACTCTAATTGGCGTAGTGCTATGAAAGATGAGTTGGATGCTCTTGAGCTGAACAAAACTTGGCGTCTTGTTGATTGCCCTGCAGGGGTTAAGCCGGTTGGCTGTAAATGGGTCTATCGCATCAAACGCAAGCCTGATGGTTCAGTTGATCGATATAAAGCACGCCTTGTGGCTAAAGGGTTCACTCAAACTGAAGGTGTTGATTTCTTGGAAACTTTCTCCCCTGTTGTCAAGCCTGCCACTATCAGATTAGTTTTGGCATTGGCCTCTATGAAGCATTGGCCTATACATCAGTTGGATGTCAATAATGCTTTCTTACATGGGGATCTTTCTGAGGATGTTTATATGACTCTGCCACCCGGATTTAGATCTCCTCAACCGAATCAATGCTGTAAGCTACTAAAGTCACTGTATGGTTTACGACAATCTAGTCGTATGTGGTATGACAAACTTTCTCATCTTTTGCTATCTCATGGATATCAGCAGACCTCATCTGATTATAGTTTATTTGTCAAATTCATTGGTGATCAAATTTCTATCCTTTTAGTCTATGTTGACGACATTGTTCTCACTGGTAATTCTATTTCTGAACTTGCTGCCATCAAGTCTATTTTACACCAACACTTCCGAATTAAAGACTTGGGCCCATTAAAATATTTTTTGGGTATTGAAGTTGCTCAATCAGAGAAGGGAATTTGCTTATCTCAGAGAAAATATTGTCTTGATCTTTTGGAGGATTCTGGTTTATTAGGTGCTAAACCTGCCTCTGTTCCAATGGATAGTACCACAAGACTATATCAAGACCAAAGTCCCTTGCTATCCGACCCTTTTGTATATCGTCGTTTGGTTGGCCGTCTTATCTATCTCACCACTACTCGACCGGACATCATGTATGCTACTCAACAATTAAGTCAATTCATGGCATCTCCTACTAAATCTCATCTTCAAGCTGCCAAGCATGTGTTACGATATCTGAAGACTAGTCCCGGCAAAGGACTTTTCTTTCCAAGGGAATCAGAAATTCAGCTTCTCGGCTTCAGTGACTCTGATTGGGCCGGATGTCCTGACACTCGGCGATCTTTAACAGGTTATTGTTTCTTCTTAGGCAGTTCTTTAGTCTCTTGGAAGACCAAGAAACAAACCACCGTTGCCCGCTCTTCCACGGAAGCAGAATATCGTGCACTTGCCAACACAACTTGTGAACTTCAATGGATAATAAATGTGTTACAATTTTTACGCATCTCTCCTATTCGCCCACCAGTTTTATATTGTGATAATCAGAGTGCTCTTCATATTGCTGCTAACCCAGTTTTTCATGAACGGACCAAACATTTAGAGGTTGATTGTCACTTGGTTCGACAAAAAGCTCAAGCTGGAGTGATGAAACTTCTCCCAATTCCCTCTTCTGGGCAACTAGCTGACATCTTCACCAAGCCTTTGTCTCCTCAACCCTTCCATCTTAATCTGAATAAGCTTAGTGTTCTTGACATCTTTCATCCTCCAGCTTGCGGGGGCGTATTAAACCACTCTTCCACCTTAGCCCATGACAACAATAAAGACGTCTCACGGCCCACAAATTCAGCCCAACAGAATACACAAATTAAATTATAATTTAGTCTTTATCTTATCTTATAGTTATCTTTATCTTTATCTATATCTTATCTTTATCTAATTTTATCTTTCATAGGCCAATACTCTATATATACTTAGTTTTACCTTCATAGTTTACAATTCATTCAATCAATAATCAATAAAATTTCTTCATCTTTTTCTTTCACAATTCTTTTATTTTCCTATTCTTTCACAATTTTATTAGATAGCACTCCATTGTTAATAGTAAGTATAGCACTCATCCATGTGGTTGCTTTAATATTGGTATTTTCATATAGGTTATGAGTGTATTATTACTGTAAAATAGTTTTATATTAAAATTAAAATGATTTTCCAAACTAAATATACATGATTTGTTAGGAAGCATTGAGGTTCATGTATTTGGCATTTTGGTTCCGTATGTTTACAATTACAACCATATGAGCTTCTTCTATATTTTGTTCAGAGGTAAAAAGAGAGAGTTTATATATTGATTTGCTTTATATATATATTCTAGGCTTCTAGTCATCGTATATAGAAATAAGAGAATGAACACCACAAGCCTAGTAACAGGACAAGAATTTAAATTTTATAGGCTACTAATTGCGTTTTTAAATATTTTTGCCAAGTTAGGCTTTATGTAGTAAAATATTTTGAAGAAGTACTTGTGTTTTTAAAAAATACAAATTATTCATGGTATGTTTTAGTAAATTAAAAAAATTATGTTCTTGTATTCAGTGTTTGCAATTAGAAAAAAAAAAATGGATGTTTCTAAAAGCATATATGAAAAATTTTTTAAATTAACTCGTCCTTATATCTCAAAATTAGAAAATTTAATATATCTAATATATGTATTATATATTAATTTTTAAATTTAATTTCTATATTTATATCTATTATAATATTTTTAAATTTTAAAATTTATTTTATCAAACTTAATTATTGGTACTTATATTTATTAAAAATTATTTTTAATTTAATTTGATAAACATAACTACTACAATTTTAAAAAACAAAATTTTCTTTTAAAAATTAACTTTTACAAACTATCTTAAAAAATACTAAACCAAAATTTAATTTAATAATTTTATAACAAAATTATTATATTATTTATAAATTTATTGCTTTTAAAGAATTGTTTAATAATATTAAAATTAGCCAATATTATTTAAAAAATATTATATGTATATAATATTAAATTAAATTAGAATATATATTGAGTAATTTTGTTGGTCATAAAATTTTATTGTCTTCTTTCGAAACCTTATCGAAATCAAACTGCATGGAGATGTCAATTCTAACGGAGGATTAAATTGCCTTTTGAATAAATTTCTGTACTATTTAACTTTTTTTTTTTTAATATTAGCTAACACAAAAAATATCAACATGCATACCTTTCATCTTTCTTGTTGGGAGTTTGGACAGATTTCTTAAAAAGATTTTTTGTAATGTGCAATTTTACGAATTTTATTTACTTCCGTGATGTAATATCCAACTCAACAGCATAATTGTTTGTAAAGCGTGTCTACCTAATAAAAAGTATAGTTCATAGTCTTTTTCATAAAACACCTATTTCTTTATGATACTTTTTTTATATTAGATTTTTTTTTATCTCAGATACACATGTCACAGAAACATACCCAATTTTTTTTTTCCATTCAGAAAATTCTTACAAATTTGAATGTTAACGTAATAAATATGATTGCAATAAATTTGTTAGTATATGTCAACTTAAAATATATATTATTTAAATATAGTTTAATACAAAATTTTGAGAGTATGCATAAGAAACAAACTTGCATGGTAGATTTCGTTCGTGATTACAAAGTATTGGTTGAAACATAAGCATCAACCAAACCTAACATTCATTTTACGTCTCTCGTAACAGAAATTGCATGTTCTAATAAAAAGAATAATGGAGAGGCCATAGCAATTTTTTAATGAATATTGTACTTATACAACATGATAAAAAATCTTTTATTTTTATTTATCCTGTTACACCATCATTTTATATTTACTAATATTTATTAGTCATAATAATATTAAAATTGATAATAATTATTAGAGATCAAATCATAATTATCATAACAACGGCATTAAGAACAACAACAACTCATTGTAAACTAACTTTTTAAAAAAAAAATCATATAAAGAAATGAGAAACTGCTTTTTTTTTTTTTTATTAAAATCAACAAATCAGTAAAAATTTATTGAAATACGAAAACACAGATCATAATATAACGAGCAAATTACATACATCATTAAAATTATTAAATTTGTTAATTACCATAGACTTAATTTTCCCTCCAGAATTGAGCCTTTTATTTATGTACTGTTGTGCACATATTGCTTTAAATGACCCACATATCTTTTAAATAAATTTAAATGATACACTTAGTATAAAAATTTAATCGTAGATGGGTTTATATAAAAACTAATTTTTTTATTGAGTATATCCACCGATAATATACTGGATTATTAAGATTTATTTCTTCAACAAAATGCATGATAAGATGTACCATGATTGGGAAGAACTGAACTATGGAAGTGTATCTTTGTTGTGTATGTCATAAAATTGTTAGTTGATTTTACGGGGTCGTAAATAAAAAATTTTACCCAATTATTAGTTGATTGGTTTAAAATAATTTACTTGGATTTAATTTCTTTAATTTTAATATAATTGTGCTTAATATTATTTAGAAAATTAGTTATATGAGTATTATTTGCAAAAATTATTAATTGTGTCCAAGTTATGTTTGAAAATTTGGTGTTGAGATAGTGGACGGAGGAGTTGGACTGAATTAATAGTAATTATAAATAATGGTGAGACTGAAATTCAGAGACACAGTGAGATAGTAAGAAGTTACCAAAGATGTTAAAGTCTGTTGAACAAGAAAATCAAGAAGAAGATCGAGGAAGACAAAGAAGGAATTGGAGGTAAAACGGAATTATTTGCATGCCGAATGTTGTAAGTGGAGGTGTAAACTGTGGCCTGAAGTTCTCAAAAGTGAATTTTCGAATTCATCCTGAAGTTACTAAGATGCACCACGAATTAAAGCAGATGTTTTGGTGACATGGGGTGAAAGGTGGAGTAGCATCACTTGCGACCAAGTACCTAACGTGTCAGAAGATGAAGACAGAACATTGGAGACTGTACGTTAAGAAGATAGTAAGGTTGCACAAGGTATTAATCTCTTCTGTGTTAGTGTGAACCTGGAGAATCAAGTGTCTTAGGTCCCGAAACGATAGCCGAGACGATGGAACAGAAATCAAGCAAATTCGAGTTAAGATTCTCATTACAAAAAATCGACAGAAAGTTATGCGGACTTAAAGAGAAAACGTTTTAAATTTTAAGAAGGAAGTCCTATATTCGTGAAGGTTACTTCAACAAACTAGAACCGATGAGCAGTCAAAATTGAAGCCGAAGTGTAATGGGACCTGAGTTAGCAGAAAAAAAAAAACAAAGAACCGTTTCAGATTCTGAAGAGGATTGGGCCGGTGGCATATCGGGTAATTCTACCCCCACATCTTTAAAACCGGTACGACGTATTTCACGTCTCGTAGTTTCAAAAGTATGCTTCTGATGCCAATCACGTTTTAGAACCTGAACCAGTGTAACTGAGAGAGGATCTAGCGTGTCAAGTAACTCCGGTTAGAATTGACAATACTAGTGTTAAGTAGCTACGCAGAAAAAGAGTTTTGTTAGTAAAGATTGCTTAGAGTTGAGCTGGAATCGAGGAACACAGCTGAAAACTTAAGTCAGAAATGAGAGAAGACTACCCTTACCTTTTTTCAGGTAACTGAATCTGAATTTTGGGGATAAAATTCTTAATTAGGTGGATAGGATGTAAACCCCACGAAATAAATAAATAATTATCTAATAAATTAATTATTATTAAAAAATTAGAAAATTAAATTTTATGATTTAAAAGAGTAGAAATACTAAAAATACGAATTTTGATACTAATTTTAAAAATTTTAACTCAAAATTGAATCAATAAACCGAACCGATCAAACCAGACCCAAATCCCACCAAACAAACATAAGAGCTCAGCCTCTTATCCCCATTTCTTTCATTTTTACGCTAAAGGGAAGAAGAGTAACGTTAAAAACCTAAACCTTAATGTCTTCAAAAATTCAATCGTCCATAATTTTCAATCTAGAGCTCCGATTGACGAGCCGTCAATGGCTATGTGTTTGTTTCAGAATTCTTTTCAATTCTATTTGAACAAAGTGGTAAAAAATTTGCATTTCTCACCCAGTTCTTCTCCTCTTCAATTTTGAGACTTTTGAGTTTGGGTATTGAGAAATTGAATAATTTTGACGATTTAGGTGAATTCTAGCAACGAAAAATCACTGGGTTTTGTCCAATTGATCCGTGGGTAAGGTAAAAAACTGTTGAACCTTTGTGAATAATTGAATTAGTGAACCCTATGATGACTATAGTGATATTGTGTGAATTAGATTGTGTTCTTGTTGATTTGGAGTTCAATTTGGTGGTTTGGGATGAAATTTGGGTGATTAAGAGGACTTGACATTTGGAAGTTTAGAACTTGTGAAAGAAGAGGTTTTTGAAGTGTTTCGAGTTAATGGAGGAATCAGCCAAGGTATGATTTTGGTTTCACATAATTAATATTTAATATCACGTGAAAACATACTCTAGAAGACCTTAATATAGGAATGAACTAAATGAATTATTGATGGATTGTGTATATGGTACATGATGCGTGTACAAAGGACGAATAAATTTGTATGTGTTGGATTATGTCTTGGATAAGTATAAAAAAATAATGAAGATTGTTGATGTGTTGAGGATTGATGGTGAGTTTGTGAAATTGAATCGAATGGTTTGGTTGAGAGATGTGTGGTTCGATTTTGTAAGCGATTTGTTATTGGAGTTGGTTGATTTTGGAAAAAGATTTAATATTAGAATTGGTTTAATTTTGAAATAATTTGATACTAGAAATGATTTGAATGATTGAGAGGTGTTTGGTTTGGTGGTTGGGACCCTTGAAGGGTGGCAGAAGTTTGAGTTTTAGAGGAGATGTTGACGAAATTTCTATAAAAATTGAAGATTTGATTTAAAGTGTTATTTTAAAAAGAAAAGAGATTATTATGTGGCTTGTATATTTTGAGATTAATTGTTAACTATCTGTCGCAAGATGTGACTGAGCACTTTAACTTCCCGGGTTCCTCCATGGGCACACACACACATATATATTTGACTCCATGGAATTATATTATTGAGTTTGGAGTTTGACTCCATAGATATTATTTTTGAGCTTGGGGATGCGCACACAGAAGGACTGTCTGATGGTTAGCTACCAGGACATGTCGGGTTGGCTGTATAACCGACATATGAGACTCATCAGCCATAAGATAGGCATACATCATGTGCATTTGTATGTCTTACTTGAGTGTCCATTATTTTGGTTTGCCTAATTGCTTAACTGTACTTATCTACTACTTGTTCTACTTGCTGTAATTGCACATCTATCTGTATTTTTCTTGCTTGAATTGCATGTGTATGTTTTCTGAGAAACCCCTCTTGGTGGAGGTGTGAAGGGAGTTGTTCCACCGATGATTCGGAGGATTGGGGAAGACAGAAAGTGAAGTATTAGGTTAAAGTTAGATTTAGAACTTGAATACTTTAGATAACTTACTTAATTTCTGGTTTAGTTGGATCATTAAGTTGAAATTCGAGTGTCGAAGTTCTACTAGAAATGTCTCTAGCTTTTTCGAGACCTTTTATATTACTATGTGGATACCTTTACCATGTTAAAAACTCCCGATTCTCATTCCATACATATTTCTGTTGTTTTTGGCTGTTATATTTTGTTTTAAACTATGTATATATGTATATAGAATCTCCACATGTATATTTTGTATTTTGTCACTCCTAGAGGTTGACTTGGAGAAACAGGTGTTTATTTTATAGTTTGAGTTATATTTTTGATTGTATAAATATATATAATTACATACTCTAGCCGGTCTTAGCTTCACAGGTCGAGTGAGACACGATTTTTTATTTATTTATTTTTTGCTTTTGTTTAGCTTATTCTTTAAAATTCCTAGATATAAATTTTTTTAACTATATTTATGTATGTATTTTATTTTTAGAGGTCGTAATACTTTGTCACCTCTACTTTATGACTTAAGCGTAAGACTCTATATGATAGGGTGTTATATTATATTTTTAGAAAATCTATTTTTATGATATAAAATTATAAACTTTAAGTAGAAGTAAAAATAAAATTATGTAACGTGAATGTTTATTACATATCTTCTAATCATAAAAACCCGCGAAGATCTATTTAACTCTATACATGAAAATTGTTGCATATTATATTTTGATAAGAAATGTTACGTTGTGTAATTTTCTTATTTTGAAAAGGGGATTTTATATTTTAACATTTATATATTATAGATAATTTTTTTTCATTTTTTCTTGGTATGATTTTGTGACGGTTATAAATAAACCATCACAATCTTCCAAAGCATAATGCTTAATTTTTTATAACCATTTTTGAAATATAAAAAACTTATATGTTTAAATTGTTAAAAGTATATTTGAAACTTATGAACGGAAAAACATGCCTCATACCTTCTTGATGATCAAACTATTCAAACATACAACAAGCCTGATCTCACCCTAAAAACAAAAAAGCTTTCATCTATCAAATCTATTGTTTATTATCTATCCATTATCTATTACTAATTTTATAATCAAAATGTATCACATATCACTTTTTTGTTATAATTAAAATTAAATCTTTTTTTTCTAAAATTTAAAAATTTTCTCCTCTTCCCTCTTCCTTTCTCTATCTATTTCATTTCTTCACACATTCTATCTCTCTTATGTATATATTATTATCAATAATCAATTATAAATTTAACAATCAAAATATACAATATGACATTCTCTAATTATATTTAATTAAATTAAAATTAAAATTAAAATATTAAAATTGAAATATAGTTATATTATATATTATATATTATTACTAACTAATTTAATAATCAAAATATGTCATATATTTTTATTAAAATTGAGAAAAAATATTTCTCTTCAAAATTAATAATTAAACTTCCTTCCTACATTCTCTTATCTATCTCTCTCTTTTTTTATTTTTTCTATCGTTTTCACTCTATATATAATTTATAATTTATATTAATAATTTAATAAATCAAAATATATCACCAGATATTTTTTATTACAATTAAAATATTTTTTTAAATTAACAAACTTTCTCTCTCATTCTTCTTCTTTATCTTTCTCTCTCTCTTCATTTTCTATATTTCTCTATCTTTTTTCTCTACAAAAAATAAAATTAATAAAATAATATAATTCAAATAAAAAATAATATTATATGCATATTTTTTAGTCTTTTTATTTAATTTTAAAATTTTACTGCTTATTTTTTTAATCTATATTTTTACTTCTCTTTTTTTAAATATTTATTATATATAATTTGGAGATTATACTAATGTGGTGATTAAAATTTAGAATCATGATTAAGTTATTTAAAAGAAATTAATTTTGAGTTAATATTATAACTATAAATATAATTTTTTTATACTAATATCTAATTATATTTTATATACATAGAGAAAAAAAATATTATTTTTAAATAACAAGTATAAAAATTAATTATTTTTATTTGTGCAACAGATTTAACACCTAATCAAATGTAAAAGTATACACGTTAAATTTTTTCAAATTTTATATAAGGAATGTTAAAAATAATTATTAGTAAAAAAATTAAACTCTTTCAAATGAAAATAATAACTAAAAATCTTATTATTTGACTTTTTTTTTTATTTACGGAAATCTTAATCTTCTTAGTCGATAGTCACTTTTGTCCCGTACGATATTTTTGTAAAAGTAGTTTAATTTTATAAATGTTTGTACCATAATCTATAATGTCGTCAGAACTAAATCGACGTAGTTTTAAAATATTATATTTTCGTAATATTATAACGGATAAAAATACTAATATTAAATAATTTTGTGTTCATTTAATCTACAAAATTGAATAAACATACACAAATAACACATGTCTTAGCTTTTAAAAATAGAAATAATATACTCTTCACACAAAACTGGTTTATTGCATAGATAGCTAGGTTCATACATGACCCTTCCATGTCCTTCATCAAAATGAAAAAAAAAAAAAGAAAAGAGACTATCACAAAGTTGCTACACACTCATATGAAAATGACTGGCTCTACATGATGGGAATAATCATCTTATGTAGACAAGTCACAAAAATACATGTATCATATATTAGCCAACAAGTTAATAGGGTCCACGTGGACCCAACACCCATGTCACAAATTAAATTCTAAGAACACAGCCAACCACAAAAAAAAAAAAAAAAAAAAAAGTCACACATGAATATTTCAACTACTCACACAACACTGAGTGAACGAAAGAAAGAAACATACTTTATTGCATTGCGTGGAACTTGGTTGCCCCACACATTACTCACCTCAAAGTCTCAAAAAAAGGAGAAGCTAATTAAGAAGAAGCTCTATCTATCTCTTATATTATTATTATCATGGCTTCTTCAAAGATCTTGTTCTTGAACTCTTTCTTGGAGAGAAGAAAGAAGAACAACAAGAAGAAGGGTAATAATAACAATAATAAGAAAGATGATGATTTGGATCTTGTGAAGGCGGCTGCATGGGCATGGTACCAACGTGGTTCAGGATCAGAAGGGAATAATAATAATAAGGGTTTGATGAATGACTTTGATGTCACCACAACAACAAGAACTACTACTCATCAAAGAACATCGACTAGGCCTCCTTCAAGGTACAAGCTAGAAGCAATGAAAAGAATGGAACTCAACGATAATCATCATGAAAAAGAAGAAGAAGAAGCAAACAATAATAAAGGTCATAGAAAGAAGAAGAACTCACTACTCCTTGATGCATATGAAGTGCAAAGCATTTCAAGGCAAATTGATAGTCATATTATTATGGAGTCAAATAAGAACAACACTTCATCATCAACTAGTTTAATGATGAGGATGAATAAGAAGAAGAATAAGAAGGAAAAAACAAAAGGATTTTGGCTAATCCATGGTGCTGTCTGTGGAAGAGGAGAAGATGTGGTTGATCCAACAACTTCTGCCATGAGAGGTGGTCGTCGTCGCCAACAGTCAAACCGTGTACCTGCCGTTAACTTGTCAAATAACAATTTGAGAAATGTTAGGGATCAGGTTTTGTGATTTGTAGCTATTAATCAACTATTATTAATATTTTTAATAATATGAAATTATATTTAATAGTATGAGATTATTCATTTTTTTTTAGCTGGTTAGGTCTTGGCCAAATTTTAATAAAAGTACTTATTCTTTAAACTTTCTCTAACAATTTTGAATTGAATTATATATGATATCATTAATTTTTCTTTTACTTTTATTTGGAGTTAGTGGTTTTGATTTTATCATGATCTACATTGTAGTTAGTTACCATGATTGTGGAATAATTTTGTTGATGATGGGACTATAAAGAAAAACTGGTGAGCATGCATATCTATATGACTATGGTATGATTAGTGATATAAATGATATACCCATCAATTCATCACTATAGCTGCCGGATAGATAGTGCTTGTTTCATTCAAATTATAAAACCATTTTGTTTTTATTGGTTGAAAGGAGGACAAGTCGTTATATGTATTTTTCCTAAAATAGATGGGATATGAAAATGATTTTACCGGAATATATAAGAATTACAAAAATGGATATAATTGCTATATTCTAGTTCTAGAAATATATGAATAGACTGAAATCTGATCTACCCATTTTGCTTTTTAGTTCAAAAATTTAAAAAGCCAACTATAATATAAGTCAATTTAAATTAATTTTTTATATTTTTAATTTTAAAATTCGAAAAGCTAGAATAGTAAAAAAATTTTTTGTGTTAGGTTCGACTAGAGAACTAACTAAGTGTGTAAACTAAAATCAATAAGTGAAAAAATAGGAGATCTATTATTAAAAAACAAACAACAGAAATGTTAGATAATCAAGATTTAAACGAAATTTACGTATATATCAAAATTTGAAGATATTCTAGGAGACTAGGGGAATAGAGAGAAGAGTCGCAACAATTAAATGAATGTTGTTGAACGCAGAATTATTATACTTTTCAATACTCTGTGGACCATGAGCACCATGGTGATGAGTATCGTAAGGTGGTTTAGTCTTGAAAACATTACTGTAATGGGATTCATCAGGAGACATTTTCACTTAAAATTCTAATGAGATAATAATTAATTTTATAGTATTAGTGATTATTGGTTAATAAATTTAGATTTTGTTAATAAAATATTTTTTTTAAATTAAATTAGATTTTATCCTTATAATGTCATAAATATTTTCCTTCCCTTTCACTTCCCTTTTCTCTCTTTAAAATAAAAGAACAAAAACAAAAATAAAAAAAATAAAAAAATATCCAAAAAAAAAAGAGTTCCCAATTTAATAGAGCGACAACTATGTCTATGCTCATGAGTACGTGTTTGTGATTTATCAAATTTATTAGAGATATAATTATTTATATGTATTTTTTTATTAGTTTAAATTTAAAAAAAATAACATTATAACATAGTATTAGAACTTCTATAATCGAAAGATCTAAAATTCAATCTTAATTAATCTCCAAAGAATAATATAAAATAAATAAAAAGATAAAAAATTATATAAAAATTTAAACAAATCTAAAAAAGACTTACCAGGTGGGGAATTTCTCACTTCATTGCGGCCTCTAGTCAAATATATACATCAATTTTCATTATAACAAGCAAAACCACATCCTCGTACTCAAATTTAATTCACACATATGCATTTATATTATTCAACAACAATTACAATTCATAAATCAAGATTAATTAATCATAACAATCACAATTTTCATTCAATTATATCCTAGCGGCAATTAACTTAAGCATTAATAATTAATTTTAGTGTTTGATTTAGATGTGCCATGTCATACACAAAACTTTAGGGACGGTAACTTATTGTATTGAATAACATGAAAAGAAAAAATTCTCACCTCACAATGCTTTTAAATGAGGACAATTCTATGGTACTGAAGGAGAAAATGTTCTTCACCTATGCCCATGTCCCAGTGAGAAAAATTTCGAGGAGAAATCAAATAAAAGAACATAAGATGAGAAGACACCACATCCAACTCAAAACCTTAAAGTGTTAAGTTAATAGGTCTCTCATCTTATAAACTCCTCACTCTTTCTTGTTTTTTTTAATGTGGGACTAATTTTTATACTCTTCATACTTGCTACTTAACAATCTCCCCCTCTCCACCACATATGAGTATCTGTCCCTCACACCGCTGCACCACACCACGGGACACGTCGTCCGGATCACCTTTGCCGTGAAGACTTTCGATGTTTCACTTTGAATACTCCTTAAACTACCAGATCGATTAACCATCGGCTCAGATACCACTTGTTGAGCTACCGTGGGGAGCTCTCGAACACTGGAAAGACTTCGGGGAGAACTAAGTGAGAGAACATAAGATGAGAAGATACCAAATCCAAATCAAAATCTCAAGGTGTCAAGTTAATGTATTTCTCATCTTTTAAACTCCTCAGTAGCTAGCGGAGGTGGCGGAGCAGGAGGTAGCGGAGGGGATGAAAGAGGTAGTGGAAGAGGCGATAGAGGCAGCACATGAGGCTGTGAGTGTAGTAAGTCTACATGCATGAAGGTCTGTCCTGTAAGAGGGGAAGGAGACTCTGTGCTGAAAACTACCATTGCTCTGCTACAAGGTGTGAAAATCAGGAAGGTGGCTGGTTCAAAAAACGATTTTTTTGTTAGTGTATTTTTTCAGTCTTTGACAACTCCAAAATATGCGAATGCTTTGCTGTAGGGATTGTTTGCTATGCCACTCGTTGTTCTTGCGTTCATACAACCTGTGATAATCATAAAGAAGAACAACTAAAAAAAAGGCTAGAAATACTTGATCTTCTACGCTTATGGTATTTTTTTTTATTTATTTGTTTCTTTTTATTTGGTGCATGTTGATGAACAATAAACTAATAAGATGATGATGTGTGCATTGTGCAGGCTGTCAGTGGGTCGCAGTTACTATCAATGGGTAACTCTTCTTGATGGCGTAAATCTTTGTAGTGGATCAATCTTTGTAGTTGATCAACTTTGCTCGGTCTGAAATGAAGAAGCTCCAATGCTGCACAAATAGAAGAGAAGAGTTTTTAAATTATTAGGTAGAAGAAGAAGAAGAGGAAGAAAGAAGAACTAGTCATTAGTAATACTATCAATGGGTAACTCTTCTTGACGGCGTAAATCTTTGTAGTGGATCACAGAGGTATTTTAGGCCTTTAGGAGTATAATTGGTATTTAATAAAAATATTAAAGATAATTGGGTCATAGAAAAATATTATGATCAATCGGATAAAATTTTGATGCTAAATAAGGTTAAATAGAAAAAATTAGAGCACTTAAGAGTAAAATTATAATTTTGAAAATATTACGACATACAAGTAGGTTTGCAAGATTAAACAAAGTAAATAAAAAAGACTACAAAGTAAGAGGACAAAAAGTAACCAAATTGTGATCGATAGACGAAGCGTGATCGGAAGATCGTCTGGTCGTTAGGAGTAGAATCTCATGAGATTTGCCGTGAAAAAAACCAACGTCCTTATCAATGAATAATCACATCTCAATCACAGAAGTGGAACAAAACCCACATCCTTGTCAATCAATAATTACATCTCAATCACAATCACGCAAGTAGGACAAAGTGTCCATCCTTGCCAATTCAATTTTTATATCACAATTATAATCATATTCAATCATAATCACCATCTTAACCAATTTCATAAATTATAATTCATCATAACCCCTATATCACTAGGACATTTAACATTATTGTCAATCCATGAGCGGGACAAAGTCACCATCCTCACCGTGGGTAGGACGAAATCACCATCACCACAACGCTCTTATTTCATTAGATTTTATTGGGAAATTATTTCAATTAGACTTATTAAATCCATTCCCGATACATTTCAAACCCTTAGAATGGTTCTTAGACTCCATACAGAGTTAACTGGGGGATACATGCTTATAGAAAAGGCTTAACAGCTCACAATTACATAAGTGGGACAAAACCCATGTCCTTGTTAATTAAACAATCATATCACAATTTAGATAACATACTTTCTTTAATCATATATTAGACCTTTTCTTTTTAAAATTATACTTTGACCTTTACTTTCAATAATAATATATTAGGTCTACACTATACATGGAATCACATTCTTTACTCATTTATTCTTGAATTCACAATCGGGTTCGCATACCCTTCAAAAATTCAATCAGACAACATACTCTGTTGTGAAATAATAAAACATATCATCCCCTTTTAAGCTTTCTCAAACTGGCTCAAATAATACTTAGGTTCATCCTAATACTCAAATTTCACTTTAAGTCCTTAGTACATTTCTAAATTAACCAAAGTCTCATTTTTTCAAATTAATCTGAATAACAGAAATCTTAAACCTTAAGGGTCGTAATACCTCAACCGACCTAAGGAAAATTCACCATTTCTCGGCTACTCTTTTCTCAAGCATAGTCTATGTACATATATAACAATTCATTCATTTAATCACAATTATTATTCACATTAATCGACCACATCTAATTGATCATGACTTTGCATTTCAATCTTCAATATCAATGAAGATCTTTATTTATTAATTCTCACCAAAATCCTTAATCTCAATAATTACATTATAATAAGAATCTCGATCAAAATCACAATCCTCAAGGAAATCACAAACATTTAGAGATAGAATTTTTAAACCTTATTAAGGTCTATGCTAATTACTCTCACTTGTAATCTTAGAAAAATTTTGACATAACCTTCCCTAAAATTGAGCTGAATTACCATTAAAGGTTCCCTCGTATCCAACCAATATTTCATACCCTTCATTCCAAAATTCTCAATATCCATCAAGAACCAGTTATTTCACCAATTCTTATCAAATTTCTCCGGATCAATTTTAATAGCCATGAGTCCCTTTTCTTGGGTTTCATTTCTCATAGTGTGAATCACTTCCTGTGCCACGAGAATGTTATCTTAATCTTGCCAGGTACAAAGAGTTTCAATCTTAAATTGAAAAGTAATACCAATTGTCCAAGTTTAAATGTTCTTAAAGAGATCTTCTTGTCATGCCACATCTTAGTCTTTTCTTTGTATATCTTGACATTTTCATAAGCTTCAACCTGAAATTCATCTAGCTCATTAAGTTAGAGTAGCCTCTTTTCTCCCACATCCTTAGCATCAAAGTTTAGAAACTTTGTTGCCCAATATGCTCTACGTTCCAACTCCATGGGCAAGTGACAAGCCTTTCCATAAATAAGTTGGTATGGTGACATTCCAATAGGGGTCTTGAATGCTGTTCGGTAAGACCAGATAGCATCATCAATCTTCCTTGTCCAGTCCTTCCTTGAGACTCCCACTGTCTTCTCTAATATTCTCTTGGGTTCTCTATTGAAAATCTTCACTTGAACACTTATTTGAGGATGATACAGAGTAGTCACTTTGTGTTTAACTCCATATTTTTGGAGAATTGTGTCTAGTTATTTGTTACAAAAGTGGCTAGCACTATCACCTCCTTGCAGAGACAGATTTTAGAGGTGACTACTGCCTAGAAAAAGTAAGAACATTAAAGAGGGTTACTTCTCTCAAGGTTTTGAAAACTGGACCTGTCATCCAACCGCTCTAGTTACTGATTAATTTGTCCAATCGACTCTAATACCACTTGTTGGACCACCGTGGAGAGCTTTCGACCACCGGAGAGACTTTGGAGAGAAACTTGCTACTTAACAATCTCCCCCTCAAGTGTGAGCCATCACAAATCGATTAACCATCGACTCTAATACCATTTGTTGGGCCACCGTGGAGAGCTCTCGATCACCGGAGAGACTTCGAGAAGAAATCAAGTGAGAGAACATAAGATGAGAAGACACTACATCCAACTCAAAATGTTAAGGTGTCATGTTAATGGATCTCTTTTACAAACTCCTCAGTAGTTAGCGGAGGCAGCAGAGCAAGAGGTAGCAGAAGGGGCGTAAGAGGAAGCGGAATAGGTGGTAGAGGCAGGGTAGGGGGCTACAAGTGTAATAGTAGGTCTACATGCACGAAGGTCTGTCCCCGCAAAAAAGGAAGACGACTATGTGCCAAAAACTGCTATTCTTCTGCCACAAGGTGTGAAAATCGAGAAGAGGGTCCGATTCAGAAAATGATTTTTCTGTCAGTGTATATATTTTCATTCTTTGACGACTCTAAAATATGTAAATGCCTTGTTGTAGGGATTGTTTGCCATGTCACTCTATATAAGGAATTTTTTGGCTCAATTATTAATCACACTATATCCATCTGTCTATTCTTAACCTTTACATTTTTTCTTTATATACACATGAATAATAATAAGTTTTTTTTGTAATAATTTATTTCAATGGGATAATAAAAAATAATAAAAAATGTGTGATATTTGAATGTAATTCAGCTGTGATGTTACATGTTTGTTGTATTGATTCTCTAGATAAAATTTTATATTGAACAACATGAGGGTAATAAATTTCAAAAAAGTTAAAAAATGTACGTATAGATTTTTATCAGTGCTGCCAAATAAAGAATTTACTATTAGGATATTTTGGCTCAAAACTGATTAATATGTGAGTGTACTGTTTGATATACATACTAAATGAATGCCACAATATATGATAAAATGATATGTTAGTTGCAATTATTTATGACATTGATGATGGATACATGTTTAATAAAATTCAACTCACAATATCGAAGTTGTGACATATTGCGTATATCAACAAACAACTATTTCAGCCTCCATTTATTGTATCCCAGGATTCATGCATGATGGAATTATTAATTTAGATGGTAAGAATAGTATATTTACTTATTTTTGAATAATGTGTAAACAATGTGAATTAATAAGGTTAAAAGAGTAAATTTAATTAGTAACATTAAATTAGGGTGTAGTGTATTTTCATTTGATTGGTGATTGTTCATGTTGTTCAAAATTTTTATTGTTTCCTAACACTCCCCTTTTCTTTATTAAATAGCTTGTGTTTATTTAACTTCTACTTATCATTTTTCATATCCTAAGTTTATTTTCATTTACTATTAAATCAAATAAAAATATTTTAAAGATATTAAAAAATCAGTTTGAAATAACCTATATTTAATTATCTTATTTTGTATTTTTTAGTTCCTGTTGAAATAATTGAATAATATTAAATGTAATAAGTATATAATTATATATGATGAGATAAATAAACTATTTTTAAAGTATTGTGTCTATATTACCATAAATTAAATGTGTGATGAGAGCTTTTTAGACTTTTTTTTTTTTTTTTTTATCTTTTTCCATTGAAGGAATCTCCACCAAGAAACAAGAAATTCAACTTCCCCCAACTATATGCCTATGATAAACACAACGAATTTACCATGGATTAGCCTAGGAAGATTTTCTTTGATAATATTGTGCAAGATGTGATGCATAATATGAACAGAGTGGTGGCTTTGCAATAATGCCTATGATCTTGAGCCAGGAGCATTTTCCATATCACCAAAGTTCCTACCAATTGGACCATTAATTGAAAGTGACAACAACAACAAAAGTTCTTCATTTTGGCAAGAGGACACAATATGCTTAAAATGGTTAGACCAACAGCAACCTCAATCTATTGTCTACGTTTCATTTGGTAGCTTGGCAGTTATGGAATCCAACCAACTCAAAGAATTAATACGTGCACTTGATCTCATTGACAAGTCTTCTTTTTTTTTTTCACATTGGATTTTTGATCGGAAGAGGTTTTAACAAGGCATATCATCCCCACATGATTCGCTGTGCCTAAGACCACCGCAGCATCCTCCCTCGTGCTTCCCGTGCCGTCGATTGCCGCAACGCCCTCTCCTACCCCGCGTGATTCGCCACGCCTAAGACCACCGCGGCACCCTCCTTCGCGCTTCCCATGCCACCGATCGCTGCAGCGTCCTCCCTCACGATTCGCAGCGTCGTCGATCGCCACAGCGTCCTCCCACTCGCAATTTACCGTGCCCAGGACCACCTCGTTGCCCTCCCCCTTGCAATTCACCATGCCGCCGACTACCGCAATGCTCTTATTCTTGCAAACACAGCGCCGCCAACCACCGTTGCGTCCTCTTGCAGTGTGTTCCTATATTTTTTTCTAAATTTTTTTTAATTGTTTTTTCAAATGTTTCTTTTCATGTTTTTTTTATGTCGGTTATTAGGCTAAAATTTTTATATATGAATAATTTTAATGTGAAATATAAAAATATTTGATCATTTTGGTGTTTTACACAGTTGTGGTAGTAGCACAAAACGTTACTGATGTTTTACAATAAAAAAAAAATTTAATCATGAAAGAACAAAACGTTAGTGACGTTTTATAATAAAAAATATTATTTTAATTATTAAAACACAAAACGTCACTGACGTTTTGTTAAAAAATATTTTGTAAATGGCCATAGTTGTGTTTAACACACAGTTTGATTCATGATGAAGGATTTCACCTGTAGTAATACAATATTAAAAAGAAAAAGTTCTCGGTTATTAGATGTTTCTTTCTTATGTTTTGGGACTTTTTTTACGCGGGTGCATTTCTGTTTTTTTAACTGTTTTTTTTTTTTGCCATGGATTCCTTGCTCCTACATTTTTGTAGGTTTATCATTAACCTTCATAAAAATAATTATAAAATGTACCCCGTTTTTTTTTTTTGAAAAATTTATTAATTAGATTTTGACCCCTCAAATTATTGATTTTTAATTTTGTCCCCTTTCTCTTTCATTTCTAGATTCAAAAGTGTTCATACCCTGGCCCAACGAATAAGGCCCAGGATCCAAATAAAAAGGCCCAACCCAAAGGGTTGGCCTCACCTTTCGCCAGATTAGCTGCCACGAAGTCGGAACTAGTCACGACTTGCTCTAAAGAAGTCGGGAACGAGGATTAACTGGCAGATAGGCACTCATTTGAATGAGTAACTGCCCCTAGAATCTCTCTAACCACTTCACGAAGCAATATCTTAACTTCCCTAAGATAAAGGGACGGTTAACACCCTAGAAAAGTGGCACTACTCCAACGGTGGTTATTGGCTCGCCACTATAAATACACTGACACCCCTCAGGTATCTCTAAGTTCCAATACTCTCTAGACCTGCTAACCCCTTTGCTGACTTAGGCATCGGAGTGTCTTTGCAGGTACCACCCCCCATTCACTCATACAAACAAGTCGGACGGAGGCCCCCAAGGCGCAGACCCTGACAAAGGCTTCCTCCCTCAGACGATTGGGTCGACCAGCGCCATCCAGCCCATTAATCTCCGGTTACCTACCGTAACATTGGCGCCGTTGCCGGGGACCCGAGAGATCAACCAGTGATGGCGGACGGATCTCCTGAGGAGGGTCATGTGGAAACAGATTCTGAACAAGAGAATCTGGACACCAGAAATAGTGACGCGGACCTAACCCTCCAACAGGAAACCAACGATCAACACAAAGAAGGAACCTCCGGAGTCAAAACCCTGAAGGTGAATTCCTCAGAAGGCCGTGAGTCAGAGAAGGACGGACAATCCCATTCAACTGAGCTCATGGGGTTAGTCCATATTCACTAAAATCGTTTGGAACAGCTAGAACAGGAACGGGAGCGACAAAAGGAGATAGAAAAGCGCCTAAGAGAGGAGATGGATAGACGAAAAGAGTTAGAGGAAAAACTCTTAAAGCTAGAATCCTCCCTCAAAGGTCGGAACTCCCGTGATAGTAGAGAAGAGTCCCCCTTAGGAGGGGAAGATCCTTTTATTGAGGACATAATGAGGGCAAAATTTCCGAGAAACTTTAGAAGCTCCGACATGGACCTCTACGACGGAACCACTGATCCAAAGCACCATCTGAGCAACTTTAAAAGTCGGATGTATCTGGCTGACGCTTCCGATGCTACGCGATGCAAAGCTTTTCCGACAACCTTGTCAAAAGCAGCGATGAAGTGGTTCGACAGTCTCCCCCCGAGGTCGGTCACCAGTTTTGAAGACCTCTCAAGGAAATTCTTGATGAGGTTCTCTATCCAGAAAGACAAAGTTAAACATGCACCAAGCCTCCTGAGAATAAAGCAGGAGGTCGGAGAATCCCTACGAGCCTAGATGGAAAGGTTCAACAAAGCATGTTTAGAGATTCAAGACCTGCCCACCGAGGCAGTCATAATGGGGCTAGTCAATGGGCTCAGAGAAAGTCCCTTCTCACAGTCCATATCCAAAAGACATCCCATCTCTCTAAGTGATGTACAGGAAAGAGCTGAAAAGTACATCAATATGGAGGAAAATACTAAATTAAGAGACCTGAGTTGGCGACCTGGGCACCCTCCCTCAACAAAAGAAAGAGAGAGGGAAACCAAAAAGAAAGAAGAACTCGGCCTCGATAGACCAAGAAAAATATCACTCTTATACTCCTCTAAAGGTCTCTATAGTGGACGTATACAGAGAGATTTGTAATACTGAAAGGCTACCACCCCCCAGACCCATTAAAAATAAAAAAGGGGGGAGCCGCAGCGACTACTGTGAGTACCATAAAATATATGGTCACTCCACAAACGACTGCTACGACCTTAAAAATGTGATAGAAAAGCTGGCTAGGGAAGGTCGGCTCGACAGATATCTCATAGAAAGGTCGGACAGTCATGGGAAGAGAAAGCGAGACGATATGGATAGAAGAGACCCACCACCGCAGACTCCGGAGAGACATATTCATATGATCTCAGGAGGATTCGCGGGAGGGGGACTCACCAAATCCTCTCACAAAAGACATCTCAAAAGAGTATACCAGGTCGGAGGAGAGTCATCCGACCTCCCCACCACTTCATTCACAAATGAAGATGGGCAAGGAATAATGCCGGGACACGATGATCCAGTGGTAATAACTATGATCCTAGCAAATGCTCATCTCTACAGAACCCTAGTAGACCAAGGAAGCTCAGCGGACATTCTTTTTAAGCCCGCTTTCGACAAACTAGGGTTGGATGAGAAAGAATCAAGAGCCTACCCCGACACCTTATATGGACAAGGCGACACGCCAATAAAGCCACTAGGGTTTTTGCCTCTCCACACCACCTTCGGAAAAGGGGAAAAATAAAAAACTCTGAGCATAGACTTCATAGTCATCGATGTAGGGTCAGCATATAATGCTTTAATTGGCAGGACTACCCTTAATCGACTCGGAGCAGTGGTATCCACCCCTCACCTTTGTATGAAATTCCCGACTTCAACGGGGATAGCAACGGTAAGGGGAGATCAGAAGTTGGCAAGGAAATGCTACAATGAAAGCCTAAACCTGAGAGGAAAAAGCCGAGAAGTTCATACAGTAGAGCTCGGAGGCGCAAAGGTTAGAGAGGAGCTGTGTCCACAACCAGGAGGAAAAACTGAGGAGATACAGGTCGGCAAAGAGGAGGGAAAAAATACTCACATAGGGGCCAACCTAGGGAAAACCCTAAAACAAGGGTTGACTAAGCTCCTAAGAGATAACTCCGATCTCTTCGCCTGGAAGGCCTCCGACATGCCTGGGATAGATCCCGAGCTCATGTCCCATAAACTCTCGGTTTACCCGGGGTCACGACCTGTACAACAAAGAAGACGCAAGCGCGGCCTAGAGCGAGCCCTAATAGTAGAGGAGCAAGTACAAGCGCTCCTAGAAGCCGGTTTCATTAGAGAAGTCAAATACCCAACATGGCTAGCCAATGTAGTGCTAGTCAAAAAACAAAATGGTAAATGGAGAATGTGTGTCGACTACACCGACCTAAATAAGGCATGTCCCAAGGACCCTTATCCACTGCCAAGTATTGACACCCTAGTGGACTCCAGCTCGGGATATCAATACTTGTCGTTCATGGACGCCTACTCGGGATATAACCAAATCCCGATGTATGAGCCGGACCAGGAAAAAACATCATTCATCATGCCCAGAGCTAATTTTTGCTACGTGGTCATGCCATTTGGGCTGAAAAATGCAGGGGCCACATATCAGAGGCTGATGAATAAGGTGTTTTCCTCTCACCAAGGGAGCCTAATGGAAGTATACGTTGACGATATGCTGGTAAAGACCAAGAAAGAAGTCGACCTCTTGCCTGACCTTTCACAAGTCTTTGACACCATAAGGTCGCACGGGATGAGACTAAATCCCGCAAAGTGCGCCTTCGCGGTGGAGGCAGGAAAATTTATAGGATTCATGCTAACACAAAGAGGGATAGAAGCCAATCCCGACAAGTGCAGAGCTATCCTGGAGATGAAAAGTCCGACTTGTTTGAGAGAGGTCCAACAGCTGAATGGCCGGCTAGCAGCTCTCTCCAGATTTTTGGCAGGATCAGCACTAAGATCCCTTCCACTGTTCTCCCTACTGAGAAAGGGACACCAGTTTGAATGGACTCCTGAATGCGAGGAGGCGTTCCAGGAGTTCAAAAAGTTTTTGAGCCAACCTCCTATTTTGACACGACCTATAGCTGGAGAAGACCTCGTCCTATACTTATCAGTAGCAGACAAGGCCATCTCATCGGCCCTGATAAGAGAAGACGAGGCCGGTCAGCACCCAGTATACTTCATCAGTAAAGTTCTACAAGGCCCTGAGCTAAGGTACCACAAACTAGAGAAGTTTGCATACTCCTTAGTAGTAGCCTCACGAAGGCTACGGCCTTACTTTCAAGCTCACACAATAAGAGTCCGCACGAACCAACCCATGAAGCAAATCCTCCAAAAGACGGATGTTGCGGGAAGAATGGTTCAATGGGCAATAGAGCTCTCCGAGTTCGACTTGAAGTATGAAACTCGAACGGCGATTAAAGCCCAGTGCCTCGCCGACTTCATTGCAGAATACGCAGGAGATCAAGAGGATAAACCAACTACATGGGAACTCTATGTAGATGGATCCTCCAACAAAACAGGAAGTGGTGCAGGCATAATATTGGTAAATGAAAGGGGAACCCAGATAGAGGTTTCCCTCAAGTTTGAATTCCCAGCTTCAAATAATCAGGCAGAGTATGAAGTCTTAATTGCAAGATTGAAGCTGGCAGAAGAAGTCGGTGCTACGAAGGTGATGATATACAGCGACTCTCAAGTGGTGACCTCCTAAATAAGTGGAGAGTATCAGGCAAAAGACCCAAACATGAAGAGGTACTTGGAAAAAACTTTGGAACACCTTGGGCGCTTTGTAGAAACCGAGGTCAAACACATAACTCGGGATCTAAATAGCAGGGCAGACGCCCTATCCAAGTTAGCAAGTACCAAGCCAGGAGGGAATAACAGAAGCTTGATCCAAGAAACTCTCCAGGAACCCTCAGTGGTAAAAACAGAAGACAAACAAGAAGTCTTCGAAGTGGTCGGATTACACCTCGGATGGATGAACCCCTTAGTCGAATTTCTGAAATTCGACATCCTCCCCAAGGAGGAGAAAGAGGCAAAGAAAATCCGAAGGGAAGCCCAACACTCTACCTTGGTGAAAAATATTCTCTATAGAAGAGGGATATCAACACCATTGTTAAAATGCGTACCGACCTCAAGAACCACTGAGGTATTAGAGGAAGTGCATAGCGGGATCTGTGGAAACCATCTCGGAGCCAGGTCATTAGCCAGGAAAGTGATCCGAGCTGGATTCTACTGGCCAACCTTACAGAAAGATGCCACAGAATTTGTGAAAAAGTGCCAACCATGTCAGATGCATGCAAATTTCCACGTGGCTCCCCCAGAAGAGCTCATTAGTATCACTTCTCCATGGCCCTTTGCAAAATGGGGGATGGATTTGTTAGGTCTTTTTCCTCAGGCGCCAGGACAAGTCAGGTACTTAATCGTGAGAATAGATTATTTCACAAAGTGGATAGAAGCAGAGCCATTGGCCACAATCACCGCGCAAAGAAGTCGGAGGTTCCTCTACAAAAATATCATCCCAAGATATGGGATACCTCATTCCATTACTACAGATAATGGAACCCAGTTCACCGACTCTACCTTTAGAAGCCTAGTAGCCAGTATGAAAATCAAACACCAGTTCACCTCGGTGGAGCACCCGCAAGCCAATGAGCAAGCCGAGGCGGCCAACAAAGTCATACTGGCAGGGCTAAAGAAGAGATTACAAGATGCAAAAGGAGCTTGGGGCGAAGAGCTCCCCCAAGTGCTATGGGCCTACAGGACGACACCCCAATCCGCCATTGGAGAAACTCCCTTCCGACTAGTTTATGGGGTAGAAGCCATGATCCCAATAGAAGTCAGCGAGCAAAGCCCAAGAGTTATTCTCCATGACGAGATCGGGAATATACAGGGGCACAAAGAGGAGCTCGACTTGCTCCCCGAAGTTCGAGAAGAAGCCCAGATAAGAGAAGCAGCATTGAAGCAAAGGATGGCTACAAGATACAACAAAAAAGTCATCCGAAGAACATTCACCCTAAGCGACTTGGTCCAGATCAGAAATGACATTGGAGTCAACAAATTAGGAGAAGGAAAGCTCGCTGCAAATTGGAAGGGATCATACAAAATCAATGAGATCTTAGGAAAAGGCTATTATAAAGTGACCGACTTGGACGGCACCGAGTTACCAAGGTCGTGGCATGCTTGTAATATGAAAATGTACTATAGCTAAAAGCGAACTCTACTCCCTGATATACTCTTTTCCCAACTTCATGATTTTTTCCCCAGAACCAAAGGGTTTTTTCTGAAAAAGGGTTTTTAACGAGGCATCATAGTAGGGGCTAGGGGAAATAGACTGTCAAAAACCCTTAGTAGCAATGAAGTACCCCCCAATTAATAAAGATCTTTTCATCTTACAAATATCTCTTATAAATTCCTTCTCTATTGTTTTCCATTCCTTTCTACGAAACGCGCCGACTTAAGCTCGACAAAACGTGAAAATCCCATGAACCGACCTAGATGGTCGTCAGGATAAAATGACGAGGTACAAGTTGGCGTAAAGAGGTTATAGAAGTTGATCATGATAAACTCGGAAACATCCCGACTCATAAGTCGGAATGAGAAACCGAGTAAAACAGAAATGAATCGCGAAAATAACCTAAGTCATAAAAATTCAATGAAACGAAATTGGGTACTAGGAATAACAAAAGAGAGATAGGAAAAAATCCAAGAAAAGATTAAAAGGCTGTCCTAAAGATCCTTGAAACAGAAAGGTTCAGAAAGGCAGACGAAAGCCAAAGAAAATGTTTTTTAGAAAAGATCAAAGGGAAATTTGAAATCAGGAAAGCATGCACACACAAGGTAACTTAAACCCTTATCCAAAAAAGGGCATTTATTTTTTAACTTAAACCCTTATTAAAAAGGGTATTATAAAAACGTTTTGTTTACGGCCTTAAAAGGCCAAAAAATTGTTCAAATACTACCAAAACAAATAAAGAGTTTTAAAAGAGGGGACCCACAAGCCAGGCCCCAAATAGCCAACAAATCACTTTTTTGCAAGAGGAGTAGACAAGTCACCACCACCAGAGGAAGAAGGAGCGCCACCAGGACCGGAAAGAGAGGCATCCATAGGAGACGAAGAGGAAGTCAGAGGAACTGTGGAGGAACTCGGGGCATCCTTAGGGCGAGGAGGAGACTCTATAATCCTTTGCCCCCGAGTCTTCAAATCTGACTCGGAAATAATCTCGGGGACAGGGGGATCCACAATGGCACCATCAATGACAACCTTATCGGGATCTAAAGGAGAGAGGTCCAAGTCAGGAGCAATGACTCCAACCTGCTCCCTAAAGATCCTCCAAGCCTCCTCAGCGCCATCAGCAATAAAGTCCTCCAACTCGGCGTATGCCTTCCGAGAATTCAGCAGATCATTCTTCACAGACACAAGATCATCAAACAAACTTTGATAGCTATCCTGTGCTGTCTTCCTCAAACCGACCTCCATGTTGCATTGGGCTTGCAACTTTCTCTCCCTCTCTCGGAGGTTATCTCTCTCCTCCCTCAGCCTGGCGACTTCCTCCTTCAACTTTCCCTCATGCTCCTGATATATGAGAAGCCTACCTTCTAGCTCTTCGACCCTCGAGGTCATCCCTAAAGAGCTGAGAGGAGCCTTCTCGAAAATATCTAAGAGTTTGCCACAAACCCCCGCCACCTTAAGGCTCTCCTCAACCAGAGTGGTAAGGTGGCACCGAACAGAAACATCATCCATACTTATACGAACATTAGGATAGATGTTCTTTCGGACGAATGCAAGAGCATCCGCCTTCACCTCACCAGAAGAGCCAGACTCTAAAGTCTTGCGCTTCTTGTTCTCTGGTTCAGAAGAAGGTCGAGCAGAGGGGGGTGGCTGAGAGAAAGTTGAAGAAGAAATTACGATGGGCTGAGAGGGAGTCCCAACGTTCCGAGGAGGAGGAGGAGGAGAGATAACCGCCCTAACACCACCAGTCCTGGCACGAGATCTTGCTTTAGCCTCCTGGACCCTTTGGTAAGACTCCTGAGCATTTGCCTTTGCCATCTCTGAAAGGACAATAACAGACAAATCAGACAAGTCGGATAAGTCAGTCAGACAAGTCGGAAATCTAACAAACAAATAAAAGCTACCTAGCTGCGCCTGGACAAAGGTCGGAGACCCCTGGAGAAACTTTTTTGTGTCCAAGTATGGGGCCCTCCCCCACACTTCTCGGAGGAACCCCACAATGGCTGCTTCTACCTCATCCAGGTCATCCAAACCATATTTCTCGCAGGGGGAGGCCTCCAGCCAGTATAAAGGAAATCGGGGAGAAGAATTATCATCCAGAAAGAAGGGATGGTGACCCTCTACAGCTTGTACTTTGAAAAAATAATTTTTGAAGTCATGGAAGGACTCGTCAAAAAGGGTAAAATCCCTCCGACCTTGTATGGCTCGGAAGGACACCCACTGTTGCTTATTGTTTAGCCCACTAAAGGGTTTGGTCATATGAAAAAGATAGAAAAAAATCTTTAAAGAAGTTGGAAACTCCAGAGCCTGGCTGATAAATTGATAAATTTTCAAAAAACCCCAAGAATTAGGGTGAAGCTGGGTAGGGGCAACTCGGCAGTGATGCAAAACAGATATCTCAAAGTTTGAAAAAGGGAGAAAAACACTCAAACGGGTGATCATGCACTCATACATAAAGAAAAAATGAGGGGCTGCCTCATTGACTCTCCCAAAGCAAACCCGGTCTTCAGGACCCGGGACTACCAATTCATACTTCGGCTCGTCATCCTCAGAAGTACAAATTCTGTGATGAGTGCGAAGGTTGGTGATAAACTCAGTATCGACCGAGGGTTCCTCCCCTAGGACCGTGACATCAACCCATTGAGAAAGGATATCTACGGAAGTCATTTATTTTTCTTAAAAAGGTAGCAAAAAACCTACAAGGGAAAAAGAAAAGGAAAATCAAAAACACGGTCCCTAAAGGAGGAAGTACGGAACTGAAGTCTACAAACCAACCTATCTACAAAATGAAGGCATGCAAATAGAAAAGCACGTTACAAAAAGAACTAACCTTTATCCGAAAACGAGGGTAGAAGGAAACGAAAAGCCTTCGAAGATGCAACAACACAGCACGAACGAATGAAGGGGAAAATTTGAAAAATCGCAGAAACGAAACAATGAAAGAGAGGGAAAGTATTTATAAGTACGTTAGGGGCACAATGGTAAAAATGGGGCAGTCATTAATGAAAATGCACCGTTACCAAGACCATCAATCCCTACGCACATCCCTAACGGACACGACGCTTGATTAGACGTAACTGTTAGAACCAAAAGGTCACAAAAAGTCACGTCGGTTTCGGAACATCACGCCGGTCCCCCAACAAGTCGGCTACAACCCCAAGTAGTATACTCGAACCCAAATCTTAAAGAGAAATTGGGCTCGAGTAGGGGCACTGTTCATACCCTGGCCCAACGAATAAGGCCCAGGATCCAAATAAAAAGGCCCAACCCAAAGGGTTGGCCTCACCTTTCGCCAGATTAGCCGCCACGAAGTCGGAACTAGTCACGACTTGCTCTAAAGAAGTCGGGAACGAGGATTAACTGGCAGATAGGCACTCATTTGAATGAGTAACTGCCCCTAGAATCTCTCTAACCACTTCACGAAGCAATATCTTAATTTTCCTAAGATAAAGGGACGGTTAACACCCTAGAAAAGTGGCACTACTCCAACGGTGGTTATTGGCTCACCACTATAAATACACTGACACCCCTCAGGTATCTCTAAGTTCCAATACTCTCTAGACCTGCTAACCCCTTTGCTGACTTAGGCATCGGAGTGTCTTTGCAGGTACCACCCCCCATTCACTCATACAAACAAGTCGGACGGAGGCCCCCAAGGCGCAGACCCTGACAAAGGCTTCCTCCCTCAGACGATTGGGCCGACCAGTGCCATCCAGCCCATTAATCTCTGGTTACCTACCGTAACAAAAAACATTTAGAGAAGAAAGGTCTGCTAGGGTTTCCTCTCTTTATCAATTTCTGCTAGGATTTTCAATCACTCTCTCCCTTTCTTCCACTTCCCCCACTGCAAATCTCAATATCTTCCTCTTCCCCTCGCTGCCGCAACCTGCGCCCGCCGCCATGCAACCTGCCCCGCCGCGCAAGACGCCGCCGCCGCCGCGCAAGACGAGAAACCGAGAGAGATTAGAGTTCTTGGAAAGCATCAACGAGACTGAATAAATCTCCTTACGAAATAGAGTTCTGAGTTTTCTCCTGAGATTTTTTCTGTCGTCGCATCTGACTTTCTTCTATTTTGTTCTGTTGTGTTCTGTCAAACAACTTCCGAGTTTTCTTCAAACCGAACCCTTAGTTTCGGATGTGCTCTAATTGTGTGGTGCGCTTTTGTTTAAATAATTTCAATTCTTTTACTCTGCAGGAGATACACAAAATTTTATGGGACTTCTGAGAGAGCTGCAAAGGACTTGGCCCATGATGCATTAACTCGTATGTTGTCTGATTGGATTGAAGTTGATATTCTTCCTTACTATGGTTTATCTGCATTAGTATTATATATTATGATCTTCACACACCGTAAAAGGGATAAAAGATATGAATGCTTCTAAAGTAATGTTTCTAAGTGGTTTTAGATTCTATCAGTAATATTTACAAACCTTGTTATGTTTTAAATTCCAAACAGAATACAAACGATGGGAAGAAGACATTGAGAAATGGCAAAATCCTATTCTTCAGGATGAGTCACTACCAGAATGGTAATTCTCTGTTTAAGCATGAAGACATTTTAATTTTTAAGCATCAACTTGTGTATTTGTTTGTTATGGATAATTGCCAGGTTTATATTAGCTTAGAGCCTCTGCAGTATGTGCAAAAAACATAAAACAGAACTTTTCTTTTTTTTTTCTTTGCTAGTTCATGACTAGCTCTTCTGTCTGTAAATTTTTGTTATTTATTTTATTTAAGAAAGGTTTCTCTCAATTTTTCCTAGATCATCCTCCCCCCATATTTATCAGACTGTTCTCCATTTGATCAACTCTTACTTTTGAAGCTTCTGTTGGTTTAGATAATATAACTAAATTTTCATTTACAGGTGCAAGTTCACATTGTTTAATGAACTCTACTTTCTTGTTGCTGGAGGAACAATTTGGATTGGTATGTATTCATTTAAGTATATTGTTTTGTGATTAAGTAACCTGCATAAATTCTAGCTTTTTGGTGGATCTTGCTATTGTTAGATTAGTCTAATAAATGAAGACTCTTTGATCTGGCTTCCAGACTCGCCTTTGCCATCTTCAAATATGAGGAATAAAAGCCAGGATCCGGTAAAAGAATTGGAAAATACATAAGTCAAAGTGACTGAAGCCAAAGTAAGTCATAGACAAGGTGCAGATGCTGGGCGTACAACAGATAGCACCTATGATGTTGAGACCTGCATGCAGTCTCGCGAAATTTGGACAGGTGTGACCTACGGTGTTGCTTCTACGATGATCCTTGCAGGAATGGAAGAGGAGGCATTCGCAACTGCCGATGGTATATTTCAAGCAGGGCTGGTCAGAAGATGGATACGGGTAAACTTTCTTGTCATCTGTCCTCCATAATTGTGTGATTTTCCAGCATTCTCATTTTTTCTTGCATCTCGTTTACCGTAATAGGGTTAGGATTATTGGATGCGCAGTTAGAAATTACTCCCTTAAACTAATTTTATCCCAAACTCAGATCTACAAAGACGTGATTAATGTATCCAATTTTAAAATATCTATAGCACAACAAATAAGCGAACACTTGTTTTTTCTCTCATCATTGTTAATAATAGCATTTTGGTAAATACGTCTGTCATCAAGTATTGAATTTGAGTTCTTAACTTTATGTCATAACATCTACTAGAGGTTGAAAGTGTGGTGGTGTTTGTCATACATCTTGTGTGCAAAAAGTTTCCACCAAACTTATAATTATGTGGCTTCATTCTTGCTGTTTAAATTGATAATTAGTTGAATTCATCAAATCATACATTTGATTAGTCTCTCAAATTGGGGTGAAGCAACTTCTTCTCTTTTGTCTAAAGAAATGAAATGAACTAATTCACCTGGTTTGGCATAATGCAGGTACTGGTTTCAGACACCAGAGGCATGGACAATGGATGGACACTACAGGTCTCTCATCTACATGAGGTCACTTTCAAATTGGGATATGCAATATGCATTAACATTGCCCAAGGCAATTCTTGATGCCCCTAAAATTAACATCATGGTCAGAATCCACCTATCTCCTCTTAATGGAGGATTCCCCCATAATGAAACAGGTGTAAGAAAAATTGCAAATAAAGCAAAATGCTTTGGAAATTCCGTGTTTCATTGTGCGTGCTGATGATTGTTATTAATATTGCCAAAAAGCACAATTTTTGTATAGGTTTAAAAAAAAAAACCTTTATCACATTGTTCCTTACCCCCAACATTCTACAAAAGATGTTAAGTAATGGTGAAGCTTCTTTCCGGGTTGGGGTTAGTGTCTTGGAAGAAGAAATAAGAACATTTTACTCGTAATTTTATAGCATGTTAGTTTTGACTTTTGAACAATGTAGGTCATCTTTGCATAACTGCATGTAACGTGAACATTCTTATTTATTCTCCCAAGATATAATCTGACTTTACCACAATTAAATTTATAAAATATCAATAATTGTTTAGCATGTCTACCATCAAGTCTTGGCGATTTGAATTTCCATTTTGTTTTAAATCAAGCCAAGGTATACTCGTAATCAATTATTTAGTAAAAAAATTGTATAAATTAATATATATAAAAATAATTATCAATTAATATATAAATATATAGTGGTTGAGTGAATATTTAATATTTTGTAACCGATAATGTAAAGGAAACTAGTAATATAGAATTGTAAAACATAGAAGGATAAATTAGTGTAAATAACTTGTGAAACATAGCTTAGTATTTTGTCTTTCAAGAAAATATTAAAAATATCTAAAAAGATAATTCCTCATTCCCAAAAATGTCTTTATTGCCAAGCATTTTCTTGTATTACGAGACACAAATCGTTGTACTCCTCTAAAACCAGATCCACGGCAAGTCTCATTCGTGTGGAGTCGTTAATCTGCTTAGAGCACCAACGATATAATTCTAATTAGAAGTTTGTTGGAAAAATTATTTTAAAAATACTTTCTTATAAATATGACCTGAATATTGATGTCATCTTGTAAAGTACATTCTCTCATCCAACTGGTCACCCAAACTCCGCTATCATTCCTATGATAAAAAGCAGTCAACAAATAGTTATTATATACATATAAGATATAATCTATTGAACGATTTATGATATTTAAAAAAAATATATATAATATTAGACTTACGATCTATTTTTTTGAGTGGGTAGGCCAAAAGGTGTCATAGGCCAAAAAGTGGAGCAATCTACAACTTTAAACTTATCATCATCAAAAATATGATCATCTAACATCACTTCTAAATAAGTTGCCTGTACAAGAGTGAATTCATGACAAAAAAAAAAGAAGAAGAGTGAATTGTAATTGATTTAAATTGACTAAGAGTACTAGTTACAACAAATGGTTATTTAATTTGTTAAGTGATTCTAGATGATTGAGTACTGGTTTAGAACAAATAATTACCACTTTAATTGCGTTCCTTTTGCGTTGCTGATGTTTTTCGACACAAGGCAGTGAATCCAATATGATTAGACGACGACTCGTAAAGTCGACAATGACCAAATACCAATGTAGTTCCTCACAGATAGGGATAAAAACCTGCGATAAACCTTAAACCATTATAAACACTAAAAAAAATTTTAGGCATATTAATGGGAAACAAATTAGTCACTTGTACCCTAGCGACGTGGCTAATTTTGAGTGAAATATATGCTCCAAGGAAATCAAAGATAACCTCAGCCGGTGTGTATTTGTCGCTTAAAGCATATCGCTGCATATAAAAAAATTGTTAAATGAAAATATGTCTTCAATTTAACAACTATTTTTGAATTGATAATTTAATTATACACTTTACTCGTGTGAGTACATAGCATGGTTTAGTCTAGAAAAAAGAACTTCCTTATAAATTAGTATATCCACTCAATCTATTAGACAGAAAAAATTAACTAATAATTTAAAGATATTATAGGGATAACTTTACTGCAAAATGTTCAGGCATGAACCAGCAAATTGGATCTTCATTCCTACGTCGAAATACACGTGTCATCATAAGTGCCACCAGATTTATAACCTACAATATATTAAAATTATATGTAAAACATGTTTATATGTAAATATAGGCTTAAAAATATAATTACAAGAAATTGTATAACATGCATTGACCTCTATATTTACTCGTGATTTGACACATCTCTCCGGCACAAGACATCTAAATGTACTTCTATAACCTTTTTCATCTGAGATTACCAACTCTTCAGAACTGCCAAAATCATAAAGTGATTAGTTGGGAGAATCATAGAATTTCTACACCATTACATTATACACATAATCATTAACCACACGTACGGATCTAACGTTTCCGAAAAAATATAGGCTGCAATAGCGGCTTGAGAATCGGTTAACATCATCGAAGCAGTAGGCTCAAATGCAATAAGTGTCCACCACTGCTCATAAAAAAAATAGTTTCAAGGTAACAATAAAAAATAAAGAAAACTTTGTCAAAAATAAACGAAAGAAGAAAAAAATTAGGGTTACCTTTGGCAGTACAGCTCCTACTCTAACATGTGGTTGTCCATTAGGTGAAGTTGTAGCTTCACGAGTAATATCCAAGTGGAATAACTTCTTGGGTTGAATTGGCATGATACCAGTAAGATCACTAGTTTTTGTACTTTCCGAAGAATGCACAACTACAGTAGGATCCAACATCGAACTATTATTTGTGGAAGTTTTCTGTTGGATTTACCCCAAACGTTGGGGACACAATTAGGATTTACCCCAAACGTTGGGGACAAAAACGATACTTTACTCAAATTATTATTTGTCAACACCATTTTCACACACAACCATCTCTCCCTTTTATAATAATTACTCGACTTAAACATCATGTCGTCCCACACCAGCAATAAATCCTAGAAGCACCATCCGATCCCATAAATTCTCAACTCACATCATTTTCCTAAATTTGCACTACATCAAACTTACTCACCACCTGTTTCTTCGTTTCTATCAATCCTAACATATTTACCTTATCTTTTCTCATAAAATTTTTCACCATTTTCAACTTTTTGACACCCTCTAAACCCCTCGCATTTAAATACTGTATTACACACCTTATTTCGATTTTTAGGATGACTCCTTCATACTTTTTCCTTTTGTTTTGCTTGCCTCTTTTTCTAATAATGTCTTCTTGCTCGTCATCCACTGCTTATATTCTTTTCATAACCTCCAAAGTCCTCCAAGTTCCTTAAATTCCCTTTCTCTTCAAATGTTTTAAATATTTTCATTAGTTGAATACAAAATAAATATATTGGAAACTTAAATTTTTATCTTTTCAATGAAAACTTCCTTAATTTATAAACTTATATATTTGGATTTATCTATCTCTTAAAATTAAAAGGACTAAGTGCTTGTTTGGGCGTCATTATTTTAATAAAAAAAGATTTTTAAATTTTTTTTTTATTTTTTAATGTGTTTGGCAAATTTCTAATAATAAAAATAAAAGCACTAGAAAAATAGAAAAAAAAAACATTTTGAGAAGCTGCATCAAAATTTAGAAAAAAATAGGCAGACAAGAATAATGAAATAACGTGCATATGTACCATTACATTTTAAAAAATACCTACCATTGATGCTCGATGTTGTGGCGGCCGCTGTGGCCGACATCGCCTTCCTTGGAACTACCTTTAGGAAGACAATAGGTATTCCTAGGTGCTCAAATAGGTAATTATTCAAATTATTGGTTATTTAATTTAATATTATATATATACTGTTTTTGACTTCCTTATGTTGTTCTGCATGATACGTTTTCACACAGCAATGATTCAGCTGTATGGGTTATGCAGTGGATGAATTTGCAACAGGAATTCACTCCTGTGGTCCCTCCAAAGGTAACTTTTAACATAGACAATTTCCCTCTTTAATTACACTAATACATGTGTTAACGTTTGGTAAAATAAATTACAGCTGCATGAGGAAAGGAGTAGAATGTATTTAGCATTGGATTTCGTCACCGAAGATTGAAATAAGATACGGTCAGATGTTAACGAGAGGTTTCAGTTATGGTGGCTTATGATACACCCATAACATCTTTATTTAAATTGAAAAGAATTATTTATGTCTTCTTCTTAGACTTACTAAAATAGACGAATTTATTTATTAGATATTTTTTATTACTCTTATTGTGTACTACCTTTTCCTTCTCTTGTTAAGAACTTATAAAAAAAAATTGGAATGCTTTAGCTATTTTTTTTCTTTTTTATATTTATCTCCCAGCGTTAATTTTATTGAAAGCACCTTTAGACATGCACCAAATTCATTGGGCTGATGCCCTTGTTATAGGATTTGAGAATAATAAAACTATTAGATAAATTTCTCTTATCAAAGTTGATAACACTTTAATGAGTTGCATCGCAACACTGGTACTTGATTGTGTATTAAGAGAATGATGCGATTGCTTTCAAGTGCGCGGTTGTACTTATAATGCAAGAAGAACTAAATCTTTTTATAAGGAAATAAATATATTTTTAATTATTTTTTTATTTAACTTTTATAATCTTTATCTTGATAAATTTTATTTCTCTTAAAATTTTATTAATTTTTATTAATTATTTATTTATTTTTATTTATTTTTTATTTTTGTAATTTTTACCCAATGAAAAAAAAAGACAAAAGATTGGAAAAGTAAAAAAATAAATAAATAAATAATAAAAATTACTATAATTTTATTTTGTTAATATAAAAATTATAAAAAGTAAATAAAAAATAATTAAAGATATATTTGTCTTTTATAAAAAAATTTAGTTCTTCTTCTTAAATATTATAAAGAGATTTAGTCCTTTTTAATAATTTTAATATTAAATGTCTTTTTTAATAATTAAATCTTTCTAACGATCCTTTACAATAATTTTTCTTAACTTTTTTAATGTGAAATATAAAAATATTTGATTATTTTAGTGTTTTATATGGTTGTGATAGTAGCACAAAACATCATTGACGTTTTATAATAAAAAAATTAATTATAAAAAGCAAAAACATCACTGACAATTTGTAACAACAAATATTATTTTATAAATGAAAGTAGCAATGTTTAACATATAGTTTGGTTTATTATAAAGAATTTCACACCTAATAATACAATATAAAAAAGAAAAAATTCGGTATAATTCAACAAGTCCGAAAAATAAAAAAGTGGTATAATTCATAAATAAATGTTATGAAACAACATTTTTCAAATTTATTTATGATTAGACTATTTTTGACAAAGGTTATTTATCATTTTAAAATTTCTTTTTAGAATTTGTTTCTGGTGGTTAACTCTATTTTGTTTAGTGTAAAGAATAAAAAATTGTTTTTAAAGTTATTTGATGTCATAAAAAAATGGTCAAATAGATTAGAGGTGTCACATTTTTTATGAACTGATTTCATGCCATAAATATGTTTGGAAATTAGGGTGATGTTACTTATAATATTTGATGGATTGAGTTGATATTACAAATTTTTCGAGAATTAAACTGACATTACATATATTTTTGAGAAACTACATACTTTAGATTATAATTTATTAATCTATGGAATAAACATAATTTCATTTTTTGACATAGATTTACAAAGGGAGCGTAAATCTTAATTAACAATGTAGCTAAAAAAATAATTAAACTTTTAAAAAAATGCAAACCTATACTAGCCAGTGACACCAGTGTTTGGTTCAGTTTTTTTTTTAATTTATTTATCAAAGACAGGAGTTTACTCATTGAGAAGAAAATTAATAATCAAAGGTTTTTGGTTGACAGCCAGCTGAGCTGGTAGTTGGTGATTTGTGTTTTTATCTTTCATGAATGCCTTGCAATATCCATGTTTAAAATTTTAGGGTTCTGGGTCTTTAATGCTGCTTAGATGTATATTTCATATAATATTATATTATATGAACTATTATTTTAAAGTTATATCAGTGTTGTCCACTTGTTTGATCCTAATTATACAATACCTTATAAAAACTTTTTGAAATGTTAAAATTGCATTAAGTTAATACCAAAACAAAAGATTACATGAAATCAATTAAAATACCCAAAAAAAATATTACATCACTCTCCGAAATTACCCATTCAAGTCCCCCAGTTACCCATTCTAAGTTGGCTACCTTAAGAATCAGCAGTTGAAAAAAGGTAAATGTTCAAAAGGGTCAATTCAACAGTGAAAAAATTTTGAATATGGCTTCAAGGATGTAGCACCTGTTGAAAGATGAACACGAGGAACTCGGAAGTAGCAGTATACATGACTTTGTATAGTTCTTCTATTTCGTTTTCTTCTTTTTCTCAGTGACCCTTGGCTTTTGGTAGAATAATATCTGGCTTAGGAGTGTGAAATTTGTAGCAACACCAATTGCGGAACCCATTACAACTTCAAAAGAATTAAGGAAACAGTCACAAATACATAATTAAGATACGAATGCAGTACTGCTAAAGAGTTAAATTAAAAGACCACCAAAAACATAAATATTGAAATGAATTTGGTGCATTTTCTTGGAGGCTTGTGAATACTCTAACTGCAACATATATAAACATAAACATTAATTTGCAAACAAAAACAAACTATAAAGAAAATTTCCAAAATGACATATTGGCTTACCCATTGAACCTGCAGAATTCATCAAAGAAGTTAAGAAGCTGAGCTCCCCTGTACTCCTGTTCTGCTCAGAGCAAAGAAAATAACAAATGAGAATAAGAATGTAGAAACAAGTCTCAACTTAGATAATTGACAAGCATTATAGATTAAACAATACTATGACAAGCGCAGAAGTGTAAAGTGAAAATCATATCATCAGAGATGAAAACATCCTAGCCTAGAAATAGTAAAAGCATATAGTTTCCTTCAAGCATATGGTTCACCTTGGATCAACAGAAACAACAGTTACTTTTAAGTCATCATTTACTAGAAAACACAAAATCCAACAGCAAACCACCCAACGCCTGTTACTTTTAAGTAATCTGCTTACAAGATGATAAAGTTTTGATCCAAGAAAACATCATTTCAGCTACTCAATCTAAAATTCAAAGAAAACCAGTAACAGCAAAAAGTACCCCATGTACCTTAGCCAGAAGGCAAAGAATCGGTTAACATTGTTGCACATATATATACACACACTAGAAAGCAAATCAAAATCAAGTTCCATTTATTTTGACAGATCATCGGGGATATGATCTCCACATATATCAACCAAGATACCTTTTTCTTTTTTCATTTCTATGATGCCATAACAAGAGTACGAACCTCAACCTTTAGTTATAAACACGAACAACATCAACCATCGCAAAAGCTGAATTCGAATAAGATTAAATATAACAGAAATAAATTAAAAATTACACCAATCCCAAATCAACTAAAAATTAGAGGATACCAGAAAATTAAAGCATTAACCATACCTTATTACAGCACCTCATTGCTACTGTAGGAAGCACTCTCATCATATACCTATAATATCAGCAATATAATATCATTAGTACTAGCTAATAAGCAGCAAATAAAACTTTGTCATACCTCATTGGTAAAGATACTTACCAATGAGTCATCATCAATGTTCATGTGGTCATCCGAGTCATTATCAAATGTGTCATTTCCAAGGCCTTCTGACTGTGAGATGCCACGACGAACACGACAAGTTGTTCGATTGTGGCCCTCCATGCCACAATGTCCACATCGATGTTTTCTTTTATTGGACTGTGAAGCCCCCCTTTTGTCCTACATTTTCTTAGGTCCCTTGGCATGCTATGTCCGAGATCATTGGTTGCGAGCCCAGCTCCAAAAGCATCCACTTGCACACCATCTCTTACACTATCTGCATCATTGACCCCCCTTTTTGTGCAGCATCTTCCTCCTTAAATTGTTTCAACAAATTCATAGCCATTTCCCGTGTAAAGATAAATCTCTCGTTATCTCGGCAAGCAAAGTTGGCTAGTTGTCTAAACCAATCCATCAAACAACCGTACTGACTTAGCATCAAAGAATCCCAATGAAGCCCGACCGCATTTTGCAAACCCACTTTGGCAGTCTTGGTCCACCGAGGCAAGACTAATGACCTTGGCAACTCCTCTATATCTTCATGCACCAAGACGCAAACTATGTGTTCACAAGGTATGCCAAATGATTCCATTCTCATACATGAACAATTGAATTCCATCTCAATGTCACAACAGAATACACGCCACATCTCATTTGGCGTTTGCTCCAAACCGACAGAGTAAATCACATAAGAGCCAGTTTGCCTCATATTTATTACCTTCATTGATGCAGCCCATACAAGGATTGGTTGGAACATATGAAATATTGATAGGGTGTAAACATTGGCAGCACTCCTCTCTAACTGTTGAAAACAGGTTTGCATAATGGGTCTCCCATTCACAGAGGCGAGGTCAGCCTGGACCTCTTTCCACCTTATATGGCCGACACAACGATTAAAGTGTTGAATGAACTCAACCAGATTGTACCTTGAGTTGACATACTTTGCAATGATCGAGTTTAATCCCTCGCACCGAGAAGTAGTCCGAAAACCAGCCAAAAACTTCCCTCTTATATGTGCAGTTGCCCATGAATGTCTCTTTTTATACATATCTAGGACCCAATTCTTGTTTTTGACACCAAATCTCTCAACCATTTCAAACCACTTTTGACGAAATACATCAATTTCATAGTCGCCTAGCATACACTTTCTAAACATGGATGTAAACTGGGGCTTGCCAATGTTACTTGTTACGTTGCGAATCAGATGCCATGCACATAATCTATGATGTGCATTAGGAAACTCTTTCTCAATGGCGAACTTCATTGATAGATCACCATCCGTGATCACCGAAACAGGTGCTTTCCCATTCATTGCTACCTTCAGTTGTTGTAGCAACCACCTGTATGTGTCTTTTTTCTCATCGCAAATTAAAGCAGCAGCAAAGATAATTGTTTGATTGTGATGATTGACACCAGAAAATACCACCAGTGGACACATATATTTATTCCTCTTATAGGTAGCATCAAACGCCAGCACATCGCCAAATAATGAGTAGTCGGCCCTGCTGAGACCATCGCACCAGAATAAATTGCGCAAAGTACCATCGGCATCCATGTGATGATTAAAATATAGAGAAGGGTCATTTGTTTCTTGATCTTCTAGATACTTCAAAGATGCATATGCATCATCGGGTAATTGGCGCCTCTGCTTTGCTATTTTATTGTACATGTCCCTTTGCGTGAAAGAGAGATACTCGTAGCCACCTGCCTGATTTGCTAATGCCCGATATATCTGCCCAACACTAATCCCACCCTTTTTCATGTTAACCATGTGGCCAATATCAGCCTCGGACATGAATCTATGCCCAGGGAGCAATCCAGTCAACCGAGAATCCAGAAGCGGATGATTGTGTTCATCAGAAAAATAAGAAATAAACCAACGACCACTAGGTGCATCTACACGAATCTCCATCATTGCACTGCAGCCACACCTTGTCTCGGGTGTAGGTTTTCTCTTAAGGTTTCCGATGCCGTAATTATTTGGCGGTCTAAATCCTTCACGATGACATACAAAATTCTTCAACTTAAGTGCGCCCGCACGACTCTTCCTAGTCCTGTTCTTCCGAGCACTAAAGCCTCTTGTCCTTGCATATCTATTGTAGAACTCAAATGCAATGTCGACATCAGAAAAGTGAAAATGACATACATCTTCATCCCTGATGTTCCAAAATTCAATCATCCCAATGTCTTCGAGTGAGTCAATGTTATACCCTTCATCGAAGCCGTGATAATCGAACATTGGTTCCACATTTGTGTCGTCCTCATCCATATAATCCACGTCAACTTCCTCATGTTTTTCTTCCTCCTGCTCATACTGATCATATGATGTATGCTCGCTATTAATCCCTTCATGAGAAAATTCCTTACCCATAACTTCCTAAACACCAATACACAATTCAAAATGAAACTTAAGTTTGTAAATAAATTTCCAAACACCGAGTACCAGCCATCACAAATCACAATCTTTTAAAATTGAAATCAATCCAATAGTGTCAATCTTAGGAATCATGGAATTGGACACGAGTTTCATTTATTGTATTAAGGGGAAATGAAGAAGCGTGAATCCAAAATCTAATGGTGAAACTATAAGAGTAAAAACAGAAAGACAAGAACAATTGGCAATGCCAGCTATGCATGCGGTGGGTGCAAAGGACAACAAAATATTAAAGAGTATATATCCTCTATCTATAATCTATCTATATTTCTGATCCCATGTCACAAAATTTCCGCTGCTCGCGGCCACTGAAGAACACATCGTTTCCCCTTTGAGAACCCCGCAAAGTTTGCTTGGCTGCCACCTCAATCCATAGAAACAGATTGTTCGCAAGATTAGATATGCATATGCCATTCCTGCTGAAATGACCTTATTTTAAACACACTGCTTTCTTTGAGTTGATTAATGAGGTGTTTAATTTTCTCTTTATATATTGTGAAAGGCACTTTCCTGTGCCAGCTGCTGCATCAGCACACAGAAGTGGTTTTGGCAATTTGTATAGAGTGGTGGCAAATTTACAAGAGAGAGGGGTACTCAAATCCATAGAACATGGATGTGAGGAAATTTATTCATTAAAAGTATTGTGTTTGGAATCTTAGGGTTCTTAATTGCTAATGACTTGGAACAACATGACAACTATTTTGGACAAACCATGTTCAGTGGCACCATTAAATACAACAACAGTACAAGCCTTATAATAATTAATAACTATTCATTATTTCAATCCTTTCATTCAAACTGTAAAATCTGCATATGTTTTAAGTTTTCAAACTTGTATCATGTCATTAAGATAGAAGGCCAGAGGACCATTTTGTGACACATGATTTTCTCTATAAGCATACGTATGGATTTAGATAGCTTGTTTGTAACTATACATTTTAAGAATACTGGGCCAAGTTGAATGAATAATATAAAACAATGGTGAGGTCAATTTTACATTAATCTACATATATGCTTACAAATTACAAGAACATAAGAAAATCACCTACTTGTAACATAGGATGGTATTGAAGTCACAAGATATGGAAGCTGTGATATGTTTAAGAATTAATAACCAGAGCAGAAATGAACTAGATATATCACATATATGGTATACAATAAATCAAGTGCTACTTCATCCTAACCTTTTGATGTTATCAAATAGTGATCTGCTAGAGTGAAGACTCAAAGAATCCAGATGAAGTATGATTGGCCCTGATTCATCACCTTTATCCGGGATACAAATAATGATCAAGCTCTAATTAAGACTGAATACATGAAACATTACAAGAAAAAAAAATCCAGAAATGAGAGAATAGACAAGAGAGATTAAAATATAACAATAAAAATGACCCTGCTGCCAATATAAAATTGAGCATGAAGTGCATTCATAGGAGCACAGAAAACATAACTATAAAAATTTACAGTTAAATAACCCATTCTTCATTTGTTTTTTCTTACCAGTTTTTCTTCTCCCACTATTTCTTCTAATATGGAAAACTCATAAGGCAGAAGAGACTTAAAATATATCAAAGAAAAAAACTTTTTCGAAAATGGAATTAAGAGTCTGACAATTTTAAATAGTCATATATTACTTTCTTCTTCCTGTAACGAAAAATACCCATTCCCATTACAAACTTAACCAGACCTAACCTTGGACAAAGAAACCACAAACGAATTACTTGAACAGATGAAAAATCAGTACAAATTTTGAAAAATAATATTCATCATTTAGAAGGTATTAAAGAATAAAACATGCACGCACGCACACACACACACTCACATCTTACACTAAAGTCTAAACTGGGATAAAAGTAATAATATCAAAATTTAAAACACTCATGGAAGAGAAAGCTGTCGAAACTATTCCATTTGATTGACCAACAAATTCAATGTGGTTAGAATATGGGGAAATTTAGGACAACTTTCACAAACCAAAGAAATTTCAATTATAAGATAGCATTAACAGCTTTCACTAACCAATTACTAGAACACGTGAACCAGAAAAAGGGATAATAAACAAAAATTCAGTATCAGCATAGGAACTGAACAGGAAAGACATCAACATCTTGTCAAATGGGGAATGACTAGCATTTTTTTAGGGATAAGACATGAAAACAATGACATGCAGCCAAATAGGGTAATATAGTAACAAAAGCAATTTAAAATTTACCAATTGCCCCAATTTTGTGCAACCGACAAATATCTATCAGATCTTTCATGGGATTGAGTATTGACAACCTCAGATATCTGTCACCCATCACAGGAGGCAAATGATGAGAAAGCTTGATTAGATAATAATAATAATAAACTTATAAAAAAACTCTAAGTAGATTTAAGTAGTGTACCTGCAAACAATAATGATATCTAATTAAAGCCAATGTATTTAGATTTAGAGTAAAAGGAGAAATTCCGATTAAGGTAAACCACTGTGAGCACAATTTCTAATTTGTATGACCATCCAACCCATTTTACTAAAAAAAGCAATGTATGATCTCCCATCCAATTGACTGGCTATGATCTTTCTTTTTCCCTTTCAACAAAAAACTTAGTCCATGCTTTAATTTTGGACTGTTTGAAATTTTTTGTTGGTTTTTTCAGATCATTTCTATGATCTCCAACCATTAATTAACAAAGCAATACCATTTCTAAGATCCTTCAACCCTTTTTAGCTGAGACTTCTTTTTTCCCAGGACAACAAATGACTCGGTCCATTTATGAATTTTGGACCGTGTGAATTTTGGAATGCCAGGCCAACTGCAGAAGCAATGCAGGTCCCTGACACTTATGAAGTTGGCCTGGAATTCATTTGCAATTGCTTTTGTAAACAGGGTTTTGCCGCAGCCCGGAGGGCCAAAGAAAAGAACACCTTTGGAAGGCGAAATGCCAAATTTCTCAAACTTCTCAGCATGTTCCACCGGGTATTGAACCGTCTATAAACAGTAAAATAAATCTCTTATATTAACAAATTGTTGAAAACATACCTAATATACAACACATTTAAGATTCGGAATATGAAATCAAGATGTATACCTGATGAACCAGATGAGCGATTTAGGGCCGCAGAAACCTTTTGTCTTATTGAGCGTGGGAGGCGTGGCGCGGCGGCCGAAGCAGGGCGAGGCGGAAGCGGGGCGAGGCGGAGGCAGGGTGCGTCGGCGGCGGAGGCGTGGCGCGTCGGCGGAAGTAGGTCGCGGAAATTTGCAGCAGAGGAAGGGTATGAGAATGGCAGGGATTGCAGTTGTCTGAAAACCCTAACTGCTTCTCTTCTCTGAAATGCCCCTGAATCTGAAATAAAAAAAAGAACGGGGATGGCAAAATTAGGGTTTTTCAAGAACTCTAAGGAGGGTGGAGAGTGAGAGCAGAGTTAGGGAAGGAGAGAAAGGCTTCAACCTGGTTGATGCTCTCCAAAAATCAGTAATCTCTCAGTTTCTCGTACCAAAGAAGGGAAAGGGGTCAAAATTAAAAACCAATAATTTGAGGGGTCAAAATCTAATTAGTAAATTTTTCAAAAAAAAAAACGGAGTACATTTTGTAATTATTTTACTGTAGGTTAATCATACTCCCACACAAAAGTGGGAGTAAAGAATCCATGACCGTTTTTTTTAATGTTTTTTTTTTATTAAATGGATTTTTTTTACAGGATTTCGAATATTTTTTTTAATAAATGTATATTTTTTTTATGTGAGTTACTGAAGGTTTCATTCCTAAATTATAAGATGTTTCTTTTTGGGGGAGGACGCGACCACGCATGTTTTTTTAAATTTAAAAAATTTACTTACGTTGACCGGTACTAGTTAGTTACTTAGCAAAATTGTAAAATTTATTAAAAATTTATTTGTTCTATACTTATATTAAAATTTTGATTAAAAACAATAGAATGGCCAATTTATTTATTTAGCAAAACTTTTTTTTTGTATCTTTTGTAAAATTAAAATAACACAAAATTATATAATCAATAAAATTTATTATTTTTTATTAATATTTATCTAATATTTTAATTTTAAATATTAATTTTTAAATAAAAAATTCTAAACTCAATTTTAATATTATAAAAAAAATATTGACTAAAAATATTAGTTAATCTTAATAAAAGGCGATAGCCTTTAACATTTTTTTGTCATATTATATAAAATTTGTCAAAACCAATTTGAACATTACTCCAAAGCATATAATATACCATAAAAAAACAAAAACAAAAAGAATTACCTCATAGTGAGCAGGATAGAACCAAGAGAGTAACGTATAAATCTGGTTTTGAAGTAAAATGTGTTGGGAAGAAGAGAATGGAAAGAAGCAGCAGCAGCCTGAAACTGAAACTTGCTCCATTCTCCGCTCCTTACTATCACATCTTCAGAACCATCCTTCCCTTCTCCTCTTCCTCTCGATCATGGTACACCCCACCGCCTCCACATCCTCCCCATCACGACATACTCATCAAAATCTCCGAACTCATCGCCGCTGCCGCCACCAAATCGAAGCCGCTCTCCTCCTCCCGCACCCTCAACCGTCTCCTCCCTTCCCTCACTCCCCGCCACGTCATTGATCTCATCGCACTCAACCCTTTCTCCCTCCACCCACTCTCTCTCCTCTCCTTCTTCCACTTCCTTCCTTCCCACCACCCTCCCTTCCGCCACACCCTCCTCACTTATTCTTCCATGGCACTCTCTCTCTCCTATCACCATCTTCTCCCTCAAGCTCACTCCCTCCTTTACCTCCTCGTTTCACGGAAGGGTACAAACTCTGCACCCCAAGTATTCTCTTCTGTGGTCCAAGCTATGAGGATTATCCCTGCACCCCATTACTCCAATCACAGAAATGATAATGCCCATCTTGTGTTTGATGTTTTGGTATCTGCTTACGTTGATTCTGGGTTCGTTTATGACGCTGTAACGTGTTTGCGGTTGGTTAAGGAGAATGGTTTCGGGGTTCCGTTTCGTGCTTGTGGGTATCTTCTTGATAGAATGGTGAAGGTGGAACCGATTGGGTCTTGTTGGAAGCTTTTTTGGGAAGTTTTGGATTGTGGGTATCCCGCGAAAGTTTATAATTTTAATGTTTTGATGCATGGGTTTTGTAAAATTGGTGATGTTGGAAGTGCTAACAAGGTGTTTGATGAAATTCCAAAGAGGGGTTTGCGTCCCAGTGTTGTGAGTTTCAACACTTTGATTGGCGGGTACTGTAAGGTGGGGTGCGTGGAGGAGGGTTTTAGGTTGAAGGGTGTTATGGAAGAGGAAGGGATTTCTCCGGACGTGTTCACTTTCAGCACTTTGATCAATGGATTGTGTAAGGATAGTAGAGTTGATGATGCAGGGATTTTGTTTGCTGAAATGTGCAAGAAAGGGTTGGTCCCCAATGGTGTTACTTTTACCACTTTGATTGATGGGCAATGCAAATATGGGAAAATTGATCTGGCCTTGAAGAATTTTCAGGTAATGATCAATCAGGGCATTAGGCCGGACTTGATCACGTACAATGCGCTGATCAATGGCCTTTGCAGAATCCGCGATTTGAAGGAAGCTAGGAAGCTTGTGGATGAGATGAGCGAGAGAGGTTTAAAACCAGACAAAATCACGTTCACAACGCTAATAGATGGATATTGCAAGGATGGGGACATGGAATCTGCATTGGAGATCAAGGAGAGAATGATTGAAGGTGGGATTGAACTTGATCAGGTAGCTTTTACCGCACTCATATCAGGGCTTTGCAGAGATGGAAGAGCTCATGATGCTGAGAAAATGTTGAGGGAGATGTTAAATGCTGGTTTCAAACCGGATGATCCGACATATGGTATGATCATTGATTGCTTTTGTAAGAAGGGTGATGTTAAGATGGGATTCAAGTTGTTGAAGGAGATGCAAAGTGATGAACATATACCAGGAGTTGTCACATATAATGTCTTATTGAATGGACTGTGCAAACAGGGTCAGATGAAAAATGCGGAAATGCTATTGGATGCAATGCGTAATTTAGGGGTGGTTCCTGATGACATTACATTTAACACTTTACTTGACGGTCACAGCAAGCACGGAAGCTCTGATGATTTTAACATATTCAGTTGTGAGAAAGGACTTGTCACAGATTATGCTTCTTATGCAGCACTTGTTAATGAATCAAGCAAAGCTTCAAAAGATAGACTAAGGAGGTGATTGCTACTAAAATTGGTTCTAGCTGAACTGCCATAATTGGTGGACTTGTCTTTCAATAAGCATTTTGATCTAATCACGAATGTGGCGAATTTCATACTAAAACGAAGCAAGTGCCTATTCCCGTACCAGCTATGGAGCGAACAAGATACATTTTGAAATTATTCAACCGACCGGGATGGTACAAGATGCATTTGAAACTATGTTGTTGGATAGTCCATGATTGTGTTAATGGATTGCTGAAAGTATTGTGCAAGGTGCAACACGGCATAACAGATTTCCCAAAGTTCTGTCCGAAGCAATGCAATCCTGGAAAAACTGGAAGGCTTCAAGCAATAACAGGAAAAGGTGTTAGAGATTGGAAATTTGGAATTATAGTTGGGTGTTACTTGTAAATTTGTAATGTCATCTTTGGTAAGCACTTCTGCTTAATAAACAAACAAGCTCTATAGATCAATAAACCATACATGAACTCCAAAATTGAGAGAGTCTATAAACTAGGCTTAATGAATAGTTGTCATCAGGCCCCAAATGAGTAAACTAATTGTGTGGATGATTTGCAAATGATGCTGATCTTTTATCCCCCTTTTTTACCCAGATGACACAATTGGGTTCTAAAGGAGTAAAATTATTATTAATTGTTTAATATTATTAATGAATTAACAATTAATAATTTGATTTCTGTTGTAGCCTTACAGTATCTCTCAATTGGGAAGGACAAGGATTAATTCGTTGGGCATTGACATGTATTAAGCACACAAGTGAATTAATTATGCGTGTTCTTTATATATCCTTGAAACAATCGGTTATTGTCATCAGTGATTCTTTTTCCCGAATGCTAAAGCCAGACTAGTATTTGTTACATTTGGGCTTAAGCTAGCTCATTCTGCTCCTGTTTTTAACGATTGTACTTTTTTTTTTTTTGGACCAGTTACGGATTGTACTTTAATTAAGGATGAGAGAAAAAGTTAGACCAAAACAAGAAAAAAGAACTAGGGTTGAAACTTCAAAGAAAAACATTAGAGGAGTAGACTATGATTTTGGCTCTCAGGAAAAAAAATTGATAAAATAATATTAAAAAAAAGGACATTTTAGATTTTAGAAAGCGATTTTAGTTTTACAAAATTTACTCTTTTTTTTTTATAAGTCACAATAATTTATGTATTTGATCTATTTTCTATTAGAACATTTGAAAAAATTATTGAAAAAGTTCGATTACTAGACCTTTTCTCGATTTTTTTTTTAATTTGTCATTTGAATTTGGAGAGTTGAAAAATCTCTTTCTTTCAAGCAAGTTTGAAAAAAATTACATCGAAATTTAATCTTTAGGATATTTATTTTTTGAATATGTCTCCTTATCTTTAATATAATTTGTCAACTGAGAACATCTTTAAAGGCTAAAATATCTTTTTTTTTCCTCAATGATTACTTTATCAAAATTTTTAATTTTTCGAAAATAGAAATGATAATTTACTAATATTAGAGTTTAACCTATTATTGTTGAATAGATGTAAGATCTTGACTTAGATAATATGAACACGTAAAAAAAAAAGACTAATTATAAATATTAAGTATAAATAAACTGAATTAAAAAATGATTCATAATAGAGCGTAGTAATTAATATCATTTGATTTCTATAGTCAAATCTACTTAACGAAACAAAAAAATTTGTTGTTGTTGGACTTTTTCTAAATTATTTTCCAGCTTTTGTTTTTGGATCTCTGTAATATTATATATGCAAACACTACTAATAAACATTAGATAAAACAGCTACTGAATTACAGTTTAAATGACGTAATTTTTTTATATTTATTTAGAAATCATGAATTCGAGTTTTACTTCTAATTTAAAAAAAAATATATATTAGGAAAAACAAAGTAGAAAGACTACTAAGAATGTTGCTATTTGCTTCATCCGTATATAATATTGGGCATGGACAAAGAACTCTCACCAAATAAATCAAATTAGCTAAGACACATAAATCCGCAAGCTTTAGGACTTTTAACTACGTTGCATAATTTTCATCATCAGATATCGGATATAATAAAGTGCTTAGTATTATTATATCATGAAGTTCCAACAGCACTTCAGAAATGCATGCCTTAGTTTTCTTATACATTTATCGTAGCCATTCAGCTAAGTGCAAATGTAATGTAATGTAACGTTTGGACCCACTATTATATCATCTTGTGGATTTGCAAATACCAGGTGTCTTTCTTCCTGCCATTGCTTCACAACTACGGCTTTAATTAACTCCTTTCATAACCTTGATTTTATTTTATTGTAGAAATATGGAATTGGTGGTTCAGTGCAAAAAGTGAATATTTAGGACTATCTGTAAAAAAGATTGTATTCTGTACGAGATGTCTCTGGTACGGTTTGAAGGGTGGATCGGGAACCCGCGGACAGTGCTGGAGCCGGGTCGCTTGACTGGAGCAATGGGGGGGGTACCTGCAAAGACACTCCGATGCTCAAGTCAGAATGGATCTAAGAGGTAGAAAGTGTGTGGAATCAATGAATACCTGGAGGGGCCTGAGCCCTCTATTTATAGGTGGTGGAGGATATCTTATCTTATCTTATTTGGTTAAGATAAGGGGGGCGTTTGAATTCGAAAGTCGGTTAGGAGTCTGAGAATGCCGTTTTCGGGCCTTCTAAAAGTGAGGAACGGGTCGGACCCGGGGAACCGGTGTTGGGTTCGGTCTTGGATCCGGGATGTTGGGCCGGATCCGTAACAGTTGCCCCCGCAGCGGGGGAGCGAGCAAGGTCGGTCCGTCGCTTTGAGAGGCGCGATGTCTGTCCGTGAGCTTTGGTTCGTCTCGGGAGTTCGTCTGTTTTCTGGGGGGGGAGGTCGGTGCCTTGGTTCCGGTTTTGCTGGGGGGCTCGTCTGACCGTTTTTTGGTTTGACGAGACTCCTCCGCTTCTACCGTGTCTGTTGCGTTCTTCGATGCTTTATCAGTTTCTTTTTTCGAGGGAGGGTCATTAAATGTGAAGGGACGTTTTCCCTTTTCTGCCCCTACTAGTTTTAACTGTGCCTAGGGGTAATTGTGTCAGTTTTACCTCTTTCTTTGAAACCGTTTTGGATTTTTATTTCAGTTCCCTCGCTCACTTCCCTTTTCTTTTCCTTTTTCCATTCTCTTCTGAAGAATCTCTCTCTAAACAGAAAGTCCCTTCCTTTTTTAGTTTTTGGTTTTTGCTTGCTGCTCCTGCTCTTCAAGCTTCCTCAAGTGTTCTTCCTGCATTTCCAGGTTAGCGCGTTTCGTCTATTCTTTTCCTGTTATTTTGTGAATGCTGCTCTGTTTTTTGCCATGCATTGTTCTGCCTGTTTTTAGTTTTGCGTCGAACTAGTCTCTTTTGGTGGGGGGTTTGTTTGAGTTTTTGGAGGGGTCGAGCACCGCCGTATTCGTTCGGTGATGGCGGTGTACCGCCGCGTTGGTTTGGTAGCGGTGTGTAGGTTTCTGTCTTGCTTCTGTCTAGGGTTAGCAGGCTGATGGTGGTGCTCCTCCCTGTTTTAGGTATGCAACGGCGGAGAAATGAGGGTGTGAGGGCTCCAGTAGCCCCTTCCAGGGGGGTTCCCAATCGTTATGGTTGGGTGACTAGTGATGTATGGGGCGTTCCGTCGCGGATGACGGATGGCGACCTTCAACGGCTCCGAGATCAGGGGGCCGTCTGCGGTGGCGGTGATGAGGAGGGGCGGTATGAGCTCGTCCTCCCGGATGCCGACGAGCGCGTTTGCTACTTGAATCTGCATTCTCCCACCGTTCCGGATTGGATGTGGGTTTACGAGTCGATGTTCACTCGGCTTGGCGTGCGACTTCCCTTCTCGCCGTTTGTTCAGGATCTGTTGAGTCGGTGTTCCGTGGCGCCGTCTCAACTTCACCCGAACAGTTGGGCTGCTGTGCGGTCGTTTGAGTTGGTGTGCCGGTATCTCGACCTTCCGGCTTCCGTTCCTGTTTTTCTTTTTCTTTTCTTATGCACTCTTCCGACTAAGGAGGGGAAGCATAAGAAGGGGTATATGTCCTTCCGGGCTCAGCCTCATCGCCGTATTTTTGGCTTATTTGAGGATTCTTTTCATGGCTTTAAATGGGGGTATTTTAAGGTGCGTCCCGTCCAGGGGCACCATCCATTCTGGCTGTCACCGGAGGGTGTTCGTCGGTTTCCGACATACTGGAATTTCCAGGCTGGTCCGTCGATTTTAACTAAGTTCACCTATAATGGCTTGTCCCAGGAGGATAAGGACGTTGCCAATATTTTGTGGCATTTATTTGGTGAGCGTCCGTTGAATCCTCGGGACGTTATGGGGGATCCCGAGGCTTGTCGGGCGTATATCGGTGTGTGCTTTGCCTTCTTTTTCCGATTTCGTATGTTATATTCTTGCTTTTTGTAATCTTTTTATTTTTTGTTTCTTTCAGTTGAGATGGCTGGCGGGCTGACTTCTCTGGCTAGGTTGAAGGCGGCGATGGGTCGGGAGGAGGGATCCTCGTCTCCTTCGACCCCTGTCTCCAATCCTGCCGTGGAATCTCAACCGGTTTCCCAGGAGGTGATTTCTTCGGCTGCTCGGGCAGAGGTTCCAGTTTCCCCTGGCCATGTGAACTCTCCTGAGGTTGTGGTAGTGTCGGCTGCTGAGGCTTCTCGGAAGAGAAAGAGGCCCGAGGAACCGAGCAGCGAGACTTTTGAGGAAGGTTTGGTCCCAAGTGTGATGGATCGTCGTTTTGATGCTCCGGGGTTTATTGATCAGCATTTGATGCCTGGTACGGAGCCTTATTTTGATGGCTGTGATGTCTCGTTCCAGGCTAAGTCGGTGTACCGTGCTCTCCTTCGCTCTGCTGTTGTTGTTCGGAAGGTTGAGCCTGTGATGGCTCAGGTTGGTTTGTTGGATAAGAAGCTTCGCCAATCTCAGGCCGAGGTGGCTAAGTTGAAAGAGGAGCTCGATGCTGCCGAGATTGCGAGGGGGAAGGCGGTGAAGTCTTCTGAGGAAGCTGGGGCGGAGATTCTCCGGCTTTCCGAGGTTGAGACTTCACTTCTTTCTCAGCTGGGCGAGGAGCGGCGTAAGGCTTCTGATGCGGGTTCCCGGGCTGCCGTACTTCTTGGTGAGATGGAGGCTCTGACTGCCGAGGTTGCTACTTTGAAGAGGGAGAAAACTGAACTGTTGGCCGATGCTAAGGATGCCATTGCTGCTACTGAGGAGACGATGAAGGCGCAGGCCTTGGTGCTTGCTCCGGGAGTGGACGTGTCCGTGATGGGCGCATTCAAGACCATTCGTGATGGCCGGATAGTCGACCTCGAGTAGCTTTATCTTTGTAATCTTTTGTTCTCCCGCTCTTTTTAGACTTTGTTTTTTGGATACATTTGGTTTGGCCGTGGGCCGTGTAACCGTGACTCCGTAACTTTGGTTTTTTGTTTTTAACAGTTTTTCGAGCCGTTCGGGCTTTTTTCGTAAAAAGCTATTCCGTTTAATTAGTCTTTTTCCCGTGTTTGGGATGAATGGACCGTCGTGTGGTCGGGTTTATATGGATATCCGCGGGTTGGGCCTGGAGGGTGATCGGTCCTCCAGTCGTGGCCGTGTTTTTTTTTTTTTTTTTGTTCCGTGTTTGGGACATTGTGTGAGTAAAAATAAAGAATTAAGGGATAGCTTTGTAATGCGATTTTATTGATGGGTGGGCCTCGTTAAAACCCTCCGTTGTTGGCGGGAAAGAGTACCCGAGTTTGATACATAGGCGTAGTTTGTGAAATGTAAATGTAATTTGCAAATAAGTGAGACGAAAGCGTAAAAGGAAATGGGGGAGGGGGGAATGGAGACCTGAGTTGGTTTTAGGAGTAGTATCGCCGTAGGTTGGCGGCATTCCACGTTCTCGGGACTTCGTTACCGTTAAGCCGTTCGAGCTTGTAGGCTCCTTTCCCGATTGCAGCTTTGATTCTATATGGCCCCTCCCAGTTGGGGGCGAGTTTTCCTTCTCCCGGGGTTGGGGGACCAATGTCGTTTCGCCGTAGGACGAGGTCGTCAGTTGTGAATTCTCGCCGAATGACTTCGTGGTTGTATCTTAGGCTGATTCTTTGTTTTAGGGCTAGCTCTCTGAGGTGTGCTATGCTTCTTATTTCGCCAGTGAGGTCTCGTTCTGCTTCTTCGTCGTTGCCTCCGATTGTTCTTCGCGGGCTTGGGTCACCGATTTCGACTGGGATGATAGCTTCCGTGCCGTAGGTTAATCGGAAGGGGGTTTCCCCGGTAGCTGTCTGTGGGGTCGTGCGGTACGACCATAAGACCGATCCGAGTTCGTCTGCCCATAGTCCTTTGGCTTCGTCGAGTCGTTTCTTGAGGCCTTTGACTATTATTTTGTTTGCTGATTCCACTTGTCCGTTTGTTTGGGGGTGTTCTACCGAGCTGAAGCGGTGGGATATGCGTAGCCCGTTTAGGAATTCCTTGAATTTGGTGTCGGCGAACTGGGTTCCGTTGTCCGAGATGATGATCTCGGGGATCCCAAATCGGGTGATGATTTGTCGCCAAAGGAATTTTCGACATTGGGTCGCCGTGATAGAGGCTAGCGGCTCGGCCTCGATCCATTTGGTGAAATAGTCTATGGCGACGATGAGATATCGGAGTTGGCCTGGTGCCGTGGGAAAAGGTCCGACGAGATCGATCCCCCAGGTGCCGAATGGCCGTTCTGCCGATATGATGCTGAGCTGATGTGGGGCGGCTTGGTGGATGTTAGCGTGTCGTTGACATTTATCGCAGTTTTTCACTAGTTGCATGGAGTCCCGGATGATCGTGGGCCAGAAGTAGCCGGCGCGGATGACTTTTTGGGCAAGGGTTTTACCTCCGACATGGTGGCCGCAGCAGCCTTCGTGGATTTCGCGTAGTATGTATTCCGTGCTCCCGGTCTCGACGCATTTGAGCAGGGGTTGCGAGAATCCGCGTTTGTATAGTTGTCCTGCGACGACCGTATAACCGGCGGCCTCCCTTTTTATTCGTTTTCCCTCTTTAGGGTCTTCGGGCAGTTCCCTGTTGAGGAGGTATTGTAGGATGGGGTGGGTCCATGACTTGTAGTGGGAGTGTGTTAGGTGGGTGTCGGCTGTTAAAGATACGGACGGCGTTTTGACGACTTCCTGAATTAGCGATTTGTTGCCGTGTCCTGGTTTGGTGCTAGCAAGTTTGGAGAGGAGGTCGGCTCTGGCGTTTCTTTCCCTTGGGACGTGCTGTATGATTATCTGGTCGAATTCTCCTTTTAGTTTGTTGACCTTGGCGAGGTATTGTTGTAGTAGGGGATCTCGCGTTTGGTAGTCTCCGTTGATTTGGGAACTGACTACTTGCGAGTCCGTGTTGATCTCCAGAATTTTTGCCCCGACTTCGCTGGCTAAGGTTAGGCCTGCCAGGAGGGCCTCGTATTCTGCTTGGTTGTTTGAGACCGGGAAGTCGTATCTGACTGATTGTTCGATCACGACGCCGTTTTGGCTTTCCAGAATGACTCCGGCGCCTCCGGAAGTGACATTCGAGGAGCCGTCGACGTGTAGTTTCCATGCCTCGGGAGGGGTGTTTCCCGGGGTCATTTCTGCGATGAAGTCGGCCATGGCCTGCGCTTTGATTGCGTATCGGGGTTCGAACTTGATGTCGAATTGGGATAGTTCGACGGACCATGCTAGCATTCTACCCGCTAGGTCGGGTTTCTGTAGTACCTGTTTGACTGCTTGGTCGGTTCGAACCGTTACGGGGTGAGCTTGAAAATATTGCCGCAGGCGTCGGGACGCCGTGAGGAGGGCAAAGGCTAGTTTTTCTAGGCGCGAGTAGCGGGTTTCTGTGTTTTGTAGGACTTTGCTTGCGAAGTATATAGGTTTTTGCTCCTTTTTCTTGTTTTCTCGGATGAGTGCTTCCGCGAGCGTTTCTTCCGTTATGGAGAGGTATAAGTATAGGGTTTCTCCTGTTTGGGGTTTGGCGAGGATTGGTGGTTCCGCCAGGGTTTTCTTGAAGTGTTGGAATGCCACTTCGCACTCTTCTTTCCATACGAAGGGGGCTCCTTTCTTCATCAGTTTGAAGAAGGGGATTGCTTTTTGGGCTGATGCTCCGAGAAAGCGAGATAGGGCTGTTAGTCGGCCGGTGAGCTTCTGAACGTCGCGTAGGTTTTTTGGGCTCGTCATCTCGAGAACAGCGCGACATTTCTCCGGGTTGGCTTCAACTCCGCGTTGTGTGATCATGAAGCCGAGGAACTTTCCTGCTTCCATTCCGAAGGCGCACTTTGTTGGGTTGAGTCGCATTTGGTGTCTCCTTAGGGTGTCCGTTACGGCCTTGAGGTCGCTGACGAGTTGTTCGTCGGAGTCAGTTTTGGCAAGCATGTCGTCTATGTAGACTTCTAGTTTGGTTCCGGATAGGTTCTAGAATATTTTGTTGACGAGCCGTTGATATGTTGCTCCGGCGTTTTTCAAACCGAAGGGCATGACTGTGTAGCAGTACGTGCCGTCGGGGGTAATGAACGCCGTTTTTTCTTCGTCGGGACGGTGCATGGGTATCTGATTGTAGCCGGAGTACGCGTCCATAAAGCTGAGGTATCGATGTCCGGATGCGGAGTCCACTAGTCCGTCGATGTTTGGTAGGGGGAAGGCGTCTTTGGGGCAGGCTTTGTTGAGGTCCGTATAGTCGACGCACATTCGCCATTTTCCGTTGGATTTCTTTACAAGTACGACGTTTGCTAACCAGGTTGTGTAGGGAAGTTCTCGGATGAAGTTTGCTTTGAGCAAGGCTTGTACTTGTCTTTTGACTTCGGCCGCTCGGTCTGCTGACATTTTTCTTCTTCTTTGTGCTACGGGTTTGGCTTTGGGGTTCACCGCTAGTCGGTGGGACATGAAGTCATGATCTATTCCCGGCATGTCGGCTGGAGTGAAAGCGAACAGGTCTCTGTTTTGTTTTAAAAATTGGGAAAGGTCTTCTTTCAGGTCGTAAGGGAGGTTCCTGTTGATGAAGGTGTATTCGTCCTTGGTCTGTCCTATTTGTAGTTTCTCCATGTCGCCTTCCGGTTCGGGTCTAGGTTGGCCGTCTTGTCGGGCATCTAGGTCGGCCAGGAATATCCCGGCTGCGTCGCGGGATTTTTTCCGTAAAGCCAGGCTGGTGTTGTCGCATTCTGCCGCGATCTCCCGATCTCCGTGGATGGTCCCGATGGAGTCGTCCTCCGCTACGAACTTCATAAGGAGGTATTTGGTAAAGATGATGGCCGAAAAGTCGTTGATCGTCTTTCTTCCGAGGATGACGTTGTAGGCAGTGGAGTCTTTTAGGACCACGAATTCGGCTATGAGTGTCCTCCTCTTGTTACCGGTTCCTATGGTGAGGGGGAGTGTGATGGAGCCTTCCGGTTTGAGGAAGTTGTCTCCGAGTCCCGTGACGCCGTTGCGGTGCGTTTGGAGATTTTCGTCGCGGAGCCCAAGCTTGTCGAAGGCCCCTCGAAAGAGGATGTTGGAATCTGCGCCGGTGTCTACTAGTATTCTTCGGACTAGCCCGGTTCCGATCTTCGCCGAGATCACGAAGGGTGCGTCTTCGGCTGCGGTGCCGTGTTGGCAGTCCTCGGGTAGGAAGGTTATTGCTTTGTTGGACACGGGAGTTGGGGCTTGGTTTGTGACGGCCATTACCTGGAGGTCCTTTTTTATCTTGGATTTTGACTTGCATGGTGCATCTTTTCCCGTGATGACGTTTACTATGATGGTCGGGTCTTCTTCTGGACTTTCTCTTGGGGGTCGCTTTTGGGTTCTCGGGTTACGTCCTTCTCTTTCCGGTGACCTGTCTCTCTCCGCGCGTCTCGGTTCTCTGATGATTTTGGTAAATTCTGGGAGTTTGCCGTCTCGTATGGCTTGTTCAAGGGCGTCTTTAAGGTCGAAACAATCCTGCGTTTTGTGACCGTAGCCTCGGTGGTATTCGCAGTAAAGGGTTTTGTTGCCTCCTGTCCTTTCCTTGAGTTGGCGGGCTTTTGGAATGATGCCTCGTTCTGCTATTTGGTGGTATATCTCGGTAATTGGTGCGGTTAGGGGTGTGTAATTGGAGAATTTACCTATTCTCGGTGTCCGGTTAGTCGATCTCGGGTGGTCTCGTTGATTCTCTTTGGGTGTTGCGTTATGGTGAGAAGCCGAATTGCCGCGTTGGTTGTTGCCGTGCTGCCGCTTGTTGGCCGCGACGACTTGGCTGACTTCTTCGTCGTTGATGTAGTCTTTGGCGACGTTCTGGATCTCATGCATGGTCCATACCGGTCTGGTGGTGAGGTGTTTGCGAAAATCTTCGTTCATCAGCCCATTGGTCAGGCAAAGGCTTGCGACGGAATCCGTGAGTCCGTCGATCGTTAGGCATTCGTCGTTGAAGCGGTCGAGGTATTTTCTTGTGGATTCTTCTTGTTTTTGCGTGACCCCTAGTAAGCTGATGGGGTGTTTGGCTTTGGTGATCCTAGTAGTGAACTGGGCCATGAACTTTCGTGTAATATCGTGGAAGCTGGCTATGGATCCGTTCGGGAGGGCGTTGAACCATTTGATCGCTGGACCGGCGAGGGTTACCGGGAAGGCTCTGCATCGGACCGCGTCGGCCGCTCCTTCTAGATTCATTCTGGCCTCAAAAGCCGTTAGATGTTCTTGGGGATCTTTAGTTCCATCGTATTTCATGTCGGTAGGTTTGTCGAAGCCTTTGGGGAGTTTTGCCCTTAGGATTCTTTCTGTGAAGGGTGTAGCTCCCATTATTGTATGGTCGTTTCTTGTGCGTTTGGTGTTTCGGTTTCTCCGATCTTCGTCCGAGTGATGTTGATAACTCAGATCTTGAGAAGCGCTGCGGTTATGTTTCTTATTGTATCGCCGTTCTGGCGATTTTTCGTGTCTGTGATCGCGTGATGAGCTGCGACCGTCTCTTCTGTCGTGTCGTCGGGTTGGCGACCTACCGCGGCGAGATCTTGATCTGGAGGTTGCATGGCTTCCGTGCTCGTCGTTGTGTTTTCCTTTATTGGTTATCTTGCCTTCGAGTTCCTGAACTCGGAGGCAGAGATCTTGGATGATCTGTGCTGCTTTGTCGCTGGCTTTCTCAGGGTGTCGTCGGTCCGTGATGTCGCGATCGTTCGCGTTTTGGATAGCGCTTGCTATTCTTGCTTGGTTCGGGACTTCACGGTGTTCGAGGGTTGGATTAATCGGTTGAGAATCATCCTGGCTTGAGGAGGTTTCCACTAGGACGTCCCCCATTGGGCCCAGCTTATGCAGATCCTCACAGACGGCGCCAATGTACGAGATGTCTCTGGTACGGTTTGAAGGGTGGATCGGGAACCCGCGGACAGTGCTGGAGCCGGGTCGCTTGACTGGAGCAATGGGGGGGTACCTGCAAAGACACTCCGATGCTCAAGTCAGAATAGATCTAAGAGGTAGAAAGTGTGTGGAATCAATGAATACCTGGAGGGGCCTGAGCCCTCTATTTATAGGTGGTGGAGGATATCTTATCTTATCTTATTTGGTTAAGATAAGGGGGGCGTTTGAATTCGAAAGTCGGTTAGGAGTCTGAGAATGCCGTTTTCGGGCCTTCTAAAAGTGAGGAACGGGTCGGACCCGGGGAACCGGTGTTGGGTTCGGTCTTGGATCCGGGATGTTGGGCCGGATCCGTAACATATTCATATATAAAAACTAAAATTACGGCTAATTAATATTTACGTAAATGGAGTAATAATCTAAGCATTTCATATATAAGTGATCGGACACGAATCTAAATATTTTTTTGTCACGAAATTTTTTAAAATATTTTTAATTTTTATTCTTAATATCAAATATATTCTAATTATATTCTTGGAATTAATATTGTTAACAAAAATACTAATATGACAATTCAAAACTGATGTGACAATGATATATCATGGTAATTCTAAATTAACGTGTCAATAACGCTTCGGTATATAAGTGTTGATAACAAAAGAAACATAATTGTAATTCAGTAAATATTTTTGTGAAAAAAAAATATATTTTAAAGAAACTTGTTTAATACGGTAACAAATATTTTTATTAAAAATAAATATGAAATTATGGTAAATAACTAAGTATCATATACTCTTATTAGTATTGTTACGGTGGGTAACCGGAGATTAATGGGCTGGATGGCGTTGGTTGGCCCAAACGTATGAAGGAGGTGGCTTTCGAGTGAATCTGTTATTCGGTGTTCCTCCGTCCAACTTGTACGTGTGAAAGAATGGGGGGTGGTACCTGCAAAGACACTCCGATGCCTAAGTTAGCAAGGGTGTGAGCAGGTTAGAGAGTATTGAGACCTCGAGATACCTGAATGGTGTCAGTGTATTTATAGTGGTGAACCAATAACTACCGCTAAAGTAGTGCCACCTTTTTAGGTGGATAACCGTTCCCATATCTTAGGGAGGTTAAGATATGGCTCTATGAAGTAGTTAGAGAGTTTCTAGGGGCAGTTACTCATTCGAATGAGTGTTATCTGCCAGCTAACCCTCGTGTCCGACTTCTTTGGAGCAGGTCGTGTTTAGTACCGACTTCTTGGGATGAAGGCTGGTACTGGATGAAGGCCAACCCTTTGGGTTGGGCCTCTTTGCTTGGATCCTGGACCTTTATTATTGGGTCAGGGTATGAACAGTGCCCCTACTCGAGCCCAATTTCTTTTTAGGATTTGGGTTCGAGTATTCAACTCGGGGTCGTAGCCGATTTGCAAGAGGACCGACGTGATGGTTTAAGAACCGACGTAATTTTTCGTGACCTTTTGGTTCTGACAGTTACGTCTAATCAAGCGTCGTGTCCGTTAGGGGTGTGCGTAGGGATTTAATGGCCTTGGTAACGGTGCATCTTCATTAATGATTGCCCCAATTTTACCATTATGCCCCTAACGTTCTTATAAATACTTTCCCTCTCTTTCGTTGTTTCGTTTCTGCGATCTTTCAAATTTCCCTTACATTCGTTCGTGCTGCATTCTTGCGTTTTCGAAGGCTTTTGCTTCCAACCCTTATTTCCGGATAAAGGTTAGTTCTTTAATATGCCCTTGTAGATAAATTTGATTTGCAGACTTTAGTTTCGCATCCTCCTCCCTTTAGAGACCGTGTTGGTGATTTTTCTTTTCCCCTTGTAGGTTTTGTTACCCTTTTTATAAAAAGAAATGGCTTCTGTAGATGCTCTCTCTCACTGGGTTGATGTCACGGTCTTAGGGGAGGAGCCCTCAGTCGATTCTGAGTTCATTACCAACCTTCGCACTCATCACAGAATTTGTACTTTTGAGGATGACGAACCAAAATATGAATTGGTAGTCCCGGGTCCTGAAGACCCGGTTTGTTTTGGAAGAGTCAATGAGGCGGCCCCTCATTTTTTCTTTATGTATGAGTGCATGATCACCCGTTTGGGTGTTTTTCTTCCTTTTTCAAATTTTGAGATATCTGTTTTGCGTCACTGTCAAGTCGCTCCCACCCAGCTTCACCCCAACTCTTGGGGTTTTTTGAAAATTTATCAATTCATCAGCTAGGCTTTAGAGTTTCCGACTTCTTTAAAGATTTTTTTCCATCTTTTTCATATGACAAAACCCTTCAGTGGGCTAAACAATAAACAACAGTGGGTGTCGTTCCGAGCCATACAAGGTCGGAGAATCTTCACCCTTTTTGACGAATCATTCCACGACTTCAAGAACTACTTTTTCAAAGTGCAAGCTGTAGAGGGTCACCACCCCTTTTTCCTGGATGATAATTCCTCTCCCCGATTTCCTTTATATTGGCTGGAGGCCTCCCCCTGCGAGAAATATGGTCTGGATGACCTAAATGAGGTAGAAGCAGCCATTGTGGGGTTCCTCCGAGAAGTGTGGGGGAGGGCCCCATACTTGGACACAAAAAAGTTTCTCCAGGGGTCTCCGACCTTTGTCCAGGCACAGCTAGGTAGCTTTTATTTGTTTGCTGGATTTCCGACTTGTCTTATCCGACTTGTCTAATCTATCATTTGTTGCTTTTTTCAGAGATGGTAAAGGCAAACGCTCAAGAATCTTACCAAAGGGTCCAGGAGGCTAAAGCAAGGTCTCGCGCCAGGACTGGTGGCGCCAGGGCAGTTATCTCTCCTCCTCCTCCTCCTCGGAATGTTGGGACTCCCTCTCAGCCCATTGTAATTTCTTCTTCAACTTTCTCTCAGCCACCCCCCTGCTCGACCTTCTTCTAAACCAGATAATAAGAAGCGCAAGACCTTAGAGTCTGGCTTTTCTGGTGAGGCGAAGGCGGATGCTCTTGCATTCGTCCGAAAGAACATCTATCCCAACGTTCGCATAAACATGGATGATATTTCTGTTCGGCGCCACTTTACCACTCTGGTTGAGGAGAGCCTGAAGGCGGTGGGGGTTTGTGGCAAACTCTTGGATATTTTCGAGAAGGCCCCTCTCAGCTCTTTAGGGATGACCTCGAGGGTCGAAGAGCTGGAAGGAAGGCTTCTCATATATCAGGAGCATGAGGGGAAGTTGAAGGAGGAAGTCGCCAAGCTGAGGGAGGAGAGAGATAATCTCCGGGAGAGTGGGAGGAAGTTGCAAGCCCAATGCAACATGGAGGTGGATTTGAGGAAGGCAGCGCAAGCCAGCTACAACAGTTTATTTGATGATCTTGTGTCTGTAAAGAATGACTTGCTGAATGCCCGGAAGGCCTATACCGAGTTAGAGGAATCTATTGCAGATGGTGCTGATGAGGCTTGGCGGGTTTTTAAGGAACAGGTCGGAGTCATTGCTCCTGACTTGGACCTTTCTCCTTTGGACCCTGATAAGATTGTTATTGATGGTGCCATCGTGGATCCTCCTGTCCCCTTGGTGGAGTCCGAGTCCGATTTGAAGACTCGGGGGCAGAGGATCATAGAGTCCCCTCCTCGCTCTAAGGACGCTCCGGGTTCTTCTACTGCTCCTCCGACTTCCTCTCCAGCCCTTGCTCTTGGCGTTCCTTCCGACTCTGCTGGTGGTGCTCCTTCTACTCCTCTTGCTAAGAAGTGATTTTGGCTATTGGGGCCCGGCCTGTGGGCCCCTCTTTTTAAACTCTTTTATATTTATTTGTTGATGTTTGCAACAATTTTTTGGCCTTTTAGGACCGTAAACAAAACAAATTTTCGATACCCTTTTTAATAAGGGTTTAATTTAGCGTTTAAATAAATTCCCTTTTTTGGATAAAGGTTTTGAGTTACCTTATGCGCGCATGCTTTTCTATTCGTGGTTCTTTTGACTTTTTGATCTTTTCTGGAAAAAACCTTTTCTTTGGGGCTTGCCTGCTCCCGAGTTTATCATGATCGACTTCTATAGCCTCTTTACGCCGACTTGTACCTCGTCATTTTATCCTGACGACCATCTAGGTCGGTTCATGGGATTTTCACGTTTTGTCGAGCTTAAATCGGCGCGTTTCGTAGAAAGAGAATAAAAAGGGAATTTAAAAGAGATATTTAAAATGAAAGAGATCTTTATTAATTGAGGAGGTACCTTCTTGCTACTAAGGGCTTTTGATAATTTATTTTCCCTTAGTCCCTACTATGATGCCTCGTTAAAAACCCTTCTCCAGAAAAAACCCTTTAATTTTGGGAAAAAATCATGAAGTTGGGAAAAGAGTGCATCAGGGAGTAGGGTTCGCTTTTTAGCTGTAGTACCTTTTCATATTACAAGCATGCCATGATCTTGGTAACTCGTTGCCGTCAAAGTCGGTTACCCTATAATAGCTTTTTCCTAAGACCTCGTTGATCTTGTATGGTCCTTTCCAATTTGCAGCGAGCTTTCCTTCCCCAGATTTGTTGACTCCAATGTCGTTTCTGATTAAGACCAAGTCGTTTGGGGTGAAACTCCTTTGAATGACTTTTTTGTTGTATCTCGCTGTCATCCTTTGCTTCAACGCTGCTTCTCTTATCTGGGCTTCTTCACGGATTTCGGGGAGCAAGTCGAGCTCCTCTTTGTGTCCCTGTATATTCCCGATCTCGTCGTGGAAAATCACTCTTGGGCTTTGCTCATTGACCTCTATTGGGATCATGGCTTCTACGCCATAAACTAGTCGGAAGGGTGTTTCTCCAGTGGCGGATTGGGGGGTTGTTCTGTAAGCCCATAATACTTGTGGGAGCTCTTCAGCCCAAGCTCCTTTCGCATCTTGTAATCTTTTCTTCAGCCCTGCCAGTATGACTTTGTTGGCTGCTTCGGCTTGCCCATTGGCTTGTGGGTGTTCCACTGAGGTGAACTGGTGTTTGATGTTCATACTGGCTATTAGGCCTATAAAAGTGGAGTCGGTGAACTGGGTTCCATTATCTGTGGTAATGGAATAAGGTATCCCATACCTTGTGATTATATTTTTGTAGAGGAACCTCCGACTTCTTTGTGCAGTGATGGTGGCCAGTGGTTCTGCTTCTATCCACTTTGTGAAATAATCTATTCCCACTATTAGGTATTTGACTTGTCCTGGCGCCTGGGGAAAAGGACCTAACAAATCCATTCCCCATTTTGCAAAGGGCCATGGGGAGGTGATACTAATGAGCTCCTCTGGGGGGGCCACGTGGAAATTTGCATGTATTTGACACGGTTGGCACTTTTTCACAAAGTTTGTGGCATCTTTTTGCAAGGTTGGCCAGTAGAATCCAGCTCGGATCACCTTTCTGGCTAATGATCTTACTCCGAGATGGTTCCCGCAGATTCCACTATGTACCTCCTCTAATACCTCGGGGGCTCTTGAGGTTGGTACACACTTTAACAATGGTGTTGATATTCCCCTTCTATAGAGAATATTTTTCACCAAGGTATAGTGTTGTGCTTCCCTTCGGATTTTCTTGGCCTCCTTTTCCTCCTTGGGGAGGATGTCGAATTTCAGGTATTCGACTAAGGGGTTCATCCATCCGAGGTTTAATCCGACCACTTCAAAGACTTCTTGTTTGTCTTCCATTTTTACCACTGAAGGTTCCTGGAGAGTCTCTTGAATCAGGCTTCTGTTATTTCCTCCTGGCTTGGTACTTGCTAACTTGGATAGGGCGTCTGCTCTGCTGTTTAGATCCCGAGTTATGTGTTTCACCTCGGTTTCTGCAAAGCGCCCCAGGTGCTCCAAAGTTTTTTCCAAGTACCTCTTCATGTTTGGGTCCTTTGCCTGATATTCTCCACTTATTTGGGAGGTCACCACTTGGGAGTCGCTGTATATCATCACCTTCGTAGCACCGACTTCTTCTGCCAGCTTCAATCCTGCGATCAAGGCTTCATACTCTGCCTGATTATTTGAAGCTGGGAATTCAAACTTGAGGAAAACCTCTATCTGGGTTCCCCTTTCATCTACCAATATTATGCCTGCACCGCTTCCTGTTTTGTTGGAGGATCCATCTACATAGAGTTCCCATGTAGTTGGTTTATCTCCTTGATCTCCTGCATATTCTGCAATGAAGTCGGCGAGGCACTGGGCTTTAATCGCCGTCCGAGTTTCGTACTTCAAGTCGAACTCGGAGAGCTCTATTGCCCATTGAACCATTCTTCCTGCAACATCCGTCTTTTGGAGGATTTGCTTCATGGGTTGGTTCGTGCGGACTCTTATTGTGTGAGCTTGAAAGTAAGGCCGTAGCCTTCGAGAGGCTACCACTAAGGAGTAGGCAAATTTCTCTAATTTGTGATACCTTAGTTCAGGGCCCTGTAGAACTTTACTGATGAAATAGATTGGGTGTTGACCGTCCTCGTCTTCTCTTATCAAGGCTGCTGAGACAGCCTTGTCTGCCACGGATAGGTATAGGACGAGGTCTTTTCCGGCTACAGGTCGGGTCAAAATAGGAGGTTGGCTCAAAAACTTTTTGAACTCCTGGAACGCCTCCTCGCATTCGGGAGTCCATTCAAACTGGTGTCCCTTTCTCAATAGGGAGAACAGTGGAAGGGATCTTAGTGCTGATCCTGCCAAAAATCTGGAGAGAGCTGCTAGCCGGCCATTCAGCTGTTGGACCTCTCTCAAACAAGTCGGGCTTTTCATTTCCAGGATAGCTCTACACTTGTCGGGATTGGCTTCGATCCCTCTTTGTGTTAGCATGAATCCTAGAAATTTTCCTGCCTCCACCGCGAAGGCGCACTTTGCAGGATTTAGTCTCATCCCGTGCAACCTTATGGTGTCAAAGACTCGTGAAAGGTCAGACAAGAGGTCGACTTCTTTCTTGGTCTTTACCAGCATATCGTTGACGTACGCCTCCATTAAGCTCCCTAGGTGAGGGGCAAACACCTTATTCATCAGCCTCTGATATGTGGCCCCTGCATTTTTCAATCCAAATGGCATGACCACGTAGCAAAAGTTAGCTCTGGGCGTGATGAATGATGTTTTTTCCTGGTCTGGTTCATACATCGGGATTTGGTTATACCCCGAGTAGGCATCCATGAACGACAAGTATTGATACCCCGAGCTAGAGTCTACTAGGGCGTCAATGCTTGGTAGTGGATAAGGGTCCTTGGGACATGCCTTATTTAAGTCGGTATAGTCGACGCACATTCTCCATTTACCATTTTGTTTTTTGACTAGCACTACATTGGCTAGCCATGTTGGATATTTGACTTCTCTGATGAAACCGGCTTCTAGGAGCGCTTGTACTTGCTCCTCTACTATTAGAGCTCGCTCTGGGCCGAGCTTGCGTCTTCTTTGTTGTACAGGTCGAGATCCCGAGTAGACCGAGAGCTTGTGGGACAGGAGCTCGGGATCTATCCCAGGCATGTCGGAGGCCTTCCAGGTGAAGAGATCGGAATTATCTCTTAGGAGCTTAGTCAACTCTTGTCTTAGGGTTTCCCCCAGGTTGGTTCCTATGTGAGTGTTTTTTCCTTCCTCTTCTCCGACCTGAATCTCCTCGGTTTTTCCTCCGGGTCGTGGTCGCAGTTCTTCTTTAATCCTTGCTCCACCGAGCTCTATTGTGTGAACTTCTTTGCCTTTTCCTCTCAGGTTTAGGCTTTCATTGTAGCTTTTCCTTGCCAACTTCTGATCTCCCCTCACCGTTGCTATCCCCGCTGAGGTCGGGAATTTCATGCAGAGGTGGGGTGTCGATACCACCGCTCCGAGTCGATTAAGGGTAGCTCTGCCGATTAAAGCATTATAAGCCAACCCCACGTCGATGACTATGAAGTCTATACTCAGAGTCTTTGATTTTTCTCCCTTTCCAAAGGTGGTGTGGAGGGGCAAAAATCCTAGTGGCTTTATTGGCGTGTCGCCTAATCCGTACAAGGTGTCGGGGTAGGCTCTTAACTCTTTCTCATCTAACCCTAGTTTGTCGAAAGCGGGCTTAAAGAGGATGTTCGCTGAGCTTCCTTGGTCTACTAGTGTTCTGTGGAGATGGGCATTTGCCAGGATCATGGTAATTACCACTGGGTCGTCGTGCCCAGGGATTATTCCTCGCCCATCTTCCTTTGTGAATGAAATGGTTGGAAGGTCGGATGACCCCTCTCCGACCTGGTAAACTCTCTTGAGATGTCTTTTGCGAGAAGATTTTGTGAGTCCCCCTCCCGCAAACCCTCCTGAGATCATATGGATATGTCTCTCCGGAGTTTGTGGTGGTGGATCTCTTCTCTCCACATCATCTCGCTTTCTTTTTCCATGACTGTCCGACCTTTCTATGAGATATCTGTCAAGCCGACCTTCTCTGGCCAGCTTTTCTATCACATTTTTAAGGTCGTAACAGTCGTTTGTGGAGTGTCCATATATCTTATGGTACTCACAGTAATCACCGCGGCTCCCCCCTCTTTTATTTTTAATGGGCCTGGGAGGAGGCAGCCTTTCGGTATTGTAAATTTCTCTGTATACATCCACTACAGGAACTTTCAGTGGAGTATAAGAGTGATATTTTCTTGGCCTATCGAGGCCGAGTTCTTCCTTCTTCTTAGCTTCCCTCTCCCTCTCTTTCATTGAAGGAGGGTGACCAGGTCGCCAACTCGGGTCTCTTAGCCTAGCATTTTCTTCCATATTGATGTACTTTTCAGCTCTTTCCTGTACATCACTTAAAGAGGCGGGGTGTCTTTTTGATATGGAGTGTGAGAAGGGACCTTCTCTAAGACCATTAACTAGCCCCATGATGACTGCCTCGGTAGGCAGGTCTTGAATCTCCAAACATGCTTTGTTGAACCTTTCCATATAGGCCCGTAAGGACTCCCTGACCTCCTGTTTTATTCCCAGGAGACTTGGTGCATGTTTTACTTTGTCTTTCTGGATGGAGAACCTCATCAAGAACTTTCTTGAGAGGTCTTCAGAACTGGTAATCGACCTCGGAGGGAGGCTGTCGAACCACTTCATCGCTGCTTTTGACAAGGTTGTCGGAAAAGCTTTGCATCGCGTAGCGTCAGAAGCGTCAGCCAGATACATCCGACTTTTAAAGTTGCTCAGATGATGCTTTGGATCAGTGGTTCCGTCGTAGAGGTCCATATCGGGGCTTCTAAAGTTTCTCGGAACTTTTGCCCTCATTATGTCCTCGCTAAAAGGATATTTCTCCCCTAAGGGCGAATCTTCTCTACCGTCGTGGGAGTTCTGACCTTTGAGGGAGGATTCTAACTTTAAGAGTTTTCTTTCTAACTCTTTTCGTCGCTCCATCTCCTCTTTTAGGTTCTTTTCGGTTTTCTTTTGTCGTTCCCGTTCCTGTTCTAGCTGCTCGAGGCGACTGTGGACTAATCCCATGAGCTCAATTGCGTGGGATGGTCCTTCTTTTTCTGATTCGCGCCCCTCCGAGGAATTTACCTTCGGGTTTTTGATTCCGGAGGTGCCTTCCCTGTGTTGATCATTGGCTTCCTGGTGAAGGGTCTGGTTTGCCTCATTGTTTCCAGTGTTCAGATTCTCTTGTTCAGAATCTGTCTCCACATGACCCTCTTCAGGGGATCTATCCGCCATCACTGGTTGATCTCTCGGGTCCCCGGCAACAGCGCCAATGTTACGGTGGGTAACCGGAGATTAATGGGCTGGATGGCATTGGTTGGCCCAAACGTATGAAGGAGGTGGCTTTCGAGTGAATCTGTTATTCGGTGTTCCTCCGTCCGACTTGTACGTGTGAAAGAATGGGGGGTGGTACCTGCAAAGACACTCTGATGCCTAAGTTAGCAAGGGTGTGAGCAGGTTAGAGAGTATTGGGACCTCGAGATACCTGAATGGTGTCAGTATATTTATAGTGGTGAACCAATAACCACCGCTGAAGTAGTGCCACCTTTTTAGGTGGATAACCGTTCCCATATCTTAGGGAGGTTAAGATATGGCTCTATGAAGTGGTTTGAGAGTTTCTAGGGGCAGTTACTCATTCGAATGAGTGTTATCTGCCAACTAACCCTCGTGTCCGACTTCTTTAGAGCAGGTCGTGTTTAGTACCGACTTCTTGGGATGAAGGCTGGTACTGGATGAAGGCCAACCCTTTGGGTTGGGCCTCTTTGTTTGGATCTTGGACCTTTATTATTGGGTTAGAGTATGAACAAGTATATTGTACAAAAATATTTTCAGATATATGAGATATATTTATATAATATGGGAAGAATATGTGATGCTTGTCGTAATAATCTCATTTATTTTTAATAAAAATATGACTATATTAAAGTGGGTTCCAATATATTTTAAGGGTATTCTTTTATATATTTTTACATACAAAAAATTTCGCTGAACAATATAAACATGTTTTATGTTCTCAACATTGATATTTGGTTTCATTTTTATTCATAACATTTGATTTTAACTATATCCCAATCGTTTTAATACGTTTCAAATATATTTTAAAAAATGTTGATACTCTGTGACATGGAAAGTATTTGCAGATATGTCACTAATGCGTCAATCTACAATTGACATGTATTATTACCACGTTAATTTAGGTTGTTATCATGTGTACATTGATATTCCCTTTAATCGCTTTTAACTCTTAGTGTGTGTAATTGAGAGAATTATAAATAATTTTTAAAATTTTAAGATGAAAATATTATATTTTTATATTTAGTTTAAAATTTTAAAAATTATTTTTAAGTAAGTTTGATTTTAAAAAATTAAAATATTATTATTTTAATTTTTATCTTTTTTCTGAGTATATTTGATTCTTATAGAAATAGAATTTGAATAATAAAATAATACTAAAATTACACACACTTTTAAAAATATAATTAAAATATTAAAAATATAATTGAAACAAATTAAATGTTAATAATATTTTTAAAATTTTGAAGATAAATATATATATAATTTATCTATTTTTATTATATTATTATTATTATTATTTGTTAGTTGGTAGTACTATATAATGTCTATCTCACAATGAAGATGTTATCAATACATGATGGCACAAAACAAGACAAAGTTACAGAAGATCACGGGGATTGCCATTGCTCCTATTAATTATGCATTTTCAAGAATATATATATAGTCACCTTCGGTCCACTTTTCATTATCCACTATTTGGCACCATACTCTAGATTCTGAGAAAGAAAAGTAGAGAGAGGCAACAAAAATATTAAATAATATGAATAATAAACCGAATATTCAGTTTATATTAGATATTATGTTTATTATTTTTATTAATTAGATAATTATTTTTTTATATTCGATTTATTCATATACAGTTAATAATAATAATTAGAGGATAAAGTACTAAATTGGTCCCCTAGGTTTGGGCGTAATTCTGTTTTGGTCCTTAAGGTTTAAAGTGTTCTATTTGAATCCAAAACGTTTTCATTTAGCATCAATTTAGTCGCACAGTGAGGTCAAAATTAAATAATTAACAAAATGTCCTACATAACAACAATTCAGGAACAAAATCGATAATTTGGAGAACAAGTACAAGCTCCAGAGGCATAAAATCAACCATTGATACATCAATACATTTATTTATTATTTTTTATAATATAAATAAAATATTTTCTATAAAACTAAAGAAAATGATAAATAAATGTATTGATGCATCAATGGTTGATTTTGTGCCTCTAGAGCTTGTACTTGTTCTTCAGATTATCGATTTTGTTCTTGAACTGTTGTTATGTAGGACATTTTGTTAATTATTTAATTTTGACCTCACTGTGGGACTAAATTGATGCTAAATGAAAACGTTTTGGATTCAAATAGAACACTTTAAACCTTAAGGACCAAAACAGAATTACACCCAAACCTAGGGAACCAATTTAGTACTTTACCCATAATTAGATATTCAATTCATCAGATGTACAGATAATTATTCTAATATTAAAATTTATAAAATAATTTAAAATAAAATATTTTTTTATTTTATTAAGTTAATACTAAAATTCATTGTTGACATTGTTTACAAAATCATCTTCTGCTTATCAAAACTGTTTTGAGAAGTAGGGGAGTTTCAAGTTTTGTTTTTTTTTTTTCTCTTAAAATAAAATAGTTTCATAGGCATTACTATTAACAGAAAAGGGAACTTGACACCTTCGTAAGCAAGATTTTTTATTTTTTAAAAAAGGCCATATACTTTGATTGAATCGAAAGTCATTTGTAGAAGACGAAGCCACAGCATTTGTAAAAAAGAAAAAAAAAAGATAGAGGTGTAAAGGGAAGGCAACACACACAACGATAGAAAAAGAAAAAGAGAAAAATATTGATTAAATTTTTTAATGTGAAGAATATGTATTAATATAGTATATTTAAAAAAAAAAAAGAATAAAACATTATAAAGGACACGTTTTTTTAAATCATGTGAATGATGTGATTGTGAGGGATTATGTGGAAGCAGTTAGTGTGTTTGGCGGTCCTTGAAGTTGAAGAAGCTGAGGTGTCCCTTCATTTTGTGGACCCCACTTCATTTCATTCCCTTCATTCGTAGAATCTTTTGCCACGATTGCATTCACAACCGCCGCTGCTGACTTTCCTTCCTTCTTGTTCCTGGTCTACACAGCATTTCTCTTTTTTTATATTTTTTATTTAATTAAAATTAATTGTTCTTCTAAGTGAAAATGAAAAAGAATGAAACATATATATTGGATGAATAGAGGCAGAGTTTGGGAGTAAAAATGAGGACAGATCCATACACTTGCAATATGTAAAGAAAGAGAGGAGAGGGGGTTGTATTTGTATTTTTCTTATTTTTTTTACTTTTTTTATAATAATTAATAAAAAATAAGATATAAAATATTTTAACTGAACATAATCCTTGCCGACTAAATTTTAGGCTTTTTTACTTAAATAAATTAAATAAGTTCTAAAATTACTCAAATCCCCTAAATCAATTTTTGATACGTAAATACCTTAATCCTAATATTATATAAATCGTGCTAGGGGAATGTGGTTTATATAATATGTTAACCATCATATCCTGTAACGATTTATACATGAATGACTTCTGAGTAATAACACATAAATCGTCCTAAGGTTACCAGCTTTATTAATTGTATGTAAATCGTTGCAGGTTAGGAGGATTTACGTGGTTTCAGGCAAAAACACAAGACCCTGCCACGATTTATGTGTAAGTTATAACCCCAGCACCCTACCACGATTTATTTGTCAGCTATAATCCCCAACATCCTGCCATGATTTATGTTCGAATATCACACCCTAAGACCCAACCATGAGTTACCCACAACTCTTAACGTTACACACAAAAACATACAAAAACCTCCATTTTCACCCTATCTAAGCATTTAGTGATAATGTTGGAGAGAAAGAGAGCCTGCAGCGATGAGAAAGAGGCATTGAGTAACCGCATCTGGCATACAGCAGTGAGAGAATGGGCATTAAAAATATCAAATTAAATAAAAACAATACTAAAAGAGAATACTAAAAAATTATAATTAAAATTTTGACACATAATTTTGTTTAATAATTTAAATTTTATATATTTTTTACTTAAATTTATATTACTCAAAAATATATGAATTTATATTAAGCAAAATTATATTTTTTTTTCAACATTTTTTGCTCTTAATTAAAAAAAAATAAATTATATGTTAAAATTTAGTATTTTTTATTTAATTTGATCTTTCAATTGAAATAAATAATTTATATTATAAACAAATGACAATAGTAAGTAAAGTACATACTAATTTAAGAATACACAGTGAAAATATACAAAGTTAAAATAAAAAAATAACAAATTTTTGTTTATAGAAAATATGTATAAATAAAAATAATTAAAAAAAATTATATGAACAATGAGTGTTAAAAATTTTATATTAATTTTTTTTATAAATTTTAAATCCTAAATTCTCTCTTAATATTTTAATATTAAAAAATTTTAATTTTATATAATTTTAATATTCTCTTTTAATATTTTTTTATTTAATTTGATCTTTATAATGGAATAAGTAATTTATATTATAGCCAATGAGTTATAACTCAAATGGCATAGTCTCCTCATATTCAATTAAGAGGTTGCGAGAGTTCTGAGTCTCCTATCTTTGGTAAAAAAAAAAATAATTTATATTATAAATAAATAATAATAGTAAGTAAAGTACATATTAATTCAAGAATATACCGTAAAAATATACAAAGTCAAATAAAAAATAATAAATTTTTTTATAAAAAATTTGTATAAATAAAAATAATTAAAAAACTATATAAATAATGAATATTAAAAATTTTATATTATGCAAAATTATATTTTTTAACGACCTTTTGACTATTTTAAAAAAAATTAATCTATATATTAAAATTTAGTACTCTTTTGATTATAATTTGTCAGTACTATTTTTTTATTTAATTTGGTCTTTCTAATGGAATCAATAATTGAAATTATAAAAAAAGTATATTTTTATTTTTTAAGTTAAAATTTAAATAGATATAATTTAAATTAAAAAATTAATTAAAATTTTTAATTTAAAATTTAAATAGATATAATTTAATTAAATTTAAAATTTAAATTATCTCTATCTAAATTTTAACTTAAAAAATAAAAATATACCTTTTTTATAATTTCAATTGTTGATCCTATTAGGAAGACCTTTTTTATTTCAATTATTTTTATTTATACAAATTTTTTATAAAAAAAAATTGTTATTTTTTATTTGATTTTATATATTTTTACGGTATATTCTTGAATTATTTTTATTTAATTTGATATTCTTAATGCCCATTCTCCCACTGCTATATGCCAAATGCGGTCACTCAATGCCTCTTTCGCATCGCTGCGGGCTCTCTTTCTCTCCAACCTTATCACTAAATGCTTAGATATGGTGAAAATGGAGGTTTTTGTATGTTTTTGTGTGTAACAACGTTAAGAGTTGTGGGTAACTCATGGTTAAGTCTTAGGGTGTGATATTCGAACATAAATCATGGCAGGATGTTATTATAGATGACAAATAAATCGTGGTAGGGTGCTGGGGTTATAACTTACACATAAATCGTGGCAGGGTATTGTGTTTTTGCCTGAAACCACGTAAATCCTCCTAACCTGGAACGATTTACATACAATTAATAAAGCTGGCAACCTTAGGACGATTTATATGTTATTACTCAAAAGTCATTCATGCATAAATCGTTCCAGGGTGTAATGATTAACATATTATATAAATCACATTTCCCTAGCACGATTTATATAATATTAGGATTAGGATATTTACGTATCAAAAATTGATTTAGGAGATTTGAGTAATTTTAGAACTTGTTTAATTTATTTAAGTAAAAAAGCCTAAATTTTATGTCCTTATGCACCAGAATTATCTGAAATTGAATTATTTTTTAGTCTAAATATAAGGTTCAATTTTTTTTGGACAGTCTTTGATTTTGTTAGTGTTAAAATATTGTTGTCTGTATTTTTGTGAGGAGATAAAAATAATATTTATAAAAATTTGTAATAGATTGGATCCTGAATATACATAAAAATATTAATGTATTTATAATAGAATTGATAACTATCTTTTTGAATAATTTTATTTTTATTGATGAGTAATTATTCTCTTTTTTCTAAAAAAGTCATTAAAATTTTTATTCTAAATAAATAAAAAATATCTTAAGAGTCAATTATTTACTCAAGTAAATGAAATCAGACTCTTTATGTTTGTTTGAAGAAAAAATAGAAGAAAGAAAAGGGAGGAAAGAAAAGAGGAAGAAAAATTATTATTTTTTATTGTTTGGTTATGAAGAAAAATTGGAGAGAAATAAAAAAGAATAGAAAAAAATTGGTGAAACTACTAATTTTTTTTCTCTCCAATGTTAGAAAGAAGAGGAAGAAAAAACTTATTTTCTCTCACCACTTCCAATATTACCCCTTTATTTTTTTAATATATTTTATAATACAAGGATAAAATTATCTTTTTATAACATTTTTTTCTTTCTTATTTTCCTTTCATCCAAATACATTTAAAAAAAAATAAAAATCCACTCAATTTCTTTTCTTTTCTTTTTATTTCTTTCTTTTCTATTTCTTTCTTTCCAACCAAATATTTATTACGATATCCTACTTTTATAAAGTCAGATAAATATAAATTGAGTTATTAAATTTTTTAATTAGATTTTATTCCATTTAGACATGACCAACTTTTTTTAGACCAAAATAAATGTAGTCTAAAGATTATATACATGTACTTTGACAAAATATCTCTTGCTTGCTTGCTAAACACTTTGTTGGTGTAAAGTGATGAATTAATAGCTGAATTTATAGAAACATATTTTAGAAAAATGATATTTATGGTGAAAACTAGTTGTAGTTCAATAGATTTTAGATATTGATGATTTAAAATAAGGTAAGAAAAACTGGTATGTGGCCAACAATTGTCATTTGATTTTATCTTACATTTAAACTAATACTAACCAATTTTTCCTTTTTTTTTAAACTAAAAATGTTGGTCTCCTAGTATTATCCAATAAGATACCTATCCAATATTCATTACCTTATAAATAAAGTTGTTTAATGCCAATGAGTAATAGTTCAAATGGCATAATCTCTCCATACTCAATTAAAAGATTGCGGGTTTGAGTTTCATATCTTTGGTAAAAAAAAAAAATTGTTTAATCTTTAATTTTTCAATATATGATTTTTATAATTATTTGAAGTAGAATTTTCATGTTTTAGTTATAAACTATTTATTTAGTCTATGTCTCTTTGTTACTATTAATCGCTTTAATTTTTCATAAAGTGAAGCAATTAACAATTCTTTTTAAAATATATTAAAGAACTATTAGAGTGATACTATTTATAAGGGTAAATTACTGAAATAAAATATTTGACTTTTAAAATTACAAAAATATAATTTTTGTAGTTTGAATATAAAAATATAACTTTCTATAAATTTATGTAAATCGTAAAAGGAGTCTCACGAATTCGAAATACACATAAATCGCTGGAGGAGTTCCACGTTTACGTTGATGAAGCATTTGGGAAGAAATCGTGGAAGGGGTCCAACGGTTTATGCACGCACCGAATTTTATTATATACACCAACCTAGAGTGAGTGGGATATATTTACATTTATTATTTGTATTGTCAACGAAATAAGACTATATTTTGTAGTACATTTTAAATTTATTTTAATTGTAAAAATAATATAATTTTAAACAATTTGGATAATATTGATTTGATTTATACTTTTCAATCTAATTCAATTTTATGCAAATAATTGATTTATACGGTGCTAATTGAATTTATTTTTCAAATTATTTTAATTTAATCTAATATAATTTGAATTAAATAGAATTATATTCTATTTAAATTTTAATTTTTTTATTTAAGTAAACTCATTCAAATTTTTAATACATATATTTAAATAATATTTTAAATTTTTAATACCTATATTTATATATATTTATTTAAATAATACTCTCAAATTTTTATTAATAATAACATATTTTATTCCAAAATATTTAAAATTTAAATAAATATAATTTAAAGAGGAGTGCTAGGAGGCCAGTAAATTTTATGTTTTGTAATCATCAATTGGTCATCAATAGTGTTTTTAATGGTGTGAGATTACATCCAATAGTAAAAGATCACTCACTTTTTTTTTATGGTTAAGTGCTGGCCAGATTGTTAAAAAAATGCTGCTACCCTAGACTTTTTCTAATTTAAATTTTTAAAATCTTAAACCTTATTATTTGGATGAGATATAATTCCATATATTTGTTAATAATTTTTTTAGTAATTAAGAAGGATAAATTCAAAATAAAGAAAAAAAAAAGTCCTACAACATTACTACGGACAAGCATTTTAAAGGTCTGACCATGTTAACAACCATTTAGTGTACTCAACTTTTCTTTTAACTAAGTTCAAATGTATTCTCTATTTTGGATTATTATTTTAAAAAATTTTCAATTTTTTAAGCGTAAAACAAATAAAAGTACAAATTATTAAGATAAAGACGACACTCTACCATCACACCACTCATTCAAGATTAGTATATATAGTAGAATTTGGTGTGTGCATAAACCGTTGAACTCCTTTTACAGTTTATGCATGTTTTCATTGATGTAAACTGAAAACCCTCCAGCGAATTTACATGTATTTCAAATTTGTGAGATTCCTTCCACAGTTTACATAAATTTATAGAAAATTATATTTTTGTATTCAAACCGTAAAAGTTACATTTTCGTAATTTTAAAAGCCAAATATTTTATTTAGATAATTTGTCCTTTTTATAACTTATAAGATATCATCATAAAGACCAAATTAAAAGTTCATTATTTTTCATCTTATTACTATCTATCTTATAAATGAGAATCTTATCCTTTTTTATTTTATGAAGAGGACGTTGTGGTGAAGTAAGCTTAGTTAGAAAGTCTAATCTACTAAAGCTAAGTGAACTAATAATTAATCATATGAGTCATATTCAATAGACTATAGAGACCTCAACTCAACTTTTCTTTTCTCCTTGTTTCGGTAACTGCCCCGATAAAGATATATACTTCTTCATAAATTCCGGTTCGTGTACAATAATGAATAGTTCCCCCCTTTGCTCCTGCCCACAATGATGCAATGCATCTAATTAAAATCTTATATATATAAAATGATTTTCCTGGTTGTAATTTTTTCAAATTCGTGATGGAAAATTCTGCCTTTTCCTTTTATTTGTTTTGAACTAGTTTCTTCTGAATAGGCTTATTCAATTGATGCAAAGATTGAAATCTTTCAACATGAATTGTTAATAAATAATTATTAAGTTGAATTAGTCAATTTCAACTTCTATCCCTCTCATTATTAATTTCAAGCTTATCCATTGCAAAGGAAAAGTGTATATACAACAAGGTGAATAAAAAAATATTTTTAGCAACTTTGTTAGAATAATTGCCGATAATATACACATATGTTAAAAGTGCAATAATATATGGTAGGATAACACTTGCTAATAGTAATATACAAGACAAGATTACAAGGCACAAGAAGGACATTGGTTTACATGTTATTTTCAAAGAAGTATTATATTATTATTATTATAATGTCACACATATTATTATATTATTGATATTGATATACCCTCCTATTCCTGATATATACATCATGTCATGAGTCTCACTCATAGATTATAGTGGTAATAATGTACACAATTTTATTATTGAGCTTTGACGCATCGTCTTTGCAAAGGCCTAAGAGCAAGGGAAGTGAAGACCCACAGCCTAGCGTCGGTCCAAAACGATTGACGTTTACTTGTACAATATCCAATCCAAGCACACAAACAGTTAACACCCACATTTCTTTTTCCTTCGCCCCTCCTCAACCGTACGATTTACAACCACCATGATCATGACGATCACACGTGTATGTTTCCTCTGTACAGTAACAGCCGAAAAAACACGACACCTATGTGTCCTATGTTCGAACGAATATAGTTAGTTACATAATTACATGCACCATTGCCCACTGTATCTCCATCACTTGGCTAATCTTGCACAATCGGCTTCACCGAAACCAAGTCTATGATTTGCAAGATCAAATTCTACCCATTGATTTTGTTGATGGATATTTCCTATTATGTTACTTGCCGCACCCAATCTCTCTGACCTCCCAATCCCCAAACAGTGGACCCCACCGCCCACGTCGGCAAGAACCCTTTCTTTGGGTATGACAATCTCCACTCCCTTCTCGAACTCAAATGCCATGTCCCCTATCAACCGTCCAATCTCAACGGCGTTTCCATCGAAACACATGTCCGCAGCATTGCCGTACACGTACCCCTTCTTGATTCTGGGACCCACCAGCCTCACCACTTCCTCACGCACCCTATTGTAAGCCGCGTCCACTAGATAAGTTAACTCGGATCCGGAGTCAACCATGGTTTGACCCGACCCTCCAGCGTCGGGCTTGAAAACCGAAGGAGGAATGTTCAGCTTTGTGGCCCCAATTCGAATACCTTGCATTGGAACAGTGTAAGCCAAGGGGTCCAGGTTCGGCATGGTTTGACTTTGAGGAAAAGTCAAAATGTCTACATAACGAAAGTGTGAAGAATCCGGGTTGTCCCCAAGGTAAAACGACCCGGTTACAGAACTGGAACGGTCCTGGCGGGTCGGGACGCAGTAACTAAATTTGGTTACTTGGGCCTGGGAAGGGAACGACAAGCGTCCACGATTCATTCCCAAAATGCCCCAGGGGTCTTTGGAGTCCTGAGCACAACCGAGGATTAAAGGAGGGGTAGATTGGGAATTTGAGAGGGCGAGTTTTTCTCGGACGAGTTTGCCCTCGGCGTAGGTGCCGTCTGCGTAGAAGTAGGAGTAGTGACAGATGCGATTCTGGTCGCAGCTAGTGGGGAGGGTAAAATCGGGAACTGGCGGCTTGCAGGCTGGGTGGGTGCAAGGTAGAAGAGAAAAAGAAGAAGAGAGAGAAGGATCAAACGACGTGGTAGGAGGACGTGGCGATGTCGTTTTGCTATTGGTCCTCTGTTTTGGGTTACACTGAATCCAAGAAAGCTGGCTTCCAGTGTCTAAAACCATTTGTTGAATTTGCGGTGGTGTTCCTATTGGAAGGGACACCACAAGCGCCATGGAATACTTGAAAGATGATTTGACGTTGTAGGAAGAGAGGATCCTGAGTCTTTGGTTCTTGTTGATGGAATTAGATACATGTTTGACGAGAGGTGTTTCTGTTAGTGTAAGAGGAAAAGAAAGAGAGTGGTTGTTGTTGAGTATGAAGGAGGATGAGAAAGGGAACGAGAAGAACAAGAGGAAGATAAGCATGCAGAGTGGCGGTGCCATTGTTTTCAGTTTGAAAAAGAAAGATAGAGAGAGAGTGAGTGGCAAGGGAAGGGTGTGGTTTAGGGGTTCTATTTATATAGCGAAAATCAGAAGCATGAATTGGTAAATAGTAGTTAGGAATTAGAAAATTACTATTCTGAATTTCTGAGTGAGTGGTAAGGGAAGGGTGTGGTTTAGGGGTTCTAGTTATATAGCGAAGATTATAATTTAGAAGCATGAATTGGGAAAGAGTCGTTAAGAAATAGAAAATTACTATTCTGATTTCCTATGTTTGCATCAATTATGAAGTCCACCATCTTCATTTTTTTGTTTTGCCTTCTTTTTCTTTGTCATCTCTTGTATACTCTTCAACATCAAAAGTATATTTATATATAGATATAAAAAAAGTATAGGTAATCAACAATATTTTTGAATAATATATGAATAATATAAATTAATAGGATTAAAAGAATAAATTATTCTTAAATTTAATTAGTAGCATTAAATTAGGATATAGTATATTTTTATTTAATTGATGGTTATTCATGTTATTTAAGATGGTCATTATTTACCTAACACTCTCCATATATATATATATATATATAGCACCATTGGGAAAAAGAAATAATAATTATAGATGTACCAGTACTACTCATTATGTATTTTACTTTATATGGTTTTAAAGTACTTTCGATACATATTCTGGAAGACTGGAATCATTATTATATTGTACATGAATGATTTTTTCCGTTCTAATATTTTTATAAAGGATTTTAGGAGGAGAAACACAAAACATCAGTAATAAACTAATAATAATATCTCATTTCGTATCTTCAAAAGCCAGCATTCCTCTTAGTAAATTATTATTATTATTATTATTATTATTATTATTATTATTATTATTATTATTATTATTATTATTATTATTATTATAAATAAAAAATAGAAAAATATTATTTACACACCAAAATCAGCTATTAAAATTAATTACCAATGTATTTATATATAAATATATGTGTGATTTAATTTATTTTTAATGTGTATTTATATTCCAACATATATTTTATACTGGTAGCTGATTTTAGTGTGCACGTAGCATAACCCTAAAAAATATTATATATACAAAAAAGTAATTGTTATATTTATATATATTAATATATATTATTTAATTTTTAATAAATATTTCATATTTTAATATACAATTAATTTGATAATTAATTTTTAACATATTTTTTATAGCATGGTAGTCATCACAGATATATTTATGAATATATATATAATTAAAGTGGATCGTCCTTAAATTTTAAGACTAAAATATTAGTACTTGATCTGTCGAATTGAAAAATATTGTAGGTAATTAAAAAAAATTTAATAATTAAAATAAATTAATAAAAAATAATAAAAATTTATTTTATTTAATATTTATTTATTATTATAATAATTAATAAATATTAAATAAAATATTTTTTTTCCTTCCTAAAATCACCGGAATAAGAATATAGAAAGATGAACGCGGTTTCTTTGGTTGGATTGGTGCGTGTTATTATATATTTTCTTGTTTGGCAGCAGCAAAGAGTAGTAGTAATCTAGCTTAGGATATGGGAGCTTCACATCTTAATGATATATGATGAATGCTACACATACAATTAAAGCGGGTTTTGGTGTGTAATCTATTTCATTGAATTTTCTCTATCTTTCCACTCGCCACTCCTTTTTGAATGCTTTCATTCATTGATTTTGGTTTTTTAATTAATTGGACGATGGCGTAACGAGTTTTTGTTCCAAACGTTTATGTGATGGCTGCTTTTGTCTTTCTCTTTCTTTTTCACTCTCTCTTTTTGTGACTAAAATCGTTTCTTCGTGACACTACTTCATTAATCAATGAACTAGTGTTGACGTGTGTGTACGTGTAAACCAGGACTAATTAATTAAGAAAAGAAAATTATAATTATAAATAAATTGTATGGTTGTGCAATGAAGTAGCAATTACGAATTTTTCATTGGAACAAAATTAATAAAATTCAAAGCTAAGCCACGAGAATAATGATGGGACGATTACTTACCTCATATACATTCATACATGTCACTTTTTTCTTTGTGTACAACATCACAGGTTACTTTATTATTAGTGTCTTTAATCACTGGATAGATGATGATGTTACGTAAGTATAGCTTTCATTGATCTTTTTTAAATTATTTTTTAAACTAATTGTGTGACCATAGAAGAGTACTTTCCAGTTTCCCCAGATCCTTGCTAACGTAAATTATAAAAGTTTGAGTTGGAAGTGTATTATGAATTCAGGCACTATATATAGTAGTCAACTAGTCACCGAGTTTATAGTCTTATTTATAACTATATGTATATTTTGATAAGGAAAAGTATATGAAGTTATGAACCAACAATAATCAGCTAATTTTTTAAACTATTTTATTTAATAATTAATTTTAAATTTTTTAAATTTAAATTTGAATAATTAAAAGCTGATTAAATAAATCCTAATTAAAAATGGTACAAATCCTTCTTTTTTTCTCTCTTATTTTCATAGCCATGGACAGAAATTTTTCTCCTTTTTTTCCTCTCTCACTTCCGTAGCCACACCGTCCACACTCCTCTCCAATTAGTACAGCCACCACGACACCCAGAACTGTACTGTTAGGCGACACCCCACAGTCGCTTCTCCTCCGTCGTGAAAGAAATTAGAAATAGCTCCAGAAGGAATGCCACCGACAACCACCGTCCAACAGCGCGGGCATCGTCCTCTCGTGCCGCAGCCACCTCCGCACACTACTCCCATCATGACTTCCTTCACCGTCACAGCAACCACCGACAACGTAGCAACTTCCGCCTTGACGTGTACCCCAGTCGATCAACCGCGTCTCCTCCCTAGCGACCTGGGTTTTTTTCCTTCCCATCTTAGAGTTTTAGTTTAACTTGTGTTTTTTATTATGAATGTTTTTTTTTTTTGAATGTTTTTAATCGATATTGTTCTGAGAATTAAACTCTTATAGTGTTGGATATTTCTTTTTGAGATAATTAGTAGTTTCTTTTTAGTGTTACTCTTTTTTTGTACAGTTTATTTCTTTTCTACCTAGGGTTCTCCATGCCTTCTTTATTAGGTTTTAGTAATAAGAATTTAGTTTAGAATAATTCATTCTTCTAAATTTGACTAATTATTAATTATGCATTTGTGAATGAAAGTGGATGTTGGGGATTTACTGAATACATTTAACCTTTGATTTCATAACTATTGATGGTTCTTACTTGGTTTCTATACTTTTTTATAGGCTCTGGGATATTCTTGATTGAATAATGTGTTTTTGCTTATGGCTGAATGCACCACCAAAGAGTGATGTACCAATCATTGAACCTGATATGCTCAATGGAGCTGATGGCCTTATCTTCGGCTTCCCCACGCAGTTCGGAATGAAGGCTGCCCAGTTCATGGATTTTTTTGACAAAACTGGACCTCTTTGATTGCAACAAGACCTTGTAGGCAAGCCTATTGGACTCTTCTACAGCATCAGTTTGCAAAGCGATGGACAAGAAACAACATCGTAAGAAAACAAGTTCTATATATATCTTAACCCTGTTCCTTATTAGATATCACTGTGTACTTATTAGTTGCTGATCTAACTTGTCATGATTTATGTATAGCCTCACTGCTATAACAATGCTAGAACATCATGGAATGATATATGTTCCCATCGGATACACGTTCGGCCATTGCATGTTCGAGATGAAAGAAGTGAAAGGTGGAAGCCCTTATGGAGCAGGGACTTATGCTGGTGACGGAACAAGACAGGTTTCTGAGATTGAATTGCTGCAAGTATTCCACCAGGAGAATATTCTTGCCACCATCACCAAGAAGCTCAAGGATGCTGCATAAAGCATATAATGTTTTTGCCTCAGTGAAAGGAACACTATACTACCACAATGATCGAAGGTTTTTGGCAATTTTTTCTTTTCAAGGTAATATTGATTTGTATGGAGTTCTATTCTAGTACTTCTTGTCATCTTTTGCATTCTATGTTTATCAAGAACACAAATAGATTAAAGTTTTATTTTAGTCCATTAAGCTTTATGAATTAGTCACTTGTCATGGATGAGGTTGAGAATGAGGATTTTGTATTTATTTTGGAGACAGTTATGGCCAAATTTAGAGAAGAAATGACAGTATATGCATTGGGCTGCTTCTATAAATATTTACTATATTCAAATAGCTAGATTATTTTAGGTTGAATAATAATGTGTCTTTTATTTTTAAAAGTAGATGTTTCTTTGTATATGATTGTTGATGTTTCTTTATTTTTATAATTGTCATTAGATGGCTGTTTCTTTGTTTTTTAGATAGAATTTCTTTGCTTATGGATGCATATGTGTATTTGCTTGTGGTTGCAGATGGATGATTGCAGAAAGTCTATTTTAAAATGATTGATAAATTTGAACTGATTGAAGAGGAATTTGAAACAGTTGATGAATTGGATGAAGCGAAAGAGACGTGATCCAAGTATAGCAACTAGAAAGTTATTCTTTGTTTAGCTAGTTGTATAGTAATGATATACTCATTTTCTAACCGATGTAGCTTCACCACCTCTAACAAAATATAAAGTTTATTAAACGATGTAACTTCACTTTCTAGGGACACCCTGAAGAGGCGAAAGCAATATGCAAAAATCTACGTCAGATGTTTCTTTTGTTAAATAAATAGATGTTTTTTATACTAAATGGATTATTCTTTTTTTATTACTTTTGGTCATGATGAATTCCTGTATCAACAGTGTTGCAAATTGTATGGATAAGTTGAATGAATATCATGATTCCTTTCATTGCATTTTAACATGGTGACAAATTTATAGTTACTTATGTAGGATAAGCTTTTTTTATTTTTCATTCACATGGCTTCTGTTAAAGTAACATCTATTTAATATGAAAAAGGAACATCCTGATGCTTGACTGAAGTAACATCCACTTAGATCTTTGCAAAAATAATTAGGTACCTAACAGAAGTTACTTGTATTTATTCTTTACTGCAGAGATGATTCAATTGATAGTGAATACAAGTATTACAAAAGAAAGAATTTTTTTTTTGTCTTTATCCTGATGCTTGTTTAACAAAATTTAAAAAAGGAAAAAAAATAAAAAAAAAAGAACAACAACTGTATCTGGTTATTTGCTTTTTCAAGAGCATTCAAAGTATTTTGATAGTTTTTCTTTTACCCACTGTTTGCTTTATGCAGTTATTATACTTGAACTTTGGACTCCAGAGTTCACATACACAACATACTACTTAGTACTACTTAGTGATGAACTTATTAGACAAGTATTACTTTCATGATAAAATTTATTATATAGTGGTCAGGGTGTATACAACAAATGAATAGCCATCTATGTCTATTATATATTAACTATAGAAATGCTCATAAGTCACAACAATTGAATCAATAAATACAATATGCATTCAATTACATCAAAGTTAATTTCCACCTAAAATGATTATTCATTTCAAAGAATCATCCATTTAGTATAAAAAGAACTATCCATTTGTTTAACAAAAGAAACATCTGATGTAGATTTTTGTATATTGCGCTCGACTCTTCAGGATGCCCCTGCAAAAGAAAAGCAAAACAAAGTATTTATGGTCAATGTGTATGCAACAGATTAATAGCTATCTATGTCTATTATATATTAACTATAAAAATGTTCATAAGTCACAACAATTGAATTAATAAGTACAATATGAGTTCAATTACTTCAAAGTTAATTCCCTTTTTAAATGATGATTTTTTTTAAAAGAATCATTCATTTAGTATAAAAAAGAAGCATCTATTTGTTTAACAAAAAAAACATGTAAATTTTTGCCTAAACATTCAAGTTGCCTACAAAAAAAGATACTAAGCCATATAAAACCATCTTAAATTTTCTCCTCTGCCTCAAAAATGAAAAGCCAAATCTTTGTTCTACTTTTAACATTCATGTTTTCTTTACCATGCTTTTGCACTTGAAGAATTTATAGTAGTATAAACACTAACTTCAATATTGTTGCCTATGATGCTTTAGGAAATAGTCAAACCGATGATTCACGAGTATATGTTTTTAATTTATATGTTAATATATAAATAATATTATTTGAACCTTTTGCTTCTTTTTTTTTTTTAATTTCATTATTGTTTTATCTTTTTTCTTCTTATAATTCTAACTAATTGGCAATGTTTGAAGGAATTTTTAAAAGTATGGCAACAAGTGTGTGGAGCAACTCAAGAAACTCCAACACTCATTGTAAACTTAGTCCATTACTTGGCATGCTAACAATAAATCATCTCTATCACAATTACAAGTTTAGTTTTGTATCTCTTAAGTAGAGAAAGATTAATGTTGTTGTTGTGCTACCCAACCATAGATTAAGAAAACAATCACAAGAGTGAGTTTTTTTAGTTTAGAAAACTGATATCTGATAAGATTTTAAAAAACTAGATTCAAGTCAAGGCAAGTTGAGGCTAAACTGACAAGAACAAAGGAATTCTAGGACAAATTCTAAGGCAATAATTAAATCAATAGTTAGAACATATATTATAATTCAGTCAAAATTATTCAATGTGACAAAGCATATTGATATTACTAAGCCTATAAATTCACAGGACAAGCCCTATTGCAAATATCTAGTAGCTCAAGCCAATGAACCAGTGTTTATACCAAAAAGGAACAGCAAGATTCATACAAGTGATAACATATTTTCATCTTGTCTTACCTCAATAACAAGTGTTGTGTAGTCACCACACTCAACAAAGTGACACTTTTTTTTAAAAGGAACAGCCAACACCGACATGCAGGGGAATTCGAGGCTGGAGAAGGGGACGTCCTACTGCGTTCGGCAGAGCAGAGCAGGGAGGCTTCAATGGCACTGCCAACACCGACATGCAGCAGCAGCAGTCGCCCTGGGTGAGAAGAAGAAACACCTTGTTCCTCACACCTGGGTGGAACGACATCGCTGCGGCTGAGATTGGGGAAGCTCCGATTAATGCGCGAAGAAGCACGTCGAGGAGATGGGAGCATTGTGGTATTCTGGAGCGGTCTACGAAGGTCGACTGTTTCCCGCACGTAGTGGACGAAGGCGTGGCGTCCGATGAAGGTGGAGGAGAAGTTTACCCGATGATCCTTGTACTCTGGCGTGGCCGTGGATGGTTTTCAAATTCTACTGCGGTGAAACGGTGAAAGGAGATGATAGGGTTTGATTAGAGTGATTTTTGTTTACCTGGGTGAATTTTGGAATGTTGCTGAAGTGAGGTGGGCTTTGGAGACCCAGCCCAAGAAGAGTTGGCAGATTTTTTACTGGATTGGATAAGATAATTACATTAATTATCAATAACTTTAACATGTAAAAGATTTAAAAAATGAATCTTAGATATATATTAAATAAATTATACTACTTTACAAAAGTAGAGTTTAAAACGAACCTTTTTTAAATGATCAATAGAGCAAAGATACTAAGTTTACATTATTCTTGACTTTAGTTTTTATGTTAATATCTAATTATTTATTTTAATATCTAATTATTTATTTGCTACCATATAATCAAATTTACATTAATAATAACATAATTTAAAAATTAAACTCATCTTATTGATAAAAGGTTCAAAAGAGCTCTAGAAACTATTATTGTAGGTGAAGGAATTTCGTTTGGAGATAGTGAAAAGGAAGATATTTAATTATATTTCTATTATGATATCATTTTTTTAAGTTTAAACTAATATAAAGAGACAACATAAAAGATTATATCTTTAATACGTCTTTTAAATAAGAGTTTTTTCTGAGTTTGTTTGATTTTTTGTATAGATCTTTTTTCTTTTTATTTGCTTTATGTTATTTTTTCTTTTTTGAAGTTCACCAAGAATCGAACTCTAAATATTTTAGACATAGAACTTTGATACTATATGATGATACTACTTTTAAAAGTTTAAACTAACAGAAAGAGGCAACATGCATGAATTGTTATATCTCTAACAATTTCATAATGAAAAATTATTGTAGATACTTCAGATAATGAGATAATAATTGTTTCGAAGGTTGCCTGAAACGGTGATTTGGGTCTGAACGTGAGTTCCGGACTCCTTCTAAGGCAGCGTCCGACTTGTATGTGTTGGAGGCGAGATGCCGCCGTCCGAGTTCTTCGTGAGGAGGTAGGGGTGGTTCCTGTAAGAGGTTCCGATGCTTAAGTTAGCAAATGTTTTAGGCATGTTTTTAGTAGATTGGGTTCTGAATATACCTGATGGTGTTTATTATATTTATAGTAGAAAAGATAACCACCTTAGCTTTTGGAGTAGTTCCACTTTTAAATAGTGGATAACTGTTCCTTTTTTTAGGGAAGTTGTTCGAATCTTCCTTCTAGATATGTGGGAGATATCTTAGGAGTTAGTTACTTATTATATAAGTAAGGATGAACTTTTCGTCGTCGCGTAGAAATAGATGAGGTCCCTTTTGTTGGATAGGCTTTTAACCTTTTTGGTCTGACTTTATTTTGGGCCCCTGCTTGAGTCCGAATTTTTATGATGTCGAGCTCGAGCATTTGTAGGTTAGATTTTCCACATCGGGTATACCACCTTCGGTAGGTCGGATACTCGACGTATTTTCAAAAACTTTGAAAAATTGTGTTCCTTTATGGCATGGCGTACGTTACGTTGGTAGTTTCTTTGGGAATCGCGCACGTCATTAATGAGGGATACAAAATGACATCTTTGTCCTTAGTGTCTTATAAATATTCAATTCTGTTCTCTTTCTTCTTTTTTTTTTCTTTTCTTCTGAAACGTTTGTACCCTTTTCTCCTTCTTCAATCCCTTCAACCTTCCTTCGTGTACTTGCTTCTTGTGTTCAAGATTTCTTTATCTTGAGGTTAAGAGGACTTTTATTCACACTTGGAAGAGGAACATTCGTGTTTTGCTGTTTGAAGTTCTCTTTGTTTTGTACTTCTTAAATTTTGGTTTTTTTTTGTTATCAATTTTTTTGAGTTTTGTTGCTTTATTTCAGCGTTCTAGGTAATATTTGTTCTCCTTTTTAGTAATGACTCTGTGTTTGTTTCGGATGAACGGTGGTTTTGAAATGTTGCTATAGTTTTGAAAACTTCTTTCTTGGTCTTTAAACTTTATTGCCGCTGCGATCTTTAATGTGGTTTCTATGCTGTGTTGTCCTCAAATGGTGCCACTTTATATGTTTAAATATGGTGCCATTTCTATATCTGATAATGTGATGATAGTTTTTATGTATAAGAAATTCTAATCTTTTATTGGTGTTGTTGACGATGACCCGACTTTCCGTAATTGTTACCTGACTTCTTGTTGTGACGATTTTCTTATTTGTTGTATTGTAGGTATAGCTTGTATGTCTTGGTCAGTTATTCACAACATATCCTTAAAGTTTCATCCAACCTAATCTGGGTAGATATAGCTATTCTTACTCCTGTTCTTATTATTGATAAAGAGCATGTCGAGACCTTTCGTAGGCACCATAGGTTGTGTGCAAATCGAGAGGATGAGCGTAGGTATGAGATCATGTATGTGTATGATTGCTTTTTTACAAAATTAGGAGTTACCCTTCCCTTCTTTGATTTTGAGTCCGAGGTCCTTAAATTCTGCAATGTTGTCCTATCTAATTGCATCCCAATTCTTGGGGTTTTTTAAAAATGTACCAACTTATTTGTCGAAAACTTGATGACCGGCCGTCTTTTAAGATTTTCTTTTATCTTTTTGTCCTTACCTTTAGCTTCAAAAAGTAAGGTTGGGTCTCTTTTCGAGCTATTCATGTTAAGAAAGTTTTTGCCATTTTTAATGAGTCATTTCATGATTTTAAGAATTATTTTTTAAAGGTTCGTGCTGTAGAGAGTGTCCAACCTTTCTTTTTAGGTGAAAATGATGATCTCCTTTTTTCTTTGTACTAGGAAGAGAATCCTGTGATTGTTAAGTATAACCATTTTTCAAATCACCATTAATAGTGGATAACTGTTCCTTTTAACCAGAAAAGTTATTAAGATTTCTCTTCTAGATAAGTGGAAGATATCTTAAGAGTTAGTTGTAGGATTGAATTTTTCGTCGTCGCGCTCGACCTCTTTGAAGTCAGATATGAATAGATGAGGCCACTTTTGTTAGGTGAACTTTTAACCTTTTTGGGCATGGCTTTATTTTGGGTCAGGATATGAATGGTAATATAGAATAATAATTAAAGACAATTTTAGGCAAAATATTGATGTTGTTACAATGTGAAAAAAATATATTTTTTTGAATTTTGTCTTTGTGATAATGCTAAAGAGACATATGAGGAGAGTTTTCTTGTATCCTTTTACTTTTTTTGTTTTGATTTTTGTCTGTTTGCTAGTTTATAATTAAGCTGTTATGAACTTTTTTTTGTTAAAGATATAATTATTAATGTGTCTTCTTTTATCAATTTAAATTTAAAAAAAAAATAATTTCATAAAATGGCTAGTATCAAAACTTTTATAACCGAAAGGTTTATGATCCTAAAAGAAAAAATAAAGCAAATAAAAGAGAAAAATAATACTCATGTAAAAATTTAGTAAATTTAAAAGAGACTTTTGTTTGAGATGATATATTAGAGATATAACCATTATATTTACGAAGTTTAATTTTAATACATTGATTGATAGGTGTAAAACATTTTAACACAGTTGTGCAATTACAACCGTTTTCTTGGATGACCATTCACGTGATTAATAGAAAATAGAATTATTTTTACTAATGTGATATTATGTGATTAGATGTACGTATAAAATAGTTTTACGCTGGTAGTGCATCAAAATTAAATTCTATATTTACGTGCCAAAAAATTCTAGAGAGCCATAAGAATTTATTGTTTTTGATCATCACTTAGTCATTAACTCAATTTTTTTAGTCTAGTAATAATCATACAATATATTTTATCTCATACTTTTAAATATTAATAATTAAGTAATAATCAATTAAAATAATAATTTTTAATGATCTTCTAATATTTTTTATTATGTATCTCTTTTAATTTACTTAAATTTTTAGAAAAAAGTGATTTCATGATATTTTCTCTTATGATTAAAAAAGTCTACTAAATAAAAAAAGAGTTTCACAATGCAAATCAGTCATATTTCAACCTCTATACGCTCTTCAGTCTTGTTCACATAAAACCTTGTTCTACTTATATATATAATGATGAATCGTTAAAAATGTTAAATTAGTGGACAAATTAGAGTATTATTAAATAAAGTCCAAATAGATTGATGTTAAAAAATTAGTAGATGAGTTGTGGTTAAGAATAAAATGCCATTTGAATTTAGAGCTAACTGGTTCTTCTTAAAATACGTTGAGGCGTAGCAGTTGACTGCAAAGTTATTTATATTGATGGAAGTATATCTAAAGATTGAAAACCTCTAATAATTATTAGTGAACATTTCTAGAAACACCAAATAAAATTAATACGGTATTTTGTACATGTATATGTAGTTATTACATTAACTACTAATGCCTAATAAAGGGGTATGTGGGGGAGGTGGAGACCAAAAATAAAATCAAAGGTGCATGTCGTAAAACAAAATGACAAAAGCATATAATAGCATGCATGATATTTTTTGTTCTAAGTTGGAGTGCTACTTATTGTGGGGCAGTGAAATGTTGTAGTCAACTCCAGCTGGCTGTGCCAATGGAAGCTATAAGTGCCAGCCACCACCAACCATGAATGAATCTATGGATAGAAGTAGTCAAAACAATTTGAAATAAAATAGCCGTAAACCACACGGATATATATATAGTTTTTTAATTTAATATATCTATTTCCAAATATTGTGACACACTAACAAATCAAATGTTTATTTAAAGAATCTAAACAAACTTTGCTTGTTTGCTACGTATATATTTCTGTGGATAATTATGTTACTCAAGCTCCATGCAACGTTGTGTGTATATATTTAATTTTATTTTTTGATGGATTGTTGGGTTGGAAAATTATTATAGTACTTTTTTTTTTTTTTTGTAAAATATATAGGTGTTGGACTAAATGGTTGATACTGAAAGACAAAGAAAAAGTGGTAGATACTGAAAATGGTTAAGTATGATTTTGGTTTTTAAAGTAGAGGTTAAAAATTTTTTTCGTCTCCAATCCCTTCTTTTGCATATAAAATTGTCCTTAAGGTCTAAAACCAAATTTTAAAATCGTCATTTTTACTTAAATATTAAAATTTTGGACCAAATTATCCATAACAAAAAATATAAAATAAAAAAAAAGAAAAAAAATAAGAAAAAGAGAGTATTTCTACTCTTCCGAAACAGAAAGAGAAGAAGAGGAAGAAAAAGAAGAAGTAAGGACAAGGAAAGAAGAAGAAGAAGCTGTCCACAATCCACTTCTGTCTCCGCTTCTGCCGCAACTTCCGTACGATTTTGGTCTCTAAGGTAAGGGCGATTTTAAAATCAAGTTAAATTTTACAGACAATTTTGTATGTAAAAAAAGTTAAAAACGAAAATAATTTTCAACCTATACTTTAGAGACCAAAATCATACTTAACTTATACTGAAAATAACCCCTTTGGTCAATTAACGCAAGCAATAATAATTAATATTCATAGTTTACTAACATAGAAATACGGAAATAGTAAAATTGAATAAGATTATGACAGGCTTCATAATAAGGATTATAAAATTTTGGCCACTTAAATTAATTAGAACTAGCTAATCCAAATCAATAATTGAACTAGTTGAGTCAATAATTTGATGATAGGGATAGATAAATTACAAGGAAATTTCGGAAAAAAAAAGTGAAAAAATATAATATAAATTAAAAAAAATATCATATAAAATTCAAAATACCTTGGCATTAAATTTATAAATTTTTTATTTTATAAGAATTTAATTTTAATATATTAATAGTATTATACAGTTGTGTAATCATATTTATTTTTTTAGATAATTATTCATGCAGTTATAATATAAAATATAATTATTTTTTATTAATATGATATTATATAGTTCGATATATATGTAAATTTATATATTTTACATTGATAACGTATTAAAATTAAATTTATTTTATAAGCTTTTTTCTCTTTAATTTTTTTTTCAATGTGAGACGTCTCTCGCACTTGCTAGCTAGCACGCTTTAATATGTACGCAAATGTAAGTAGTATGTATAAAAAAAAAAGTATGTATAAAAACTAAGATGTTGGTTCAATTATATAATGTGATACTGAACATAATTGATAATTCTGCGGAAGATGCTGATATTTAAATAGTTAGGTAAAAAACGACGTCACTATAAGATCCTATATACAATGCATGCGTTTGAAAACTTGTCCGACAAAACTTTCAATTTCATATAATATTTTGTCATGATTAATAATGTTATGCAAGTATTTTTTTTCTTTTTTTAATGGGCGGGCCTGTTGTTTATGTATATAAGTTAATTAATGACATATTATAAGAAGACAAATAGATATTATGTTACAGAAATATTTGATAACTAAAACAAATTAATAAAAAATAATTATAACTTATTTTATTTAATATTTATTAATTAATCAATAATTGTAACGTCAGAAAAATAACAACAAATTCGCAATTCAAATACTGCACGTGCAAAATTTATTTTAGTTCATTGTTGATTGATTTTTATTATTTTTTAAATTTATTGTATAATTAAATATAATTTAATATTAAAGAGAATAGTAGGAATTATGGTAGCATTTTAATATTCGATATGGATATATTATTTTATAACTATTTTATCTGAGTTGAAATCATTTTAGTTTTTGAAATTTTTGATTGGCTTCAATTTCGACCCCTAAATTTATAGTTACTCAATTAACACCCTCAAATATTAGATTATGTCCCACGTTTACTCCTGTAACTATTTTTGTTAACGGAAATCTGATGTGACACGTTAAATTGATAGAGTGTGTATCCACGTGGCACCCAACTTGGCAGAATAGATGTGTGATGAGTGAATGACGTGGCAAAAGTTGAATGAACTCAATTTCTCTAGCAAAGTCTCGAACATATTGGAAAAAGAGGGCCACAAATTGAGTTCATTCAATTTTTGCCAAATTATTCACTCATCACACATCCATTCTAGCAAGTTGAGTACCACGTGGATACACACTCTGTCAACTTAACGTGTCACATCAGATCTCCATTAACGAAGATAGTTATAAGGACAAACGTGGGGCACAATCCAATATTTAGGTGTGTTAATTGGGTAACTATAAATTTAGATGTCAAAATTAAAACCGGTCAAAAATTTCAAGGGCCAAAATGAATTTCAACTCTATTTTATCTATATGACTAGGACTCAGATCCCAACATAAACTGTTAGGGAGTGTCATAAAAGAGTACAACCCAATATACCTGTTCAATTTTTTTTCTCAAAAAAAAAAAAAAAAAAAAACTATGAAACGTTACAATAAAAAAAGCTTATATAAATTTCATGTATTATAAATTTAATTGATATATTATTAAAAATATTAGCTTATATAACTTTATTTCTAATATTTTTGAATTTTTTTAAAATTAATCCTAACATTATTTAATTCTGATTCAATTTTATTCTCAATACTTAAAATTAGTTTCAATTTTGTTGTTATTGTTAATTTTTTGATAATTAATTAGTTAGTAATTAATAAATTTTATTTTTCAATTTTATCTCCTATTTTTATTATCAACACCACCACCGGTATCATCACTATTACTATCATCAGCCATCATCTCACTTATTCCATTGCACCACCATAAGAAATTATGAACATAACGATTGATTTTGGTAGTCGCTAAAATTTTGGTCGCTAAAGTTTAGCGACCAATTTTCAATCAAGGCCACCAAACATTATCGATCACTAAATCGATCGCTAATTAGCGATTAAAGTTTAGTGACCCCGTCCAAAAAAAGTTTAGTGACCAATTTTTCTATTCTTAATAACAACCAGTTTTTTTTATAGTTAAATTGGTCGTTGATCCTTATTTTTTAATTATAAATTTTTTTACTAAATTTCACATTTATTATTATTAAATCCTGATTTTTATATATAATTATAATTTAACAAAATATAAAATGATTTTTCAATAATTTTAAGGTTGGTCTGCTTTAAAGAAGCTTTAGATAAATATTTTGAATGATGTACATGCCAAAGCATCGTTTTTAAGTAAATTATGCAAAAGAAGTTTGAACTCCAAGAGTTGTAATAGACATAAAATAATAATTAACAAACACAGTAGTTCACATTTATTTTATAAACTATAGTTCAGTTTTATATTCTAACAAAATACATTGAAGATCTCTAATGAATTGGATAGGAACATATGACATGAAAAATAAAAAATTATAAATTTTCAACGTATAAACTACAAAGTACAAACTCCATATGTTCATACAGCTTCTCCTTTGTAGAGAATCATTTGATCAAAGTGCTACATATCTAAAAAGATCACCAACTAAAAAATGTTAGATATTTTATAAAACTAGTAATTTATATACCTTCAGCCATTGCCAATAAATTTTTTGATTTAATTTAAAATTTTCAATTTTTGAATCACAAAATCAGATAGAATCAAGGTGTATTTGTCGTTATGTGATTAGAATTGGGGACCAAATTTTTATAAAGTTTATGATGAACAGTCGTGTTCTTTCCATCAAAGAACAGACCAACTGCCAATATAATTAATGAATAATTACAACACCACCCAAACTAATTTCTATATTAATAAATTGGACCACAATTAGAATAAAAATTCTAACATTCCCCCACTTGGTCCAACATTTGTTACGTATAGTCTGTAATTACGTACTACATTTAAATAATTAAGACAAATTACATGAATCATAGCGGTAGTTCTCATTAATCGATATTACCTTCTATGTATTACAATGTAACATCTCCTAATTGAATAAACTCTTTATGTGGTATTTCTGTAGGAATAAGTCCAATGCTTATTCTAGGTCCTTCACTGAATTCTATTTGTCATTCTCAATCATGTATGCGTATATATACTAACCAAATGAAAAACAATAATAAGAATTTCATATCCAAATATGTCATATGATATAACATAAGTCATATAAGTGACGTTACAGAACATAAACACATACTAGTAACATGATCCTTAAACAATCCTGGTGGCATGCCTTTTGTCAAAGGATCAGCTGTCATCTGTTTAGTAGTAATATGCTCTATCTGTACCTCATTAGACCTAACTCGGTCTTTAATGGCTAAGTACTTAATATCGATGTGCTTACTTCAACTACTACTTCTATTATTCTTAGCCATAAATACAGCAGCTGAATTGTCACAATATATTCTCAATGGTCTAGAGATACAATCCATAATCTTAAGCCTAGAGATAAAATTCTTTAACCAAACACCTTGTGATGTAGCCTCAAAACAATCAATAAACTTGGCTTCCATGGTAGAAGTGGCTACAAGTGATTGTTTTGCACTCTTCCAAGATACTGCTCCATCAGCAAGCATAAAGATATATCCTGACGTTGACTTTCTAGAATCAACACATCCCGCCAAGTCTGAATCTGAGTATCCAACAATTTTTAAATTGTCGGTTCGTCTATATGTAAGCATAAATTCCTTGGTCCTTTAAAGATACCTTAAGACCTTTTTTGTAGCTCTCCAATGAATAATTCCTGGATTACTTTGATATCTTCCTAACATGCTAACAGCAAAAGCAATGTTAGGTCTTGTACAGACTTGAGCATACATTAGACTTTCAACGGCTGAAACATAAGGAATATTTTGCATCTATTTCTTTCAAAGTTCATTTTTGGGACATTGATCTAAGCAGAATTTGTCACCTTTCATAATAGGTGCAACACTTGGTGAACAATTTTGCATTTTAAACCTCTCAAGTACTTTATTAATATAGGCTTCTTGAGATAAATCTAAAATTCCTTTATGTTTATCTCTATGAATCTTTCTGCCAATGACATAAGATGTATCACCCATATCTTTCATATCGAAATGTCCAGAGAGAAATTGTTTCACTTCATGTAACAACCCTAAATCATTTGTTGCAAGAAAAATATTATCTACATATAAGAGAAATATGATCTTGCTCCCACTAACCTTGTGATATATACATTGATCAGAAACATTCTTAATGAACCCAAATGAAGAAATCACATTGTAAAACTTCAAATACCACTGTCGAGAAGCCTGCTTAAGATCATACATTGCTCTCTTAAACTTGTAAACTAACTCCTTACCAGCACTTGAGATAAACCCTTTGAATTGTCTCATATAAGACCTCTTCTTCCAAATCTTCATTAAGAAAGGCCAATTTCACATCCATTTGATGCAATTCCATGTTAAAGTGTGCTACCAATGCCATAATGATGCGAAAAGAGTATTTCTTTGAAACAGGAGAAAATGTTTCCCTGTAGTCAACTCCTTCCATTTGAGTAAATTCTTTAACAAGTCAAGCCTTGTAGCGCCCAATATTGCCTGATGAATCCTTCTTGGTCTTAAAGACCCATTTACAGCCAATGGCCTTTTTTTCATCAGGCAATTCTACAAGATCCCAAACTTGGTTATCCGCCATAAAATTTATTTCATCCTTCAAAGCATCTAGCCATAAATTAGAATTACGACTTTCCACTGCTTGTGAAAATGTCGTTGGGTCATTTTCATCACAAACATCATAGTCAGACTCAGAAGATACCCTACATAGTTACTAGAAATTGCAGGCTTTCTTATTCTTGTTGATCTTCTTAATGTTGCATCATCAACCTCTTGTAAAGGTGGTGGCATAACAGGTTCTCCCTCTTCTTGAAGTTGCTTTTGAGCAATATGTTCTTCAACAATATTTTCACTATGAAGAGTTTGATCCTCCACCATATGATCTACTTGAACATTATCTTCATGATGTGGAACATCAGTAATAGGTTGTTCTACATTGACCCTATCTGTATGGGCATTGTATTGAACAATCACTCTTGTACATGGAGATGTTTGACAAACATTATCATTCTCAACAACTTTAAGAGAATGATTTCTTCCACTTTTCACATTATGCTCTAAAAATCTTGCATTCCTAGATTCAACTATTTTACTTGAATGGGAGGGACAATAAAATATGTAACCCTTAGACTTTTCTGCATAGCCAATAAAATAGGCACTTATCGTCCTTGGGTCCAACTTCCTTTCTTGTGGATTATAAACCCGAACTTCAGCAGGACAATCCCAAATGCGTATATGATTCAAACTAGGTTTCCAACCTTTCCATAACTCAAATGGCGTTTTAGAAACTGTCTTTGTTAAAATTCTATTTAATATATACGCGGCTGTCTTAAGGGCTTCACTCCACAAGGATAAAGAAAGATTGGAGTTGCTAAGCATACTCCTCACCATATCCAGCAAAGTTCTATTTCTTCTTTCAGCTACACCATTTTGATCTGGTGTGTCAGGCATGGTGTATTGTGCCACAATATCATGCTCTTGAAGATACTTTGCAAATGGACCAGGTGCTTGTGCACTTCCAGTATATCTCCCGTAGAATTCTCCACCTCTATCTGATCTCACGATCTTAATTTGCTTTCCGCATTGTTTCTCTACTTCAGCTTTATAAACTTTAAAAGCGTCCAACGCCTCATATTTATTATGAAGCATATAGAGATACATATATCGTGAATAATCATTAATAAAGGAGATGAAGTATTTCTGACTATTTAAGGACATATCAGGATAACATATGTCAGTGTGAATTATTTCTAATATGTTATAACTTCTCTTAGCACCTTTTTGAGACTTTTTGGTTTGCTTTTCCTTAATGCAATCCACACAAGTATCAAAATTAGTAAAGTCTAGAGATTCAAGAATCTCATAACAGCAATAACCAAATGTTTTCAATGTCTCAACGAAACATTATTTAAAATACAGTATCAACCAGAAAAAGATAGGTTTACCTTGGGACTTATCCGCAATGAATTGATGGATGTTTCAATTAAGCATTTTTCAGCCATCATCCCACCTATTCCATCCCACTGCATCATACATTGCTGCGCTTTTTAAGTGATGCTATTTATGACTAAAGGCTACGTTTTTGAGCTTCCATGCTTATTAGAATATGCTACACTTATCTTTGCTACTGCATCACTTTTAAAACATAATCACATTATATACCATAACTACTATATATAAGTGTAATCTTATGTCCTTTAATTTTTTTATTTTCTATATATATAATATTCTAATAATTTTTTGTACAACTTAATATTTAATAATATGATTACATATATAATTCTGTATTTTTAATTAAATTAGTTAAATATTATGAAATAAAAAAAATACATAATAATACTAAATAATTTTTTAAAATAATAAAAATGGTTTTTAAATAAAATATATTTATAATGAACCAAAAGTATTAGAATTAACATAATTTTGAATATTCATACATCTCACACTAAATTAAACATACTCATATTAAAATATGTATGAGACCACTTAGAGTTTACTACTAATAAATTACGAAAAACCAAAATATTATATCCTACATAAGTATGTTCTAATAAAAGTCATTAGTCAACCAAACATCTATCGATTCTCAACACTATTCCATCTTTGCCAATAAACCATCATGATAAATAGCTTAATCTTCATTAACATCCTCAAAATTATCCTGCATAATTATAAAAAAAAAGTAATTTAAAAAATATTTATAATGATATAGTGTCAAAATTAAACAAGAGATGTGAAAATGATTAAACTGATTTGTAATTATAAAAATAAAAAATCAAAATAATTAATTAACGAGATAAAAATTCAGATATTAAACTATTACGGATAAGCTCCTCAAACTCAAAGATAAAAGAATAATGATTGAATCAAATGTGAGAGACATATAACAAATAAGCCATGCAAGGTCACGTTAAATTGTCAATATACATAGCCAACAACAAATGATTTCCAGCCATAGCAATACAAGACAATAATAAATGTAAAACAATGTCATTAATGTAGCACAACAGTTACTCATATCATACAATTCAAAACAACAAAAATAAATGAAATTAAAAACTATGGAATAAAGAAAAGATGGTCATACCATATCTATGCTCGGAACATGAGTTGATCCATAAACGTTATTCGCATCAACTGGAGAGTGTTGGGTATCTTGTAACAAAGTTTCGATTTCTTATAGCCTCATTTTAGGTTTAAAGCCTAACACAATAATGAAAGAGTACCAATCACCAAAAAAGGGCATATAAGACAACATAAAGAAGCAAAAAAAGAGGCAGCATTCTAGCATTCGCTTTTCATTTTAAAAATTGGACAACGTGGTGTCGCAAACTCGCAGGATTTACCTTAGAAGTGATCGATCAAATTCACTAGGCAACTCTCTGCAGATATCCAATCCACTGAGTGATAACATAAATTCTCGAGTATATGTTATTTTCCCCTTCCTAAACCACCAAACAAGATGAGTGTCTCATCATGACCGTAATTCGAAGAAAACAAGTTACAACAAAGCAGAAATACTTATCAACAAAGGAAGAAAAATTTATTTTTTGCAATCCATGATCAGTTGCATGGTCTAAAAATATTTTATCTTCACTTTCCATGCTCAATTTTTTTTCTCTCCAAGCAAGAGCTACGCCAAACGAAGCTGACAAATAATGACAACTACCTCAACTGATGAACAATGCAAAATTATCAACTACCAAGAAGAGTACTAGTCACTACCAATCACTTATCCAATTCAATAACACAATCTCACACTCATTGAGAACCTAAACAACAACAACAACAACAACAACAACAACAACAACAAAGTCTTGTCCCACTAGGTGGGGTTGACTACATGGATCAAACAATGTCATTGAGCTTTATCATGTATCATGGCTACAGAGAGACTGTTTACATGTAGATCTCATTTGACCACCTCATAGATGGTCTTCCTAGGTCTTTTTCTACCTTTCACCCCTTGTCTATCTTCTATCTCATCCACCCTTCTGACTGGGTGTTCTGTCGGTCTTCTTCTCACATGTCCAAACCACCTAAGATACGATTCTATCATCTTTTCCACAATAGGTGCTACTCCAACTCTCTCTTATATCTTCGTTCCTTATTCCATCCAAACACCTTATGCTCCCAACTCCAACACCAGCACCAACACTAAAACAGAATTAAGTACAAAGATTAATCACACGTAATTGTTGTTCTTCTAATGCAAAAAAGGAAGTTCACCTGTGATTAGGGAAAAATTAAGACTTCAAAAATTTTTACAGCGGGCTTTTCTATTTTTTGCAAAAACTGGTATAAGAGTGATAATGTGCATTATAGCCAATTTATACAGATTTATAAGCAATGTAAAAAGATAATATACCGAGCACAGAATATAACATTGAAGACAGTTGGTTAGTTAAAAAGATGGATTGTACCATGACGGATAAGCTCAAATCTTGGATGACCAATCTAATGTTTGATGTTCTCCTTCAATCCAATGAAGTAGTTATCAGCAACAATGACCTGATTAGAAGATGGTAGTTAGTAGAATTAAATAGGAGGGTGACGAATTTATTGCCAAATCTGACGGTAAATTCGACGAAAAACTTGCCGCTAATGTCCGACGGTAAATCCGACAGTTCTTAACGTTTTTCTTGTAGTGTCCTCATCGGCGGCTATGTCGGCACAATGGTGACCTCTAATGACGATGGGATAGTGCTAGTAGCGCTCTTTCAGTGGAGATATGGCAGAGGTTTTTTGTTACGAAGACTTCAGCAGTAGTGGTGGCGACATGCTTCACTGTGCCGATGACAACAGAGTAGTGGCAGCGGCAGCGACAAGGGTGGGTGGCACACCTTCCTTCAGAGAGAGAGAGAGAGAGAGAGAGACAAATAGAGAGAGACAGTGAGAGACAGAGAATTCGCAGTGAGAGGGAGGGATGTTGCGTTTGAAATTTACAATTTACCATTAAATTTATTAGCAAAAAATTCGATGGTGATGAGTTGATGGTTGCCAAAATGATGTGCTTTAATTTTTGGTGTTATCATTGAATTTTTCTGTCGAAAAAATCTGACAATAAATTTGACGCCACATTAAAGCTGATTTGTGTCTAAATTTATTGTCGAATTTATCGATGGATTTTTAAATCTAATGGTAAATATTTAAGGAAAAAAATTTATTAATGTAAACTCCTAGAATATATCAGACGGTAATGTTCCATGCAAAATCTGATAATAAATTTAATAAAAATCTGTGAATTTCTTGTAGGTCTTTGCTTATTTTTATGTATGTTTATTTTTTATGGATCATTATTTGCGTTTGTTAAAGATGCTTGTGGCATAACATTTGGAATTATATATTCATTTTGTCTCAAGAAGAGGGTGTGGGATGCGGGTGTTGGCAGTAATGTGATTGCTGTGTGGTGGTGGCAACAGTGAGGTAGGTGACGACCTGTGACGGATGGAGAAAGAGGGAGGAAGGTAGAGAGGTGAATGGTGAGAGTAGAGTAGTAATAGTAATGGTGATAATAGCAGTAATGATAATAATGATAAAAATAAAATTAAAAAAAATAAAATTAATTAATAATTAACCATAAAAAATTATGGTCATAAGTAAAATTAAAATTAATTTTAAATAGTTAGAATTAAAATTGAAATAAAAATAAACGTTACGAATAATTAAATTTTTCTTTTGAAAAAACATATTTTTTATTTTTTATTTAAAATATATAATTTGCTAATAAATAATGTTTATGCTTATCCACATCTTTCCACTGTGTTAGATTGTCCATAGGCCATGTGTGGCATAAACAAAATTAAAATACTAAAATACTAATATACTAGTACACTTGAAAGTTTTCTAACCTTAAATGCTGCTGAGTCATGTTATTAGCATTCTGCTTACCAGCTGAGCACTTACACAGCACAGACTCACCTATATTTTACCACACCAGAAGTTAGTTACACTTAACCAAATAACTAACACCTTACAAGTAACTCTAACATTTCTCCTAACATACACAATTATGTATATTATTAATAAATTAGTAAGTTGTATATGCCAATACTTTTTTCATTATTATCCTTTCTTTTGTTTGTTTTTCTTTAACTAATATAATCAACTACTTTTAAATAAATAAACTAAATCTATCATAATGAGTGTTGAACTATTTTTTTTCCAAAAAAAAAAAATTCTTTGCAGGTATTTTTAATTTTTTATTTTTATAAAAAATGATAAAAAAAAATATAAATCATCACGATATTTTTCATCTGAGACAAGCGTTGTGCAAGAGTTAATTAGACAATTAGAATGAGCAGAATATCAAACAAATTAAACTACTGATGTTGGATCATCCCATTTTCTGACATAAATTAAAGAATCAATTCACGGGTGCCACAAATTAAACATATTTAGTAGCTGGTATATCAATTCCGGGATTAAAAACAGACAAAATTATAGTGTCGGTAATGTTGCAACATTTTAATCAAGAATTGGTATAAATAACGAGAACAAGTTGAACTACTTTGCGGCTTCTTTGGATAAATAAATTGTTCCCAATATTTAAAGAAAAGCTCTTATTCTCCACTCCAATCCTTAGCTTACACCACAGTATATACATATTTATTATTATATTGGATGGTTCTTAGCTATGTGCCAATGGTTACTAACATATTAAATTGGTGATCTCATCTATTATTATATACACACGCTTCTTTTCTTTTTAAAAATTCGTTTGGACTTATCCCCGAACCACTGCCATTATATATATTTTTTTTCCTTTATGCTTTTGCTAATTAAGTAGATTAATTAATAATAGAATAAGCACGATATAATAAATTGGTAGAAATAATTTATCAAAACTCAGATTCTCCTTGAGCATTTGGTGCGGTTTGCTCGATGGATAGGTGATTGATCTCAATTTAAATAGCCATTAAAGCAACAGCACAATGACAAGATAATATATATTACCATAATTTAGGTAAGAAAATGAGAGTGTAGCATGCAATGAGTCAAGACTAATGAATAATGATGAAGCTCTCATTTTATATAACTAGTTCCTCTTTATTTTAGGGTGGTCTACCTAGCTTGCATACTTGCTTTGGAGGTAAACAATAAAAGTATGTATGGTTATAAATTTTTGCAAATTTGTACGTCCACTAATAAAGCTACACTACCAGCAAAATCATTGAGACTTTTTTTTTATTTTATTAATTAAACGGTACTTTTTTTTTCTTCTAGCTAGGTTGAAGTTGGAATTTTTTTTTTCACGAAGGCGTCTTTTTTAGTTAACTTTCTCACTTAATTAAGTAGTCATTATTGATAGAAAAATTCTAAAGGAAAAGTATAAGTAGACACTGAAAATATTAAACAATGTAAACAATAGATATATCGGAGGTTCAATTCACTAAGTATGCGGATGGTTATTCTAATATTAAGATTTAAGTGAGTAATTTGAGGATGTAGTGTGTTTTATTTGGATTGGGCCAATTTTAAGATCCGTTATTCATATTGTTCAAAAAATTCATTGGTTATCTAGCATAACTCTATTATAAAATTATTATAATAAGGACAGATCACTACACAACAGCCAGGTGATTGACGCAGCCATTTAGTGGCGGTTTTCGTAATTGCTGCTAAATGAAAGCATTGCGACGGTTGTTTTTAAATATATATGCACCGAATTAGGGTTGGCAATCTATACCCTACCTGCGGGTACCCAACTCGAACCAACTTGTTCGGATAGGATTGTCTACCCTACCCGCTGCGGGTAGGATAGGGTGCGGTACGAGTTCACCTACGGGTAGGGTAAGGTACAGGTTCAGGGTATACCCTACCCTACCCTATCCGCACCACTAATATATGTAAAAGTTATGTAGGTAGTGAAGAAAGTGAGTGTTGAGCCCACAATATTTCTCTTATAAAAACTTGAAATAACCACTAAACTAATTGATGATCATATTATTTGTAATTTTATGTTAGATTTCTTTAAGATTTTATTATTTTTAATTTTAATTTGAACTTAGTTTTTTATTTTCTATTTTATTAATATGTATGAAATTTGGAATAGTTGAATTTTATATTTACTTGAAATTTTTTTATTTTTTTGCGGGTAGGGTTAGGTAGGGTAGGGTTTAAAACTTTAGGATGCAGGTAGGGTTATGGTTGAGAAATTCTCAACCCGCAGGTAGGATATGGTAGAATTTTGAAAAAGTTTTTAACCCGCGGATAGAGTTAGGGTAGAGTCCAAACCCTGCTCTATCTTACCCATTGCCAATCCAAACTAAAATCTCATAAATTAGCAGTGGTTTGTGGTTAACAGCCGCTAAAGCACAATTTTAATTTTAAAGTTTGTATTTATTTATTTTGGCTGAGACTATAAGAGAGGTAATGTAATCCGAGTTTGGAATTTTGGATACATTAATTTTATAATTTTTTTATATAAAAAAGTTAGTTATGTAGTTATTAAAATTACACAAATTCATTCATAAAATAAAATATTTCGCTCAACTTTAATTTAATCACAAAATAAAATGAAGGCGCATTAAGAAAGGACACCGGCCTTTATTTAGGTTTCATTTAGGCCCTTCCTTAGCTTGTGCAATTAAATTCTTATTATGAAAATATTGGAGTTAGGTACAGTGTATACTATATACTATAGTATAGTATGGTATAATTAATATTAAACAAAAATGATTGCTCTAGACAATAATTGAAAGAACAAGCTAAGCTATAAGTATGCGTGTGTATATATATGTATCATCAACATTTAATCTTGTTTTTGTCAACATGATTGTGACCCTAGACAAGACCTATCATTTAAGAGTGGCCATAGGTTGAATATCGATCTCTTAGACAATCGTTATTACCATTATAAACAGGGATCATCACAATAATGATGAATATAATCGATGATTAACATACAAATAGTATTTTCTTCAAAATTCTAGTATTAGTGTGTTATCTCATAATGGCCGTAATATATATATATAATGTTTTTAACTCATAATATTGTAACAAATAGACTCCGCAATTAAGTATAAGATAATAAATAATTAAATGATGGTACGAGAATATATACTAGAAATATTAGATATTATTCGGTTTTTCGGGTTTCGGACGGGTCGGTGGAGTTCTGAAAGTAGAATCATAGGAACCAGCTTTGGTCTGGGTCCAGCTGAAGGAAAGCGGAGACTTTGCGACTTTCCGAGTTACTGCGGTATGAAGAGGGGGTGCCACCTGCAATGACACTCTGATACCCAAGTCAGAAATGGTGCAAATGGTGGTAAGAGAGTAAAGGAGATAGTGACGTACCGTAGGGGAGGGGTAGGCCCCTTCCCATATATACCCTGTCAGTGGGGTAGGCTCCACGAGGACAGACCCACCTTCCTGAAAGTTTCCTTACTCCAGCTGTCAGGTAGCTGGATTCTTAGAGGAGAGGTGTCCGAGTCGGGGTCCGGACGTGCGACGCCCAGCCGACCGGCCGCTCGGGTCGAGTAGTCCCGCACACCGGGTTGGACTGGGTAGAGTGCTAGCTGGACTGGGCCGTAACAGATATATAACTATTTATGTATGTTCTTTTATTAACTTAAATTTTTGGAAAAAATAATTTTATAATGACATGATATCAAAGTTTTTATAATCGAAAGGTTGAGAGTCTGATATTTTATTAATTAGATACCAAAAGAAAAAGAATTTAGTATAAGACAAATTAAAAAGATAAAGAAAGCCTATGTAAAAATTTAAACAAATCCAAAAGAGATTTTTGTTTAAGGAGGTGTGTTAGAGATATAACTATTTATGTGCCTCTTTCTATCAGTTCAAGCTTTTAAGATAAGTGATTTCATGATATGATATTAGAGTTTTTATAATCGAAAAATCTGGAGTTTGATCCTTAAAAGAATTTAAGCATAAGACAAAATAAAAATATAAACTTTTAAGAGAAGTTGTTTTATAAAAGAAAAGAAAATCTTGCTAACTAGGACACTTGTTAAGGTGTTTAATAAAAAGGAATTTTATGAAAACAATTAAATAGATGAAATTTTATATTCATTTATAATACTTGTTAGCAAAAATCTTTTTTTAAAAAAATTTAATTATGTTATTAGTCTTTATTATTTTATTAATTTTTAATTAAATTTTTATAGTTTAAAAATTTATAATTAAATCTTATATTAAATAAAAATTTATAATTAAATACTTATTAGTTGTTATTTTTTAAAAAAATGCAATAATTTTAAAATATTTACTTTTAGAATATTCTACAATTAATACTACTTTAAAAAAAGTTTGTATTTCTTAACAAAAAATAGTTAGAAAGGACCTAAATGAAATTTTAATTTAGTGTAGGGATTTAATTATACACTTTTGAAATATAGGGATAAAATTTAAAATTTGATAAAATTATAAAAACTAATAAATTAATTAAATCTAAAATTTATATTTAACTATGTTGAAAATGTAGAGAGAAGAACAATATAACCATAAATTAAATTTTTATTATTTTGAATTAATATTTTTTTATATATAGTTATAATATTCTTTTTAGACATGTATTTATATAATTCCAGTTTTAATAAGTGGTTAATATATCAACAAATATATAAATAAACTATTCCACCTTTATGAGAATTTATTTTTAAATAAATAAAATAAATATTGTAATTACAAATATATGTTAATTTGAGAATATTTACATATTTTTATTAAGTGATTTATCTCGTTTATAGTGTAAAGAAGATAAGACATAAACACTTGGCAACGTATCACGTTTACAAACGTGATACGTGAGAAATAGATGTTTAGTCACCGTAAACGAGATATGTGGGAGTAAAAAATATTTACACAGTAAACGAGATAGAATAGAACAAAAATCAACCCCTTATAAAAAGATCAAGAAGCCATTGGTATTTCTCAGAAATCTCTCAATTCTTATTTCTCTTCTGTTTTTCTTCGAAAAACTTAGCAAAAATGTCTAGTGGCAGGGGTTTCTTTGTTGTGATGGTGTATTCCAACTGTTAGATGAGAAACAGTGACAGCGGAGTTATATTTGAGTGTGAGAGTCCTGCGTTTTTCCAAACTCGAAGAGCAAGAGTATGATATTGACGCACGTCGGCGGGGTGAGAGAAAAGAGGTTGGTAGAATTGGGTATAGGATCCTAGTATCGATGGGGAATGATGTATTTCGATTTCGTCTATTCTGACTCGATGGCGATGAGCATGTACGCCTAATGTTTGACGTGCATGGCAGAATTATAGTTGAACAAGTGATGGAGCTTTCTGCGAAGGTTCGTGATGTTGGTAGTGGTGCTACTGGCAACTTGAATTTCGTACCGGATGACCCTCCGCTCGCACCATGACCATTTCACTGTGCTAGTCCAGTGTAGGACACAGACGTGAAGGATGAGAAATCCGATAAAGAGTACGTTGCCGATAGTCACGAAAGTGGTTCCTTTGACGATGACGACGATGATGAGTTCATACTTGAGACTCCTTTTGATGGATCAGTTTGACACCTTTTGCCTGCTCCGCGTCCAATTTCAAAGTTATCATCTGTACCTAGCCACTACCACACATTGGATTTGGATGCGATGCACGAGAAAACTCGGTATTCGAATATGGGGGCCGATGATTACAACACCGACGGGGTGTAGAGTTTCAGGTTAATCATAGATTCAGGAGTAGAGAGGTAGTGTTGCACGGTGTGAAGAATTATAACATTTGGAGAAGTGCCGAGTATCGAGTAGTCGAGTCAGATCGATTAAAGTACTACGTACGTTGACGGCAATTTTCGGAAGGTTGTCCTTAGAGTTTTTATGTCGCCCTCCGACAGAATCTGGGATATTGGTGAGTGTTATTGTATTTTAATTCTTTGTCTTCTTCGTCGTCGTTCTTATTTTAGTTAGATTTTAATTCGACTATATTTAAAATGGTTACAGAGGTGCATAAATTCGGCGGACTACACACGTGTCTGGCCCCCACCATGTCATAGGATCACCGACAGCTGGATAGCGACCTCATATGTAGAATCATCCTGTCACTCATACAGTCCAGTCCATTAGTGACCATTCCTGTTCTACAGAGTACAGTGAGACAGAGCTATCACTTCAAGCCATCGTACAGGAAGGTTTAGGTGGCAAAACAAAAAGCAATTGCGCAGATATATGGTGATTGGGAGGAGTCGTACAAGAAGGTGCCACGGTTGCTCCAAGTGTTGCAGACTTGTCTCCCTGGCATGGTATGTGACATCAGTGCGGTGCCGTATTATGATGGCCAATTGATGGTGCGCGACTGCGGTCAGTTCGACAAGGTGTTTTAGTCATACGCTCCCTGCATTGAAGTTTTCAAGCATTGTAAGTCGTTCGTCTCTGTAGATGGCACGCATTTGTATAGCAAATATGGTGGAGTGTTGCTAATTGCAGTTGCACAGGATGGTAACAGTAACATCCTTCCTGTGGCCCTTTGCCATTGTTGAGTCTGAGAGTAGGGAGTCATGGTCCTCATTTCTTACCAATTTGTGACGCCATGTGACATCGCAAGAAGGGATACTGATTATATCTGATAGATCCCAAGCAATCAACACTGCACTTAGAGATGATGATAACCTTTGAAAGCCTTATAGGACGTTCTATGCGTATTGTGTTAGGCACATGGCTGCAAACTTCATGCCTCGGTTCAAGTCAGCCGAGGACAAGCGATATCTCATTAATGCTGTATACAATCCTAGCAATGTTGGGTACGAGTGGTACGTGGATGCTTTGAGAATGTTATCGCGTGATATGGTTGACTGAGCTAGTAGATTTAATAAGGAAATATGGTTGCAACATTGTGATGGTGGACATCGGTTTGGGCATATGACAACTAACCTATCCGAGTGCATCAACGCAGTTCTGAAGGGTACAAGATATCTACCCATTTAAGCTATTATTAGATGCACGAACGAGAGCTTGCAGTAGTTGTTCGTTTAGAAGGATAGGGAGGCACAGGCTGAAATGGCCGCGGGTAATCAGTATTCACAGTGGGAGGGAGTCGTCCGTATCCTCGGGTATGTCGCCGACATCCTCCTGCCAGGTATATTCTGCCTCCTCCTCGGACTCAACATCTAGCCCCTCCCTGCGGGGTCTGATGCGCTCTCGTTAAGGCATTGCAGCTCCTCCGGGGTCCTTCCCACCCCTCTCCCTCCGGGAAGGTCTCACCTCATTGGCATGCCTACGGCGATCAAGTACATCTCGTGGAAGGTATAGGACATCCCTGGGATGACTAGGTGTGGGCTGCACGTCGTCAGGGAAGGTTGAAATCTGGGGTCATCAAGCACATCCTCACCGGACAGATGTCTGACCCGGCAGGCCTGCTGGTACCAGACCCAATACTCTTGTGTCGGCCTGTTGTCAGCAGTAGGTTGAATGGAGATCATGTGGTCCACCTCAAACTAGACTCTGAAACCATCATACCACTCCTGAAGGTGAGTAGGCTTCAACACATACTCTCCCCGTCCAGTAGTGGTCAGAAACTTGTCGACATTAACTGGATCGCTAGAAACTGGCTGCTCACCTCCGAACTGCCATTTCACTCGATGGCCTAGTGAAACTCCACAATATTGAAGCATACCAGGAGAACAATAGACAACCAAGTCCTCCACTTTCCTTCGGACTTCACCCAGTCCGGAGTAATGTCATGCAGTCTAGGGTCAGCATACGGCGTCCACCGAAACTGCATAACCAAGTGTCATAGGCTCATCAGAAGCAATTTATACGATAATCATACTCAAACGTTTTATATTCAAGTAAATAAAATATAAGGGTATACCTCGTCCAAATGCAACCGATCTGTGCCATACTCCAATGGAGGACTCTCTGTGCATGGTGGTCCCTAGTCTGCTGCGTCATCCCGATCAACCTGTTAACATACGCAGTAATCAAATTGTGTCGATCCGTGCAGGTAAAACTTGAATTGAATAAATAGAAATTGACAAGAACATTAAACGATAATAATTATCTCACTGCTAGGAGAAAGGTCGGAATCTGCCTCTCCGACGGACATCACTTGTGGAATCCTGTGGTGTCACGATGTGTGCATGGCACAAAGAGTGGTACGTCCATGCAAGCCCAGCGGACTCCCACGACAGACCGTTGCACCTCCCGAAGTCAGCCAACAGTAGCAACCATCTGATATGCATCTGATTGTTGGACATGTCGGTCATCAGGTAACCACCGATCAGCAACATGATGTAACACCTAGTGTATTGTCGGAGGGTGACTGGATCTGTCTTACTCGGAGGCATGTGGCAGACTCTGTCCTGAAGCCATGTTATCTTGATGCTAAATGACTCTTTCCTCTGGGCACCCTGCTGCGGACCGTGTGGGGGGTCTGGCACCCAAGAGCTCCTCCACGTACTCCGATGTCGGTCGTTGGAACCAAGCCTGGAAGTAACGCAGGCACCTACCCACTGGCTCCCCATGTGTGCGTAACCCGAGGTGGTACGCAACGTCCTGTAGGGTGATGGTGCACTCACCTTATGGCAGGTGGAAAGAGTGGGTCTCCGGACGCCAACGCTCTACGAATGCAGTAATCAAGAAGTTGTCAAACATAAAGTTCCTGAGCTGCACCGTGTCGCCGACCCCAGCCTCCCTCAGATAAGGGTTGATGGTGTTCGGAGGTGCAAGTGTGTAACTAACCCACCTAGATAGTAGCAACCGAGGCCTCTGTTTAAAAGAAAAACTTTTATAGAGATTCGATTCCAAACTAAGTTCTCTAGCATGTCCAAATCTATTCTAACAAATCTAAAATGCAACTCAAATAAGAATCACAACATAATAAACAGGATACAAAACCAATACTTAAAAATCCTCTCTGAATTTAAAGAAAATGTTAACTAACAAAAATATTTAATTAACTAATCAAATCAAAGTAATTACTTATCTAACTTTCACTATGAGTAAATTATACATATAACTCATGTTACTAACTTGCCAACTATTCTAAACTATGTTACCTCAATATCATCCGGTCTACTCATGTGTTAAAACACTAACTCTATAAAAGTTCTCGAAATAAAATCGCATACACTTATTAATTTAAACAATAAAGATAACACTAACTTCAAAGTTGATAGCTTCTACAATGTGCCAACTAGCGTTGAGGCGGTTGATGTCAGGGTCCTATGCGTCCGTACATGCCACAACGTCCGGAAAACTAATAAATATCAAGAAAACAGTGCAAGAAAGAGAGAAATAAGAGAAATGTGGGAGAAATGTGGAGTCAGGAGCGCAGTGAATGACTTCCATTTATAATCGCTCTAGACTTATCTCGTTTACAGTGTAAAGGAGATAAATTTAACCATATCTCGTTTACACTGTAAAAGAGATAAGGCTCGTGCCAAACGTGATATGTTGCTATGTGTTCGTGCCTTATCTCGTTTACAGTGTAAACGAAATACGACCAAACTTATTTCGTACTGTAAATAAGATAAGTTACTTAATAAAAATCTATAAATATTCTCAAATTAAGTATATTCGTAATTAAAATATTTATTTTATTTATTTAAAAAAAAAACTTTGAGTATCGATTAGACGATTATCATCAATCGATGGATAAAGAAAGAATAGTTTATCACAGTTCCATGAAAGTTATGTAGTCATTTGGTTTTTATGCAAAATTCATGAAAACTACTTTCAAATGTTTCCATTTTTATTTAAACAGCGACCTTGCAGTATTGGATAACCTTGAACATTGAAATCATCCATTTAAGCCTTTGCATGGTGTGACACGTAGCATCATCAATCAATCAATCATCGAGAAAAGTAAAATTCATATGTTATTTAAGAGTAAAAAGAATTTAGGTATTGAAAAATGCTAGTAAACGAAGATATAGATATTATTAATACCAATTTGTAGGGTTATTAGACGGAAAATTTTATCATGTTACAGTTACATATGAATTAGTTTAATCGCAAAAATGAACATATTTTGAGAGTAGCTACCTCCATTATCATATTTCAAAATCAAAATATCTAAAGACTAGGCCGGAAAAAATTTAAAAACAATATAAAAAATAAAAAGCAGAGTAGCAGACCCATTATTAAATAGTGGACCAAGGTCAACCGGGATTCCAGCCCAGTGGATTTCTATTCTCATTGGCACTTTCTTTTTTAAATTTCCTCCTTGAAAGAGAAATTGTCTTTTTATTTATTTAATTTTATGATGGTAAACCTTAGGTTTTTTTCGCTTCATATTATTATATATATTCAAGAAAGGTAAATACATTTATACTCTTTCTTAAATAAAGAAAAAATGTTAGAAACTTACACAAAACGAATAAAACATTAAGAATAAAAGGGAGGTATAATATTGATTTTATTTTTTAATTTTGACTGAAATACATAAATAGAACAAAAATGAAACTACACAAAAGGTTTAAAATGTAAATATGATGAAAAACATGTTAAAAGATTATTTTAAGGCTAATTCTAAATATTGCGAACAAAAAATAGGTTTTTGTCCAATGTGGTAATGACAAGATCAAGTGGTGGTGATAGACTGATAGTGACAATAATGAAAATGAGTCAACTATAGTACAGATTTTTTAACTGTTGAAAAAAAAAGGTTTTTTTCTTAACTTCTTTTAAAAGAATTTGTTAATTTATATAATAAAGAAAAAAACCTAAGGTTTTCAGCCAGCATATTTTCTTTCAATAAATGATATAGAAGTATTTTTTTAATAATCAATTTATTAAAAAAAATTTAAATTTATTTTTAAAACTACATACTGCTAACTTAAAATAAAAATACTTTTTTCTTCATCGCATGAAATTAAAATATATTAAAAAAACCACACCAAACACACTTAAAATTCTATAGAATTTTTTTTTTTCTATAAAAGCCAATCCGAATGCAAATTTAAGACAATTACTTTTAATTGTTTAAATGATATAAGACAATTTCGTGGGATTTCCACTCAAACTAGAGGTTAAACCAAAACAAAAAACTTAATGTTGATTAAATAACTAAAAAAGGTTTCAATGCATTAAATAAATATCAAATATATTTTTTGTCCTAAATGTGTATTCCAACTAAAACGAAAAGAAAAAGAAGCCATAATAAGGTTGATAAAGTAAAAGAGAAATAACAATTACAAGATTTTTAATATTACATTGTTGATCTTGTTACATACTTCTATTCATAGAGCAACATGTAACAAGTTCCCTCTCTTGATTAAATTAAAGTAACAAGAAAAGCAGTATTAATGTGCGTAGCCAAAGTCAATTTCAGCTCGTTTTAACACTGCATTTACACTGTTGTAGAATTCAGGTTCCTTTTCCTTTATATCATCCAATGTTCTAGATTCATGCTCATCAACCTGAATTAACAAAGAATTATATTATCTTACAATGGAAACTTTACTAAAATAAATTAAAATTTTATAGTGGAGCATAACAAGGAAAACGAATTGTATTCATTCCAATACCAATGAATCTGAGAGTAAGGGAATTATTCTCATTCAATTACCATATAAGTTACTTGTTGCTGATTTTTATTAGTTGTTAAGGTATTGAGTTGTCTTGATTAAAAGGAGAGTTAGGAAAACTTATGATTACACAGTACAGGCAAAAACAGAAGTAGAAAATATGCTGACTGAAAAAAAAACATTTTAAAAAAAAAATAATAATTAAAGAATTATCTGGTTATGGATGTTTCTTTTTATGCCTCTTGTTAGTCTTGTGTCATTAGTTATCGATATACATAAAATAAATAGAATTCTTGAGACAAAAAGCTTTTGTCTAATACAATGGAGAAGCTAGATTACCTCTTTGAATTTCAAAAGAATTAAATTTGATATAGAAGCCGGCTTTTCGCAATCCCACCTAAACAAAAGAAACGCATAGAAGAATCAAGTGAGAAAATTTTCAATGAGAGAAAGAAGGATTATGTTGACATATTCTAATCAATGTCATTTAATTCATTAGAGAAAGAAAAAAAAAGCAACATCAGATGAAAACACATTTCAGTAAAACTCTCTTTAGTCCTAAGTGCCAGTTTTGTGAACCTCTCTAGTTTTGTGAAACTTCTACTACTGAACTAAGCACAGGGCAACAAAAGCCAGTTTCAAATTATTATTAACAAATAAATAAATTTTGAAGAACTTGAGGGGCGCACCAATATACACTGGAACAATCAAATGTTAAATTTAAATGGTCGAATGTAACCAAGAAATAGCTTGATAATGAGAACTAAGTAAATGATAATGGAGACAAAAAAGCTAACTGTATACCTTACAAGCATTAATTCATTAACTGATCGCCACATTCCTCGTCCAACTTCTTTCACAAGCTGGTCTCTAGCACTTCTTCCATGCCATAATTCTTTTACAATATACATCACTTCTTCAACATCTACCTGTAGAAGAGAAATAAACACAATAAGTAGAAGAAAATATGCTTTTTCAATATTTCATATATATGTCAAAATATCGCAGAAAACTTCATAATAAAATTTTTCTTACAGGCATGCCTTTGTATGGTCCTTTAAATTATGATGTGGGAAACCACAGAAAATAGAGAAGATAAAGGAAGAATTGGGATATTGGTGAATAAAGCAAGGCCACAGCCCAAAATTCTCCCAAGACTAACATCAGTGCGAAATCAAGCATTGAAAAAGAAGAAAACAGCGTAGGAAATGCAGAAAATGAAAGAAACAAGTTTCTGAGCATTAGAGTCTCAGGCTCTTGAAAAGTCAAGATATCACAGTTTATGGATAAGGAAGTTGAAATGAAACAAAAGGTTAAAGGGGTAGAGTTTTACCTGCACTTGCTGTGATGTTCCATATACTAACTCCTCATGCTCAATAAGGCGTTGATGGAGAGTATGGTAATGATCGGTATCAAAATTGACTATCGGTTCTGTTTGAACTTGAAATCCTGCTAATTCCGTCACAACATAGGATGCCATAACTTGTCCAAATATTGCAGGGATTGTGCCTAACACCGGTATGATACGGACCCTGAAGCCTGGTACTATCTGACAAGAGGACCAACAAATTAGAATGGATATGGCCAATGCCACTAAATATTGTGACAATCAATGAGAAGTAGCTGCAAAACAATGAACCTTTATGAATATGATAACTAAAAAGTAAAATATTCTATATGTTAAAAATACATAGTTTATTGCAAAGTCACATCAGGCATCTTACTACAGCAAGCATACAAAGAAGCCACCGAGATGAGCTGATGTTGATCTAAATATGATAACCATGAAAGAATGTTTATTAACCATGCTATTAAAGAATCACAAGTTGGACAGTGGCAGAATCTACTAGTGACTAAAACTGATTAAATAAATAACCTCACCTGGTAGTCTGAAGGATTTTCCTCTTCACCATTTGGACCCTTAAATGGAAGCAACTTAGCTTTGGGTTTTTCTAAAGAAAATACAACCGGGATGCCACCTTCAATGCCATGATCTTTCCTCAAACGGTGTCTCACCTATACAAAATTTCCATGAGTGAGTTGTATAACTTGTGCTAATAATAATAATAATAATTAATTACAGTATACCTGTTTTTTTACCCCCAAAAGAAAAAGAAAAAGGAATTACAAACAAAGAAAATCAAGACTAACAGACAAATGAAATCTGTTTTGGACAATTGACATCTAGCTGGAATTGATGGACATAAAAATCATATTTGTCAATCTTTTAAGCACACAAGTGCACCTTTTCATAAGCAATGTACATATATTTTTCATAATCGTAAGTAGTAACTAGCATATGGAATGGAAGGGCAATAATTAGTTTACTTTCATGATAATTGGGATTTTAGGGTGTAATCTACTAGACAGAGTGAAAAATAATGTTCAATTGTAACAAAAATTAACATATAAAGTTTATATTCTGAATTTCTAGGAAAAACATTGAAAAGAAACATAAATGGGAACATTACAGATCGAGACAATGGATCATTAGTTGACTCTCTTAAATCAGCAATGCGGATTCTAGTTGGATCGGCTCTAGCACCAGCCCCAGTGGCAGATAACACCTTCAAGCCCCTCCGTACACAAGCAGCAAGAAGTGCCACCTATTACACATGAACAAATTAGGCAACTGAAAGGTAAATTCAAAACCAAGATATCTTAAAAGGAAAGATTTCCAATGATAACAGCTTAGGCAAAATACATAATTTTTTGTATCAACAAAATACAGATATAAATGACTGAGCAAGTGAAATTAATAAATACATCTCAAATTTTATTAACTTTTGCAGCTTAGAATCTAAAAGAGTTGCAACATAAGTAACAGGAAACTGATGACTAAGAACCTCGAGCAGTATAGCAAACCAGGCCACGTATCTAGGGTGTGTGCGGTATGTACATACATGGGAAAGAAATAATAAGAGGCAGTATGAACCTACATCAATAAAATTTAACAGGGAGTAAACTTTAAGAGATACCTTAGTATCAATGTTATCAATACAATCCAAGACAAAGTCAGGGTGGCCTGACAAAATTTCTTCTTCGGTGGATGAATCATATAGCAGTACTTTTGCATCTACTTGGCACTCAGGAAAGATAGATGAGAAATGCTCCTTAAGGCACTGCGCTTTTGGGATACCAACATCTGCTCTTGTTGCAACAGCGTGTCGATTTAATGATGAAAGAGAAACCTTCTCATTAATAAATAAATAAGTATAAATATTGTATGGAAAATCTATGAAGTTCTAAAACCAGGGAAACTTTTAACATTGATTGCATAACCACTTTATCTTCTTATTACTTTGTTTTAAACCAAACCCTGCTTATTAATATTGTAACGATAATAGCATTCACAATGTAACACATTTGGAATCTTGCTGCTAGTTACAGATGTCAAAATCTTCAATGATTCATATTTAGGAGTTCCATTTTTAAATTGTGATAACCATTGGGAATTTGGGAGAATTTTGGACAAGAATAGGTAGGTTAAGACGTGATAGTACAGTACGGCAGTACCAATCAGACCAAGAAAGAAGGAATCACAAAGAGAAGTAGAGAACACAACTCAGACTTAACAATCAAACATGGGCAAGCGGAGAATCAATCACAGAAAATACCTGATCAAAGTCCACAAGAAGAAGCTTGCCGACCCCTGATCTCAAGAGCATAGATGCAGCATGACTGCCAACCCCTCCAAGACCAATGACCACAACATATGATGCACTCACTTTCTGCTGAGACTCAAAGCCAAAAAACTGAATGTTCCTAATAACAGAACGAAATTCCACCCCAGATAAAAACTGATTAGTTGAAATTGAAGAAAATGAATTGCCCTTATACATCCAATCAATAAAAGGTTTATATGAAAAATAAATCATACAAAATGGTTTTAGACATAGTGGGTAATGTGCTGGTGGTACTTCTCGCAAGAAAACTTTGCAAAAGCTCCAACAACCAAATACATTAACCAATTATATATGCATTAACCAATGATCCTTAAGCTAAAAGTTCATTCTTCTAAATTGTATTAAGGTGATAACATTTCATTGACTATACAATCTAGTCATGCGCCATTTAAATTGTAGACATTCATTAATATACAGGGAGGATATTTCATGCCCCATTCATTCTAGAATTAACAGCCAAGCGCCCAAGACATTCACACTATCATAATTAGCTAAGAAAGGATGAAGACCAAGTATATTGATGGACAAGTGCTAATGTGTCTCAAACTAAATCGTCTTAAAAAAAAGTGCATCATGCATGTCTTACCAATTAATTATTCAGCAAAGAAAGAAATAAAGCAATTGGCAATAACATGAAATACCTAGTTAGATGTTCAGAAACAATCTCATCCTTCAGAAGATCTTCATTAACTGCCTTATCATTCTTCTTTCCAGCAATAGTGCAAGTCTCAAGACCTGCATGAGGCACAAAGTCCAGATGGAGGGCATGTTAAGATTATCATAATTAAACTAGGATTTAGGCAGAAACTTGTCAGGTATCAAAAGTTGTTTATCAGTGATAACATATTTGCGGTTAATATATCTATTTTGATCGCACTGCAAAAGGTAAGGGTAGAATGTGATTGCATCTTGTATAACAAGTAGTTAAAACCCTGTCCGTTCAATCCTCCAATCACCTCAAGAACTAACTCTTAATAGGAATAGCCGAATATAGCACACTATATTTAAGAAGTGATCTTATGCAATGATGTTATGCATGCAGGTTATTGTTCTTTCCTCGTTCGGTAACCATGTAGTGGCAGCATAAACATCACACTATACAGGTAACGGAACACATTAGAAGGGTTCAATATATCACATATTCCAGTATTCCAATTCACCCCCATAACACTACATCCCAGCTTGCTCTTCAGCATTGAAAAGTGGTGACTATGTATGACTTCAACTTGCTTTACTTGCCAATATCAGGGAGCATATGATTGTAACTAAATAACTTCTTCTTTTGTAGCTTTTGTAAACAACATTACATGCATTCACTTCACATGTTTAGTTCAAAGCCACTTACCATTTAACTCAGTAGCATTCTTATTATACTGCCGCACCACTTTTCTGAAAACATAAAAAATATACTTTCAGATTTCAGCAGCGTTCAAATAATGTTCAAGCCCCCCCCCCCCCCCCCACAAAAAAAAAAAAACATAAATAAAAAATTAGTGACTCTCAACAGTATTAGTTGATCAAACTAAACCCAGAAGCTAATCTAACGCAAACCTTAGTGTGAATCAACCACTTCACTTGGTTGGGTTATTAAGACAAACAGGTTATATGCAAGAGATGATTGAGTCAATAAAGGTGCAAACATTTATCATTGAAGAAGAAGAAAGAAAGAAAGAAAGAACTCACTTATGGTTTTGAAGGAGCCTAAGAAAGAAGATGGTAGATACAGAGCCAAAAAGAGCACCGGTTCCAACCAATGCTAAGTATTTACCTTTCTCCATTTTTCTCTTTCTTTCTCAAACGCAGACACGATTATGAAACACAAAAAACTTAAAAAAGCATCAAATTTTTTTTTATTTTTTTAGAAAAAATTTTTTTTGATGGGGAACACCGTGCGCCGTCGTGCTAATCGGAGGTTTTCTGGTTGTGTTGGTTTTGAGGGCCGAATTAGACAGTTCGTAATTGGTTGCATTTTTGGGGGTAAAAGCGGGTTTTTAATTTTTGGGTTGGTGTGTAAGCCCAGCATGCTTAACGCCCTAAAAATGTCTTAAATCTTTACAAACTTTTCCTAAGGTTATGTACCAAAAACAAAAGACTTTTTTTGTTTGATTTTTCATAGTATTTTTCGATAGGACAAATTAAAGACGGATTTAAGGTAGCGTTTGTTTTCGGGACAGGACACGGAGACATTGACAACACTTGTTTAAAAAGTGTTTGGAAGTAGAGACAATGGATAGTAGACATATTGTCTCCGAGACAGTTTTTTATATTTTTGTGTCCACTTGTAGACAATGATGGACACGGGATTTGGAAGAGTGGACACGGACAATTTTATAAATTTTATTTTTCTTTTTTTCCACTATTACCCCTTTTTACTTTTTCTATTGTGTTGTTCAGAGATACTTTTTTCTTCTTATTCTTCCTCTATCTCTTTCTTTTTCAGGTACTCTCTCCTTTCTGTATAATTTTTTATTGGGGATAGATAATTCTTTTTTTATCGTTTTACTTCCATACCATTTTAACTTTATATTATATTATTTGATTTGTAATAAAAATAATAACAAAAATAATTAATCTTAAAATTTTTAAAAGATAAATATTAGCAAAAGTAAAATTGATCTTTTAAAATGCTAAAAAATAATTTATAAATTGTAATTGATTTTATATAATTTAAAGAAAAATCAGTTTTTTATAAAGAAAAATCAGTTTTTAGATAAAAAAATTAGTTTTTTTATATAAAAATAGATTTTTATATGCAAAAACTAATTATTTTTTAATGTAAAAATGGATTTTTTTAAAAATTAATTTTTTATTTAAAATTAATTTGGCTTATTAACTTAAACAAAATTTTTTATTAATCAAACTCAAATTTATTTTTTTTGTTAATCTTAACTATATGTATTCCTACATATTAATAATAAATTTTAAAATAAAATAATTATATTTATAAATTTTATTTTAATATAAATACTAATATATTTTTTTATTAAAATTTTTTGCCTCTTCAAATATTTTTTTCAAGTTCCGTCTATACTCCTACGTACTCTCATTTTTTATTAAATTAATTTGTATTGATGTAGAAAATTTGGAATCACAGGGCTATTTTAGTCTTTTCATATAATATTTTAGTTTTGTCCATGTGTATCCAAACATAATACTAGACATTACATTAGTGTCTTGTCTATAGTATCTGTTCATACACTAGCCCAACACTAAGGCCCAGGTCCAAATACACCAAAAGGCCTAATCCAAAGATTGGTCTTCCTTATTCACCGACCTCTTTAGAAGAGGTCGGACTCAACACAGACTTCTTTCCAAAGAAGTCGGGTTCAAAAGATAGCTGGCAGATAACACTTATTCAAATAAGTAACTGCCCCTAAAATCTCTCAACCCACTTCTAGAAGCCATATCCCAACAATCCCTAAATAAAGGGACGGTTATCCACCTAAAAAGGTGGCACTACTCCAACGGTGGTTATTGGATCACCACTATAAATACCCTGACACCCCTCAGGTATCTCTAAGTTCCAATACACTTAAACCTGCTTAACCCCATGCTGACTTAGGCATCGGAGTGTCTTTGCAGGTACCACCCCCATCTCTTGGAATACACAACTCGGAGGCGGCTCCCAGACGTAAACCAAGTCGGAGACCACACTCCTCCAGCGCTTGGGCCTCACAAACAAGCCCAACCACCGTCCGGTTCTAAGTAAGCCCCGGAACATTGGCGCCGTTGCCGGGGAGCTGGAGCTCAACTCTTGATAATGGCGGATGATCAACAACATAATCAGACAACCACTCGACATGAATAAGATGCAAGCATGTTAAAAAGAAGCTGGAATACAGTTTCTATGGATACCAGAAATTTCGTAAAAACTTCTACCAATGGGCAGATGTTAAGTTGGATTAAACAAAAGAGAAGAAAGCACCATCCCAAGGCCATTGTAGAAAGCAAACCAAGACGAACTCGAAAGCCAATTGAATAAAAGAATTTTCAATTCAGAAAATTCAATTGGTAAAAGAAGTTACGTGAAAAAAAAGACGAACTCGAAAGCCAATTGAATAAAAGAATTTTCAATTCAGAAAATTCAATTGGAAAAAAAAAGTTACGTGAAAAAAAAATGAACTCCAAAGCCAATTGAATAAAAGAATTTTCAATTCAGAAAATTCAATTGGCAAAAGAAGTTACGTGAAAAAAAAATGAACTCGAAAGCCAATTGAATAAAAGAATTTTCAATTCAGAAAATTCAATTGGCAAAAGAAGTTACGTGAAAAAAAAAAAGAGGAAAATGGAACGTGACTAATCCCAACCTCTTCGTGAAATAGGATGGACAATGACATTTGTGCCAACTTACAATCTCGGAAAAATCCATAATACCCACTCATGGAATGGAGCAGTTGCATGTTTCAAATACACAGCATCAGCCAATTTGAATGCAACCCAATCCGACAACGGAGTGATGAATCCAGTTTTTTCTTCCGTGGATTCACATGTCAATTACAACAGTGAATAACACAAAAAATTCTCATGCTACATCTTTCGTTGGTTGCTCACAAATTACATCACTGTCAATGAATATGGAAAGAAATATTCCTGTGGTAGAATTTGATGTTGTTTGCACACTAATAAAGATGGATGCCTTTCAGGAAGAAAACTGGAATCTGATCCAAAGAAAAAAGAAAGTCGGGGTGATAAAGGCCCAGTCTTCATTGGAGGGGATGATGGTCAGACTTTTCTTCAAAGGTCAGATGAGCTGGGAGCTCACAAAGAAAATCCGACCTCTTTTAGAGAGCTCATGAAAAAAAGTCCGACCTCTTTTAAAGGTCAGACTTTACAACAAGGTTGGATGAGCCGAAAGCTCAAAAAGAAAATCTGACCTCTTTAGAGAGCTCATGAAGAAAAGTCCGACCTCTTTTAAAGGTCAGACTTTACAATAAGGTCGGATGAGCCGGGAGCTCAAAAAGAAAATTCAACTTCTTTTAGAGAGCTCATGAAGAAAAGTCCGACCTCTTTTAAAGGTCAGACTTTACAACAAGGTCGGATGAGCTGGGAGCTCACCAAAGAAAATCCGACCTCTATTAGAGAGCTCATGAAGAAAAGTCCGACCTCTTTTAAAGGTTAGACTTTACAACAAGGTCGGATGAGCTGGGAGCTCACAAAGAAAATCCGACCTCTTTTAGATCCCACGAAGAAAGTCCGACCTCTTTTAAAGGTTAGACTACAATGAGGTCTAAAACCTCATTGCTCAGAAGAACCCGACCTCTTTAGAGCCGACAAGTAAAAAATCCGACCTCTTTCATGATCAACTCTACAATGAGGTCAAAAATCTCGAAGATTACCAAAAAGAAATTCCGACTTCTTTTAAAGATCAGAGTCTACAATGAGGTCGAAAACCTCCAAGCTTAGAAAGAAAGTCCGACCTCTTTCCAAGCTTAAAAAGAAAAATCCGACCTCTTCTAAGGATCCAAGCTTATGAAGAAAATCTGACCTCTTCTGGGGATTCAAGTCTACAAATAAAAATCCGACTTCCTTTAAGAGCTTACGAAGAAAATCCGACCTCCTTTAGAGGTCAGACTACAATGAGGTCAAAATCTCTGAATTTATAAAGAAAAATCCGACCTCTTTTAGAGCTCACAAAGAAAAGTCTGACCTCTTTTAAAGGTCAGACTTTACAACAAGGTCAGACAGGCTTAGAGCTTATAAAGAAAAGTCCGACTTCTTTCTTGAGGTACAACTTTGAGAACCAGATCCCAAGCATAAATGGCCATGAGAAGGTCATACGAAGAAATTTCTCAACTGACAACCTCGTCTTGATCCAAAATGACATCGGACGAAGAAAAGCCAACACCAAAATGAAAAGATCCAACAAAGTCACTTAAGACTTGAAAAAGAACTACTACAACATACTCGACTTACTCGAAAACAATCTACCTAGATTGTGCCATATCTACAACAAAAGGGATACTACAGCTAGAAAGCGCACCTTACTTCCTAATGCACACTTTTTCTGACTTGAAGTGACGAGATCCAAAGTGGTGTAAGAAGTTATAAATGCAAATCGTGGTCCGACCTCATTAAGCCACTTGTACTAAATCAAGCTGGCAAGGGGCAAACCTAAAACGAATTGCACAAATAACTTAAGGACAGCGTGATCATAATCAAACATCAACACGAAGAGGACGTAAACCTGACCTCACAACAATTTGTTTAAAACAAATTGAAAAAGGGTGATGATTTATTATAAGAATGCCTCCTCAAGCCAAGCGATAAGTATCCGACCTTACTAAGTTAACACAACACGTATAAAACAAGTTATTCGACCTCCCAAAAAGAGAGTCCAAAATAACTTGTAAAAGTCACATAACAACAAATAGCAAGATTCAAGAATGGCATGACTGAATACTCGAGTCCGACTTTATGAAGCTCGACCTCGAGTAGGGGCACTGGCTTATTATGAGAGCCAAGTCCAAAATTATTAACCAAAGACAACATTCTACAATGATGCTAGAGCATGAAAGAAGAACGTGACTCCCTTCCAGAAATCTGAGAGCAAACTCAGATAAGGAAAGAGCTCTTGAGACAAAGGATGGCTACGAGATTCGCCGCAAAAGACCTCATCTTGATAAGAAAAAATATCAGGCTACTGAGTTCGGGCGAATGAAAGCTGACAACAAAAAGGACAGGACCCTACAAGATTACTGAGATCTTAGGAAAAGGTTACCGACTTAAACGGCACCGAGTTACCAAGGTCGTGGCATGCTTGTAACATAAAAAGGTACTATAGTTAAAAGCAAACTCTACTCACTGATGTACTCTTTTCCCAACTGCATGATTTTTTTTCCAAAAGGAAATGGTTTTTCTGAAGGGGGATTTTTTAATGAGGCATCACAGTAGAGACTAAGGGATCATAGATAGTGAAAAACCCTTAGTAGCAGTAAAAGTACCTTCGCAAATAAATAAAGATCTTTGATCTCTTATAAATTCCTTCTCGTTTTTCTTTCTTTCTATGAAACGCGCCGACTTAAGCTCGACAAAGCGTGAAAATCCCATGAACCGACCTAGATGGTCGTCAGGATAAAACGACGAGGTACAAGTCGGTGTAAAGAGGTTATAAAAGTCGATCGTAATAAAACTCGGAAATTATCTGACTTACAAGTCGGAAAAACCGGGAAACAAGGAAACGCATCGCAAAAATAACCTAAATCATAAGAGCTCAATAAATCAAAAATTGAGTATAAGGAATACCAAAAAGAGATCAGGAAATCTATTGAAAGAACTAAGGCAAAAGGCTATCCCGAGTTGTTAAGGAAAACTTAACTTAAAGAAAGAGACAGTCAGCCAAGAAAAAGGTTTTTCAAAACAAAGATCAAAAAGGTTTTTTCTAAGATTACTGAAATCTTAAAAAAGGGCTACTACAAAGTGTCTAACTTCGAGGGTGAAAAACTGCCAAGGTCGCGACACACCTCCAATATAAGGAGATACCACAATTTCTTATGGAAATTGATTTTCTACAATTAACACACACCAACTGAAGCTCGATAAACCGTAAAAATCACAGGCCGATCATATAGAAATCGCCTGGATGAAGCGACGAGGAACCAATTGGTGGAAAGAAGTTACATATGCGAATTGGAAAGAAAACACCTCAAAACAGCTCAAGCCAAACGGGTTGAAAAAGTTGTGTTTAGAACAAGTCGCAAAAGTAACTTAACTAAATATGCCCCTCGAGGCATAAATACGATTTAACAACTCGACCCACACGAATGAATCGTACAAAATCTCAAGCCCCCGATCTCATCTCTACAAGTTCTAAAAATAAACGACCTAGTCGTATAAAATAGAACAATTTCACAAAAACAAGTTGTTCAAAGAAAACTTATTCTAGCATTCACAACAACATAAGGACAACTCGGATTAAACGAGTTGAGTCAGTCAACCATATTTTCAATGAAATTGTGTTAAGCACAAGTCGTGTCTACCTAAAAGCAAAGCTTTAAAAGTGATTTGTATCAAAACAAATCATTAAAGCAAAGCATTAAAAAGTGATTTGTATCAAAATGAATCACTTCAACCAAATGACTCGTATAGAAACGAGTTAAAAAGGAAGGATTGTAAACGTTTTTGACTAAAATCGAAACGTAAAAACTATCTTCCAAAACAACTTGGATAAAACAAGTTGTATCATACACAAGGATGATAACCTTGTAAAAACTAGAAAGGGGAGGGAATAAGCATATAATCTCTTCACCTAAGGCACCAATTTATACTCGACAAAGCGCAAAAATCACGAGCTGACCTTTTCAATGGTCGCTCGGATAAAGCGACGAGGTACAAATTGGTGTCCAATGGTTATAATACGGTTTGATGATTTAAAACAACTCAAGTCCATAAGTTGAACAAAATCGAGTAAAAAAATAACCATATGATCTAAGTAATTTGTATTAAAACAAATTGCGCAAAACAACTTGATATATAACGAGTTGTGCTTCGAAAAAAGTGACTTGTATAAAAAACAAGTCATCTAGAAAACTCAGAATGAATGAGTTCAACAAAAAAAGGCTTCATTCAAAAATCCTTTCTGCTTGATTGCTCGAGTCCGACTTCATAAAGCTCGACCTCGAGCAGGGGCATAATGGATAAAGCAACGAAGTCCGATGGTTATAAAGATGATCTGATACTTTAAAAGGACTCAAAATAAACAATTTGTACTTGAAACAAGTTGTGAAGTCCTAAAAAACAGCTCAAATTTAAATGAGTTGTATGAAATTAGATCAAGAAATAGCCACGTTTTAATTAAACGATTTGAAATGAAACAAATCGTAAGACCTTAAAAACTACTCGAACGAGCTAGATGAGGTTATACTAAAAAATAATTACGAGTTTTGAAATAAACGATTTGTATCAAAACAAGTCGTAAGAATTCAGAATAAGTTTCAGAAGGGTGATTTGTATTAAAACAAGTCATGTATCCTCAAAACAACTCGAATTGAATGAGTTGTATGAAACTAGGACAAGAAATATTCTTTGGTTAAGCAAGATATGCTAAAACCAATCATACAGAGCCTACAAGCCCGAGTTCAAATACTCGAATCCAACTCTTAAGAAAAAGAGATTGAACTCGAGTAGGGGCACTGTTCATACACTAGCCCAACACTAAGGCCCAGGTCCAAATACACCAAAAGGCCTAATCCAAAGATTGGCCTTCGTTATTCACCGACCTCTTTAGAAGAGGTCGGACTCAACACAGACTTCTTTCCAAAGAAGTCGGGTTCAAAAGATAGCTGGCAGATAACACTTATTCAAATAAGTAACTGCCCCTAAAATCTCTCAACCCACTTCTAGAAGCCATATCCCAACAATCCCTAAATAAAGGGACGGTTATCCACCTAAAAATGTGGCACTACTCCAACGGTGGTTATTGGATCACCACTATAAATACCCTGACACCCCTCAGGTATCTCTAAGTTCCAATACACTTAAACCTGCTTAACCCCATGCTGACTTAGGCATCGGAGTGTCTTTGCAGGTACCACCCCCATCTCTTGGAATACACAACTCGGAGGCGGCTCCCAGACGTAAACCAAGTCGGAGACCACACTCCTCCAGCGCTTGGGCCTCACAAACAAGCCCAACCACCGTCCGGTTCTAAGTAAGCCCCGGAACAGTATCCAAACACAATACACAAAAGATAATTTTTAGTGTCTCCGTCCTATTGTCTCCGTATCAGTGTCATGTTCTGTCCTGTCTCTAAAAAGCAAGGTTGCGAGAACCGGACCGGTCATCGAACCGGTCGAGTTACTGGTTCAATGGTTCAATCAGGGTTGAACCGTAGTTAAACCAGTTTAATTAAATATAGAGTAAAATCATAAAAAATTCAATACATAATTTTAAAAATTTAAATTCAATCATTTCTAAACTAATAAAATTCAAAATTTAACAATTTCACAAAATAAATTATTCATAATTTATCATTAAAAGTCACCATCACTTCACAAAATTAAAGCATTCTGTCTATGAAATCACCTAAATTGCAAGAAGTTTGAGCATTTCACTCATTTAGGTGTTTTCATAACAAAAATAACATCAACCACAAGCATGAAGAGCTACCATGAGCAATGGATAAACATGAGTTTCATAACTTAAACAAGCATCAAGAGACAACCCAAAGTGCATTATTCTTGAACAATTTGCCTAAACAAAGAGTGGTTCAAACTATATGGTAACTACAACATATAATTCAAACTCAAAGCATCACAGAGGCATTTAATCGAACACCTAGCACGCAATGTACAAATTTAGCATAAACAAACAAACTTCAGCTACAATGCTTATCCATTCAACAACTTCCACACTTAATACAGCCAAACACAATAACAAATAGAAGTAACCAAGCTTATATAAGCAAGCAAAGCATCAGCCAACCGAGAAATTTCCAATTCTCAAAACTTGCAACAAACCTAGAATCTACAAACTGAACTACCTTATTCCAACAACCTAGAATCCACTAACGAAAATAAAAAATCCAACTAAACTAATGTAGAACAAACTATAGACTGGCAGAGCGTTAATGGATTCTATTGAGGCTCCTCTGTTTGGTGAAAAATCCTCAGGAATGCCGAAGACAGAAATTATGCAAGGTAGGCAGCAGCAAATTGTTGCACACAGTATAAAGGGCATGGCATATCCGATAAAGCTGAAGGTAAGGAAGACTATACATAACCTGCACAGATAGAAACCTATATTGTTAGAAGACCTGAGAAAGTGAAAAATAAAGTGAAAATAAACTGTTTGAGTTATGACATTACCTAAGCATCAGATCCAAATCAAACACCAAATGCAAGAAGCAATAAGAACAAAATGGCAAAAAAATAGAAGCAAACAATGGATGAATCATAAATTACCCCTATACTCGTCACTGAAGCAAACAGAAGCAACAAAACTGGATTGAAAAACAGATTCATGAAGCACAGAAGCAGCAAAAACAGATTGAAGATTCATGAAGCAGCAAAAACAGAGGAACTAGGAAGCATGTTCAAACAGAACAGGCGAGCTCAGAAAATCAGTCTTACCGGCGAATGAGAGGCGGGCTCGGCGAGCTGGGCGAGGAGGAGGCGGCCTCAACGCGGTGGTGGTCGCGGCTGCTGTGCAGTGGTTTCGGTGGCTAATGACGAGCGCTTCTGGGTGGCGAGTGGCGACTGACGAGCGCTGCTGGGTGGCGACGGAGGAGCGCTCTGGAATCTGGTCTCTGGAGCTTGGTCGGCGGTGGCGCTGCTGGCCTTGGTGAATGGTGGGTGAGGGGGGAAGAAAGGGGAGGCTGGGTGCTGGGAGCTTGGGGTTGCTGAGTGAGTGAGTGTCGAGTGATTAGGGTTAGGTTAGGTCTTCCGCCAGTTTCTCTTTTTTTTTTTTTTTTAAAAAAAAAAATAGCCAAAACGACGTCGTTTTGCTTTTGAATTTCCAAACCACTGAACCGCCAAAAAATCGGACGGTTCTTCCGGTTTATCGGTTAACTGCCGGTTCGATCGGTTTTTTAAGTTGTCCGGACCAGTTAAGTAACCGGTTTCCGATTTTTCCGGTTGAACTGGCCGGTCCGGTCCGGTTTTCAGAACCATGCTAAAAAGTAAAAACAAACGCAGCCTAAGTTCTATTTATAAATTTATTGTTGCTTAATGAATTGTTGTACGAAAAACATAGAATTTAAATTTTTGATACTTACCTAAAAAAACTTGTGCTGATCACTAGTTGAAAATAAAAGTATTCTAAAGGCAGGTAAAATAAATAAAACCCAAACAAAAAATTTCTTTTGTACCAAAAACGAAATATTACCTTATTCGGTCCTGTTTGGCGAAAGAACAAAATTGAAAATGAGTTAACCAAACCCTACTTAAAAAGGCTTAAAGCTATATCTAGCCAAAAAAGAAAGAGAGGGGGGCTTAAAGCCATTGTGATCAATGTTTTCCAGTAATACGACAAAAAAACAAGTGTTTTCCAATAATAAAATTGAATGAATTCAGCTAGTATATATTTTTAATAGAAGTTATCAATATATTTTTTTTGGTGACTAGAAGTTATCAATATATTTGTTATATAGTTATTAAAATTAAAAAATTTTGTTTTTAAAAATTTTATTTTAATACACTATCAGTATAAAACTATTTTACACATGTATTTTTATCACATAATATGCCATTAACAAAATAGTTATTTTTTATATTGATTGCGAGAACCATTGTTATGAAAATCAAATCGGACCGGTCAGTTTAACCGAATTAATTGAAAATTGATCACTTAGTCGATCCGGTTAAATTATAAATCGTCGGAAAAAATTGGTTATAGAACCGGTCGAATTCATAATTAACCGGCGAACCAGAAGAACTGACCGGTTTTTTTTGGAGGGTTTTCGATTCGAAAACAAACCCTCCAAAACGGTGCCGTTTTATTTAAAAAAAAAAAGCTGGCAAAACTGAATTGAAACCGTAGTCCCTTTCATTGTTACTCCCCGACCCGTAAACCCATCTCCTCTCCTCTCTTCTCTGAACGTGAACGAAATCAACGAACCATAGAGCTACCGCAGCCCCCAATCCGCGCAGCCACCGCAGCGACAGTTTTGACAAACGCAGCCCCACAGACCCCACCGCGTCGTTGTGTTCGCCAAGCTCGCTTTCTTTGTGTTAGTCGGTGTCGCGTCGTCTGTGTTCGCCGTCGCTCGCCCTCCTCCTCGCCGACCTCGCCTTCTCTTGTGTTAACCGGTAAGCACTGATTAGCCATCTCCTCGGCGTCTGCTTGCTGGTTTAGTGTTTAGGCGTTTAGCACTTGATTTTGATAATACTTGTTAGTAATTAATTTGCTGATTAACTGGATTTTCTGAGGTTATTGTTTGCTGGTTTAGTAATTGTTTGCTGAGTTTATTGATTTATCATTTATTTGTTATTTCTGATTTTCTGTTCATGATTTTTTCCTGAGGTTATTGTTTGTTGAGGAACCCGCGCTTCTCGATGGAACTTGGTGTTGTTGTAAGTCTGAGCTGAATTTTATTCAACTATGCTTTTTTCCTGAAACTGAATTGTTGTACAACTCACTCATTAATATTGTGTCGATTGATCAGATCTTTAAGGCTGATGGATCAAGCAGCCATGTGGGACTCACTTATTGAGGAACTCTGCATCTATCATGTGAGATGACCCCCACTTCTTTCCTAATTAGCTACCCACACATGCAGAACATCAAATATTTCTGGCCTCTAATGACATCACAAGGGAATGCACATTCCATATGATTATACAAAAGTCAGAATTTACATTCTAAGGAAATTTATTTGAGAAGAACTCTGAGGACTAATAAGGAGGATCAAACTAACAAACTTATGAATACTGCAAAATCTTTCTTTTATTTTTTTACCTCTCTAATCTTCCTTGCTTGAGTGGAAAAAGAGGTGGCAAGGCACTGTTTTTGACCTGGGTGCAAATTGGAACATTAATTATTGGTCCAATTCTAATAGTAGCTGACCTTGTTCTCTCGAACCCTTTCTTGATCCTCTTCACATGCTGCTCCTTATGATTATTATTATTATTGTTCCTGATGATCCTTCACATGCACTTCACATTATTCAACATGTTTGTTAATGCATATTTAGTTATGAATAGTTGCAGCTCAAGTGAACTATGCTTCTCGTTGAGTAATAAAACTTTTATTTTGATTTTGATTGATATGATCGTTGCATGTTGTTGTGTAAATGGAATCAATTTGAGTCATGCCTTGGGGATATGGTTGTTTTTTCGTTATGAACTTTGATGATTGAAGTTGTTTGTGAACTTTTAATATTAAATTATGGATAATTTATGATGTGAAATTGTGAAATCTTGAATTTTATTAAGTTAAAAATTATTGAATATATATTCAAAATTATATATAGGTTTTTTAATAATTTTATTTAATATTTAATTAAACCGGTTAAACCCCGGTTGAATCCCAATCGAACTAATGAACCATTGAACTAGTGACTTCATCGGTTTATTGATCGGTCTGGTTCTCGCAACCTTGGTGAGAACTATCGTAATTATAGGAAAAGTCTAGGGGACTAGCAATTTTATCAAATTCTAGCCAGCATGTAACCAGCAAAGAAAAGTAAACCATTGGATGAAATCTCACACCAATCTCATACCATTAAAATCATCATTGATGGCTATTTGATAGCTACAAATCACAAAAGTTGCTGGCTCCCTAGCACTTCTCCAATATGATTGTGTAAAATATTATCAAAATTAAACTATTAAAGTAGTAATAACTTCTTAAAAAAAAAATTCTATTATTTTCAGTAAAACATATCAACCTGTCTGATCGACCGAACCCATTCCCCCCAAAACCACTCTGCGCATCCACCATCCACAGAGCCTACGTCGCTGCCACACGCCTCGCCGTCGACGCTGTTGTTAGTCACCGGCAGCGAGTATCTTCTGTTTCGTGAGTTTCTTTGTGCATTTCTCTGTTATTGCCTCTCTGTTGCTGCATCACATGAAAAACTCTATTTGTGGGTTTAAGGTGTCGTTGTCGTATTTGTGAATTGATGCATAAGATGAAAATATGAAGAATCTTAGTTGTATTGCTTTGTTATATATGAAACAAAGAAAGAAAAGCTCTGTTTCCACTGCAATATTGAGGGGGAAAATAGAGGGTTCCCAATTGGAAAATCAATTTTGCAGTGCAAAGGGAGGAAAGTTAAATTCAAAAGATTGTAATGAAAGAACTAATGAGAAGGGTGAAAGAAAGAAGCATTATTGTTATTAAGAGAGCTGAACTTTGATTTCGTGAAAATGTTGACACTGAGATAAGATAAATGGAGGGGAAGATTAGTTTGTAACTTTGTAAAACTTTATTGCTGTTTTTCAAAGGGTTTTCATTATATAAACCTACATGAAAGTTGGGTATGAAGTTCAAATTCTTATATGAGCAAGCATCTGAAATGGAGATTGATAACTAGCTTTATTTTTCAAAAGAATTGGATCACATCCTAATAACAGATTATTGTAAAATTTCTGAGCCAGTATGACATTTGTTCCATGACCCCTCTAATACGTGACATCGTTGAATTGACATTATTGAATTGTTTTTAGTCTCCTTAAAGAATAGGATCATTAATCATGGATGCACAAGCTAAGAAAAAGGCAGCTTTTCGTGCTAAATTGGCCCAGAAGAAGGAAAAGCGTATAGATTCTCCCCTTGTAAGGTTTGTTCACTTAAATTTGCTCTTTTATCGCTCACTAACATCAGCTGTCTTGATTGCTATGCACATTATGCGTCTTAGGGTTGTTTAGCTTGTTACACAAAATGCTGCTATTGTTACGGACTCGATGCTATGAATGGATTCATTTATTATTCTTTTAGAAAAATGTTGACACTATAATCCTTAGACACCTTATGCTCATGAATTGAGTTCTGCCCATGTTGTTGATTTATTTAATTTTCTGTTTATTGTAAATGCTGGCAGCTATGTTTTTGTTTGCAACTATGTGGAAAGACACACATACACTCCGATTATGACTTGCTTATCTTGTTATAGCTACTCGTGTAGTCATGTACTTTGTTTTGTGCTTGTCAAGATATTCCCCTTTCTTGAGCTCACCAGAAAAGATTATTTATATCTTTCCTGTTTATTGTTGCTATTGATTTTGTTATTATTTTTACCGGTTTGTCTTCATGTGCGCATGCATATAGGTATAATGAATTCAATCAACCTGTTTGTCGGGTTTGTGATGTTGTTCTGAAGTCTGAATCTATATGGGATGCACACCAAATCTCCCGTAAGCATCGCGAGGTGATTATGTTTATGATTTGTGGCATTTATTTTTGGGGGGGGGGGGGGGTGGTGTGTTAGTATGGTTTTGGTTCCCTTTCTGCTTGTTTTGCAGCCTCCCCTGCTTCCCAACATGTGCTTCGTGCAATGGTTTTGACAGTGTGGTTAATACCTGCAGGCGATTGATAATCTTAAAGCTAATGCAGCTGGATTAACGCAGCAAAACAATGCAAAGCCTGCTGTTGGTAACAGATTTCCCAAAGCCAAACCTGAACAACCTTCCGAACCACTATCCAAAAAGCCTGAACCTTCACAAGAAGTACCTAAAGCCCAGTCGTCGTCTGTGCTTCCACCAAATTTTTTTGATGACAGTGCAAGGAAAACCGGTAAGTATTGGTTTAGAAAAGTAACATTGTACGTGTATATACTATAATTAATCAGGTTTCACTTTCAAAACGTAGAGACTTGCACATATGTTGTTCATTGACATTTAACATGAGGATATTCATTGGGAATTTATAATGCTTTGCTTAAAGTGAAATGAGAACTACCTTTCGTCATTACAAATCCCCTTTGTAAGTATAAATCTCTCTATAAGGTCTAATCCCTTATTTGGACTAAGGTGATTGCTAGAGTTAATAATAGTAATATGTCATAACTTATGTAGCCACTAAAGTTTGTCCTAACGTGCATGCTATATGTGGTGCTTGTTTAATATTGGTCCCTCATTGGTTTTTACATTGTTTCACTTTTGTTTACTGATGGAATCGCTGCTCTACATCCTTGAACCAACTTTTGGATTACCACTAATTAGTGGTTTTGATAGAAGGCAGACAGAGAATTTTTATGTCATGTTCAATCCACGCTACTACTTGCTACATTTGGCTAGGGCATGCGCTCTAATTTTTGAAGATTGTACTTTAGTGCAGCAACTAATACTCAATGAACAATGAACAGATGTTATTCTTCATAAACTTATACTGAATATGTCTGTGGTTCTTTATCATATCTTTAGATATGCTACCACCACACCTTTGTTGCAAACTAATGTTAGCCTCTGTTTCATGGATATCTTGTCTTCCAGAAAAGAAATCATCTGATTCAGGAAGAAATGTGGGAGTTTCTGCTCAAAGTCAGGTGTCAAAGTTGGAGGAAAGAGGTAATTTTCGTGGTCATGATGCTGCGCCGTCAAAGGTTAGTCAAGCAACAACAGAGACTAGGCAGACCTCAGCCAAAACTTCTGATGCAGAGGACAACCAAACAAAAGGATCTCTGCCTGAAGGCTTTTTTGACAATAAGGATGCGGATTTGCGGGCACGTGGCATTAAGCCTGTGAAGCCAGATGTCAAGTAGGTTCTCACTTCCCACGTCATGTTGATTTGCACATTTACTACTGCTTCATTTTATAGTCGGGAGTTTTGTTGCATGGAAGTCAAAAGATAGGAGAAATATTTGGAGTGTTGTTGTGCCCAAATAGACTAAGAAGAATCCACATAAGTTTTTATCGGATTTTGTCAATCACACTTCAATTTTCAAATACTCCAAAAAGGGAACAGAAACAAGAATAACTCATAGCATTAGATGATTGTAGATTGACCTCGTTTGTTCTTTGCATAATCACATCTAATACTGTTGTTATAGCTGTGTCCGTTAATGACCTCTCTTGATTTCTTATTAGACTATAATCAGATCAATAAAGTTATAATGGCTGAGTCCATGTGCATGGTACTTAGATTGTTTGTACATAACTGAGAACCTCCAAGTTAATTATTAGTTCTGTGAAAACTTATGTTGTTTTAAATTGCGTTGAAGATTTTCAAATTTGGTTAAGTGGATCAGACGTAGAATGATTGACTTTTTATATTTTTATTTTTTTCCCCTGTTTGGAATAAATTCTCTATTAGGGATGAGTACAAGGAGTTTGAGAAGCTGATTCAAGAGGACTTGAAGGAGGTGGATGACCGATTGGAAGAAGAAGAGGTGAGGATCGTGATTTTCTTTTTGCTATATATACACACCCTATATGTGGCTAGGAACATATCTTTTATTGTTAATAGACAAAAAATCCTTGAAATTTTTAATTCGGTAGATCCTACGATACTATGGACGATTAAGGGTTTTGTATTAAGCCGTATGACGTAACAACCTTTAAGATATGTATGCATTACAAACATGAGATATGATCTAATGTTTGTTTTCTCCAGATTGATGCTGCTGAAATGATAGAAGAAGCTGAATCCGTTGAACAAAAGTATGTTTATCTGCATTATACTTAAAAGTCTTTGACTTCCGTGGTTTGTTTTGTTCTTCTACCGATACTTAAATTACATAACCACCCCTCAACAGGATCTTCAGGGAGAGAGTGGAAATGTTGAAGAAAAAGAGACTGGAGCTGAAAGCAGCAAAGTCAGCAAAGCGAGGTAAAACTTGTGAGGGTGAAACCAAGGAGGAGTCAAGGCATGAAGAAGAGTCATCCAGTGATGATGAAAGTGGTGAAAATTTTGCTGTGGACTGGAGAGCACAACACTTGTGAATGCTAATTGATAACTAACACTTGATATTTGTTTAATTCCATATACTATGTACACTAACACCACAGTTTGTATGTAGAACAATTTACTCAACACTAGGCATTACACCTATTTACCCAGCCCCAATCCTAGGCATTACACCCATGTTTCACACACACACAACACACTCACACACTATCATGGGTATCATGGGTTCTTAAACCAACAACCAGCCTCAGCTGGGATTAGAACCCGGATGCAGCGTTGTATGAGGCAGATAGATATGTCATCTGTGCTGGGCCTCTGCTGCCCCCAACATGAGAGTCTATGTCTCACATGATTCACTTTTGGGCTTTTGGTCTTCTACTTGGAAGGCTATTGAAGCCCATTTTGCTGTAATCAGGTCCAGCCAGGTGTGTTCGTTCTTTTCGGGCTTAAGAAAACACATACCCACATACTGATACATTTAATTGAAGATTAAGATGCGTTCGTATTCCGATAAGTAGCATCTCATTGGCCGACTGCAAATCCAGAAACTCCAATTTGCGGCAGAGTTCTTAGTCTGTCGGACCGTGGAAAACCAAAGTTTAACTTATTGGTTTTCACAGAAAGGAATTGAATTAAAAAAAAGGACTAGATTAGTTTAGTTTGGATTATATTATCCCTTGAAATATATATTCGCCTCAGCTCTTGCAAGGTATGCACACAAGAAGGTTCTAGAACTTCAAAAGTTCTAAAATTATATCTTTGGCAAAATGCATTACATTGTCAATATAATACCTATTTACTCTATTCTCAAATTATATTTGGTATGACGCAATTTTTGTGTATATTTTTGACACTAAAAAAGTGATAATTCTCTTAATTAACTAGTGGCTTAACACAATAATCATAATAAACTTCTGAATTTTATCTTTTAAGCATTTATAATTACAAATAAATGTTCAACAAAAAATACTGAGTAAAATTTTAATGGAAAAAAAAAACGTAAAAACAACAAACAACTATATATAATATATGGAGAACACAAAGTTGCTCATCATGGATAATGATAGTAATACAAAAATGTTATATACACATAAAAAATTAATCATTATAATAATAATAATAATAATAATAATAATAGTGGTAAACGTGGTTAATTTAAAAGGGATGTATATACCAATAAAAAGTGGTAAGAAAATTATTGTACATACTTTTTGGTAGATAAATATTGAATAGATGCCAATAAACCTATCATTTTCTAACAGTGAAGATGTATCACGTTGCCACAAGTCAATGACACCCAACTAATCTTATTGACTTAATCAAATGTATATCTATCTGCTATTCTGCTCACACACCCAAATCAAATACATTTTTAATTTAATTTATTAGTTATTACAAATTAAATAATTTGCTTCGACGGTTCGACATAACTTGGAAGTCTTTGTCGTACTTGTTTTACGCAAGATGAAAACAACATGCGGATTTCTTAATTAATTAATTCAACATTTGTTGAAGTTTGCAAGGATTCAAATAAATCCAGGTTGTGATTATTATTCTTGATGAGTAGTCCTCTTCCCCTATCATCAATAATCTTCTGTCATATGATATAACATTTTAAGCTTAATTTATTACCAGTGATGAGGGATGACATTTTTCTTTAGGATAACTATAAGTTTAATTTTAATGTATTATAGTATAAAACAATTTGTATAATTGTCTAATAATATATGATTTATACAGTCATTTAATTTGCCATAATCGTTCTTTTGAATGATAATTTATACTATTTTATTTTTAATAAAATAATATTATATAATTAAATAAACATATAAAACTGTTTTATATTATTAGTGTGTTAACATTAAATTATAATTAATATAATATAATATTCAAAACCATGCACAATGTTTGGAATGAGGTTGCATGCAGTACAAGCCGCCCCATAAACAGCTGTTGATTATAGAAATAAAGTAACATGAGAAACTAATAATATTCTGACCAAAATTTTGTGAGCTAAGACTATGGTGATGTCTTAATTAGTATAAACTTTAATTTTATGAGAAAGAATGAGACAGAGAGAAGTATTCAATGGTATGCATGTGATTTGTGTTGTTTACGTAAATTTAAAGGTTGTGTTTGTGTAACCAAATTATTAGATAGATGGTATAGTAGTTAGCTCGTTAGGCCGTTTAAGTAATTATTTAAGATTTAAATTTTCGTCTTGCATAAATAATTTATTAGTTAGTAATGAATTAGTAATTGATTTGTTAGATTAGACAATACTCTACAGTCTACAAAATCATGTAATTTATAGGTCAAAAATATATTAATTAATTTAATTTTTCATATTATGCCCTACAATAAAATAGATTGAATATTATGACTAATTTTAATATACAGATAATATTTTTTATCATTATATATATATATATATATATATATATATATATATATAATTGTATCTCAATTCACACACAGATAAATTCATATTCTATTCTTTAAAAAAAATATAATATAATATATGCATTGTTTAAAAAAAATATTAGGACTAAATTGACAAAAATAAAATTTACTGATTTCAGTATCATATGGATATGTAATAAGGAAAAGTATATGGAATCAAGAGGTTACCAGCAAAAAATTAAACAAAACTACATTAATTTATATTAATAATTAATTTTAAATTTTTTAAATTTAAAATTTAAAAAATTTAAAATTCATTAAGTAAACCTAATTAAACCTATAAAAACATTCCTCTTCTCTTTCACATTAACCTACCCACCTCCAACAATCACACACACAGACCTCTCTCTCTCACCGTCAAACCCTCTCCGCCTCCCCACTGCGACCCATTTCTCTTCTATCACCGACATCTGACTCGTCGGATTCGCCACCATCGATAAGAACCGCTTCCCTTTTGTGAACCAGATGTGTTATCACCGATATCTGGCTCAAACTTAATTGATTACACCTTCAACTAAGAAGACATACCTCAACAGGATCCAGATGTAAACCATCCTTTAGAAAAAAAGTTGACAGCCAGCCTTGCAAGGCCTAAAACACCTTGAACAAAGTATACCATAACGACGGTGATGTTATCCGGGATAAGTCTACACCAAACAATGTAATGTTTCTCATACGGTATTTATTTTTTCTAGGAACACTTGTTTTACTATTGGAGCAAGCTTCCAGATCTGCCTCGGTTGTTAATGTATCCCCTTTTCCTGCACCTGCATCAATCGTGCACAAACAAGCACAAGCAGAGTACACTAATTAAAACAAGCAATCATAACAATTCAATCAACCGATAAGTGTTAGCTAATCCTTGAAATTCAACATAATCTAAATACTAATATTGGTTGGTAGAAATGGTTGAACTAAGAACTGTATTCAACGACCACAATTACAGAAATATAAAAAAAACATTCATTTAATATGAAAAAAACATTCTAACACTTAACAAAAGAAATATTCAGTTATGTTTTAGCAAAAATAATTAAATATTTATAAAATTTAAAAAAATATAAAATTATTAAAGAAATAAAGACATTCACATTTGCAATACAAAAAAATTCGAAAAATATATAAAAGAACATCCATTTAGTATGAAAAAGAAACATTTTGATATTTAGCAGAAGAAACGTCCATATATATTAACTCGTAGAAATTTTGAATTCACCCAAATATATTTGACTAATTTTTGTCTAATACCCTTTTGGTTCCCTAACATTATTCATGTAATAATAAATAGGACATTTATACTCGGGTTTAGCAGTTCAAACCCACGCAACAGGTAAATAAATAACTATTGAAACTTCAAATGTGTAGTTTAAACACAGGTTGCAAACGATCCACCGAATTGAACTCTACAGTGGTGCTTGAAGCCGTTTGCACCAAAAAGACTCCTAAGGCTCTAATTATACCATAAATATTCTCGAAATTAAAAAAATTATACTATATTAGTTTATATTATCTTTTTATTTTATATTATTTTTTATTCTGTGAGTGATCTGACACATATCATTTTATGTTAAACTAGATAAAATGACGTCATTTTAATTTTGATATTAAATAATAAGTTACAAAACATCTTATCTCCACACAAAAAATACATAACCATTAAGATTAAATATTATTATTTTAATAAGTATTTAACGCTAAAACTAAAACAATATTATTTAGTTTAGTATAGAAATATATGTACCACTCATAGTATGAGGAATAACTCAACGAAAAAAAACTAAAGGCAGAGATTAGCATAGTGCAATTTTTCAATCTCAAAAACGTTTATGATATGATTATGGTAAAATATAAGTTAGAGATCAAAGTTTAAAGATATGCTACGTGGCAAAATATAAACCATACATTTTAAAGTCACACTTTTCACTTAAAACTGTAACTCTTCACAAAGAAAAGCGTCACCTAATAGAAAAAAGTAAATTAGAAGATTTAAGAGAAGAAATAATTAAATTATCAAAATTAATAGATCAAAAATTAATGATTTTAACCAATGTTAATTGTAATGACACCAAATTCTTAAAATCAATACAAAACGATTTTTCTCAAAATCTTTATTTTACTATAAGTTTTATTGAAGGACTTCAAAAACCTGAAAAAACTTATTTTTCACACGGAACTTCTAAAAAATGCTACCATGGAAATGATTCCCCACATCTTTATCATACTTTTAACCCACAATTAAATTCTATAGTAGATATGCTTGAAGAAATATTAATATCCATAAAATTTCAAAAAAATAAGGAAAAAGAGAATCCCAAAGAAGAAAAATTCCAAAATATAATCAACATAACAGACTTAAAAGTAAAACCACCATTGAAATTATGAATATTGAAGAAAAATTAGAAGAAGTTACAATGCTTTTTAAACAATTAAAAATGGCTCAAGAAAATAATATTATGGAATATGGTTTTTAAATAGAAGAAGAATTAGTAAATTCTGAAAATATAGAAAATGAAGAACACATTTAGATTATTCAAGTGACGAAGAACCAGCAATTCCAATACAAGTAAAAAATGAAGCTGGAACATCTAAAGATAATCAATCTCAATTTAAATGGGAAACATGTTTTGATAATTATGCTTTTAAAAAAGGGTTTACAAATAAAGATTCAAAATATACAAAAATACCATCAAAATATGTTCCTAAAATCCAGGAAATGGAAGGAGAAAGAATGCTCGATTTAGACTGTAAAAAGAACGAAAAAGAAATTTTCGAATCCAAAACTTAGTGATTTGTCTGGAAGAGATATTTGGAATTACATAGGGTTTCATACTATATGACATCAATAGAAAACCAAATAATAGAAGAATTAGCAACAAAAACTACAGCTTATGATAAGATATTATATATAATGATGATTCTATATAAAGAATTTTTTGGAAAAAATATTATAGATCATAGACAAGAAGTTTATAATAAAGAATATCAAGAAGCAAAAAACCATTTAGCTAATATTCAGATATATGATCTATGTAATGTGGAGTCTTTTATATGTGAATATAGAATACATTATTACAAATTAAAAGAAGAAGATAAAAATCATTATCTTAGTATGTATATAACAAAACTTCCATATCCTGCTAATGAATTTATAATGGGAAGATTTATAAGAGAAATAAATAGAGGAAGAATTGAAAATAACTTTGGTGGAGCAACCTCTGCAATAAGAGAGGAAATAAAAGAACGTTGTATGCAAGAAGCAACTCAAAAAAGATTTACAAATATAATTAGAATTTGCTGTCAAGATAATGAAGAGATACCTCAAAAATATGGTCTTAATAAAAATTTTCAAAGAAAAAGAAAATATCAATTTAGAAAAAGAAAATACTATCCAAACTGGAGAAAAAAGAGATATTTTAGAAAGGAAAATAATAATAAAAACAAAAGACAAAGAAATAACTATTGCCTGAATAAAAAAGAAAATTGTAAATGTTGGTATTGCCAAGAAGAAGGACACTATGCAAATGAATGTCCGGAAAAGAAGGATAAAAAGGATCTTACTAAACAAATAGAAATTGCTAAGTCTTGTTTCATGAACCTTTAGAGGAATATGATGATAACTTAGACTATATTTTTGAATATGTCTCGGAAATAGACTCAGAGACTGAGTAATAATGCTACATTTATTACTATAAAAATAACAGAAAAGTTTATAAATGCTTTCATAGATTCTGGAGCAACACAATGCTTTGCTAGTTCAAATATAAAACTTGATTGGAAAAAATTAAATAAACCATTAAGAGTTAGAATAGCTGACAAATCAATACATAAAATTGACCAAAAAGCAGAGATGGTTGAAATTTTTATTCAAAATTATAGGTTCATTGTTCCATCTATATATATGTTAGATTCTGGAATGGATTTTATCATAGGAAATAATTTTTTAAAGCTATATCATCCATTCATTCAAGAATTAACATATATAGTTTTAAAGGCTCCACACGATTCTTCAGTAAATCAAAAATCAAAACGTATAAAAATACCGACTACTACTATAGATAAGATCTTAAAATTTAAAATATTTTCTATATTAGAGACATGTTATTTAAATTTATACTTTCAGATAAATATCCCAAAAAATAATCTTGAAATAAAGATAGAAGAACTTTTGGATGAAATTTGTGCTGAAAATCCTTTAGATATTAAAAATACAAATAACGAATTAGTAAGTATTAAATTAAAAGATCCTACAAAAGAGATAAATGTTCCAAATAAAATTCCTTATTCCGCAAGAGATAGAGAAGAGTTTTCACTAGAATGTAGAGATCTTTTGGAAAAAGGAATTATAAGATTAAGTAAAAGTTCTTATGCGGCTCCAGCCTTTTATGTCGAAAACAATAATGAAATTAAAAGGGGAAAACGAAGAATGGTTATTAACTATAAGAAGATGAATGAAGCAACTATTGGTGATGCTCATAAACTTCCAAGAAAAGATTCTATTTTAGAAAAAATCAAAGGAGCAACTTGGTTTTCATCTCTTGATGCAAAATCAGGATATTGGCAACTTCGTTTAGACGAAGAAACAAAGAAATTAACTGCTTTTACTTGCCCAACAAAAGAATCAACAAGTGTGTTGCTCTATGAATGGAATGTATTACCATTCGGATTAAAACAAGCCCCAGGTATTTATCAAAGATTTATAGAAGAAAATCTAAAAGAGTTAAATGAATTTGTTTTAGTGTACATTGATGATATACTAATTTTTACAAAATAGGATAGAGAAGATCATCTTCAAAAATTATTAATAGTTTTAGAAAGATGTAAAGAAAAAGGATTAGTTCTTAGCAAAAAGAAAGCAAGAATAGCAAAACAAGAAATAGAGTTTCTTGGATTAATTCTATCCACTCAAGGAAAGCTAAAACTTCAGCCAAATGTCCTAGAAAAGGTAAATTTATTTCCTAATAAAATAGAAGATAGAAAATAATTACAAAGATTTTTAGGGTGTATAAATTATATTTCTGATCAAGAATTTTTGAAGAATATAACAGAATACACTAAAAGCTTATTTCCAAAAATAAGTACTAAAAAAGAATGAAAATGGAATGAAAAAGATAGTATGCAAATTCAAAGGATTAAAGAATTATGTGAAAAACTTCCAGAACTTTACATTCCAGAAGAAAATGACTACTTAATAGTAGAAACAGATGCTTCAGACATAACCTGGTCAGGATGTCTAAAAGCTAAGAAAGCTATAAAAAGTTTGGAACAAGAAAAAGAATCACTAGATTCTAAAGATTCCCCAAAGGAATTACTTTACAGGTATATTTCAGGAACTTTTACTCCAACAGAACAGAGATATACCACTCATGAAAAGGAAACTCTAGCAGCAATTAAATCTCTTAAGAAATGGAAAATTGATTTACTACCCAGAGAATTTACATTAAGGATAGATTCAAGTTACCTAACAGGTTTCATACGATATAATTTAAAAGTTGATTATAATCATGGACGATTGGTAAGATGGCAATTATTTTTGTTACAATATCCAATAAAAATTGAATATATTAAGGGTGACAAAAATGTTATTGCAGATACATTAACAAGAGAATGGAGTTCGTCTACAACGCATTAGATCAAGAAATTCAAAAATATGAGCAAGAACTCGAAAAATGCAAGCATTGTCAGAAAATAAGGACACAGATCCAATCTCTCAAGAAGGCCATCGAAGCAATGAAATCAACACAACAAGCAAAACCATCAGAGTTCAGCCAGCTAAGCGTGGTGGACAAATCAGGTGAAGAAAAAATTTCAGAAAATAAAACAATTGCTGAAATCATTAAAAAATTCACCCAAGATAAAAAAATATTATGTAATTTATAATGGCCCCATGAAAGGAGTATATGATGCCTGGGAAAAAGCAGCACCATTTACACATCAATCAAGGATAATTCATAAAGGAGGGTTTCTAACACTGGAAGAGGCAAAGGAATCCTTCAGGGAATATGAAGCTCTCCATCCAGAGCAAACCTTAAAAAGAGCAGATAAAGCTCCAATTCAAACCCAGAAAACAGGGATAATAAGAAACATTCCTACAAGGGCTGAAATCAAGGAAAAGAAAAAGGTCTGTAGATCAAATCTCAGAGAAACCCTTAACATAGTCCTGAATTGGACTGAAGAAAAAAGGGCAATTTTGGGATATTATCCTATTGCCAAAGAACAGCTAACAAAGCTGGTTATATTCCCAGATGCTTCCCCATCTGACACCTATCAGTTTTTCCAATATGGATTAATTGATACAATTTTAATTTTTAATGATCTAAAAATTATTAGTGAGTTTCCTGCAGGATTCGTTGATGCAGTAAAGAAATTTAAAAATATGATTGACAATGTAAATTCAAGGGATATATCCCTAAAATTTACAAACAGTCAACCTATTTTTAATGAAGAAGAAGAATGCTTGGTTCCAGCACACCAAGTAATATTCATGTCCGTCTTCCCAAGAAATTTTCAACCAATTGATCAGATTCAAGATTTAACGATTTACAGTCATGAAGGAAGGTTAGCCAGCACATTAGCAAGGGTCTTTGAAAGAACTCAAAAAATAACGAAGGAATCTCACACAAGGATTAATTATAAAAGTAGAAATACTCTGCTTGTGTCTAGTAAAAGAAATGAAATTGAAGAAAGAGAGATGAGACTCTTGGTAAAATTTGAATCAGCATTCTACAACTTATCTGGACTTTTAGAAAAGCTCCCTGAAGGGATAAAGAGGAATCTCTGCTATTTGATAAAAGACAGAGAAGACCACAAGTGCCAGCTATGTGCCTCAGAGATATCTGAAGAAAGCAATAATGAAACGGAATCAACTCACATGATGAAGGAAGGAGACAATGCATCTGAGGGTCACATGATAAAAGAGGAGGACAGTGCATCTGAAGCATCTCTCAACATTATTGCATAGTGACGTAAGCACTTAGGTCATAGAGCACCAACAATGTAGCTGGTGCAAAAGAACAAACAATGACGTAAGCAATGACGTCATAAGAAGGGTAAGGATGGGAATTGTCCATCAAACCCAACTATTATAAATAGGTTGCTTAGGCAATTGTAGAAGCATCAGACAATAGAAAGCAGGAGGCTAAGAGTACTCATATGCTAGGAGAGCAAGGAGGAAGCTGCCAAGGCGATTCTATAATCTGAGGAAGAATTCCCTTAGGGAAAATAATTCTAAACTCCCCTCTGGAGTTAGTATCTACAATCCCCCCTCTGGAGATAAAAACACCTTATGTAAAATATACTAAATAAAGGAAGTTTTTCTCCAGAAAGGTACATCTTCATCCTAGTCTTTCATTTATGAATTATTTAGAAAGTTTAGAATTAACAGAAGAATCTGATTATTATAGATTAACTGCTTTATTAGATAATGAAAAACAGGCTGTTCTAAAAACAGAATTAAATCTCAAATCAAATGAAAATTTTAATAAACAAAATCTCTTAAAAGAAGTTTTTAATAGAAAAAATATAATATACTATGGAAAAATTCAACTTGAAGCCCCTATAAAGATAAAATCCGCTAATGGAGAACTTGAAATAGCTTTGATAAATGATGAAGAATTGAGTAAACAGATTGAGAAAATTAAGGATCAACAAAAAAGATCTAAAATTGGATGGATTCATATTAGTACTATACAAGTCTTAATCAAATCTACATATATGAAAGGAATTAATTCACCAATAAGCTTAGCAATCTGTGACAAAAGAATTACTGATGACCTAATAGATCAAATAATCGGAATTGTTCATGGAAACCTGGCAAATGTAAATGTTAAATTCAACGCCCATCTTGGATATGCTATACCTTTATCAACTGAAAACCTTGGTAGATCTATAAGTTTGGCTTATAAATTTCACAGAAAGAATCTAATGGAACAAGATGATGAACCATTTTCGATTACATATGCTATAAATTATGCTTTAACAAATAGCCATCATAGTATAATATTTAAAAACAGAGAAAGAATTTATGTCGATGAATTATTTCAAAAAATTGTAAAAACAGAAATACCAAAATATAAAGCTATTGAAAACCCAATTCTATTATTAAAAGAACCATCAGGAAAATTAGTTTCATCGAATTTTCAAATAAGAGAATCTAAAATTAATAGCCCTTTAAGTTTATCTAAGTTAAAAATTAAAGAAGAAAATTCTGAAATAAAAGAATTAACAAAAAAGGTCGAAAAGTTAAATGAAACTCTAAATACTAAATTATGACAATAAATAAAGAAGAAATATATGTAACTTATCAAGACAAGAAACAAGAGCTCTTTGAAAGAGAAAATCGTTTAAATTATTTACAGTTTTCTGAAATAAATCAAAGAGCATTTAAAGCTCTAAAAATAATCTATGACAAGTTGAAAAGAGAAGTTTAAGAGCTAGAAAAATTAATAGAATCTCTAGAAAATAGTGATGAATCGATGATAGAATTTGCAGAAATTCTAAGATAAATAATGAAGCATACAAAAATTGAAAGACCAGAAAACAAAATAAAAAGAAAATGGGCGAAAAAATTAAAAAGTAAAATAAAGGAGTATAAAAGGGAATTAAATAATCTTCAGCTCGAAATTAATGACCTTATAATAAAAAGGATAGAAATAAGAATAAATATAAACAAGTTGGAGTTAAACTTAAAAAATTTATAAATGCCTGAAAAACAATATTATGACTTAAAAGAATTAAAGTTGTTAAAAGAAAAAATGGAGAACGAAGTCGAAAAATTAAAAAGATATTTAGAAACAATAGAAAGTGAAGAAATAAAAGAAGTTTTTGAGGATTTAAGAAATTATGTTAAAGAAAAAGACAAACAGATAAAAGATTTTATATACAATAATCCATGCAAAAAAGAATATTATAAACTAAAACAAGACTAAAAAATTATAAATGAAATCAGAATTATAAAAACTAATAATAGTAGAAATAGTCAATACTTTTATGAATATGAAAGAGTTAATAAAAATTTCGAAAAAAAAATTAAAAGAAAAAAAAATGGCTTTTAAAAATTGGTATCAGAACCAAGTTAACGATTAAGGGTAACATTTTCTCTTTAAACAATATTTTTAGTGACACACTTTTCAGCCACAAAAAGACAAAAATCTGTATATATCCATCTGTACACTAGATGGACCCTATGATTATTAGGATCTCAGAGACATTTTCATTACAAACAGGCCAATTTCAAAAATCATTTTAAAATTATACTCGGATCCAACATTAATAATAAACACACCAATCATAGTTAACATATAATATGAATTTTATATATTAATTTGTATATAAAATGCTTATTAATTCATTTTTTATAATTTTTTTTGAAAGAAAAAGTTCAATACACAAAGTGGAACAAATAATTTACAAATACAAACCATAAAAGTAACTAAACAACTCTTATATCGTCTCCGTCATAGCCATCAACAACATGAATTAAGTACCATACTAGTACAACAGAATAATCTAACAACACAATCAGCCACGTCTGTTACTTTGTCTTCGACAATGATATCATTTTTATGTAACTAAATATTCCATATAATTGAGAAGAATCCAATTAAGCAATACTTACGCAATTCTTTTGTCAACGGCATAGTCCATCAACTCTCAAAGTGATCTTTTAAGGTACTTGATATAGTTCACTTTCGTCCAAAACTCTTTGATCCATGCGTCCCACATCTGTCACGAGTACTTATAAGTAATAAATAAGTGTTGTACAGTTTTAACATCTTTCTTACACAAGACGGACATATTATCATTTTCTTCAACGATCCCAAATTTATTTAGTCACTCTTTTGTATTTACTCAGATGAACAACTTTACTCTAAGCAAAACTAGTCTTTTTTAAATCTCTTTTGTGAATCTGTAACTCAAAATATGGATAATAATAACAAATTTGATCTTAGTTAAAATGATAAGTATATTACACTAAAATTAAATACTCGTGAGATTAATTTTTGGAATTAATAAAATATCTTTCTAAAAGTTATACATGATGAAAAACATTTTAAGAAAAAAAAATTATAGTCCAAGATTATATGATTAATAGTCCACATACAAAGGTATCAACATTATTAAATGTATTATAATATAAGATATAATTAAATAACATATATTTGAGATTCTTTCAAGAGAAAGAAGGCATGTTTTGGGGGAGAAAAGGTTTACCGAGTCTCTGAGTTCGATAGATAATTATTATAATTAAGCCCTCTTGGATATTTAAACAATTGCAGACAAGTTAAGTAACATATCAAAAATAAAATACACATACTTTCACTTATCTAACTCATACATGAATCATCGATCGGATAACCACAACATGTTTTATCATGACTTAATTAATCTATTTACGTTGCTTTATGTTATGATAATCAAAGTTCCATATATACTTATAGAATCTCTTAAGTATAAACATAATTAATAAAAATTATATTTATGTATTGTAAGAAAAATTCTTCAGCTACGATTAGAGAATATCTTTTTATAATATAATGTGGAGCAATATATAGGAGGTAAATATATGTGATATATTTTACAGTGTTATTTAAAATAGATACGAAGAACATCACAGATCTACACATATGCCAAATTAAAACATATGAAAGGGATAGTGGTGAGTATTGGACGGGTGAATATTCTTAAAAAGTTGACATATATTAATTTTGCTGTGATGTTATTTTTTTTTACTAAAGATAGAAGATTTGAACCCGTAACCTCTTAATTGAGTATGAAAAGACTATATCATTTGAGTTACAACTCATTGGCTACTGTAATATCATTTAAGATAGTTAATTTTTGAATAATTATTTTTAAATATTTTATTCAGACATTTATATTTACCACCACTACATTATTTTAATTTGTATGTTCATTACACAAACTACTAACTCAATTCATATCAATCTCTTTTTTTAAGATCAAAATATTAAAATTAAATAAATAAAAGTTATAAATATTACTAGCTAGAAGCTCATTAGGCTTTCAAAATCAACAATATCTATCAAATGTGAGAGAGAAACATAATCCATGCATCAATATCTCGCAACCATCATTGAGATAAAACCCCCCAATAAAATTAAACCAAAATTCTCCCCAACTTTGTAGGAAATTTTTCTGAAGTAAATTTAAAAAATAATTTATTTTTATCTTTTAAAATATTTTTTTTTAAAAACTGGAGTAAATTTGTGCACTGTAATGACAAATTTGTCTATTTTTATGAAATTCATCCACTACATCAGCAAATCATCATGAAATATATTGAGTTTGTCCATTGGCACGGTAAATTTTATGTTGAATATAAAAATACAAAGTGATCTTCTTATTTTTTTTACTTTCTATCCGCGACGAATCCTCTCTATTTTCACTCTTCCTCTCCTTTCATTTTCACCCTCTTCTTTCAAGATTTTCTCCTCTCCTCTCAAGTTAAATTTCAAGTAAGTTATCTAAACTATTTCTTTATTTTTAAATTATTTTATTTTTAATTTTTTATATAATTAATTTAAAATAGAATTTTTGATACAATTAGTTAGAATTAGATAGTATTAAAGTAATAATATATAAACTTAATTAATTAAAAATATGAAGTTTATTATTTAAAATGATTTATTTAAAAATATAAAGATAATCATTTAGAAGTAATTATTCAAAAAAATATATGAATAATTATTTTCAGATATTTACTTAAAAATATAGAAATAATTATTCAAAAGTTACTGATTTAAAAATTATTGTAAACGGTTATTTAGAATTAAGGGCAAGTTACGTAAATAAATAGATTTGAGAAAACTTTTACTCAAATGTGCAAAACTGGATATGGTTACCCGTATGTGCAAAAACTCATTTATATGTAAACCGTGGCAACCCACCACGGTTTCATAGTGTTCATAAACCGTGGTGAGTCAGGGCGGATTATGAGGGAAAATGGTTGAATGTAAACCGTGGCAGGTCACCACGGTTTACGAAGGATTGCTGGCGTGCATAAACCGTGGTGAGTCACCACGGTTTATGAAGAGATGGCGAAACACATAAACCCCTGTGGGTCACCACGGTTTACTATCACTGGAAGTCTATATATATGCGAGTGATTCTAGCTCCATAAGAGATCATTGTCACAATGGCTAGTGAGGAAGAGAGTTTTCTTGCCCTAGTGCATTGCTCTGGGAAAATAAAAAAAAGCAAAAGCCACGGTGTGAAGTTTACCGACAAAGAACCACTAAGTATTTTTATTAGTTCGTTGATGACTTTGTCAGATCTGAAGAACAGCATCTTGGAGAAGCTGGGCGTTTTGGGTAGCAAGTGGGTGAAGAAATTATTCTACAAGATTCCCATGGCGGTTGTATCGACCGGTGTTCAGTATGAAACATTTGCGGTTAAAGCTGATGAAGATATAAGGGTTCTGTTCTACTGTGTAAGGAGTTTTCCGGAGATCAGAATCCATGAGTTGTTCGCAAAGCTGGAGGTTGGTGTCGATAGTTCCGGGGCATCCGCCCCAGTTCCTTGCCCAGCTTCCGCGGTTGGTGCATCTAGTTCGATGCCTGCGGTCAGACCGGTTCTTCCGCCGGTTCAATCACCTTCGTTTGCGGTCGATTTAGACCGAACGGAGGTTGTTGGTTCTATACCTTTGGAGAATGCAGTAGTCGTTGAGCCTTCCCACGTTGCGGGCACCGGTGGCGGCCTCGTACCTTATATTGAAGATTATGGTGCACCTGATCAAGTAGAGAATGCAATGCGTGACGATGAGTCTGAGCAGGAGCCTGTTGATATTGATGGTGACAGCGACGATGACACCGGTGGCAATCCACATCCGCAGCATCGGCCATCAAGTTCCGGTTCTCATCAGCAGCCTCCACACTTCTCGACACTAAACTTGGAAGCCCTTGGTCAACAGGAAGACAATGGTAACAGAGTGGGGGGATCTTCTGCAGAATTTCAGATTGGCCAATCATTCCAGAGTAAAGATGAAGTTGTGCTGAGTGTAAAAGATTATAGCATCCGGCGAGGTGTTGAGTACAGAGTCATTGAATCAGATCATTTGAAGTATCATGGAAAATGCAAGGATTTCGGCAAGGGTTGTACTTGGTTGATTCGTGTAGCGCTTCGTGCACGAAAAGGGACTTGGGAGGTTAGGAGGTACAACGGGCCACACACATGCCTCGCAACTTCTATTTCAAGTGATCACCGTCAGCTGGATTACCACGTTATCTGTGCGAGGATTCTTCCTATGGTTAGGGCAGATGCTGTGGTTACGGTAAAGGTACTTCAACAAGCGACAGAAGCTGATTACGGTTTCAGGCCTAGTTACAGGAAGGTTTGGATGGCTAAGCAGAAGGCAGTGGCACAAATATATGGAGATTGGGAAGAGTCTTACGCGGAGTTGCCACGTTGGATCCTAGGGATCCAGGCGACAATGCCGGGAACAATCACGGTGCTGAAGACGTCTCCTGTTCGAGTTGGTGGTGGGGTTGATGAGTCCACGGAGTACTTTCACCGGCTATTCTGGACATTTCCACCCTGTGTCGAGGCATTCCGGCATTGCAAGCCCCTCGTCAGTATTGATGGTACCCATTTGTATGGGAAGTATGGAGGGACGCTTCTGTTGGCGATCGCTCAGGATGGAAACTCGAACATCCTCCCGATAGCATTTGCCCTTGTGGAGGGGGAAAATGCAGAGTCGTGGTCATTCTTCTTGTCCAATCTCCGAGAGCATGTGACTCCTCAGGAGGGTATCCTTGTTATCTCTGACAGGCATAATGGGATCAAGGCAGCGCTTGAGGCACCTGAGACTGGGTGGCTGCCTCCTCGGGCGTTCCGGGCCTACTGTATTAGGCATGTGGCTGCGAATTTCGCCTTAATGTTCAAAGGTAAGGACTCGAGGAGGCTGTTGGTGAATGCTGCCTACGCAAAGACTGAGGCTGAGTTTTACTACTGGTTTGACATCATGCGGACTGAGAATCCAGCAATGTGTGACTGGGCCAACCGGATGGAGTTTGACAAATGGACCCAACATCAGGATGGTGGTCGACGGTTCGGGCACATGACCACAAACATCAGTGAATGTGTGAACTCCGTCCTGAAGGGAACTCGCAACCTACCGGTCACATCGTTGGTTAAGTCAACCTACGGGAGGCTAGCTCAGCTATTTGTGGTACGGGGACAGACAGCAGAGGCACAAGTCGGATCTGGGCATGAATTCTGTCAGGCCTTGGTCAAGGCTAGGGGTGTTCGCGGTGCGGTTTGGTTCGGTTTTTGAAGGAAAAGCCATCCGATCCGATCGTTTAATTAAGCTGCGGTTCGGTTTGGTTCGGTTTTTTTTCCAAGGTCATCCGAACCAAACCAAACCAATTAAAATCGGTTTGGTTTGGTTCGGTTTGTTCGGTTTTTTCATTCAAAAAAAATTCTACCATACTATTATGCAAAGTCATACAAAATAGCTAACAAAGTCATAACATTGAAATCGACAAACCAAAATACACAATAGCCAACAAAGTCTTGATCTAAGGAAATATAACGACAACAGAATTCAAATACGACAATTAAAGAAGTTTAATAGTTCAACAGTAAACACAACTGAAAATAAAAATAAATTGTCATTAGCAAAGTTGTGGTGTCTTCTCCAACAAAATAGCTAAACTTCATAATGCAAACCAACCTGAAATAAAAAAAAAATAGTTACATAATAAGAACAAGAGTTACAATAATAATTATAATAATAATAATAATAATAATAATATAAGGAAAAAATTCCTACCATAACAACTTAACAAGATGTACTTTAATCAGACTCAACACCAGAATCTTCTTCATTGGGATCACGAGTGGGTGCAACTTCTACAAAATATATAAAACAAGAAACAATGATAACAATTAATATATATTAATAAAAACTAGATTAAAATAAAGAAAATTATAAGTAGAAACTTAACCATACCTAATTCCAACTTCTCCAATTCCTCGATGAGTTCCTCGAGGACAAGTTTTGGAGAGTTTCGGAGCCAATTTTGGGTACAAATTAACGCTTCAACTGTCATCGGTGTTAGAGAACTCCTATAATTATTCAACACCCTTCCTCCAGTACTAAATGCCGATTCTGAAGCAACTGTGGAAACTGGCATGGCTAAGACGTCTCTTGCAATCTGCCCAAGGATTGGAAATTTAGTGGAATTCACTTTCCACCAATTTAGAATGTCGAATTGCACGCCACTCTTCTCTAATGCCTCCACAAGATATAACTCCACCTCATTCTTGTTAGCACTCTCATTGAATTGCATTTCCTTCTCAAATTCCATAGCAAAAGAAGTTTCATGTGCCTCAAGCTCTTGTGTGCTATTTTCAGGAGGATCTTGTCGAGTAGACCTTTGATAGTTACCACCAAACAGCCTGTAGCTATCAAACACCCTAAAAAGCGTCTCCTTCACCTTTGAAGTTAAGAATTCAGCATCTTCTTTTTCATACAACTTTTCAAAACTCCACTTAATCAATTGAAGCTTATACCTAGGATCAAGAACAACTGCAATGAAAATCATCATGTTTGTGTTCTTTATATTTCCCCAATACTTATCATACTTGGACTTCATTTTCTCAGCCATGCTTGAAAGTACCGTATCCAAGCTTCCCATCCAATGCTTAAGTGTAGACAATATTTTACAAAAGTCATTAAAGTGTTGAGAAGATGTCACAAACGTTGAACCAGAAACTTGGTTAGTAACATCGTAAAATATTTTTAAAAACTTCACAAAATGCCTTGCATTCTCCCAATCCTCAGACCTAGGAATCCCACCAGCCATCATAGCATACTCAGAATCTCTCTCCCCCAAACGTTTAAATGCCTTTTGAAACTTCAAAGCACTTTCAAGCATTAAAAAGGTAGAGTTCCACCTAGTAGGAACATCTAAATGGACAGTGCCTTTTTCTAGAATTCTAGCTTCCTTAATCATACTTTTAAACCTCTCAGTACGACCAGGTGATGCACGCACATGCCGAACTGCATTTCTAATCTTTAAAATTGACTCATGCATTTCTCTCAACCCATCATTCACAACAAGATTTAAAATATGAGCACAACATCTAACATGTAAAAACTCTCCCCTTAATGGATGTGAGTTCCAATCCTCCATTCTATTTTTCAAGTAAGAAAGTGCAACATCATTTGAACTAGCATTATCAACAGTGATAGAAAAAACCCGGGATATCCCCCAGCTCAACAAACATCTCTCAATCTTCCTACCAATTGTTTCCCCCTTGTGATTCTTGATAGCACAAAAATTCAAGATTCTTTTTTGCAATTTCCAATTAGCATCAATGTAATGAGCAGTAAGGCAAAGATAGTTCAAGTTTTGCACAGATGACCAACAATCAGTTGTCAAACAAACATTTTGATTTGGTTGAGAGAAAACAGACTTCAACTTAACTTTTTCATTCAAATAAAGCTTCCAACAATCCCTAGCAACTGTGAGCCTTCCAGGAATTGGAAACTTGGGTTGCAAACAACTCGTATAATAACGAAAACCCTCCCCCTCAACATGCGAAAAAGGCAATTCATCCACAATAATCATTCTAGCAAGCGCTTGTCTACAACGATCAACATCAAATGACACGGCAGAAAGTGAACTACCTATCCCTTTCCTATCATCTTTTACCACATCTTGAAAACAAAGAATCTTTTGGGTAGGATCTAATGCCTCCTTCGGAAATTTTTTGCATTGTGACAACAAGTGATTTTTCATGTTACTAGTGCCATTTTTATGTGTATCACATGCATAACTAGCCCCACACCAATTACATTTAGCTCTAGGATACTGTGGATTACTAGTTTCATCTTTAGTAAAGTGATCCCATGTCCAAGACCTAGGTCTACAAGGTTTTCTCTTACCTTCATCGGTCTCAGTTTCAGTAGAGTCATCAACGGGAGCTTCTTCAACAGCCCGCCTTTTCCATCGGCCTCTACTAGCAAGCTTCCTTGTGTTTCGATGAGGAGCTGGCACAGGAGGCATTGCAGTCGGAGATCTGATGCTTGTTGATTCATTCGGAATAGGAACGGGAGGCAATCCAGTGTCGCCCATATTCTCACTTGAACTGACGTCAAACTACATAAACAAATACAATATATCAATGACAGAAACCAGCAATAAACAAAACAATAAACAAATCCAGCAGTAAAAAACCAATAAACAAGCAATAAGCTATCAATAAACCAGCAATAAACAAAACAATAAATCAAGTACATAAACCAGCAATAAACAAAACAATAAACAAAACCAGCAGTAAAAAACCAATAAACAAGCAATAAGCTATCAATAAACCAGCAATAAACAAAACAATAAATCAAGTACATAAACCAGCAATAAACAAAACAATAAACAAAACCAGCAGTAAAAAACCAATAAACAAGCAATAAGCTATCAATAAACCTGCAATAAACAAAACAATAAATCAAGTACATAAACCAGCAATAAACAAAAAAATAATCAAAACCAGCAGTAAAAAACCAATAAACAAGCAATAAGCTATCAATAAACCTGCAATAAACAAAACAATAAATCAAGTACATAAACCAGCAATAAACAAAACAATAATCAAAACCAGCAGTAAAAAACCAATAAACAAGCAATAAGCTATCAATAAACCTGCAATAAACAGAACAATAAATCAAGTACATAAACCAGCAATAAACAAAACAATAATCAAAACCAGCAGTAAAAAACCAATAAACAAGCAATAAGCTATCAATAAACCAGCAATAAACAAAACAATAAATCAGCAAGCAATAAACCAGCAATAAACAAAACAATAATCAAAACCAGCAGTAAAAAACCAATAAACAAGCAATAAGCTATCAATAAACCTGCAATAAATAAAACTGAACAAATCCTTATAATCTAAACAAGCAATAAACAAAACCAGCAATAAAAAACCAATAAACAAGCAATAAACAAGCAATAAGCTATCAATAAACAAGCAATAAACAAAACAAGACTAAACAAGCATAATAAATTTGGATCATAATAAACTAAACAAGCATAATAACTTAGTGATGCATAATAAATTCCCAGAATAAACACCAAAACCAATACTGAGGAAAGTTTGGATCTTACAACATAGAAAAAAGAAATGCTAATTAAAAAAAAAATCTTTGACCTCCTATCATATCATAAAATTCACATATGCAGGTAACACCTTGGAACCATAAAAACACTAGATGAAATTTTTAGTGCTCGTGAAACACTAAGCTATGTTGGCAAATGGCAATGTAACTTTCATTAGTTGCAGTGAAGGAGCAATGCAACTGCATAAGCATGGAGCATTGGAGATTGAGACTAACTCAAGAGTTTTCAATGGCATTGTGTTGAACTCAATTAGAGAGAAAGGAAACACGAAACGTAGTGTTTGTTATCAAATTCTGCTTGAAAGTTGAAACAGCAATAGCAATTAGCAATAGTGGTGGGAACTGTTTTTTTGTTTTTTTTTTCGGTAGGAATTTTCCGATGAGATCCCGGTGAGAAGTTTAAATCAATAAACTGAACAAAACCTACTGAAGTTTAAATCAATAAACAAGCAATAAACTGAACAAAACCCTAAACCAGTAAATCAGCAAGCAAAACATTTGGGGGACAGAAACCAGCAAGCAGGCAGCAGCAACTGAAGTTCAAATCAATAACCAACAAAACATCAGTAAAGTTTACCTGAATAGATGGCTCGGGCTCCATATGCACTTGATCGGAGGTGGCGACTGGCGAGGTCGGAGGTGGCGACTGGCGAGGTCAGAGGTGGCGAGATCGGTGCTGTCTTGATCGTGGGTGACCCTACAGAACCCAGAAACCCTGCTAGGTGGAGGCGGCGAGGTCGGAGGTGGCGACTGGCGAGGTCGGAGGTGGCGAGATCGATGCTGTCTGCTAGGGGTCCCCTGTGGCTTTTGGTTCAGTGGGTGACTGGGTGGCTGGCTCCGTGGCTGGGTCTGGGTGAGTAGGTGGTTCAGACGGCGAGATGTGGTGGGCTGGTGGCTCTGGCGGCTGCCTCCGATCTGGGATTTGGGGGTTAGGGATTTGGGGATTTTGGGGAGGGACTGCGCATGCGCAGTAGGGTAACGCACTAACGCGTTTCAGCGTTTGGGCCTTTGGGGGGGGGGGAGGTGGGGGTCTGGGGGGTGGGCTAGCCGGCTAGGTAGTTTTTATTTTTTTGGGTTTTGGAAAGAACCGGTTCGGTTCGGTTCGGTTAGGGTTTTAGTGTCAAGAACCGAAAACCGAACCGAACCGCAAAAAAACAGCAAAACATTATTTTTTTCGGTTTGTTCGGTTTTCGGTTAATTCGGTTTTCGGTTTTTTCGGTTCGGTTCCGCGGTTTAGTTCGGTCCGGATCGGTTTTGAACACCCCTTGACTCAAGGCCATTGATCGGAACGTAAGAGACTCGAGGTGCTTCACTGTGACATTATATGACAGGCAGCAGTCCGAGTACACCGTCGCGGAGACAACACCAACCGGCAACTTCTCCCTGGGTAGTTATAGAGTTTCTCTTAAAGATCACCAATGCGATTGTGGCCACTTTCAGGCGCTGCATTATCCTTGTTGCCACGCCATCGCGTGTTGCGCCTACTCTCGGCTAAACTGGGCGTCATATGTTCACGAGGTGTATCGTATGAGTGAGGTGTTCAACGTTTACAAGCAGGGGTTTCTCCCACCTATCCCTGAAGGACTATGGCCTCCATACGCTGGGCCTACCATCATTCCTGACCCTAATATGCGGCGTGCAAAGGAAGGTCGTCCAAAGGCAACTAGGATCCGTGGTAGTATGGATCAGTCTCAGGTGGACCAGCCGAAGCGATGTGGGCTATGCCGTCAGCCTGGGCATACGCGGAGGAGCTGCCCCCAGCGAAGACAGAGTGGTGGAGGGGATGCGTAGATCTCATGTCGTGTATTATGCAGTCCATGATGTTTTAGTTGCGTCAGCGTCTATGTAATGTTAGTAATTTATTGTTGGTTAGGTCTGTGACTGTCAAGAGGTTTATGTAATGCAAAAAATTCAGATGAATAAATTCCTGTTACTTTACCTAGTAATGTATCGTTCCTTTTGTGCATTATAATATAAACCGTTGCTCTACATATCAAATAAGCTGAAACCAGTCAATAGGATTCGTCAAAAGAACAATAACATTTAACATAAGACTGAAAGTCATAAAAACTAAGTAGCATGCTCAATTCATAAAATATAAAAAGTCCCTAACAGACATGAACATACAACATAACTAATCAGAATTCTCAATGGTGTCACTGTCATCATCGTCAAGCTGGCCAATCAGGTGACCTCCGGTGCCACACAATGGAGGACGCCTCACACGCCTGGGTCTGTGATCTGGCGCTGCTGCTGAGGGCTGTGCGGGAACGGCGCTGAAAGCAGATGCAGGTGTCCCTCCTAAAGCAAACCATGGGTCAAACGGAGAACCTGCAGGCTCGTTGAGGTCAACTGGCAACTGAGCCTGAACATCGTCACTCCTGGGCTGCTGATCAGCAAACTGGGCATGCTCCGCAGGCATCTGTGGCCTATAGTCATCCCTAAGCATGTCTGCTATGTCCATGTAGAACTCGGACTCAGTAACAGGATCATCAATGTCCATCCCGACTGCCGCGGTAGTAAACTGAGCAAATGCATGTGGGCTCACGTTCCCAAACAGCTGAGAGCTAGTACCCACCTCGAACGTCGGCTGATCCATAGCTGATGCTGATCCAACTACCTCCTGATCGGTCACGTGATGGCTGCCGTCGCCCTGCTCGGATGGTCCTCTATCAGGCGCACCTCGACGGTTAGGCCGCGCAGGTGGCCGTCTGCCTCTACGTCGAGGAACGCGGTAGTCCACTGCATCCCCAGGCTCAGCTGCAGGAACGTCCTCCTCCAAACGCTCGGCAAACTCCCTCCACTCGCGATCAGTGGTCCGGGTCCCTATACGGCGACGCCGATCGACTCGTCTGTTATCTGGTCTGTCATAAACGTGCACTCTAGGAGGTGCCTGTGACGACCCTCTGTGACGCGCCTCCTCAGTCAACACAATCGGCCTCGGATCCTGAAATGCTGCATCTGGGGATAGGAACCTGTGCGCCACACGGCACCACCAATCCAAGTAGTCTGATGATGGACCAGGGTCGAGGACTCGATCGACCCATATGACTGACTGAAGCCTGTCCTCCCAATGCTGGTGCCACTCCCGATAATATGAAGGAAACCACCGGTCCCCACCCCTACCATCCTTCGCGTGTAGCCAATCTATGTTCAGAGCTGGCTGTGGGAGATGCTGAACACCGCCGAACTGGGGTAGAACCCTATCGACCTGGTGCCACTCGATCGCAGCAAAATATATGAGGCTAGTGACGGTCGTCCATAGGCGTCGGTGCTCGTCAGCTAGTATCTCCGGATGAATGACAGTACCAACATCAACAGAAGAATAAGGCTCCCACACAAACTGCATATAATAAGTACGAGTTTGCTAAGACAGTGACATTTAAGCAAAACTAGTACATCTATCAGTAATAAATAAATGACTCACATCGTGGACACGCAGCCTATCCAGTGCATGGCGTGCAGAAAGTAATCTCTGTGCCCCTGCATCGTTCCTCGGCACAAACTCAGCCCACCTAAAAAATTAATTGAGATGATGTCAAAACAAACCATAACACATGATGTATTTACAATTTATTAACAGAACATACTAAACCATACCTGAAAGCAATAGGAAAGCCGAACCGGTCAAAACCAGTGGGCCTCATAGTGGGAAACCTCCAGAAAATCCAAGACTGTAGTAGCTGTAGAGGCCCAGCCAAGTTAACGACGTTCCTGTTTGTACCACGACAAAGACACCTATACAACCAGGCTAGTGCAGCGGAGCCCCAGCTATATCTGCCCAAGTCGTCCAACGATGCCAAATAAGGCAACCAGCGAAGGTGGACCTTGTTTGCGTTCTTGTCCGCAAAGAGCTGAGACGACAACAGCATCAGGATATAAGCGCGTGCGTATACACGCACGGTCTCATCAGTAGCATCTGCAGGGAGAACCCGGAACCTCTCGTGGAACCATGTGTAGCACACTGTCATCTGCTTCATTTTACTCTGTGGAGGTAACTCCCTGAACAACTCGCGAAACCACACCCATGCTGGTCTACCGTGTTCCATAAGATTCTCAAACTCAGTCAAGCACCCACTAACGGGCACACCATCAATCGGCAAACCCAGCTGATACGCAACATCCTGTAAAGTAATGGTGCACTCACCAAACGGCATATGGAACGTGTGGGTCTCTGGACGCCACCGCTCAATAAATGCGCTAAGGAGAGACTCATCAATCCAGAACCACTGACTGTTTAGCCTAGCCAGATGATACAAGCCGGCAGTCTCTAGATACGGTATAATCCGGTCATATAAGGGCATATTCTGCTGCCTCCTAACGGCGCTAATAACCCTACTAGGCTGCACAAGGTGGGTAACATATTCTCTTAGTGTGTAATACGGAGTTAAGCTACGAATACTAAGCACTGATTATAACAGTATAAAAACAGGAAAAAAAATATTATTCAATAAAATATTTACAATTATAACAAAATATTTTAAAAAAATACTATTAACCAGACTTACAAGATAAATCAGCATAATAAAATATGCATTAATCAGTAGACAATAGTAATGAATGCCTCACATTTTGATTGACAGTAACCATAATAATATCAATATTTATGTAAATAACATTAATCAGAATAACAATACAAATAAACATAATAAAATATTTTCACTGACAATATTCCTAATAATATCAATTGTTATATTACTATGAATTTTGATAACAATAATAATAACAATAACTTACCTCTTGGTCGATATATCCTGCCACGTGAGCGACGCCATTTAGTCGGTACAAACGATTCTCATCCTCCATTGATTCCACCACCCACTTCCCCCTCAAGCCTCCAAAATTTCCTCTCAACACAACAACAATTTCCTTTTTTTTGTGATTCAACAACTGATCCGTCCTAACCTTCCACGGATTACTTATATAGACACACACACATAAACCGTGGTGACCCACAGGGGTTTATGTGTTTCGCCATCTCTTCATAAACCGTGGTGACTCACCACGGTTTATGCACGCCAGCAATCCTTCGTAAACCGTGGTGACCTGCCACAGTTTACATTCAACCATTTTCCCTCATAATCCGCCCTGACTCACCACGGTTTATGAACACTATGAAACCGTGGTGGGTTGCCACGGTTTACATATAAATGAGTTTTTGCACATACGGGTAACCATATCCAGTTTTGCACATTTGAGTAAAGGTTTTCTCAAAACTATTTATTTAAGTAACTTGCCCTAGAATTAATTATTTAGAGATATTTTGTTAACTGTTTAAAATAATATATTAAATTATTGTTTTTGAATTTTATAAATTTAAAATTTATTATATTAATTTTATAATTATTTGATTTTAGATACTTTGATGGATCAAAAGTTAGTAGGTTACTAGAATACATTGAATAGATTAGACAGCCAGAGTATATTACTAGCAAACTTAGCCAACTGATATAATAATTAAATTTTGAGTGTTTAATAAGTACAAAAATATGTATATTATTTTAAGAATGTATTTGACATAAATGTTAAATATTTTTAGCTTAATAACGTATTGCGGACTCATCGGAATTTACTAGCGAGACGCGACGAACGTATCAGAGTATATCTCTGATAACCTGATTTTGAGCATGTGGTCTATATGGTTGATTGGAACTATGATTGGCCTTTGGTATCTACGTTGGTAGAGAGATGGCAGTCAGAGTCTCATCATATCTTTCACATGTCATGTGGGAAGATGATGATGATTATTCTAAACGACGTGGCATATCAAATGGGTCTGAATATTGATGAAGACCCAATTAGTGGATGCATTGGTAGTTGGGAGTAGTACTATGACAAGCGTTCTATATATAGAGGATTTGTGTCAACAGCTACTAGGACATATACCAAGTCTGAATCACAAACAGGGTCAGAATAAGTGGACCATCAACTTATTGTGTTTTAAAGACACTATTTGCGGGGAGTTAGCTCAGAATGCGACAGATGAACGTCTATTGCAATACTCTCATAGGTATATTATGCAGATCTTAGGGGCATGCTATTTCCAGATGCATCTGACTCCCGCCTGCACATGAGGTGGTTACCTCTGTTGGAGGACCTGGACTGCTATGGCCAATTGTCCTGGGATTCAGCCAATCTTGCGCAATTGTACCACCAGAGATGTCGTGCTACAGACTATAGGCAACCAAATTTGGGCAGATGCAAATGGTTGCTTCAATCATGGGCATATATATCATCGCATCCCGAGCTGCCGGCCTTCTGAATTTGATCAACAACGATGCGCTCTCATGTGTTTTAAATCAACCATCAACCTTCTAATGTTTGTTCTGGCTGTCGCAGATGATGCGTTCTCATCACCCACTTCTAAAGAAGTTTCTGTACACATATCAACTAGAAACACAAATAACTCTAACAGATAAACATTTGAAAAATAATTATGCCAACCCCTAATTAGTCATATGTCTTTGTAATCACGTATTCGATGCCTTGGTCAAATGAATAATTGTTAAAAGTCATGCTTACATATAAAAATATTATTAAAAAAATCAACAAAAAGTAAGAAAATAAAAAAAATAAAATACCTTTTGTAAATTAAAGTACCGTCCACCTCCATTAGATATCTATAATAGATTTTTCTCGCCCTTTTTCTTATATAAATAGGCATTATGCCTATAGAAGTACTCTAGTTCTCACCGATTCTTCTTCAATTGCAGGCCCCCTCCCACTCCACAAACTGACAACCAAATCATGCACTCTAAATTGGACAGTCTCGAGGGTAAAGTAGAGCAACTCTCTGAAAAATTTTCACAAATTTTGAAACACTTGGGTAAGCACCTTGTAGGATAGGATTTCAAGGATTCAGTTAGGCAGTTAAAGACTTTCCCTTATTTATTATTATTTCTAATATAGGGTAAGTGCACGGAAGACTTCCCACTTCTGGGACACACGGCGCCCTAATAGGATGAGTCACGCAACCCCTAGACGAACTGTCAGATTTTTCCCTGATGGTGATCTCCTTCCAACCTTAGATCCTAGAGCGGCACTTGATGATGGTGATCATTTTTATGAGAACCAACCCATAAAGTTCCAGTCGGATCCCATGCTAGGGTTCCAAATAGACACAACAGGCGTTCACCACAACCTCCTAGGTATGGTCATGAGAATTGCTAACCAATTACGTGTACTATAAAATTTTCAACGTCACTACCTCTCTTACTTCATTCGGCAAGTATACAAAAGTTGGTTGTGCAGAACTAAACACAACGGATCTATTTTGATCAAACACAATTTCACCATCATAATGAATTGATAATAATAGTATTCGACATTATATAGAAGATACTGATGAGAAATATAAAGGAGAAAAGGTAAATGTAGATGTGAAGAAAAAGAATTCGGTGCATGAAATTTATATTATGTATTAGAATAAGTTCGCCGCTAGGAAAAGTGAACTTCATATAGTTCGTCGATACAGTGGGTGAACTTCATAAAAATAGAGAAGTTTATCGTTGCAGTGGGAGAACTTGCTCCAACTTAAAAAGATTGTAATTTAAAAAATAAAAATAAAATTATTTGTTTCACAAAAGAAATAATTTTTTAAATTTATTTCAAAAAAAAAAATTCCCAACTTTGTGTGTTCTTAAACTCAATCCCTAATTTGGAGAAGAGTGGTATGCATATATTAATAACAGATGATGATTTCTAATAACATTGAATCGAATAGAATTTATTGCCATATTATAAATAGCTAAATTTTAGCATATTTATAATTATAGTAGAGTGGTTATGCAAGTTTTGTTAAAATTAAAATCACATTTTTTTTAATATTTTAGTAACATTTTTTAGCAGCACCTTTTAAAAAATATTATTTTAATTTTAACAATATTTTTTGAAATATCATAATTGTCATAACAACTATAGCGTAGACATACTAAAATGACTCAGATAAATAATATTAAGTAAATGTAATTTATTTTAAAAATTAGTTTAGGAATAAGAAATGCTTTATACTTGCAAGAAGTTATCTACTGACTATATTCTTACTATAATATTTTAGACTTTAAATCATAACTTTTCTTTAGTCATGGCCTAAAATTTTATGGTCACAGTTTTTGACTGAAAAAAAAAATCTTATAGTTATGTTTTATTTTAAAATTATGATCTAAAGTTAAAAATAATAACATGAATTTATGGTCACAATTTTTTATAGCTATGATCATAATTTAAAACGTGATCATAAAACAAAAATATTAGTGTCTTGATACTTATGAAATTTATACTAGTATCATAAATTTTGACAATTTTTATTTTATTTTAGTTAATGTTTCGATTTGATTCTGATGCAACCTAAACAAAACAAGTATTAATTATGGAAAGGATTAAAATTTGATTAGTTCTCAGATCAAGAAAATAAAAAAGAAAAAAATTGAAGAAATAAAGTTAATTCTCTCATTGTTATCTAAAAAATTATATATATAAAATAAAAATATTGAAATTTAAAAATATAAGAAAATATAAACATAAAAATTTAAAAAGTAATTTAATTATTTATTAATAATACAACAAAACAAAACATAGTTTTAACTTTTAATTAATTAAATTATTTTAATATAACTATTTTACAGTGACCACAATGATTATAGTATTTTAAAAATATTATTAAAATTAAATAATATTTTTTATTATTAAATAATATTTTTTAAAATATTACTTAAAAATATTATTAAAATATAAAAAATATCATTTTAATTTTAATAATATTTATATAATTATCATATTCACTATAATATAATCATATTAAAATTTATTTAATTAAAATAAATACAAGAAAAATTACCCCATAATTATTGTGTTAAGTGTTAACTGCAAGAAATGTCTACATTAATTAAGACACAGTAATCAATAATGTGTCAATGCCATGTAATCAATGTTTTTGTAAATTATTTTAGTTGTGTGTATTTTCTGCGTGGCTAAATATTGCTGACTAACGATCATCTGACTCAGAGATTCGGGACTTTATCTTAATTTTTTTTCCAAGTGTTAATTTTTAATAATTAACGACTAGTGAGAATACACACAATATATAACAGCACCATCTTATCAAAGAAACAATGAACCGTGTTCTATTAGCTGCCAAAACCAAGATGCTTTTGGTGACAGAGATTATAACCCCTTAATTAAGCATTGACTCTGACATTACGAAAAGCTTTAATTATTTATTAATTGCCAACGGTGTTGCGTTTTTCAAATATTATATTAGAAAGCATCCTCAATGTCTTGTTTTGCATGCTCCTCCTTACGCATAGGTAAATTAATCAAGAGAAATGGATTTTTTATTTTAATAAATAAAATAATTATAATAATTACTGAAATAAATAATTTAAAAAATATTTACTAAAATAAATATCTCTTTCTTATCTCGTTTACAGTGTAAATGAGATATATAAAGATAAATTTTCATCTGTTGTAAAATGATGTATAACCTTTGACATTTTTTACACACATTTCATATCTTTTTCTGTCTCGTTTTTCTCACAAAAATAATGCAACAATGGCCAGTAACAGCGTATACATAGTTGTGTGTGTTTATCCCAATTGTCATATGAGAAATAGCGACAACGGGGTGACATTTGAGTGTGAGAATCCGATACTATTGCGCACTCAATGTATAAGTACGTTGTCGGAGTTGAAGAGTTTGATATTGAGCAACCTTGATGGTACAGAAGCGAGGGAGGTTGAAAGGGTGGGGTATAGGTTGCTAGCACCCATGGGTAATGAAGTTTTCCGATTTTGACTATTTCGGCTTCTAGGGGACGAGCATGTTCGACTCATGTTCGACATCCATGGGAGGATCATGGCGGAACAGGTGATGGAGCTTTCTGCTGATGTTGGAGATATTGGTGGTGGTAGTTCTATACACTCGACCTATGTCCAGGACGACCGACCTCTTGCACCACCACCGATCTATCTCGCCATTCCAATTGACGAGGAGTCAGACGAAGAATACGTGACGGATAGTACCGACAGTTATTCTTTCGAAAGGGGCGATGAGGAGGAGTTTGTACCCGAGATGCCCGCCCAGACTGTGGCACGCCATGTCTTGCCTCCACCTCAGCCAATGCCAGCGCTATCGGCAGTGCTAAGTTACTATCATAGTCTGAATTTGGACGCCATGCATGAGAGGATTCTATTTTCTGACACGGAAGAAGAGGATTACAACCTGGACGGTGGGTAGAGTTTCGGATCGGCCACAGGTTTAAATGCCGAAATGAGTGCTACAGAATGTGAAGAACTACAATATTCGAAGGAGTGCTAAGTACCGAGTGATCGAATCAATCCGATTAAAGTATCATGTACAGTACCGACAAGCTGCGAATCAGTGTCAATGGAGCCTCCATATGGCCCTTCAATAGAACCTCAGATACTGTGTCGACAGGCCTTATCTCGTTTACAGTGTAAACAAGATACATGAAAAATTATCTCGTTTACAGTGTAAACAAGATAAGACAAGAATATTTATTTCGATAAATATTTTTAAAATTATTTATTTCAGTAATTATTATAATTATTTTATTTATTAAAATAAAAAAATCCAAAAAAAATACTTGGTGTCTAAATATTATTTGAATTACGTTTTTAATTAAGTCTGTGTGGTTTTTTCTTTTTCTTATATGTATATGGACTTTTTTTTTTCGTGTTTCTTTTTTTTCATTTGATATTATCGTCGTCTTCATCTTTTTTTTTTTTGTGAGCTTCTTTTTTTAACATTGTTATTATCATCGTCGTCGTTACTGTCATTTCTATCGATCGTTATCACCCCCACTGTTTGTTGTTGTTATTATTGTTATTTATTTATTTTTTTTATCCTCTTTTGTTATTATTATTATCGTTCTCATCATCTTTATCATCATCTCTTCCTATAAATATTAAGAAAATTAGAGCACATAATTTTTAATGCATAGCACATAAATATTGGTACACAACGCACAAATTTTAGTATACAGTATGAAAATTTTTAAAGGACGACATGTTTAAAATATTGATATTCAACTAATGAAATATGCATAATACATAAATTTTGGTGCACAATCTTAATATGTAGAACATAAATTTTGATGTGTAATACACAAATTTTTAGAGAACTATATATATTTAGAATATTGACTCATTCAATAAATAAAATACATTCGCAACAAAATTTATATACTACTATATATAAAAATTTACGTGCTATGTGTAAAAATTTATATATATTAAATGGGCTTAAATGCATAAAGTTAACATGATGAACATTTAGAACACGAAATTTGTAAAATAATTCAGCTCTATCAAGTTTAATAAACTCTAATATCGTATTAATAAAATTTAGACTATTCAATCTTAAAAACTAATTTAAAAACAAAGATTATCTCAACCTATAAGTTATAAACACGGTACCATAAGATCACATAAGTGAGAGTTGTAATAATTGGAGCAACTAATAATTCTAATAAATTCCTTGCCGCTTAGCAAATTTGACGATACATATGTATCGTGGCTGGCACACTACTCTTACATATTCAAACACATCGAAACAAAAATTAAATTACGATAATCAAATACATAATGGCACGCACCCATATAGTTCTCTGTGGATTGCAACATTTCCTAATTTTGTCTATTTTATTCAATGTATTTTCCCATCCACATGACCACATACCTGACTAAAAAGATAACTAAAAAAATTAGGCAGGGGGAGTTCACTACAACTAATTTCTGGTATTCAAATTCAATTTGGATCCAATGCTAATACACTCTTAAGTACTAATAAACACCCTATGATAACTCTATCAAAATTGGGTGCTGCTAAACCACAAATTTTTGCTACTAGTGTTCATAATTCTCTTGACCTTGTCAAATATATCTCAAGCTCTATAATATTCTCATTTGCATCAAGCCATGTTGGATGTTAAACTTGTTTTGAATGCAAAAGTATTGGATGTCATAGATTTTTGCCATTAAAAGACATCTAAATGGGGATATTGTAAAATATAAAGCACGATTGGTTGCTAAAGGCAATCATCAAATTAAGGAAATTGATTTTGATTTAGTGTTTGTTCCAATAATAAAAGATGTAACTACTCGAATTATTATCATTTTGACTTTGTCTTATAAGTGGCAGATTTGTCAATTCGATTTTAACAATTTTCTTTTTAATGGAGACTTGGATGAATTAGTCTTATATGAAACAGCCATCAGACTTTCATAAGAAAAAAATTACTCAGATTTCTAGATTGCAAAGATCCTTATATGGATTCAAGTAAGTTCTTGCTGAATATGACTTTCTCAAGGCAAGATCAGACCACTATTTGTTAGAAAGAATAAATCAGACCAAGTGGCTAATAGTTTTATTAAGACATTATTCATGGTTGCATTTAAAAAATTCAAAGAGATAAATTTAAAATAATTACCAAACAGTAATTTTAAATTAGATGGAGGCTAATAGAGTTAAATATATAGGATAAAGATAAGAAATATAGTTAGTTGGTTAAGTGATTGTGTTAGCTCAAGGTAGTTATAATAGAATCTGTATATTCTATTTGTTGTACTTACTATATATAGCTTGATGTTTAGCTATGCTAAACTGAAGTAAAAGTTACATTACACGAAGTTAGGGTAAAACACTAAAATAAGCTAAGGGGATCAAAAAATTACACAAATAAGCCAAATTAAAAAATTTTTCATGAATCAATCAGTTCGTATTTTTATATAGTTTGAATCAGCCTAATTTTTATCTATATGTAATTCGAATTACCTACACACGCACACACCCACTTATTCGAATTACACACTAATTCGAATCAGGGTGATTCGAATTACACACAGACACATACACATAGTAATTCGAATTGGGCATATTCGAATTACTCAATTTAAAAAAAATTTAAAAATTTAAAAATATATATTTCTCGAGTAATAATTTAAAAAATTTTATTAAAAAAATTAATAATTTAAAAATTAAAAAATATATATTTTATTTCATGCATTAAAAAAAAGCTAACAAAATATTTAATTACGAGACTTCTTTAAAATATTAATGAGCTATCAATTCGAATTCCATACAATACAATACTCTGTTGTCCATTTTTAATAGTTCATGAATATTTTTTAATAAATTTTTTTAATAAATTTATTTCAATTATACTACAAAAAATATTTTATTCTATGCAAAATAATTTTTAAAAAATGGCTTAAAAAATTTTAGGAGTACTATAAAAATTTGTAATGTTCTAATGACTTAGGTAAATACATGCATGTACTCAAATTTTAAATAAAATACTCTACATAGTCAATAATAATTTAGAAATTAAAGAAAATATTTTATTCCATATAAAAAAATTAAAAAATATATATTATTCCATATTTTTTAAAAAATAGCTTAAAAGATGTATTGTATAGCAAAATATTAAATAAATTTAAATAAATTTATTAAAAAATATTCATGAGCTATCAAGAATGAGCAGAAGAGTATTATATAGAATTTAAATTGCTCACCATATAATTCGAATCAGAGTGATTCGAACTTCTCCACGCGTAATTCGAATCATGTAATATCTCACCATATAATTGAAATAAATTTATTAAAAAATATTCGTGAGCTATTAAAAATGGGCAACAGAGTATTATATGGAATTCGAATTGATAGACCATTAATATTTTAAAGAAGTCTCGTAATTAAATATTTTGTTAGCTTTTTTTTAATGTATGAAATAAAATATATATTTTTTAATTTTTAAATTATTAATTTTTTTAATAAATTTTTTTAAGTTATTTTTAAATTGAGTAATTTGAATCTACCCAATTCAAATTACTATGTGCACGTATCACCCTGATTCGAATTAGTGTATGTAATTCGAATAAGGTTGATTCAAATTAGTAGGTGTGTGCGTGTGTAAGTAATTCGAATCAGTATGATTCGAATTATATGTAGATGAAATTTAAATTAGACTGATTCAAACTATATAAAAATGTGAACTGGTCGATTCATACAAAATTTTTTGATTTAACTTATTCGTGTAATTTTTTTATCTCCTTAATTTAAATAAGTGATTTGCCCACGAATTTACTATTCTCTAGAGTCAATACTATTCAGTTTTTCATTTAACGCTTCTTGTACTTTCAATTAGCTCTTTCTTCCCTTCAACCATATATTGACACATTAATAGAATAATTAATTTTTGCATTATAAATAAATAAATTTAATTATAGATTAATGTAATATTATTAGTTTAATTTATGTTTATTAAAATTAGGATTTATCTTAGTTTTTAATTCAATAAATTTTATCTTTATAATACAAATTTTGTATCCTAAGTCTTAGCAAAATCCTTAAAATTGATGATATTTCTTTTTTTGGGTGGGGAGCAATTAATGGTATCATTTGAGAGGTTCTGAATATTTATTTTTATTTAGTTCATAAAATAAAATTGATCAGAATAGAAGCTAGTCATTGTTAAGTCAAAACAGAGGCTGCACGCAGATATGGACCTCCATTTTTGTATGCCTGACTAATGTGGCTCAGTGGATTAATTATTGGTGACTGGTGAGCCAGCAAGCATTAAGTAGTGATATATAATATCTTTTTATTTTAAAATAATAATTTTCGAAAATATTGAGTAATATTATATTAATATTATTTTTATTATAATACTTATTAGCTTGAGCTTATCTATAACTTATAAAACATTATATATTGAGTATTCCTATTAAAAGAATCAATGTAATTAAGTACATATAATATTTTAAAAAAAATATTATTAGAATATTATCTAACCAAAGAAAAGCTATTAATAGTGTAGCTTATTCTATGCTACATGATATTTCACAACTTTGATTAGTTACTTCATGCATATAATTAATATTAATATATATTGTTTAGTTATAAATAAATTTATTTTTACCATATATATATAATAAATTATTTATACTACTATCTATAACTTCCGTGGTCATACAAACAAATAATAGAGATTCCTATACATATGTATATATTATGAAAGTAGAAATGAAGAGCTCTGCATGTAACCTTTTTCTTAGGTCCTTATGTTGGATATTTTTTTAAAATAAAATAAAAAAATTAATTAGTTCTCTAAACAATATTTTTTAGCTTTATTTTTTAGAATACGATTTTTTTAGTAATTAGGACAAGCTCGCCGTACTCTCAACAAATTTTATGTTGGATTTCTAAAATAAAAGCATGCAGAGCAGAGAACCACAATTTCATTGTCGACTTTTGTTCTCATTGTTGACATTTTTTCTCTACAATGTCAAGGAATCTATTGTTATCCATTCATTACGATGGTGAAATAGTGTATGATGAAGAAGGTTCTATCATTTTTAGATTGTGACAATCGATAATTACCTATATGACACCAGAAGTCAACAGTTTAACAGCGTTGAAGAATCTGATATTGCATTCCGTCGGACAACAAGAGGCAAAAAGGGTGAAGAAAATTTACTACAGATATCTGACCGAAGTAGATGACAGTTTGTTTTATAAAAGGTATATTACAGTTGTCTTGTTTCTGTTGCTAGTATATTTATTAGACCATAGTTGTGAGAAATATTTCTGTTGTTTTGAATTAGGTATCGTTTATGTAAACCCCGTTAAATTAGTGAATAATTAGTCAATAAATTAAATTTTAATAAAAAATTAAAAATGTGAATGTTATATTAAATTAGTATAGAACTAATTAAAACGAAAATTTTGACACTAATTTTAAAGAATTTGGCCAAAGATTAGGCCGAACGGACTGAACCAATCGAACCAGACCCAAAACCGGGCCCATAAACCCAACCAATCCATCACTTAAATGAGCTGAAACTCATCTTCTTCTCCCATTCAGCAAAAGGGACGCTGAATATAGCCAAGGGGAAGAGAAGGGTTCCAAACCCTTGTTTCAACTTCTAACCACCACAACTTCTCAATCCGAGCTCCGATTGCTGCACCGTTTGCGGCCACGCATTCACCGCGTCGAGCTCTACGAATCCATCAGAACAATTTCATAGGTAAGTCACTCTATTACCCAGCCTCTCTATCCCTCAAATTTTTGAAATTTAAGAGAATCCAAGTTGAGAATTTGTTGATTTTGGTTCTCTAGGTTCAATTTAACTTGTGGAGCTTGTTGGACTTGGCTCTTTTGGTCCGTGGGTACGGTAAGGATCATTAACCCTAGTCAATTTCTTGGATTTAGTATGTTGGGTATTGAATTTGGGTGTGTATGTGTGATATATGTGTATTAGGCTTTTAAATGTGTATGTTGGAGCTTGCTTGAGTACATTGGAGGCCTGTTAGAGTTTGGGAGACCTTGCCTTGGAGATTTTGAACCTTGAAGGTTGTATTTGGTGCCTTGGTGGTGTCTCGAAAAATACGTGAAAATCGGCCAAGGTATGGTTTAGGTTTTACGTATGTAATATATAATGTTCTGTGAAGGCTTAGGCTAGACTTTAAGATAGGAATAAAGGTATGAGCATGTAAATTGATTAGTGCTTAATGATAAATGTTTGAGTTTTGGCTTAATTGTTGATATTGGAGTTTGAATGTTGGATTGCTGAATGATGAATTATTGATGCTTGTAAATTGGGAAAAGAAATGAATATGAGTTGTGGTGGTGTGTTGTGAATGTTGTGACTAAAGTTATGAAATTTAGGTATGAGATTATGTATATATTGATGTATAATTGATTGAAGCAGGTTATGGATGACTTTGGTGAAGCAAATGGTATGTGGCTATGTTGAATGTATGTAATGGAAGTATGACTTGTGTTTGGTTTAATGAAAATTGAGGTTGGAAGCTTTTTGAGTAAAACTGATTTTTGGCCGAACTTCAGTGAAGCATAACTTGGGTTCTGGACTCCCCAAATGATTTCAAATTTATTTTATATGAAAATTAGATCCATGAAGTTTACGCCGTTCAAAGAACGAAAGAAAAAGGATTTGAAAGGAAAAAGTTATGCGCGTCGGAAGTTTAGGGTCCCAAAATGAAATTCTGCAGCTTTTTCAGATTCAGCAAAATTTTTGGAAAAACATACTTCCACGCGTACGCGTGACCTGGGATTTGCGTACGCGTCCAGCTGCTCGCGACACGACCAACCCTTTTGGGTTGGGATTCACGCGTACGCGAGTAAGGATTTTTCATGCCTACGCGTACGCGTGGCCCCTGTTTTAGCAAATCTGTGTTATTGAATTTTAAACCTAATTTCAAACTTCTAAACCTCTATTTTCATTCTTTTAGTCATAAAACAAAGTATTAAGCCTAGTAATTATCTGAAACTAGGAAATGGAGATAACTTGGGGGTGAAGTAAAGCTGAAAAAGTGATGAACTAAGTTTGGAAATATGTAAACTTGGAGTGCAGCTGGTGCTTTGACTTTGATGGTATGAATATGAAATGTTTATAAATGATTATGAATATTATTTGGCTTATGCACTCAAATGATCTGAGATACGAGTTTTCTTGGGTAAAGTACCGTAGCTTGCCACCACGTGTTCCAAGTCGAAACTCGATACTCTATTGACCCTACGTTGTAAGGATGACTGGGCACGTATAAATTCTCGGGAATGGTAACCCCATTGAGTACAGTTATATATGAATGTATGAATTATGAATGAAATGAGAAAAATCCATACATAGACTCACGGGGATGCGCGACGGGGGACAGTCCAAGGGTTTCAGACTTGTCGAGTTGTCTTGATAACCGACAGATGAGCCTCATCAGCCAAAGGACAGGCATACATCATGTGCAGAGACGGATCCAGAAATGATATTATGGGAGGCCAATAATACATATAATATTAAAAATTATGTAAAAAAATTATATAATATAAGATGTATTATAAAAATATAGGGATAGAGAATATATTTTAAAGTAAAAAAAAAATATGTGTATACTTTTTACTAATGAAGTGGTCGATTTTTCGTATCATAAAATTCACCGATAATAGAATTTGTGTCAAAATTTTCAACAATTTTTTTTCAATATAATTAAAAGACAATTAGCAAGAAATTCATCTTTTATTTTGTTTCTAAGTTATTTTTCACAATATTCATAGTTGAAAAAGATCTCTTAATTGTAGCAGTTGAAACAGAGAGAATTACTACCAAACGAATAAAAAAAGGGCCACAAAAAAAAATTCACTTTATGAGATTTAAAAATTTTTATTTAATTAAAAAATATTAGTAATAATATCCTTTTCAGATTTTTTTAATATTATTACTTCTTTTTTAGATATTAAAAATTATTAATATTTAAATTAGACTGAACTTTTATTTATATTAGACTAAATACTAAATATATTTTTAAAAAATTTAAATTATACATAATAATTTATTACTATTAAAAAAAGTTGGGGGGCTGAGGCCGCCACTCGCCCCCTTATGTCCATCCCTGATCATGTGCATTTTGTTTGTTTGTTTGCTATGCATTACTTGGAAATACCTAACTGGATATATTATGATAATTACTATATTTGCTACTTGCACTACTTGTCTCCTACCTATGCTTGCAAATTGACTATTTGTCTGTCTTTGCAAACTCACCGGAGATGGAGGAATGGAGGAAAGTGGGACAAATTTAGTATTAAGATTAAGTTTAAGGTGAGTTTAGATTTCCCTAGATAACTACCCTTTTTATGGTTTCTGCTTCGAATCATTGCTATTTGACTCGGACCTATTCTAAAAAAGTCGAGGCATTTCGAATTTTTTGTTGACACGGACAAAGTCAAGGAAAACCTCTGAAATTATTTTAATATTGGACCTTGGACATATCTCTCGCCGTAACCTTCTCTTGAATTCTCAAAGCTTCTTTCGCTCCATCCCCGCAGGGGCAGAGAAAATGGACGGAATTTCTATGAATTAGATTCATAAGAACCGACTAACTATCTTTTTTATTTATATCTTTTTTTAAATAAAAGGGGTAAATTTACCCATTTTGGTTTTTTATTTCTAGCCCAGTTCATTTTGAATTTGGTAGTTTGACCGTGGAATTTCGTTCTTTCTTTATTTCCGGAATATGAGTGTGTGACTTGTTCTAATTGATCTTATTGCAAATACAGAACAAAAATAAAGGATTTGTCATCTTGATAGAGATGGTTTTACCCTGTCAGATATTATTTTCTAGTATCTGGAGCACGGAATATATAAAATAGATTTTATAAAGTATTAGAACTATGATTCATACTTAATATTTCGACCTCGCAACCGGACTTTAATAAATTTTTATTAGAAGATACGTAAGTTAGAATAAATAAAAAAATTTTGATTCTTTCAAATAAAATTGCCACTGTTTGTCTTTTTTTTTATCAAAGCAAAAAAATGTCTTTTGATTTCTTTTTTCATTCTATCCTATCTATTTCTATCACTCATTCTTAAAACCAGCATTCTTAAGACCAAAGAGTCGGGCGGAAAGGGGGGCTCTCCGTTCCCGGTTCTCCTGTAGCTGAATCCTCCGGAACCACAAGAATCCTTAGTTAGAATGGGATTCCAACTCAGCACCTTTTGAGATTTTGAGAAGAGTTGCTCTTTGGAGAGCACAGTACGATGAAAGTTGTAAGCTGTGTTCGGGGGGGGGAGTTTTAGTACTTTAATCTTTGTAATCTGAGTGTCGGCGTTCTAGGATTGCCTCTGGCATTTCCAGGACCTTATATCTTATATGCGTGGCACCTTTACCATGTTGAGAACCTTTGGTTCTCATCCCATATTGTGTTGTTGTTTTTCAGATGCAGGTCGAGAGGCACCTCGCTAGTTGCCTGAACTTCTGAAGCGGAGTAGTTTATGGGTTTCATTTTGATGTATAGTTATGTATATATGTACTTAACTTTCTCTCCGACTAACTTGTTTATTTTGCTCTTCTTAGAGGTTTATGGAGAGCTAGGATTTTGGCTATGTATTTTGGGTTTGGGATATGTATATATATGTGTAAATATTCTCCGGCCAGCCTTAGCTTCGTAGGCTGAGTTAGAAGCTTGTTATGTTGTACTTTTGCCCCTCTATTCCCACTTTCTGTTTATCAATACTTACGAACCTTAGATTTCTTTGCACGCAAGTAACCCAGTTTTCTGAGTGTTGCGCTTTGCATTTTGCGAATTTGCTTTACCCGTTTTTCAAGGCTCCTAGTATATATCTCATTTTCATTATTATTGTTATTTATATTTTATTTTAGAGGTCGTAATACCACACCACCTCTGTTTTACGACTTAAATGTAAAGATCTGTGTGGTAGGGTGTTATAGTTTACGTGACGACGAGAACGTACGACTTATAAGGTTGTGACACAACCAATGGACAAATGTTCATCTGTTAGAATTATTCGTGTTCCTCGTTGAGTTGGGTGGCTGAGGATCATCTGCAGATACTGTCAATGATAGTCTGTTAAGTGGAGCTGTTAGACGAACTATCAGAAGGACGATGGTGGATCTAAATATGTCACCTGAAGGTAGTCAAAAGGGGTCTAATATTGAAGTTCGTAATGCTGACTTGATGGATGACGATGTTGAAAGTTATGAGGGTTCTGCTATCAGGGATCCGATGATGAATCAGTATGAAGTTAACCCCGATGACGGAGATGATGCTGATAAAGAACCACCCGAAATTCTTGATGATGGTGACGAGGAAGAAGAGATGAACTACTACGGCGACACACAAATTGCTCTGACACAGCCTGCCATTTCTTGATCATATGACCGGCCGGATCATTTCACCAGGTTGAATCTCGATGCAATGACTTCGGATTGGTCGTTTACCCAGGGAGGCCCCAAAGAGGATCCAAGCAACGAGTTCGAGGTTGGACAAAACTTTAAGAACAAGGAAGAAGTCATGTTGGCAGTTAAGCGGTACAGCATCAGGAGGGCTGCAGAGTACAAAATAGTAGAGAGTGACCAGTTGAGGTATAATGCACAATGTATCCAGTTCGGGCCCGGTTGTAATTGGAGTATACTCATATCATATCGCCGAAAGCAAGAAAAGTGGGAGGTTAGGAGATACACTGGTCCTCATACTTGCATGCAAACATCGATGGGCAAGACCATCGTAGGTTGGATTCGAAGGTAATTGCTCAATACAATTTCATGATGGTCAAATCCGATCCAACAATCAGCATCAAGGTTCTGCAAGGAGGTGTGGAGAATCACTTTAGTTACAAGGCGTCCTATAGAAAGGTCTGGCTTGCAAAACAGAGAGTTATTACTAGAATATATTGTGATTGAGAGAAGTCATACAACAAACTTCTACGTTGGTTATTCGCTATGCAGATGTACTTTCCCGATAAGATTTATTTCATTATGGTTATTCGCTATTAAACAATTCAGCCATGTACAATAAGCTAACTGAAAATATGCCTTTAGGTACTTGGGTGCAACTAGTGACACAGCCTTGGCCTGGTTCTACCGACACAGTCATGTTTCATCGGATTTTTTGGACGTTTTCACCGTGTGTTGAGGCTTTTAGGCACTACAAGCCACTTATTTCTATTGATGGCACCCACCTATATGGTAAACACGGTGGGACCTTGCTGATGGCCATAGCTGAAGACGACAACGCAAACATTTTGCCTATTGCATTTGCCGTTGTAGAGGGTAAGACGAAAGAGGTATGGTCGTTCTTTCTTTCGTATCTGCGGTAGCATGTGACACCACAACCTGAGGTCTTAGTGATTTCAGATAGACACAAATCAATTGATGGTGCACTGAATGACGAGGAAAGTTTATGGAAACCACCTCATGCCTTCCAGGCTTTTTGTACAAGACACATTGCAGCCAACTTCATGAATCACTTCCAGAACAAGGACTTGAAGAAGGTTCTGATTAACGCAGCATATTCGAAGTCGCGGCATGAGTTCACTCATTATTTTGGCCGTATGAGGGGTGAAAATGTAGCAATCACAAACTGACTTGAAGAAATGCCATGGTCACAGTGGGTGCAATATGCAGATGAGGGTCGTCGATTTGGTCACATGACGACGAATATCTCCGAGTACATTAACGTTGTGATGAAGGGTTCTCGCAATTTTTCAATCATGGCTCTTGTTAAGTCAAGCTATTTCCGTTTGGGTGAACTTTTTGCTAGGAAGGGTTTCGAGGCCCTTGCCCAACTTCAAGTCGGTGTTGAAATCTCACAAATGTTAATGAAGGCCATAGAACTCAACTCGAAGCATGTGAACACTATGAATGTTTACCAGTTTGATCGATCGAGGACTAACTTCATGATTGAAGAGTTAGCGGAAGTTCTTGAGTCCAGACAATAGAATTACCAAGTGCTACTTGATGAGGGTAAGTGTGACTGTGGGTATTTTCAGGCTCTTCATCTTCCTTGCCGTCACATTCTTGCAGATTGCTCTCATGCAAAACTTGATTGGAAGCGGTTTGTACATCCTGTGTATCGCATGGAGTTGCCCTTCAATGTTTATAGATCAGAGTTTCAACCCATAGGACACGAGGATGATTGGCCATCATATGATGGGCCCCGCATTCGGCCTAACCCTCGGATGATGAGAGTGAAGAGAGGTCGCCCGTCAGCTTCAGGATTCGTAACAACATGGATGACGTTGAGCATAATGGGGAGAAAAGGTGTGGATTGTGTCACCAAAGTGGTCACACGCGGAGGACTTATACCGCTCTTGACGTTGGAGGGGCATCGTCTAGTCGATGTTAGTTAGAGGTATTATTTTCGTATAAACATATGATTGTAATCTTTCTATAAAGTATTTTATTTCGTTAGAAAGTTGTTTACGGCAGTCGGCAGACTTGTTTGAAATTGAAAGTTAACACAATGATATTAAACATAATAAACGTCAAATGCTGTCATCATTTACCAGCTGTATATACTTTTTTACAAGAAACTTACTTTGCGTACATTACAAGTGCATACAATAATCATAAAGACACATAACCTATTAGCCCCGTCCTCGCCTACCACCACGTGGGCCAGGATGTCATCCATGAGACCTAGGGTCGAGACACCCACCTGTGTCACATGCAGAGTGTCTAACATCCGCTGACCTCGACCGAGCAGAGGATCCAGATAAGGCACGGGAGTGCTCATCTAGTCCCTTAGCGTCGCATAATCTGCAGTGGACGATGACCCATTAGACGGATCATCCATGTATCGTGGCTGGTATGCAGACTGAGGAGGAGTAGTGTGCATCTACAAAAATAGCTGGATCTGCTGTGGCATCGTCGTCATATTCGCCAACCCGCCATTACCTTCCTGCATCAACCCCGTCATCCAGTCAGGCACCAGCATCAACCCTCCATGACATGAATATTTATTTTAGATAAGGATACATGATATATGATATGAATATTAATTTATGATTAATTTTGATAATTATTGTGATTTTTTTGTTATTTAAATTCTTTTATTATGGATTTAATTTTTGTGTTAAACAAAAAAAATTAATAATTGATAGATATGGATTCACAAGATTATGGAATTGTTATATATTGTGTCTTATTGTTTTACTTTTTTTGTGGGCTGAGCATAGCATTTTGAATTTGTTGCATAAGGAAATTAGTAACAATCCTTAAATCATATTATACCCATATATTTATAAGGTTTAGTTTTAAAATAAATTAGTTGAACATTATGCTACTAAGGTAGCATTTTTGTGAAAACTAATTTATTTTAAAACATTAAAAATATGGTGATATATAATTCATGTGAATATTAATCGACTAAAAGGAAGATGTATATTTGGTAGCAATGATATTTATGTATTTGGGCAATTAATTAAGAATAATTGATGTTTATTATTTATGCGAACAATAATCAACTTAAAAGAAGTGTATTGTTTGGCCAAATAGTAAAATTAAACCTTATGTTTATTTTTTATTTAATTATGTAATTACTAATCAGCCCAAAAGAAAGTTGGTATTTGGCCAATTGATAGAAAAATATATTGGTAATAAATAAGTATAATTCTCAAATCTACTTAATATACTAAAACTGGGTTTTCCCCCAACTAATGAAGGTGACGTGTCGATCTCTCATTACTCCGTTTTTTCTCTAAAATGAACTTTCCTATTCTCTATTCTAAATTATTTTATAAAAAATATATTTATTATAATTATATTATAATTAATATTTAATGAATAATATATAATTATACTAATTTAGGAACGTATCTTTATTTTTAAAAAGTACTATTTTCATGTAATTAAAATACTCTTCTCTCTTCTAAAATTATTTTTAGAAAAATATCTTTATTATAATTATATTACAATTAGCATTTAATGAATAATGCATGATTATACTAATTTAGAAAAATATCTTTATTTTTAGAAAGTAATATTCTCATGTAATGAAAGCACTATTCTCTCTTCTAAAATTATTTTTAGAAAAATATCTTTATTATAATTATATTACAATTAGCATTTAATGAATAATGCATGATTATACCAATTTAAAAAAATATCTTCATTATAATTATATAAAATAATCTACTTAATATACTAAAATTTGATTTTCCCCTAACTAATGAAAGTAAGGTGTCAATTTCTCATAAATTTATTTTCTTTTCAAAATAAAGGCACTATTCTCTCTTCTAAATTTATTTTAAAAAATATCTTTATTAGAATTATATTACAATTAGCATTTAATGAATAATGCATAATTATACTGATTTAAAAAATATCTTAATTATCTACTTAATCTACTAAAATTGGATTTTCCCCCAGCTTATGATGGTGAGGTGTCACTTTTTCGTTAATCTATTTTTCCTCCAAAATGATTACACTATTCGCTCTTCTAAATTTATTTTAGAAAAACATCTTTAATTAATATAATTATATTATAATTAATATTTAATGAATGATATATAATTATACTAATTTAAGAAACTGTCTTTATTATAATTATATCAAATCAATATGATATGATATGATATGATAATAATATACTAATGGCATGAGTTATTCTAATCATAATAAAATTATTTTCAATGCACGGATTATTCAGTTATTTTGTACTTATAAGTCTTTTTAATAATAATAATAATAATAATAATAATAATAATAATAATAATAATAATAATCTACTTAATCTATTAAAATTTATTTTTTTTCTAACTAATGAAAATGAGGTATCATTTCCTGATGAGTTTTTTTTCTCCAAAATAAAAATATTATTCTTTAATATATTTATATTTATTATTTATCAATTTCTTTTATTTTTATTTCTCACATTTGTTAAAGATTTCTTTTAATTATTATTATTTAATTTATTTATTTTAGATATTAATTATTAATAAGTCTTCACAATTATTTTTCAACTATTAGTATTATTAGTATATTAGTATATTTTTAGAAATATTGGAAGTGAGATGTTAGTTTCTTATGAACTTTTTTCTTTTCAAAATAAAAGCGCTACTTTCAATATATTTATATTTACTATCTTCTCAATCTATTTTAAGAAAATATCCTTTTTATAATTATATAAAAATTAATATTTAATACATTATTATACTAATTGTCAATCATTAAATATTTTTAATCATTCTAATTATTATATTAATTTATATAATTCTAATTCTCCATCATTATGTAAGTTGATATACACGTTGATACAAGTTGATACTAATTATTATATTAATTGTATAATACTAATTGTCGATCATTAATATTTTTAATTATTATTTTTTTAATTATTATTTTTAATCAAACATAATTAGTAACAAATTCATACATACATTAATGGTGACAAATTGATATTGAAATTAATTAATTAATTAATTAATTAATAATAATAATAATAATAATAATAATAATAATAATAATAATAATAATAATAGAAAATGTCTAAACAGCACATGCACACGTTATTTGTAAGACCCAAGACTTTTGAAAAGTCCTATTTTAACCTAATTTCAAATTATATATATTTATTTATAGTTTTAATTTTAGAAATTATTTTTATTGAAAAATAATTAAAGACAATTAATTGGATTTGAAATAAATTAAGGTTTTTATCTAAACTCTATTCCTAAGGATTATTTTTCTATTTATGATTTAAAGTTCTAGAAATTTGAAAATAATGGGGTTTGGCTATTTAAATTAGAATTTTGTCTAATTTTATAATTATTGAATTATTTTCAATATTTAAATTATAAAATTAGTGGTTATGAAATAATAAGAATTTTATAAGATTTGATTTTAGATAATTTAATTTATATCATTTAATACTTTAAGTTAAAGATAAAGAGAAATTAATTATATTATCATGAATTTTCAATTAGAGTAATTTATTGAAAATCAATTAGTATTTTTATACTACAAATAATATTTTAAAGTAACTTTAGAGATTAAATTAGTTTTTTAATATTAATATCTTATGCTCTAATTTTATTAAAATTACCAAATTATCCTTATACCTAATTTTTACCAAAACCCTAAATCCCCAAAATATCATCCTAACCCTAATTCTACCCTAACCCTTAGCCACCACCGCCACACCCCCCAAATCCTTCAGCCAAACCTCAGCCACTAACCAAGAAAGAAATAAAAAAAGAAAGAAAGAAAGGGGGAAAGAGGGAACGGGAGAGTAGAAGGGGAAGAGAGATCGGTGAGGGAGGAGCTACATTGCCATCACCGGCGTTGGGCTCGCCGCCGTTCATACCCCGTTGCGTCACCACCCAGCCGTCTCCAGCCCACCGCCAGTCGCTGTTGTCGTCACCAAGGGAGGAGAGAGAAAGAGGCGAACGCGAGGAGAGAGAGAGAGAGAGGGAGCTCGCGAGGAAGCTGCCGCCGTCGAAGCTGGGTTCGTCGTTGCCGTTGGGGTCCGCATCACTATCGAACTTGCTGCTGTCTCCGAGGGAAAGCCCGTCGCCGCCAGCTTCGTCGGGTCTCCGCCGCCGAACCCGTCTTTGCCACCGCCACTGGAAGCGCGAAGAGAGAACGCGCGAGGGAAACTGTCGCGGAGCTGTCGTCGCCGCCGCGTTGCTGGGCTTGCCGTTGTCCTGCCCGCACGGCTGCTGCGTTGCCGGAGCTCCTTGACCGCCTTCCAAGCCTATGTCTGTTGGTTATACGGTCACGACGAGTTTTTCTGCCGCCATCCAAGCTGCCACTAGAAGGATCCACCACAGCCTCCTCTGTTCTTGTCTTCGAATTAGAACTGCCCTTTTCCACTGAACATGTCTGTTTGAAAAATTAAAATGGGTGTTGCTGCCACCGGTTCGGTCACATTGGAATCACTACTGCTGCCATAAAACAGAAAGGGAAGGGAGTTACTATGTTTAACCTGTGTGAATTCAGCTAGTTGAGGTAGGGGTTTTTCTTAAATCTATTTTACATTACAGGGTTGTTATAAATCGATATTAATGCGTAAAATACATTTTTGTGATTTCGTGAGTCTTATGAATTGAATTGAGTTGTTTTGGTTGAATGAGATCATTAGTTTGATTTGATATTAAACCCGATTTGATATTGGAATTCGATTTTAAAATAAACTTGGAAAAGACTTGATATTTGAAAACGGGTTATTTATTGAGAATGATTTGCTATTTTGGAAATGATTCAAAAAGTGTTTGAGGGAATGGTTTGGTTTGAAACTGTTTGAGAAGACCGAGAATTCTTAACTATTGATTGATGCTGTTGGTTGAAGTCGGTTTAAATTGTGATTTATAGGATTGGTTGATTGAATTCTGGATTTTGTAATTTCTTTGGGTTGAGTACTGTTGTTGTGATAATGGTTGTTGGAAGTGATTTGACTGATTAACAGGTGTTTGGTTTGGTTTGGTTACGTTGGGACCCGAACAAGGTGGTAGAATCCGAGTTTTAGAGGAGATGCTGCCGAAATTTTATAAAATTGGAAGCTTTGTTTGAAGTAATTGTTTAAAAGATTTAGTTCTTAAACGTTATTTGTTTCGGATTGATTTACTTAAAAAAGAAAGAATTATGTTTTGAATTGAGATTGTTGATTAACGGAAAGAAGGATGATGATGATTGATTTGAAATATGATTTTTGAATGAATTTGGAAATGGGATATGGATTGACGAATGATGATGATATTGAGAATGGCTTAGATATTGATGAATGATGAATGAATTATTTATGTGGCTTATGAATTTGAAATATCTGAGATACGAAGTTCCCTGGATTAAGTGCCGTGGCTTGCCACCACGTGTACCAGGTTGAAAACTCGATACTCTGTTGACCCTACGACGTAAGTGTGACCAGGAACTATATAAATTCCCGGGAATGTTACCCCCATTGAGAAATATTGATTATTTGGGAAAAAACTATGCATAGGCTCTTGGCGATGCACGTCGGGAGACAGTCTAAGGACAATTCAGACTTGTCGGGTTGGCTGGATAACCGACAGATGAGCCTCATCAGCCATAGGACAGGCATGCATCATATGCATTTGTATGCTTTGCTTGGGTTTGAACTTGTTTTGGTTTGCCTAATTGCTAAACTGTTCTTAACTGCTACTTGAACTATTTGCTGTAACTGCTACCTACTTGTGCTTTCCTTGTCTGTCTTGCCTGTGTTTATCCTGGCGTGCTACATTTGAGAATGAACTTTGGTGCTGAATTAATGATTGTGTTGTTTGATTGCATGGTTGGTTTCTGATTGAGATTTTTCTTATAAAAAAGGAAAGGTTTCGGATTTTTGATAGATTAAACGTTTCTTTGAAAAGGTTTTGAACGATTACCTACTGGTTTTTAAAAGATTCATAAGGCAATGATAATCACTGAGCTTGAAAACAGTTTTCTTATTAAATATCTTCTTATGACAACTTTGAAACTGCGTGGTAAGACCGTGTGGTTAGGTTCTCACCCCCTACAGCTTTACCTTTTCAGGAACCGGATGAAGAAGCATTAAGAAGAGTTATACTGCGTTTGTTTTATAAGATGTTGTATTAATTAGATATTTTCTCCCCTCGTCCTTGTTATTACAAGTTTGTAAGAGGGATAGGAATTGTATGTTTTATATGTATATTATATTATGAGTTATTATGTAAGGAGTCTTGTATATGAATCTATGCCTATTTGTATTTTTCTTAAGATAAAGTGTTTATTTTCGGTTTTCTAAGAAATCAGCGATACAGTGTGTAACATCCTAACTATCAAAATGTCACGCTTCCGGCTGCGCCACTCTGATAGCTCGAGTATTACCACGACTTTTATAATATTTAAGACTAAAATATGAGCCTGTTTAAAACTTAAAACCGCATAACACTTCGATAACTCTTTTTCGTGAAAACCTAAACATACATGCACATACAATTCAGATATAACCTTTAAGATATATATATATACATATACATAACACTAGTTTACAATTATACATATCATAATTTTCTATCCCTCTTACAAGCTTCATAAAGATAAAGGTGAGGAAAAATAATAGCTACGGTGATACAAAAAGACCGAATAAACAGAAAATAAACATAACTCTCCTGAAGCTTCGTCTTCCATATCCTGAAAAGGAATAACCTGTAGGGGAGTGAGAACGTCGTCCTCGCTTGTTCTCACTATAGGATTACAGAATTTGCTATAACAAGATACGTAAAGATAAGATCATTCTTAGAGTTCAGTGATCATTGCTCGTCTTATGAGTCTTTCCAAAAACCATAGGTTCACATTCGAAATCCAGAAAATTCCTTTTTGAAGACTTGCTAAATTTCTCAAATATTCTAAAACAAAACCTTTTTCCTAAAAAAAATGTCTGAAAAGTTTTTCCTAGACCGCAATCATGAAAGCAGTTACCTATGCGGTATAAATGATCATCCCGTTCCAAGCATAGGTTCGTTAAGTCTATGCTGAACCGATCAGATACTTTATACAGAACTAGGACTCAATATACCAATCACGGCCTCAAGCCCATCCAATCCAACACGGCCCCTGGCCCAAACAGCTAGATCAGCAACCAACTCTTCACAAACCAATAAATTCAAACACAATCACAATTAATGTGGTTCAAGCACAATCAAGAGCAATTACAACAAGTATAACAGTTAGCAGTTAACATAAGTATTCACATAGGCAACCAAATACAATATGCACACCCAAACAATATCACATAGATGCAAATGATGAATGCCTGTCCTACTGGCTGTGATATCACATTGTCGGTTCAATTGCCAACCCGACACATTCCCATGGGAATGTTGCCTTTCGATCACGTATAAATGGGAACCCTCTGGGATAACGTGCCCGCCACACGGTCCAGGATGTCAGTGCCTGCACACTCCTGTGATCCGAAAGGATGTGAGCGGGATACTTTGTCTCCGACCTCACATCTACACGTAAGCGGGATTAACCACCGTCCTTACGCGGGTGCCGCAACCTCGACAAGCGGGATTAACCACCGTCCTTGCCAGGCACAAACGACTTATCAACAATCTCGTCAATTATCAAATCTCTCAGCATAAGCGGGACAAACCTGGCCCTTACGCCTACCAAACAATAACTCATCAATCTTGATGATATCTACAATCAATCAGGCTCAAAATCTTAATTCAAAATCATTCTTGGTCCATTTACTTTTAAGTAACAAACGTAGTCAATTCACAGCTAGCCAAGAATCACTTTTCAAAACGGAGCCACTTTCCACATCTTTCCAACACTTCCAAAGATCTCAAAACCATGCCAAGTTCAAAATCTCTTTGAAAGACTCAAAATCATTCATTTCTAAATCAAGATTTGGTCGTAAGATTCCTCAGCGGAGTCTCAAGACTTCAGGGGAGAATAACCTAACTCATTTCTTAAATTCCTTGAAAACCTCTGAAACTTTAACTTCTTGAGTTGAATAAATAGAATAGGGTTTAAACCCAAAACCAAATCGTGTTTTCAATTATTCCGCACCAATTTCAAAACCAACCAAACTTAAGCCAAAACCAAATCATTTTTAAACCGAAAACCAATTTTAGTTTCATTCTTAAATCTGTTTCCAAGGGCTCGGGAAGTGTTTCAATTTTAATAAATCAAAGTTCCAGAAAATACTTCAAGCTCTTCCTAAATATCGTAAAGTGAAATAAATTAATTGAAAACCACGTTTATTTTAAACCCATTAAAACCCCCTCCAAAATCTGTTTACGTAAATCAATTTCCAAAACATAAAAATTTCATATTTAAATTGATTTTTAAGGTATAATTCCTTTCTTAATAATTACATCCAAGATATAGAGATTTTCCTACTAAGGCAAGTTCAAACATAATTTATTTCTCAAATATTTAAGTCAAAGCATAATTCATTCTTTTCCAAAATAACAATTCCAATCAAAATCTCAGATTTTCTAGAAATTTCGGCAGCATCTCCCCTAAAACTTGGACTTTGCCACCCTTTTCGGGTCCCAACAAAACCAATCATCAATCCTTTCTGACAGGTTCAAGACTAAATCAGTTTCCAATAAAACAAAACTCAACTTTCAAATTATCAAAAATCATTCAAATCAACCAATCCAGAAATCTCCAATTTATCAAAATCAGACATTATTACAATCAAACAAGCACCCATATTCATTCAAGATAAAACCAGACAATTCATAAGACTCACATAACCACCAGAAATACATTTTGTACAGCATATCTATTTATAACAACTTCCACTTTAAAATGAATCAGTTTGTATAAAAAGTCCCTACCTCGATACGTTGAAATCACAACCCAACTCGCTAACTGACTCCTTTCGTATTGACCCGAATCGACTGCAGTCAAAACCTCAGCTCCAACCCGCTTTCTCAGCAACCACAACCACTCTAATCGCAACATATAATAGCCGAGATTTACTCTCATAACAATGAATGCTACAACACCTCAACATATAATGGAGCAGTAACTAGAGGGCTTTCAGATCGAGACGCTTACGGAACGAAGAAGGAACGGCTGAACCGAAACAGCGGCGGTCTCCAAACCGGCTTGGCGGCAGCCCGGCAGCCACCTTAAATGGCAGCGGCGACCCGGACTTCGGCAATGGTGGCGGCAGAGTTTTCCGGCGACGGCAGAAATGGCCAGAAGCTCCGGCGGTGGTCCCAGAAGTCACAGAACCACTCCCGGCGGTCAGAGTCACAGAGACGCAGCTCCTTTCTCTGGCAGCGGCACCTACGGCGGCAGTTCCGACGGAGGCAGCGCCGGCGACGCGAACGGCGGCTGGGCACGATGGTTAGACTCCCAACTCAGCCTCAGATCTCTCTCTTGTTTGCTCTGCAACGGCGTAGGGACGGTGGCGCGGCTAGAGGTGACGGCGCAACGAACAGAGGCGGCGGCGGATCTGGCGGCGACGGCTCCTCAACGACGATACACCCCAGGGTGGCAGCTTCCTCGCGATGGTGTTGGGTTGGGACAGATCGGCGGCGACGGGTCAGACCCGCGCTTCCCCTTCTCGCGGTTGACCTCTCCACGCTCGTTCTTCCTCCCTCTCCCTCAGCCTAGTTCGGCGGCTTCATAGTGGCAGGGACGGCAGGACGCGACAGTGACAGTGGCACCAGGCCGGCGACACACCTCCTCCCCTCAGATCTCCCTTCCCTCTCTTCTCCCGGCGCAGCTCTCTTCCCTCTCTTGCTTGTTCTTCGCTCTCTCAGCCTCCCCGGTGCAACACGGCGGCGCGGCGGCAGTGACGCCCGCCGGCGCCGTCCCTTTCTCTCTTCTCATACCGGCGCTCCCTTTCCCAGCTCCCCCCTTTCTTTCTTCTTTTCTTTCTTTCATAAAAAGGAAACCTTGGGTGCTTGCTGATGAGTTAGGGGAAAGGGGGATCTTCGGCGGCTACTGGGTGTGGGGAAAAGGGGAACCGGGTTGTTGGGTTAGGGTTTTATTATTTTGAAAATTAGGGTTAGGGGTAACTTGGTAATTTCAAATAAAATTGGGAATAATATAATAATTGAAACCCAAGTTAAATCCAACATTAATTGTATATAGAAAATACTATTTGCTCGTCAATTTTACAAATTATTTTCAATAAAATGTCCAAATCAAATAATTAGAAATAATATACTTAAATCCTTTGTTTTTCCAAAACAGTAGTATCAATATTTTAAAATATTAATTATTTAGTTCAAATCATATAAAAATCCTTATTATTTCACAACTACAAACTTTACAATTTAAATATATAAAATAACTCAATAATTATAAAATTAGATAAAATCTTAATTTAAATAGCCCAAACTCATTATTTTTTAGATTTCTAGAACTTTAAGTTGTAAATAGAGAAATACTCCATAAGCATAGAGTTTGGATAAAAACCTTAATTTTTTTCAAATCCAATTAATCAAAACTACCTTTAATTACCTTCAATAAGATAATTTATGAAATTAAAAATATAAATAAATATATGATTTGAGATTAGTTCAAAATAGGACTTCTCAAAAGTTTTGGGTGTTACATAGTGTCGAGTCACAGGCTTCTATTTTAGTATTTAGTATGTAAAGTAGTCGTAATACTTCTTCCTATCAGAGTGGCGCAGCCGGAAGCGTGACTTCTGATAGTGAGGGTGTTACATTATTATATTTTAAAAAAGGAAAAAATATTTTTAAAAAGATTAAGATATCAATAATTAAAAATAAAAAAATAAACATAATTCTATAATTCTAATTGCCATAAATATGATACTAACGTTGATAGTAGTAAATTGATATTGATATCAATAATTAATTTCTATAGTTATTTTTGTACTACTAATTGCCATAAATATGATACTAACGTTAATAGTGATAAGTTGATATTGGTATCAATAATTAATTTCTATAATTATTTTTGTATTACTAACCTAGGTTATATATAGTGTTTCTTTTGCGATTTGTGAGTCTAAATCTAACAGGCAAAGCATTCTTTTTTTTTTCTAATTTGTTATTCTTCTTTGATTGAGCAATTGTTTCCAAGGAGTTTTGTAGGTCAAGTTCAAGTTTCATTCCCTCCATACTTTCTACGTTTGTCCAAAAATATTTGAAGTGGAGCATCTAATAAGATTGAATTTTCTCAATTTAGGTTCAATTTTGAAAAATTCCTTCAAATTTGAAGATGCAATTTCAAAGATTGGTACTATATTTAAATTTTCTTCTCTTAAACTTTGTATTAAAATAATTTTATAACATACTGTGATTTTTTCATAAACTACCGGTTTTCTGGTGCATCAATGCAATGTCATTGAAGAAAATAAAGGTCAATTTAGTTTGACAATTTTAACAAAAAAATGGTCTGAATTTGTACGGATTCTAAATGTTCGATCTTATGATGTTATTTCAATTGGTTGTCGTTACTAGAATGACTCTAATCTATACGTATCTAAGGACTAGAATAACTTAAATATTATTTAAATAATTTAGTTCTAATATTAGTATTTGATTAAATTAGTTTTAGAGAAATTTAAATTGTTGCCTCAATTTATATATTATGACTATTCTTTTTGGATATGTTATTTTTTTATTTTTTTAATATGAAATTTCTTTTTTTTTTTCGATTTTTAAGTTTATTTTTTTCTTGGATATATGCATCACTTTTTTTTATTTTTTGTATTTCAGATTAGGAATGCAATTATTAAGAGAAATGTAATTCATCAATATACTCAAGTAATTAAAAATTTAATTATATTGTGTGAACACAAGATTGATTAATTAAGATTAAAGCATGGAAAAAGAAAAAGAGTTACAATACGTGATTTTGCTTTTCTTGCCCATGTATAAAAATACGCGAAAGAAAAAAAAATTAAAACATCACCATTTAAAATAAAAATAATTAATCATCATGTGTATGAAAAGGATTGAGAAATATGCATGAATAGAAAAAATAAAAAATTATTGCACGGTTGTAAAATAAAAAATAATCATATATATAAGGAAATAATCATAACAAAAAAATTTGATATATGTGATTTAAATATTTTTATGTACAATTAATATATATGTATACATAAATAAAGAAATATTTAGAATTATTTAACAAATTAATATATGCGTATATATAAATAAAGAAGTTATTATAAAAAAATTACTATAATTTATGAAGATTACACATATGATGACATTAATAATAAAGAATAAAAAAACTTATCAACTGATTGTAGGCTCAAAAAAATTATGATAAGAAAATAACTAATATATGCGATTTAAATATATCTACATACAATTAATATATATGTATAAACTAAATAAGAAAATATTTAGAATTATTTAATAAAATAAATATATTTTGAGAATAAAAAAATTATTAACTAAATCAATTAATATATACATATAAATAAATAAAAAAATTATTATTATTTATAAAGATTATTATGCGTATGATGGTATTAATGGAATAATAAATTATTAAATAATTGTAGGCTCAAAATAAAATATTCATAATCAGAAAATTAAAAAATAATTAGCATAGGTGACTTAATATATATGTATACTTAAATAATAAAAAATTTAAAATTATGTAAACAAAATAAATAAATATATCCTACCAATAAAAAAAACTATTGATTAAATGATTAATATATACCGGTAGCATAAATAAAAAAAATCCTTAAATAACAAAAAATAGTACGTTTTTTATTTTGGGAATAAAACGTAAATAATTATAATATAATAATTTATTTAATTATTAATATTTATAATTATTATTTTAATCATAAATTTAGAAAAAAGAAGATTAACAAAAACAATTAATGATTATATTAGAATTGTTACACTTAACACCAGATTAAGAAAAAACGAACGCATAACATATTACTTTTTTATTAATCAAATTATTACAATTCAAAGTAATTTTAATAAAATAATTTAAAATTATAATTCAACCTTATCACGTGCATGGTACAAGTTATTGAACAATTTATTATCATGTGCAAGACACGAGTTATTAAATAATTTCTCATATATTTTTTTCTCCAAAATAAATACACTATTTTTACCTATAATTATTATTCTTTATCAATTCTTTTATTTAAACACTATTATTATTTATTAATTTTTTTTATTTTTCACATTTATTAAAAATTTCTTTTCAATATTTTAAGTATTAATTATTGTTATTTAATTAACTTATTTTTGGTATTTAATTATTAAAATTTTAGGTATTAATTATACTTCAATTGCAATATTAAGACTTTGAACATGAGGTCAATTTAATTTTGGGCAATACCAGAAATAAATATATATATATATATATATATATATTTAATAATTAAATATTAAAATAAGTTAATAAACAACAATAATTAATACTTAAAATATCATATATATATATATATATATATATATATATATATATATGATATTTTAAGTATTAATTATTGTTGTTTATTAACTTATTTTAGTATTTAATTATTAAAATATTAGATATTAATTATACCCTGTTTACAGTGTTAAGACTTTAAAGATAATCTCAATTTAATTTTGGGTAAAGTCGGGAGCAAATATTTATATGATATTAAGTTAGGAGAGTAGATTTTAATTTTACATAAAATAATATAATAGATATAGTGTATAAATAAATTTACTTAACAAATATAATTATTCATAGAGTGATATTTTACTATGATAATACATCTTTTTGTATCTGTTCTCTCTCTCTTTATATATATATATATATATATATAATATCCCCTTTTAACTCATTATTTTTCTGTCACATGACATATTCATAATTATTATATTTCAAATTTAGAATTTTTTTGATCTAATATTACGTGTAGAAATGACAAGCAAAAAAGAATGAGAGTTTAATTTTTGATATATTGACAGTATAAAATATTTTACACAGTCGTACAATCACATCCGTTCTTTTGGATGACCATTTACGCATTCAATATAAAAGGTAGTTATTTTTACTGATGTATCATTATATAATTGGATGCATGTGTAAAACTACTTTACATTGTTAGTGCATCAAAATTAAATTCTTAAAAATATTTATAATTCGTATTTTAAGTTAATTTTATAAGTACGTCATTCCACAAGTCAAAGACAATTCTTTTTAATAGCTTTGTAGAAGTTAATAGCTTTTATATTGAATTTATTTTGTAGTACGATAAAATTTATTGTTCAATCAAAAACTATTTGACAAAAATGTCTGAGAATGAATTGGTATAAAGAAATGTCTATGTCTTCTCAAATTTTGAGATTGAAGAATCAAGAGAAATTTAATTTTTTATATTATTCACTCATTTGTTCTTAATTTGGTACTTTTAATTTAATTTTTTTTGTTCAATTAGATGTTATTGGACTCTTGAGTGGATAAGAAAAACTTATATAATGATAAAAAATAAGGAGAAGTGACCAGTACATTGTAATTGATCTTCATCATTTACAATACGTATGTAAAATTTTAATATTTTAATGCGAATATTTTTTTTGGTAATAATTATGTGTTGTAGTGCAAAATCTTTTTTTTATATATTTCTACTTATTTCTCTTAATTCTCGCTTTCATTTAGAAAGGAGAAAAAAATAAGATGCACACTGTGATATCAATTTACAATATAATTAATTGATCATCTATGTGATCACTAAACAACCGAATACATGATTATTCTCTAATTTACAAAATTCAACAAAGATATTGGTAAACATATTGGTTTAGCATTTATTTATATATTTTATTTATTTATATTATATTTGTAATCATATTATATCTATTTTTATCAATATATATATTTTTTAAAAATATCGTCAGTGTTAACACATGGTGTATTAAATAAATAGAATGATAGAAACACGTAACTATTTTCTTTTCAGTCAAGATTCAGAAAAATATTGTAATGTAGACTTGCAATATCAGTATATTAATAGTGAAGTGGAGAAAAAAATATAATATCATATCTATTTTTTTAAATCATAATTGTAATTTATGATTGAAATCATAATTTAAATATTTTAAATGGGATAATTTTATTTAAAGAATTCATAATTCAAACATAATTCTTATACACTTAATAGTTACATTTTAGTTAATACACTTAACATCATATTTAAAAAAGAATAAACAATACACATTATATTACTTATTTATTAATTAAATTATTATAATTTAAATTAATTTTAATAGAATAATTTAAAATTATAATTTCAATCTTATCATGTGCATGGCACGAGTTATTGTTTGAGAATATTTATTAAATCACATTAAATAAATGTGTGCATAATTTATGTGAGTATAGATCAGTCCAAAAAAAATTCTGTACTTATCCAAATTGCATATGTATTTGTGGTAATAAACATGTGATACTTATTTGTTTCCATGTGAACAATAAATTTGTCTAAAGATAGACTTATTGTTTGACAGAATTTATTATCAATGTTTGATTATTGTATTAAAAATATTACTTACAAATTAATATTTCTGTTCAAAAACTAAATATTAATATTATGCTAGGTATTTGTGATGAGTCCACTGTTATATGAATTTTATTTATATAATATATATTTTGTATGAATATATTATTTTGCTTTAAAATTATATCTGCCAATGTTAGTCTATTTTTTTAAATAGAATTTTTTACAATTAGAAAAAAAAGACTTTACGTCATTAGTAATTTATATTTCGTCAAATTAATTATGATCTCATATGGTATTTTGAGATAAATGTAGTTGATAACTTGTATCAATTCAGTGGGAGTAAGTATATTTTTTTATTATTCTTGTATGTTAGCGACATGCAGAATTGTAAATAAGGTTATATATACTCAACTCTAAAAGAAATAAGTATTGTCTCATACGGTGTCTTAAGAAAATTATAAAGCTCAATAGGGCATAAGGTTTATTATGCTAGTCTGATGAATAACAAATTTGTACACTTATAGTTATTATGTACTTTATTAGTATCTTTGACAGATATTTAAGTCAGTTAATAATGAAGAGTATGTCTAAAACGAGCACAACAATTATGTGCTTATTAGATGCGCCATATTTATATAAACAATTAGATTTGATTAGATGAAAATCAAAGGCTAATATGAAAGAAGAGCATTGGTGGACTCTAATAAATACAGAATATCCTAGTACATAAATAAATGCTTTAAATGACAATATTTTAATACACAATACTTTAAAGAGTAATAGAATCTTTTATTCTTAAATAATTAAATATAAAACATATAAATACAAAAATATAAGTATTTTTTATTCAATAAAATTAATTATTATACAATAAATTTTTATAATATTAAAAAATTATATTAAAATAAAATTTTAAACTGTAATATAAAAATATAAAATAATTAAAATTTTATTTTATATTACTTGACAAATAATTAGATTATTATATTCAAAAATTTATTAATTAACTAATTTTGTTAAAGATATTATTATATAAAATAATTTTTTATCAAAATATTTTGAAAATATAATTTATTTAAAATATTATATTTAATACATAAAAATATTAAACTTTTTCATTTTTTTCAATATTTTTTTAAAAAAATAGAATAAAAATAATATAATTCTAAATACATACCTATCACATTATATATTTACCTATATTAGTAAGACTTAAACTAATCAAACTTACATAATTAAAAATATAAAACATATAAATACAATAAAATAAATATTTTTTATTTATTAAAATTATATATTTATAATAAGATCATTTTTTTATTATTTTCAAGTATTTTAAAATAATATATAATAAAATAAAAATGTATAACAATGTTATTTAAGGCATTTATAAATATTTATATATTTTTTCTGTTTCTGGTTAAGACCATCATAAAGAATATGTTCAAATCATATTTTTGTTTAAAACATAGATCAACGCTATATAAATTTCATTTTAGAATAGGCACTCATTCTATATATTAAAAAGATAGAAGTTTTGAAAGAAAAAAGGATGAAAGGGAAAAAGAATATGTAAACTTTATATTTTTATATGTGTAAAAATTAAATATAAAAAGCTAAATGAGGTCATTTTTCATAAAATTAGGATCAAAATTCTAGGTTTAAATATTATTATATTCTAACATTTTGCATTTCAGTACATCATACCAAAGCTGCGACGTTTTTCATTTAAATAAAAGAAAATTATATGGTACAGATCTAAATCTGTACAGATTTAAAGATTTGCTTACTTAAACCACACTTTTTAAAGCCACACTTTTCACTTAAAACCGTAGCTCTTCACAAAGAAAAGCGTCACCTAATGGAAAAAAGTAAATTAGAAGATTTAAGAGAAGAAATAATTAAGTTATCAAAATTAATAGATCAAAAATTAATGATTTTAACTAATGTTAACTGTAATGACACCGAATTCTTAAAATCAATACAAAATGATTTTTCTCAAAATCTTTATTTTACTATAAGCTTTATTGAAGGACTTCAAAAACCTGAAAAAACTTATTTTTCACACGGAATTTCTAAGAAATGTTATCATGGAAATGATTCCCCACATCTTTATCATACTTTTAACCCACAATTAAATTCTATAGTAGATATGCTTGAAGAAATACTAGTATCCATAAAATTTCAAAGAAATAAGGAAAAAGAAAATCCAAAAGAAGAAAAATTTCAAAATATAATCAACATAACAGATTTAAAAGTAAAACCACCACTAAAATTATGAATATTGAAGAAAAATTAGAAGAAGTTACAATGCTTTTTAAACAATTAAAAATGGCTCAAGAAAATAATATTATAGAACAGGGATTTCAGATAGAAGAAGAAATAGTAAATTCTGAAAATATAGAAAATGAAGAACACATCCTAGATTATTCAAGTGACGAAGAACCAGCAATTCCAATACAAGTAAAAAATGAAGCTGGAACATCTAGGGATAATCAATCTCAATTTAAATGGGAAACAGGTTTTGATAATTATGCTTTTAAAAAGGGGTTTATAAATAAAGATTCAAAATATACAAAAATACCATCAAAATACGTTCCTAAAATCCAGGAAATGGAAGGAGAAAGAATGCTCGATTTAGACTGTAAAACGAATGAAAAAGAAATTTTCGAAAACTGGTTGAATTCCTTCTTATTAGAAGCCTTTACTAATCCAAAACTTAATGAATTATCTGGAAGAGACATTTGGAATTACATAGGGTTTCATACTAAAGGAGCTATAAGAGATTATATGACATCAATAGAAAACCAAATAATAGAAGAATTAGCAACAAAAATAACAGCTTATGATAAGATATTATATATAATGATGATTCTATATAAAGAATTTTTTGGAAAAAATATTATAGATCATAAACAAGAAGTCTATAATAAAGAATATCAAGAAGCAAAAAACCATTTAGCTAACATTCACATATATGATCTATGTAATGTGGAGTCTTATATATGTGAATATAGAATACATTATTACAAATTAAAAGAAGAAGATAAAAATCATTATCTTAATATGTATATAACAAAACTTCCATATCCTGCTAACGAATTTATTATGGGAAGATTTATAAGAGAAATAAATAGAGGAACAATTGAAAATAATTTTGGTGGAGCAACCTCTGCAATAAGAGAGGAAATAAAAGAACGTTGTATGCAAGAAGCAACTCAAAAAAGATTTGCAAATATAATTAGAATTTGCTGTCAGGATAATGAAGAGATACCTCAAAAATATGGTCTTAATAAAAATTTTCAAAGAAAAAGAAAATATCAATTTAGAAAAAGAAAATACTATCCAAACTGGAGAAAAAAGAGGTATTTTAGAAAAAGAAATAACAATAAAAATAAGAGACAAAAAAGTGATTATTGCCCAAATAAAAAAGAAAATTGTAAGTGTTGGTATTGCCAAGAAGAAGGACACTGTGCAAATGAATGTCCGAAAAAGAAGGATAAAAAGGATCTTACTAAACAAATAGAAATCGCTAAGTCTTGTTTCATGGAACCTTTAGAAGAATCTGATGATAACTTAGACTATATTTTTGAATATGTCTCGGAAACAGACTCAGAGTAATAATGCTACATTTATTACTATAAAAATAACAGAAAAATTTATAAATGCTTTCATAGATTCTGGAGAAACACAATGCTTTGCTAGTTCAAATACAAAACTTGATTGGAAAAAATTAAAGAAACCATTAAGAGTTAGAATAGCTGACAAATCAATACATAAAATTGACCAAAAAGCAGAGATGGTTGAAATTTTTATTCAAAATTATAGGTTCATTGTTCCATCTATATACATGTTAGATTCTGGAATGGATTTTATCATAGGAAATAACTTTTTAAAGCTATATCATCCATTCATTCAAGAACTAACATATATAGTTTTAAAAGCTCCACACGATTCTTCAATAAATCAAAAATCAAAACGTATAAAAATACCGACTACTACTATAGATAAGATCTTAAAATTTAAAATATTTTCTATATTGGAGACATGTTATTTAAATTTATACTTTCAAATAAATATCCCAAAAAATAATCTTGAAATAAAGATAGAAGAACTTTTGAATGAAATTTGTGCTGAAAATCCTTTAGATATTAAAAATACAAATAACGAATTAGTAAGCATTAAATTAAAAGATCCGACAAAAGAGATAAATGTTCCAAATAAAATCCCTTATTCCGCAAGAGATAGAGAAGAGTTTTCATTAGAATGTAGAGATCTTTTGGAAAAAGGAATTATAAGATTAAGTAAAAGTCCTCATGCGGCTCCAGCCTTTTATGTCGAAAACAATAATGAAATTAAAAGGGGAAAACGAAGAATGGTTATTAACTATAAGAAGATGAATGAAGCAACTATTGGTGATGCTCATAAACTTCCAAGAAAAGATTCAATTTTAGAAAAAATCAAAGGAGCAACTTGGTTTTCATCTCTTGATGCAAAATCAGGATATTGGCAACTTCGTTTAGACGAAGAAACAAAGAAATTAACTGCTTTTACTTGTCCAACAAAAGAATCAACAAGTGTGTTGCTCTATGAATGGAATGTATTGCCATTCGGATTAAAACAAGCTCCAGGTATTTATCAAAGATTTATGGAAGAAAATCTAAAAGAGTTAAATGAATTTGTTTTAGTATACATTGATGATATACTAATTTTTACAAAACAGGATAGAGAAGATCATCTTCAAAAATTATTAATAGTTTTAGAAAGATGTAAAGAAAAAGGATTAGTTCTTAGCAAAAAGAAAGCAAGAATAGCAAAACAAGAAATAGAGTTTCTTGGATTAATTCTATCCACTCAAGGAAAACTAAAACTTCAGCCAAATGTCCTAGAAAAGGTAAATTTATTTCCTAATAAAATAGAAGATAGAAAACAATTACAAAGATTTTTAGGGTGTATAAATTATATTTCTGATCAAGGATTCTTAAGGAATATAACAGAATACACTAAAAGCTTATTTCCAAAAATAAGTACAAAAAAAGAATGGAAATGGGATGAAAAAGATAGTATGCAAATTCAAAAGATTAAAGAATTATGTGAAAAACTTCCGGAACTTTATATTCCAGAAGAAAATGACTACTTAATAGTAGAAACAGATGCTTCAGACATAACCTGGTCAGGATGTCTAAAAGCTAAGAAAGCTATAAAAAGTTTGGAGCAAGGAAAAGAATCACTAGATTCTAAAAATTCCCCAAAGGAATTACTTTGCAGGTATATTTCAGGGACTTTTACTCCAACAGAACAGAGATATACCACTCATGAAAAGGAAACTCTAGCAGCAATTAAATCTCTTAAGAAATGGAAAATTGATTTACTACCCAGAGAATTTACATTAAGGACAGATTCAAGCTACCTAACAGGTTTCATACGATATAATTTAAAAGTTGATTATAATCATGGACGATTGGTAAGATGGCAATTATTTTTGTTACAATATCCAATAAAAATTGAATATATTAAGGGTGACAAAAATGTTATTGCAGATACATTAACAAGAGAATGGAGTTCGTCTACAACGCATTAGATCAAGAAATTCAGAAATACGAACAAGAACTCGAAAAATGCAAGCATTGTCAGCAAATAAGGACACAGATCCAATCCCTCAAGAAGGTCGTCGAAGCAATGAAATCAACACAACAACCAAAACCATCAGAGCTCAGCCAGCTAAGCGTGGTGGACAAATCAGGTGAAGAAAAAATTCCAGAAAATAAAACAATTGCTGAAATTATCAAAAAATCTACCCAAGATAAAAAATATTATGTAATTTATAATGGCCCCATGAAAGGAGTATATGATGCCTGGGAAAAAGCAGCACCATTTACACATCAATCAAGGATAATTCATAAAGGAGGGTTTTTAACACTGGAAGAAGCAAAGGAATCTTTCAGGGAATATGAAGCTCTTCATCCAGAGCAAACCCTAAAAAGAGCAGATAAAGCTCCAATTCAAACCCAGAGAACAGGGATAATAAGAAACATTTCTACAAGGGCTGAAATCAAAGAAAAGAAAAAGGTCTGTAGATCAAATCTCAGAGAAACCCTTAATATAGTCCTGAACTGGACTGAGGAAAAAAGAGCAATTTTAGGATATTATCCTATTGCCAAAGAACAGCTAACAAAGCTGGTTATATTTCCAGATGCATCCCCATCGGACACCTATCAGTTTTTCCAGTATGGATTAATTGATACAATTTTAATTTTTAATGATCTAAAAATTATTAGTGAGTTTCCTGCAGGATTCGTTGATGCAGTGAAGAGATTTAAAAATATGATTGACAACGTAAATCCAAGGGATATATCCCTAAAATTTACGAACAGTCAACCTATTTTTAATGAAGAAGAAGAATGTTTGATTCCAGCACACCAAGTAATATTCATGTCCGTCTTCCCAGGAAATTTTCAACCAATTGATCAAGTTCAAGATTTAACAATCTACAGTCATGAAGGAAGGCTAGCCAGCACACTAGCAAGGGTCTTCGAAAGAACTCAAAAGATAACAAGGGAATCTCACACAAGAATTAATTATAAAAGCAGAAATACTTTGCTTGTGTCTAGTAAAAGGAATGAAATTGAAGAAAGAGAGATGAGACTCTTAGTGGAATTTGAATCAGCATTCTACAACTTGTCTGGACTCTTAGAAAAGCTCCCTGAAGGGATAAAGAAGAATCTCTGCTATCTGATAAAAGAGAGAGAAGACCACAAGTGTCAGCTATGCGTCTCAGAGTTATCTGAAGAAAGCAATAATAAAATGGAATCAACCCACATGATAAAGGAAGAAGACAACGCATCTGAAGGACACATAATGAAAGAGGAAGACAGCACATCTGAAGCATCTCTCAACATTATTGCATAGTGACGTAAGCGCTTAGGTCATAGAGCACCAACAATGTAGCTGGTGCAAGATAATAAACAATGACGTAAGCAATGACGTCATAAGAAGGGTAAGGATGGGAATTGTCCATCAGACCCAACCATTATAAATAGGTTGCTTAGGCAATTGTACAAGGCATCAGAAAATAGAAAGCAGGAGGCAAAGAGTACTCAAATGCTAGGAGAGCAAGGAGGAAGCTGCCGAGGCGATTCTATGATCTGAAGAAGAACTCCCATTAGGGAAAAATAGTTCTAAACTCCCCTCTGGAGTTAGTATTTACAATCTCCCCTCTGGAGATAAAAACACCTTATGTAAAATATATTAAATAAAGGAAGTTTTTCTCCAGAAAGGTATGTATTCATTCTAGTCTTTCAATTATGAATTATTTAGAAAGTTTAGAATTAACAGAAGAATCTGATTATTATAGATTAACTGCTTTATTAGATAATGAAAAACAGGCTGTTTTAAAAACAGAATTAAATCTCAAATCAAACGAAAATTTTAATAAACAAAATCTTTTAAAAGAAGTTTTTAATAGAAAAAATATAATATACTATGGAAAAATTCAACTTGAAGCCCCTATAAAGATAAAATCCGCCAATGGAGAACTTGAAATAGCTTTGATAAATGATGAAGAATTAAGTAAACAGATTGAGAAAATTAAGGATCAACAAAAAAGATCTAAAATTGGATGGATTCATATTAGTACTATACAAGTCTTAATCAAATCTACATATATGAAAGGAATTAATCCACCAATAAGCTTAGCAATCTGTGACAAAAGAATTACTGATGACCCAATAGATCAAATAATTGAAATTGTTCATGGAAACTTGGCAAATGTAAATGTTAAATTTAATGCCCATCTGGGATATGCTATACCTTTATCAACTGAAAATCTTGGAAGATCTATAAGTCTGGCTTATAAATTTCACAGAAAGAATCTAATGGAACAAGATGATGAACCATTTTCAATTACATATGCAATAAATTATGCTTTAACAAATAGCCATCATAGTATAATATTTAAAAACAGAGAAAGAATTTATGTCGATGAATTATTTCAGAAAATTGTAAAAACAGAAATACCAAAATATAAAGCTATTGAAAACCCAGTTCTATTAATAAAAGAACCGTCAGGAAAATTAGTTTCATCGAATTTTCAAATTAGAGAATCTAAAATTAATAGCCCTTTAAGTCTATCTAAGTTGAAGATTAAAGAAGAAAATTCTGAAATAAAAGAATTAACAAAAAAGGTCGAAAAATTAAATGAAACCTTAAACACTAAATTATGACAATAAATAAAGAAGAAACATATGTAACCTATCAAGACAAGAAACAAGAGCTTTTTGAAAGAGAAAATCGTTTGAATTATTTACAGTTTTCTGAAATAAATCAAAGAGCATTTGAAGCTCTAAAAATAATCTATGACAAGTTAGAAAGAGAAGTTGAAGAGCTAGAAAAATTAATAGAATCTCTAGAAAATAGTGATGAATCAATGATAGAGTTTGCAGAAATTTTAAAATAAATAATGCAGCATAAAAAGATTGAAAAACCAGAAAATAAAATAAAAAGAAAAAGGGCAGAAAAATTAAAAAGTAAAATAAAAGAGTATAAAAGGGAATTAAATAACCTTCAGATCGAAATTGATGACCTTATAATAAAAAGGATAGAAATAAGAATAAATATAAACAAGTTGGAATTAAACTTAAAAAATTTATAAATGCCTGGAAAACCATATTATGATTTAAAAGAATTAAAGCTGTTGAAAGAAAAAATGGAAAATGAAGTTGAAAAATTAAGAAGGTATTTAGAAACAACAGAAAGTGTAGAAATAAAAGAAGTTTTTGAGGATTTAAGAAATTATATTAAAGAAAAAGACAAACAGATAAAAGATTTTATATACAATAATCCATGCAAAAAAGAATATTATAAACTAAAACAAGATTGAAAACTATAAAAATGAAATTACAATATACAAGGACTAGTAAAAGATTGCAAAATTGGTATCAGAGCCAAGTTAATGATTAAGGGTAACACTTTCTCCTTAAGCAACACTTTTAGTGATACACTTTTAAACCAAATAAAAACAAAAATCTGTAAATCTGTACCAAAGTGCATCTGTACACTAGATGGACCCTTAAACAAAACATTCAATCGTTTTCAATTATTTGGTTAAAATTTTATTATAAAAAATATTTTTATTTTTTTTTGTATTTATATATTTTATTTTTTTAATTATGTAAGCTTGATTAGTTTAGGTCTTACTAATATAAGTAAATATGTAATATATGATAGGCATGTTTTTAGAATTATATTATTTATTTTATTTTTTAAAAAAATAAAAAAATAGAAAGGTTAATATTTTAATGTATTATATATAATATTTTAAATAAATTATATTTTTAAAATATTTTGATGAAAAATTATATTATATAATAATATCTTTAATAAAATTAGTTAGTTAATAAATTTTGAATATAATAATCTAATTATTTGTCAAGTAATATAAAATAAAATTTTAATTATTTTATATTTTTATGTTACAGTTTAAAATTTTATTTTAATTTAATTTTTTAATATTATAAAAAAATTTTGCATAATAATTAATCTTATGGAATAAAGAATATTTATATTTTTGTATTTATATGTTTTATATTTAATTATTTAAGAATAAAATATTCTGTTACCCTTTAAAGTATTATATAATAAAGTAATGCCGCATTTATTTATGTATTAGGATATTCTGTATTTATTAGAGTCCATCAATGCTCTTCTTTCATATTAGCCTTTGATTTTCATCTAATCAAATCTAATGGTCTATATAAATATGGCGCATCTAATAAGCACATAATTATTGTGCTCATTTTAGACATACTCAATAATGAATTACTAAATAGTACACAAACAAATTTTGTTTGAACAAAACATTATATATTCACACATATGAAGTCAAAAACTAAAGTTAGAGATTATTTAATATTCAGATTTTGACTTTATTAGATATCAAGATAATTTTGATCAATTGTATGTATATTTATATGTTTATTGAAAGAATTCTTTAAAACGGTGTCAAAAAGACACTTATTATTCCTTCTACTAAAGTATTTGAATATAAAACATCTTTTAAATGCATCCATTTTGGTGATTATGAGTATTTGTCACAAAGTATGAAAAATAAATTATTTAAAAGATTATTTGAGTTATTTTATGACAATATATTAGTAGTCTAATATTTTTAATTTTTATTAAACAAGAGAGTTCAAAGTGTTTACGTGTCTTATGAATAATTTAGCATAAATTTCACAAATGCATGCATATTTGGTTAATAAAAACAAACACTCAAAATTTTTCGTGTGGATACTATTTATATATCATTTTTATGATATATTGTTTTAGTGGGAGTGTGCACTTAGATGCTCATATGATTTAGACAAATTTATAAATATAGATATTTCTGCAGAAATAAAGTATTTAGTTTTGTTTTCACTCTGACTCATGATCTCATAAAGTTTATTAAAGTTGGAATAGTTGAAAATAAGCATGTATGGGATTATTTTCGCATGTAATTTCTGAAATTCTCATCCAAATTTGATCTATGTCGTTGAGTATGTTAATATGGTGATCATCGTGGTTTCGTCGCGACAGTAATATGATAAAAGCTGCGGTAATTTCATAACTAATATATAAGACGGACCAGATTGTTAGAATAATAAGAGAAACAACATTTAGATGCGCACATAAAATTTATAAGATGTGATTATTTCAAGAAAGAATATATGTATAACCCAAGTGAAAAATTGTTGGAAAATTATTTAATTTTTTAATTTGTTTGTGGGTAATATATTAATTATAATAACAAATTATGCTATTTCAAATTAAATTACTTATATAACGGTGATATAATTTATTGATATAAATGCTAAATTGAATAAGTTATAATTATTTTTTATTTTGAATTAAAGAAGAATAAAACCAGATACTATTTTTATTTGGACTTTAGATACTATTTTTATTTGAGATTTAGAATTTAATGAGTGACACACTCAAATATAAATAGTAACTTCCGTAACTCTTTTTTCATCAAGAAATTGTGATTTAGCCCTAATAAAAATAGAGAAGACTCTGATTATTGAAGAAGATCAAAGAACCAAATTTTTTTAATCATCCTTATAAATAACTTTTTCGCACTATAATATATATTTTTGATATTTTAATATAAATTATCTGAATTAATAAAATTATTTATTCTAACCATTATGTATTCTAATTTCTAAATACCAACGCATTATTATTAATGCCATCTGCATTTTAATTTCTTCCTTGCATGTTTATCATCAACAACACCAATTGGTGCTACTAATTAATAAAATGGACAAGTCTGAAAATTCCAGTAGCATATATAGGAGAAGAGAATACGTGAAATTGTGACCACGAATTCCATTATTTGTTAGTGTTATGCACCCTTAATTAATTTCCTTCATTTGGCGGATTTATTATGCATTTATGCTCTATGTTCCCCCATCATTTATTTATTATTAATAATCTGATTAATGACATGAGGAGTAACGAACTATAATCTGTTCAAATAAATAATAAAAAAGGACCCAAAAGCAAATCTTCGCCCTTTCATAATTTAATATAGGACAAATGGGATATCCTCCGGCCACTATATATACTAACAATAACTTTATTCATTTTATCATCAGATCAGAAATCAGACTTTTCTAGAACTTTATTGCATACCTCTTTCTAAATTTAAAAAAAAAAAAAAAAAACTTCAAATAATATGTTCGCATGTCCACATATGATATCATAGCCACATTAAATTGCTTTAAAAACGTTGTTATAATAAGAAGGGTAGTAAAGTACTATATTTTCCTCTTCAATATTTAGATTAAATTTTGATTTGATTTTTAATATTTTAAATATTTTATTTTTATTTTAAAATTTTTAAATAAATTTAATATTATTCTACTATTAAATTTGATATAAATAATTAATAAAACGAATCATGTGGATATTATTATATTATTAGTTAAATCATATATTTTTTCATACATTAGATAAATATAACCAAAATTTTGTTATAATATTTTTTTTTCAATTTATTTCTGGTATAAAACTCTAAATTTTAGCAATCAATTATCAATATTTTAGAATAAAAAAAAACTTTTACATTGGTAATCATTAATAGATCGATTTTACTTATAAAAAGAAATCAAACGTTATTAAATTTTTAATATGTAAATTATTTGTATTAAATTTAATAGTGAGATAATATTAAAATTTTTTAAAAATTAAAATATAATATTTAAAATTTTATAAAATAAAAATAAAATATTTAAAATTAAATTAAAACTTGAACCAAACACTAAAAATTAAAATAATATTTTATCCTAACAAAAATAGCGAAATGCATTACATGGGCAATAAGCAGACACAACAAAGTTAATATTGTTGATAAATATACCATATAATTAATAATTGTAAAAATCCAATTAAATGCATGGATAAGTGGAGAGAGCACCAAAAGAGCGTATCTTTATAAACAATTCAAAGCCGTGGATCAGTCAGCTTATGTGTGTGGATAGTGGATGCCATACCATAAACTCAATCCCACAGTTTTTTAACCTATATAAATTAAATGCATGTCATGTTGATTCACCTACCCACCAAATTTTATCAACTATATACATTAGGTTATAGAAATGAAAGTTGACACATGATAAAAATTTACGACCAGTTTAATTAAGCTTTTTTAAAAAAATAATTTAAATAATAAATATTTATATTAAAAATAATTTATAAATAAATTATTTTATATTTAATTTTTAATTTTAAAAATATTTATTTCAAAAAAAAATATAATAAAAAAATTTATTATAAAAAAAGTTATTTTTTTAATTTTTTTATAAATACTTAAATAATTTTTTAAAAAATTACAATTTAATTTTAAAAATTACACTAAATATTAATAGTACTACTTTTTATAAATTAAAAGTTCAAAAAAATAATTTTTGAAACTTTCCAAACAATCCTTAAAATATATTAATGCAGTGCCTAATTAATATAGTAAATAGTAATATATAAGCAATTTTTAAGCGCTCATCAATATATTATATTAACTCTCTAAAATAAAATAAACTATCAAAACCACACCATACCTAGAGGTATGACATAAAAACATTCATTATTTTTGTTAATTGAAAAGTTTGACGTGGCAACACAAGAATGCTTATATGACAACTTTGTATAGTGTCATGTTAGCCTTTTAATTTTTATCAACAAAACAAAACAATTTGACGATAATCACTTTTGCCTATTTATAAATTTTTTTGGCCTCTTTTATTATTTTTATCTTTTAGAATTATTTATTAGAACTAAAATTAGATAGACCTAATTTAATTTTAAAAGCTAGCTTACAAAAAAATAAATATCTTACACTTATAATAAATCATCTACAAATCTTATTTTTGAGAATGGCGAGACTTATATGTCTTTATATAAATCTTTTTTAAGTCTATTCTCTTTTTGTAATTTACTCTAATTATATCTTGACCTAATTATTAGTAGTTTGATTGGTGTTGAGTCCACTTACACTTTTGTTAATAAAACAAGTAATGACGTTAGGTTATTTTGTTGTATTGCTTTGGCGCATGGTGGAAGTGTATATATATATGGTGGTTCTAAATAAAGTCTAAACCATGTAATGTATGTAAACCTTTTTTCCAACTATGTTTGAGAAAAAGGAGCGTATCTTGTGAATTAATAAATCACCCGACATAAACCGAATTTGTTAAAGTGAACGCAACCCTGTTTCAAATGACAAATGTATCAATAATTAATAATAATATCAATATGTGTTCTTATGAATGGAAGAAAAAGGAAAACACAATTCAAGTTTTTTTAAGCATGCATGTCATGGCTAAACAAAAGAAATTATAGTCCTTTTATGTGTGTTGATGAGTCAGGTTTGTGAGCTCCATTATATCAACCCTGGCTTCGTAGCAAAAAGCTAGATTGTCATTATATCATCTTTATCAAAAATTTAAATCGATAGAAAGAAACACGTAATAATTAATTATATGTTAAACATGCCATTTTAAACATGATTTTTTTTTGGATTAGCTTAAATATTTGCATCTTTTTTTTTTAATTTATTTCATACTATTTTTTTTAAGATCTAACAAACATCAAATTCTAGACCTTTTAATCATAGAAACTATAATATCGTGTCATGATGTTACTTCTACAAAAAATTTAAACTAATAAAAATATATATAAATAATTATATCTTTTAATAAAATTGTACACTTAGCATTTTTAAGTAACTTTGTTAGTCAATTTAATGTTCAAAAATAATACTAGTAACTAACTAGGGAAAAGTAGATTAATTCAGTTGTCTCACATACATGAAGTGATCTGGATTTAGATCCGATCCGTGATATATATTTTGGTAGCTTATATGTATTTTAATTTGTTTGCATTTAATTCTTATAATATATACAGAACTCATCAAAAGAAAAAAAGAGCTCGTTATTAGCTGAAATTATTTTTGCATATATATATATATATATATATATATATATATATATATATATATATATATATATATATATATATATGTGTGTTCTGGACAATAGTAATAAAACGGAAGGATGATTAAATGAAAATCCGAAGTTACGATATAACACTAAGCACACCACAACGACAATATTATTAAAATACTGAAAAAAAAGAATACCCAAAAAAAAAAGGGCACTCAACAGGTAAAGACACACGTTCTATATCATCTAACACTATTGATTTTAGCATCAAGTATTTTACAAATTGTTCATCCAACTTGGTTTTACGCACGCCAAAATTAAGATTTTCGATCTTCATCCCATAAACTCACTTCAGGTATGAACAATATATATAAACTCAAAAAGAGTTTCTTTTTTTGGTCAGTTTTTATCAAACGAATACGCTAAGGAGTTTCAAAGGAAATGAAGAGGACAATACTTCCTACAAATTAACTTGCTATAAAGAATTAAAAAAAAAACAAAGCATTAAACATCTTAAAATTTTAAATTTTAAATTTTAAATCTGAATCTGAATCATCATATAAAATATAATGAATAGTTAAAATTTGTCTAATTAACAAATAGGGTAAACACTCTTTAATCAATAAAAAATGTTGAACCCTTTTCTATGTCTCTTAATTCTATTATTATTATTATTAACAATTCCTCATATAATATATATACTTTTGTTAAAGCGTAGAATAATATATATATATATATAACCAAAAATAGTGGTATTTGCTAGCAATAACATAATGGAGGCAGTCAATCAATGAATTTCTCTTATTTTTTGTAAAGACGAAGAAACAAATTCGATGGTTATCAAATGATTGAATAATCGGGAGCAATTTACTTACGATACTTAGTTGACATTCATAAGTTGGTTATTTGTCAGCACAAATTTAGTTTACGATGTTTTTGGAAGCCCTCGGCCGAGAATTGATACATCCCTTATCAGTATATGGACAGGTTTAGGTTCGGCCTCAATGAAAAAAGAAAAACGGAGCACCTAACAAAAAAAACTATATCAGTTATATAACAGTTCCAAAAAAATGCACCTCGAAATAAAAAAAAAATCCGAATATATATATATATATATATCAAAAAGGAAAAAAATACTACTGCATGCAACTAATTAACCTACTAAATCTCATGTTTATGCATTACTATCAAGGATAAGGATAAGGATAAGATAAATTCAATTAGTGGGATAGTGTAACCAAAATTCTGGTAAAGTAGTTATTGGAAGGTATGGTTGTTAGGTTAATGTTGGCTATTCTCTTCTGGCTATAAATAGGCATAGCAAGAATATATAGCATATAGAGTACCCGTATGAGTCCTTGTAACATTCGTTTTTTACTTTTCTTTCAATCTATATTCTACTTCTCTATTCTTCACTACTCATTTACAAACATTCATGGTTCAAGCTATTCTTGTTACATACACTTGGCCAACAAACGCACAATCTTCACTATTAAAAATTGTTTGTTTTTCAATTTTAAACACTTTACAAGTAATAACTATTCATTATTAAAATTAAACATGTTTAACTATATATTATTAGGAATTAACGTGTTTATTGATTCATCCTTTTTTAATTTAATGTATGTAATAATAATGAATAAAATATTATATTAATTTGGATAGTAGATATATTTCGTTTTCTAAAATAGATATTCTTGTTCTGTTTTTTTTTCCTCAAAATATCAATATCCATATGTTAATAAATATTATATAATATTTTATTTTTATAATTCAAACTCAAAATTATTAATGAAGCAGCACAAATAATTATTATCTTGAGTAATATCATATTTATTGTTATCGAACAAATTGAATTAAAAAAAAAGGGTGGATTAGTAGTAGTAGACAACGTCCTTATATTACAATTGTCGTTTAAACTTTGATCCAGCATATGTATGTATGATGATAAAGTTTCAAGTTGTTGAGGTATGACACATAATATTTTGTCCTTATACGGAATATAGGAAATTTATATAACATGATTGGACAAACTCCAAAATCTTATTTTCTTTTTATATTTTTCCCTTGACGGTACTATAATGAATTTAAGTGTTTAACTGGTTACAGAACAAATAATATAGCATAAAGAATGCACTTTTTGTTTATTCTGGCGTAGGTTACGTTGAACATTCATTTATAAATTTTTGGCATATGTTTGAATTATGTTAAACATATGTCACGCATGATAAGATATATCTTCCGAAATGAAAACATGGAAGAAGCAAAGCCGAGTCAACAATAATGAAGAGCAGTATAAGTTATTATCGTGACAACTAATGGTTAATTGGACAACTATAATAACAATAATTACGACAGCCAACTTTGTTTTGTCCAAAAATTTCAATTTCTCTTTGACATTAATTGATTATTTTCATCCCACAAAAAAAGATAAAATAAAATAAAGAATTGGGTTATTTGTCATGTAACATCTGGATCAGTGGATGTGGAGCCGTGGATCATGGACAACCTTATAAATTTATATATGCACACATGTTTCCTACTTTTTATTTCTCTCTTTTTAGGATTATATATGAAAATTAATGTTTATCATTAATTGCCACTATCTTCGAGTGCTCGTCACCACATATGTTTATGTATGTTTCTGCCTAAATCCAAATCAAATTGATGTAACGAAATTTAATTAATAAATATTAAGTAAGATAATTTATGACTGTTTTTGGTTGATTTTTTTCGTAACTAAACATTTTGGATAAAACAATTGTCCAATAACACGATATATTTTATATAGGGAAAATCTAGGGGCCAGCAACTTCGTTAAATTCTGACCAACATGTAATCAGGCCAGCAAAAAAAGTGAGCCATTTGATGAAATCTCACACTCATCTCACACCATTAAAATCATCATTGATGACTATTTGATAACTACAAATCACAAAGTTGCTGGCTTCTAGCATTCCTCTTTTAAATATTGACGGTCTTGAAGGTAAATGATTTCTATGCAAATAACCCAAAATGTCTAGCTATACTTTTTGGTAAGTTTTCTGAAGATAAGTTTTGCTAATTTATATTATTGGATGATATTTTATGTGCAATAAATCCCATTGAACCAATAATTAATTCATATTATATATTAACTGATTTTGACTAAAAATATTTTTCTTACTAAATTTTTATATTTTATATATATATATATAAAATAATAATTATATAAAATGGATATGAGTCTTTAACTTAAGCCTATTTCTTTGTTTTTCAACTTTGGGGTTGAGAACTTGAGATGGAATATAATATTATTGAGGCTATATATTAATAATAGTATTATAAGAGTTAATATATGTAATTATATAAATTTAGTTACTATTTTATATTATTAATTAAATACTTTGTAGGTATTTTAAATTATATAATTTGTTAGAGTAAATTTATTAAGATCTAATTATTTGGTGCTCTACGTGTGAATAAACATATATATAGATGGTGGTAATAACAAATGGTGTATAATTATAATTTTATTCATTAACTATTTTTTTTCTTTTAAAACTCTTCTTTCATACTATAATTATTTTACTTTTTTATTATTCAATTCTTCAGGTTTGACAAGGATTTTGTTATTTAATATAATAACAATTAATTTTTAATAATTATAAATATAAAAGAATTATATATATATATATATTATCATAATAAAATAATTATTTTTTACATATACTTTGTAAATTATCATTAAAAAACGAGGTTGGTGGTCTCAACAAAATTATAAATGTATCAAAATTACTTAACTTTAACTTTTATGTATAACAGAAAAAATTAATTATTTACTTTTATATATAATAATTTATTGATTAGTCATTGATCAAATTTTAGATATTTGATATGATGTCTAAATTTTTTATTTTTAATTATTAAAAAATATTAAATAATTCATATTATATTTCAAATAAAAGTAAATTTAATAAAAATTTGACATTAATAAAAAAATGGGCCCAACTTTTAATGGAGCCCTTGGAAAAGAAAAATCTTAATATATTATATGTATAATAATAAATTTGAAATGAGTACACGTCATGTTGAAAGGATTGAGCTTAATTGTACATGTATAAAAGGGGAGTATTCATACTAGAATGGTCCATATCACAGGCACTCAATTTATCTATGATTCTATGTAGCTTCGCGCCTTCACCCTCTTTTACTTCTCCATAATATCCACTATACTCTCTCTTTCTCTCTCTTCTCATTCGTTTTCCGTTTTTCCCTTATCCGATCTCTTCTCCTTTTCAAAACCGTCACTTCTTTCAAACCATAATAAACCCAAGAAAGTCAAGAACCCTTACTCAACGACGTCGTTTCCACCTTCCTCCCCTAACCTAACTCCGTGATCTCCATCTCCATCTCGTGACCCTCTTTCCATTTCCCTTTTCATGCATCAAACGAATTAATCCAATTTCCGACCTCTCATCTTCCGTGGCAGTTCCATCTACATTCCACATTACAAAAATCGTAACCGATCGTTAATAACAACAACAATTTGTTATTATTATTCACCGAGAAAATGAACGATGTTGGAAAGAACAATAAGAAAGTGAAGGTGACCGTGGAAGAAGACGACGAGAAACGGAGGGGGAACAAGATGACGACGACGGATTCTTCTTCGTCGACGTCATCAACGGAGTCGTCTTCTTCCGACGAGAGGGAATACGAAGTACAGGACCTCCGTGACCGGCTGAAATCGTCGCGAGGAAGCAGGTTTGACCTCATAGAGAACGAGTTCGGACTCAACTCGGCTCGGAGGAAGTTCAGTCGTCAAGCTCTACTCGATGGAATCCGAGGCATCTCCAAGGGCGCTGTCATCCACCCAGAAAACAGGTTCACTTCTCTCCTTTTCTTTCTTTTCTTTTTTATTTTTTTAATTAATTTTTAAATAACAACTAATAATGGCATCACCTATCACTTACACCTCTAATATTTTATATAAAATATAGAATATCATTACAGAGATACTAACTAATAAAGAGTTCAGAAAGAAACTATATATTACAGTGGCATGTTCTTGGTAGATCTCTCTGTTATCACTTAATGCTATACATAACATTAAAAATGTAATCTGATGAGTAAGAACGTAAAGTAACGTATTCTATCATTCACAGTTAATAATAATATGGGTTTAGCTAAGTTTACAGACTAAGAAATTTTTATTGAAAATATAAAAATTTTAAATTATTTATTTATTTATTTTGTATTTATTAAATAAAAATATTTAAAATTTTTTTCTAATAATAAACTTATTATGTGTCTTAAATAATAATAATAATAATAATAATAATAATAATAATAATAATAATAATAATAATAATAATGTTGAGTTAAATTAAAAAAATTAAAGAATGGTTAGAATTTTCTGAAATTTCAAGTGTGTGTTTCAATTAAAGTTTATAAATAAGAGTTTGTATTAAATTGATTTTATAAATTTAATTTTGGTTAAAAATAAATTGATATTAAAATGATTTATGTTTAATAATTTTATATTAAAGTAAATTATAGAAACATGAATATTGTTTGGAGTCAAGTTTAGATAAAAATTATTTTAAAAAAGGACATAAATTTATATTACTCAAAACTATATTTTTTTTCAATACTCTTTTGGTTTTAATTTAAAAAAAAAACTTCAATTTATATGTTAAAATTTAGTAATTTTTAGTTATAATTTTTTAATATATATTTTTTAAATTATATAAAGACAAATAAAAATAATAATAATGAAAAGTTTCATAAAAAACTAAACCAATAACACCCTAGGTCATTTGTGCCCATTGGTTGGTTTGGTGGTGCATGAAATAAGGGCCGGAAGTTTGGAATGAAGCGAAGGGAAGTGAAGAAAGGAGTTTCACGTCACTCTCTCCCCCTTCTCTTTCTAACTTTGTACACGTGGCATGTAATTGTGGGTTCTAGTTGTCTTGTCTGGCCCAACCATTTCCATGTGATGTTGTCAATTATCAACCTCTCATGACTCCTCACTATCCTTGTTGCTAATCTATCTCTCAAATTCTAATCGTAATCATAACATGTTTAAATAATTATGTTGATACAAAAATCGGAATAATTTGACCTGGAAGATTTTGTCTCGGCGTTCAAGATCGTAAGGGCTGAAACATTTTTGATTTTACACTTGGACAACCTGTGCTATTTTTTTTATCAAGTAACTGTGTAACACTAGCTCTATCAAAAAATAAAATAAAATAAAAGAAAAAAGAAAACAGTAAGAGTGGCTGGGATCTGGATTGTGGTGACGGAGCAAGATTTCATCATCATCATCATCAAAGTATAATGCGTGTATCGTTATACATTAAACTATAATATAATTTTAAGAAAATGATGAATTGATGATATCATATAAGGCCAACTTGGTGATGATATTGATTGATAGATTTTTTTTCGTTCATACAAACACAGTCACACACATTAACCTAGCAACTACACTAGGACTCGAATCTGGTGTGGTTTTGCTAGAGACAAACAGCGCTGCCACTGCATCACATGTCTAAGCCACGATATTGATCGATAGAGATATGTTTGCGAAAAAATTCAATGGTTTTTGCCCAAGTTGCAAGGCCCAATCCCTTCAGTGGTGTTAGTCATGCAAATTGTAAAGTTCCATCACTACTAGCTCGCAGAATCACAGATATTATTACTGCATACAGCACATATATAAATTAAATAAATCCCATGACCAAAAAAGTATATACATATATATTATATTATACAAATTAATTGAAACAAGCACATAATATTATATGGGTTTTAATATGGGTTTTACATTAGCACATGCTCACCCCAAGAAATTAAATATAGAATATATTTGATTAAACATGTATAATATGTTATTTATCATACCATCTTAAAAGAGGGGAAATATATAAACTAATTGTTTTTTTTTAAGGATCTGAAAATTGGCGCAAACTCAGTTACTAGGTTTTAGTTTACTTGTGAGGATTGATTGGTTGGGATTTTGCTCAAAAGCATGAAATATGAAATATAGAAGTAATGCTGTTTTCGTGATAAATTATTACATAATAAATTAGTAATCCATATTCATTAATCATTATTCATTCAGCTAACAGCCTAGTATACTATATGCTAATAAGCTAGAAATCGAAATACAAATAACCGGTGAAGAAATTATGTGATTTGGGTGGCATAATAATAGTTCCCTAAATTATAATTTGAAAACCTCAATCATTAGCTCATTACTACGAGGAAGAATGTGACCAAAATTATTAATGCAGCAAAGTTAATAAGGGTTAAGCTAACATATTAAAGTTATCCTTAGAACACACGTTAGTTAATTCATGATTAGATGGTTAATAATTTCATTAACTATAGTGCAGGTGGTATCGATTATGGACAAAATTCATATTGGTATGGGCAGTGTACTCATCCTTTTTCACTCCAATGGAGTTTGGATTCTTTCGTGGCTTGCCTGAGAATCTGTTTATATTGGATATCATAGGGCAGCTAGCTTTTCTTGTGGACATAGTTTTGCAGTTCTTTCTTGCTTATAGAGATAGTCAGACCTATCGCATGGTCTACAAGCGTACCCCTATTGCTTTGCGGTAAATTTCTATTTTTGCTATGCTTAATTGTCTTATTATTATTATTGTGTATTTTAATTGTTTCTGTTGTTGCAGGTACCTAAAAACTGACTTCATCTTTGATTTTCTTGGATGTATGCCTTGGGATATCATATTCAAGGTTCTATTTCTTCCTTTTAAATATCAGTTTACTAAAATGCAACTCAATTATATTGAAGAAATGCTTTATTTTGTGAACAGGTTTGTGGAAACAGAGAAGAAGTTAGGTACCTCTTGTGGATCAGATTATATCGGGTGCGGAAAGTCACCGAATTTTTCCATAATTTGGAGAAGGATATACGTGTTAATTACATCATTACTCGGATTGTGAAACTTTTAGTAGTTGAACTCTACTGCACCCACACTGCAGCCTGCATTTTCTACTATTTGGCTACTACACTTCCTGAATCCCAAGAAGAGTACACATGGATTGGAAGTTTACAGCTTGGTGGTTATAGTTATCAACATTTCAGAGAAATTGATCTTTGGAAGCGCTACACAACATCCTTGTATTTTGCTATCGTTACTATGGCTACTGTTGGTAAGTTAGTTATTGTAGAGTTACGGTTGAGTTGTTTTCATATGACATTATTTGTGACTTTCTTTTCTTCCGCAGGCTATGGAGATATACATGCAGTAAACTTGAGGGAGATGATATTCATAATGATATATGTCTCATTTGACATGGTTCTTGGTGCTTATTTGATCGGTAACATGACAGCTTTGATAGTCAAGGGATCAAAAACTGAGAAATTTAGGGACAAGATGACAGATCTTATGAAATATATGAATAGAAATAGACTTGGACGGGATATCCGTGAGCAAATAAAAGGCCATCTGCGCTTACAGTTTGAGAGTAGCTATACCGAGGCTGCTGTCCTTCAGGAAATTCCCATTTCTATTCGCTCTAAGGTAATAACATAAAGAGGGTGCCTTTGAACTGATTCTGTCTTCAGAGAATATTTGTTAGTTTCCATCATTTTGGATTTTAATCTGATCATCTTTTGCAGATATCTCAAACATTATACTTGCCATGCATTCAAATGGTTCCTCTTTTTAAGGGCTGTTCTTCAGAATTCATCAATCAGATAGTAAGTAATCTATTTCTCATTGTCTTGATAGTTAAATAATTATGTTTCTAAATTTGCTAGCATGTGTAATTTTTGTTGCTTTAATCTTTCAGGTTACCAGGCTCCACGAGGAATTTTTTCTTCCAGGAGAGGTTATCATGGAACAAGGAAATGTCGTGGATCAACTATATTTTGTCTGTCATGGTGTGCTGGTATGCTTTTATATCTTCACAAGCACGTGTGTAATAATTCTACTTTTTTTCTTAGGTTCTATTGATGCTTTCAGTCACAATCCTGACTTTATGACTTGACTTTTATAGTTCGTTGCACCATATGACCATAATCAAATATCTGCATGAACACCATATCTTTATTGAGTGCTAACTGCTAAAGCTGTGAATATGCAGGAGTTAGTAGGCACTGCTGAGGATGGGACTGAAGAAACTGTTTCACTTCTGGAACCTAACAGTTCATTTGGAGAGATATCCATTCTTTGCAACATTCCTCAACCATATACTGTTCGTGTCTGCGAACTCTGTAGGCTCCTGCGGCTTGATAAACAATCGTTTACAAATATCCTTGATATATACTTTTATGATGGAAGGAAGATATTAAACAACCTTCTTGAGGTAATTATGTTATCCCTCTTATTTCTCACATATCATGCTCCCTTTGATCCTTACTCTAGCCTGAATTGAAATGCATCATGCTATTATGTTGTGGAAGATGTAGTTTATCATCATAAAGAGAGCTAAATATTTTCATTGTTTTATAGGGAAAAGAGACTTCTCGTGGTAAGCAATTAGAGTCAGACATCACATTTCATATTGGAAAGCAAGAAGCTGAACTTGCTTTGAAGGTCAACAGTGCAGCTTTCAATGGGGATCTGTATCAGCTAAAAGGTTTAGTTAGAGCTGGAGCTGATCCCAACAAGACAGATTACGATGGAAGATCACCTTTGGTGAGGACCTTGCAACATTTTAAATGTCTTGTAATTTATTAGTACAATGTTTTGGCAATGCTTGTCTGACACGTTTTTTCTTCCAACAGCATCTTGCTGCATCCAGAGGCTACGAAGACATCACACTTTTCCTTATTCAAGAAGGCGTAGACGTCAATGTTAGCGGTAACTTTAACCTACTAAATCTTCACTGCTATGTAACATACTTAAACTTTTAGCTGCCACTAACGTAGCTAATGTGTTAACTTTATAGATAATTTCGGGAACACACCCTTACTTGAAGCAGTTAAGAGTGGACATGATCGTGTTGCATCTTTACTTGTTAGAGAAGGAGCCGCCATGAAGATAGAAGATGGCGGTAGTTTTCTATGCACAGCAGTTGCAAGGGGAGATTCAGATTATCTTAAAAGGCTACTGTCTAATGGCATGGATCCCAACTTGAAAGATTATGATTACCGAAGCCCTTTGCACGTTGCTGCAGCTGAAGGTTTATACTTCATGGCAAAGTTGCTATTAGAAGCTGGAGCCAGTGTTTTTACCAAGGACAGGTACAAATTAATTGCATTACCATTTTTGCTTTTGGTTGTGATTAACATGAGTAATTTATGACAGAGGAAAGTATGTTTTTTTTTTTATCAAATATACTTTTAACGGCTAAATTTTTAAAAAACTTTGGACCAAATCAACAACAGTTTTACAAGAATAACCTTTAACATAAGCAAATCAGATATAATTGTGATATATTATAGCTGGACTAGTCCTAAATTTTTTAAACAAATTTTAAGGATAAAAAATATACATGATTCTTTACGACAATATGCAGTGTGCTAATGCTACTTGTTCCTTTTCATTTTATTAACAGATGGGGAAAAACCCCACTTGATGAAGCTCGAATGAGTGGAAATAAGAACCTAATCAAACTACTAGAAGATGCAAAATCTGCTCAGTTGTCAGACTTGCTATGTCCCACACAAGAACTTACAGGTAATCTCATCCTGTATTGCCTTTATATATTTCAATTGAGAAAGTTACTATCTTTTTAATCAAATAGTATGTTGTTTTCAGATGTTATAATACATATAAATTAAATATATATTAAAATGGAAAACAAATTTTACTTCTGTCTACAAAAAAAAAATATAAAAATATTTGAATTAATCCTCTTGAATAAAATATAATCACTATTGGTACTTGATAGAAGAATTACTTAAGGTTTGCTCATTGCCAACCTTTATTAAAACTTTTTTCTTTTTTTATTTTTTGTTTGTTTAAACATCTAGTAAATTGAAAAAAAAAAAAGCCTTCCTTTCAACTTGATGTGTACTTTTACTTTTGGTTATCTCAAGTTTGAAGTTTGTCTATACCATAGATAATCTATATCTGCAAAATAAGAGCTAAAATTTCACTTGTCATTTTCAGATAAAATGCATCCACAAAAATGTACTGTGTTCCCTTTCCACCCATGGGATCCAAAAGATCATACAAAACATGGCATTGTATTATGGATTCCACATACCATTGAAGAGCTAATCAAAATGGCAGCGGATCAATTTGAGTTTCCTAGTGATTCTTGTGTTTTTATTTTATCAGAAGATGCTGGTAAAATTACTGATGTAGACATGATTAAAGATGGTCAGAAGCTCTATTTAGTTCATCAAACACATTAGACTTTGATCCAATTCATACCACGACCACAATTCTTATATTAAAGTAACAGCGTGCCCTTTTTTGTAACGTGTTGTAGTTGTTCTCTACCAATAAGCACGTTCTATGATCTTATATTGGTTTATAACAACTAGCAGCACGCTTTCTATTATTTTCAAAATGTTTGCTCAAGTAACTAAAAAAAGGGGAAAAAATAAAACAAATATCTGTTCACATATCTAAAAATTTAATGTCGACAACTCTTTTTATTCCACTTGAAATTCATTTTTTTACTTAAAATGATCGAATCAATTAATTTAAAATAATTAAAGTAATACAATATAATAGTAATTAATTTAATGATTAATGTTTAGTATATACATTACATTTTTGAATTTCTAAAAATAAAAAAATATAAAAGAATAAATTTAAATTTATTAGATAGTCATTCAATTAAAGAATTCAATTCAAATCTATTAATATACTAAAGTTATTACAAACTATAATATTGAATTTAAAATAAAATAAATTATTTTTCAAGAGAATAAACGGATTACATACCTTTTGTCCATGCCACTCTCCCCAAAGTCGTTCCCTCAAGAATAGGTGGAAATTCCAGTTCATATATCTTGAACACGCTCTTTATGTGATACGCTGGATGAACAAACTTGATCTAATCGAGTCTTGCAAAAGCATAGACTGCTAGGATATGACGGCATGAATAATGAAAAGTTTGAAATAGGTCGCAGTAACAACTATGAGTGTCCAAATAAATCCTACATGTGCGTGGGTAAAATCATCAACCGACTCCATTTCCTCGACCACAAAAATGGAAGCAAAACGATTGCTCTCGTACACAACCATCTTGGGGATAGAATCCATGTTTTTTTGAACATTTTTTGTCAGGTATGTGAAAACATATTACCCCGACTAAGTTGAGCAAATGCTTCTCAGCCTTTCCTAACAAACAACTTCTACAGACGCATATAAGTGGACCGAACAATGGCTGCGATGGGAAGGTTATGCGTCCCCTTAGCACAACATTGATGCACTCAGATAAGTTTGTAGTCATGTAGCCAAACCTTTGGCCAGAATCACAGTGTTGCAGCCAGACCTTTTTACAAATCGTATTTGCAAACATCGCAATTCGCAAATTCTGGTTTGAGATCTTTTAGCACTCTCATGTACGCCAAGTATTGCTCCTCATTTGGAGAATATTCTACATTGATTAAGGCTTGTTTTCCTTCTTTACACTTGAACTAACTCATGAAATTAGTAACCATATGACGGATACAATAAGCATGGTACGCTCTTGGAGGATGCCATCCACTACCCTCCTCTTCCATTGCAACAAGTATGGCTCCGGCTCTATCAGATATGGCAAGAATACGTTGCTAAGGAGTCACATGCTGTTGCGGATTCCTTATAAAAAACGACCAAAACTCTATTGACTCATACTTAACCAATGCAAAAGCAATGGGAAGAATGTTTGAGTTGCTGTCTTGTGAAATGGCCATTACAAAATCCTTCCGTATCGCTCATACAAATATGTACCATCAATAGATACCCGAAGTTTGCAATTCTTGAAGACTTCAAATGCAGGGAGAAAATATCCAAAATATCTTATCAAATTGCATGGGACCAAAGTCTAGAAGTATACCTTCATAATGTGGCACTAGCTTGATATAATGAATCATACCAGAAAAAACATTGCTCAATAGCATTTAGTAACCTCAAAAGCTGATTGAACGACTCTTTCCAATCCTCATAAATTTGAGCAATTGCTTTTTGCTTTACCATCCAAACCTTCATGTACAACGGTTTAAATTTGTACCATTGCTCCTTGTGGTACTCTAATTGGATTGGATGTATTACCTAAATTGATCAATATGTCCACTGTTTTTAGGAATTTTACAATACTATCATAATAAACATGTAACCATTTTTCCAAAAACAGATGCAAGAATTTAAAAAAATTGCCTTCTATCATGGAAAAGATAACTCTGCAGATCAGGTTTGCTATCAATATTTGAATGATCTTAAGACATTGTTGGTACCAAGCACATGTGCATAGCCTCATATTCACGAATCTCCCAATAACTAAGATTATGTTGATATGCAACCCAAAATATCTACCAACAACCTATATCATAATGTTTGCATCGACAATGGTGCTTCAGATAATCAGATTCAACCACCTAATACTCTACACTCCGACAAATGCTTTAGTTCTTGATGGAAAGGTGAATGGAATCTTTGTTGTAGAAGCTATGACTAACCCTTAGCTCCACGCTCCCTTTTGTGTTATAGTCATCAACGCCCCCTGACCAAAAGGCGTCGATTCCACTTGCATATCATCTAGGTCCAATGTCGAATAATGGTTTAGAACTTGGACTCGATAGGACATTTCCCATTTTAATAGGAACTTCTATACCAGAAACGATGGTATCTCCAAATATAGCCCCTCTGGAGTGTAAAATATATCTTTTCTCACCGTCCCCATAGTGTATGAGACAGATGTATGCATTTCGATTAGGATCATATCATATGTTTACGATTCTACGATATATATCTTTTTCATTCTGGTGAAAATCGATTTTACAGTATAGACGCTTATGACCTGCCCCCTCTAAGTCATGTGGTAATGATTCCTCTGGCATTACAACCTTTACCACAACGATGTTGTCCATATATCAAATTATCTTGTGGATTGGATTTGACTTGACTATCTACGACTCCATTGCGTGTGCTTGGTAGAAGTTTTGTATACATATATCGCCATGCTAGGAAGTGGTAGCAGGGATGGCAATATATGCCGTGAGGAAGTAAAAGACGATAGTTGAGTTATTGAGACAAACTCTATATCGTCATCGCTATCACTATCAGAACCATCTTGGACCCACTCCTCGTCTGACTCGAACTCTTCAGAAACCAAATTAGCACCGGGTTCGGCCATTCGGAGAAGACCAAATTCTTGTGGGGGATTTGGTTCTCCCCACCTGACTAGGTCCTATTGAACAACCTTTCGGGACTGTACATGAGGAAGAAGAACTACCGCCAACGTCCACTAACTCAATGCAAAGCTCCATCACTTGCTCAGTCACAATCTTTCCATAGCAATCAAGCATAGCTCGCACATGATCATCATCTTTTAGCCAGAATACCTTATACTAAATATTCCGCATGGCATCCAATGAAATGTATCGATACCCAATTTTTGAACACAATTAATTCCAAGCATTCTCATATTGACCAAAATCAAACTTTTAAGCTCTATCAATGAATGCAATTCCCAAATATGCATAACAACAGAATCACTGCATATAAAATATGCACCATAATTTTTACGAGATATTGTTGTATTTGGATAAACAACAACAACTATACGCTCACTAGTCATTTGGTGATTTTGTGTTTGTGAGAAAGAAGAAATAATAGATGAAAGATGATAGTTATAGCTTTTGTGTTTGTGAGGATTTGATATACATATATATAGCAATTGTTTGCGACAATTTCACATACAATTTCACATGCAGTAAATGCATTATAGCTTTCTTTCACGATTTTATTGGCATCAACTACGCAATTGTGAACATCCACTGTTATTGTGTAGGCAACATGTGTGCAATAGCATTTTTAGTCTATTTCACAATCTTTGCCTATGCTATAGGTTGCCTGTGAAATTGTCAATAAATGTTTAAAGTGGTAAAAAATGTATATAACGTTAAAAAAAATAAATATCAATTTTTTATTTATTTAAAAAGCCCTCATTTTGTTCATAACCATTTTATATTTCAGTCATGTGATTATTCATAAAGTATTTAGGGTTAATTACCTTGTACACTGGGAACCCAAAGAACAATCCTTTCGGATTTTCATTTGTGATTTCACACTTGCCTAACCCTAGGTTATTAGCACTCTCGTGGGAGAATCTCCTTCGATGACAAATTGATGTAGTTAAGCTTTTCTAATAATGGTCATTGAAAGATGGGCAATTTTAGAGGATGAACAAGGTAAGGTTCTTGGCATAACACGAAAAAGAAATACTGAAATAAAGAGAGCTTTATAAAACGTAACATTTTGTGATATCACCCCAAACATTGTCATTTTTGAAATTGCCACATAAACTTATCTGTTTAGATTGCCAAACGTGTGTGAGTTAATAACTTAATATTCTAATCCAACATTTGACGTTATTCATTAATGGATCGGAGAGTACTTATTGAAAAAATATATTGACTAACGAAGATAAATGTTAAGGATAAAATTGTCTGAGACTAAATTACTAAAGTACCTGGTGTAAAAATAGTTGGAGACTCATATTAGTCATTATATGTATAGTTAGTTAGTCACTCAAGGGTAACTTAACTTGCTACATTAGTTAGTCATTATATGTATAGATAACTGCATCTACAACTTGTATATATAATGTACAATCAATGTAATCAAATACATTAGTCAATTCCTATCCATCATTTTGGGTTTGTCTAACATGGTATCAGAAGGTATTTTTCTCTCTTGAACCTTCCACAAGCTTCCGTCACTTCTCATTCGATTCTTCTTTTTCTTCTTCACTCTTGTTCTTCTCTAATCTCACACCATAGAGTTTGATGAGAACGTATTTGTTTCAATTTTTCTCGAATTGAAACATGTGATTCCAATTAACGAGATCTGAGAAGATAATTATGTATCTTTTCTTGTTCAAGATCCATAGACAATTCTGTTCCCTCGACTGGTTCATTTGCGTCTTCTGATCCCTTCCTTCTTCCTTCTACAGATCAACTTGGATTAATCCTTGTCACGCAGCAGCTAGTTGACGACAATTACCATTCATGGAGCTGAGCGATGCACAAAGCTCTTAATGCCAAGTGCAAGCATGGATTCATCATTGGTTCAATCCCGCAACCTGATCTAACTACTAAGACAAAACAATTTGAGAATTTGTAATGTGTTAATGATGTGGTAAGCACATGGATTTTGAACTCTGTTTCCAAAGAGATTGCTATATCTCTTGTGTGCACAGATTCTGCTCAAGAACTGTGGAATAACCTAAAAGAATGCTTTCAACATGGTAATGGACCGCGAGTGTTCGAGTTGAAGCATGATTTGGTCAAACTTCGCCAAGGAGCCATGACAATTTTTCAATACTTCACCAAGATCAAGGTCCTTTGGGAAGAATTGAACTCCTATAGACCGATTCAATGCAATTGTGGCGATGCTCGTGCAATGCAAAAATATCTCCAAGCTGAATACGTGCATTGTTTCTTAATGGGATTGGATGATTCATATGCTCAAATTCGTGGCCAGATTCTTCTTATCCATCCTCTACTAGCAACTAACAAAGTTCTATTCCTTGTGACACAGGAAGAGAAGCACAGGGCAATTGGAAACACATAAGCTCAGACTCAAGTTGCATTCTTTGCAAGGAATCAGCAAGTTCCACAAGCACAGGAAAGAGGCAGAGGATCAATGAGAAAAGATAAACTTCTTTGTTCTCATCGTGGACTTCTCGGTTATTCAATTGACAAGTGCTATAAAGATCTATGATTTTTCGCCAAATTATGGAAAAGGAAAAGGCATTAAGCCCTTTGGTCACCACGTTGCTACTTCACAGGTGAATCAAGAACAAAATTCAAGCCCAACCATGCAACTGTCGCCTACTGATGCATGACCATCTTTTCTATCTTTTCCTAGTGAATTTGCATTCAAATTGTTAAGTTTAATCAAGATTTAAATATCTTTTAGCCACTATGAATGCTACTTTGAGTTGTGTGCAATTCTGTTTATTTCAGGTAGCATTTGGATGGATTTGATGGAGTTTCTGTAGAAGAAGAAGAAGAAAGTAGATGATGTTGTCAACCCTGACCTCCTCGCACTCAAATAGAAATAACTTGAGCTACAAATATCCAATTGACGTGATTTTAGTGGCATTGGAAAGCCAACTTTTAGAGCTTTCCAACGATATATAATAGTCTACACCTTTCATATGGAATTACTGCCCTGGTGGCGCCAAACTTGGGAAATCCCAAGCTTGGCGCCATAATCATCACAACGCCTTCCTTGCTTGCTGCCTTGGTGGCGTCAAACTTGAGAAACTCCAAGTTTGGTGCCATGATCATCACAACACCTTCCTTGCTTGCTGCCTTGGTGGCGCCAAACTTGAGACAGTTCAATGAATCAAAGTGGTCCCAACGCGTGATCAAGGCCTACACGAAGATCCTCATTGATTTTGATTAAACTTTTATTTTATTTATAAATAGGAAAATATATTATTTAGTTTTAGGAAATATAATTTACATTAATTAGGATTAGATATAAAAGGAAAAAGAATTAGCCCTTCGAGCTCATCATCTCTTCTCTTCTACTTCATTCTGCACTTTACAGTTTTTCTGAATCCTAGTTTTCTCTCTGGACCATGAGTAACTAAACCTCCACTGTTAAGGTTAGAAGCTCTGTCTATTGTATAGATTGATAATATTATTCTTCTATTTAATTCATGTACTGATTTCTATTTCAAGAATTATTTTCGTTCTTTATCTTATGAATTTGGGTGGAATGGAAGTATGACCCTTGTTCTAATTGAGTTCTTGTATAACTTGGAAAAGCTCTTTACTTGAACAACAGCTTGAAAACAATTTCTCCTAAACTTCTAATTATCTGGACTTAACGGGATATGTAACATATAATCCTCTTATATTTGGATAATTAGGATTTCTGTGGCTTATAAACTAGAATTGAACTTCACACTCTAATTGGAATCAAGTGACCAAGGAATTGGCAGTTGATGAAAGTTAGAGGAGACTAAAAAGGTCTAAAGAATTAGGGTTTAGTCAGATATAGTTTGCCATGAATTGAATCTTGCATGATTAAAATAGTTAATAAGAAAAGTCAATCCGGAAGATAGATATCTCTGAAACCTTAACTGTTTTCTCCATATATATTTCATCTCAATTTACTGCTCGCTTTCTGATCTTCTGAATTTACTGTTTAATGCAATTGAATTCTCAACACCCTTTTCTGCTTGTCTGACTAAGCCAATCACTCAATCATTGTTGTTTAATCCATCAATCCTCGTGGGATCGACCCTCACTCACCTGAGGTATTACTTGGTACGACCCGGTGCGCTTACCAGTTAGTTTATGGGTTATAAATTCCGAACCAAATTTTTGGCGCCACTGCCAGAGATTAACTGTGATTGACAACTATTAGTTGTTTGATTGCTTAGATTAGATAATTTTTGTTTTAATTAATTTTTTTTATTATTAATTTTTATTTATTTTTTTATGTCCTTTTTTTTCTCCTTTATTTTTCTTTCCGTTAGCACGTTCCCTACCCTGTCCCCTTTTTCTTTGTTTCTCTAACGTCAATTATATATATATATATATTACTTTCTTTTGTTCCGTCCTTTTTTATATATATTTTATTCATTTCATTTTATTTTATTTTCATTTTTCTTATTTATTTTTTTCTTTATTTTTATTTTTCTGGTTCACTAACATTATATATAAAAAAATTAGCTTTAATTCTTGAATTGTTGCTCAATTATTTTTTTTTTTAATTTCTAAAATTAAGTTTGGTGTCCTAGTTATTTTTATTTTATTTTTTTGTTCATTTTTTTATATAAATTTTGAAGTTTTTACTTATTTATTTAGTTGTGTTATTTTATTTCTTTTATACAGGTCACCTCATTGGAAATTCTCTGCACTCTGATGTAGAGATTGTAAGACCCGGTTAATTAACGGCTAATTAACCCATATATGAGAATTTATTCTAGAAAGCCAAAAATGATATTTTTATGGCTTAATATGATAGAGGAAATTGAGACGAGAATTTCGGTACCAATTTTATAGAATTCGGACCAAGATTGGACCGAACGGGCCAAACCGGGCCAACCGGACCCAAAGTGGGCCCTTGACCCAACATAACTAAACCAAAACCCTAGTTTTCAGCACTCTCTCTCCTCACAACACACTCAAACACGCTGAAATTGAAGAGAGGGGAGGAAGAACACTCTCTCAAGTTCTTTCTCTCACTTGATCTTCAAACCACCATAACTTTTGATCTAGAGCTCCGATTGCCGCTCCGTTTGCGGCCACGCGTTCACCGCGGAGAGCTCTACAAAACCCATACAACTAATCTTGAGGTAAGCCACGTGTTTCTGTTCGAAATTCCAGCCCTTGATTTCGAGTTTCATGAGTAAAAATGTTGAGATTTTGGGTTCTTTGATGTTATAGGACCCAACTCTCTTGAAGGAGAAGGTTAATGTTGTCTCCTTGGACCTTGGGTGTGGTAAGATTCTCAACCCTAGTGTGATTTTGTTGTTCTATGATGTTTGGGTTTTGAGATGTTGTGTATGGGTATGATGATTGTGGCTTAGGTTGTGTATATGTGAATATTGGAGCTTGATTGGTGATTTTGGAAAGCTTGGAAGAGGGTTTTGTGTGATAAAATCTGTTCTTGGAGGTGTTGATACCTTGAGAGCTTGTGGACAAGTGGTTTGGAAGTGCTCCGGTTGAGCTTGGGGAATCGGCTAAGGTATGGTTTTAGTTTCCCGTATCTAATATGTAATGTGGTAGGAAATACTTAGGCTAGAGGCCCTAAGATAGGCATTGAATTGTTGGTGTTGTTGAATGGTTGAAATATATGATGTGTTCATATATGTGATTATGAATATTGATGCCTTGATTGTGTGAAATATGAGAAATGCATGTTGTGATATATGCTTGATGGATGATTGAGGTTGAATTGATGGGTGGTACCATGTTGATGGTGAGTATGATGTTGATTATGTATAATGATGGTTAATTGGAAATGGTATTATTGGAAATTGGGATGGGGAAGGATGTATGACATGATATTGTGTTTGTCCTTTAGCCATTTGATTGAGAAGTGTTAAAATGGTTGGATGTGGTTTTGGAAACCTTGGTAAAGTGTCAATGTGTGAGTTGAGGATGGCTTGTTGTTGATTTTGGTACATTTTGAATGATTTCAAAGAGAAAGATTGAAATTGGCATGTTTGATTGATTTTGAAAAGAGTTGAAAGTGGCTTGTTTTGAAAATGGCACCTTGTGGTTTTGTATGAAAACATGGTTTTTGGGCATACTTTGACGAGACGTAACTTGGACTACGGATCTCTGATTTGTGCCAAATCTGTTTAGAAATGAAATTGGATCCGGGATGTCCATGCCGTTCGAAGAACGGGTGAAAAACGATTTAAAATGAGGAAGTTATGTCCGTCGGAAGATTGGGGTTTGAATCTGTAAATTCTGCAGCTTTTAACTTAGAAAATTTTTAGCAGAATGACCCCTCGCGCATAGGCGCACTTGGTGCGTACGCGCCGTTCTTCGAGAAAGCGCCATCCACGCGTGCGCGTGGAGTGCGCGTACGCGTGGACCTGTTTTCATCCCAAAGTTGATTTTTGAGTTTTAAAAGCCAAATTTCATACTTCTAAGCCTCCGATCTCACCACTTATGTCTTAAATCATTATGATATGCCTAGCATGAGAAAAAGGGCTAGTGACTGTGGTAACTTGCGAGTGAAGCAAGGGGAAAAATGAATGATCATTGAGGGTCAAAGATGATTATGTGAGATGCGGAGAATGGCGGTGGAAGTGCTTGTTATGCCATGGGCCGAAGGGCCATAATTGTTAATGAATTGGCTGGTTATGGATTTAACCGTGAGCCGGATGGCTAGATTATTGCCGTGTTACGGCGGAGCCATGTTTATGGCCAAGTATAAATGCATATATGCTGTTGATTGAATTGTGTATGTTTGCACTTCCACCATTGGAGATGAGGGTTTCCCTGGGTAGTAGCAATGGCTAGCCACCATGTGCTCCAGGTTGAGACTCGAAGCTCTTTTGACCCTATGTCGTAAGTGTGGCCGGGCACTGTGAAAGGCCCGGATGAGCTCGCCCCCATAAATATTCACCAGTGATGGTGATGGATAAATATTCACCAGTGAGGGTGATGGATATGGATCATGATTATGATCAAGTTTATGATGAGTATAACTCGAGTTGGGGATGCACGACAGAGGGACAGTCCAATGGTTAGCTACCAGGACTTGTCGGGTTGGCTCTATAACCGACAGATGATATCATCAGCCACTAGGGACAGGCATTCATCATATGCATACTATGTGAATTGTTTGAGATTGCCTATTTGACTGCATATTACTTGCTAATTGTCTAAATGTCTTAACTGCTCCTATTTGTATATTCTTTGTCTGATATAACTGTGTTTGCTATAATATACTCCTGCTGGTGGTTGGGAGGTTTGAAGGAATTGGAAAGGGAAGTATTAGTTAGACTGAAGAATCTTTAGTCAGATACCCTTATATGGTTTAGCTTGTTTATAAGCTTTGATATTATCTGGAGGAAGTTCTAGGATTTGCCTTTGGCTTTCCTCTATTATTATGTATTATATATGTGGAAGCTGTTACCGTGCTGGGGACCTCTGGTTCTCACCCATGCGGATTTTGTGGTTTTCAGATGCAGGACGCGAGGCTTCTCGTTGAGACATGTTGGGGACTTCTGGATTAGCGAAGATCCTTTGTTCTTGGGACTCTGTTTGGTTTATATATCTTGTTTAGATACTTTTATCTCCATTAAATAATACAAACTGTGATGACTCCTTCTAGAGGGGATTTTTGGAGAATAGGTTTTCTGTATTTGTGTCCCTTTGGGTTTCCTTTGGGGTTTCCTTATTTTATCATATGTATATATTGCTATGCTCGGACCGGTTCTCTTCGCAGCCGGGTTTTGAGTCTTGATATTCTTGTTTTTGACACTCTTTATATATATGATCTTGCGTTAGCTTATCCTTTGCTCGTTACGTTATCGATCGGAGTGTTGCGCGTTCGAGTTACGGTTTTTTGTTTACCCCTTTTTCTACAAAGGCTCCTAGTTATAATCAATTATTCATACTACTATACGTACTAAATTTTTGTTTTAGAGGTCGTAATACCTTGCCATCTCTGAATTATGACTTAAGCATAAGACTCTGTATGGTAGGGTGTTACATTATGGTATCAGAGCAGTTCGTTCCTATAGAGCCTGAGGGATGGACTGACTATGCTTCTGTGCATTCTCTGTGTGTGTGTTATGTGCTGTTAGTATATCTACTTGATATAATTGGCATAAACGTTCATGAGCATACATTTGGGACTTTGAAACACTAGACTTCCGATATTGAGACTGATCAACTTAATATCGATTGTTTGGTGTGTAGAGGAACCAGATGGCGTCTCGTGGACGCGGTAGAGGCCGTGGGAGAGGTCGTACTAATGCTCGTGAGCCGGAGACTAACCCTAATGACCCGTTGAACTTTATGACTGCGTTGGAGAATATGGCTGCTGCTATGCAAGCCACTGCTGAGGCTCTTGGTCAACAGATGAACAACCATGGTAATGACGGAGGTGGAGTTCAGGGCCCGATGACACTGGCGAACTTTTTGAAGGTTAATCCACCTAAGTTCAAGGGAACTACTAGCCCGACTGAGGCTGATACATGGTTTCAGGCTATAGAGCGAGCACTGCAAGCACAAGTGGTACCTGAAGGACAGCGTGTCGAGTTCGCTACCTATATGCTCACAGGTGAAGCGTCGCATTGGTGGCAAGGTATCCGTCGTCTTCTGCAGCAGGGTGATGATTATATCACCTGGGATGTCTTCCAAGAGGAGTTCTATAAGAAGTACTTTCCGACTTCTGCTAGGACGGCCAAGGAGCTTGAATTGTTGCAGCTGAAGCAGGGTACTATGTCCGTATCTGAGTATACTGATAAGTTTGAGGAGCTGTTCAGATTCTCTCGTATGTGTCAAGGGACTCCGGTGGAATATGAGGAATGGAAGTGTGTTAAGTACGAGGGAGGACTCCGGAGTGATATTTTCGGTTCGGTGGGGCCAATGGAGATTAGGACTTTTTCCGAATTGGTGAACAAGTGTAGGGTTGCTGAAGAGTGTGTGAAGAGGGCAGCCGCTGAGAAAGGAAGTCACAAAGGATCATTTCCACAGAACCGAGGGAAGAGCTTTGCACCTAGAGGTCCGTTTTTCAAAAGGGGAGGTTCTTTTAGGAGGCCCAACAACAACTACTCCCAAGGAAAAAGGTTTGGGAAGCAGCCTCAGAATGATCAAGCTTGTACTAGGTGTGGGAGTCACCATCTGGGAGTACCATGCAAGGCCGGATGGGGTTTGTGCTACAATTGTGGAAAGGCGGGGCATAAAGCCGCAAGTTGTCCAGAGAAGCAAAAGCAAGGTGCTGGGAAAGCACAACAGACTGGTCGGGTGTTCACCACCTCAGCTGTGGGTGCAGAGGGATCCGAGACACTCATTCGAGGTAACTGTGAAATGGCTGGTCAAACTTTAAATGCTTTATTTGATTCGGGAGCATCGCATTCATTTATTGCATTTGAGAAAGCCCATGAGTTAGGATTGAAGATCGTAACCTTAGGTTATGACCTAAAGGTACATAATGCTACCCATGAAGCCATGGTAACTAGGCTAGGATGCCCGAAAGTTTCGTTCAGGTTCAAGCAGCGTGATTTTGTCCATAATTTAATCTGCTTACCGATGATCGGTCTTGATCTTATCTTGGGATTGGACTGGTTATCTGAGAACCATGTCCTGCTTGATTGTTCTACAAAGTCGGTGTACTTTATGCCGGAAGATACAGAAGGGCCGGTCGTGGTGAATAATTATTACTTGAATTCAATGATGGTGAACTGTTCTGGAACCGAATGTCAGGGTATCCTGTTGTTAACCGCGGGTGTTTCGGGTGATGATCAAAAGTTGGATCAGATTCCGGTAGTGTGTGAGTTTCCGGAAGTGTTTCCCGATGATATTGAGGAATTTCCACCTAACCGAGAGGTCGAGTTTGCTATTGAGTTGGTGCCTGGGGCGGGACCAATCTCAAGTGCTCCTTATAGGATGTCACCGTTAGAGATGGCCGAGCTAAAGTCTCAGTTAGAGGAATTGTTGGGTAAGAACTTTATCCGACCAAGTGTTTCCCCGTGGGGTGCTCCAGTATTACTGGTAAAGAAGAAAGATGGAAGTATGTGGCTCTGTGTGGATTACAGGCAGCTGAACAAGGTCACCATAAAGAATAAATACCCATTGCCGAGGATTGATGATCTCATGGATCAATTACAAGGAGCTGGGGTTTTCTCCAAGATCGATTTGCGATCCGGTTATCACCAGATAAGGGTGAGGGGTGAGGATATCCCTAAGACTGCTTTCAGGACTCGTTATGGTCATTACGAGTATACTGTAATGTCTTTTGGGTTGACGAACGCTCCTGCAGTGTTTATGGATTACATGAATAGAGTGTTCCGTCCGTTTCTGGATAAATTTGTTGTTGTCTTCATTGACGACATACTGATTTACTCCAAGACTGAAGAAGAGCATGCGGAACACCTGAGGACCGTGTTGCAGATTCTAAAGGAGAAGAAACTCTATGCGAAACTGTCTAAGTGTGAGTTTTGGAAGGATAAGGTGAAGTTTTTGGGTCACGTGGTGAGTAAGAAGGGAATAGCCGTAGATCCAACCAAGGTAGAAGCTGTGATGGATTGGAAGCAACCAACCACAGTAACTGAGATAAGGAGTTTTCTGGGTTTAGCTGGCTATTACCGAAGGTTCATCAAAGGCTTTTCGCAATTAGCTTTGCCGTTGACAAAGTTAACTCGCAAAGACACTCTGTTTGTTTGGACTCCTGAGTGCGAGGAGAGCTTTCAGGCATTGAAGAAAAAGTTGACCACTGCACCTGTGTTAGTGTTACCTGAGCCGAACGAGCCTTTTGAGGTGTACTGTGATGCATCGTTAAAGGGTCTAGGGTGCGTGCTGATGCAGCATCATAATGTGGTGGCGTATGCCTCACGACAGTTAAGACCTCATGAAGTTAGTTACCCTACGCACGATCTGGAACTCGCTGCGGTCGTGTTTGCCTTGAAGGTGTGGAGGCATTATCTCTATGGAGTTAAGTTCCAAGTCTTCTCTGATCACAAGAGCTTGAAATATCTCTTTGATCAGAAAGAGCTTAATATGAGGCAAAGGAGGTGGATGGAATTGTTGAAGGACTACGACTTTGAGTTAAATTACCATCCTGGAAAGGCGAATATAGTGGCGGATGCGTTAAGTCGGAAGTCGTTATATGCGGCTTGGATGATGCTTCAAGAGGAGAAGTTGCTCAAGGGATTCGAGAGTCTAAAAATTGGTGCTCGAGAAGTATCTGGAACCTTGTGTTTGAGCCGATTAGAAATCTCGAGTGACTTTAAGTCCGAACTCCTAAAGGCTCATGAAAATGATGAAGCGTTATGGAAGGTGTTACCGGCTATCGAGCAAGGAAAACAGTGGAGAGTGTCGGAAGAAAAAGATGGGTTATGGAGATTCAAGGGTAGGATCATTGTGCCGGATATTGGCACTTTGAGGCAAGATATCTTAAAGGAGGCACACAAAAGCGGATTCTCCATTCACCCGGGAAGTACTAAGATGTACCATGATTTAAGGGCGATGTTTTGGTGGCCGGGTATGAAGAATGATGTGGCGGAATATGTTTCAAAGTGCTTAACTTGTCAAAAGGTAAAGATTGAACATCAAAGACCTTCCGGGATGTTGCAACCTTTAGAGATTCCGCAATGGAAGTGGGAAAGTATTGCAATGGACTTTGTGTCGGGATTGCCAAGGACTAGGACTGGTTTTGATGCTATCTGGGTGATTGTGGACCGACTGACGAAGTCAGCTCACTTTTTGCCCATTCGGATGACTTACACCCTTGAGGAGCTAGCACGGTTATACATAAAGGAGATTGTGAGACTCCATGGTGTACCTGCTACTATAATCTCTGATAGAGATCCTCGTTTCACTTCGAGGTTCTGGGGTGCATTTCAGAAAGCTTTTGGAACCCGATTAAGCTTGAGTACAGCTTACCATCCTCAAACAGATGGTCAATCCAAGAGGACGATCCAAACACTAGAGGATATGTTGAGAGCTTGTGTTTTGGACCAACCAGCGAGTTGGGATCGGTATATGCCGTTAGTAGAGTTTGCATACAATAATAGTTACCATGCGAGCATCGGAATGGCTCCGTATGAGGCTTTGTATGGGAGAAAATGTCAATCTCCACTATGTTGGTATGAAGCTGGAGAGAAAGGCTTGTTGGGGCCAGAAATGATAGCTGAAACCACTGAACAAGTCAAGAAAATCTGAGACAGGATGCTTACGGCGCAAAGTCGCCAAAAGAGTTACGCCGATCAGAGGCGGAAGCCCTTGGAATTTGAGGAAGGAGATCATGTTTTCCTGAAAGTTACTCCAACCACAGGAGTAGGTAGAGCGATTAAAGAAAAGAAGTTGAATCCTCGATACATTGGTCCATTTCAGACCTTGGAGAGGATTGGGCCAGTGGCGTATCGGGTGGCTTTACCACCCCATCTTTCAAACCTGCACGACGTATTTCACGTGTCGCAGCTTCGAAAGTACACTCCTGATGCTAGCCATGTGTTAGAACCCGAATCGGTTCAGTTAAGAGAAGATTTGACGCTTCCAGTGGCTCCAGTCAGAATTGATGATACTAGTATCAAACGGTTGCGTGGAAAAGAGGTTTCATTAGTCAAAGTGGCTTGGAGTCGAGGCGGTGTTGAGGAACACACTTGGGAACTTGAGTCGGAGATGCGAACGGATTATCCGCACTTATTCTCAGGTAATTGAATTTGAATTTGAATTTTGTGGGCAAAATTGCCAATTAGGTGGGTAGAATGTAAGACCCGGTTAATTAACGGCTAATTAACCCATATATGAGAATTTATTCTAGAAAGCCAAAAATGATATTTTTATGGCTTAATATGATAGAGGAAATTGAGACGAGAATTTCGGTACCAATTTTATAGAATTCGGACCAAGATTGGACCGAACGGGCCAAACCGGGCCAACCGGACCCAAAGTGGGCCCTTGGCCCAACATAACTAAACCAAAACCCTAGTTTTCAGCACTCTCTCTCCTCACAACACACTCAAACACGCTGAAATTGAAGAGAGGGGAGGAAGAACACTCTCTCAAGTTCTTTCTCTCACTTGATCTTCAAACCACCATAACTTTTGATCTAGAGCTCCGATTGCCGCTCCGTTTGCGGCCACGCGTTCACCGCGGAGAGCTCTACAAAACCCATACAACTAATCTTGAGGTAAGCCACGTGTTTCTGTTCGAAATTCCAGCCCTTGATTTCGAGTTTCATGAGCAAAAATGTTGAGATTTTGGGTTCTTTGATGTTATAGGACCCAACTCTCTTGAAGGAGAAGGTTAATGTTGTCTCCTTGGACCTTGGGTGTGGTAAGATTCTCAACCCTAGTGTGATTTTGTTGTTCTATGATGTTTGGGTTTTGAGATGTTGTGTATGGGTATGATGATTGTGGCTTAGGTTGTGTATATGTGAATATTGGAGCTTGATTGGTGATTTTGGAAAGCTTGGAAGAGGGTTTTGTGTGATAAAATCTGTTCTTGGAGGTGTTGATACCTTGAGAGCTTGTGGACAAGTGGTTTGGAAGTGCTCCGGTTGAGCTTGGGGAATCGGCTAAGGTATGGTTTTAGTTTCCCGTATCTAATATGTAATGTGGTAGGAAATACTTAGGCTAGAGGCCCTAAGATAGGCATTGAATTGTTGGTGTTGTTGAATGGTTGAAATATATGATGTGTTCATATATGTGATTATGAATATTGATGCCTTGATTGTGTGAAATATGAGAAATGCATGTTGTGATATATGCTTGATGGATGATTGAGGTTGAATTGATGGGTGGTACCATGTTGATGGTGAGTATGATGTTGATTATGTATAATGATGGTTAATTGGAAATGGTATTATTGGAAATTGGGATGGGGAAGGATGTATGACATGATATTGTGTTTGTCCTTTAGCCATTTGATTGAGAAGTGTTAAAATGGTTGGATGTGGTTTTGGAAACCTTGGTAAAGTGTCAATGTGTGAGTTGAGGATGGCTTGTTGTTGATTTTGGTACATTTTGAATGATTTCAAAGAGAAGGATTGAAATTGGCATGTTTGATTGATTTTGAAAAGAGTTGAAAGTGGCTTGTTTTGAAAATGGCACCTTGTGGTTTTGTATGAAAACATGGTTTTTGGGCATACTTTGACGAGACGTAACTTGGACTACGGATCTCTGATTTGTGCCAAATCTGTTTAGAAATGAAATTGGATCCGGGATGTCCATGCCGTTCGAAGAACGGGTGAAAAACGATTTAAAATGAGGAAGTTATGTCCGTCGGAAGATTGGGGTTTGAATCTGTAAATTCTGCAGCTTTTAACTTAGAAAATTTTTAGCAGAATGACCCCTCGCGCATAGGCGCACTTGGTGCGTACGCGCCGTTCTTCGAGAAAGCGCCATCCACGCGTGCGCGTGGAGTGCGCGTACGCGTGGACCTGTTTTCATCCCAAAGTTGATTTTTGAGTTTTAAAAGCCAAATTTCATACTTCTAAGCCTCCGATCTCACCACTTATGTCTTAAATCATTATGATATGCCTAGCATGAGAAAAAGGGCTAGTGACTGTGGTAACTTGCGAGTGAAGCAAGGGGAAAAATGAATGATCATTGAGGGTCAAAGATGATTATGTGAGATGCGGAGAATGGCGGTGGAAGTGCTTGTTATGCCATGGGCCGAAGGGCCATAATTGTTAATGAATTGGCTGGTTATGGATTTAACCGTGAGCCGGATGGCTAGATTATTGCCGTGTTACGGCGGAGCCATGTTTATGGCCAAGTATAAATGCATATATGCTGTTGATTGAATTGTGTATGTTTGCACTTCCACCATTGGAGATGAGGGTTTCCCTGGGTAGTAGCAATGGCTAGCCACCATGTGCTCCAGGTTGAGACTCGAAGCTCTTTTGACCCTATGTCGTAAGTGTGGCCGGGCACTGTGAAAGGCCCGGATGAGCTCGCCCCCATAAATATTCACCAGTGATGGTGATGGATAAATATTCACCAGTGAGGGTGATGGATATGGATCATGATTATGATCAAGTTTATGATGAGTATAACTCGAGTTGGGGATGCACGACAGAGGGACAGTCCAATGGTTAGCTACCAGGACTTGTCGGGTTGGCTCTATAACCGACAGATGATATCATCAGCCACTAGGGACAGGCATTCATCATATGCATACTATGTGAATTGTTTGAGATTGCCTATTTGACTGCATATTACTTGCTAATTGTCTAAATGTCTTAACTGCTCCTATTTGTATATTCTTTGTCTGATATAACTGTGTTTGCTATAATATACTCCTGCTGGTGGTTGGGAGGTTTGAAGGAATTGGAAAGGGAAGTATTAGTTAGACTGAAGAATCTTTAGTCAGATACCCTTATATGGTTTAGCTTGTTTATAAGCTTTGATATTATCTGGAGGAAGTTCTAGGATTTGCCTTTGGCTTTCCTCTATTATTATGTATTATATATGTGGAAGCTGTTACCGTGCTGGGGACCTCTGGTTCTCACCCATGCGGATTTTGTGGTTTTCAGATGCAGGACGCGAGGCTTCTCGTTGAGACATGTTGGGGACTTCTGGATTAGCGAAGATCCTTTGTTCTTGGGACTCTGTTTGGTTTATATATCTTGTTTAGATACTTTTATCTCCATTAAATAATACAAACTGTGATGACTCCTTCTAGAGGAGATTTTTGGAGAATAGGTTTTCTGTATTTGTGTCCCTTTGGGTTTCCTTTGGGGTTTCCTTATTTTATCATATGTATATATTGCTATGCTCGGACCGGTTCTCTTCGCAGCCGGGTTTTGAGTCTTGATATTCTTGTTTTTGACACTCTTTATATATATGATCTTGCGTTAGCTTATCCTTTGCTCGTTACGTTATCGATCGGAGTGTTGCGCGTTCGAGTTACGGTTTTTTGTTTACCCCTTTTTCTACAAAGGCTCCTAGTTATAATCAATTATTCATACTACTATACGTACTAAATTTTTGTTTTAGAGGTCGTAATACCTTGCCATCTCTGAATTATGACTTAAGCATAAGACTCTGTATGGTAGGGTGTTACAGAGATTCTCACTTTCTTTTGTTTCCTTTTTGTTTATGAGCAGGAACAGGGATAAAGAGCCCCTTCTTGATTTTGATCCTGAACCTGAAAGGACTTTGAGGCGGCGTTTGCAACAAGCTAGACTTTACAAGGCTAGTGAAAATCTGACCGAGACTTTTGAAAAGGAAGCTGTAGGGTCCACTATGGATCATAATCGTGCTGTTAATGCCAATGTGGCAATTCCGAATGAGAATGAACAACCTAGAAGAGTGCTTGTCTCATACACTACCCCCAATGCAGATCTTTATGGGAAAAGTATTGTGGTGCCTCCCACAGCTTCAAACAACTTTGAACTGAAGCCACAGCTAGTCACTCTTGTGCAACAAAATTGCCAGTATCATGGACTTTCTCATGAAGACCCAAATTAATTTATTTCTAATTTTCTGCAGATTTGTGATACTGTGAAGACTAACAGAGTGAATCCTGAGGTATACAAACTCATGCTCTTCCCATTTGCTGTGAGGGATAGAGCAAAGCTGTGGTTAGATTCTCAACCCAAGGAGAGTCTGGATACTTGGGATAAGGTGGTCACTGGATTTCTGACTAAATTTTTTCCATCACAAAAGCTGACTAAGCTAAGGGTGGAGGTCCAGACCTTCAGACAGTAAGATGGTGAGACCCTCTATGAAGCCTGGGAGAGATTCAAACTACTGACTAGGCAATGCCCTTCGGACATGTTTTCTAAATGGACTCAGCTGGATATCTTTTATGAGGGCTTATGTGAAATGTCCAAGATGTGTTTAGATAATTCTGCAGGTGGTTCATTGCACATGAAGAAGACACCAGAGGAGACTACTGAGCTTATTGAGTTGGTTGCTAACAACCAATACTTATACTCATCTAACAGGAATCCTGTGAACTCTGAGACTCCTCAGAAGAAAAGCGTTATGGAAGCAGAAGCTTTTGATGCTCTTCTTGCTCAGAACAAAATTTTGTCTCAGCAGATAAATTTGCTTACTCACCAATTAAGTGGGATGCAGGTTTCAACTGTCAACACTCAGAATGCTCCTCAAGAGACCCCTTATGACATGACTGGTAGCTTTATACAAGGTGAGAATTATGATTATACTCAATTTCCTTCTGAACAGGTCAACTACATAGGGAATGCTCCTAGAAATCCCAATAATGATCCATATGCCACGACCTATAATCAAGGGTAGAGAAATCACCCAAATTTGAGGTGGAGAGAGCAACCTCAGAGGCCACAGAATTTTAACAATAAGTCTCAGGGCAGTTTTCAGCAGAATAATCATAATAACCGCCAGTTTCAGTCTCATCAACAACAACAACCTCAGCAGGCAAATTCTCAATCCCAGAAGAACACTGATTGGGAAGCACTACTGAATAGTTTTATGCAGGAAACTAGAGCTTCCATCAGAAACTTGGAGGTGCAAGTAGGCCAGTTGAGCAAGCAAATACCTGAGAGGCCTCCAAGTGCATTTTCTGGTGATACAATGGTGAACCCAAAAGTGGAATGCAAGGCTATCACCTTGATAAGTGGACAAGGGGCAAGTACGAAAGCACATGTTATTGAGGAACCAGTTGAAAAAGAAGCTCCAGAGCAGACTGAAGATATAGTAGTACATGCCCCTCCTAGGCGTGCAGACAATCCCTTCCCAGTCTCTCTTGACACTCATCCAACATTGCTTAAAGCTCCTGAGTACAAGCCCAAGATGCTATATCCTCAGAGACTTCAAAAGGAGACCAAGGATAAGCAGTTTTTAAAGTTCTTGGAAGTTTTCAGAAAGTTACAAATCAATATTCCTTTTGCTGAGGTTTTAGAGAAAATGCCTCTCTATGTTAAATTCATGAAGGAGTTGTTGTCAAAGAAGAAGCCTTTGAAGGGAGATGAGACAGTGGTCCTGACTAAGGAATGTAGTGCCATCATTCAGAATAACTTGCCAAGGAAGATGCCAGATCCAGGGAGCTTTCAAATTTCATGCACCATTGGGAGCACAACCTTTGAGAAAGCGTTATGTGATCTGGGAGTAAGCATCAATTTAATGCCCTTGTCTGTGATGAAGAAGTTGCAAATCCAAGAGGCACAACCCAGAAGGATAGCATTACAGATGGCAGAAAAATCTATAAAGCCTGCATATAGATTAGTGGAGAATATCTTGGTCAAAGTGGGTAAGTTCTTCTTCCCAACAGATTTTGTGATTCTTGACACAGGGGAGGATGAGAATGCCTCTATAATTCTAGGAAGGTCATTCCTAGCTACTGGGAGAGCTCTGATTGATGTAGAAGTGGGTGAATTAGTGCTTAGAGTACATAATGAGCAAATGGTCTTTCATATCTTCAAAGATATGCATTCAGCAGGTGAAGAGGAGAGGTGCATGCAGACTGAGCCTATTAATCCAACCTTTCAAGAACCCCCTGATGATGCACAACAGAATCTGCAACTCAAACCTCCTTTGGTAACAATCAATAAAATTTTTCCTGACATCAAACCTAAGTTTGGTGTCAGGAATACATCATCCACCAAGGAGGTGATTCCCAAAAAGAAGAAAGTACCCAGGAGATGGAGAAACAAAAAGATTTTCACTGAAGACTTCTCCCCAAGAATGAAGGTGGTATTCACTGCATGTCCAATCCTGCCTCATACAGTGAATAGAATCTTGTCCCTTGAACATATAGAGTTGATCAATGGGAGCACAGGAAAGAAGTTCACAGTGAGGGGTGAAGAGCTGAGCCCCTATGATCCTCCTCCTTAGAGGAGCTGACCGTCAAGCTAGTGACGGTAAAGAAGCGCTTGTTGGGAGGCAACCCAGCTAGTAGTATCCTTGGTTTTGCAGTTACTTTGGTTTTAATTTTATAGTTATTTTGATTTTAGCATTATAGTTATTTTAGTTCTGGTTTTAAATTACTTTATCTCAATTTTTTTTAGAATTTTTCATGTTTTACATGTGTTTTGGTCATACAGAGTGATTAGAACAGGAACAGGAGAAATTAAAAGAAATTTTTGATACCCTAGAATTTTTCTTTGCTTGGGACAAGAAAACTTTTAAGTTTGGTGTTGTAGCGTGCTCTCTGTTTACCTTATCATTAGTGGCACCATAGGGAGATGAATGTTCTTCATGGAGGAGCACAGCCGGAGGAATGAGATGGCCACCATCATAACTGAGGTGGTTGAGTTCCTTTCATTTTATTTCCCCTTCCGTTCTTATTTTGTTGTCTTCTGTTTTTTGTTGCTTTGATTACCTGCATGATCTTTAGTACTTTCAGTGCTTAGATTTAGTTTCACTCTATCATTTGCTTTTAGTTAAAAAAGTCTCATGTACCGCTCACTGAGCTTGAATCTAAAAAGAAAAGAACAGAAGTGATGTATTGCATGAGAAATTGAGTTTATATTTAAGAGTAGTCTTATTTACTTAAATGTGGTGGTGTTATCTGTGATTTTGAATGCATGATATGAACAGTGCATATTTGAATTTGAATCAAAAGATGTTGATGTATGAGGAACAAGAATGTAGAGAACTATTATGAATTCTTTGAAGTAAATAAAAGCTTAATCCTTGAAGCAAAAGAAACAGGAAAAGAAAAATAAAAGCAAGGTCTAATGCTCTGAGCATCAATGACCAGGGAGGTCAGACATGATTAAAAGCTCAAAGAGTTGTTTCCCTAGTCATATGCTTGTGGTGTAATTGTGTCAAGTAATTCTTGAGACAGAGCACTAAGAGTCGAGATCAAATGCATTTAACAGAGTATACCAAAGGCTTTGAGTACCGCTGTCTGGGAGCAACTGAAGGAAAAATCAGAACTAAAAGAGAGTTCCCCAGTCAAGTGCTTGTGGTGTTTTTGTGTCAAGTGCAACTTGAGACAAAGCATTTAAAGTCACGGCTAGGCTCAAGGTGCAAAGCACCAAAGAAAAGAGAATGAAACAAATTTTGATGTGTTCAAGGATTAAACCAAAGTATAAAGGCAATAGAATTCATAATATTATCCGGATTCCAATTCCAAATGATAGTGACACTCCTTGGATTCAAAGGATAGTGAAGTGCCAAAACTACTCAGAATTGTAGTATATAAACTCCACTCTAAGAAGAGACAGGAGCTTAATTGAACACTCACTTCTCATGCAAATTCACATCCAAGGCCTATATTAGTTTTGGTTGCTTGAGGACAAGCAACAATTCAAGTTTGGTGTTGTGATGCATGAGCATCTTTTCTATCTTTTCCTAGTGAATTTGCATTCAAATTGTTAAGTTTAATCAAGATTTAAATATCTTTTAGCCACTATGAATGCTACTTTGAGTTGTGTACAATTCTGTTTATTTCAGGTAGCATTCGGATGGATTTGACGGAGTTTTTGTAGAAGAAGAGGAAGAAAGTAAATGATGCTGTCAACCCTGACCTCCTTGCACTCAAACAGAAATAACTTGAGTTACAGAGGTCCAATTGATGTAATTCCAGTGGTATTGGAAAGCCAACTTTCAGAACTTTCCAATGATATATAATAGTCTACACCTTTCATATGGAATTACTGCCCTGGTGGCGCCAAACTTGGGAAATCCCAAGTGTGACGCCATGATCATCACAATGCCTTCCTTGCTTGTTGCCTTGGTGGCGCCAAACTTGAGAAACTCCAAGTTTGGCGCCAGTTCAATGAATCAAAGTGGTCCCAACGCGTGATCAAGGCCTACACGAAGATCCTCATTGATTTTGATTAAACTTTTATTTTATTTATAAATAGGAAAAGATATTATTTAGTTTTAGGAAATATAATTTACATTAATTATGATTAGATATAAAAGGGAAAAGAATCAGCCATTCGGGCTCATCATCTCTTCTCTTCTACCTCATTCCGCACTTTACAGTTTTTCTAAATCCTAGTTTTCTCTCTGGACTATGAGTAACTAAACATCCACTGTTAAGGTTAGGAGCTCTGTCTATTGTATGGATTGATAATATTATTCTTCTATTTTAATTCACGTACTGATTTCTATTTCAAGAATTATTTTTCGTTCTTTATCTTATGAATTTGGGTGGAACAGAAGTATGACCCTTGTTCTAATTGAGTTCTTGTATAACTTGGAAAAGCTCTTTACTTGAACAACAGCTTGAAAATAATTTCTCCTAAACTTCTAATTATCTGGACTTAACAAGATACGTGACATATAATCCTCTTATATTTGGGTAATTAGGGTTTCCGTGACATATAAACTAGAATTGAACTTCACCCTCTAATTGGAATCAAGCGACCAAGGAATTTGCGGTTGATGAAAGTTAGAGGAGACTAAAAAGGTCTAAGGAATTAGGGTTTAGTTACATATAGTTTGCCATGAATTGAATCTTGCATGATTAAAATAGTTAATAAGAAAAGTCCATCCAAAAGATAGATATATCTGAAACCTTAACTGTTTTCTCCATATATATTTCACCTCAATTTACTGCTCGCTTTCTGATATTCTGAATTTACTGTTTGATGCAATTGAATTCTCAACACCCTTTTCTGCTTGTCTGACTAAGCCAGTCACTCAATCATTGTTGTTTAATCCATCAATCCTCGTGGGATCGACCCTCACTCACCTGAGGTATTATTTGGTATGACCCAGTACACTTGCCAGTTAATTTGTGAGTTATAAATTCCGCACCAGCTACTCAGATTCAACAGCTCCTTAGTCTATTGAACAATCAGCATGTATCGTTCTCAACACCTCAGTTTCAAGGTCAAAATTCTCTAAGAATTCTTGGATCCTAGACAGTGGAGCTACAATCCACATTGCTTGTGATCTTTCTCTTTTTTCTTCGATTCACACCCCAAGAAATTTTTCAGTTTCATTACAAAATGGAGAAACCTTTCTTGATAATTTCATTGGTACTGTTGTCATAATGATCACATTTTTCTACAAAATATTTTATTTGTTCCTTCTTTGTGTCAATCTTCTTTCAGTTTCTTCTTTTCTATCCAATATTGCTCTCACTATAACCATTGGATCCAATTAGTTCACTATCCAGGACAACACCTCATTGAAGAGGACTGGGAAGGGTAATTTGCAACAAAGACTTTACATCCTAAAGGTATCATCCCTAACTAATGACTCATTACTGCTAAGTTCACAGATCCCTTTAATTCATGCTAGTTCTGATATTGTATCAATAAACTTGTGTCAATCACAATTATAGCATACACGGTTAGGTCATGCATCATCTAAGATTTTATAACACTTAGATAATATTTTACATTTACAAAATAAACCAGATTGCAGTAGTTGTGAAGTTTGTCCACTTGCAAAATTTAGAAAATTACCCTTTGAGTCACACAATAATATGTCCCCTAATTCCGTTGACCTTGTTCACTGTGATGTTTGGGGACCTTACCCCCCCCCCATTGGTTCATATAATGGAAAACGCTTTTTTTTTTTTTACAATTGTTGATGATGCAACCATATTTTGTTGGATCTATATGCTTACTAACAAATCCAAGGCAACAAAATTGCTTAAAGAATTTTTATTCTTTAATTGAAACTCAATTTGGTGTCAAGATTAAGTGTTTCAGGTCTGATAATGCCAAGAAGCTAGCCCTTACTGAATTTTTACAATAAAAAGGAGCATTACATCAGTTTTCATGTCCCTATAGACCATAGCAAAATGCTGTTGTGTAAAAGAAACATCAACACCTTTTGAATGTTGCCAAAGCCCTTTACTTCCAATCCAACTTGCCTATTGCTTTTTGGGAAGAGTGTGTGACCACAGTTGTGTTTTTCATTAATAGAACTCCAAGCCCTTTGCTGAAGTTAAAGTCTTCATCTGAATTACTATTTGGCAAAAATCCCAATTATGAGTCTCTAAGGAATTTTGGTTGCTTAGCATGTACTACTACATGTTTGAATTTAATTACTAAGATCTGTCCAAGAGCGGATCCATCAGTTCTTCTTGGCTACCATATTGGGTATAAAGGTTACAAACTCTATAATCTCGAGACAAAGCAAATTTTTATCTCAAGGGATGTAATTTTTCATGAGAATGTGATGCCATTCAGGAACTCTCCACATCTATAAACTAATGCTGACTTATTCAAAAATTTTGTCCTACCAACACCAGCTCAAGACCATTCACCCATACCCCCAACTACCACTTCAATCACCCATTCACCTTCTCATACTTAAGAATCTACCACTACAAATAGTAATCATATTACTACACCAGTATAACAACACCTTAGAAGATCTTTTAGGAATCACCACCCACCAAATTACCTTACAGATTAAATATGCAATGCCAAAACTTCCTACCCGATTTCAAACTACTCTAGCAACCACAGACTCAACCTATCCTATCACCACTATCTTGCTCAAGAAAATGCCATACCTGAACCCCAATTTTACCATCAAACTGTGCATTTTCAAGAGTGGAGACAAGCAATGCAAGAGGAACTAGATGCATTTGAAACAAACAATACTTGGAAGCTGGTCACTTCACCAAAAGACAAGCACACCATTGATTGTCGTTGGGTGTACAAAGCCAAATTGAAGGCAAATGGGACTCTTGAGCGGTATAAGGCGTGTTTAGTGGCAAAAGGATACACTCAACAAGTTGGAGTTGACTTCAAATATACCTTTAGTCTTGTCACAAAGATTACTACTGTTCGAATTTTGCTCTCAATTGCAGCTGTGAAGGGTTGGAGTTTAATGTAATTAGACATTAACAATGCTTTTTTGAATAGTGAATTGAATAAAGAGGTATACATGGACTTGTCTCTTGGTCATCCACGAAGAAAACAAGGGCTGGTATGCAAATTAACAAGGTCACTCTATGGCTTAAGACAAGCCTCGAGGCAATGGTTCTCAAAGTTTGTATCACTCTAACAAACCATGTTTTCAAACAGTGCAAACAAGACTGATTTTTTATTTTCTATTGGTGATGCGGACTATCATCATTGCTGGACCAAGACAAGAACTTGTAGATAGTGTTAAAGATAGGGGTGTTCACGGGTATCGGGTACTCAATTATCTGTCCGAACCCGAACCGAACCAATTAAATTGGTTCTAAAAATCAATGGGTAATCAGATACAACTCGAACCAAACCAATGCTGCTCTATGTTAATTGGTCCGAGTGATGGTTCTGGGGGTGCAGAACCTGAACCAACCCGTAGACACGAACATTTATTAATTAAATTAAAAATGTATAAAGTTAATATATATATATATATATATATATATATATATATATATATATATATATATAACTTTTACTGATTATTATTATAACCTAACCCTATTTAATATATAGATATATATATAACCTTTATTAATTAAATTAAATTAAATTATTAACTTGTTTATTGATTTTACATGTTTATTATATTTATAGAATTTTTAAAATAATTTTTTTTATGAATTTTTGTTTTATCGGATACCCAATTATTTGAACTGGACCAATCCGTTCTTAATCGGTTTGGTTTGGTTTCGGATACATGATGCGTGAGCATTTTTTTTCTATATTTTCTTATTATTTTAGATATGAATTTATTAAGTTTTATTTAGATTTTAATGTTTGAAACCTATTTGGATACTACTTTGAGGCGCATTGTGGCTTTATTAATTTCAGGAAAGATTCAGACGAGTTTGACAGAGTTTGTGTAGAAGAAAAAGGAAGAAAGTGGATGCTGTCAACCTTGACCTTCTCACACTCCAACAAGCATAAATTGAGCTACGAAGATTCAATTGACGTAGTTCTAGTGGAATTAAAAAGCCAACTTTTAGAGCTTTCTAACGATATATAATAGTATATACTTCTCTTCTAGTATCACGGCGCTGAACGCCACGACTCGGCATTTAGCACCAGGTGCCTCGTAACCAGCGCCCAACCTACTGCTTCGTGGGGCGCTAAACGCAGGCCCTGACATTTAGCACCAGGAAGACAGAAACAAAAGGGGAGCTTACTGCCTCGTGGGGTGCTAAAGGCTGGCGTTTAGCGCCAGTAGCGCGAATCCAACTTCAACAAAGGAGCTTCATTAGTTAGATTTGGATTATAATTAGTGTATTTATTTTGTTTTGGTTATTTTTATTCCCAAACATAATCTTTTGAGCTTTAGTAGTTATTATTTTATTTTATTTTAAAATCAAATTAGGTTAGATATAAAAGAAAAAAGATTTAGCCCTTTGGGGATCTCTTCTTTTGCTTCTACCTAATTCCTCACTTTACACACTTTTGAACTCTAATTTTCTCTCTAAGTTATGAGCAACTAAACCTTCTTGGTTAAGGTTAAGAGCTCTATTTATTCTATGGATTAATACTATTGTCATTCTATTTTAATTAATGTATTGATTTAAATTCAAGGATTGCTTCCGTTTTTCACCTTATTTGAGTGTATTGGAAAATAACTCTTGTTCTACATAAATTCTTGTTGATTCTTGGAAAAGTTATCTCACTTGAATACTAGCTTGAAAGTAAACTCATCCTAAATCACTAATCACCTGGACTTAACGAGATATATGACATATAATCCTCTTATATTCGGATAATTAGGATTTTTGTGGCTAATAAACTAGAATTGAATCTAACCTCTAATCTATATTAAGTGACCAAGGAATTGGCGGTTGATTAGGTTAGAGGAGACTAAATCACTAAGAAATTAGGGTTTAGTCAATTACAGTTTGCCATGAAATGAATTTTGCATGATTAAAATAATTAGTAAGAAATATAAATCTGGAAAAATAAACATCTCTGAAACCTTAACTGTTTTCTCACATACTTTTCACACCAATTTCACTGTCTGCTTACTTAATCGCTAAATTACTGTTTAATACTTTTGAACCTTAAAACACCATTTTCTGCTTGCCTGACTAAGTGAGTCATTCGATTATTGTTGTTTGGTTCATCAATTCTGGTAGGATCGACCCTCACTCACCTGAAGTATTACTTGGTACGACCCGGTGCACTTGCCAGTTAATTTGTGGACTTTGAATTCCGCATCAATACACACACAAAAAAATGTAATCCGAACCAATTACAATTTAATCGGTTCGGTTCTAATTTCATCCTGAACTCGAACCAACCCAACCCTTGAACACCCTTAGTTAAAGACAGACTTCAAGCAATCTTGAAGTTAAAAATTTTAGATGACCTCAATTTTTTCCTAGGATTGGAGTTGGCTAGATCAAAGTGAGGCATCTCTTTATCCCAAAGAAAGTACACAATGTCTTTGTTAGAAGATACTGGTTTTTTGGGTTGCAAACCTGCCATCACTCCAATGGAAGCTAACCTGAAACTAAGAGCTGTTGAGGGTGACCCAGTTTCGGATGTCCCAGTTATTGTAGGCTCATTGGAATGTTGATGAACCTTACCATTTCGAGACCTGACATCACATTTACTGTAGTAAAGCTTGTACAATACATGGCTGATCCATGAATCCCTCATCTTAATGCTATATATCATGTTCTCAGATATTTCCTGGTCAAGGACTCCTTTTTTCGACAGCATCTAAGTTTCACTTTTTCATGTATGCTGATGCTGATTGGGGGAGTTGTCTGGACTCTCATAGATCAACCACAAGTTATTGTACTTTTTTGGGAAATTCTTTAATCTCTTAAAAGAACAAAAAGCAAGATGTGCTGTTAAGAAGTTCTACAGAGGCAGAGTATAAGGTGCTTGCTAATGCCTCTTGTGAAATTATCTCGGTCATGACGCTTCTCAAGTTTATGAATGTAGAAGTCAAGTGTGCAATGTTGTTTTGTGATAATGTCTCTGCCATCCAAATAGCCTCTGACCTAGTTCTACATGAAAGGTTAAAATATATTAAAATTGACTGCCACTTCATTCGAAAGAAGGTTACATCTGAATTTGTCAAACTCGTACATGTTCCCAGCAAGCATCAATTGGCTGACACACTAACTAACACTCTTCTAACACCTCAATTTGTGTTCTTTATGTCCAAATTAAGAACATACCATTTGTATAATTAGTGAGTTAGTTAGTCACTCAAAAGGTAACTTAACTTGCTACATTAATTGGTCATTATATGTATAAATATCTGCATCTACAGTATATATATATATATATATATATATACTATATAGTATACAATCAGTGTAATTAAATACATTCTTCAATTTCTATTAGTCAATGAGTTATAACTCAAATAGCATGGTCTTTCCATACTCAATTAAGAAGTTGCGGCGGGTTTGAGTCTCTTGTGTTTGATAAAAAAAAAACAACTCATTTGGTACTCTATTTAAAATTTGTAGCAATCCCGTAAGATGCAGTGATGCACAGACTGAGGCTACATCCAGTGTGCATTAGAATCTGAGTCTGCGTTGCTGTCTTCGTTAAACCCTCTAAATGAAATGACGCCTAAACCCTTCAATTTTCCCGCCAAACGCCGAACCGGCCTTCTCCTACTAACAGCAGCCGTTGCCGCCACCGCCGCCGCCGCCCAAGCTTCGAACACTCACGAGCTCTCCTCTCTCTCTGCAGGAAAACTTGGAGCAGAAGTGCACGGCCTCGTCCGCACTGCACGTGCCGTCTCTGCGGTCCGATCCCTTCAATTTTCCTTTCTTTTTCTTTGGCTTGAAGTGTTTCAGTTTTCATCGCGGCTCTTCATATTTTTATTCCGATTTTTTTCGCCAGGTAGCTTCTACTGTTGTTGATTACGAGTTCTCGTTGCGCGGCCTCCGAAAGGACTCCGATCAGTACCGTCACTCGATTTCCGAGGTTCTCCTGCCATCTTTCATATTTGAGAATGAATTTAGTTAAGCTTTGTAATTGAATGCTTTTGACTATTATTTCGGTGATTTTCAACTCGTGGCTTCATGTAATGCTATGCGCACAAACTGCTTCTTAGAAGTTAGAATTATGTTAGGAGCTATTCGAATTTTTTTGTTAATATTTTCAGCTCGCTGTTTATTGTTTTGAGGATTGGTATTGGAAATGATTAAAACAAAAGCATTTCACTTGTTCCTTCAACCTATCTTAAAAGCTGTAGACATATGAACTAAAAATGGACAGAAAATAAACAAAAGTTTTCAGATTCAGAATTTGAGATGCTGAATTTTTTTTTTGGCATAGGTTCATCTACGGTCTGCCAAGAGGTTTTTGAAGTTATGCGAAGTGAACAAAGGGTTTTATGTGAAGGCTGGGCAGTTTGTTGCTGCTCAGAGAGTGCTTCCGAAAGAGTACTCGTCAACTTTGTCCGCACTGCAGGACCAGGTTTGGCTCAAGACATTCTGTTTGATTTTGAATTTTTATCTTTTGGTTGGTTGTCTTGCTAAGTTTGTATGGTATCTAAATGACTTAGGTTGCTCCTCTTCCTTTTAAAGTTATCAAGGGAGTGTTGAAGGATAATTTGGGACCAGATTTCACTGAGATGTAAGTTGCCCTTACCAACTGAATTTGGTTTTACAAACTATGCACACCTAACCAAGATTAAGGTGTTTAATGTCTTGCGATGTGCTAGAGCCCTTTGCTAAAGCATTGACAGTGCACAAGTAAGATTCATTCCTTGAATTGGCCCTGCCATCAAGATAGTATAATCAAATCCCCATGCTTGCTTTATTCTTTTGCCATTAATTTAAAAGACTTAAAACACTAGTTGGCTCTTTTTTTTAGGTTCATTGTTTTATTTTTTCATTAGGAAAAAATTTTCAATATTTATGTGAAATTTTCAGGTTTGAGTCATTGGATGAAGAACCTATAGCTGCCGCATCTATTGCACAAGTTCACCATGCGGTGCTGAAAAGTGATCAGGAAGTAGCAATCAAGGTGGTTTCTTAATAAAACTTTAAGATAATTTGGACATATTGTTTGCTAATTTACTTACAACTACTCACATGGTATCTTTTGTCAACTTAATTACTAAATTACCTTTTCTGTAAGAAGTAAACTATTTGAACTGAGCATCTTGTTTCTCATCTGAAAAATATGCCTATAGGTTGAAAATAACATTATCATTTCAATATCTCGTTGGATAGGTTTAATTTGTTTACACTGTGTATTGATTATTCATCTTCACTTGAATAGCGTGTTATAACCTGGCTTTGAGATTTAACTATTTGAGTCCAAACCTAGCAATAAGCAATGGCTGAGCTTGATAAATTTTGAGGGGGCAAAAAATTTTAACATAAAAAATACATAACAACATTATATAAAAACAAAATTTATAAATATCACAATTTTTCAATATTTTGTCATTACATAATACTTTAGCCAAATGAGCTTGTTATGTTATCTGTAGTACTACTACTAAATATTTACAAAATGTTTGTGTGGGGGGGGAGGGCATGGCCCCTCATTGTCCACAAAAAGCTCCGCCAGTGACAATAAGGACACCTATAAATTAAGAGGCTGGAGGTTATTTGGGGATTTAGGTACCAAATTTTCATTGATTGTACCTGACTAATGATGGTAGTCTGTTATAGTAGCCATTTCTTCCTCTCTT